>NC_141577.1:7096310-8409327 GCF_036417535.1 Chlamydotis macqueenii | reverse complement strand
TGAGTTGTCGCCCACCACCAGCAGCACCGGGCAGCTGGGGGGGCAAAGGTCAGGGGTCGCGGGGGGGTCACGGGGGTCACGTGGGGTCACGGGGGTCACGTGGGGTCAGGGGTCAGGGGTCACTCACCGCAGGCTGTTGGCCCCGCTGCGCTGCAGGCCCAGGTCCCCGCGGCTGCAAGGGGGGTGTCCCAGTTCATCCTAGTGCCTCCCAGTTTGATCCCAGTTCCCCCTATTTTCTCCCCAGTTCCCTCCCAATTCTCTCCCAGTCCCTCCCAGTTCCCTTCCAGTTCCCCTCAGCTCAATCCAGTTGCTCCCAGTCCCTCCCAGCCCCCCGGTACCCCCCCAGCTCCATCCCAGTTCAATCCCAATTCCTCCCAGTTTGATCCCAGTTTCCCCAGTACCCTCCCACTCCATCCCAGTCTGATCCCAGTGCCCCCAAATCCCATCCCAGACCCCCCCCAGTCCCCTCCCAGTCCCTCCCAGCCCCCCCAGTTCCATCCAGTCCCCCCCGGTTCAATCCCAGTTCAATCCCAGTGCTCCTAGCCCAATCGCAGTCCCTCCCAGCCCCCCCAGTTCCATCCCAGTCCCCCCCGGTTCAATCCCAGTTCAGTCCCAGTCCTCCTAGCCCAGTCCCAGTCCCTCCCAGTTCCCTCCCAATCCCCCCCGGTTCAATCCCAGTTCAATCCCAGTCCCCCCCAGTCCCCTCGCAGTCCCCCCCCAGTCCCCCCCCAGTCCCCTGCCAGTCCCCCCCCAGTCCCCACCAGTCCCGCCCCAGTTCAATCCCAGTGCTCCTAGCCCAGTCCCAGTCCCCCCCCAGTTCCCTCCCAGTCCCCCCCGGTTCAATCCCAGTTCAATCCCAGTTCGATGCCAGTCCTCCTAGCCCAATCCCAGTCCCTCCCAGCCCCTCCAGCCCCCCCCAGTTCCCTCCCAGTCCGCCCCGGTTCAATCCCAGTTCAGTCCCAGTCCTCCTAGCCCAGTCCCAGTCCCCCCCCAGTCCCCCCCAGTCCCCCCCAGTCCCTCCCAGTCCCTCCCAGTCCCTCCAGTCCCTCCCAGTCCCTCCCAGTCCCTCCCAGTCCCCCGCAGTCCCCTCCCAATCCCCACCAGTCCCCCCAGTTCCATTCCAGCCCCTCCCAGTTCCCTCCCAGTTCAATCCCAGCTCGATCCCAGTGCTCCGAGGGCAGTCCAGTGCCCCGCAGCCCCGCTGCAGCGCCCCCAGTTTGCCCAGTACCTGTTGTACATGGCCCAGAGCAGGGGGGCGTTGGGCGCCGCCCCCAGCCGCCGCCGGGCCTGCTGCACCGGGGGAGGGGCGGCCGCCAGCTCCTCCTGCGGCCTGCGCGTCACAGCCCCGCCCCCGCCCCGCCCCTGCCCCGCCCCTGCCCCGCCCCCGTGTCACAGCCCCGCCCCGCCCCTGCCCCGCCCCTGCCCCGCCCCTGTGTCACAGCCCCGCCCCCGCCCCGCCCCTGCCCTGCCCCTGCCACGCCCCCGTGTCACAGCCCCGCCCCGCCCCTGCCCCGCCCCCATGTCACAGCCCCGCCCCCGCCCCGCCCCTGCCCCGCCCCTGCCACGCCCCCGTGTCACAGCCCCGCCCCCGCCCCGCCCCTGTGTCTCAGCCCCGCCCCCACCCCGCCCCCACCCTGTGACCCACAAGTGACCCTCCCCCAACCCTTAACTGAGCTCCCTGACCCATAAGTGCCCCCCCCGACCCACAAGTGGCCCTTGGGGCCTCCAGGTGGACTCTGGGCCCCCCAAGTGCCCCCCACAGGCCCCCCAAGTGCCCCCAGGCCCCCCAAGTGCCCCTTGAGGGCCCCCAAAACTGACCCCCAAGACCCACAAGTGGCCCTCCCCAGACCCCCAAGCGCCCCCCGGACCCACAAGTGGCCCCTCACGGGACCCCCAAGTGCCCCCCCGCCCGACCTGCGTGAAGAGGTGCGCCAGGATGAGCTCGCTGCTGGAGGACGTCAGGCCCGACAGCTGGGGGGGCACCCGTGGGACCCACGGCGACCCACGGCGACCCACCGCGATCCACCGGCACCCACAGACACCGTAGGGACCCACCGCGACCCACAGCGACCCACAGACACCGTAGGGACCCACCGCGACCCACAGCGACCCACAGACACCGTAGGGACCCACAGCGACCCACGGCGACCCACGGCGACCCACAGACACCCACAGACACGGTAGGGACCCACAGCGACCCACAGGGACCCACAGCGACCCACAGCGACCCACAGCGACCCACAGACACCGTAGGGACCCACAGCGACCCACAGCGACCCACAGACACCGTAGGGACCCACAGCGACCCACAGCGACCCACAGACACGACAGTGACCCACAGTGACCCACAGCGACCCACAGCGACCCACAGACACCACAGCGACCCACAGCGACCCACAGACACCGTAGGGACCCACCGTGACCCACAGCGACCCACAGTGACCCACAGACACCGTAGGGACCCACAGCGGCCCACAGCGACCCACGGCGACCCACAGACACCGTAGGGACCCACAGCGACCCACAGCGACCCACAGACACCGTAGGGACCCACAGCGACCGTAGGGACCCACCACGACCCACAGCGACCCACAGACACCGTAGGGACCCGCAGCGACCCACGGCGACCCACAGACACCGTAGGGACCCACAGCGACCCACAGCTACCGTAGGGACCCACAGCGACCCACAGCCGCCCACCAACACCGTAGGGACCCACAGCGACCCACAGCCACCCACAGACACCGTAGGGACCCACAGTGACCCACGGCCGCCCACCGCCACCCACAGCGACCCACGGCGACCCATAGGGACCCACAGTGAGCCACACGCGACCCCAAGCGACCCACAGCGCCGCGGGGCCAGCAGCAGGGAACCCCCCCCAAACCCCGCCCCCTTCTGCCCCACCCCTCTCCCCATTAGCCCTCCCCACCCGCCGGCCCCGCCCACCTTGTGCGCCACCCAATCCACCCAGCCCTTGGCGCGGGGGTTGATGTTGATCAGCACCAGCCCCTCCACCGCCTCGGGGTGCAGCAGCTGTGGGGCAGGGCCAGACCCATAGCGCCCCACGGCCACGCCCTCCCACCCCATAGCGACCCCCCAGCCCCATAGCGACCCCCCAGCCCCACAGCCACGCCCCCCGAGAGCCCCCAGCGACCCACAAGTGCCAAACCAAGAGACCCCACTAACCTCCTCCAGCCCCATAGCGCCCCACGGCCACGCCCCCCCAGCCCCATAGCGACCCCCCAGCCCCATAGCGACTCCCCAGCCCCATAGCGACGCCCCCCCTGCCCCATAGTGACCCCCCAGCCCCACAGCCGAGCCCCCAACCCCCCAGCGACCCACAAGTGCCCAGAGACCCCACTAACCTTCTCCAGCCCCATAGCGCCCCACGGCCACGCCCCCCCGCCCCATAGCGACCCCCCAGCCCCATAGCGAACCCCCTGCCCCATAGCGATGCCCCCCGACAGCCCACAACCCCCTAGCGACCCACAAGTGCCCAACCAAGAGACCCCACTAACTTCCTCCAGCCCCATAGCGCCCCATGGCCATGCCCCCCTGCCCCATAGCGACCCCCCCTGCCCCATAGCGACCCCCCAGCCCCATAGCCACGCCCCCCGAGAGCCCCCAGCGACCCACAAGTACCCAACCAAGAGACCCCACTAACCTCCTCCAGCCCCATAGCGCCCCACGGCCATGCCCCCCCGCCCCATAGCGACCCCCCCAGCCCCATAGCGACCCCCCAGCCCCATAGCCAAGCCCCCAACCCCCCAGCGACCCACAAGTGCCCAGAGACCCCACTAACCTCCTTCAGCCCCATAGCGCCCCACGGCCATGCCCCCCCGCCCCATAGCGACCCCCCCAGCCCCATAGCGACCCCCCAGCCCCACAGCCGAGCCCCCAACCCCCCAGCGACCCACAAGTGCCCAGAGACCCCACTAACCTTCTCCAGCCCCATAGCGCCCCACGGCCACGCCCCCCCGCCCCATAGCGACCCCCCAGCCCCATAGCGAACCCCCTGCCCCATAGCGATGCCCCCCGACAGCCCACAACCCCCTAGCGACCCACAAGTGCCCAACCAAGAGACCCCACTAACTTCCTCCAGCCCCATAGCGCCCCATGGCCATGCCCCCCTGCCCCATAGCGACCCCCCCTGCCCCATAGCGACCCCCCAGCCCCACAGCCACGCCCCCCGAGAGCCCCCAGCGACCCACAAGTACCCAACCAAGAGACCCCACTAACCTCCTCCAGCCCCATAGCGCCCCACGGCCATGCCCCCCCGCCCCATAGCGACCCCCCCAGCCCCATAGCGACCCCCCAGCCCCATAGCCAAGCCCCCAACCCCCCAGCGACCCACAAGTGCCCAGAGACCCCACTAACCTTCTCCAGCCCCATAGCGCCCCACGGCCATGCCCCCCCGCCCCATAGCGACCCCCCCAGCCCCATAGCGACCCCCCAGCCCCATAGCCAAGCCCCCAACCCCCCAGCGACCCACAAGTGCCCAGAGACCCCACTAACCTCCTCCAGCCCCATAGCGCCCCACGGCCATGCCCCCCTGCCCCATAGCGACCCCCCAGCCCCATAGCGACCCCCCAGCCCCACAGCCACACCCCCCTGCCCCATAGCGACCCCCCCGCCCCATAGCGACCCCCCCAGCCCCACAGCCACGCCCCCCAGCCCCACAGAACCTCCCCCGAGATTCCCGCAGCCCTGCATTCCCCCAAATCTGCCCCCCACCCTGCCCCACGCCCCGCCCCACGCCCCGCCCCACATCTCACCCCAAATTTAGCCAGGACGAAGGCGCCGGCGCCCACCCCGATGCCCACGACGCTGGCGATGCTGGGGGGGTGGGCGGGGTCAGGCCGGTGCTGGCCCCGCCCCCCCGTCCCGTCCCGCTACGGGTCAGGGGCCCCCTCCCCGCCCCACAGCGCCGTGGGGCGCCCCCCCGCCCACTCACTTGAGGTGCCGGAGGACGCAGGGGACGATTTCGGCCAGTTGCTCCAGGGAGGGGTACTGGTACCTGCGGGGGAGGGGCGGGGGGCGGGGGGGGAGGGGCGACAGGGGGAGGGGCAAGGGGTCAATCGGGGGTCGAGGTGGGGGGAGGGCGGGCGAGGGGACCAATGAGGTGAAGCGATGGCGGTTGGGGGGGGGGGAGGGGTGCGTAGGGTGATGCTGCGATGTGATGGCGGTCGAGGTGGGGGGACGGGGGGGGCGGGGGGTCAACTGGGGGGGGGGAGGGGTGGGGGGGTCAATAGAGAGACGACAGGGTCAACTGGGGGTTAATGGGGGCAACTGGGGGTTAGTGGGGGGCAACTGGGGGTTAATGGGGGTCAGTGGGGTCAACTGGGGGTTAATGGGGGCAACTGGGGGTTAATGGGGGTCAACTGGGGGTTAGTGGGGGGCAACTGGGGGTTAATGGGGGTCAGTGGGGTCAACGGGGGGTTAATGGGGGTCAACTGGGGGTTAATGGGGGTCAACGGGGGGCTTATGGGGGGCAACTGGGGGTTAATGGGGGAAACTGGGGGTCAATGGGGGGCAACTGGGGGTCAATGGGGGCAACTGGGGGTTAATGGGGGTCAACAGGGGGTCAACTGGGGGTTAATGGGGGCAACTGGGGGTTAATGGGGGTCAATGGGGGGCTTATGGGGGGCAACTGGGGGTTAATGGGGGCAACTGGGGGTTAATGGGAAGCAACTGGGGGTCAATGGGGGCAACTGGGGGTTAATGGGGGTCAACAGGGGGTTAACTGGGGGTTAATGGGGGTCAGTGGGGTCAACTGGGGGTTAATGGGGGTCAACTGGGGGTTAATGGGGGTCAACGGGGGGTCAACTGGGGTTTAATGGGGGTCAACTGGGGGTTAATGGGGGTCAACGGGGGGTCAACTGGGGTTTAATGGGGGTCAACTGGGGGTTAATGGGGGTCAACTGGGGGTTAATGGGGTCAATGGGGGGTCAATGGGGGTCAACTGGGGGTTAATGGGGGTCAACTGGGTGTTAATGGGGGCAACCAGGTGTTACTGGGGGTCACTGGGGGTTAATGGGGGTCAACTGGGGGTTAATGGGGGTTAACAGGCGTCAATGGGGGTCAACTGGGGGTTAATGGGTGCAACTGGGGGTTAATGTGGGGCAACTGGGCCTTAATGGGGGTCAACGGGGGTCAATGGGGGTCAACTGGGGGTTAATGCGGGCAACTGGGGATTAATGGGGGTCAACGGGGGGTTAATGGGGGTCAGTGGGGTCAACTGGGGGTCACTGGGGGTCAATGGGGGGCAACGGGGGGTCAATGGGGGTCAACGGGGGGTCAATGGGGGTCAACTAGGGGTTAATGGGGGTCAACGAGGGGTTAATGGGGGCAACTGGGGGTTAATGGGGGTCAGTGGGGTCAACGGGGGGTCAATGGGGGTCAACAAGGGGTTAATGGGGGCAACTGGGGGTTAATGGGGGCAACTGGGGGTTAATGGGGGTCAGTGGGGTCAACGGGGGGTTAATGGGGGTCAACTGGGGGTTAATGGGGGTCAACGGGGGTTAATGGGGGCAACTGGGGGTTAATGGGGGTCAACGGGGGGTTAATGGGGGCAACTGGGGGTTAATGGGGGTCAGTGGGGTCAACGGGGGGTTAATGGGGGTCAATGGGGGTCAACTGGGGGTTAATGGGGGCAACTGGGGGTTAATGGGGGTCAGTGGGGTCAACTGGGGGTTAATGGGGGCAACTGGGGGGTTAATGGGGGTCACTGGGATCAACTGGGGGGGTCCGTGGGGTCAACTGGGGGGGCAGTGGGGTCAACCGGGTCGTCAGAGGGGTCAACGCAGTCAACTGGGAGTCACTGGGGTCAACTGGGGGGGCAGTGGGGTCAACAGGGGGGTCAGTGGGGTCAACCTGGGGGTCACTGGGGTCAACTGGGGGGGCAGTGGGGTCAACTGGGGGGGCAGTGGGGTCAACAGGGGGGTCAGTGGGGTCAACCTGGGGGTCACTGGGGTCAACTGGGGGGGCAGTGGGGTCAACTGGGGGGGCAGTGGGGTCAACGCAGTCAACTGGGAGTCACTGGGGTCAACTGGGGGGAGCGGAAGAGGGGAGTGCAGACGCACCCCGGGGGGTAGGGCGGGGCGCCCACCTCCATGCCGGGGGGGGTCGAGGTGGACGAGCAGGAAGTGGCTGGCGACCTCCCGCATCTCGGGGTGGGCGAAGAGCGGGGCGAAGCACGAGGCGTCTGCGGGGGAGGGGCGCGGCGGGAGAGGGGGAAGGGGGCGGGACTCACGCGTGTGGCCCACGTCCGGCAGCATCAGCAGGGCGGGGCGACCAGGGCGGGGCGCGCCCTCCAGCGCCACGTGAACAGGCCCCAACGGCGTCTCCAACACCGCCCCCTGCTGGCCGGGAGGACCGGACACCGGAACGGGGATTGGTCACCGCCACACCCCCCACAGGTTCGCCCCCAAAATCTCGCGATTTCCCCCAAGATTCCCACCTTTTGCCCGCCAAATCCCGCATTTTTGCCCCAAATTACCCCATTTCGCACCAAAATCCCCCATTTTGCCCCAAAATCTAACGATTCCCCCCAAATTCCCCCATTTTGCCCCCCAAATCCCGCATTTTTGCCCCAAATTCCCCCATTTCACACCAAAATCCCACATTTTGCCCCCAAAATCCCGGGATTTCACCCCAAATTCCCACATTTTGCCCCCAAAATCCCCCATTCTTGCCCAAAATTCCCGCATTTCGCACCAAAATCCCACATTTTGCCCCCAAAATCCCGTGATTTCCCCCAAATTCCCACAATTTGCCCCCCAAATCCCGCATTTTTGCCCAAATTCCCGCATTTCACACCAAAAGCCCACATTGTTGCCCCAAAATCCTGGAATTTCCCCCCAAATTCCCACATTTTGCCCCACAAATCCCCCATTTTTCCCCCCAAATTCCCGCATTCCGCACCAAAATCCCACATTTTGCTCCCAAAATCCTGTGATTTCCCCAAATTCCCCCATTTTGCCCCCCAAATTCCCGCATTTTTGCCCCAAATTCCCGCATTTTTACCCCAAATTCCCCCATTTCGCACCAAAATCCCACATTTTGCCCCCAAAAGCCCGTGATTTCCCCCAAATTCCCCCGTTTCGCCCCCCAAATTCCCGCATTTTTGCCCCAAATTCCCCCATTTCGCACCAAAATCCCACATTTTGCCCCCAAAAGCCCGTGATTTCCCCCAAATTCCCCCGTTTCGCCCCCCAAATCCCCCATTTTTGCCCCAAATTCCCGCATTTCGCACCAAAAGCCCACATTTTGCCCCAAAATCCAGGAATTTCCCCCCAAATTCCCCCATTTTGCCCCCCAAATCCCCCATTCTTGCCCCAAATTCCCCCATTTCGCACCAAAATTCCCACATTTTGCCCCAAATTCCCCCATTTCGCACCAAAATCCCACATTGTTGCCCCAAAATCCCGCGATTTCCCCCCAAATTCCCCCGTTTTGCCCCCAAATGCCGCATTTTTGCCCAAAATTCCCACATTTCGCATCAAAATCCCACATTTTGCTCCCAAAATGCTGTGATTTCCCCATATTCCCCCATTTTGCCCCCCAAATCCTGCATTTTTGCCCCAAATTCCCCCATTTTCCACCATAATTCCCACATTTTGCCCCAAATTCCCCCATTTCGCACCAAAATCCCACATTGTTGCCCCAAAATCCCGTGATTTCCCCCCAAATTCCCCCGTTTTGCCCCCAAATGCTGCATTTTTGCCCAAAATTCCCACATTTTACACCAAAATCGCACATTTTGCCCCCAAAATCCCCCATTTTTTGCCCCAAATTCCCGCATTTTAGCCCCAAATCCCGCTTTTTTGCCCCAAATTCCCCCATTTTGCACCAAAATTCCCACATTTTGCCCCAAATCCCCCCATTTCACACCAAAATCCCACATTTTGCCCCCAAAATCCCGCAATTTCCCCCCAAATTCCCCCATTTTGCCCCCAAAATCCCACATTTTTGCCCCAAATTCCCCCATTTCACACCAAAATCCCCCATTTTGCCCCCAAAATCCCCCATTTTTCCCCCAAATTCCCGCATTTCGCACCAAAATCCCACATTTTGCTCCCAAAATGCTGTGATTTCCCCAAATTCCCCCATTTTGCCCCAAATTCCCGCATTTTTGCCCCAAATTCCCCCATTTCACACCAAAATCCCACATTTTGCCCCCAAAATCCCGCAATTTCCCCCCAAATTCCCCCATTTTGCCCCCAAAATCCCACATTTTTGCCCCAAATTCCCCCATTTCGCACCAAAATCCCACATTTTTGCCCCCAAATCCCGTGATTTCCCCCCAAATTCCCCCGTTTCGCCCCCAAATGCCGCATTTTTGCCCAAAACTCCCACATTTCACACCAAAATCCCACATTTTGCCCCCAAAATCCCCCATTTTTCGCCCAAATTCCTGCATTTTTGCCCCAAATCCCGCTTTTTTGCCCCAAATTCCCCCATTTTTCACCAAAATCCCACATTTTGCCCCAAATTCCCCCATTTCACACCAAAATCCCCCATTCTTGCCCCAAATTCCCCCATTTCGCACCAAAATCCCACATTGTTGCCCCAAAATCCCGTGATTTCCCCCCAAATTCCCCCGTTTCGCCCCCAAATGCCGCATTTTTGCCCAAAACTCCCACATTTCACACCAAAATCCCACATTTTGCCCCCAAAATCCCCCATTTTTCGCCCAAATTTCTGCATTTTTGCCCCAAATCCCGCTTTTTTGCCCCAAATTCCCCCATTTTTCACCAAAATCCCACATTTTGCCCCAAATTCCCCCATTTCACACCAAAATTCCCACATTTTGCCCCAAATCCCCCCATTTCACACCAAAATCCCACATTTTGCCCACTGAAAAGGGAAGCTAGGGAAGGAATTTGTCCTGTCATAGAGCGGTTCATAGAACTAAGACTACTAAAAGAATGTGAGTCAGAATTCAATACACCTGTACTTCCAGTTAAGAAACCTGATGGGTCCTATAGGATAGTTCAAGACTTAAGAGCCATCAACAAAATAACAGAGGACCTGTGGTAGCTAACCCCTATACCCTATTAACCATGCTAAAACCTGATTTAGCTTGGTTTACGGTCCTAGATTTAAAAGATGCTTTCTTTTGCCTCCCTCTCCATGAAGCCAGCCAGAAAATTTTTGCTTTTGAATGGGAAAATCCCAAAAGTGGTCGAAAGACCCGGCTCACATGGACGGTGTTGCCGCAGGGTTTTAAAAATAGCCCCACAATTTTTGGGAATCAGCTAGCAAAGGACTTGGAATCATGGGAACCACCATCAGAAGAAGGGAAGGTGTTACAATATGTAGACGACCTTCTTATTGCAACCAGAACCAAAGAATCCTGTGTCATTTGGACCGTGAGTCTGTTAAATTTCCTGGGACTACAGGGATATCGGGTTTCTAAGAAAAAGGCACAGGCGTTGTTACAACCCCAGGTCACGTACCTGGGGTACGAGATCAGTGCCGGACAACGGATCCTAGGACAAGCCCGGAAAGAGGCCATATGCCAAAGCCCCCGACCACAAACTATAAAGGAACTACGGACATTCTTAGGAATGACGGGTGGTGCCAACTTTGGATATGTGATTATGGTCTGCCTGTTAAGCCACTCTATTCCCTGATAGCAGCTAACCAAAAGGATCTCCAGTGGGATGCTGAGTCAGATCGAGCCTTCCAGCAGCTGAAGAAAGCCCTGATGTCGGCATCGGCATTGGGACTTCCTGATGTGAGTAAGCCATTTTTTCTATTTTCCCACGAAAAACAAGGAATGGCACTAGGAATATTGGCACAAGATTTGGGACCATACAGACGGGCGGTAGCATACTTCTCCAAACAGCTGGATGCCGCTGCGAAAGGGTGGCTGTTCTGGTTTTGTTAGTGAGGGGGGCCTAAGGTGGTAGCTTCTGTAGGAAACTGCTAGAAGTCGCTCCCCTTTGTTCAGTGGACTTGGCCGGGCCTAGAGCGGACCCGCTGCTGGCCAAGGCCGAGCCGATTGGTAGCAGAATGTCCCGTGATAACGCCTCTGCGATAACGTATTTAAATAGGGGAAAACAGAAAAAAAAAAAAAAAGGGAGAGATGTGAAGCAGCTGAGCGGGGGGCAGAGAGGGGGAAGCGCGAGCCTTGTGGGCCTTGCAGGCCTCACCCTCTGGCCTCCCGCCGGGCAGCCGACTGGGCCCAACTCGGCCCGGCCTGGCTGCAAGAAGTGGAGAGGAGCAGTTGAAGTGAATAAGATGTAAAAAGGATCCTGAGAGGCATCTGCCAGCCTGTTGTGAGGAACGGCTGCAGACGCCAAGGTCAGTGAAGGAGGAGGGGGAGGAGTAATGCGGCTCCTGGCCAAGATTCCTCTGCAACTCGTGGTGACGACCATGGTGGAGCAGGTTGTCCCCCTGCAGCCCATGGAGGTCCACGGAGGGGCAGAGATCCACCTGCAGCCCGTGGAGGACCCCACGCCGGAGCAGGTGGAGGCCTGAAGGAGGCTGTGCCCCGTGGAGGGCCCGCTGGGACAGCTGTTCTAGAGGGACTGTGTTGGATACCTGGAGTATCAGGGACACTTAGTGAACAATCCAGACCGAATGGAATTGTTATGTTTGTGAGCAGCAGGCCTCAAGGACATCACTGAAGCCGCTTGTGAGAAAGTAATGAAGCCGCCTGTAAGAAAGTACTGAAGCCACCTGTGAGAAAATAATGAGGCCGCCTGTGAGAAAGTAATGAAGCTTCCTGTGAGAAAGTAAACGAAGCAACCTTGAAGAAGATCGTAAACAACTCTGAGAAAGTGAAAACATGAAAAGTACGGGACTTTCAGGTTAACGGGACATTCCAGATTAGCTAACTGCAAGTAGGAAGGATATGCAAATGTAACTATTAGAGCTTAAGCCAATCACGCAATGACTAGTAGGCATATTTTATCTTAGCAATATAAATATGTGCACCCGGGACTAATAAATTGAACTACGCTTATTACTCATATTGAGTCTTTTGTCGTACGTTCCTCCGTCGCTCGCAAATGGCGCCCGAACAGGGACTACTAGAAGACACTGCTATCGGAGTGGCGGAGGCAGAGAAGCACCGGGAGCAGCGACCGGGGGGCAAGATCGACTACGCATTTGTCCTTCAGATGCGACGATCCGGAGCCTGAACCGTTGAAACAGGGGTTCGCCGTCTGCCAGGGCTACAGGACAAGCTGCAAAAAAGGGGTGCCTTAATCAGGGAGCACCAATAGTGAGTACTTAATCAGGGAGTAAAAGGGGTGCCTTAATCAGGGAGCACCAATAGTGAGTACTTAATCAGGGAGTAGAAGGGGTGCCTTAATCAGGGAGCACCAATTGTGAAACTGCCGGCAATAATGGAAAAGGAGGTAGCCCTAGAATTATTATGCTCTCTATGAGAGGACTGAGTTATGACTCGGCCGTCCTAGAAGCTTTGCTGCAGTGGGCAAAGAAAAGGGAATTAATCCCCACAGTTGATGATCCTTTTGAACTCCCGACACAGGAAAAGATAGGAAAAAAGCTGTGGGATGAAATAAGTAAGGGATCTCCACCGTGTGGAAGCTAATTAACGAAACATTGATAAGCATGAAAGCCGAGCGTTCAGTTGCTGCATCTGCTTTTGCGGCCTTAACTCCAGCCGACGGGTCCACCTCCACTACCAGCATGCTGTTCTCGGGTTTAACGAGCCCTGCCGCCGCCCCGGCTCGTGCTGAGGGTGGGGGGGTTCGAGCCCCAGCAAGGACTCCAGGAACTGCAGCCACAGCCCCTATAACTATAGATATGCGGGCACCAGAGGGAAAAACTGCCAAAGGCTTTTCACCACCATCAGACGTACCACCGCCAGGCACCCCGCCACGCTGCGCCAGTGCAGACTCAGAGTCACGAGCCTTTTCGCCGGCACCAACAGCTCTGGTTTATCCCCCGTTACCACCTTCTTCCCTGCCACCACGGCGTGAGGAGGAGGGGGATGAACATTCATCTGGCTCCAAGGACGCACAGCTGGAAGAGACGCTAAAAAGACTGGAAGCCCTAGAGATTCGCCTAGAAGTGTCACTGGGAAACTTGTCAACTCCTTCGCCTGTGCCACATCGAGACCTGTCAGCATCCAACCTATTCATTCCGAACGGAGCATCGGGTGAGATCAGTCTTTTTGCACCTTTGCAAGGGACGCCGGCGGGAGGGGCCGGGGTTTTGAATCCGATAGTGCAGTGGAAAGAGGTGATTCGAGATGCTTTGATAGAAGGAGAGCCTTTTCCTATGGCATTTCCAGTTGTGACTGATAATACTGGGAAAAGTGTGTGGAAAGCATTAGACTGGAAAATATTGAAGGAAGCTAAAAGTGCAGTTACTCAGTATGGGCTAAAATCATCATATGCTCAATCTGTGTTGCAGCATATTTTTTCATCACAGTTGTTAGCTCCTTATGATATTAGAATGATTGTCCAGGTCGCAGCAGCTGCAGTTCTTTCAGTACTGGCAGGCTGCTTGTGATAGGGCAGCTGCAACGCCTCGACAACAGGGTGATCCATTATTCGGGGTGCAAACTCAAATGCTGATGGGAGCGGGACACTACACACGATCTGATTGGCAAGCGCAATTTGCTACCAAAGTGTTACAACTGGGCCAAGATTTGGCTTATAGAGCGCTTGCTAGGGTGCACGATGAAAAGTCTGGACCTGCCTTTACATCAAGAAGACAAGGTCCCACAGAACCATATGGGAAATTTATTGATCGGTTGCACACTGCAATTATGGCTCACCCTGATCTGGATGATGACATGAAAGCAAAGTTCTTAGATATGCTTGCCTTTAATAATGCTAATAAAAAAAAAAAAAAAACAAAAAACAAACCCAAAAAACTAAGAGAGCCCTCAGTGTGCTGCCAAAAGGATCTAGTACAGGGCAACTGCTGGAAGCTGCTGAGCGAATGTTAGAACAAGAAAAGGCTACAGTCATGGCTGCTGCTGTAGGTGCAGCCGTTAAACCGTTGATATCAATAAAGCGGCGCGTGATTAACTGTCTGTAACCCCCATTCCCTCTTTCCCCCCCCCCGCCCCCCATCCCTGTCCCGCTAAGGGGGCAGGGGAGGGAGGTGGAGATGGTGTTAAGCCTGGGAAGAGGGAGGGGTGGGGGGAGGTTGTCTTGTTCCCTTTTTCCTTATCCTGCTTTGGTTTTAGTGATGGTCTGTTTTGCCTGTAGCGGTGGCTTTAAGGATCCCTCCCTATTCTTGTCTTAAACCTCAGGTTTTAGTTTTCTTTCCTCTTATATGTCTGGGCCACAGCCGCCGCCAGGCACCCCCACCCCCCCGCCCCTGACATGGTTAACAGATACTCCTGTCTGAGTCGAGCTTTGTATAAGTGGAAGGACCGTTCCCTCTTATAACATGGGGGAAGGGATACGCTTATGTCTTTACAGGAGCAGTAAACAAGTGGATCCTTGTCTGTATCATCTGCGGGTATTTCAGAACATGTTTGGTTGACCTGCCAGATACCGGTAGGACGGCAACTCTGTGTAAAACAGCAGCAACCACAAGTGCTGAGTGCTAAAACTACAAAAGATGGAACTTTTTGGGATCAGTAAAGATGGACTTCTATTTTTTTTTAACTATTCAAGAGCTAATGTTTCTAGAGGGGTAATGATTGTAAATGCTTTAAGATCTATACATTGCAACGACACAGCATGACGTAATCATGCGAGCACATATCAAAATCCAGACAGCATAAAAGACCTAAACGAAGCATACATAGCATTGAATCTGGTTGCCAAGATAATACAGAGTTTTGGAAACTAAGTAAAATTATTGCTGCTTCAGTCTTTACACCTGGTGTGGCAAGTGCCTAGGCATTAACTATGCTAAATAAATTGGACTGTTGGCTTGCTAAGCAAATAAATACAACTGTATCGGCACTATCAACGCTGTTAACTGATGTAGATTCTATATACTATGCTACTTTACAAAACAGAACCGCTGTTAGCCTGCAGAGCACATATTTGACGGGCCTTGTTGCATGCGCTGGCCACGCATGCAGCAACGTCTAGTCAGGCCTTGTTGCATGCGCTGGCCACGCATGCAGCAACGTCTAGTCAGGCCTTGTTGTATGCGCTGGCCACGCATGCAGCAACACCTAGTCAGTACTCTTTCACTGAATCTGCTGAGGGTATAAACAGAGGTGGCTCGGAGCGAAGGGGAGAGGACAGACCCAGAGCACACTTTATTTACAACAGGGGACGCCCTGAAGGTGCTGCGCCTGCCTCCCTTCTCTGCTCTGACCCGGCTGATAAACATCCTCTTGCTCAGCGGTGTCTTTGGCATAGTTGGGTTAGTAACAGAATAGATCAGCAATAGATTTTTTTTATTATTAGCACAAAATCATGGTTGTCAGGATTTTGATGGGCTTTGCTGCATGAATCTGTCTGATCATTCGGAATCTATTCACAAAAGTATTCAAAACTTGCAAAAAGGAGTACAAAAACAGCAACAAAGTGATGGTTTTGATATATTCAGACATCTTTTGGTGACTTGATATAAGCTTGTTACTAATAGCTGTAGGATGCTTATTCATTCCTTTTATATATGTATTTTGATCTATAATTCTGTGTCTTAAAATGTGTGCAAACTTTAATAGATAAAGCGTTGAAACAAGCCTCTTCTCCTAAACAAAGAAGGGGGAGATGTGGTATTTCGCTGAGCCAGTATGGTATCAGTGAAAGCACACCGACCTTGGGGGAGGAATGCAATCATGCTCTCAGGAAGAAAGCCATGGAATGAGAAGGGAAGCTTTAAGATACAAAACATTGTTAGCAGAATTTATGGCTTGTTTCAACAGAGGCCTGCAGAAAACTAGTCATTGCTCTTGTAGATAAGAAAGTTACTGGAGTTGTTATATCCATAATAGTAGAAAAATGTTATAGTAGAAAATTACTAGAAGGTACTGAAACTTAGCTTTGCTTTGTAATCATGAATATGCATAAACATGTGATCAGTAATTTTATTAACTAAGCTTGTGTGTGGCATAACTGGGTGGTTGCTGTCCTTGGTTAAAATCGGAATTATGATACTAGGCATCATACTAGGCATAACATACCATGCTTGCAAAAAATGATTAACAACTCAATACAGACAATCTGGCTCATAAAAAAAAAAAAAAAAAAAAAAAAAGAAGAAAAGGGAGATTCAGTAGAGGCCTACATGAACCTAGTTGATATTGTAGTAAAATAAGGTCAGGAGTACCAAAAAGAGCCATAGGAGGACCATGTTATTTTGGAAAATTGATAATGTTTGCTCCACCTATGAGAACATTACGGAATCACACTCGAGCAAGAAGATCGCTAAAAGTATTGACTCCCCATTGTGACGGCAATTTAACCCTGTTGGGTACAGCTGAGCGGATAGCATTATCTTTATTTGTTCCTTGGGCAGCAACTGCAAAAGCTTTAGCTAACTTAAATAAATTAGCTTGTTGGGCACAAAAGCAAATGAATTTAACCTCTAGCATGTTATCAGGATTATTAGAAGACATGGATAGTATGCGTCATGATATTTTTGCAGAATCTAGCAGCCATTGATTTTTTGTTATTAGCGCATAAGTGGGTCTGGATTGTTCAAAACAAAAAGGGGGATTTGTTGGATACCTGGAGTATCAGGGACACTTAGTGAACAATCCAGACCGAATGGAATTGTTATGTTTGTGAGCAGCAGGCCTCAAGGACATCACTGAAGCCGCTTGTGAGAAAGTAATGAAGCCGCCTGTAAGAAAGTACTGAAGCCACCTGTGAGAAAATAATGAGGCCGCCTGTGAGAAAGTAATGAAGCTTCCTGTGAGAAAGTAAACGAAGCAACCTTGAAGAAGATCGTAAACAACTCTGAGAAAGTGAAAACATGAAAAGTACGGGACTTTCAGGTTAACGGGACTTTCCAGATTAGCTAACTGCAAGTAGGAAGGATATGCAAATGTAACTATTAGAGCTTAAGCCAATCACGCAATGACTAGTAGGCATATTTTATCTTAGCAATATAAATATGTGCACCCGGGACTAATAAATCGAACTACGCTTATTACTCATATTGAGTCTTTTGTCGTACGTTCCTCCGTCGCTCGCAGGACTGCACCCCGTGGAAGAGATGACCCACGCCGGAGCAGTTTCACGAAGGACTGTGGCCCGTGGGAGGGACCCCACGCTGGAGCAGAGGAGGAATGCAAGGAGTTCTTCCCCCGACGATGACACAGAGGCGTAAAACAACGCGTGATGAACTGACTGCGACCCCCATTCCCCCCCCCCCGCCCCCGACCCCCCCCTCCATGCCGCTCGGGAGGGGAAGGTAGTAGAGATAATGTTAAGCCCGGGAAGAGGGAGGGGTGGGGGGAGGTTATCTTGTTCCCTGTCTCATTCTCCTGCTAGTTTTAGAAATAAATGAGTGTTTTTCCCCAAGTCGAGTCTGTTTTGCCTGTAACGGTAACTTTACAAATTTCTTCCCGTCCTTATCTCAAACCTCGAGCCGTTTTTCTTATATCATCTCCTCCTATTCTCTCGGAGGGTGGGGGGAGCGAGAGAGAGACTGTGTAGTCTGGTCCCGATCGGGGCTGAACTACGACAGTGGCCCAGCTGTCTGAGAGCAGTAGCAGCTGTCATTCTAAACATTCAAGAAGCCTGAAAGTTCACTCTAGGCCAGAAAATGACTGTCCTAGTTTCCCAGACTGTATCTGCGGTCCTTGAAGCAAAAGGAGGGCATTGGCTTTCCCCACAAAGGTTCCTGAAATATCAAGCTATAATGGTTGAACAGGATGATGTTGAAATCGTGACCACAAACATCATCAATCCGGCCTCATTCCTTGATGGGAACATCGGGGAGCCGGTGAGTCATGACTGCTTGGAAACAATTGAAACCATGTATTCTAGTCGAACGGATCTTAAAGATGTCCCTGTCGATGGAGCCGAACATTGGTTCACCGATGGAAGCAGCTATATGTTAAATGGAAGGCGACATTCCGGATATGCTGTTACCACTTTTGAAAAGGTGATAGAGTCCAGGCCACTATCAGCCGACGTCTCAGCCCAAAAGGCCGAGATCATAGCCCTTACCTGAGCCCTGGAGAGAGCCCAGGGAAGGACTGTAAACATTTGGACTGACCCTAAATATGCCTTTGGGGTGGTACATGCCCATGGAGCAATATGGAAGGCAAGAGGACTGTTAAATTCTCATGGAAAAACCATCAAACACGCAGAAGGGATTTTGAAAATCCTGAATGCAGTCCAGCTTCCCAAAAAGGTGGCAATTATGTATATTAAAGCACACCAGAAAGTGAGCACAGAATTGGAAAGAGGAAATGAGCTGGCAGATAGGGAAGCAAAACAAGCAGCTAGAGAAACAATCAAGGTAGAGGGTGCGCTAATACCTGATGGACAGGTATTTCTAGAAGGTAAACCAGAATACACAAAGGAAGTCGGCAAACTTATTAATGATCTAAAGGGGTCATATAATGAGGAAGGGTGGGCCAATTACTACCCCTCACACGGGAGGGTAGTAATTCCCTCCTACATGATATGGTCAGTAGTCCGAGAAGAACATAGAAAAAGACACTGGGGGGAGGGGGGGGCAGAAGCCCTATATAAAGATCTCATCAGGAACATAATAGCGCGAAACTTAGACACTACCGTTAGACAAGTAACTCAACAATGTGATCTTTGTCTCCAGACTAATCCTAAAGTTGTAAAAGGGCCGAAACTTGAAAAAATCGGAAAGGGGAATGGTCCGGGACAACGTTGGCAGATTGATTTCTCAGAACTCCCTAGAAAAGGGGGGTATCGATACTTACTAGTACTTACGGATACCTTTTCAGGCTGGCCAGAAGCTTTCCCGTGCGGAACTGCTAAAGCCTGGGAAGTAACCAAAATACTGCTCCAGGAAATAGTACCTAGGTTTGGAGTCGCAGCAGTAATGTCATCGGATAGAGGACCACATTTTGTGTCCAGAATAGTACAAGCAATTAGCCACCATCTAGGGATAGAGTGGCAATTACATACCTCTTACCGACCACAATCAAGTGGCCAGGTGGAGAAAATGAATCACCCAATCAAACAACAGATTGTCAAGTTGGGTCAGGAAACTAATCTAACTTTACCATTAGCTCTTATACGAATACGAACCAGACCAAGAGCAAGAGAAGGGCTTAGTCCATTCGAAATTCTATATGGACGACCCTATGGGGTACAAAAGGGAACGTCTTCACAAATTGGTGAAGAAATAATGACCTCCTATATGGTGGCACTAAACAAACAATTAAAAAGAATTGAAAAACATGCAATGGGAACACGTCGTAGGGGTCTGGATGGGCCTGTTCACGATATACAACCAGGGGACTATGTATATGTTAAGTCTCTTACAGAAAAAACTCTGGAACCACAGTGGGCCGGACCTTTTCAAGTCCTCCTCACCACCTACACGGCAATTAAGGTAAAGGGACAGAACTCCTGGATACACCATACTCGGATCAAGAGAGCCTCTGCAACCTTGTGGAAAGTAACTCCAGACAACAACGAAGACTTGAGACTTAAACTCGTTCGAACGGATAAGGGCGGGAACAATGTGGGTAACAAGTAAGTGAGCCAAAAGCAGTAGTGAACCGGAGGGACACCACAGCAAACGATACCGGACAAAGAAACCGGGACCGGCCAGTAACTAATCTCGCCCAAATCTGTCATCGGTGCAGTTTATATCTTATTTGTCATTTTATTATAGGAAATATAAAACCCATTTTAGCAGGTCACCAAAGGCAGTACATTATCTACAGAAGTAGCTGTACTAATCCACTAGACCAACTAAATCCTAAAATGACCAATTGTTTAATTGGAATTGTGATTGGGCTTACAATATTTTCCTGCATCTTACCACTAACTTGTAATCAAAAGGACACCAAATGGCCGTGGTCTCACGCCTCCCTTGGGTTTACAGGAAGCATGGGACCACCTTTTAAACGGTCGGGCTTAAACTTGGCCACTGTGGTTATGCACAAAATGGAAATGTACTCAGGGCATGAGTGGGGCTGGGACAGAGGCAACAGGGATCCTTAATACTATGGTGCGCCCCGTTGTGATCTTATTGATTAGCTTAGGAGTTTTATTAATATTAACTATTGTGCTGTACCTATGGGTTTGGAGAATGTTTAAGAAAGTAACACTGTCGTAGTTCAGCCCCGATCAGGACCAGACTACGCAGTCTCTCTCTCACTCCTCCCACCCTCCGAGAGAACAGGGGGAGATAACGTAAGGAAAAACGGCTCGAGATTTGAGATAAGGACAGGGAGAAATCCTTAAAGTTACCATCACGGGCAAAACAGACTCCTCTTGGGGAAAACTATTCATTTATTACTACAAACAGCAAGATAATGAGACAGAGAACAAGATAACCTCCCTCCACCCCTCCCTCTTCCCAAGCTTAACATTATCTCTACTACCTTCCCCCCCCCCGAGTGGCACAGGAGGGGGAAGAGGGAATGGGGATTGCGGTCAGTTCATCACACGTTGTTTTACGCTGCTGCTTCATGGTTGGGGGAAGAACTCCTCACATTCCTCCCCTGCTCTGTTGTGGGGTCCCACCCGTACGCCACAGTCCTTCCTGAAACTGCTCCGGCATGGGTCATCTCTTCCACGGGGTGCAGTCTCTCCAGAACAGCTGTCCCAGCGGGCCCTCCATGGGCCACAGCTGCCTTCAGGCATCCACCTCCCCCAGTACGGGATCCTTCACGGGCTCCAAGTGGATCTCTGCCCCTCCGTGGACCTCCATGGGCTGCAGGGGGACAACCTGCTCCACCATGGTCGTCACCACAGGCTGCAGGGGAATCTTGGCCAGGAGCCACATTACTCCTCCCACTCCTTCTGAACTGACCTGGGCATCTGCAGCCGTTCCTCACAACAGGCTGGTAGATGTCTCTCAGGATCCTTTTTACATCTTATTCACTTCTCCTCTCCTCTCCACTTCCTGCAGCCGGGCCGGACCAATTCGGGCCCAGTCGGCTGCCCGGCGGGAGGCCAGAGGGTGAGGCCTGCAAGGCCCATAAGGCCTGCGCCTCCCTCTCTGTGCCTCTGCCCCCCGCTCAGCTGCTTCACATCTCTCCCTTTTCTTTTTTTTTCTGTTTTCCCCTATTTAAATACGTTATCGCAGAGGCGTTATCACGGGACATTCTGCTACCAATTGGCTTGGCCTTGGCCAGCAGCGGGTCCGCTCTAGGCCCGGCCGAGTCCACTGAACAAAGGGGAGCGACTTCTAGCAGTTTCCTACAGAAGCTACCACCTTAGGCCCCTCCGTCACTAAACAAAACCATGTATGATGCTTCATATCATTCAGGGAAACTGTTTAAGTAAAAGAATTTACTTAGTGTGATAAAAAGGGGGGATTGATATAGGGGACAATAAGTTAATCACAACTATATATGTATGCACTTAAAGAATTGTTGTAGTTCAGCCCCGATCGGGACCAGACTACGCAGTCTCTCTCTCACTCCCCCCCCACCCTCCAAGAGAACAGGGGGAGATTTGGTAAACAAAAGAAAACCAGGAAAAAAACCAAACCCGTGGGTTGAGATTGAACAAGAAGTAAATTTAACAGTAATGACAGAAGAAAACAAAACAGTGATGCAATACAAATATAGTATAATGGCTTACAACAAATCTCCACACCTAGTTTCTTCCACGTAGCAGGAGGCTCCTTTCACCACCCTCCTCACTTACATACTGAGCCCCAGCAGTTAGCTAATTAGTTAACTATCCCAGCCATAGGGGCTACCAGCTTCAGTACTCCACCCAGCTCAGGTAAATATTAACTCTATCCTAGCCAGAACCAGACAAGAATACAGTTATAAAACATAGTCACGTACCCATATAGCTTAGAGAAACAATTAATGGAAGAGGAAGTCTGTTTTTTTTTTCTTTTCCTGACAAAGGACTCATTTGTAAGGAGTGAGAAACAGTCCCTACTGCTCAGTGGGAAAAAATCTTAAAAATCCTGAACCTTTTGTTACATGGTGACCAGCTCTGAATACCCTTGCTGCTCCTCACCGGCTCTTGCTACCACACATACAGGCTCCAAACTCTGGGGCTCCGGGCTTTCCTAGACCACCAGGACAGGGTGGTAAAGATCTACAGGCGTAAAAAAAATCTACAGGCCAGGAAACATTGGGGCTCCAGGATTTCCTAGACCACCAGGACTCCGACGTTTAACACCAGCTCGAGCTGTCCGCCTAGTGTTAAACCACAGCTTAAAAATGGTGAATGTCAGACAGCTGCTCCCACACCAGAAGTGTCAGCTCTGGAATGTCTTGCTGCTTCTCACCAGCTCTAGGCACCACATCTACAGGCTCACAAACATTGGGGATCCGGCATTTCCTGGGACACCAGGACTCCGACGTCTACCATCACCTCAACTCAGCAGTCCCTTTTGAAAAAAATCTTAAAAATCACAAACGTCAGAAGACTGCTCCCACACCAGAAGTGACATTTCTGAAAGCTCTTGCTTCTCCTGCCCGGCTCTTGCCACCGCATCTACAGGCTCACAAATATTGGGACTGCGAGATTTCCTAGAACACCAGCACTCCAACGTTTACCACGGTGTACTTATGGCCGCCCAGTGAAAACACTCTTATATATCATGAACGTTGGACGATAGATCCCACACCAGAAGTGCCAGCTCTGAAAACCCCTCAGTGGCTCTTGCCACCGCATCTACAAGCCCAGCAACACTGGGGCTCCGTTCTTTCCTAGACAATCAGGACTCTGACTTTTGCCACCATGTACACCAGTAAACTTTCAGAGGTGGCACTTTTGGTGTTAAAGCAATCGTCTGAGTTAGTGATTTTTAAGATTTATTTCTCACTGTGCAGCAGCTCTAGGTGATGGTAAGTGTCAGAGTCCTGGTGGTGGAGGAAAGCCCAGAGACTCAATGTTTCTGAGCCTGTAGATGTGGTGGGAAGAGTCGGTGAGGAGCAGCAAGAACTTTTAGAGCAGGCACTTCCACTGTTGGAGTAATTGTCTGACTTCCTTCTGTGCGGCTGGTTCCAAGTTGACGGTAAGTGCCAGCGTGCTAGCTGTGTAGGACAGTGAGGAGGCTGACGCGTGTGTGTCCGTAGAGCTGCCAGAAAGCGTACGTGAAGAGCAGGAAGGGCTTTCAGAGCAGCCGGCTCTCGTCTTGCACAGTCGCCACACATCCGCACTTTTAGTGCCTCAGAACCCCGGACAGCTTGCAAAACACGGCTGTAACTGTCCCAGCGCAAGCTGTTCAGGAAAGCACAGAAATGCGATGTTCGGGTGCTTTTAGCGCTGCTCGCAAGAAGCCTCCGGAGCAGGCACTTCTCGTGCGGCAACAACCGTGCCTGCTACGATCTTTCCTAGCCTCTTTTCCTCCGGGCAGCCGGCTTGAGCTGATGTGAAGTGTTGGTGGGCAAATCATCCAGAGAAGCGTCGCAATGCTTCTGGGCTGTTAGCAAGAGCTTTCCTTGCTGACCCTTTTCACGTTGGAGATTAGCTGGACATTTGCCGGTTTAGTGCCTTGTTTCTTCTGCGCAGCTTGCACAAAGCTCATTGCGGCTTTCGCGGTTCGAGTTGTGCATCGCCGGAGCTCTGCGGGAAAGAGCGAGAGAAGAGCCGCGAAAGCTCCGAGTGCGGCCAGCTCGCGTGTAGCCGCGATGATGCGCTGTTCGCCGGTTGCAGGGCGACTGCCTTCTGCGCGGCTGCTTCCAAGTTGACGGTAACTGCCAGCGTGCTAGCTGTGTAGGACAGTGAAGAGGCTGACGCGTGTGTGTCCGTAGAGCTGCTAGAAAGCGTACGTGACGAGCAGGAAGGGCTTTCAGAGCAGCCGGTTCTCGTCTTGCACAGTCGCCACACATCCGCACTTTTAGTGCCTCAGAACCCCGGACAGCTTGCAAAACACGGCTGTAACTGTCCCAGCGCAAGCTGTTCAGGAAAGCACAGAAACGCGATGTTCGCGTGCTTTTAGCGCTGCTCGCAAGAAGCCTCCGGAGCAGGCACTTCTCGTGCGGCAACAACCGTGCCTTCTACGATCTTTCCTAGCCTCTTTTCCTCCGGGCAGCCGGCTTGAGCTGATGTGAAGTGTTGGTGGGCAAATCATCCAGAGAAGCGTCGCAATGCTTCTGGGCTGTTAGCAAGAGCTTTCCTTGCTGACCCTTTTCACGTGGGAGATTAGCTGTACATTTGCCGGTTTAGTGCCTTGTTTCTTCTGCGCAGCTTGCACAAAGCTCATTGCGGCTTTCGCGGTTCGAGTTGTGCATCGCCGGAGCTCTGCGGGAAAGAGCGAGAGAAGAGCCGCGAAAGCTCCGAGTGCGGCCAGCTCGCGTGTAGCCGCGATGATGCGCTGTTCGCCGGTTGCAGGGCGACTGCCTTCTGCGCGGCTGCTTCCAAGTTGACGGTAACTGCCAGCGTGCTAGCTGTGTAGGACAGTGAAGAGGCTGACGTGTGTGTGTCCGTAGAGCTGCTAGAAAGCGTACGTGAAGAGCAGGACGGGCTTTCAGAGCAGCCGGTTCTCGTCTTGCACAGTCGCCACACATCCGCACTTTTAGTGCCTCAGAACCCCGGACAGCTTGCAAAACACGGCTGTAACTGTCCCAGCGCAAGCTGTTCAGGAAAGCACAGAAACGCGATGTTCGCGTGCTTTTAGCGCTGCTCGCAAGAAGCCTCCGGAGCAGGCACTTCTCGTGCGGCAACAACCGTGCCTTCTACGATCTTTCCTAGCCTCTTTTCCTCCGGGCAGCCGGCTTGAGCTGATGTGAAGTGTTGGTGGGCAAATCATCCAGAGAAGCGTCGCAATGCTTCTGGGCTGTTAGCAAGAGCTTTCCTTGCTGACCCTTTTCACGTTGGAGATTAGCTGGACATTTGCCGGTTTAGTGCCTTGTTTCTTCTGCGCAGCTTGCACAAAGCTCATTGCGGCTTTCGCGGTTCGAGTTGTGCATCGCCGGAGCTCTGCGGGAAAGAGCGAGAGAAGAGCCGCGAAAGCTCCGAGTGCGGCCAGCTCGCGTGTAGCCGCGATGATGCGCTGTTCGCCGGTTGCAGGGCGACTGCCTTCTGCGCGGCTGCTTCCAAGTTGACGGTAACTGCCAGCGTGCTAGCTGTGTAGGACAGTGAAGAGGCTGACGTGTGTGTGTCCGTAGAGCTGCTAGAAAGCGTACGTGAAGAGCAGGAAGGGCTTTCAGAGCAGCCGGTTCTCGTCTTGCACAGTCGCCACACATCCGCACTTTTAGTGCCTCAGAACCCCGGACAGCTTGCAAAACACGGCTGTAACTGTCCCAGCGCAAGCTGTTCAGGAAAGCACAGAAACGCGATGTTCGCGTGCTTTTAGCGCTGCTCGCAAGAAGCCTCCGGAGCAGGCACTTCTCGTGCGGCAACAACCGTGCCTTCTACGATCTTTCCTAGCCTCTTTTCCTCCAGGCAGCCGGCTTGAGCTGATGTGAAGTGTTGGTGGGCAAATCATCCAGAGAAGCGTCGCAATGCTTCTGGGCTGTTAGCAAGAGCTTTCCTTGCTGACCCTTTTCACGTTGGAGATTAGCTGGACATTTGCCGGTTTAGTGCCTTGTTTCTTCTGCGCAGCTTGCACAAAGCTCATTGTGGCTTTCGCGGTTCGAGTTGTGCATCGCCGGAGCTCTGCGGGAAAGAGCGAGAGAAGAGCCGCGAAAGCTCCGAGTGCGGCCAGCTCGCGTGTAGCCGCGATGATGCGCTGTTCGCCGGTTGCAGGGCGACTGCCTTCTGCGCGGCTGCTTCCAAGTTGACGGTAACTGCCAGCGTGCTAGCTGTGTAGGACAGTGAAGAGGCTGACGCGTGTGTGTCCGTAGAGCTGCTAGAAAGCGTACGTGAAGAGCAGGAAGGGCTTTCAGAGCAGCCGGTTCTCGTCTTGCACAGTCGCCACACATCCGCACTTTTAGTGCCTCAGAACCCCGGACAGCTTGCAAAACACGGCTGTAACTGTCCCAGCGCAAGCTGTTCAGGAAAGCACAGAAACGCGATGTTCGCGTGCTTTTAGCGCTGCTCGCAAGAAGCCTCCGGAGCAGGCACTTCTCGTGCGGCAACAACCGTGCCTTCTACGATCTTTCCTAGCCTCTTTTCCTCCGGGCAGCCGGCTTGAGCTGATGTGAAGTGTTGGTGGGCAAATCATCCAGAGAAGCGTCGCAATGCTTCTGGGCTGTTAGCAAGAGCTTTCCTTGCTGACCCTTTTCACGTGGGAGATTAGCTGGACATTTGCCGGTTTAGTGCCTTGTTTCTTCTGCGCAGCTTGCACAAAGCTCATTGCGGCTTTCGCGGTTCGAGTTGTGCATCGCCGGAGCTCTGCGGGAAAGAGCGAGAGAAGAGCCGCGAAAGCTCCGAGTGCGGCCAGCTCGCGTGTAGCCGCGATGATGCGCTGTTCGCCGGTTGCAGGGCGACTGCCTTCTGCGCGGCTGCTTCCAAGTTGACGGTAACTGCCAGCGTGCTAGCTGTGTAGGACAGTGAAGAGGCTGACGCGTGTGTGTCCGTAGAGCTGCTAGAAAGCGTACGTGAAGAGCAGGAAGGGCTTTCAGAGCAGCCGGTTCTCGTCTTGCACAGTCGCCACACATCCGCACTTTTAGTGCCTCAGAACCCCGGACAGCTTGCAAAACACGGCTGTAACTGTCCCAGCGCAAGCTGTTCAGGAAAGCACAGAAACGCGATGTTCGCGTGCTTTTAGCGCTGCTCGCAAGAAGCCTCCGGAGCAGGCACTTCTCGTGCGGCAACAACCGTGCCTGCTACGATCTTTCCTAGCCTCTTTTCCTCCGGGCAGCCGGCTTGAGCTGATGTGAAGTGTTGGTGGGCAAATCATCCAGAGAAGCGTCGCAATGCTTCTGGGCTGTTAGCAAGAGCTTTCCTTGCTGACCCTTTTCACGTGGGAGATTAGCTGTACATTTGCCGGTTTAGTGCCTTGTTTCTTCTGCGCAGCTTGCACAAAGCTCATTGCGGCTTTCGCGGTTCGAGTTGTGCATCGCCGGAGCTCTGCGGGAAAGAGCGACAGAAGAGCCGCGAAAGCTCCGAGTGCGGCCAGCTCGCATGTAGCCGCGATGATGCGCTGTTCGCCGGTTGCAGGGCGACTGCCTTCTGCGCGGCTGCTTCCAAGTTGACGGTAACTGCCAGCGTGCTAGCTGTGTAGGACAGTGAAGAGGCTGACGTGTGTGTGTCCGTAGAGCTGCTAGAAAGCGTACGTGAAGAGCAGGACGGGCTTTCAGAGCAGCCGGTTCTCGTCTTGCACAGTCGCCACACATCCGCACTTTTAGTGCCTCAGAACCCCGGACAGCTTGCAAAACACGGCTGTAACTGTCCCAGCGCAAGCTGTTCAGGAAAGCACAGAAACGCGATGTTCGCGTGCTTTTAGCGCTGCTCGCAAGAAGCCTCCGGAGCAGGCACTTCTCGTGCGGCAACAACCGTGCCTTCTACGATCTTTCCTAGCCTCTTTTCCTCCGGGCAGCCGGCTTGAGCTGATGTGAAGTGTTGGTGGGCAAATCATCCAGAGAAGCGTCGCAATGCTTCTGGGCTGTTAGCAAGAGCTTTCCTTGCTGACCCTTTTCACGTTGGAGATTAGCTGGACATTTGCCGGTTTAGTGCCTTGTTTCTTCTGCGCAGCTTGCACAAAGCTCATTGCGGCTTTCGCGGTTCGAGTTGTGCATCGCCGGAGCTCTGCGGGAAAGAGCGAGAGAAGAGCCGCGAAAGCTCCGAGTGCGGCCAGCTCGCGTGTAGCCGCGATGATGCGCTGTTCGCCGGTTGCAGGGCGAGTGCCTTCTGCGCGGCTGCTTCCAAGTTGACGGTAACTGCCAGCGTGCTAGCTGTGTAGGACAGTGAAGAGGCTGACGCGTGTGTGTCCGTAGAGCTGCTAGAAAGCGTACGTGAAGAGCAGGAAGGGCTTTCAGAGCAGCCGGTTCTCGTCTTGCACAGTCGCCACACATCCGCACTTTTAGTGCCTCAGAACCCCGGACAGCTTGCAAAACACGGCTGTAACTGTCCCAGCGCAAGCTGTTCAGGAAAGCACAGAAACGCGATGTTCGCGTGCTTTTAGCGCTGCTCGCAAGAAGCCTCCGGAGCAGGCACTTCTCGTGCGGCAACAACCGTGCCTGCTACGATCTTTCCTAGCCTCTTTTCCTCCGGGCAGCCGGCTTGAGCTGATGTGAAGTGTTGGTGGGCAAATCATCCAGAGAAGCGTCGCAATGCTTCTGGGCTGTTAGCAAGAGCTTTCCTTGCTGACCCTTTTCACGTGGGAGATTAGCTGGACATTTGCCGGTTTAGTGCCTTGTTTCTTCTGCGCAGCTTGCACAAAGCTCATTGCGGCTTTCGCGGTTCGAGTTGTGCATCGCCGGAGCTCTGCGGGAAAGAGCGAGAGAAGAGCCGCGAAAGCTCCGAGTGCGGCCAGCTCGCGTGTAGCCGCGATGATGCGCTGTTCGCCGGTTGCAGGGCGACTGCCTTCTGCGCGGCTGCTTCCAAGTTGACGGTAACTGCCAGCGTGCTAGCTGTGTAGGACAGTGAAGAGGCTGACGTGTGTGTGTCCGTAGAGCTGCTAGAAAGCGTACGTGAAGAGCAGGACGGGCTTTCAGAGCAGCCGGTTCTCGTCTTGCACAGTCGCCACACATCCGCACTTTTAGTGCCTCAGAACCCCGGACAGCTTGCAAAACACGGCTGTAACTGTCCCAGCGCAAGCTGTTCAGGAAAGCACAGAAACGCGATGTTCGCGTGCTTTTAGCGCTGCTCGCAAGAAGCCTCCGGAGCAGGCACTTCTCGTGCGGCAACAACCGTGCCTTCTACGATCTTTCCTAGCCTCTTTTCCTCCGGGCAGCCGGCTTGAGCTGATGTGAAGTGTTGGTGGGCAAATCATCCAGAGAAGCGTCGCAATGCTTCTGGGCTGTTAGCAAGAGCTTTCCTTGCTGACCCTTTTCACGTGGGAGATTAGCTGGACATTTGCCGGTTTAGTGCCTTGTTTCTTCTGCGCAGCTTGCACAAAGCTCATTGCGGCTTTCGCGGTTCGAGTTGTGCATCGCCGGAGCTCTGCGGGAAAGAGCGAGAGAAGAGCCGCGAAAGCTCCGAGTGCGGCCAGCTCGCGTGTAGCCGCGATGATGCGCTGTTCGCCGGTTGCAGGGCGACTGCCTTCTGCGCGGCTGCTTCCAAGTTGACGGTAACTGCCAGCGTGCTAGCTGTGTAGGACAGTGAAGAGGCTGACGTGTGTGTGTCCGTAGAGCTGCTAGAAAGCGTACGTGAAGAGCAGGACGGGCTTTCAGAGCAGCCGGTTCTCGTCTTGCACAGTCGCCACACATCCGCACTTTTAGTGCCTCAGAACCCCGGACAGCTTGCAAAACACGGCTGTAACTGTCCCAGCGCAAGCTGTTCAGGAAAGCACAGAAACGCGATGTTCGCGTGCTTTTAGCGCTGCTCGCAAGAAGCCTCCGGAGCAGGCACTTCTCGTGCGGCAACAACCGTGCCTTCTACGATCTTTCCTAGCCTCTTTTCCTCCGGGCAGCCGGCTTGAGCTGATGTGAAGTGTTGGTGGGCAAATCATCCAGAGAAGCGTCGCAATGCTTCTGGGCTGTTAGCAAGAGCTTTCCTTGCTGACCCTTTTCACGTTGGAGATTAGCTGGACATTTGCCGGTTTAGTGCCTTGTTTCTTCTGCGCAGCTTGCACAAAGCTCATTGCGGCTTTCGCGGTTCGAGTTGTGCATCGCCGGAGCTCTGCGGGAAAGAGCGAGAGAAGAGCCGCGAAAGCTCCGAGTGCGGCCAGCTCGCGTGTAGCCGCGATGATGCGCTGTTCGCCGGTTGCAGGGCGACTGCCTTCTGCGCGGCTGCTTCCAAGTTGACGGTAACTGCCAGCGTGCTAGCTGTGTAGGACAGTGAAGAGGCTGACGTGTGTGTGTCCGTAGAGCTGCTAGAAAGCGTACGTGAAGAGCAGGACGGGCTTTCAGAGCAGCCGGTTCTCGTCTTGCACAGTCGCCACACATCCGCACTTTCAGTGCCTCAGAACCCCGGACAGCTTGCAAAACACGGCTGTAACTGTCCCAGCGCAAGCTGTTCAGGAAAGCACAGAAACGCGATGTTCGCGTGCTTTTAGCGCTGCTCGCAAGAAGCCTCCGGAGCAGGCACTTCTCGTGCGGCAACAACCGTGCCTTCTACGATCTTTCCTAGCCTCTTTTCCTCCGGGCAGCCGGCTTGAGCTGATGTGAAGTGTTGGTGGGCAAATCATCCAGAGAAGCGTCGCAATGCTTCTGGGCTGTTAGCAAGAGCTTTCCTTGCTGACCCTTTTCACGTTGGAGATTAGCTGGACATTTGCCGGTTTAGTGCCTTGTTTCTTCTGCGCAGCTTGCACAAAGCTCATTGCGGCTTTCGCGGTTCGAGTTGTGCATCGCCGGAGCTCTGCGGGAAAGAGCGAGAGAAGAGCCGCGAAAGCTCCGAGTGCGGCCAGCTCGCGTGTAGCCGCGATGATGCGCTGTTCGCCGGTTGCAGGGCGACTGCCTTCTGCGCGGCTGCTTCCAAGTTGACGGTAAGTGCCAGCGTGCTAGCTGTGTAGGACAGTGAAGAGGCTGACGTGTGTGTGTCCGTAGAGCTGCTAGAAAGCGTACGTGAAGAGCAGGAAGGGCTTTCAGAGCAGCCGGTTCTCGCGTTGGACAGTCGCCACACATCCGCACTTTTAGTGCCTCAGAACCCCGGACAGCTTGCAAAACACGGCTGTAACTGTCCCAGCGCAAGCTGTTCAGGAAAGCACAGAAATGCGATGTTCGCGTGCTTTTAGCGCTGCTCGCAAGAAGCCTCCGGAGCAGGCACTTCTCGTGCGGCAACAACCGTGCCTTCTACGATCTTTCCTAGCCTCTTTTCCTCCGGGCAGCCGGCTTTAGCTGATGTGAAGTGTTGGTGGGCAAATCATCCAGAGAAGTGTAGCAATGCTTCTGGGCTGTTAGCAAGAGCGAGTGAAGAGCAGCAAGAGCTTTCCTTGCTGACCCTTTTCACGTGGGAGATTAGCTGGACATTTGCCGGTTTAGTGCCTTGTTTCTTCTGCGCAGCTTGCACAAAGCTTATTGCGGCTTTCGCGGTTCGAGTTGTGCATCGCCGGAGCTCTGCGGGAAAGAGCGAGAGAAGAGCCGCGAAAGCTCCGAGTGCGGCCAGCTCGCGTGTAGCCGCGATGATGCGCTGTTCGCCGGCTGGAGGGCGACTGCCTTCTGCGCGGCTGCTTCCAAGTTGACGGTAACTGCCAGCGTGCTAGCTGTGTAGGACAGTGAAGAGGCTGACGCGTGTGTGTCCGTAGAGCTGCTAGAAAGCGTACGTGAAGAGCAGGAAGGGCTTTCAGAGCAGCCGGCTCTCGTCTTGGACAGTCGCCACACATCCGCACTTTTAGTGCCTCAGAACCCCGGACAGCTTGCAAAACACGGCTGTAACTGTCCCAGCGCAAGCTGTTCAGGAAAGCACAGAAATGCGATGTTCGCGTGCTTTTAGCGCTGCTCGCAAGAAGCCTCCGGAGCAGGCACTTCTCGTGCGGCAACAACCGTGCCTGCTACGATCTTTCCTAGCCTCTTTTCCTCCGGGCAGCCGGCTTGAGCTGATGTGAAGTGTTGGTGGGCAAATCATCCAGAGAAGCGTCGCAATGCTTCTGGGCTGTTAGCAAGAGCTTTCCTTGCTGAGCCTTTTCACGTTGGAGATTAGCTGGACATTTGCCGGTTTAGTGCCTTGTTTCTTCTGCGCAGCTTGCACAAAGCTCATTGCGGCTTTCGCGGTTCGAGTTGTGCATCGCCGGAGCTCTGCGGGAAAGAGCGAGAGAAGAGCCGCGAAAGCTCCGAGTGCGGCCAGCTCGCGTGTAGCCGCGATGATGCGCTGTTCGCCGGTTGGAGGGCGACTGCCTTCTGCGTGGCTGCTTCCAAGTTGACGGTAAGTGCCAGCGTGCTAGCTGTGTAGGACAGTGAAGAGGCTGACGTGTGTGTGTCCGTAGAGCTGCTAGAAAGCGTACGTGAAGAGCAGGAAGGGCTTTCAGAGCAGCCGGTTCTCGTCTTGGACAGTCGCCACACATCCGTACTTTTAGTGCCTCACTGCGCCGGACAGCTTGCAAAACACGGCTGTAACTGTCCCAGCGCAAGCTTTTCTGGGTCAGGGCACATCTTCAAGTGATCATCGGACCATATGGACAGGTAGTCCGTGCTGCTCCTTTCATTGCTCCTGTTCCATGCACCTTATGGGGTCGAGACGTGCTTAGACAGTTCGGAACTACAGTCCACATAGCAGAACCGAAACAGAGAAGTTGTATGCAGAGAACATCGAACAACCGATCAGAGCCTGGCAGCAACCGATTTTCAAACTCGCCTGGCCAACACAACAACCTGTGTGGGTTGACCTATGGCCCCTGCGTCGAGAAAGCCTGGAACATCTGCATAGGCTAGTGGAGGAGCAGTTGGCAACTGGCCACATCGCGCCCTCCCTGAGGCCTTGGAATACTCCTGTGTTTTGTATTCCAAAAAAAGAAGGGTAGATGGTTCTTACTACAGGACCTCAGAGCAATTAATGCTGTAATTGAGCCTATGGGAGCTCTTCAGCCAGGGATGCCCTCCCCATCTATGCTTCCAGCCAATTGGCCTTTAACAGTGATTGATTTAATGGACTGTTTTTTCACTATTTTTTCTTTCCACAGGCAATCAAAAATCGTCAAGGATGGTGATGTCTCCTTGAACTACCAATCATGTTGGCAATAATTGCTAATGTCTTTCAGCCTTTTGCAGTTGTCTTTCAATGGGAAGAGAGTGCAAAAGACCCTCTACGAGTAATTGAATGGCTCTTTTTGCCACATTCTCAATCAAAAACGGTGGTAACAATTCTTCAAGCTTATGCTAAATTGATACAAAAGGGAAGGGCCAGATTACAGGCTCTTGATGGAGTAGATCTATCTGTGATTTTTGCTCCTGCAACCAAAGAAAATTTGAATTGGCTTCCTGCTGAAAAATCTCGATATGCAAATTGCTTTGGCTGACTTTCAAGGCCAAATCTCTATTCATTATCCCACACATCGAATTTGGGCTGAAATTACTAAATTGCCCCTGTATACAAAATTACATTGCAGACCAACCCCTGTACAAGGCATTACTGTCTTTACAGATGGCTCTGGCAAATCAAGGAAAGCAGCCATGGGATGGAAACCATCCCCAGAGGCAGAATGGCAACATGAAGTAAAAATTGTTCCGCAAGGCTCAACTCAAGTAATTGAGTTGGTTGCAGTAAACATGGCTTGTTAAAATTTAACGATGACCCTGTTAATCTTGTCACAGATTCGTTTCATGCAGCAGGGATAGTAGCGAGACTTGATTATTCAACTATTAAGAATGTGGATAACTCTTCTTTAATGGCTGAACTTCGCATGCTTTGGTCTCTAATAGATCAAAGAAAGCATGATTTCTATGTGATGCATGTTCGATCTTATACTGATTTACCTGGTCCTATAACGGAAGGTAGTCAATTAGCAGATTTCTACACTATGTCTGCAATAGTTCCTAATCGATTTGAGCAAGCTAATTTGTCACATTCCTTTTATCATCAAAATGCTAGAGCACTTCAAAGACATTTTCAGCTAACCATGACTCAGGCACGTAGTATTCTTGCAGCCTGTCCTGATTGTCAATTCTTAGCCCCGTTGCCTGCCGAGGAAGGAGTTAACCCATGTGGAATTAAAGGTAATGAGTTGTGGCAAACAGATGTCACACACTTTGGAGAGTTTGGAAAAATGAAAAACGTGCACGTAACAGTAGATACTTTTTCTGGGTATCTCATTGCTACTGCACACATGGGAGAAAGAGCACGTGATGTTTGTAAACCTTGGCTAACCTGTTTTGCAATTTTAGGTGTTCCACGATGAGTGAAGACTGACAATGGGCCTGCTTATAGCTCTGCACACGTTCCAGTATTTTTACAACAATGGGGTATTGAACGTGTCACAGGTATTCCTCATTCACCCACAGGTCAAGCAATTACTGAGCGAACTCACAGGATTTTGAAAGAACAGCTCAATAAACAAAAAAGGGGGACCATGGGGTTGGAATCGCCACAGGAAAGGTTATGGAAAGCAACTTAAGTCCTTAATTTTTTGAATCAAGACGAGACGTATAAGTCAAAATATGAAAAACAACATGGGTTATCCATACCTTTTCAAAGTAAACCATTGGTAAGGGTAAAGAATCCAATTTCAGGACAATGGGAAGGACCAAAAGATTTAATAACTTGGGGTCGGGGATATGCTTGTGTTTCTACAGGTGATCGACTGCAATGGGTTCCATTGCATTTTGTGTGACCCTATGCCTTGGCTTCATCGGAGGAGTCACAGGATTGCCCGCTGTCAGCTTGAATGCACCTAATAGCAATGTCTGGCTGGTTCTTGCTAAAGCAACCAACTAAAGTACCGTGCGTCTTTCTATCGCTACACCAACCGCTCCTTTTCGTACCTGTTTGGTAGGCGTACCATTAGCAAGTCAGGAATTAGATACTTTTTACAATGTCTCAGTGCAAAGTCCCTGCAAAAAACCAGGTGTTATTGAGCCTCTCTGGAGATGTCATGAGACATGGCGAAAGACCACCTCACAACCACAAGGTTGGTACAATACCTCACTAAATGTGATACATGATTTTCCAGCCTTGCCAATTCAACCACAGGAATTAGACATTATGGGTACATTGAAAAGTCACATTTGTTTCTCTTTGAACAACACAGCTAAAATATACATGAATAGTTCTGGGTTGGATGTTTCACCACACAGAAATTTTTTTAAGAACTGGACTTGGTGTAATAACACTGCATCAAGTCAGATTATCCCTGGAATTGATGCTATTGGCCTTCCTGAATATATTTTTTTTTTATTTGTGGGCATAGGGCATGGAAAGGTAGTCCTGGGAAGGCTGTGGGAGGACCATGTGCTTTTGGCCAACTAACGCTATTTTGTCTTAATATCCCATCTCATAATTTGACATATCAACTCAGTCATTGTTGTGGTTTTGTTTAGTGAGGGGGCCTAAGGTGGTAGCTTCTGTAGGAAACTGCTAGAAGTCGCTCCCCTTTGTTCAGTGGATTCGGTTGGGCCTAGGGCAGACCTCCTGCTGGCCAAGGCCAAGCTAATTGGTAGCAGAATGTTCCCTGATAACACCTCTGCGATAACGTATTTAAGAAGGGGAAAACAGAAAAAAAAAGGAGAAGAGAAGATGTGAAGAAGCTGAGCGGGGGCAGAGGCACAGAGGGGGAGGCGCAGGCCTCATGGGCCTTGCAGGCCTCACCCTCTGGCCTCTCGCCAGGCGGCCGACTGGGCCCGACTGGGCCCGGCCCGGCTGCAAGAAGTGGAGAGGAGATGAGAAGTGAATAAGATGTAAAAAGGATCCTGAGAGGCATCTGCCAGCCTGTTGTGAGGAACGGCTGCAGACGCCAAGGCCAGTGAAGAAGGAGGGGGAGCAGTAATGCGGCTCCTGGCCAAGATTCCCCTGCAGCCTGTGGTGAAGACCATGGTGGAGCAGGTTGTCCCCCTGCAGCCCATGGAGGTCCACGGAGGAGCAGAGATCCACTTGGAGCCCATGGAAGACCTTACATCGGGGGATGTGGAGGCCTGAAGGAGGCTGTGGCCCGTGGAGGCCCCACTGGGGCAGCTGTTCTGGAGAGACTGCACCCCGTGGAAGAGATGACCCACGCCGGAGCAGTTTCACAAAGGACTGTGGCCCGTGGGAGGGACCCCACAATGGAGCAGGGGAGGAATGTGAGGAGTTCTTTCCCCGACCGTGAAGCAGCGGCGTAAAACAACATGTGATGAACTGACCGCAACCCCCATTCCCTCTTCCCCCCTGTGCTGCTTGGGGGGGAAGGTAGTAGAGATAATGTTAAGTCCGGGAAGAGGGAGGGGTGGAGGGAGGTTATCTTGTTCTCTGTCTCATTATCTTGCTGTTTGTAGTAATAAATGAATAGTTTTCCCCAAGTCGAGTCTGTTTTGCCTGTGACAGTAACTTTAAGGATTTCTCCCTGTCCTTATCTCAAACCTCGAGCCGTTTTTCCTTATATTTTCTCTCCCTGTTCTCTCAGAGGGTGGGGGGAGGGAGAGAGAGACTGCGTAGTCTGGTCCCGATCGGGGCTGAACTACAACAGTCATCGTATGAGACGAGCTGTAAAAACGTTCCCAGAGAACCGTGATTCAAATGTACAATTCTGGAATGCAGCTGATAGAATTTTTGGTTCCTTAATTGCATCCATAGGGACTGCACACACATTAAATATGATTAATAAGTTAGGGTGTTGGCTTGCTAGAGAAAGCAATGCAACTAGTATCGCTTTGCAAGGCCTATTAATGGATGTTAACTCAATAAGGCATGCTACATTACAGAACTGAGCAGCGATTGATTTTCTACTCTTAGCTCAAGGCCACGGATGTCAGGATTTCAAAGGCCTGTGTTGTATGAACCTTAGTGACCACTCGGGATCAATTCACGTGAGTATTGATCAACTGAAGGCTTTGACCCAGCAATTGAAGTTACATTCAAAAGAGGACTTCTTTGGTTTTCTTCCATGGTTTGGGAACCTTGGGCTATGGCTTAAAAGAGTTGTTATTTTATGCAAAATTTAGGCAAAAGAAATGTTCTAATTATTTCTTTTTCCTTATTGCTGTCACTTTTAAAAATTTATATCTGTCTGCATTTTAGTCAGATGTTGCTATTACTTTAGTGCTTTTGCTTTTCAAATTTTCTAATTTGACCTTGTCTGCTATCATAATCTTTAATTATTTTTTCTTCTTTTTTTTCCATAGCGCCATTGCGCTTTATGTTGTTTTTCATCATTTTTCTTTTTCTTGCTGTCGCTACCTGCTTTCTCCTTATAACCTTAATCTTATTTGCATCTACATTTTTCTCTGTACTTTTATTCTGTTTGCTGTCTTTTAAAAAAAATATATATTTCTTGTCTGTATTCACGCCTTTGATTTTAAAACTTTCTTTCTAGGTGCTTGTTACAGTTTGTAATTTCTGGTTTTTAAATTTTTCTCTATTTCCCTGATACCCATCACCGAGTGACTTCTATTATGTTTGCTGGGGTTTTTTTGTTCGTTATTTCTTGTCTTTCCTTAGCATCCTGCCTTTTCAGAGATTCTTTTTACATCTCTGTTTCATTCTGCTATCTCTGTTTCCCTAATGCTTGATGTCTTTTCTTTTTTTTATTCCCCGTGCCTACTTTTATCTTGGTCACTTTTTTTTTTTTTCCATATTTTTTCTTGTCTGAATTTAGCACCGCCACTTTTACAAATATCTGTCTCTGTTTGCGTTTTAGTTCTCTGACTGTATTGTGTGTTGTTTCTTCTCCTAAACCTCGGGCTTTAAACATTTTCTACTTTTATGTCTTTCGGCATTATTAGCAGCTTGGACAAAGATCATTGCGGCTTTCGCGGTTCGAGTTGTGCAGCGAAGGCAGAGAGCCTCCTCGTCCGGATCGCCGGAGCTCTGCGGGAAAGAGCGAGAGAAGAGCCGCGAAAGCTCCGAGTGCGGCCAGCTCGCGTGTAGCCGCGATGATGCGCTGTTCGCCGGTTGGAGGGCGACTGCCTTCTGCGCGGCTGCTTCCAAGTTGACGGTAACTGCCAGCGTGCTAGCTGTGTAGGACAGTGAAGAGGCTGACGTGTGTGTGTCCGTAGAGCTGCTAGAAAGCGTACGTGAAGAGCAGGAAGGGCTTTCAGAGCAGCCGGTTCTCGTCTTGGGCAGTCGCCACACATCCGCACTTTTAGTGCCTCAGAACCCCGGACAGCTTGCAAAACACGGCTGTAACTGTCCCAGCGCAAGCTGTTCAGGAAAGCACAGAAATGCGATGTTCGCGTGCTTTTAGCGCTGCTCGCAAGAAGCCTCCGGAGCAGGCACTTCTCGTGCAGCAACAAGCGTGCCTGCTACGATCTTTCCTAGCCTCTTTTCCTCCGGGCAGCCGGCTTTAGCTGATGTGAAGTGTTGGTGGGCAAATCATCCAGAGAAGCGAAGAGTCGCAATGCTTCTGGGCCGTTGCCAAGAGCGAGTGAAGAGCAGCAAGAGCTTTCCTTGCTGACCCTTTTCACGTGGGAAATTAGCTGGACATTTGCCGGTTTAGTGCCTTGTTTCTTCTGCGCAGCTTGAACAAAGATCATTGCGGCGGGGAACACCCGGGATGACTTCAGCCTGTTTCACAGCAGGTTCAGTCTTCAGAGAGGGTCAGTCAGGGATTACTTCAGTATGTTCTGCCTGTCAGGAGCTGTCAGCCCTGCAGCCCCAGGGACAGCTGGAGGGAGCCCAGAGGGGACAGAGGAAGTGCTGCCTTGGGCTGGGCCTCTGCTGCTGAGCTGGGCCGGGCTCCTGGCATGGAGGGAGCTGCTGGTAACAGGGAAGCACTTCAGAGAGACAACTCTGCCCAGGAGCAGCTCCCTCCTAAGCCTAACCCTAACCCTAACCTAACACTAAACCTAACCCTAACCCTAACCATAATGACCCTAACCCTAAACCCTAACGCTAACTCTAAACTCGAACCCTAACCCTAACCCAACCCTAACCCTAAACATAGCCCTAAACCCTAATTCTAACCCTGACCGTAATCCTAACCCTAAACCTAACACCTAACCCTAACCCTAACCCAAACCCTAACGCAAATGACCCTAACGCTAAGCCTGACCCTAACCCTAAAGGTAACTCTAACCCTAATGACCCTAACCTAACACCTAAACCTAACCTTAACCCATAATCCTATCCCTAACCCTAACCCTAATGACCCTGACGCTAACCCTAAATACTAACCCTAACCCTAAACCCTAAGCCCTAAACCCTAACCCTAACCCTAACCCTAATGACCCTAACCCCAAAAACTAACCCCAACGCTAATGACCCTAACCCTAATCACTCTAACCCTAACGCTAACACCAAACACTGAACCACACCCTAACACTAACCTTAACCCTAATGACCCTAAGCCCGAAACCTAACCCCAATGCTAATGACCCTAACCCTAACCCTAATCACCTGAACCCTAATGACCCTAACCCTAACCCCTAAACCTAACCCCAACCCCTAACCCTAACACTAACCCTAAACACTGAACCACACCCTAACCCTAACCCCTAACACTAACCCCTAACCATAACCCCTGAACCTAACCCTAACCCCAACTGTAACCCCTAACCCTAACCCCTAAACCTAACCCCAACCCCTAACCCTAACACTAACCCTAAACCCTAACCCCAAACACTGAACCACACCCTAACCCTAACCCCTAACGCTAACCCCTAACCCCTAACACTAACCCCTAACCATAACCCCTAACCCTAACCCTAATGTTAACCCTAACCCTATGGACCCTAACACTAACCGTAAACCATAACCCTAACCCCTCACCCTAAGCCCTAAACCTAAACCCTAACCCTAACCCTAGCCCTAACCCTAACCCCTAACCATAACCCTAACCCCTAATCCTAACCCTAACCCTACCCCTAATGACCTTAACCCTAACCCTAACCCCAACCCCTAACCCTAAACCTAACCCCTAACCCTAAACCTAACCCCTAACCCTAACCCAAATGACCCTAACCCTAACCCAAATGACCCTGACGCTAACCCTAAATACTAACCCTAACCCTAACCCTAAACCCTAAGCCCTAAAACCTAACCCTAATGACCCTAACCCCAAAAACTAATCCCAACGCTAATGACACTAACCCTAATCACTCTAACCCTAACGCTAACACCAAACACTGAACCACACCCTAACACTAACCTTAACCCTAATGACCCTAAGCCCGAAACCTAACCCCAATGCTAATGACCCTAACCCTAACCCTAATCACCTGAACCCTAATGACCCTAACCCTAACCCTAAACATTAACCCTAACGAAACCCTAACCATAACCCTAAACATAATCCTAACCCTAATGACCCTAACCCCTAACCCTAACATTAATCTTAACCCTAACCCAAACCCTAACCCTAATGGTCCATAAAATTAACCCTAACCCTAAACCATAATCCTAACCCTAATCCTAACCCTAAACGTAACCCTAACCCTAAACCTAACCTCTAACCCTAAACCCAACCCTAACCCCTAATCCCTAAACCTAACCCTAACCCCGAAGCCTAACCCATAACCCTAAACCCTAACCCTAACCCTGAATTTAACCTTAACCCTAACCCAAACCCTAACCCTAATGGTCCCTAAACCTAACCCTAACCCTTAAAGCTAACCCTAACCCTAACCCTAAACCCAAACCCTAACCACAATCCTAACCCTAACATTATCCCTGACCCTAACCCTAACCATAACCGTAAACCCTAACTCTAACCCTAAATCTAACCCTAAACCCTAATTCTAACCCTAACCCTGACCCTAACCCTGACCTTGACCCTAACCCTGACCCTATCCCTGACCCTAACCCTAACCCTAAGCCTTACTCTAATAACCCTAATCCTAACAATAATGGCCGCTCGCTAACCCTAACCACTAACCCTGACCCTACCCCTAACCCTAACTGTAAACCCTAAAACTAACCCTAACCCTAAACCCTAATTCTAACCCTAAAACTAACCCTAACGCCTAACCCTAAACCCTAACCCTAACCCTAAACCTAATGGTCCCTAACCCTAACCCCTAACCCTAATGCTAACCCTAACCCTAAACCTAACCCTAACCCTAAGGACCCTAAACCAAATGACCCTAACCTAACCTAACCATAACCCTAACTTTAATGACTTAACCTTAATCTTAACCCAAACCCTAACCTTAACCCCTAACCCTAACACTAAACTTAACCTTAACCCTAACCCTAATGACCGTAACCCTAAATCTAACCCTAACCCTGACCTTAACCTTAACCCTAACCCTAACTCTAACCGTAATGACCGTAACCCAACACTAAGGCCCTCACCCTAACCCTAAATCTAACCCTAACCATAACCATAAAATTAACCATGACCCTAACCCTAACCCTAACACAAACCCCTAACCCTAACCCTAACCCACCCTACCCCTACACCTAACCCTACGCCTATCCCTAACCCTAACCCTAACGATAACTCTGACCCCTAAGCCCAAACCCTAACCCTAAACCAAAACCTAACCCAAACCCTAAAACCTAACCCTAACCCTAAACCCTAACCCCTAACCCTAACACTAACCCTAACCCCTAACCCTAACCCTAAACCCTAACCCCTAACCCTATCACTAACCCTAAAACCTAACTCTAACCCCTAACCCTAACCCTAATCCTAACCCTATCCCTAACCCGAACCCCTAATCCTAATAACCCTAACCCTAATAACCATATGCCTAACCCTAGCCTATCGCTAACCCTAACCCTAACGCTAACCCCAAACACTAACCCTAACGCTAACCCCTAACCCCTAACCCTAGCCCTAACCCTAGCCCTGTAGACAGTCATGACTTAGAACTTCTTCTTCTATTGAACTTAAAAGATGGCAGGATTTATTGTTGTAGTTGTTTTCGATTTGACATCATCTTGTTCCAACAGGACAATTTGATGTTTGAGCATCCTGCTTGGGGATAACCAGTGTCCTCCTTTCTGTTCCAGAACAGAAAGTATCATATGCGGTACATAATCTGTTCTTGGCTGTCCCGTTGTCAGCTTACAAGCTTCTTAAGTCAGGAGGACAGTTGCTGCTACAGCCCATAGACAGCCTGGTCATCCTTAGCTAACATTGTCCAATTGTTTGGAGAAATAACCAACCGGTCTTCTTCATTCTCCATTTTTCTGAGAAAGGATTCTTCTGAGGGCCGAATGTTGTCTTTCATGAACAAACAGTTCAAAGGGTTTGGTTAAATCGGGCAACCCTAGAGCAGGAGTGAACATCAGAGCTACCTTTACATTCTGGAATGCCTTTCGAGCTTCAGGTTCTCACACAAGGGGTCCCTCCTTCAATTCCTTTAATCCACAGGTGACACCAGCCAGCCATTCCCAGAAATGTTCGCAGCTCCTTAGCTCCTTTTGGCTCCGGCATTTGGCAAATCGCCTCTTTTCTCTCATTTCCAAGTTGTCTTTGTCCCTGTGTGATTTCAAATCCCAAATACATGACAGTCTCTTTTCCAATCTGTGCTTTCTTCTTGGAAAATCTGTTATCACTTTGGCCCAAGAAATTTAGCAGGTTAGTAGTCAAGTTGAAATATTCTTCTCTGGTTTTTGTGGCTATTAAAATATCATCTACATATTGCAACACCAGTCTTTCAGGATAAATTATTTTGCACGTTTCTAATTCCTTAGCCAATTGATTTCCAAAGATCATTGGGCTATTTTTAAATCCTTGAGGTAGCACTGCCCAGGTGAGCTGAGTCTTCTGCCTAGTTGTGGGATTTTGCAGTTCAAAGGCAAAATATGCCTGACTATTTTTGTCAAGAAGAATACAGAAAAAGGCATCCTGTAAGTTCAATACAGTGAACCACTTGTGATTTTCTTTTAAAGCTGTCAACAAGGATACAGGTTTGCCGCTAAGGGGTGAATATCTTGAACTATTAAATTTATTGCTATTAAAATCTTGTACTAACCTATATTCCTCACTTTCTGGCTTTTTCACAGGTAAAATGGGAGTATTGAATTCTGATTCACATTCAACTAATAGTCGATATTTAAAAAAAAAAAATCAATCATTTTCTCAAGGCCTCTTCTAGCTTCTAATTTTAAAGGGTACTGTTTTTGTCTTACCAGTTTGGTGCTCTCCTTTAGAAAAATCTTTACCAGTTCTGCTGCTTTTGAATGTCCGGGAACTTCGCCAGCCCACACCAAAGGGTTACTGCATTGTCCACTTCTTGAGGGATTTCATATGGCTCTGAAGTTGTCTGTAACATACAAATTCTTGCCTTTCTGGCTTTTGATTAGGGTATATTTAATTGAATTTCACAGTTTTAAAAATTAATTTGTGCTTTCAATTTGCTCAATAAATCTCTCCCCAATAAGGCAACAGGACACTCTGGTATATATAAAAATTGGCCAATTCCCCATTTTTACCCACCTTAAAGTTAAGGATTGAAACAAAAATTTATTTTCAGCTTTCCCTGTGGCACCAATTTTGTCTACATGCTTTTTACTCAATTTTCTTCTACAAGTACTTAAAAATGAATAGCTCCAGTATCAAAATAGAAAATCCATGGTTTGGGTCCCCAGCTGGATTGTAACCAGGGGTTCTGCTGCGGAATTCTCCCCCGATCCTCTTTGCACCTCTGACAAAGGCATCTGCTGTGCTGCCAGTTTTTTGTTTCTTTTTCAGAATAAGGACATTCATTTTTCCAGTGCCACCATGCTTCACACTTTGCACACTGATATTCCCAATCTCTCTCCTATTGCAGTTATTTTATCCATTCCTCTACCACACCCCGATCTCATCCCCGGTTTGTTCCCCTACCGCTTGTCAAAGTGGTAGGGGGGGCAAGGCTTGAGCCGCTCCTTGTTCTATCTGGCCTTGTCAGCTTCCAGTTCTCCCTGCAATAGGACTGAAACCCTCATAATTCAACTGTCCCACTCTACAGCTCCCACCAGGGGTTTGGTGTTCTGGCCCCTTTTTCTACTGTTTCATTTGTTAAACCTGCATCAACACTTCCAGACCACACATAAAGATAATACAGAAATTTAACACATGAATTCTATGCTTTCCTCTTCAGTTCCACATTTTAAACATCACTTTCTGTACTACAAGCCAGGATCTTTTCAACCTTTTTCCTTTTTTTTTTTTTTTTTTTAATGCCAAAACCATCGGATCCTTGGGGACGTATCTGCAATCTTTTTGCCACTTGGGATGATTTCCCAAAGTAAAGAACAAATCAACATCAGGGACCACATCTCACTTTCCTTCCCTTCTACAAGATAACATCAACTGTAAAATATTGTATCACTTTTTTTTTTCTAGTTATTGAGTCTCCCGTTATATCCTCCCGATGTTTAAGAACACATCCCAGTGGAGATTTCATTAATATTTCCCCTACCATTGAGGTAGACACAGAAGATACGTGTTTTCCCATATTTTACAAAGGAGTTTTTCGTACCAAAAAGACAATAACACTGTTCTACAGACAAAGTCAATCCCGTCACCAAGAAAACCCCAAATGCAATACTGTATATCATTCAAGTCCCTACACTGCAACACATGCATACAGACTTAAAAAAAAAAACCAAAACAAAAAAACGCACTGAAGCAACAATTACCAGCTTGTAAATCACTTCTAAAACACCCTGGGGCCCCTTTCCAAGCTATGAACAAATCTTACCAATACTCCCCATACTCCTACTCTTAAACAATTTAGACTAAATGCCAAATACCAGATAAATGCAAATGACAATTGTCCCAAATACAAAAACCAAACAAATGCAAATGACAATTGTCCCAAATACACAAATGCCCAACCCAGCAATAGCTTTCGCTTATGACTTACGGGCAGACGCCTAGGCTTCCAAACCAAACGGGTACCCTCTAAGCCCCAACCCTGCGAAGCTTTCGCCGCGCCTTACGGGCAGGCTATCCAGACCAGACAGATTTCAAAGAAGAAGTGCCTTACCCTTTTCTCCAGGGAACGTTGCGAGGAGCTTTGTGAGTCGAGAGTGATGGGTCTCCCCGAGAATACCTCGATGCCGGCTGGAGTTCGATCAACACTCGATCTCGTTCAGTCTCACTCACAAGGTCCCACCTGGGTCGCCAAAACTGTTACCGAAATCCGGAATAAAACTCCTTAACAGCAATGAGAAGTTAAGAAGCAGGCACTTCTTTATTGCAGCGCTGGGCGCACAGGGGATCACTCCACCTAGCGTGCGCACCCATTTGATCAACAGCACGGGTTAAATACACATTAATTATACATATTCATTAAATTCCAACAAATAATATGCATAAACATAAATTTTCTGAGAAACCATTACATCATTTCCCCACCCACCTGCGCATGCCCAGTCTTTTGAGTCGAGGGTCTTTTGGTGGTCTTGGTGGTCGTCAAAACGCCCCCTCCTTGAATTCGCTGGTCAAACTCCTCCTTGAAATCTCCATATATGGTCTTGAGAACAGGTCGCGATGCTCCTTGATTTTCCTGGCTCCAAAGTGATGGCTCAGGGCCTATTTCTGCAGATGGTGTTTGGGGGTGTTTGGGACTTACCATTGTATTAAAGATATGCTAGGCTAGCTTCTAACAAATGCATATTATAATATCTCTAGGGTCCCACTCCCTTTAGGAACAAACGAATTTTATGAAGATTTAACCTATGTGACTACAGTTCTACAGTTAGCAAGAATCACCTCATATTGATATTTAATTTTCAACGTTTATGTCATGTAACATTGGCACGGAGAGGGCTTATACATATCTTAAATAATTCATGATCAATCTGATGGTATTGTTTATAATCGGGGATTAATAGCAGGATTAATAATCGTCCTTGTTATTTGTTGCACGTTCGGCACAAATTTTGAAACGTTTACTTTTCCCTGCATAGTTTGATTATTCTGACTGCGTGTGAGTGCAAGGGTGTGACTGAGACGTGCATCTGAGCGCGAAACGAGTGAGGAGCTCTATCCGCGTTTCCGACCTTGCGCAACTAAGGCGGCCGGAGAAAAGCGAAGCGATTGAAAATTGCAAAATGGGAGGTGGGGGGAGTAAGCCGTATGAAAAATCACCTTTGGGATGTATAGTAAAACATTGGAAGGATATTGTAGGACAAGGAGGTACCAAAGATAAAAGAAATTGGTTAAGTACTGTAGTCAGTGGTGGCCCCTATATAAACTAGAGGATGGAGCGAAATGGCCTCAGGAGGGAGGAACGTTAGATTATGACACTCTCCTGCAATTAATGTTGCTCCTAAGAAGAGAAGGAAAATGGGATGAGGCATCATATGCAGACATGTTTTTTGTCCTTCGGGACAAACCCGAATGGCGGAGAGACTGCGGCTTAGTACCCCCTCGGGATCATATGGTACTGTCCCTAGAAAGAGAAGATAGGGGAGAGCGTAAAGGAAAGTTGAGAAGGTGTTGTTCAGCATGTAGTATTGGACAAAGATGTACCAAATTAAACAGGGAACAAGAGCCCGAATTAGATGATCTATTTAACCCACCTTATGGGATAGGGAGACAGGGCTTGGCCGGGGCTCCCAGTCCACCCCCGGACGAAACTATTTCTAAAGAAGGTCAAATGCCTGCCTCCACACAAGGAAACACAAGAGCCCCCACTACGGCTCCAAGTAGCCCAGTGTCTTCACGCACTAGACAGAAGACTGTCTTACAGGCACCCCTCCGAGAAGCCGTAAATCCGGATGGAGGAACCATGAAAATAAAAATCCCATTCACAGGCACCGATCTGAAAGAATGGAAAGAGATTGCCCGAGGATACCATAATGATCCGATAAATACGGTGCAAAGTTTTAGATTTAGAGTGAAACAACACAATCCTGACTGGAGTGACATACAATTATTATTGGATTGCTTGACTGAAACTGAAAAGCAACTAATTATAAAAACAGCAGGGGAGCTTGCTAAAGAACACTACGACATAAAAGGAGGTAATTATAGAGAATGGTTTCCCTTGTTGGGCCTGGAATGGGATCCGAACCGCTCCGCCGATATGGAAAAGTTACAGGCATACCAGGAGTGGATATCCAGAGGGATGGAAAAAGCAATTCCCAGAACAATAAATTGGGCAATGTTATATGCGGTCAGACAGGGTCCTTCTGAAACGCCCTCCGAGTTCCCAGACAGAATGTGATGCGCCGGCACACATCTCTAGATCCGAATTCGGAGGTAGGCGCACAGCAACTAATATCGCTCTTTTTGGGACAATCACAAGGGGATATTAGATGCAAATTGCAAAAACTAAGACCTCCTGAAAATAGAGACTTAGAAAGGTTATTAGAAGAAGCACGGAGAATATTTAGCAATCGAGAGGAAAGTTACAGGCGAGACCAGAAGCAAATACTAGCAGTGGTAGGAGAAAATGAAAATCGGAAATTTAAAGTTAAACCAATGCGTGGGCTGACGCCTCTGGGCAAGAACCAATGTGCGTTATGTAAAAAGACCGGACACTGGAAGAACGAGTGCCCTGAGCGCCAAAGGAGCGCTAGATGGCGCAACAATCAAGGGAAGAGGCTGGCTCCCGTCGATGAAGAAAATTGACTAGCCGACCCCTTAGTAAAAATAAAGCCAGGGGAAAACCAAGAAGAAGTAAAAATTCTTAGTAGATACAGGGGCAACATATTCGGTTCTGAATCAAGCTTCGATGCCTCTGGGAAACGATTATGTTATGGTAAAAGGGGCGACTGGCCAAAGTGAAAAAGCACATTTTTGTAAGCCTCTAGAATACAAACTGGGAAAACAATGGGGCATTCACAAATTCTTATATATGCCCAACTCCCCAAAAGCACTTTTGGGAAGACATTTGTTGGAACAATTGGGAGCAAAAATCACATTTGAAAAAGGAGAAATTACTCTGGAGGTAAAAGATCAACAATATGTTCAGATATTAAGTCCAACCCTAACTAGTCTCCCCTCAGAAGGAAAATTAATGAGGAAATCCTAAACCAGGTGTATCCAGGGGTATGGGCTACTGACGTACCTGGAAGAGTGAAAAGTGCTCCACCTGTCGAAGTCAGAATTAAGGAAGGCCAACGACCGGTAAGAATTAAACAATATCCCCTAAAGAAGGAAGATAGGGAAGGAATCCGGCCGGTGATAGAAAAATTTCTACAGTTAGGACTATGAAAGGAGTGTGAGTCAGAATTCAATACCCCCATATTACCTGTCCGGAAACCTGATGGGTCATATCGGGTGGTCTAAGACTTATGGGCAGTGAATAAGATAACTGAAGACCTCTACCCAGTAGTGGCGAATCCATATACTCTGCTGACTGTGCTGACACCTGAACTAAGTTGGTTTACTGTTTTAGATTTGAAGGATGCTTTCTTTTGCCTCCCTCTCCATGAAGCCAGTCAAAAATTGTTTGCATTCAAATGGGAAAATCCTAAAAGTGGTCGGAAGACCCAGCTCACTCGGACGGTGTTGCCGCAAGGGTTTAAGAATAGTCCTACCATTTTCGGCAATCAGCTTGCAAAAGACCTGGAATCCTGGGAAACCCCGTCTGAGAAAGGAAAATTGTTGCAGTATGTGGATGTCATCCTGATCACTGCCAACACAGAGGAAGACTGTATGGCATGGACAGTGAGTCTGTTAAATTTCTTAGGACTCCAAGGATACCGGGTGTCCAAGGAAAAGGCCCAGGTAATGCAGCGCAAAGTGAATTATTTGGGTTATGAAGTTAGTGCGGGACAAAGAACTTTGGGACAGGCCCGCAAAGAGGTGATATGCCAAACTCAAAAACCTCAGACAGTAAAGGAGTTGCGGACTTTTCTGGGAATGACGGGGTGGTGCCGATTGTGGATCTATAATTATGGACTGCTTGTTAAACCACTGTATGCGCTGATAGCCACCGAGCAGAAGTATCTTGAGTGGAACAAGGAGACTGAACGAGCCTTTGAGCTACTTTGATGTCAGCCCCAGCCTTAGGACTCCCAGATGTGAGTAAGCCATTTCTTCTTTTCTCTCATGAGAAGCAGGTCATTGCCCTGGGAATATTGGCACAAGATCTGGGTCCATATCGACGGGTAATTGCCTACTTCTCTAAGCAGTTAGATACCACTGCAAAGGGTTGGCCTGGATGCCTACGGGCGGTTGCAGCTGTGATACTGAACATACAGGAAGCCCGAAAGTTTACCCTGGGCCAGAAAATGACTGTGTTGGTGTCCCATGCAGTATCAGCAGTACTGGAAGCAAAGGATGGGCACTGGCTCTCTCCACAAAGATTCCTGAGATATCAAGCTGTATTGGTAGAACAGGATGACGTGGAAATTATAGTCGCTAACATTGTCAACCCAGCTTCTTTTCTCAACGGGAACCCAGGAGAACCGGTGCACCATGACTGTTTGGAAACCATCGAAGCAACATATGCAAGCCGCCCAGACCTGAGGGGCAGCCCCATGGAAAACGGGGAAAACTGGTTCACAGATGGGAGCAGCTATGTCTTAAATGGCAACCGACATGCGGGATATGCCATCACCACCAGTCAAGAGGTAATCGAATCAGGGCCTTTGCCCATGAACACCTCCGCACAGAAGGCAGAAATAATTGCCCTAACCCGAGCCTTGGGATTGGCCCAGGGCAAGGTTGTGAACATTTATACAGACTCAAAATATGCCTTCGGAGTTGTGCACGCACATGGAGCAATTTGAAAAGAGAGAGGACTATTGACCTCTCAAGGGAAAAATATCAAATATGCAGAAGAGATTCTAAAGCTACTAGAAGCTGTTCAGCTCCCTGAGAAAGTGGCAGTTATGCATATTAAGGCACACCAGAGAGTGAGCTCCGATTTGGAGAAAGGGAATGAGCTGGCGGACAGAGAGGCAAAACAAGTGGCCAAAACAAAGGTGAAAATAGAAGGGGCTCTAATTCCTGATAGGCAAATCTCTCTAGAAGGTAAGCCAGAATATACCAAGGAAGATCGGAAACTTATCACAGACTTAGAAGGGTCATATAATGAAGAAGACTGGGTGTATACCCCACAGGGAAGACTAATTATTCCCTCCTGTTTACTGTGGCACTTGATACGGGAGGAACATAGAAAAAGGCATTGGGGAACAGAGGTTCTGTATAAACATTTGATAAGAGAAATTGTAGCCAGAAACTTATATACCACGGTGAGAGAGGTGACTCAACAGCATGACCTTTGCCTCCAGACTAATCCTAAAAATACTCCCAAACCAGAAATGGGCCAAATTGGGAAAGGCAATGGGCCTGGACAACAATGGCAGGTTGATTTTACAGAACTTCCAAGAAAAGGGGGGTATCGGTATTTACTGGTATTAACTGATACCTTTTCAGGTTGGCCAGAAGCATTTCCGACCAGAACAGCTAAAGCCCGGGACGTAACTAAAGTATTGGTACAAGAGAGAATACCACGCTTTGGGGTTCCAGCAACCATATCCTCTGACAGAGGACCACACTTTGTCTCAAAAATAGTACAACAAATTAGCCACCATTTGGGAATAGATTGGCAACTTCATACCCCATATCGCCCCCAACTGAGTGGTCAAGTGGAGAAAATGAACCACTTAATCAAACAGCAAATTGTAAAATTGGGACAAGAAGTGAACCTGACATGGCCTCAGTCTCTCCCTTTAGCCCTTCTGCGTATACGAACGAGACCAAGGGAGAGAGAAGGACTGAGTCCCTTTGAAATTTTGTATGGGCGACACTATGAGATACAAAAAGGGATATCCATGCAAATTGGGGACGAAATTATGACTTCCTACATGGTGGCATTGGGCAAAGAGATTAATAAAATCAGAAAGCATGTGATTGGGACCCAAGGAAGAGGTCTAGATGAACCTGTGCATGATACACAACCTAGAGATTATGTAGATGTAAAGTCTCTTACAGAGAAAACCCTGGAACTGCAGCAGGAAGGACCATACCAGGCACTCCTCACCTCCTTTACAGCAATCAAGATCAAGGAGCAAAACACCTGGATACACCACACTCGGGTAAAAAGAGCACCCAAGTCTACATGGAGGGTCACAACTACAGCCTCAAAAACTCATGTTATCACGGCGTTAACCACTATCACTATTCCAATGACGGGAGTCAGGCATGGGAGGATAACACATTTTTGCAACTTCATGAAAAGATCGCTAAGGTCATGAATCTGTCTGATTGCTGGTTGTGCTCTCACTTACCGAGGAACGTGGAAAGTGGACACCCCGTGACAGCTATAATCTTCCCAGACCCCAAACTCGGTCACAGCACCCTTTTTAATGACCTAAAAAATGTAAGACTGGGAGATCTTGATTGGCAAATAGACCTAAATCTGGGGGATGAAACCCAAAGTACAACGTGTAGCCGAAGGTGTGACAATTTGCGGAATGAAGGTATGGAGTGTGATTCAAATGGACTGAGGCCCGACAATTTTGATTCATGGGTAACGAACTGTAGTTGTAGCTTGGGGCACCTCGATACATGATGTAGCAATGCAACATTTGTAGGACAATACCCCAACCGTACTAAATGCATTCCGGGATTATTAGACTTCATCTCTCCCATGCCAGCCCCCGCCTCAGAAAATGAAAGCCCCCAGAGGCAGCAGACAATGTCATTCGCTAACTGGTGGACAACATGGACTGAAAAAATAGAATCATAGAATCATAGAATGGTTAGGGTTGGAAGGGACCTTCAAAGGTCATCTAGTCCAACCCCCCTGCAAGGAGCAGGGACATCCCTGACTAGGTCAGGTTGCTCAGAGCCTCATCCAGCCTGGCCTTGAACGTTTCCAAACATCACAGTGATCGGGCTCCCCGCCCCGTGTGGTTGGCATTGGATTTGTGGGCGTACAGGGTATAAAGTTTTACCATTGCATTGGCCTGGGTGGTGCTCTATGGGGATTATAGTACCAAGTATTATTGTTAGAAAAGACCTAACCCACCTCAACACACCAAAATTCCTACGCGATCCTTTAGGCACAGACGTGGCAGCAACCCCTTGATAGACAGGCCCACTGGTTTTCATAGCTTTGCGAGGTGGTTTATTCCATGGCTGGGAGTGAGTGAATTAGAGAAGGCACTAGTGAATATTTCAGCTACTATGGAAGCTCTTGGCACCACGACAAGGGATGCAATTCAGTCCCTCCAAGAGGAAACTTCATCTCTAAAGAGAGATGAATTACGGAACTTCATGTGTATGTAACACCTGGATGTATAAATTCAAAGTGAGTTGCCGCGTCAGGCGCGCACGGTTTTGGTGGGACTACCCCCCGTGCTGCCCGGCGCCAAATAAACATACCTACTTTACAATCTCACAGATTGTGGAGTCTGTTTTCCGCACGTCAACACGAGTAACCATTCAAATATTTGCATCTGTAATTTTGTTAGTCTCACAGGATGTGATTTTAATTACTGCTCCTGTCATTACGTATCAATTGATACAATCTATTCATGAATTGATTCAAGATTTGCAGCCCACCCTTATTGGAATGAATCTTGCTCTAGTAAGGGAACTACTGCATCATGAAAATTTAGAGAGATTGATAAAACAAGTCCAGGAAAGTGGCCGAAACACTTTAATTACTATACAACATGATGCAGAAAGAATACACCAAATAACGGAACGAGTGAAGTCAGACAGAGAGCACTATTGGTGAGAGGTGTTCATGGGTTATTCCCCATCTGCTACCAAGATCTTAAACACACTGACCCACAGTGTGGGGTCAACCCATGTTGCTTAGGAGAAAGAAAAGGCGGGAATTGATACAGGGAATTAACTATCTGCTAAATATTGCTTGATTTAGGAGACTAACTGTTTGCTAGAAAATGCCTAACAATCCTGTTTGCCTTGAAACTCACTTAAGCTTATCAAGGCCTGGTATTTGTCAAGAACTAATGTGTCTAACAAAGGATGGAATGTTAGTTCCACCACAAATTTGGTCAGAAGTCGGGGAAACTGATGAAATCACCAAGTGAAAGGAGAGCATGGGTGAATGACTACCTTATCTAGAGGTAGATAAGACCCCTGAAGAAATAAACGACCACCAGATACAGATCTGAAATGCTAATGCAAGTGTTTTTTTAATAACCCCGCCTCACTCATGCACATGTATGTCTGTATTGTGCAATCCTATGAATATGTACACCTGCACCGTATAACTTTTTGGTAAAATGTGCTGTTGGTGTGCGTGCTTTTGGAGGAGTGATTCCCCACGCACCCGGCACCGAATAAACATGCCTGCTTTATAACTCTTTCTGAGTTGTAGAGTTTGATCCGCGCGTCACAAGGAGGACCCAGGCAACTACAGGCCAGTCAGCCTCTCCTCTGTGCCTGGCAAGGTCATGGAGCAGATTCTCCTGGAAACCATGCTAAGGCACATGGAGAGCAAGGAGGTGGTTGGTGACAGCCAACATGGCTCCACGAAGGGCAGATGGTGCCTGACCAATTTGGTGGCCTTCTATGATGGGGTGATGGCATCGGTGGACAGGGGACGAGCAACTGACATCATCTACCTGGACTTGTGCAAAGCTTTTGACACTGTCCCGCAAGACATCCTTCTCTCTAAACTGGAGAGACATGGGTTTGATGGACGGACCACTCGGTGGATAAGGAGTTGGCTGGATGGCCGCACTCAGAGAGCAGTGGTCAACGGCTCAATGTCCATGTGGAGACCGGTCATGAGTGGCGTCCCTCAGGGGTCCGTGACCAGAAAACTGCTGGCTTTTACAGGGGCATCAGGGCCAGGTGGTCATCAGGTTGCCAGGGCTGGCAGGGAGAGATACGTTGATTGCACTGTCGCTCTTTACATCTCCATTTCCTTTTCCCACCTTTCTTCACAGAACACGCTGCTTCCCAGGGCCTTTTCATATATGAAACTTCTTGTGAAAAGCAACTGGGGAAACCCAGCGCACACCTATCAAGTGCAGGTTCACGAGAAGATGGCAAAACCAGAAAGGCACGACTGAAACCAGAGAAGAAAAAGAAAGAAAAAAAAAAAAAAAAAAAAGGGTGGGGAGAGGGAATCAATCATGTGGCAGTTCAGATCAGTGACCATCAAGCCTAGGGACAGCTTTTTGGGGCTCCCTAGGCCGGGGACTGGGAGTAGCAAGGCCCTTGCTACTTTCCTGATGGGAAAGTACCTGGCCAGCATCCAGGCTGTCCATTTGTCGATTAACCCGTAATTTCCATCAAATGGCTGTGGGGAGACTGTCTGACTGCCCTGCTGCAAACTCCATTCCTCAGCTGTTCTGGTTTTATTTAGTGAGGAGGAGCTACGGTGGTGGCTTCTGTAGGAAGCTGCTGGAAGTCGCTCCCGTTTGTTCAGTGGACTCGGCCGGTTCTAGGGCGGACCCGCTGCCGGCTAAGGCCGAGCCGATTGGTAGCAGAGAGATAGGGACGGAAAACACCAAAAATAGTAGAATGATAATTAAGGATAATCTTTGACAATAAATGATAAAGTATGTATCTTATTTTACCACACACGATGTAAATATACAGAATTAATCACAAAGAAGGAAGATATTACTCAAACTAACAAGGAGAGCAGGATAAATATGGAGCAAACAAGCTATTGGCGAAACATCAGGAGCACAGATAGACGACAAACAGCTGCCGTGAGCAATTAATGGCATACCAAGGCCCAGAGGTAAAAAGTTTAACCTCCTCTTCCTCGCTCTTCCCTGCTGCCTTCATCCCCAAAGACCCCCACGCATGACCACCAGACATCACAGCGCAGGCACAATAAGGAGGAGTCCGGGGCATGGACTAGGGAAATGAGTTCCAGGAATGAGTCCACCTTTTCGGGGAAAGGTTATGAATATGTATAGGCGTTATCACAATCCTTATGAATATGTAAACAGTCTTATTTATAAATATAGAAAAGTCCACTGACACAGGCGTGCATCTTTTTTTGGGAAGCGATTCCCTGTGTGCCCAGTGCATCGAAAATAAAGTATACCTACTTTACAGTAACCTTCTGGGTTGTGGAGTCTCTTTCTCCGCGTGTCAGCAGAATGTTCTATGATAACGCCTCTGCGATAACGTATTTAAGAAGGGGAAACCAGAAAAAAAAAGTAGAGAAGATGTGAAGGAGCTGAGCGCGGGGCAGAGAGGGAGGCGCGAGCCTTGTGGGCCTGGCAGGCCTCACCCTCTGGCCTCCCACTGGGTGGCCAACTGGGCCCAACTCAGCCCGGCCCGGCTGCAAGAAGCGGAGAGGAGATGAGAAGTGAATGATATGTGAAGAGATCCTGAGAGGCGTCTGCCAGCCTGTTGTGAGGAACGGCTGCAGACGCCAAGGTCAGTGAAGATGGAGGGGGAAGAGACATGCGGCTCCTGGCCAGAATTCCCTTGCAGCCCGTGGTGATGGCCATGCTGGAGCAGGCTGTGCCCCTGCAGCCCCTGCAGCCCATGGAGGAGCAGAGATCCCCCTGCAGCCCGGGGAGGACCCGCTGGGGCAGCCGTTCTGGAGGGGCTGCACCCCGTGGAAGAGATGACCCATGGCGGAGCAGTTTCACGAAGGACTGTGGCCCGTGGGAGGGACCCCACGCTGGAGCAGGGGAGGAATGTGAGGAGTTCTTCCCCCAACAATGAAACAGTGGCATAAAACAACGTGTGATGGACTGACCGCAACCCCCATTCCCTCTTCCCCCCTGTGCCGCCTGGGGGGGGTGGTGGGGGAGGAAGGTGGCAGAGATAAAGTTAAGCCTGGGAAGAGGGAGGGGTGGGGGGAGATTATCTTGTTCTCTGTCTCATTCTCCTGTTGTTTTTAGTAATAAATGAATAGTTTTCCCCAAGCTGAGTCTGTTTTGCCCATAACAATAACTTTAAGGATTTTCTCCCTGTCCTTATCTCAAATCTCGAGCCTTCTTTCCTTATATTATCTCTCCCTATTCTCTCAGAGGGTGGGGGGAGTGAGAGAGAGACTGCGTAGTCTGGTCCCGATTGAGGCTGAACTACGACAAGAGCTGGCACATTTGGTGTGGGATCTATCATCCGACGTTTGTGATTTTTAAGATTTTTTTTTTTTTTCTCACTGGGCAGCCGGGTTGAGGTGGTCATAAATGTGGGAGTCCTGGTCGTCTAGGAAAGCCTGGAGCCCCGATGTTTGTGGGCCTGTAGATGCAGTGGCAAGAGCTGGTGAGGAGCAGCAAGAGCTTTCAGAAGTGCTATTTCTGGTGTGGGATCTATCATCTGACATTTGTGATTTTTAAGATTTTTTCTCACTGGGAAGCCAGCTCAAGGTGGTAGTAAACATGGGAGTCCTGGTCATCTAGGAAAGCCAGGAGCCCCAATGTTTGTGGGCATGTAGATACGGTGGCAAGAGCCGATGAGAAGCAGAAAGAGCTTTCAGAGCTGGACTGCTGGTGTGGGATCCGATGCCTGACATTTGTGATTTTTAGGATTTTTTTCTCACTGGGCTGATGGGTCGAGTTCATGGTAAATGTGAAACTCCTGCTCGTCTTAGGAAAGCCCAGAGCCCCAATGTTTGTGGGCCTGCAGATGCTCTGTCAAGAGCCAATGAGGTGCAGCAAGAGCTTTTAGAGGTGCTACTTCTGGTGTGAGATCTATCGTCCGACACTCATAAATTTTAAGATTTTTGCTCACTGGGTGGCTATGTCATGGTGGCGGTAAACGTCGGAGTCTTGGTCATCTAGGAAAGCCCAGAGCTCCAAAGTTTGTGGGCCTGTAGATGCGGTGTCAAGAGCTGGTGAGGAGCAGCAAGAGCTTCCGGAGCTGGTACTTCTGGTGTGGGATCTATCATCCGACATTCGTGATTTTTAAGATTTTTTTTTCTCACTGGGCAAGTGGGTTGAGATGGTGGATAAACATGGGAGTCCTGGTCGTCTAGGAAAGCCTGGAGCCCCAATGCTTGTGCACCTGTAGATGCAGAGGCAAGAGCTGGTGAGGAGTAGCAAGAGCTTTCAGTGCTGGCCATTTCTCATGTGGGAGATTCGCCAGACATTTCCAGTTTTACTGCCTTATTTCCCTGGACAGTTTGGAAAACACGACTGTAACTCTCGCAGCACAAGTTGTTCAGGAAAGCACTCAGTTACAATGTCTGTGTGCCTATAGCTCTGCTAGCAAGAGCGAGAGAGAAGCAGCAAGAGCTTTCAGTGCTGCCACTTCTCATGTAGTAACAATAGTGCGTTCTAAACTGTTTCAGACCCTTTTTTCCTCTGGGCAGCCAGCTTCAGCTGATGGGAAAAGTTGGTGGGCAAATCATCCAGGGAAGCACAGAGACACAATGCTTCTGGCCCTGTAGCTTTGCTAGCAAGAACGAGAGAGGAGCAGCAAGATCATTCAGTGCTGGCCCTTCTCATGTGGGAGATGTGCCAGACATTCACAGTTTTAGTGCCTTGTTTCTTGTGCTCAGCTTGGACAAAGATGATTGCAACTCTCACAGTGCAAGTTGTTCAGGAAAACACACAGTTACAATGTTGGTGTGCCTGTAGCTCTGCTAGCGAGAGCCAGTGAGGAGCAGCAAGAGCTTTCAGTGCTGGCACTGTTGGTGTGGGATCTATCATCTAACGTTTGTGATTTTTAAGGGTTTTTTTCAGTGGGCAGCTTGGTTGCAGTGGTGGTAAACGTCAGAGTCTTGGTCATCTAGGAAAGCCCAGAGCCCCAATGTTTGTAGGCCTGTAGATGCTGTGGCAAGAGCCGGTGAGGAGCAGAAAGAGCTTTCAGAGCTGGCACTTTTGGTGTGGGATCTATCGTTCGACATTTCTGATTTTTTAGTTTTTTTTCTCACGGGGTGGTCTTGTTAAGTTGGTGGTAAATGTCAGAGTCCTGCTCCTCTAGGAAAGCCCAGAGCCCCAATGTTTGTGGGCCTGCAGATTCGATGGCAAGAACCAGTGAGGAACAGCAAGAGGTTTCAGAGCTGGCACTCTTGGTGTGGAAGCAATTGTACAACGTTCGTGATTTTTCAGATATTTTTTCTCATGGGGCAAACAGGTTGAGGTGCCGGTAAATGTCAGAGTCCTGGTCATATACGAAAGCCCGGAGCCCCAGTGTTTGTGGGCCTGTAGATCCAGTGGCAAGAACCAGGGAGGAGCAGCAAGAGCTTTCACAGCTGGCACTTCCTGAGTGGGAGCAATCGCCCGACATTTGTGATTTTTCAGTTTTTTTCTCACAGGGCAGACAGGTTGAGGTGGTGGTAAACGTGCCTCTGGGAGCCCTTATATCCCCTTTAGGGACCCTATAGACCCCTCTTGGGACACCATATACCCCCTGGCAGCCCTTATATCCCCTTTAGAGACCGTATATACCCCCCTTGGGAGCCAAAATACCACCTGTGAGTTCTTGTATCTGCTTTCAGGACCCCGTATAGCCCCTACTGGTTCCCTTCAGTGCCCGTATATGCCCCTTTGAGACCCACAAATACACCCTGTGTGCCCTTATAACCCCCTTTTAGGACCTTATATATGCCACGTGAGACTTCATATCCCCTTTGGGACCCACATATACTCCATTTGGGATCCTATATACCCCCTCGGGGACTCTAAAAAAGGCCTCTCCAAGCCCTTATATCCCTCTTTGGGGCCCCTTCTAGCCCCTCTGAGCCCTTATGTCCCTCTTTAGGACCCCTTCTAGCTCCTCTGAGACCTTATATCTTTTTTTGGACCCATTCCAGCCCCTCTTGAGCCCTTATATTCCTCTTTCACACTACTTCTAGCCCCTCTGAGCCCTTATATCCCCTTTTGGGACCCCTGTATAGCCACTCTGAACCCTTGTATCTCCTTTAGGGACCATACAGATCCCATTTGGGACACCATATACCCCCTGGGAGCCGTTATATCTCATTTAGGGATCCTATAGACCCCTCTTGGGACACCATACAACCCCTGGGAGCCCTTATATTCCCTTTAGGGACCATATATACGCCCTTTGGGAGCCAAAATACCACCAGTGAGCCCTTATATCCCCTTTCAGGACACCATATACCCCATACAGGTCCCCTTATACCCCTTGTGTGCCCATACATGCGCCTTAGGGACCCCCAAATACACCCTGTGAGCCATTATAACCCCCTTCAGGACTCCATATATGCCCCTTGAGCCCTAATATCCCCTTTGGAACCCACATGTACTCCCTTTGGGATCCTATATAGCCCCTTGGGCACCCTAAAAAAAAGGCCTCTGAGCCCTTATATCCCTCCTTGGGACTCCTTGCTAGCTCCTCTGAGCCCTTATATCCCTCTTTGGGACCGCTTCTATCCCCCCTGAGCCCTCACATCTCTCCTTGGGACCCCATATAGCCCCTCTGAGACCTTGTATCCCCTTTAGACCTGCTTTGTGACATCATACACCCCCTGGGAGCCCTTATATCCCCTTTCAAGAAAGAGGGGAAAACAGAGCTAGGGAGAACAGAGTTTAAAATATTCAGAGCTGATGAATCAGCCAACGTTGTCTTGGGAGTGACATTTCAATAGGAAGTTGCTGGAAATTGGGGGAGGGATGAGCCCCTGCGCAGAGGGAGAGGGCAGGCGAAGGGAAATATCTTAATTGAGGAAATTGAAATGTCTCATTAATGAGATTTTTGTGCTGGTGGAATGAGGTGGTGGTGTTTCGGCAATGGGGGGGAGGAATTTGGGTCCAGTGGTGGGGTTTGGGCGGACCCTCGGCTGTGTTGGGGTCCAGCCTCGGCGCATGGCGGAAGTTTTCCACTGCCGGCACAGCCAGACCCTTTCTCATTGTCAGGGTGTCCCTGCTCAGTGACTCCAATCCTGGACTCCCAGTCCCCATCTGTTGCTGTTCAAAGCGCATAAAAGACTTTTAATTTATAGACAAAGGACAGGAACGTGATCTGGGGGTTTTAGCATCCGCGGAAGATGAGCTCTGGTGTTGTGAGGCTCTTTTGTCTCTGGAATAAAAGCTCTTTTTGTGTTGTCTGAGCAATAGATGGTTTGGGTTTTGATTGTTTCGGTTTTTTTCTTATTTTTTTACCGTGTTGCTTTTTTGGAGGCAATAAAATCTACCTATGCAATGTTCCTGCAGGATCTGCCGACAGGGAATTGCGTCTTCATGAGGGTTTGGGGGATACTGAGTTGATTTCTTGTCCTCTTTTTTTCCTGCCTGAAAGAGGAAACGAGCTTTAATTATTGCAGAGTTGCCTGCTGGCAGGGCAGTGTGGTTTTCCCTGGACTTTGGGAACCAGCTAATTAAACAGGCTGCTGCAGCGTGCTGGGTCGTGCAGGTCTGTAATGATGGGTCTGCAAGCAGAGGAGAGAATTTGTACTGGGTGGTCTCGCCTCCCTGAGTCTCCTCATCAAGGCCAGGAACCTGACCAGTATATCCCAGTATAACTGGGGTGCGCAATGGTCTGGTGTGGCTGATGGTAGAGGAGCGTGTTGGGTCTCTTGGGCAATGGCGTTGAAATAGCGATGCATGGAGCTCTCTGCTGAAGTCCTTTAATGGTCCAAAATTAGAGACCCTCTCACACAGCTCTTGACGTCCCTCTGGAGCTGGGGAGTGGAAGCCTGGCTCCTTCTCTGCCTGGAGAAGCCCCAGTGCTCGCATGGGACACCAACCACTCCCCTTCACCGGTCCCTGGACTCTGCATGTTCTTCCCAGTCCCACTTGCATGGGCAATAAAATAGCACAAGTTGAGCAGAATTTAGAGCTATGAAAGGAGATGGGGCGGGGGAGGGGGGGGGAAGCAGCCCTAGTAATTAATCATAAAGTTGTTTTTTTTTCCTTTTTAAATGATGAATTGCAAGTCAAGAAGCATCTCTTCAGGACTGAGAGCCTGAATCCACCCCAGGCTGCTCCAGAGCAAGGGTGGTGGGAGATATCACCTGCGTCGTCACCGGGAAAGCTGGATTCACTTATTTCCATATGCATAATAATGCAATTAAAAAGTCAGCCTCAACCTGCGATGCAGACAAAGAAACAAGCGGCTTCATAATTAATCACATGTGTAAGAATAAAGCCTTTTACATTAGGGTTCATTATTTGGTGGATTAATTAAAAAAAAAAAAAAAAAAAAGAACATTTTCTGCATAGCAAATGTGTTACCAGACTGCAGGGATGGGTGCTGGAAATAGCTTATAGGTGCCTGGCAGCTCCCGTGTGCCGGCACATGTCGCTACATTATTCAGCTGGGCTGGCTGCTGGTTTAACTGGGCTGTGAAATCGCTGGAGTTGGTGCCTGGATTCATTTTCCAAGGGTGCTGGATGATGGAGAGGGGTCTTGGAGTGGTGCTGGAGTAGCGATGCCCCTGCTAGACATCACCTCCAGGCTAGAAATCCAGGTTTCACATCCACACCATGCTTCTTACAGGTTTCTGGTTCTTTGGGAACTCAAATCACTTCACAAACTGACACGGCAGAAGTGATAAATACTTTAAAATCCAAAGTCTCATTAAGCAGGAGCAAAGTTACAGGCTCCAATACCCCTTTTCCATAGCATTTTTACTAAATCCTCATTTGCATTTAAATTACAAATGTAATTTGGGCTGTAGTTTGAGCTGCTGGGCTATTAAAATAGAACTATATCTCGATGACCAGCAGCAGATGGACGCCTTGAATGCAGCCAGTGCTGTGCAAAGGCTTTTTGTTACCAGGGCTTGCAAAGTAACCTCAGATAAAGGGGCTCGGAGTTTTATCAAGGTGGGTTTTCCCCAGTACAGGAGAGTTTTTAAAATTTGAATTTAGAGGTAGTTCCTCTCCTGTCGCTCCCCAAAATGCTGCCCTGAGCAAGACACTGCTCATTTTCAGTGCCTGAGATTCAAAGGAAAGCTGGAAACTGCTGGCTATCTCTTATTTTATTTTATTTATTTATTTTAGAAAGCGTGCTTCCTATACAGAAATGCCATCAAAAGCCCCAAATCATGAGGGCTGGAGCTGGAAATACTGCCTCAAGCACTTGGCGATGTCCCAGTCAGTGCTGTGGACCCAGCAGATTCATGTAGGAGCCCAAAATCCATTGCACGTAGAGTAGCAGGGGGTGGGACGGGGTGACCTGGGCTCACTTTAATTTCATACAGCTATAGACAGAGAGATATACATCAAGATATATAAGTATACAGGGAGCCCTCCCAGCACCCCAGCATGGGCAGGTAGAAGCTCCCAGCGGTGTTTCCCCAGGTCAGGATTCCACTGTGGTTTCCCAGCCTGAAGGAGGGGCTGGTGGAGCTGGTTTTTAGGTGGATGCCATTGTGAGAAGAAGCTGGACCAGCTGAGATGCTGCTGAAATGGGGAGACAGGTGATGCTCTAGCTCCGAGTCATTGTGAGGGCTCCGGTGCAGCGTTTGCCATCAGTGTCCCCTTTTCTCCAGGAATATTCTTTTTTAATTTTTTTTTCATTATTCAGCAAAACCTAAGCTAAGAAAAGCCACAATCCTCGCTGCATCCTGGGCTCCCAGCTCTGTCCAACCGTGACTGCATTTAAAAAATAATGACTTGAAGCCTTTTAACCCACTTTAAGGCCATTGCAGGCACATCTCCGAGCAGGCTGGGAATTTGGTGGATGAAACTGAAGCCCTGTGGGAGTGAGAATTGGGGTGGCTGAGCTGCCTGCAGAGTCCCAAGCCAACCCGCAGTCCCCAGTGTTCACAGCTCGGTCCCCCCGACATGACGCATGTCTGCAAAGAGACTGCACTGGGGCGGAGATCTCCATCCAGGGATGATGGGGTTCAATATCCCCTCTGTCCCTCAGTTTCATTGCTGCACTCTTGGCTGCTGCAGTTGGAAATGCTGCTCCCCTTCATACCTTTACCACCCTTGGTCATGGGGTCAGTGTTTCTAGGGGATGCTGAGACCCTGGAAAAGGTGGATTAAATAACAGTTTGGGGTCATCACTTTTTTTGGTGGTACCCCCCAAATTCAGATATCAAGCCAGAATTCTGCTTCATACTGAAGCCTGGAGAAAAACTCAAGATACCTTGGTTTGCAGCATGCAGGGACGTCGCACTCCTGTTGGGACACCCAGCCCTGCCAGGACATCCCACCATTGCCAGCACCTCACCATAACCCAGCTCCAAACCTGGAGCCTTTCCCACCACATGGTGCTGAAGGCTCTGTCCCCAGGTTGGGTCGAGGTGGAGAGCTGCAGGGCAGTCTCCAACTCTTTCTGGACACCTGAGTCTCTCTTCTCACAGAGCTGAAGCTCAGCCTCATGGGACCCTGGGGGCTTTCCCCCAGTTCCTGTCCTGGAGACGATCCTGCTTGCTCTCCCGCACCTGATGCTCCACGAGCAGCCAGGCTTGTGGCGGCAGGGGATGAGGAGACCAAGCGTGGCTCTGCCAATGGCCCAGGACTCCATCCATGCCTGCAAAGGGATCCTGAGGAGCCCTGGACAGGAGCTGGAGACATCCAGCCTGCTGCAAGGCCGAGCGGGAGGCTTCTGCTCAGGGTGCGGGACACAGTGCGGGCAGACAAGGAGGATCACTTGCGCGCTTGGGCTGCGATTCATTTGAGATCCCAATGGGCAATTTTGCCCTATTTGGTTCCTTTGAAAAAGAAATTGGTTTTGGCTGCCTCCTCAGCTCTGCCTTCCTAATGGGGAGGCTGCAATTTCCACAGGCTCCGGAGAAAGGTAGGGCTGGGAATGAGAGGTAATGGCCTTTATGAGGCTAAATTGATGCAACTGGAAAAACCAGAGACACAACCCAGGCTCTCCATCCAGCCCTCGAGCCCCAGGTGCACCTGGGCGCTCGCCTGCTTCCTCCAGTTTCATCCGTTTGTCCACTAAATGCTATTACCGCACGCTCCCAGCCTCCTCCTCCTCGGCCCGTTTGACCTCCCGGCCGCAGCCACAGTGGTGGGAAGGCAAGAGGAAGGAGAAAATCACGGCTCCCAGACACTGCTTGCAGCTGGTGCAGGGGTGGTGGGGGTGATTCAGGGAGTAGAAGGCTGGGAGGACCCATCAGTCATCGTTTAGCGGCAGATAATGCGGTCCAAAGGTCCCTGGCCGGTGGCTGCTGCAGGATGCGCTGCCTCAGACCTCAGCTGCTTCTTCAGAGGGATGGTGGCTCCATCCAGACGAGTGCTGAGCATGAAATCCCAAAATCTCTGCCCCTCATGGGCTGTGGGTCCTTTCTCAGTGCTTGCATGACCTCTGTCCCTGCTTGGGGAATTATGAACTCCTCAAGTCTCCACAGATCATTCCTGTAATGAGATCTTTCTTGGCCTTCACGTCTTCGGAGGGAGATGGGTGAGGAGCGGTTCTCCATCACCCTGACAGATGCTGGGCCGGGGGAATTTGGATCGGCACATGGACGTGGGGTGAGCTTGGGACACACCCTGCTTCGTCCCCCCACCTGTCCCCTGGCCGTATTTGTGTTCCCAGCGTCACAGCCATGTCCAGGGCTGCCCTGGCTGCAGTCAGAGGCCTCTAAATAATACAGTAGTGACATTAACAGTAGGAAGTTGTCCTCCAGGGCCAGTCCAGTACTCCAGCAAAATTTTTACTCTGGATCTGGAGCTCTTTGATAACACTGTCTCTGAAGCGGCATCGTTTTTTCTTCCCACCTCTGGCTGTTTTTTGGACACAGCACAGAGTGGGGGTGGAGTGAGGCCCCGTGAAGTGGTGTCACCATCCAGCATAGTCCCCATCTGCCACCTGACATGGGAGGTTCCCCCCCGTACCACGAAGCTGCGATGCCACCTTGGCCTATGCGGGAGGAGAAGCACGTGGTCATTGCAGTCACAGCATCACGGGATGGTTGGGTTTTGCCAACAGCCGTGTGTTAGAGGGTGACTGCCCCAGCCAGGGGAACCGGGGGTTTCAGCTCTTCCCAGCCACAGTGGGAGCAGCAGCAGAGCAGCTCTGCCCGGGTTGCCTTTTGTTTTGATCTTCTCCCTGCACTGAGAGAGGGAGTCACCATCCCTGAAGGTGTTCAAAGAATGTGTAGACATGTCACTCCAGGGGATGATTTAGCAGGCATGGTGGTGTTGGGCTGATGGTTGGACTTGGTGATCTTGGAGGTCTCTTCCAGCCTTAAGATTCTACGATTCTGTGATTGCTTGGTGAGTCCTGATTCCCCCATCCGCCATTCTCCAGGATGAAAAAAGTCTTTGTGGTCACTCGCTTTCAATCTGAACAAAACCCAGTGGCATTATCGAGCTCCGCTAGAGCTCCGTGGTGGTGGTGACCTGGGTCACTTCCGAGCGCAGGTCGTCCCCTCCGTGGCTCCGGCAGCCCCTCTGGAGGCTGCCCGCGTCTAGTCATGCCGGCTTGTTGTGGGCTTCAGGAGGGCTGCAGGTGGAGACATGCTCCCGCATGGTGTTTCTGGCACGGGAGAAGCTGTTCTGGTCCACGCGAGCTCGGAAAGGCAGGCAAAATTCTCGGAAACACCTCTTGAAATTCTCATCCAGAAAAGCATAAAGGACGGGGTTGAGGCTGCTGTTGGTGTAACCCAGGGCGATGCAGAAATGCAGGCTGGCCACCACGTAGGGGTTCTTCTTATCTATGCCCACCAGTGTCCAGACAATGACGAAGATGTGGATGGGTGTCCAGCAGATGATGAAGGCTGCCACCACCACCAGCACCATGCGCGTGATGCGCCGCAGGTTACGATCTTTCTCCTTGGAGCCCGAGAGGAGGCGGACGCTTTTCAGGCGAAGGATCATCAGCCCGTAGCAGATGGTGATGACCAAGATGGGGACCATAAAGGCAAAGATGAAGACGCATATCTTGGTCATGGTGTCCCAGTAGATGGGAGGATCGGGAAACTGGAGCACACACAGCACCATTCCGTCTGTGGGAGAGAAGATGGTCAAAGAGGGAGCAGGTAGAGTGTCTGCTGTGAATACTGTCTGCTTGCTGCTTGGTCATGGCTGGACATGTCCATGCTTGTTAAAAACACAAGGAGATGCTTGCCCACCCGCCAGCTCTTTGCAGCCATTCCCCGGGAGCTTTGTGCCACCAGCCCCCCACCCTTGGGGTGCCGATGGGATGTAGTGTGTTCCCTACAGAGCCTCCTGGGCCATCCCTGCACTGTCTCCTCCCAACCTCCGTGGTGGACACATCCCTGTGCCACCTTACACTGAAACCTGTCCATTTCCTCAAGATGCCCAGAGCTTTCTCAGCAGCCAAGGGCTGGTGTCCTCACACAGGAGCTGCGGATCTTAGTTTGAGCCATTTGGGGACTTTGCAATACCTCTGGGAGTGGTTTTGGGCACCTGATTTGCACCCCAGGAGCTGGGGAGAGGCTGGTTGGACTGGAGATGGGAAAGGGGGAGGACAATTTCTGGGGCAGTTTCCAACCTCTGCAGCCAAGTTGAAAAATAACACCAGGATGGTTTTTCCATGGCAGGGCACGCTTATGGTCTGATGGAGGGGTGCCATCACTGAGCTCAAACCTGTTGCGGGACCAGGTGGCTTGGGTTTGCCAGGTCAGATGGGACATGACAAGACCTTTCACCAGAAGCCACTTACCTTTTGACTTGGTGACCGCCATGGCCATGATGGGCACCCCAATGAGGGAGGAGAGCACCCAGATGCAGACGTTGATGATCTTGGCCTTGGCCGGTGTGCGGAAGTCCAAGGCCTTCACCGGGTGGCACACGGCAACATAGCGGTCCACGCTCATCATGGTGAGGGTGAAGATACTGGTGAACATGTTGTAGTAGTCAATGGAGAGTACGACTTTGCAGAGCAGCTCCCCGAAGGGCCAGGTCTCCATCAAGTACTTGGCGCTCTGGAAGGGCAGCGTGCTGGTGGCCAATGCATCTGCCAGGGCCAGGTTGAAGATGTAGATGTTGGTGGCTGTCTTCATCTTGGTGTACCTGGGGGTAGCAGAGGAAGGAGCCGTTATGGATGGTCAGGGCTGGCTTACCACGCCCAAGTATGTGTGGGCACACTCCAGATGATGAGGAAAGGGCATGGCCTGGCCTTCCCTGGCTGCTCGCAACATGCCATTAGCCTGGGCGGGCAAAGGTACTAGCCTGTGCTGTGTCCTTCTGCAGTACCGATGCGCTCAGCACCTTTCCGGATGGACCAGGGAGCACGTTGAGAACGTGCTTGTGTTCATGCACGGTTTTAGCATGTGTTGAAGTCCTGGGGCCTGAGCACAGGGTTGCACTCACACAGAGGACCTCATCCAGCACCTGCAGAACATGGCTTAGACCCTGCCTAAGCAGTTATCCCTTACCTGGCCAGGGAAGTGACACTCATTCATGTGGCTGCCTTTACTCAAAGGAAATCTGAAGACATTTTCAGAGAAGTCACTTCTCCAATTAAATCGATTTACTCCATTTCCCTGAATCAGTTGCGCAATGACCTTTACTGTCCAAAACCTCCTTTATCTGATTTTCCACCCAGTAAATTGTGATTATCTAGTTTGTTTCCCTGTCAAGTTTACTTGCAGAAATTTGATCGATTACCCCCGGAAAGAGGCCATCTGGATGCAGCCCAATTAGCCCGGCTGGAGCTCCAGAGCCTTTGGGGAAGCCTGGCTTCCTTGCCCCACAGCGTGTGGCCAAGGTGCTGCTTCCCCCAGGGCGTTCGGCAAAGGCTCCGACCGGCACGCCAGCTCTGCTCCTTGTCACCTCGCAGTAAGAAAAATGCAGGGTCCTGAGCACCAAAACCCTTCCTGAAGGGATGAGGCAGTGTTTCAGTGGGTGCCGGGGCCGGTGGGGATGAGTGCTGGCCTGGGAGCATCTGGCCTTGCAGATGTTGCTCAAGGCGACGCTTCAAACGGCATGGTTGGTTTGAGATGCTGGTCCCTGCTCCCGGAGGTCCCCAAAGGGGTCAGGTCAGGGCGGGGGGGCTCTGCGGCCGTCCCCGGGTTGTTTGCTAGGCTGAGGTCAGGGCTATGTCAGTGGCTTGAACTCTCCCTGTGCCCTCCCTTCCAGCAAGTCCCCGTTGCTCAGAGCATCCCCCACAGCCCTGAGCTCGTTCAGATGCACCCTAATTAATTAACAAAACTGTCAGTTTGCACCCAAGCATCTCTGCACATTCCTGTGGCATCCCCACGGTGGGGTTTGGCCCAAGACAGAGAGGGCCCGAGCTCGGCCCTGCTACATGGGGGAGACGCAATCCCTCAGTTGGCGGATGGGAAGATGCCGCACAGCTCACAGAAGAACTCCATTGTGTGATGGGGCGCATGGAAAAAATCAGGGTGAGGGGGTTGAGGAGCTCCCATCTCGGGCGGTTGTTGCTCTGCCTCCATGACTGAAGGCCGGGAGAGCAGGTTGGTGTAGAAAAAAGGTTTCTAAGCCCAATGGTAACGTCAATTCCCTTTATTTTATCCTTTTCTCCATCTCAGCAGGGTCAGGTCAGCATGCCAGCGGGGGCAGACACCCACCAGGTTACGCTGTTGGTAGAGCCAGGAGATGGAGGCTGCACAAAAATCCATTTCTCTCCAGGAGAAAACAGCAGCTCTGCCCCAGCGGCGTTCCCTGCTCCTTCACCTTGGCTGCAAACAGCAGCCCCTCACCCGACGGCAGATATATTTGAGTGGAACTTTTTAAAATTTTAAATACAGCACTTTAAAAAAAAGGTTCTTTTCCATGAAAAGTCCTTTTCAGTTGTCTTTAGTGTCATTTTCCAAGCTTTTTTGCAAATGAACCGCTTGGAAAAATTTCATTCTGGGTTAAACAAAAAAGCTGACAATTTGTGTTATTATCAGATTTTGCCTCACCTAAATGAAAAAAAAATAACTGTTTCAGGTAGATTCACACTTTTTTGAGCTCTGCTTTTCGAGTAAAGTGAAAAAAAAAAAATTAGTTATTCATGCTGTGCTCTGCCAAGCACGCTGGGCTGTGCTGGGTAAGCACTTCCTGAAACTCCTGCCAGATGTGCCAGGGCAGTGGGGCCGGGGCTGTAGCTCCTTCCCTGGGCACAATGGGGCTGTGCTGGTGAGAGCAAAGCAGCAATGGGGACAAGTGGGATGATGGGGATGACTGGAATGATGGAGATAATGGGGATAACTGGGATGATGGGGATAACTGGGATGACAATTTAGGCCCCGGAGATGGAGTTTCGGCAACATTCACCCTCCTCCAGGATTGGGCTGAAGGTCAAGCCCACTACACGGGGTTGGGGGGGGGGGGGTCCATCCTGGTGACCCCCTCCAGATCTGCTAACGAAGCTGCTGCTTGAGGAAGGAGGCTTCTCACCCCTCATCTCACGCAGCAGAGCAAACCGGTCGCTTCCACTGATGGAGCTCCCCGGGCTGCCAAACTCCTCACAATTAAGCAAGTCCCTTGATTGGGGAGTTACACACTCAAACGAAACTATCTGGAAGGCATTAACGAAGAGATTAGGCTGGGCGGGGGGGGACAGAGCCATGTTCCGGCAGCAACGCCAGCGTCTGGGCTTGCAGGTAGGGATCCCCTTAGCTCTTCAAACTTCTTGGAAAAGAAATAAGTGAAGGAAACCACTTGTGAAACTCCTGGAGCTGCTAAAAGCCATCGCCTTAAAGAGCCTGGCTTAGCAGATCCTGGGCCCAGCGAGGGGACAAGTGCACAGCCCGTGCGGGAGCTGGCGGGGGGCTGATGGGCTCTGTGGGGACGCGGGCACACGCAAGCCTGAGCTGGCAGCTGCAAATCGCTGCTGCGGTATTTTTTAAAGCGTCTGACAATGCGGTGATGATTGCAGCACCGGTTGTGCGGCTGGGTTTTGGCTGCTCTGGACAGGCAGCGCTTTGGGTGCTCTCTGGGGTGCTGGGTGCCCTTTCGGGAAGCTCAGCTGGGGGCCGTGGAGCAGGGTCCTTCATGTACCTGCTTCCCTGGCACGCACGGGCTCTGCAGCATCCACAGCACCATGTCTCCAGGGACCCCCAGACCACTCCGCACAGGCACAAGGGCAGCAGGAGGTGACACCGGGAGACGATGTCCCCAGGGCCACAGCGAGATCTGAACTGGAGCCAATCCCATGGCACAACCCTGTCCCACACTGACGTGCGCTCTGCACGCGTCCTTGGCCCCTTGGAGGATGGTGATTATTCACTCCTTGGGAGATGTGTTTAATTCCAGCATCAGCTGGTGGGTCAGAAAAATGGGGGTCTGGAAACCGTGGCGATGGGGCTGGAAATGCTGTAGACTTAGGCTTTCTAAACATGGGTAACATTAAATTACTTAGAGAATTAAAGAGGGAGGATGTTGTTTGCAAATTAAAGCCTTCTCTTTCAAGTGCCTTCCATCTTCTCCAAGAGCAGAAGCAGCTGGAGGGGGGTCTAATAACGGTCATCCCTCACTGTGACACCGTACGTGGCGTATGTCTCTGCAACAATTACCTTCATTTGCTTTTTCAGTCCAGGGGTGATTTTTTTTTTTCAAGCTGCTTCGAGCCGATGAAAAATCCCATCCGGTATTGCACAGGGTCAGTGAGAGACACCCCCCCCTCGTCCTGCTAGCCATCTGGGTAGCTAAAAATACGCAGCAGAGCTACCCCAAAACATGGGGAGCCCGGCGCAGGGGTGCTGGGGAGCCCGGCTCCCAGACTTGTTTCAGGCTGGTTTCCTTCCCCTCTGTGAGTCACCGCATTTATTTTCTGCGCAGACAGTGCCTGTAACAATCACTGTGGACTGAAATTGCTGGAGGAGGTGGGAACAGAAATGGTTAAAAAGGGGGATTCTTGGGGTTCACTTAAACCAAGGCACAAGGTTCAGTTTGGCCCCAGGGTTTTGGCCCTGACTGGGGTTATAGCAGCCCCTGGGGTGATGGGAACTGGGATAAACCCCACGAATCCTGAGCTCCCCACCAGGACAAGCCCCCTCTGGTGTGGGGGGGTGCGTTGAAGCGCAGGCACCTGGTGAGACCTCTGCTCCCTCCTGCCAGGGTGAAGGTGGTGAAGCCTCTGTGCTGTCACTGACAGCGGTGTGATGGCGAGCATGGTGAGCACGGTGCCGTCCGGCTCTGGGGCCCTTGGAGGGCTCTGCCAGCCCCCGCTGTTGCCGCTGGTTCCATGCTCTGCAGGATTTGGCTTTATTGTCCCCCACTAACAGCAGCCTTGTTCACGTCAACCTGTCTTATGCAGAGAGCATCAACCAGCGCCTCGGACAAAGAGGGGACCAATATGGGCAGGGGATGTGGGCTGGGGCCGAGCACCGTGGGCTCCCCCTCTCTGTTACAGAAAAGCGGGAGTCAGGAGGCACAAACGGCACCCACGCGAGCTCATGGCAGAGCCAGGAACAGGCTGAGGTGGGTAATTCGCGCCTCGAGCGTCTTGAGTCCCGGTGATGGCATGGGGCCCCTCTCCCCCAGCGGTGTGCTGGGTTCTTGGGGGGCTCAGGGGTCTCCCTGCGGTGGCTCTGAGTGGTGGGATTTGTGCAGAAACACCCCCCAGCCCCTTGCCTCATCCAAACCCCGGTGCACCCGGCTCCCCACGCAGCAGCGAGGAACATGCGGCAGCTGAGGTCAGGGCGTGCCCCCCTGCTTCCCCCCCAAACAGCCCCCCCACCCCGTGCTGCTCCGTGCACATGCAATCCATCCTTTTTCCACTTGCAGGGCATCTGGACACCCTCTGCACACATGCTGTTCACACATCTGGTGCACTCGTTGGGTGCACCCATCTCAGCGCTGCCTGCGCTAACCTGTGCCCACAGGTACCCAGGGCACACCCACCTGCGCTCCTGAGGCTGACTCACACCCAGGGCACACTCACTCCTGACTGCTGTCTCACCCTTGGTGCACACCTGGTCCTGGTGCACACTCACTCCCGGTGCTCTTTCACACCTGGTGCACATCCAGTCCTGGTGCAAACTCACTCCTGGTGCTGTCTCACACACAATACACACCCGGGCCTGGTGCACACTTGCTTCTGCCACTGTCTCGCACCTGATGCACACTCACTTCTGTCACTGTGTCTCACCCAGTGCACACACAGTCCTGGTGCACACTCGCCTCTGTCACTGTCTCACACCTGGTGCACACTCGCTCCTGCCACTGTCTCACACCTTGCACATGGCACACACTCATCCCCCATGCATACTGTTTCCAGCCACCGTCTCATACCCGACACATGCTTGCTCACCCCAGTGCACACTCCCCCAGTTGCGCACTTCCCCCCCTCACCCCACACCTCCTCGCTCCCCCAATTACCACCGGCCCGGGGGTGCCACCGGGCACCCCGCTCTCACCGGACGATGCCGTACATGACCAGGACGTTGCCCAGCAGCCCCACCACACACACCACGGAGTAGAGCGTGGTGATGACGGTGGCGATGAGGATGGAGGTGACGTTCTTGGCCTGCTGCGGCCCCGTCTCGTTGACCCTCTGGCCGGGCAGGGGGCCCCAGGCCGTGCCGTTGTCCCAGGCGGTGCCGGCAGCCGTGGGCAGCTGCGTGGGCAGCTCCATGGCCCGCGGGCGGCCTTGGGCCCGCCGGGATCCGAGGACCGCGGGTTCGAGCCCCACTCCCGGCCGCCGCCGCTGCCTCCGGCCCCCGCCCGGCAGAAGGGCCGCCGTTATAAACCCGGGCTGTCCCCGAGCCACGTGGGGCCGGGCGGCCCAGCCCACACCCCTGCGTCCCCTCCCGTTCCTGCCTCCTGCCTCTCCCCATCCCTGCATCCCCCCATCCCTGCCTGCTTCCCGTCTCTGCATTCCCCCATCGCTATCTGCCTGCATCCCTCCATCCCTGCACCCCCTATCCCTGGCTTCTTCCCCCTCCCTGCCTGCTTCCCATCCCTGCCCACTTCCCCCCCGTCCCTGCCCCTCCATTCCTCCATCCCTGCCTTTGTCCCCGCCAGGTCCCCACTCGTATCTCCCTCGCCTGTCGCTATCTCCTGCCTGCCGCGCCCCACCCCCACCCCAAGTCGCTTTCTTCCCAGCCCCTGCCTGACATCGTCCCCTTGATCCCTGCCTCCCTTCCCACTTCCCGGCTCCCCACCTGCATTCCCCCATCCCTGCCAGCCTTCCCCGCCCCGGTCCCTGTCTGTCCCCCCACCTCGGTCTCTGCCCGCCGCCCTCCCCTCGAGCCAGCGAGGGCTGCAAGGGCGACCCCGAGCACCTGGGGGAGGCCGTGGACTTGGGGGGGGGGGGCGATGTGAAAAAAAAAAAGCTGGGGTCTCTCTGATTCTCCCTGTGCCTTTTCTTGCCCCATATGCTGTGGAGTGGAGGATTGGGGGGTGCTGGATGGATTTGGCGGTTGCTGAGGAGGTTTGGGGGCATGTTCCAGGGGATTTGGGGAGGATGCTATGGGCTGAGGGCTTGGGGAGGGAATTGGAGGGATGCTGTCAGTGGAGGGGTTTGGAGGAATGCTGGGGAGCGGGTTGTGGAGGGATCTGGAGGGTTCTGTGGGGTGAAGGGTGTGGGAATGCTGAAAAGGGACTTAGGGAGCAATGCTGGGGGGTTGGAGAGATAGCAAGGAGGGATGGGGAGAGGATAAGGAGAGATGCTGCTGCAGGGTGAGGGATTTGGGGGAATGCTGCAGGCTGGGGGTGCAAGCATGGACCCATCAGCACTGCCTACTCCGCAGAGCTGGGCTTTGGGGCATGCTGAGGATTACCTTCCCTGCACCATCCTTGGGGTAGGACCCCCCCCTCCTCCAGCAGGGCCCCCCCCCCTTTCAGGGTCTGCAAAGCAGAGGGGCAGGAGCCTTATTTTTCCCAGAGACCCCCCCACTGTGGGGGATGCGGGAGCCCCTCTTTGGAGTGCCATTGTCGCCCCTTCATTTTGGGGACTGATTCCTCCACTGCCCTGTGCCCTGGGACAGCGCTGACTGGGTCTGGGAGGAGGGATCACTGCAATTTGGGGTGCTTTTGGCTTGGGAGGGATGGAGTGGGGGACGCAGGGTGGGGAGGAGAGGCCAGCAGCTGGTTCAGCCCTGGAGATGGGGTGTTTGATCTGCGCAGGCATGAAACTCCTGCGGCATCAAAGCATCCTGATATTTCATCAAGCACCTCATAAAAACACTGAGGAGGGAATTAATAGCATTTCATTTATCCGACAGTTCCAATGCTAAACAGCTCCTGGGCTGCTGACTGAGCAGGCAGGAGCGACTTGCAGTGGGTTTCTGCCGCCACGGAGCAAGGGTTTTGGTGGCCGCAGTCCCAGCTTTGTCCGGGCAGGGTGGGTACAGGTGGGAATTGGGAGTTTTAGGATGGTTTTAATGTGCTGTGTCTGCCTTGGGACCTGAGCTTTCCGTCCTTGCGCCATCAGCATCAGCCTCTGCCTGGTGTTCCCATTCCTGCGATGGAGGAGGAGGCATCCAAGGAGGCATCCAAAGCCCAAGCGGGTGTCTTCCCCGTGTGTGTGTCCTCTGGGCTGTAGGCTTTAAACCCCTTCCCGGGGTGGAAACTATGTCCCAGGCCTGGAGAAAGGCGGCTCTGACACAGCCTGGCTGCTGATGGCTCTGAGCGGGAGGGAAACATTGAGTCAGGGAGTGCAAAAGAGCTTTTTGCATAGCCAAGGAGATCTTTGGGAGAGAGCCACTTTTCTTGGCTCTCAGCATGGCTGCAGACCCCACATTGCCCCTTTTCCATCCACAAAGGACTAATCATCCTGGCAGCTTCCAGCAAACGCGTCCTTTCAGCTCAGCCTGGGTATTTATTTATGGGGTTTTTTAGCTGGAATGTTAAAAATAAACCCAGCGGATACGTAAAACAAATGGAAAATCTTTAGAGTTTTGCTGTTCATCCGCCTGCGCTCGGTTGTTGCTGCCCCAGCTGCTGAGCTGGTCTACTGCCTTGGAGATGGTTTCCAAAATTGGGGAAACTGAGGCAGGGAGGTCATGTCAGAGGGGGGAGCATCACCCCGTCATGAGGCGCAGAGCCCAAGGATCATGTCCGAGCAGGCGAAGGGAAACGGTGGCTCCAGCAAGTCCCGGCCCCGTGGCTGGCGCTGATCCGTCCCCAACCAGAAGTGAGGGTGGCCCAGGCAGCCGGGACGTCTCTCCGCACCCTGAGTTTTATCAGTGCTGCTTTATCTTGGCTGGAGTCCCACTCTCCCATGGGCATCACTCCTCTTAGCAAGTTCTCCGTGGCATCACCTTGGCTAGTATTTTCTCCTCCGCATCCTGGATAACAGCAAGGGGTGGGGGGGGGTTGCCTCTCCCATGCCCTCCAAACAGCCCCTGAGGGCAGTTAAATTAAATCAAGATGGTGAGAACAATGCCGAGGAAAATTCACGATGCTTGTGTGCCCGGTGAGCTGGGGTCCATCCGGGGGGATTTACAGCCACGGCTGCCAGCAGCGGTGTTTTGATTTACTCAGAGGCTGCAAACTCGACAAAGTGTATTTCACTGTGGGTAGACCCTCTTCCCCTCTGGAATTTATTGTTTTTAATTAAAATGGCTGTAAAAATAACATGCAGGAGGCATGAATCTGCTCTGGCAGGACTCCGGTCAAAATCCATGGGAATCTCTGGAGGCTAATGCGGGAGGAAACCGTGGGACGTGATTTCTCCCCAAAGATTCTCGGGATGTTGATCCTCTCTATGTGCCGCTCACCTTGTCTTGTGTGGTTCTATGGGAAAGATCCTTGCACTGGGGCTCCGAAAACTCTGGGACAGTTGCGTCTTGGGCTGAGGTGTGAGCCAGGGACCCAGGTCACCACGGCAGCTCTGCCAGATATATAACTGTAACACAAGTATAAATATATAAGAATATAAGTATATAAATATTTACATATTGGTACAATTTCCAATTTGGCGGCCAGCCTGAGTCTCGACTGTGGCAATTCAGGGCTGTGATGCATAGAAGGGAAGATGTGATTTTTCTTTCCCCTCCCCGGCACTTAACTTTTACTAGATTTTTACCCCAAATATGATGAAACAGCGCTGGGGCAGCCAGCCACAATGGCTGGTAGCTAGGGTAAGGGCAGCTTTTGGCCAGAGGAGCAGCCCCAGGTGTTGGATGTACCGACTTCCCCTGACTTGTAGCACAGTTCATCAGCTGCTTTCTCCCCTCCCAGTGCTACACAAGCAAGTTTTTTTATTTGTGCAGGGTTTTGCTTTTAAAGCAAGTACTGCTCAGACCTGGGGCTTGGCATCTGTGATCAATCCCATGGGCACTGGGACTGACCGAAACGCTGCTGTGGGCGCTGCATCCCGGTCCTGTTGTTGTTTGTGACCCTCCCTAACATCCTGGCATGAACTGGTGCAGGATGGCACCCACAGGTAGGGATGCACCACATCTATGGGCACATTTTTCCTCCATCTCTTCGCCTGCTTTTACGCTTGACCTTGACTGAAGCATTTCGTGGGCCTCTTCATCGCTGGAACGCTGCAACCCGGGTGCTCAAGTGGAGCCAAAATAACCCCGTTGTGGCAGTAAATGAATAAACCCCCTCAACAAACCCACAGCACCAGAAATCAAAATCAGATGCTGCTTAGAAAGTTTCCTGAAGGTTTCAGCTGCACCCTGCCAAGAGAAGGAATTCATTTGCATGGCTTTCCTCTCAGTGGCAAATGCAGGGGAGGAATGTGGTACGGGGAGGGAATGGCTCACTGACTCCTTTCGCTTCTGCTTGGCTAAACCATCCACTCTTGAGGGCACAAACCCGTTGTGGGGTCTGCAGGCAAAGCCTAAAAATAGCAGGATGCATAAGAGGAACCAGGAGGGCAATCATCAGGCTGGGAGGCTGCTGGGCTAAGCGAGGCAGACAGCAGCCAGGGCAGAGCGGAGTGAGCTTGAAATCGGTCCTTGTTTGTGTAATTGTTTATGTTTTCTTTTTTTTTTCTCAGTCCCTGTATTAGTGATTAGAATCATAGAATCATAGAATCATAGAATCACATGGTTGGATGGGACCTATAAGATCATCTAGTCCAACCGTCTTCCCACTACCATTGCTGCCACAGCTACTAAACCATATCCTGTAGCTTCTCATCAAGCCGCCTCTTGAACACTGCCAGGGACGGCAACTCCACCACCTCCCTGGGCAGGCCGTTCCAGTGCCTTACCACTCTTTGAGAGAAAAAGTTTTTCCTCACGTCCAATCTAAACCTCCTCTGGTACAACTTGTGGCCATTTCCTCGGGTCCTGCTTGTTGCCTGGAAGAAGAGGCCAAACCCCCGCTCATCACAACCTGCCTTCAGGAAGCTATAGAGTGCAATGAGGTCTCCCCTGAGCCTCCTCTTCTCCAGACTAAACAATCCCAACTCTCTCAGCCGCTCCTCATAAGACTTGTGCTCCAGACCCCTCACCAGCTTTGTTGCCCTTCTCTGGACACGTTCCAGGGCTTCAATGTCTTTCTTGTAGTGAGGGGCCCAAAACTGAACACAATACTCAAGGTGCGGCCTCACCAGTGCCGAATACAGGGGGATGATTACCTCCCTGCTCCTGCTGGCCACACTATTTCTAATGCAGGCCAGGACGCCGTTGGCCCTCTTGGCCACCTGGGCACACTGTCGGCTCATGTTCAGCTGAGCATCAACCAACACCCCCAGGTCCCTTTCCTCTTCACAGTCCTCCAGCCACTCAGCTCCGAGCCTATAGCGCTGCATGGGGTTATTGTGGCCAAAGTGCAGGACCCGACACTTGGCCTTGTTGAACCTCATCCCATTCAGCTCAGCCCAGTGATCCAGCCTATCCAGATCCCTCTGAAGGGCCTCCCTAACCTCAGGGAGATCAACACCGCCACCCAACTTGGTGTCATCTGCAAACTTACTGAGGGTACACTCAATCACCTCGTCTAGGTCATCAATAAAGATATTGAACAAGATGGGCCCAAGTACCGACCCCTGGGGGACACCACTTGTAACAGGCTGCCAGCTGGACTTGACTCCATTAACCACCACCCGCTGGGCACGGCCCCCTAGCCAATTCTTTATCCAAAGAAGGGTAATACCTACCCAGTCCACAGGCAGCCAGTTTCCCTAGGAGAATACTGTGAGAGACCGTGTCAAAGGCCTTGCTGAAGTCCAGGTAGACCACATCAACAGCCTTTCCTTCATCCACCAGTCTGGTCACCCAGTCGTAAAAGGAAATGAGGTTGGTCAAGCACGACCTGCCTTTCATGAACCCGTGCTGGCTGGGTCTGATCCCCTGGATGCCACTCATATGCCGAGTGATCTCACCCAAGATGATTTGCTCCATAACTTTCCCAGGTACTGAGGTCAGGCTGACAGGTGTGTAGTTCCCCGGATCCTCCTTACGGCCCTTCTTGTAGATGGGAGTCACATCGGCAAGCCTCCAGTCCTCCGGGACCTCCCCAGATAACCAGGACCGCTGGTAGATGGCCGAGAGCGGCTCAGCAATCACCCCCACCAACACCCTAGGATGGAGCCCGTCCGGTCCCATGGACTTGTGGCAGTCCAGATGGAGAAGGAGCTCTCTAACTGTCTCCACCTGTACCACAGGGGGTGTACTCGGCCTGGCATTCCAGACTTCCAGATTAGGGCATAAAGTGCCCTGAGGATAACTGATCTGCCTATTAAAGGCAGAAGTAAAGAAGGCGTGGAGGACCTCAGCCTTCTCCTTATCCTCAGTGATCACATTCCCCGCTGCATCAAGTAAAGGGTGTAAATGCTCCTTATTTCTTCCTGCCGCAGGAGCCTCAGCTCAATGGCTCGAGGCTGAGCTGCTGGGGCTCTTCAGGTCAGATTTGGGAAGGTGGAGATGGGATCTAGGCTCTCACAAGGCTGGAAATCCAAGCGGGTGCTGCAGCAACCTACAAAAAAGAGCAGGGTTGAGTTTGTACTCGGTGGGTGCTGTGGGAGGCTGATTGGGGTGTCCTGCCTGGAAAACAACCTGGAGATGGACCCTGGACCATCACCTCTCCAAGCAGGAGAGCAAACGGGCTGTAACCAGCCTGCAGCCTCCGATGGGGAAGCTGCATGGAAAGTGAGGTGGAAGGAGCAGAGGAGAAGTGCCCAAATGAATCCTCTGTGATTAACAAAGCTGCCAGGTCAGGGCTGAGTGTGGCCGTGCTGGACCTGTGCAATCCCCATGGACCCTGGTTCCCCTTTGGGTATGGAGAGGATGGGTGCTGGGCACTGGGACCAGCACCAGCCTCAGTGACCAGGTTAGGTTGTGGTGAGAGCAGTTCATCCGTCCGTTTGTCCATCCGTCCATCCATCCATCCATTCCCATGCGTAAGTGGTACACCAACCCCTGCAGATGGGATTTTTCCCAACCTCACCTGCTCCTCCTGAGCTGCTGTTCTACTTCTTCAGGGCCTGATTCACCCTATCTTGCCTCAGCCCCTCCAGGCAGGTTGGAGGGATGTGCTCGGAAGATTTTTATCTCTCTCATTGCATCTACGAGAAACCCAAGAGGTCAGAGCACCAGAGGCACGTGGGTGGAGCCCAGCTTGTGGTGAGCCACTTTTGGGAGAGGGGCTGTTCGGCACCCAGCTCCTCTTGTTTAGAAGGACGTGCAGAATCGCACCTTGGGGAATTGCAGCAGAAAACATCATCCTGTTTGCTGTGGGTCTGAGAGGTTTTGGGGCTTTGCAAGAAAGGAAGTGAATGGACCAGATGCTTCATGAGCGTCAGCACTGGTGCCCACCAAGCTGCTGTTCCCCCTGGCTCCGCGGGCCTCAGTACTTCCCCTCCCTCCACTGACAGCTCCAGGTAAATCAGCCTTGAAGAGGAAAATAGGCTGATGTGTGTGGTTTGTTTTCCCATGTCAACAGATCTGAGTGTTCTCATACTTTGTGGGGCAGCTGCTGGGAAAGAACAAAGCCCATCCATCAGGGGAGTTAAAATTAGATGAGATTCTTCTCTGCCTTGCCATTATGCATGACTGAATGGCAAGAGGGTTTGGGTTGGTTTTTTTTTTTTTTGCAGCATTATTTCCTCGGCATTGCATGCAGGGAGGCTGTCTTCCAGGGCAAGGGGTCTACATAGCAGTGGACGTGCTGTGAGGTGGCCGGGCTTGGGGCTGGGCTGGGAGGTGGGGTGGGAAATCTCAGCTGGGCACTTGGCAGGTTCCTGGAGATCAGCAGTGTCCCGGGGAGGGTGATGCTACTGGTGTCCTTGGGATGTTCTCAGTGTCCCCAGGATACAAGGGAGACTGTCCCCTCGCCAGGCTGTCCCGAGATCCCTGCTCCCACCCCAGGCTGGGCACACTGATGGTCCATACAAACACTTCAGCTGGTTCAGACTGTTTCCTTGCACAATGCCACCAAATGGATTATTTTGAGGCGCTACTGAACCCTTTTCCTTCACCCAGGCTCATACCTAGCCCCATAGCAGGGACGGGGCCAGTGTATGGCTCATGGGCACTGCCAGCCTCCCTGAGCCGTGCTGGCAGCGAAGGACACTACACCATATCCCATGGGAGTCTTTTTTTTTTTTTTTTTATCCCTGATTGTTGCTTATTTGGGTATTTTCAACCCCCTCCTCGGTGACGCCTTTGGCTGACAATGGAGCATTGATTGGGAACTGGCAGCGTCTCCCCAGATTTCAGGGAGATGTGAGCCCAGGATGGCTCCCGGGGGGCGGCAATGCTGCTTTCCATCGGATGCGTGTCATCGGATGCGTGTTGGAAGTGTTAACAACCTGTGAGTCATCTCATCAATGAACTTGGGGAGGGGGATCCAGGGCGGGATGCTGCTCTGAACCCGAGCTGGGATGGAAAAATCAAGCTTTTAGCTGCTGCTGGTGGGAATTGGTGTGAACATCAGCCCTGGGCTCCCCAAGGTGGCTGGGGCTGGGTTTTCAGGGCAGGAAGCAGGACCCTTGAGGCTGGGACATGGGGACCGTGTCCTGGTCCCTGTGGCTGGCCGTGACGTGCTGGAAGGATGAGGGCCTATATGCATGTGCGTGTGTGCAGACACATGTGCTGCACTACCAAGCAACAGGGAGGAGGTTGATGACCGGCTTTCCTAAGGGAACAAGGTCCATTTGTCCATCTCCTGTGGATCTGACAGGGAATTTGCTGCCCCCTCATTCTGTACCAGCAGGACAGGGGTTAGACCCAGGCCAGACCCAGGTCAGATCCCCTGTGCCACCTTCAACCACCCTGGGCATGGAGGAGGCAGTTTTCCTTCTCAGCGTAAAAGGCATTACTTTTTCTGTAGTCTTTTAGCTTCCTGCTACAGCACCTGGGGGATGCTCCAGCCATGACCCACGGTCCCCACAGCCACGCCATCACCAGCGCATCCACCGCAGAGCCGATGCCAGGCCGGGATGGACGTGTGGGTGTTCAGCTCATTGATTCACCTTCCCCGAGAGCTCCGGGGCCGCTGGGGAGGAAGTGGTTGTTGTCTTTGATGTTATGAATTCAGGTCAGCGTTAAACCAGCCACAACCCTGCTGTTCTCTAATGGTGCCGAATCACAGGGGGCAGCCCGGCTCCTCTCCCCAGGCCCTGCTTCTGTGCCTCTTGCTCTGGGCCCAGAGCTCGGTTGTCCCCTCTGTCTGCTCCTCCAAATGTCCGTATGATGAGTTGGGAGAGGAAAACATCCTCTCGGTAGAAAAGCACTGGAGGGTTTGGCTGACGTTTGTGTTTGGGCTCAAGGATGGAGACGCGGATGGCTCAAACCTGGAGGCATCAGCGTCAGGAGCTGCAGAAGGAGCATCCAGCTCCGGCCGGTGCTTTACTGTCATGCCGGTCGCTCCCTGCAGGGCACGGAGATGTGAAGGTCAGGGAAGCAGTGGTGTGTTGATCGGGCGCTGGTGGTTTACAGAGCATTTTATACATGTGATTAAGGCTCTTTTCCCAGCAGGCTGGCAACCTGCTCACCATACCCAGGAAATGCCCAGTCCAGACGGGGCAGCTGCCCGGCTGTGGGGCAGCACAGGGACCAGTGTGTTCGCACTGCAGTGCGGGTTGGCAGGCAGCAGGTCCCAGAGCGATGCTGGGGTTTGTGGCAGGATCCTGGCAGGATTTGAAAGGTGCTCGGCGGGTCCCAAAGGCAGGGAAATGAGGCTGCAGCATCCCTCAGCTGCACGGCTTCGGTCCTGGATGTCAGGGATGATGACATCCAGTTCAATGGCAGGGCAGGGCTCTAAGGTCAGCAAAGCTCAGGAATTTTCCTTGACACTTTGCTCCAATGCTGAAGGGTTCAGGAGCTGGGATCAGCCAGAGCCAGGCTGGACACAGGCTTGGCCAGAGCCCAAGCAAAGCCCTTGAGTCTCCAGCTTCCTACCCAGCTTATCCCTGGCTTCTCCAAGCTGGGTCTCCAGCATAAGAGCCACCAGTATCATGTGTCAGTCATGTGTTTTCTTTTGAAATACTGTCCCTGCATCAGGAGGCGTTTCAGCCCCAGGACCACTGCATACCCACGCACTGCTCCCTGATGGCTGCCGAGGGCTGGAAGCATCCAGCTGTAGATGCAAATGAATTGTGATCAGCTGGGGCTTTGGAAGTGTCCAGCCTCAGGGATGCAGATGGTGCCTGCCCAATGCTGTATTTTTCCAAGACAGCCACCTGCTTCCCTTGCTGCTGCCGGGACAAATGCTGAGCCATGAGGCAGAGCCGCCGGTAGCATTCCCGGTCCATTGGCAAGTGCCAGGAGCATCTGGAGAGGAGGATATTGTGGCACAGGGAAAAGCAGATGGCATTGGGGAAAGGAGCGGGAACGCCAGTGAGGGCTGGATGTCCTTAGGAGGTGCTGGCACCCACATTTTCGTCTTTACTGCCGGAGAGGGGAGACCCAGACATGTCCAAGCTGCGGCGTCTGGAACTCCAGGTTGAATCCCGTTGGTGCAGAGTCTTGTGGGAAATCCCTGCCCATGTGAGAGCCTGGCGTGTGAGCACCACCAAGGAACCGGTGGGACGGTGGGCACCCCAGCTGGGTGTTTTGGTGGGCTGCCAGCACGGCGGTGCTGGTGCAGGGCTGGGCGAGGGCAGGGAGCAGGCGGAAGCTGGAGGAAGAGGAGCAGTGCCAGCAAAGGCTGCTGTGCTCAGTCGTTGTCTGTTTGCTCTTCTCCCAGCTTCAAAGGCAGCTCCCCCTCCTCCAGCCTGCCAAAACGTGTGACAGCTGATCGCATAAGGTGATTTTCTCCCCCTTTTCTTTCTTCTCCTGAAAGGTCCCCCCCTTCCACGTCTCACAGATGTGCAGGATCTTCCTCCCATCTGCTCCCACTCTTCCTCCCCGAAACCATGACAGCTCCACACCTCGACCCTCCAGCCATGTCCCCGTCCCCTTCCCGCATGCCTTAGCCCAGGGAAGATGTTTGCAGGGCAGATTTCTTCTCTAATTATCTGGTTCGGGTTGGTTTGTTGGGGTTTTTTTTTCTGCAGAACCCTTTTAGGGCTGCAAACCTGCAGGTCTCAGCTGGCCTGTCCCTGGGGAGTGGTTGGCCAGCCCAGCCTGTGGCTAAATAAAGAATAGTAATCAGGAAAAAATTGAAAGCAGTGGTTTAATGATTGGAACGGCTCTTCTTCCATGTCTGTCTGTCTGCCTATCTAAATACAGATACCTATTTTCTAAACACAAAATGCCAGCATCCCCCATCAGAGCCAGGTGAAGCCCAGTATTTAAAAGCAATATTAAATGACTGGTGCCTAATGAAATCCTTGGGCTGTCGATAGGAGATGTTTATTTATGAGGGAGAGGAAAGCAGCTGGAAATAGATTTTTTTTTTTTTTTTTTAAATTCCCCTTCCCAAGGTTTTGGCTGCAGCAGTTTGGGGGAGAGGATGCATTTGGTGTGTAAATCCCTTCCCCCTCCCCAGCTTGCTGGAGGCAGGGAGAGGTTGACTTAGCTAAAATGCTGTTGATTTAAGGGACTTTTATTTTTTTTAATTGTTTGGGGTTTTAGCTCACCCTTCCCATGCAAATGCAGCTGTGCATCTCCCACGGCGTGGCACAGAGCAAAACTCAGCCGAAGATGCCCGTGGTCCCTCCCGTCCCCATGGAGGCACCAATGTGCATCTGATTGCATGGATGTGGTGTTGCTCCATCCCGATCCAAACCCCAGGATGGACTTTTCCCACCACCTTAATGGAGACACCCATCCTCCTCCCACCCATGAAGAGATACCAGCTACCAGAGGGAAGAAAAACACTAATAATTGCACTCCATTAATGACAGGAAATGTTCCCAGGCTAAGCGCTCCCATTTCTCTCCTCGTCCACCTGACAGCAAACACGGCATTGGGACTGGAGCTGTGGGTGGATGGCAAGGGGAGTTTTGGGGGTTTTTTTTGGGGGGGTTTGTTTTTTGTTTGTTTGTTTGGGGTTTTTTTTGCAGTAACCAAGATATCTTATGAGCAAAGCAATTTTTTTTCTCCCCTCCTTGTGCTTCTACCTTCCTCCATATCCAAGTGCAGCCGGGATGCTCGGCGGGCCTGAATGACTCACCACAGCAGCAATGTGAGGGCATTAGCACGCAATTCCTCCCGGGGCTCTGCATCTCCCATCACCAGGAGTTTTTAGATTCAGAGCAGCTCTCCTGCCTCGAGGAAAAATCACATTTCACATGAAGCGTCTGGGCAGAGGGAGCACGTCCCCTTGACCAAGAGGCCAACCCATGATATAGATGGGTGCTGGACCAGGGCGCACCTGCCCCAGGTCCAAAGGGATGCAGGCTCAGGCACGGAGCATGCAGATGCCATTTACAGCATGACATGCACATCCCCAACATTAAATTCTTGCCCTCACCTTGGGTTATTGCTGAATTTATCGAGTTATTGCTGCAGAGCGGAAGTGGGACCCTCCCTGGCGTGGCCGATGGAAGCACAGTCACCCCTTTAGCTGCCATCCCAGTGCAGCAGTAATTGCGTGCTGTGCTCCTCCGGCCTGCTTTGCAGAGCACAATTAATTAGCATTTTCTTCCCTGACGGTTGCTGACCCTGCCAGACTGGGGAACTAAATTGGCTGCCGCAGGTAATGGGCTTGCTAAGGGCAGCTGGCAGTGGTGGCACAGCTCCTGAGTGATCACAGCATTATGGGATGAGTTATTTATATTCTCACTTTGGGAAGGTGAGGCAGCTCACTGGAAGAACGTGGCCTTCGGGGCCAGCTGCTCTCAGCTTTCGGCCTCATGGGGACCTCGGGAGACAGTGGCACAGAACCGGGGCTCAGCCACAACCCCAGCCTGCAGTCCTGGAAAGCTTTTCACTCAAGGAAACCATCAGCCAGGGGCTGAGAGGGTGCAAAGCAGGGGGAAAGACCCTTTGGGGAAGTGGCAGACCAAGAAAATTGGGGTTAGAAAATGTACAAACCCTGCCCCGGTCCCCCCTCTTCTTTCCCACCACCCTCCCTCCCCAAACCCCGTTAATTCGGAGAGTGAACCACCCCAGCTTGCCAGCCCTTTCCTCAAGCCGCATGGCACTTCATTATATTACTCAAGATTAATCTGCCACTCCTAATTGCCCAGTGCCCAAGAGCTTCTGGTGGGGAGAAAAAGAAGAGGGCTTTTTTTTTCCTTCGTAATATTTAGGTCGACTTATTGACGTGGGAAGCGCCAGGATGGGAATTCATGCGGCGGTTTTCTCTCATTTCTTGGGGTGTTTTCCCTGGCATCTCCTCCATCCCAGCCCCGAGAGGGAAGAACATGTATGGCTCCAGCTGAGTGCCAAGAAAAACTGGGTTTTGCAGGGTTTTTTTTTTACTTTTAACTGGGGATTTTTGCTCAGTTCATCCTTCTCTGCATGCTCAGCTGAGACAGGGGGAAAAAAAAGTCTCTGCCAAGTGCTGCGATTTTAGGAAGGCTGAGACCAAAGTGCTCTGCAGACTCAGCAAACCTCTTCATCCAGGAGACAAAAGGGCATGGGTTTTTCTTTAGGAAACTCCTTTTCTGTAATTTTCCATGCAACACGTTTCATTTTAGGAGCAAAGCTGTGGGCTCATTTGATGCATTTAATCATCAAAAAGCCTGGGGGGAGGCTGGGAGATGATGTAGGGCACTGCAGAGTTGCACTCCTGCAACTCAACTAACCATTTCCCTCTGACAAGTGCAAAAGCTGCAGGTGACAAAGGTATTTTTTCTCCTTGTTTTTCAGGAAAAAAAAAAAAAAGAAAAGAAAAGAAAAGAAAAAAAAACAAATACTCATTCAGGCCAAATCCATGGCCTTGCTCCAAGTGTTTTGGCTTGGCCGGGGCAGAGCTGAGCTGGGCAGTGTGACAATCAGCTGCTGATTTACTCAAGTCAATGTGGAACAAGGAAGGAGAAAGGAAATTCCTCTGTTTGCATCAGAGCCTGGAGCTGGAGCTAGCACTGAGAGGCTCAGCAATTTGGGGTTTTTTCCCCTATTTTAGTGATGTTTGTGTGTTTTTCCATGCCGGGGGACATCCTGCTGTGATTGCCCCATGTACCCAGCTCCTTCAGGTATTTAGGGTCCGACCACACCTTCACATCCTTCGGCAGCTGGTACCCATGAGACCTAGCCCCAAATTTGCACTGCTCATCCTTCCATCCACTTTGTATTCAGGAAAACGAGAGCTTTGGGGTTTAATTTAAACAAAAAGCTGGAAAAAAAAGCCCATGAGCAGAGCAGCTGAGTGCTTGAAAGGCTCTGATTGAGCAGGAGATGCAGCAGATGTGGTCCCCCTAAAAAATTTCAGGTGCCTGTAGCAATTCCTGGCTGTTTTTCCCAGGAGAGCTGACTCCTGCCCACCACCAAGGGCAAAGCAGATCGCATCGAGAGCCTGCTCCTGCCAGGCAGATAAATATTGCACATGGGTCCTAGATGGCTAATTATCTATAGATTTATCAGCTTGCAAATTGAGCACCGCAATAGGCAGCGGGGAATGTGCCCAGCCCTGCCAAAGTGCTGGGCCATCAGCACAGAGCTGAAGGTGTGGAAATAACGTCTGTGAGCCTTTCTGGGCAGAGGAGGGAGGCTATTCCCTCAGAAGGGGAAAGGCCATCCCTGAAAATGGGGGTTCAGGGAGCTGGGGTGGGAGGTTTGTGGTCTGCTCTTTACTTCATGCATCCTCTGGTTTTCATTGTGGCAGCTGCCACTGTCAGCTCAGGTGTTCCCTCTGCTTTGGCGCATCGCTGTGATTTTTTCTGAAGGTAAATCCTTTCTAAGGGCACCCCTAAGCCCACCCCCCTGAGCCCAGGGCAAGTGGAGGGCAGTTTAACCTATTTAATGCACATTTGCTTCCCCCACAGCAAATTTGGGTGGCCCTGAAGAGAAGGAGGACAAAGCAGGATGATACCACAGGGCTAAAAGCTGGATGGCTCCCATGGAGGGAGGCTGTGACTTGGATGAGATGCTCTGCTCCCAGTGCCAGGGACCAGAAGGGACAATCCCCACAAATCTGCAGTGGGAATACGCAGCTAACTCCATCCACTTTCCAAAAAGCCCAGGCTGAGGGTCCCCCCCCGCCCAGGACCAACCTTCCCAGGGTGTCTCAGGACCCACCACCTCCCGCTCCATCTCTGCAGACAAGCACCCACCACCACACTTCGGGAACCGGCAGCCGGGGCCAGAGGGGTTAGCGAGGCGTCGGGCAAGAGGATGGGGAAATGGGGTTGCCACGGAAACCACTGAAGTGTAAAGCGCTGATTTTTTTTTTTTGTCAAGGCTGGAAAAAATGCCGGGGAGAAGGGCAGCAGTGAAGTCCCTGCGATGCGGGGGGCTCAGGTGCAGGGGGTTTGAACCCTGAGGTGTCCATGTGCCGGATTCTGCCCCTGCAGGACGATGATTCCCCTGGGATGGCTCAGGGCCATGGGGAAGGGATGGAGCCTGGTGGCACCAGTGTCCCTGTCACCACAGGGGCACGGGGGACTTGGCTGGGGAGGGGCACTCTGTGGGGTTGTTTAAAGAGTTGCAGGTTGTACTTTAAAAATAACACATCACTGCATCGAGGATTTGGAGTCTCGTGCAGGGCGAGGCTGCGCTTATTCCTTACTGGGGTGGGGGGATGCGGAGGGCAGGAGGGAAAAGTCCCAGGGGCATGGCACCTATAGGGCTGGTGGCTGGGGAGGGTGACAGTGGGATCTCCCGGGGGCCTCAGCCAGACCCCAAATGCCATCAGCCATCTCAGTTCGGGGATTGGAAATTTGGGTTTTTGTAACAGAGGCAGGTGTTTGCGCCGCTCCTGTACAGCGGGTCAGAGGCTAAGCCGTGAGGACCATCCCCAGGAGCCACCCAGAGCCCATTTCAACCCTGGAAACAGCTGGATGCCAGAACACCCCTCACTGTCCCCTGCCCCGGTGACATGCACCCACTGTGCTGCAGGGGGCCTGGTCCTACATCCCCACCCAGAGAGCAGAGCATCCCTCAAGGTCAGGAGCTCCCCTGGCCCCTGGTGGGTGGGAAACCCACCCCACCCCCCTCCCCCACCCACCCCCCACCAACAGGGGATCCTTGCACTGATGGTGGGGGAGGCTGGCAGCACCCAGCTCTCTGGTTTACCTTCCCTGCTCCCTTTCCTCCCCAGGGATATCTCAGAGGACCAGGGGGCAGCGCGCAGGGTGACATTTCCCCTGGGGACACGTCCCCGGTGGGACAGACAGACACATATATGGGTCCAAATACCCCCGTCTTGGCTTTGTCCCACCCAAGCATGCCCTGTTGCACCCTGGGGACAGCACGCGAGCCCTGGTCCTGCATATTGCCAGCACGGCGCTGCCCGTCCTGCGCTCCCCATGCCGCACAAGGTCACACCAACCTTTTATTCCTCCCCCACAACCCCTCTGTCCCTGAATTGCAGCCGCATGCACTTGGCAAGGGTAAATAATTGCCCCAGCACCTTATTAATGACCTTGGCCTGCTGACCCAGGGACGTGTCTCACCCCTCCCCATGCTGCTGGGACCCCCAGAGACTGGGGGGTTAGCATCCAAATCTGGGTGCAAACAGCTCCACCGCGCTCCTCCGCTCCTGCCCATTGGCTCAGGCAAGTGCGGGAGCAGAACCTTCATCCCCCGTCCCCCATTTGTGGTCACCCACAGTCACCATGACCTTACCTGCATCCCCGTCACATCTCGCTGCCTCCGAACGGAGCCGCTGGGAGAGGCTGACAGCAGCCAGGGATGGGCTCGGTGCCTCAAGGCTCCATCCCGCACCATCTGTAGCCAAAGGTGCATCTCCCAGCCCTTCCTCGATGCCTTTTCCCTTGAAAACCCTCCTTCCTGCGGGTGGAGGTGCTGCCCTGCCATGGACCAGCCTTCAGCATCCAGACTCAGCCAGGGAGCCACTCCACCCTTAATTAAAGACCTTTAATCACCAGGCAGGTGATGGGCATTGAGCCACCACTATATCCCTAGCTGGAGGCTGCTGGGTTCAATTGGAGCAGGCTGGGGGCTCTCAGAGGATGGCAATGCTCGAGGCGGGGCAGCGAACGGTGCGAACAGAGGGTCCCAAGACCCCTCCAGAAAGCACCCTGTGCCACAGAAGCAGTTCACACCTTTATTGCTCTGACTGGAGGGTTTTTCCCACTCCTCTCCCCCTCATCCCTTCCTCTTTCCTGGGAATAACAATGCCCTCGAGCCAGGTCCATGTGTCACAGAGTGGAGGGACACGGTGGCGTCTCTCTGGCATCCAGACACCTGCAGCCACCCATCTCCCTCCATGTCCTCCCACTGCGTGTGCTCAGGTGAGAAAGAACATATTTGGGGGTAAAACCTGGCCCCTTCCCACCCCTGGCCCTCCAGGACAGTGGCACAGCCCCATATCCATGGGGCAACATCCCTCCTGTCCCCAAATCACCCAAGTCCAGCTTTCTCCCAGGCCAGACCAGTCTCCCATTCCAGGGATGTGTCCCTTCCCAGTGGGTTCCCAGTGCATCCCAAGCAAAGAGCAGGTGTTTACAGAGAGGAATCACTGGAATTCACCAGGGTCTTCCCCAGCAAACTCTCCTGTCTCTGGAGCCTGGTTCCCTGGGATGTTCGAGCACCAGGAAACAGGCAGCCAGGATGTGGGGACCAGCTCCACCCCGCGCCTCCCTCCCCATCCTGGCTGCCCGATGTGGCTGTCACAGCCATCTCGCACCGTGTCCCCTCCAGCCCCATCGCCAGGCACACTCAGCAGAACTGCGGGAGAAGCAGAGCCGGAGGTGGGTGGTGAGCCCTCACCCAGCCCCTCCGACACCAATTTGGGGGGCTTTTCCACCCCCTGGGGCTGGGGAAGGCTTGGGGCACCCAGAACCTCCCCACCGGTCGGCACAGACCTTCCAGCGGTTCCCGCATTCGTTGCACAGCACGAATGTCGTCATGGGCTCGTCAGCGCTGCGCGTCTGCACCTAGGACGGAGCGGGCGGCTGGGTGAGTGGAGACCCCTCTGGCATCCCCCAAATAGGGGTCCCCTGAGGCGGGGGGCTGACCTGGTTGTACGTGCAGTTCTTCTTCTTGCACTTGCCGCACTGGAAGAGGTCAGTGACAGTGCCACCCGTCTTGGCCATCTGATGCTCCCGGATGGCCTCCTGGGTCATGGCGTTCCTCAGCTCCTTCAGCTCATCGCTGGCCATCTCCTGCCACCAGCACCGGCCGCCCGGCGGGGTCAGTGCTGCCGCGGCTCTGCCCAGGCGCTCGTAGCCAAGCCAGCACAGGGTGCAAGCCACCGTGGGCCATCACCCTCCCCCTCATCTCCAGGATCAGGACTGATCCTGCTCTCTGTGCTTGCTGGAGGGCTCAGATGAAAAAATCACCCCATTCTCACACCAACTGGAGGGACTTGGCTCCCCGCGGAGGGAGCTGGGGTCCCAGGAGCCTGATTTGGGGACCCAGGTTGAGGAGGAGGAGGAACAGGGACCCTCAAGCCTGATTCCTGCCAATGTGACATCCCCCACCCAGCTCTGCGATGGACTTGGGGATTGTGGGACTCTGGAGGGAGCAGGCAGCGTCCTCTGCTTTCTCCTTGCTCCTGATGCTCCTTGTGCTCCAGCCAGCACAAGGGTGGGACAGGGAGATGCTGGGACAAGCCCGGCTTGGACACCACCAAGCTAGCCTCCAAAAGCAGAGCCTGGAGACAGGTCTCACCCCCTCCCAGAAGCAGCATGGAGGTGGTCTACCAGCCCCATGCCCCCCGCCCTGCTGCCCACCTCGGCGGTCATGCGGGCGATGAGGCTGGGCGGGATAACCCCACACAGCACATTCCTCCGCAGGCTGGGGTTCTTGGGGTCCTTCAGGTTGCTAATCCTGCTCCGCACCCGGTTGCGATACTTCATGTCCGTGCTCTTCAGCTCCTGGAAGATATGTGAGGGTCTGTCAAGGAATCAAAGGGTGTCCTGTCTCAATGGTGCCATGCTCCCTGAGGGACCACGTGTGGGGGGTCTCCCCTTCCTTAGGTTCAGTAAAAAAAAAAAAAAAAAAAAATAAAGTGTACCCAGGAGGGGGATCCACCCTGGGGCTATTTCTGGTCTCGGGGGGCTGCCAGGAGACCCCCAAGTCTTGAGCTGAGGGTGAATAGAAGTGGCTCCATCCCTGCCAGTGTGGCACCACGATGGCCTGGGGCTGGCCAGAGACACAAGCACCCACAGCAGGTGCAGAGAAGAGACCTTGGTTGGGTTTGGGTTTTATTTCCCCAGGGATGACGGAAGGTTCCTGAGCAGAGGGGTCTGAGGGGGTGCACAGACCCCTGGCCTAAGGCAGGTGCCTCAGCATCAGCTTCTAACTGGGGTTTGAGCCCCTCTGCAGGCAACGGGGATAGCAGAACCTGCTGTCCTTGTCCCCACCACCGTCTGTCCTTGTCCCCACCACCACTCTTCACTCCCCGTGTGCATCCCCCAGCAGACGGAGCCTGGGGACCCCCGGCCCTCCCAAAGGATATGGTCTTCAATCTCCGAGGCCATCTTCTCGCAGTTGACGCTGAACTCCTTGTAGTCGTCTGAAGGGCAGAGAGGCTGAGGGGTGACTTTGGGGCGTGAAACCAGCTGGATCTCACCTCACCATGCACCAAGAACTCCTCCCACTCCCCCCCCCCCAAAAAAAAAAAATCTCACCTCTCCCCCCTCAACTTGTCCCAGGCACTACATCTCTAAAAATCCTATTTTTACCCATCTTTAACCAAAGACCCCATCCCCACATCCAACCCCTTATTGGAGACCCTGCCAACCTCTTTTTCTTTCATTTTGGGGCTTGGCACTGAGCTATGAGCTGCAGCTGCGGTTTATTTGCAAGTCTGGGCTCAGTTTGCTGTAGCAGGGCTGCAGGTGCTCCAGGAACCAGACCCTCACTTGTTATCATAGGGTCGCTCCTATGAGGGTTGTCCCGTAGGAGAAACAGCCTAGTTTTGGCTCCAGCACCCCCCAAAACTCCCAGCACCCCCGCTCACCATCCATGCGGAGGGCGGCCGTCAGCATCTCAATGCACTTGTCCCGCACCGAGTCCCTGGTGAGATAGCAGGGGGCCAGGAGACAGGGGCTGGGCGAGAAGGTGGGGCTGGTGGGGGTCCGTGGGGGCTCTGGTTTGGCCTTGCTGCTGTTGGCTCTGCAGGGGCAGGCAGGGAGCAGATGCAGGCGCTCGGGTCCCAGCGCAGCCCAGGGGTCCCAGGGCAGCGGGATGGGGCTCTCCTACCTCTCCTCCTTGCTGTCGCTGGAGTTTCTCCAGGAGCCGGTGGGAGCTGGCAAGGGGCTGGTGCCCACAGAGGGTCTCCTGGGAGTGACATGGGGGGCAGTGGGGGTGACGGGGCAGGACAGGGAGCAGGGACTGGCGGCAGGACCTCAGGCACCAGCACACCACTTGGAAGCCAACAGGAATCTCCCCGGGGTGGGATTTGCTCCTTGTGGGAAATGGCCTAGCGCCCGTTGCAGGATCAGGGCTCCCAGCCACCTCCACCCACCCCAGATGCGGGTCTCATGGTCAGAGTAGCCCCAAAGCATCCCCAGGCTCGCTGGGGACGCCCCCTTCTCACCTCTCCCCTGAGGGTCTCTTCTGTGGGGAGGAAGAGGAGGAGATGGCTGAGGTGGCGGAGGACCTCGAGTCGGCAGAGTCTCTCCTGGCAGGACGAGCCCCATGTTGGAAGACAGCGAAAGGGATGTGGCGGTAGGGTCCAGACTCCCATCTGCAGCCTAGCAAGGGGCTGGGGTCCCACCTCTCCCATCCCCACCCACTCACCTCTCCTTCTTGCCAAGCAGAGGCAACTTCTTTGAGGATGCAGTGGAGCTGCAGCCATCGCTGGACGCTCTTCACCGCAGAAACCCAAAGGAAGGAAGAGATGCTCTCCATGAGCCAGATCCTGCCCCTTCCCAACATCCCGTCCCAGTCACTTCCAGTCCCACCAGTCCCCAGGCTGTCAGCAAAGCCTCCCCCAGGCCAGCAGTGCCTGGCGCGAGGGTCGGCGTGCCCTTCGGCAGGTACCTCTCTGGGACGGAGTCGGCAGGGAGGCCCTGGGGGTTGGTGGCATGAGAGCCGGCCTTGCTGGGCTTCCTAGGGACAGAGAGGGCGGGGCAGAATTAGATGAGCACCGTCCAAACAGCCCTCGCCCAGGGATTAAATACATTAAAGAAGTGAAAATTTAAAAAAAAAAAAAAAAAAAAAAAAAAAAAAAAGCCATTTCTCCCTCCCCTCTCCAAAAGCTGGCCCGGTGCTGCCAGCACCCACAGCCGGGCACAGCCGAACAAACCAAACGCCTCATCAGGAGCGAGCGGAGGGTGGCCTGGTCCCGGCCCCACCGATGCCTCAGCCACGCAGCTGGTGCCCCCCAACAGCAGACAGAAGCCCCCACCTCTTCTTGTGCTTCTTCTCCTTGTGCTTCTCAGCCGAGCTCTTAGGGTGCTTTGCCCCTTCTTTGGGGCAGCCGGGAAAATCCAGCCCCTTCTCCTCTTTCTCCCCATCCATGTCCCTCTCCTTCTTTGGGGCGCTGGAGGACTCTGGGGGAAGGATTTGGGTGTCACAGCTGCACCCCAGGATGGGGAATGGCTGGGGGGACACTCAGGCCTTGGGTGGGAGGGGGTCATACTGATTTACACCGCTCCTTCCCGGAGCAAAAATGAGCCATTGGAAAATCCATCAAATCCATGGCAAGAGCTGGGTTATGGTGGCAATGGCATGGAAGCCTGCATGTCCCAGTTTGGGATTGAACCTATCTCAACCCCACGCAGAGAACATCAGGGGCTTGGGTGCTGGGACAGCCCACAGAGGGCTGGGGTTTGCCGGGGGGGGCCGGGGGGGAGGGTGTCCCTGCCTCACCCCAGCATCTCTCACCCAGCAGCCGCTTCCAGTTCTTGATGAGGATTTTGGCCGAGGCCACCACCTCTTCGTCCGAGCAGTGTTTCCGCACCGAGTTGACGGCCACCCCAATCCGTGTGGTCTGCAGACGTGCGGCAGGGATGCAGCCTTAGAGATGTGCCAGCTGGCATGGGGGGGACAGGACGAGCCACCCTATGGGACGTCTCCCCACCGGCAGCTGCCGCCCCCCCACCCAGACCCCCTCACCTGGAGCAGCTGGATGGTCATGGTGTAACCGGTGAGGGACTTGAGCAGATCCAGCGCCCCTTCCTAGAGCAGGGAGGGGCCACAAGGGCCCTTGAGCACCTGGAGAGAAATGAGGGGGACGCACCAAGGCAGCCCGCATCCCCCCTTTCCTCTCACCAGCACCACGCCACACAGGGGATGGCACCCCAAGGGGAACAACTGACCCTCTGCAGCGTAAAACCCCAAAACCCAAATCCTACCGGATTATCCCGGCACAGGGGTCACATCTCCCAGTTGGGAAGCAGGAGCTTCCCTTAAAACTCAGGAAAACTCCTCCATAAGGAAACCTTGGGCTGCCAGGAGCTAGAGACAGCTGGGGGTGTCCCCACGCAGGGATGCAAGGGTACGTGGGCCATGCACCCACGGGGTTTCGGCCCGACCTCGGGCGCACAGCAGCCGCTGGGCTAAACATAGCCCCGTCACGGAGCCCTCCTCCTCCTCTGCGGTATTTTTAGAGCCCCAGTAGCTGACGCCAGCTCACAGGTATCCCCCTCGCAGGGGGCACTGGACCCCCACCCCACCCTGAAGGGCCGGATCGGACCCTCCCACTACAATGGGTGCGGGGAATGACCCCACATTGAGACCAGATCTGGACTCTGTTCCCCTCCCCGAAGCGCAGGCATGGGGCCACGGAGCAGGGAGGGCTGGGCAGGATCAGTCCTGTGACCTCGGGGTCATTCTCAGGGGGGAGCAGAGGGGTCTGATCCAGTTCCAAGTACTGGTATCCCCAAAAAACACTGGATCTGTGTTGGGAGGACAGCAGCACTACCTTCCCCCCCAGTCCCAGTAGCCTGCGCCTCGTCAGGGCAAAGGCCGGCAGAAACAGTCAAATATTAACTTTAAGGGCCGGGCTGAGCGCCCGCACATAACCGGATCACTGGGATCCCCGGATGGATCCTCACCTGGCCCAAAGGGTGGCAGGGCCAAATCCTGGCTCCCCCCCAGCACGCCATCGCCAAAGCCTGCGCTTGGCCCCTTTTGCACCCTTGCACACAGTTATGCAACAGGCAGGGCTGTGGCTGGCTCTACGGGGGGCGTCATGCCCTCCAGCCTGGACCCCCCCCTGCCCCAGGGGAGTTTTCCCTTGCGCTGGACTGAGCCCACGGCACTGGTCCCAGCTCCGATCGGGTGTTGACAGCCAGGCCGGTGGCCAAGCACCTGTCGCCCACATTGACCCACGGTCCTGCGCCGCCAAGGGGCGCTGGGAGCCACCACCCCTGGGACGGACCCCCCCACCTCACCCCCAGGTCCCAAGGGGTGCGAGAGAGCCCCAAATTGGAGGCAAAACAATTCCCCTTGGGTGCTGGCTGCGACATCACCGGCCTATGCTAGGGGTGGTGCAGGCAGCGCCCATGGGTGCTGGTGGCACCCATGGGTGCTCAGCACGCCCCAGACCCACTCAGCCCCTCCATGAGCAACAGGTTGGGGGTTGCAGAGCAGACACCCCCACTTTCCTTTCCTCTCCCCTGTCCCAAGCCACGTTGCAACATCCAAACATGCATGCACATGCATGTAAATACACACATGCGTGCAAATATGTACACGCATGCAAAAGTGCAAACACACACACACACACACACCCACCCCAGTGGGCTCAGCCGCCTTACCGTGCTCTTCCTGGCCACCATCTTATCCAATTTCTTGGCAATCCGGACCAGCTCCTCAGCGGGCCCCATGCCGCGGGCTCGTCGTCACTCGCCAGGCTTCAGAAGCCGGTGGAGCAAAACCGAGGGGGCAGCGGGTAGAGCATGAGGCTGCCAGCATGGGGGGCTCGGGCAGGGGTGGGAGGGCAGCTGGCGTGGAAAAAAGCGGAGAGAGGGGGGGAAAAAAAAAGGGGGAAAAGAAAGGGAAGGGAAGGGAGAGAAAGCAGAAAGGAGGTGGGGCTGTCCCGACCAGTTATAAACTCCTGCCAGGCAGGCGAAATAGCATGGGGGAGGGCTAAATATAGCTGAGAGCGCTGGGCAGGGCCGCGATTGCAGGAGCTGGGGGGAGGTGCGTGGTGGGGCACACTGGGACACACTAGGATACAGGCCCATCCCCACCGGAGGGGACCCCGGGGGTGTCAGGGGGGCTGCCCGCCATGGGGCTGGACCCCAGCGTTGGCAGGGAGAGGGCCCAGGACATGCTGGCCCACGGTGGGTGCCAGGAGCCCCCCACACTGTCCCCAGGCTCCAGCGGCACAGGGGGGTGGGGTGGGTGGGTGACAAGAGGTGTGCCACCCTCACTTGTCCCTGCTCCATCACCCAAGAGGGGCAGCCAGAGGGTGAGGACCCCACTGGATCCATCCCGGCACAGGATGCCTGGGCCCAGCCCGGCCCCACATGGCACAGGACAGGTAAAAGCCAGGGCTCGATGGTAGCCTGGCTTCTCAAAACCCAACCTAGTGCATCCATCCACACGCTGAGCCCCCCTAAAACAATGCTCCCCTCCACACGATACCCCCAAAGCCCAAGGTCATGGAGACTGCAGTCCCTGGGAGCCATTGGGGTACATCACCAGCATCCCCCGGGATGCTACTACATGCACACAGGCACTTACAAAAATGATGACTTTATTAGAAACCAGAGACGGACAACATTAAAAAAAAAAAAAAGCCAGTTTTTGAGATTAAACATTCGATGTACAAATGAGAAAGGAGAGAGAGTAAACTGAGGGGGTATGGGGGCAGGTGGCACCCAAGGGACACCAACACAGGAGCACGTTGGTCCCAGAAAAAGCTGCAAAATCCCCCTGGGGAGGCCCCCTGGGGCTGGGGCGGTGATCCAGCACCCACCCCAGGCGAGGGACACGGGCAGGGGCTCTGCAGAGCCACCTGAACCCCGCCTAAATCAAGGAATGGCGTTTTGCTATCAGTTCGGGGAGGCTTGGATGCACCCCCAAGCCCCACCAGCCCAAGCGGCTCCCAGAGCCCGGGGAGGAGGGGACAACAACAGGGCCAGAGACCCCCCCAGCTCCCCGAGACAAGGTCACTGGCAGCCCTTTCCCTCTTCCCTACCCACCCCAAATGCTTCACAGTTGGGGTAGAGAAGAAAGTGGAGGGTACATGGCTGCTCCCCAGTCCCACTCCCCTCAGGCCAGGGAGGGGAGCAGTCCATGGCTCCCTGGTAGTGGAGGTTGGGGGGCATCAAGCACAGCCCCCTCATCTCCAAGGACTTGCAGACAGGGGAGAAGAAAGCTCCGGGGACGGGCAGAGCTCAGGGGTGGGACAGGGGAGCAGCGGGAACAGGGGACACCAAGGGCCAGCACAAAAACCTCAGCCCACCACTGTAGTGAGCACGTCCGTTCTCAGCCCTACCCACAGAGTGGCTGGCAGCCCTTCAGCTCCCTGCAGCTGCTGTGCACGGACGGTCTTCTCAATGTGGGGAGAGGGGGTCTCTGAGCCTCCTTGCAGGGCAGTGTCCAGCCACGCTGGATGGTCCCATGCCAGGATCCCAGGCGCCCAAGGCATCACCAGCCAGTGGGAAGCTGCCGCAGGTCCTGGTCGAGGGGACGGGGACAAAAGGGGCCACTGCCACCCCGTCAGTCTTGCAAAAGGTGGACGAAGCTGGCTGGGAAGACACCAGTGCGGGAGCCATCGCCCTCGATGAAGCCAACCTGGGGGTGCAGGGGCGGGGTCAGCAGGGTGGGAGTCCCATCTGAGGCAGTGGAGAAGCTTTGGGGCTGACATTCCAGTTCCCAAAGGGATTTAGAGAGGCGAAGCCGTGGTGACACATCAGCAGGAGCCTCCCCAGCCCTCTTCCATGCACACCCAGCCTCCTCCAGAAGAGAACTGGGAAGGGACCAGGGGTGGGACCCCAGCATCTGTCCATGCCCTGCTGACACTCACCCAGCTCTGCTCGTCCTCCTCCCGCGTCACCACGATCACCTCTCCCTTGGAGAAGGTCAGCTCCCGCGCTTTGTCCCCCTTGCAGTCAGCCACCGCCTTCACCCGCTTCTGCCTCCCCTTGGCCTGCAAAAGGATGAACAAGGGGGTGACAGATGCCCCCAAGGCCACCATCAAGGAGGGTGCAGGGCTGTGACACCCCTGATCCCTCCATCTGCCACCCCAGGATAAGGGGAGCTGGGACACAGAAGGTGTCCCGCCATCCTGAGCCCCTCTGAGACCCCTCCGAGTTGGGGCACCTACCGGAGCAAATCGCCTGGGCATGGGCACGGGGGGCACCTTGCTCAGAGTGGGGTCCTCGGGGCTCTGGGGGGACACGGGCGACATTGCTTTGCCCACCACGCCGCTGATGCGCCGGTACGAGCGGGTGCTCTCCGAGCTGCTGGGGACAGCAAGGACAGTGTCACCCCTCCTCTGCTCGTGCCTTTACCCCGTCTCCCTCCCCACAAGGTCTCAGTGGGGTCCAGGCTCCCTGATGGGACCCAACAGAGTGGGGTCTCACCCACAGCCCCTTAGATGCTGATGGAGAAGGACCCCAGCACCCATCCTCCCTCAAACGAGCCCATCCCACCACAATTTCCAAAAAGAAGGAAAAAAACCTATTTGGTAACTTGCACATGGTCCCAGTTTGGCGTCACCCCCAAATAATCCGTGTCACCTTCACCAGGGACAACCCAGCACCTGTGCAATGGCCCTTGTCCCCTCCTGCGCCCCAGGGCCAGCATCAGCTCCCTTGGGGACTCCAGCTCAGGGTGAGGACCCCTTTGCTCCTCAGCCCCCAGGGACAATTTGGGATTCCCCATGCCTGGAGGGGGACCCAGCAGGGGTTGAAGCCAACACACCACCACGCAGTGACCCCCCGACAACACCCAGTGCATCCCAAGGCTGGAGGAGGAGATCCCTACCTGAACTTGACAGGGGGGATGTCAGGGGCTGTGCTGCCCAGCAGGTGCTGCCCAGGTTGGGGGCTCAGCTCCAACTCCCACCGAGTGCTGCTGCTCTCTGTCTCCGAGCGGGTCTCCCAGTACACTGCCCGCTGGCTTTCAGTGGGGCTCCGGGTGCCGGGGGCCAGGGGTCCGGTGGTGCCATCCAGGGTGGAGGGGAGGCTGCATGGTGCCGGAGCTCCCGCCAGCCCAGGGAAGTGCCGCTCCGATGCTTGCCGGGGAAGCTCAGGGCGCTCTGAGGGGAAACACATGATGGGGGCAATAAATCCGGTGTCCGGGTGAAGGGATAGCCCCACCACGGGTGACCCCCCCACCCACCTCAACTCACCGGTGGGGCTATGGCCGGGTTTGGGGCGGGAGCCGCCCCGCATGGGGTTTTTAAGGGGCAGCGGCGGGGGGATCTCCTCGCTGTGGGCCCGGCGAGGTGCGGGACGTGAGGGTACCAGGATACTCTCGTAGGTCTTGTTGGTGATGTCCATCCCCATGCAGCTCCAGTGGGTCTGGGGGCAGGCGAGCGGGGGGCTGGCAGCCAGCAGTGACATGCCCTTGAAGGAGCGCTGGAGGGGGCTCACCTGGGGGCAAACACCCAGCTCCAGGGCTGCCCCGTCGCTGCCAGCCCCGTCACAGGGTCTGCACCCCTCGCTGGGGACGTGGAGTCCCCTCGCCACCATCCCACAGGTACCTTCTCGTCCAGCTCGTCCTCACTGTCGTAGGGGAACTCCTGGGGTGGTTCCCAGTCGTAGTCGACGTGGATCTGCAGGGACAGCTTCCCTGCCTGCGCCTGCTCCAGCTGCGGGACAGGGCAAGTCAGGTGGGGGTCTCAGGTCCCAGGAGCCCCTCGCCTCCGTGCCAGCCCTCCCCCAGTGCTTCGGTCCCCTCTCCCCAGCCCGAGCATCTCCCCTACCCCCCCACCTACCAGCTCTTCACATTCGCTGTGCTTGAGCCTCCTTGCCACATCCAAAGCCGTCTCACCCGCTGCGTTCACTGCCCAGGGGACAAAAGGGACCAGGTCCAGGTTACAGCCTCTCTGCTCCGCTCCCACCGGAGAGCCCCAAACCCGCCCCGTCCCAGCCCCATACCCGTGGCGATGGTGGCTTTGCCCTTCAGGAGCAGCTTGAGGCAGTTGGGCTTGTTGTAGAGTGCGCCATAATGCAAGGCCGTGTTCCCCTCCTGTGTCACCCGGTCCAGCATCCCCCTGCACAGGGCCACCAGCAAGAAATTCAAGGCTCAAGAGCGTCCTTCCGCAGGGGAGCGGACAGGGGACACGGTGGGCAGCTGGGGACGTACCCGTTCTGGATGATGAAGTCCACCAGAGGAAGGGATGACCTGTCGGCGTGGCGCACGGCCATGTGCAGTGCCAGCTCGCCCAGGTCCTGCCACGAGATGGAAGGGAGAGGAGAGCTGGACCCAAGGATGCTCATCTCCCCCAGGATGAAGGGGAGAGAAGAGTTGGACCTGAGGACGCTCACGTCCCCTGAGATGGAGGGGAGAGGAGAGCTGGACCCAAGGATGCTCATGTTCCCAAGGGCACATCTCCACCCAGGAAAAGGCCAGGAAAACCTCGAGCATGGGCACCCAGAGAGGGAAAATCCATTTATCCTGCCAGGCAGAGGGAACAGGGTGGCTGCAGCAGCGCAGGGCTCACCTGGCCCTCAGGGCTGGCCAGGGGCTTGGCCAGATCGTGGCCCTCAGCGAAGGCCTGGAGCAGGGCCAGGAGGTCGCAAGCACGAATAGCTTCCCAGAGGCAGTGAGGGTCATCACAGCCGCTTTTCTGCACATAGCGTCGCTCCATGTACTTGGCCACGATGTACTCCTTGCGGGCAGACCTGCAGGAAAGGCAGCGTGGTGTCAGGTCGGACAGGCATGGAAACCAGATTCCCCCGTGTCCCCACCACAGCCAGAGGCACTCTGGGCTCCTGCCTCCTCCCGAAGCTTCGGGATCAGGGAGGAACCTCAAAAAAATGTACAGATCTCCACCAAAATCCAGGCGATGATGCCAGGCTCCCCACTTCTCCCATCCCCGGGCCGTCTCAGAGCCGATGGGCAGTGGCATGTGGACAAGGACAGATCATGCACCATGCACTCCTCCTCTTCCTCCCAGCCCACCTCGAGCGCCCCAGCCAGTGGCCGACTCACATATTGCTGCCGGCCGAGGGCTTGGGGCAGTCCTGCAGGGGCAGTGTGGCCTCCATGATCTCGTTAAAGCGGGTGTTCCCAACACTGACAGCCAGCTACAGCGAGAGAGGGACAGGGGGAACATAAGCCTTCCTGGCCATGCTCACCCTGCCCAGTCCAGATCCCCATCCCCACCCTGGAGGCAGCGGGAAGGGATCCACCGGATCCACCCAGCACCTTCCCAGAGCAGCACCTCCCTCGGGGATTATGCTCTTTCATGGCAGGAGAAGTCTGGTTTAAAAGGGAATAAATCCTGGGGGGCTGCGAGCATTCCCCCCAGTAGCAAGTGGCTTCACAGATCCCTCTTGCCCACTCGGGCTGCAAGATGCCACTGGGGAAACTTAGGCAAGTTTGCAAGCACTGGAGCAAACTGGGCACAGACGGGAGGGAGGAAGAGGGACGAACTCTGCGTCCCAGGAGTTTTGGGAACTGCAGAGGGTGATTCCTGGTGGCCACAAGATCTCCAGGCTTCGGGAGCCACCTACCAGCAGCTCGGACGTGCTGAGGACGTCCAGCGTGAGGGACTGGATGCGGGAGTAATGCACGCCCAGCTCCCGATGGATGCCAGAGCACTCGATGCAAGTCAGGATGCCCAGGTTGGTGGAGAGCCATGTGGGGTCTGCGGGGAGGAGCAGCGTGGGGCTCAGCATCACCACCCAGCCCTGCGGGATGCTGCCACCCCCCCATCCCGGGTACCCAACCCACCTACCCGGGGCCCCGCAGTCACAACACTGCTTGTTTCCCAGCATGTTCTTCACCTCGCTGATGACCAGCTTGGTGAGCTCCTGCACGCCGCTATCCACCCCGCCGCCTGCCGCTGCCCCGCCATTGTTGGGCTCCCCTTTGAAGGCGTTGCTCAGGGCTTCGTCCTTGCTGTTCTGCAGCACCGAGACCCATCTGGGCAGGAGGGAGCCCCGTCACGAGGAGGAGGAGGAGGATGGGGAAGGCAGAGCAGAATTTGTCACCTCAAGGAGCGCAGACGGGCTGCGGCACTTACACAATGCACTCCTGCTCGTCCTCTGCTTGGAAGTGATACGTCCTGTTGTCTGTAGGGATGGGGGAGAGGTGAGAGAAGGTGAGGAGCAGGATTTGGGGTGGCCCAGGACAGCAAGAAGGAGCTGAAACTACTCCAAAGGGGCTGCTTTAAACTAAAATTAAATCATTGCACATCACTCTTCCATCACCCAAGCCCTGGCATGACCTCTTTTTGTCCTGAGCTTGCTAGATCCCCTTGGAGAGATCAGTCCTTCCTCTGTGAAGGCAGCCAAGGAAACTCCCAGAGCCAGATTAAAAGGGCAAAGAGTGCCCAGGTGCCGCAGCAGGGCTGATGGCGGGCCAGTCTGCTGCTGGGAAAACCCACTCGGGATGCTTTCCTCCAAAAAGGGAGAGTTCCCATTCGCAGCTCAGCCTCCTCCGGGTCAAATGCAGCCACCCCAGCCACAGCATCCTGCCCCAGGCACTCACGCGTCACAAGGTCGAAGCATTTCTTCTCCTCGGCGTGGGGCCGCACTTGGCAGGTGAGAAGGTTCAGCTTGACGGGGGGACGGTTTATCTGCGGGGTGCAAGGATGGAGGCAGGTTAAAGGACTGGGAAGGGGTGGGACACATGTCACCAAGTGTGTACCACCAGTGGGACAACAACCATTCCCTGATGGCCTCTCTTGGGATAACTAGGTGAATAGGACCCTCTCCAACCCTTTGCAGGAGACGAGGGGTCAGAGATGCCCCTGAGCCACGTCCTCTGTCCTCATTGCAGTTCCTGACCTCCACCGCCAGGGGGCAGCACTCCCCCCTCAAACCACCTCGGCCCCTTTGGCTTGTCTGGAACCTCAACACCCATCTCGCTGCCCCAGCCAAACCCACCGACCCCTCCCACGGACACCTATCAAACATGGGGGACCCCATTTAGTACGTCCAGTCCCAGCTTGTACTAAATTTTAAGCCAGGCAGATTTGTGACCAGTTTGGGGCAAAAATGAAACCTGAAATCCTAATGCTCAAAGGGTGCCATTTGAAGTCAGCGCTGCAACCACTACTGCTCCTCACCGTGCTGTGGGAGATGGTCAGGCAGCTGTACTTCACACCACACTTCCTCTTCTGCCAGACTTTGCGGATCCTGAGGAGGAGGAGGAAGAGGAGTGAGGACGTGCTGCACAGCCCTGATCACCCACCCCAAACCACCCACCGTAGCCTGTGGCAGAGGCCTGATGGCTCTCTGGCCACAGGGTTATGCTTCCTGTAGCTCACAGAGCACAAAATGTCCTGCTGAGCAGGCTGGCCATGGGCCATGCCAGCCAACAGCCTCACAGATCTGCTAGCCCCAGGTCAGCAAAGCACATAACCACTCGCTCAAAACCTGGTGCCCATCACCCAGAGGTCCACTGAGAAGGCAAAGACCTTCTCTTTGGGGCTCTAAGGGTGTTATTTTTCACCCTAGATGATCTCACCAGGATCTTTTCTCCCTCCATGCCCAAGAAACAAGGAATTTCTTCCCCTCCCATCAGCCGCACAGCACGCAGCTCTTCAGGGTGAACTTGGTACTGGGCAGCTGTTCCTGGAGACCCACATCCCAGGACACTGCACCCACATAGCATCAGCCACTGTGCCCATCCAGCCACCCAAGGAGAAGCATCCCGGGCATCAGAGCCTGTCTAGGGCCATGACATCAAAATATTGCAGGGGAAGGTCCCCTGAGCCACCTCCAAATCTCTTTCTTCCACAGCTGCAGATGGAGACCCACCAACCCCTGACCACCAGCCCTCAGGTCTCCTCCAGCCTGGGGAAAAATCCCATTCTCCAGTCGCTGATGGATGCTTAGGACCAGATGGGACCAATTGCACCCAAAAACCTGTCTAACAGCGACCAAAAACCTCACCCAAATAGTTCCACCCTGCGATGTCCCAGCTCTGGGGCCTCCCGTGCTCTCCCAGCCCACAGCAACACCAGGATGGAACTGGGAGCTCTCTGGGTAAATAACACCCAATCCTCACCCATCGCTCTTCTTGTAGAGAAATCCCGACTTCTCCGTCCCGTACTGCTTGTTCCCTTGGTGCTGGTGGATGCTGTAGCCGCTGCCGGAGTTCTTCCTGCTCAGGTTTTCCTGAGCTCACCAGGGGAAAAAAAAAACAACATTGAAAAAGCAAAGTGAGAGGTGCAGAGGCGACTGCTGCCCCCAGGTGACCTCATCCTTTACGTGGGTGAAGTGTCCATCAGGATGCCAGAGACACCCGTCCCCTCCCAGGTCTCCTGCTCTGCTCTCACTGATGTCCCCTTTGGTCCCCAGCTCCCCTTTCCCTGCTGCTCCCCATCCCCCAAGCTAATCCCAGGGCACTCGCCCCTCCTTAGCAGCCAGCACCCTCCCAACCCTCCTTCCCCACTCTCCCCTTCCCATCCCGGGGTCTCACCTCCTTGTTCTCTAGCTGCAGGATGCTGCGGAGGGAATCGCGCATCTGCATGAGCTGCTTCACCTCCTCCTCTTGTGCTTGGTGGAGCTGGAAAGGGAGGTGGCTGCCCTCATTGCTGTGCTGAATGCGGGTGTTCTCAGCAGCTGGCACGGGGTGGGGGGGGGAGGTGGCATCTCAGGGGACATATCCAAGCGATGTTGGGTGGCAGGCTGGGAGACTTACCGCATGGAGAGATGCAGCAAGTTTCTCAATGAAGGGGTAGAGGTTCTGGGCAGCCTTCCAGCCATCTTGGAAGAAACTGGGTATTTATTTAATGTGATTAAGATGGGGAAGATGGAGGGGGGGGGGGGGGGAGTTTTAGAGAAAACATGACAGGAGACCATAGCAACCCCCCCAGGAAGCTGCTCTTGCTTTGTGGTTCCCCTGCTACTTGGGCCTGCAGAGACCCCACCAAAGGCCAAGCCCATGGGGTCTGGATACCTCAAATCTTTGGGCTGTATGGGATACAGGATTGGCCTCTCATTCGACGCAAGCTCATCTCACTGGGGACCAGCCCTGCTGGAAGCCAGATCCTGGGGGTCTCTGGGTCACAGCCCCAGTCAAGGTCGTGCTCTTGGCTGACACAACCGACCCCTCACTGCCTCAGTTTCCCCACTCGAGAGCTGGAGGAGATGACAGGACAGCCACATGCTGCTACTCCAGCCTCACAGAGCAATGGGAAAGGTGAGGGGATGTTAATCCTTGCTCCAAACACCCTCGTTACAAGCCCCACGGCTAATGGTAGAGCCGCTCAGCTGAACTCATCCCTGGAAATCTATCCAGAAACCAAATCATCGGATATATCCCGAGCCAACCCCCTTCCCCCAGCCCCCACGGACACGTTTACAGCTTCTCAAGCCAACAAAGCACGTTTCAACTCCTCAGATGCAGCCAGAGAGCAACAGGCTCTGCCCAGCACCTTCAAGAACAGCTCTATGGAGCTGGGATGGGAGAAGGTGCCCCCAGACGCTTGTGGGACTTCCCAGGGGTGACAGGGACAAGCCACCTTGGCCCGAGCGGTACCTACTTGTGCTGAGCATGGAAAAACTTGATGAGGCTCTGCAGGAAATCTGGTCCCTGCTTCATCTGAGACTCGCTGGCTTTCAGCAGGTACTGGAGGAGGAGAAGACACCCGGTTAAGTGACAGAGACGAGGACTGGCTGAAAATATCCCGGGGAAAAGAGTAAGAGCCCACGCAGCCCTCAGATCCCTTCCCGGCATGGAGAAGAGGGTTAAAACACTGGCTGGGTTTCAAGAAGTCGAGTCATGATGCTGGATTTGAAGGCGGCTCACTGGGGACCACCCTCAGAAAAACCTGGCTCTGGAAGCCCTCCAAGCCCTGAAAAGTTCAAGGACCGAGGCAGGCCCCCAGGGTTTCCAGCCAAGCATGCTTCTCCCGCTGCTCATTACTTCTGGAGTTAATAAATAACCAAAACTCAAGGCAGCTCGAGAAGGAAGGAAAAAAAAAATAGCCCAAATGTTTTTAAGACATGACTCCTTTGCTCCCCAAAAAAAAAAATCAGATTTCAAGCTGCAAACGCCTGCTGCACATCAGCCCCAGAGGTCTGCAGTCCTTGCGGAAGTGCCCCATGGGAGGGGGAATTTCAGCTTTAAACATCAAACCCATCCATCAGCTGCAGGCAGAAAAGACCCAGAGTCTTGCTCACCCCGAATGAAATAAGGGGGGGGGAGAGATTTCTCCTCTCCAGGCCGGCACAGCTGCTGGACGATGGTTTTGAGCGGGAGGCAAGTGGAGGGGAAGGCAACTCTGAGCTCCAGGGGCTTTCCATGGCAGGGAAGCACCACAGCGGAATAGAGCCCTCAGGATGGAGCTTCCCAGTGCCCCAGGCACTGTGGGCACCCCTGCCCAGCGAGGGGTCACCTGGGCTGGGCAGGGTTGTTAAATCCCTCCATGCAAAGCCAACGCAGCATCCAACCCAGAGCTCCAGCGTGCCTGGCATCGACTGCACCCCCTGAACAAAATTCCCAGCTGGAAAAGGCCCTCTGTGCCCTGCTCTCGTGGGACTTCCCTGCCCTGCCACCCATGGCCCATGGTAACGGTGGCAGGGGAGGGTCCCGGCCAGCGCTGGCTGGGACTCAGAGCAAAGGGATGCTCCCAGCACTGCTCGGGTCCAGGCTCAGCTGCATCCATCCATCCCACAGCCCCCGGCCCACGATGGGGAGATGCAACCACCCCACGCATCCCCCCTGGGGTGAAATCGCATCTTGCCCCGACCCTAGAAGGAGCAAATACCATCCACCTACAAACCTACATGCAACACACCCGCCCCAGCCCTGGCTGGCACCCGAGAAGAGCCGTGCCCGCCCCACCATTTCCAGGCAGGATCCCCAGGACAGCAGCAGCTCTCATGCACATGCACACGCGTGCCCGCTCGCACGCAGCCGTTCTCTGCAGGGTTGCTGGCAGCAGCCCCTCCCCGGCCAGGCTGCAGCTCCCGCGTTTCCATGTGCTGTTATTTATTTCACAGTGGTGCTATTCAAGGGAGTGACTCATCTGGCCGGGTCCCAGCTCCACGGCCCTGCGTCCAGCACCAGCCCCACAGCCTCCTCCCCGCACCCCCTGCCCTTTGCTGGAGGAGGCACAGGGCTCCACTGCTGCTGCCTGGCCCTTGGGGATGTGGGAGACCCGTGGGACAACCTACTGGGGACTTGTCCCCTGCTCTGTGTCACTCTTGAGAGGTTTACATGCTGGGATGTCTGGAGCCAGGCTGTCTTGGTTCCCTCCTCACTAGGGGAGTCTGACATTGGGTCTCCATCCTTCATCTGTTCCCGTCTCACCTCCTGAGCATGGACCCCCAGGACCATCAGGGATCTGGGTCCTCTTGTGAGCCCCCCCTAACCAAAAACCAAGAGTAGTTTTGAGAACAGGACTCGGGGATGTTATCCCAAAAGCTCACTTTGTGCCCTAAACGCCAGCCTTTGGCTTTGCAGAGCTCTCCCTGAGCTGGGACCATGCAGGGACATGATGGATGGGGACAGCCGAGGGTCCTGCCCTGCACCCACGTGGGGCTGCTTTGGTGGTGGTGACAGGGACAGGCTCTGACATCCCCACGCAGCTCTGAGCAGAAGGGTCCCCTGTGTCCCCCCAGTGCCAAACGGGCCCTGTGTGCCCCCGGGCACAACCCCTACCTCGCACATGTGGAGCTGGAAGAGCCGCCGCTCCTTCTGCATGTCCTCAGCCCCCTCTGTCATGGACGGCTCAGCCTGGATGACCCCCGCCAAGCGAGCTCGCTCCTTCTCCTTCTCCATCTTCATCTTCCCCCTGCGGGACAGGACGGCAGCAGGCTGGGGACAGCCCTGCTCCGAGGAGCGTCCCACTGTAGGGGGCTATGGTGGGGACGAGATCAGGAGAAACATCTCCAGCTCCTCTAGCTGGGAAAGGCTGAACTGGAGCCCTCCTGATGGCAAAATGGCATTGATCTGTGCCCGGCTGCAGCCCCGGGACAAAACACCTTTGTGCGGAGCGGGATTAGATGGATTTTGCCAGAGGCAGCAGGTTCCTTACACTTTGGTCTCATAATCCTTCCAGGCCTTTTCGATCTGCTTCTTGGAGTCCTGCGGCAAAACGAGAGAGGAGATGGCAAACATCAGGGAAGGCACCAAAGCAGACCAGGGCTTTGCTTTGCATCCCTGCACCCTGCCCTGCTCCCTGTGGACAAGGGATGTCCCCACCAGGTCCTCACCCTTTGCTCCTGTCACTCCCAACCCTCACTGCTGCCTTCCAGCCCTGGGTACCCACTCTTTCCTTCTCCTGGCCACGGGTACAAGCTGAGCCCGTAACGGGGGTCTTGCTGCAATATGTCCCCAAATGGGTGACCTGCATCCTCAGGGACAGTGCTGGAGGGGACTCACCAGGCGACTGTCCTTCAGCTGGCCCTTCAGCAGGCTGTCCAGGGGGAAGGAGATGATGTTATTCAGGTTCTGCACCTGCAAAGGGTAGAGATGGGGTTACCCCATGGGGGTCCCCACCTCAGGGCAGGTCGAGGAGCCAGAGCCCCGGGACCTTCCCGGTGCTAGGGACTCCCCCCGGGCTCCACTGCTGCTCTGTAAAGGGTTAAAGAGGCTGGAAGCAGGGCCGGATCCAGGCACAGGGCAGGCTGGGGCTTGTTGGAGCTGGCTGCAAGATGTCTGATGTGGGGCCCTTCCCACAAACCACACCAGCGCTACAACTGCCAAAACCAAAGCTGTTCCCCCCCTCATCACCACCCTGTCCTCTCACAGCATGGCACCCAGCGATGCCACCAGCCCCTCCACAGCCCCATGATGCAAAAGGGCCCCCAGTCTCAAAGGGGCTTCCCAAAATTTCCCCCTTTCCTGGGGTTCGGGAACAGCAACGTGGCCACTGCCATCCCAACCAGTGCCATGCAGGGGTCTACAGTGGGAACGCAGGAGCCCACTCCTGCCCTAGCATTCCTCCACACGCCCCATGGGGCAGCACCCCATTTTAGTGCTGTGAGAGTAGCTCCACACCCACGCAGGACCTCTCCGCTGCACCCAGATTTCTTTTAAAGGCTCCTGAGGGTTTCGGTCGCAGGGAGCACCCAAAGAGAAACGCAGCACTGAGGCACAGGACCAGCCCTGAAGGAGGGAGTACAGGGCACCCCGCTTCCAACAGCTCTGGGGGGACTCCAAGAGGGGAAACCTGGCTTTTTGGATCTGCTTGAGGGTCCTGGCATGTAATCCCACTCTGGGGAGAGCAGGGGGAACACCGCAGTGGTGGTGGCTGTTCCCACACCAGCAGCATGTGGGCTGGAAGGTCGGGGGCCAGTGCTACCCTCACCCAGAAACTGGTCCGAATTCTCTGTCGGGATGGTTCCTGTAGAGCCCCCCCAGAGTGTGGGAGTCTGGCCAGGCTGGGACAGCTGGGATGGGGAAGGGAAGGAGCAGGGAGGCCCAGACTCGGGTAACTGGGAGGAGAAGATGCCAAAATCTGAAATTCTTGCTGGGGAAAAGGCAGAAGAAATAAATCTCCTCCTTAAGCAGAGCCAGGGCCTAAAACACCCTTTGGGGGGGCGCAAAAGGGATCAGAGAGGGGATCAGCAGCACAGGAGCCCCCCAGGGCTTTGCTGCTGGGCACACACGGACCCAGCTCCTGCTGGGAACCGACTTCTCCGCCAGAGCCGTTCCCGTGGTGGGGAAGGTGCTGCTGGCTCGGCTCGCAGCCGCCTCTGCCTGCTTCCCGCGCGGCCGCAGCTCCCCAAGGCCCCGCTGCGCAGCTCGGCATGGCTTTGATTTACTTCTTGGCAAGCTAGATCAGAGATGCAATTGATGTGAGGAAAAAAAAATAGAAAGAAAGAAAGGGAAAAAAAGAAAATAGCAGCCCCAACCGCCCATTGAGTCCCAGTGCTGGCGCCTCTGGCGGAGCTGGGAATGAGTTGTAAATCCAGTAATGGGGGTATTGGGTGCTCTGGGAGCACTGGGAGCGTGTCCCCGAGCCTGGGATGGGAGCTAGGGATTGCTGCCCTCCACCCCGGGCAGCAAACTGGGAGGAGGGGGGCTGCACTGGGTGATTTTTCCAAATTCAGATGGATCCTGGAGGTTTTCCCCAGCTTGGCAATAGTTGGATCCAGAGAACAGGCTGAGGTTGCACCAGAGACACTGTGAACCCCATGATCCACGACTCCAAGGTGGATAAACTTCCCCCCGATTTCAGCAGCATGCCGAGGAGACACAGGACGGCTCACCAGGTTCTTGAAGAGTGCGGTGACCTCGCGGGTGAAGACAGCCAGGTTGAGGAAGCCAGTGGAGAGCTCATGGTTGTTCTGGGAGAGGTGGTTGCTGCCGAAGTTCTCCAGGGCTTCGCTGTACTGCTCCTCATTCTCCACGTGGGCTGCGTGGGGAGACATTGGTGAGGGACACGGGGTGGACCTGCAGCACCCTGTCCCTGGAAATGGCCACATCATGAGGTCCCACAAGCACCCCTCACCCATCTCCCCATCCCTCCGCACCAGAGCTGGGCTGATCCTGCTGCAGGACAGCAGTGGTGTGCCCTAAACAACCTCCCTCAGGTTCTTGATTTCCCTTTTTACCCCCTTTTTAAGCCAGCTTTGGGCACCCTATCATGTTGCCAGGCTGGACAGATGTGACCAGCATTGGTGGAGACAGGACCATCACAGACCCCGCCAGCCCGGGGATGCCCATCAGCTCTCAAAGCAGAACTCACTGAGCCCAGAGACATGAATGGCTTTCACATATTTCCTGATCCTCTGGAGTACGGCTTGGTCCCCGTCCAGGCTCTGCGAAAGCAAAGAAAGAAAACAAATGGAGCTCATTAGCCCTGCCAAGCATGGTCGCCGCTCCCCCCGGCCCAGCTGGCCCTTGGAAAGGGCTCTGCCATGCAGATGTGCGGGGCAGCGAAAAAGCTCCTCAGGGCTGGGAGAGGAGCCGGAGGCATCCCCGGGGATGCTGGAGCCACAGTGTCCAGCCGGTCTCCTGCCAGGCCTGCAGTCCCTGTGACTTTTGCTGCCAGGCAGGGCTTTGGCTGTGCCTGGAGAGGCGGGTTTGAGCAAGAGGGTAGCAGGGGGTGAGAGGCTCGGCCAGTACGCCCAGCGCCTCTTTGGATCCCAGCATCTTCCAGCAACCACAGAAAATGCCTGCCTGGCTCTCGCAGGAGCTGTTTCAACCAAGAAGGGGGTGAAGCATCACGTAGCATGAATATACCAGCCTGTCCCTGCCACCGCAGCACGTGTCCCCGCGGCTTGGGACCAGGCATGGCAGGAGAGACCCGTGAGAGTGCCCAGCTCCCCACAGGGGCCATACCAGAGCCAAAAATGGGACACACCAACCATCAATGACCAACAGGGACCTAAATCACATAAATCACGCATAAATCTGGCTTTCCACACAACCACCCACAGCTCATGCATGGTCTTGGCTATGGACCCCAGCACCATGCACGTCCCCACAACCCCTGCCAGCTGCATCCTGCACTGACTTAGAGCACTCCCCATCCCCAGCCTGGTCTCCTCATTCTCTTTCCATCTCTCCCTACCCAGGAAAGCCCCCATTTGCCCCCACCAAGCATGAGGGCAAACTCAACCCCAATGTCAACCCAACGCCAACCTGCCTGCAGAGCATGGTAGCCAAACGCACGTCGGCCCTAGCCATCAGGAAAGGGTTAAAGGCGGCTTGGCTGCAGGTACCAGAGCCATGATAACAGGCTGGAAATATTTCGAGGGCGTGAACAGCAAGAAGGGCGAGGGATGAAACCACGGAGGAATTACAATAAAGAGGCTCTCTCTCTCTTGCTCGAGCGCTCGCTGAAGGTTTTCGGGCTGATGTCAAGGCCGATTTCCTCACAGCGGGGTCAGCCTGGCCTCGGCGCCACTCTCCCAGGCCCTCCTCATTGGACGGGACGCTGCAGATAAGCTTTGGCTGGGATGAGCTGGCTGGGAGCGGACAGGGGTCGAGGCAGGAACCAACTCCCCAGAGGTGTCTCGCAAGGCATCTACAATGAGGAGGATGAGGGGGTGCTCCATAGCCCCCTCATATCTCCTCTCTGCACCAAATCTGGTGCTCCAGGGTCTCTGGAGCTGTTGGCTGGGGCAGAGGCTGGATGTCTGGATGCCCCAGGCTCGCAAACCTGGAGTAGCCTCGGGATGGGGAAACTGAGGCAACAGGAGATGCTCTGGATGCGTCACCGAGCAAGCCAGGGAAGAAGCTGCTCTGAGTGCCCAGAATGTGGCAGCCCACCCCAGTGCCAGCTCACAGCCGCAGGAGGCTGAATGCAAGACCAGGAATCTGGGATGGGCACGGGGACTTTTGGAAGGGGTCCATGAGCTGACTAGTGGGGATGGGGCAGGCAGAGCTGGGCACTGGGGTGGTAAATGCAGAGGAAATCACTGGACAGTGCTGCCCCGGCTGCAGGCATCGCTAGCATTCTCGATGTACGGGGCTGGCTGCACAGGGACAGCGACATCCAGAGCCTGGCACAGCACCCATCACCCCCCAGCCCAGCTCAGGGATCAGGGCTCCAGGTCCAGGGAAGCTGAGGACGTCAGCACAGTGGGGACAGGAGCATGAGGGATTCCTCGTGGGGATGGAGGAAGGGACGGATCCATGCCTGCACCACAGCCACCCAGGCTCACAGCCTGGGCACCTCCAGCAGCCACCGCCACCCCCTGCTCAGCCCTGGCAGCATGCACAATGGGGCCCATTCTTCTGCCTCCCCCCCACCGGCTCGTGCCGCCCGGCAAAGGAGCCGCCGTGGATGCCAGGGGCCAGGGTGGGAGCGGTGCCGAGCCAGGAGCAGGATGCGGCACTGCCCTGGGTGCAAAGGGCAGCGCGTGGCAGGGATGTGGTGTTATTTACATGGTGACGGGGTGAGCTGGGAGCCTGGCTGCCAGCTCTGCCGCCGAACGCACTGGCAGCCTCTGCCATGTCACCTTGCCCCAGCGGTGCGCAGTCCCATGTGACATGCACACAGCACCCAGCCCCATCCACCAAGGGCTGGATCCAACCTTCCAGCCCACTCCAGAGACCTCAAGTTCTGCCTCCACAGCAGCCCCAAGGACCTCAAAGTCACACAAGCTCCGTGGGAAGGGGCAGCTCTCTTTAATCCCAAGAGGGAAACTGAGGCATGGAGCAGCTCCAGCCAATACCAGCATGTTTCCTCAATGGCAAGCACCAGCTTCCAGCCCTTGCCCTGCTCACCTGTGTCATTCCTGTCTCCCCGATTTGGGACTGGCTCCCAGATGGGTGCACACAGCTGTCCCTCAATGGTAGCAGTGCCCCATCTTGGGGACCTAGTGGGACTCAGTCACCCCTTCCCAAACAGCAGTCGCTGGAGCAAGAACGGGACCCCTCGCTCCTGCCTGCTCACCAAGCCACCGGCTGTGATCTGGGGTGGTGACGGGGAAGACCACAGCTCAGTTTGGTGACAGTCTCTCCCACTCCACAGCCCTCCCCAAAGCCATCGCTGTTTATTTTCCTTGTCTGACGCTATCATCCCATCAGAGCTCAGAGGGTGGCGTGGGACTGAGGCTTGTTCAGTTGGATTTCCCTCTTCCCTTTGTGCCAGAGCACAGGGATGCCGAAGGCCTGGCAGCGGTTCAGTCCCCACAAGGGTTCCCCACAGCCTCCAGTGGGACAGGGGGCTCAGCCCTGAGCCCCCCACAGCATGCACGACGGCAGTCACAACTCCCAGCTCTCAGCCACGCTCACTGGAACTTTCCTAGGCAAACCCAGCAGAGACCCTCACCATTCCCGTCCCCCTCTCCAAGAAGCCAAACAAAAATTCCTGCTGCCTCCTCCTGGCTGGATCTGCCTCCCCTTTCCTGGCTGAGAGGAAGATCCAACATGTGCTCGCGGGGACCAGGATGCTCCACAATGGGTCCCCAGACTCCCAGCCCAGGGACGCCCACCCCACTGCTCCCCGGGGATCCCGACAGCCCCGGCACCTGGGCCCCCAGACTCCCCGCGAGCCCTGGCTCTCCTTCAAAGCCATTCCTTTGCTAAGAGGAGCTGGCAAAAGCCACGGGACCAGCTGGAAACCACCTTTATTCCAAGTGGGAGACGGGGGACGAAGGCACCCCACCACCTCCGCCCTTCCCTCAAATGCTGTAGGGGATTTTGGGGGGAAGGCTAAAAATAATCCCTTTGGTTTAATTGCAAGGGGACCCCCCCCCCCCGGGACATCACATCACGGGTGGCTCTGGTGTAAAAACTCAACAGCGGCTGGAACGGTGGGGCCAATTCCCTGCCTTTGGGGGGTGCCCTGGCCCCCGGATGGCACCTTTCAACCTTTAAAGGCGAGGTTTTGCCCATTTCTGCAGGCCTTGCCCCCGAAAATGCACACTGGGGGCTGTTGGGAGGATGCGAACGGCCACCCTGGCCTCAGGGTCCCGAAGCATCGGCTCAGGGCGCCCACCCGCGTAGGCCAGCTGGTGCGGGACCCCAGGTGGGCACTAGGTGCCGGGCCAGCACCTATGGGTGCCAGGGCGGGGTATTCCCAGCGTGCCCCCCCCTTCCCATCCCATCCCATCCCACCCCCGCTCACCTCCTCCAGAGCCCCCACCGCCTCCCGGCACTTCTGCATCTTGGAGGTGAAGGCGGTGGCGGCCGGGGAGCTGAGGTCCTCGCCGGTGACGGCCAAAAACTCGGCGACGCTGAGCTGCTCGGGCATGGCGGGGGGTGGGGATGGGCCGGGGATGGACCGGGAACGGACCTAGAGCGGCCCCGGGGGCGGGCGAACCGGGAGCGGCCTAGGGGCGGGGGGCGGCCCGGGGATGCCGGCGAGGCCCAGCTCAGCGCCCCATGCCCAGCACCGGCAGCTCCGCGCCGCCCCGGGCAGTTTCTCCCCCGCCCCGCCCGCTCCCTCCCCGCCGCCGTCACGTGCGCGGCCCCGCCCGCCAGCCCGTTAAAGGCGAAGAGTCGCGGTGCCCCCACCCCCCGCCACGACCCCCACTCCGCACACCGGGAGCTGGGGGGGTGCAAGGTCCCAGGGGGCGGCGGCAAGAGGAAGGGAAAACCCCGGGGTGTCAGCAGCTCCGCGTCCCCCATCCTCGCCTCAGCACCCACCTCACCCCGGGACCCCAGCACCCTCCTGGCCCCGGGACTCCTGCACCCACCTCACCCCAACACCCCAGCACCCACCGCACTCCGACACCCACCACCCACCTCGTCCTGGGACCCCTGCACCCACCTCATCCCGGGACAGGCTGGCGAGCACCCAGAGATGGGTGACAACATACCAGGCAAAAGGGCAGCACCGTCCCGTCCCAATGGGAGAGGAGCAGGGGAGGCTGGAAGCACGGGTTCACCCAAAGCCCAGCTTGGGCACAGAAGTAGATCAGGGATGGTGTGGGATTAAACCCAGTCTTCCCACTGGTTTAACTGGAGGCCGCCCCTCCCCTGCCCTTCCTTGGCCCCAGAAGGACAAACCCTCTTGGGGCAGGGAGTGATTCCCAGAGCCCTCAGCTCTCCATGGGGGTCCCATCATCCCATTGGAGGGGGCCTCTGTGGTCACCCAGCCCCTCGCCTTGTCCCGAGCCTCACAGGTCCCAGGAGCTGGATTTTGGCATCCTGTTCCCTGATTGTTTGCCACTCCCAGGGGATGGGGGAGCCCAGACACCCCATGGGCAGGCGTTGAGGCTGGGTACATGCCGAGCACATCCCACCATGGGCATGGGGCTGGTGGCAAACTGGAAAGAAGTGGGTAAAAAGCCTCAGCCATGCTCTGCGGGGCTGATTTGCCATGAGAAAGGACAACACGGGTGCGAGGTTGCTTTGCAGACCCCCCCACTCCCCTCGCTCCTGCCCCCCATGCCAAGCAGTCCTCACCGAGGGTAGATTCGAGGGGGGTGAGAGAGCCTCAAGTGGGGCTCAGTAAAACTCAGGTTTGTGCCTAACCAGGCAGAGCTGGGCCAAGCCCTGCTCCAGTCTGGTATGACTGGGACGTTTGAGGGGACAGGGATACGAGAAGACACTTTCCAGGCCATGGGGTGAACTTTGAAGATTCAATCAGGCACCGGCAAGCAGAGGTGCTCATGGTATGGTCTTGGGGTGCAGCTTGCTCACCCCGATTTAGGGGGGCCAGCACCCACCAAGGTCCTGGGACATCTCCCTCGGATGTCTCTCTCGACAGGGCTCTGGCAGACACACGGTTAAGAGGCTGCAGCTCGAACAGGGCCGAATTTGGGGGATCCCGATGGGTAAGAGCCCCCCCCCCCAGCAGACAGACACCTCCGTAGCCTCCTCGGGGGTACAAGGTGGGGGCACATTGGCCTCAGCAGAACAGCCATGGGGCGGAGGCTTACAGTAGCGTGGGCCAGGCTTGAACCGCCCCCCTCCAAAACCCTGCAGCTCCCCCGGGCAGGGCCGAGCCCCCCCCGCCAGCCACCCCGCATCTCCACGGGGGTGCCGCGGGGCTGGGGACAGCCCCTTTGCTGGGGTGGCCCTGCCACCTCCTGGCCGGCCTGGGGACTGCGGAGGGAGAGGGGGACACGGCCAGGGACACCCCCCCGCCAGCTGCTCCGGGACACGCAGCCTCACGGGGGACAGGGACAGTGGCCACAGCACTCTGCCCCTCACCCAGCTTACCTGGCCTGGGGCTCTCTCCTCCTCCTCTTCACCCTCCTACTCCTCTTCCTCTGCCCCTGCCCCACCAGATAAGCGATACAACCCCAACGTGTGCCACAACCCCAGGTACGACCAGCCATCACCAGCTACCACTGGACGTCACTGAGTACTACAGGACGTCACTGGATACCAGTATACATCACCGGCTACCATTGGACATCACCAGGAACCACCAACCATCACCAGGTACCACTGGGCATCACTGAGTACCACCAGACATCACTGACTACCAGCAGCCATCACGGTGCCACCAGCACAGTTGGCACCACCAGATGACAGCGTGACTTGGCTGGGGTGGGTGACCAGGGGCAGCACCCTGAGGTGCTGTGCCCTCTCCACGGGCACGGCCCCACCACCAGGGACTTGCTCTGCAGCCTCCAAACCTGCCCTCAAATCTGGGTGCACAAACCCATCCCAGCCCCACTAACCACAGAGACCAGGCCCCCAACCCCAGGGCTTTTCCCATGCTCCTGGTTGTCCTGGTTTTGTTTGGTGAGGGGGGGCCTAAGGTGGCAGCTTCTGTAGGAAACTGCTGGAAGTTGCTCCCCTTTGTTCAGTGGACTCGGCCGGGCCTAGGGCGGACCTGCTGCTGGCCAAGGCCGAGCCAATTGGTAGCAGAATGATCCGTGATAACGCCTCTGCGATAACGTATTTAAGAAGGGGAAAGCAGAAAAAAAGTAGAGAAGATGTGAAGGAGCTGAGCGGGGGGCAGAGAGGGAGGCGCGAGCCTTGTGGGCCTGGCAGGCCTCACCCTCTGGCCTCCCACCGGGTGGCCAACTGGGCCCAACTCAGCCCGGCCCGGCTGCAAGAAGCGGAGAGGAGATGAGAAGTGAATGAGATGTGAAGAGATCCCGAGAGGCGTCTGCCAGCCTGTTGTGAAGAATTTCTTGTGAGAGGAACGGCTGCAGACACCAAGGCCAGTGAAGATGGAGGGGGAAGAGACATGCGGCTCCTGGCCAGAATTCCCCTGCAGCCCGTGGTGATGGCCATGCTGGAGCAGGCTGTGCCCCTGCAGCCCCTGCAGCCCATGGAGGAGCAGAGATCCCCCTGCAGCCCGGGGAGGACCCGCTGGGGCAGCCGTTCTGGAGGGGCTGAACCCCGTGGAAGAGATGACCCATGGCGGAGCAGTTTCACAAAGGACTGTGGCCCGTGGGAGGGACCCCACGCTGGAGCAGGGGAGGAATGTGAGGAGTTCTTCCCCCAACTACGAAGCAGTGGTGTAAAACAACATGCGATGGACTGACTGCGACCCCCGTTCCCTCTTCCCCCCTGTGCCGCTCGGGGGGGAAGGTGGTAGAGATAATGTTAAGCCTGGGAAGAGGGAGGGGTCGAAGGAGATTGTCTTGTTCTCTGTCTCATTCTCCTGTTGTTTTTAAAAATAAATGAATAGTTTTCCCCGAGTCGAGTCTGTTTTGCCCGTGACGGTAACTTTAAGGCTTTCTCCCTGTCCTTATCTCAAACCTCGAGCTGTTTTTCTTATATCATCTCCCCCTGTTCTCTCAGAGGGTGGGGGGAGTGAGAGAGAGACTGCGTAGTCTGGTCCCGATCGGGGCTGAACTACAACCCTGGTTCAAGGGGGTTGACCTCCAGCAAAGCCTCATCCAGGTCAGATTTGGGCTGGAAATCACAAATCCGCAGCAGGTTGCACCCATTTCTCTTACTCCAGCCATGGCTCCATCTCAACCACCTTCTCCATCAGCTCCTCTGGAGCGGGCTGGCCAGCTAAAAGTCCCAAAACAGGCTTTTTTACCCTAAAACCAGGAGCAAAAACAGACCAATACCTCCATCCTCCCAAACCACCTCAGGATTTTGCCGCTTAGAGGAAAATAGCCTCTTCTAACTCAAAGTTTTATTTTATTTCATCGCCTCCTGGGCAGAAAACATCAAGTACCACAAGTTTTCCCACGCCAAAACAGTCTCGCCCGCGCCACCTCCAAGCCAAACTGCAGAAGAACCAACCCGAGGAAGGACAACTTAAATATACGTGCTTAAAAATCAAAATACCGACCTGACCCTGGCCAGCACCATGCTGAAAGGGGGGGTCCCATATAAATACAGTGCAATAATTACATAGATTTCACAATGACATAATTAAAAGCCGTATCCAGCCCCACATCTGGGGGCTTGCCCCACGCTGCTTCCCAAGCCCCACTCCACAGGTGATTCTCCAGCCACCAGTTAATAGCATCCCTCCTCCCAGTACACTCCAGTTTTCATACCCCCAGCACCAATAGAGTGCTGAGAGACTGGGGGGAGCTAGTACAGACTGGGAGAGAGGGGCTGATTTTGGAGGCTGCGGGTGCAGTGCCCGCACCTGAGCTTTGTCCTCTCTTCACCCAAAGGTGATTTCAGCTTTGCCACCCAATTATTTTTTTAAGGTTATTCCAGGTGGGGGGAAACGCCGCTCTAAACGACCCAAAGAACCAGTCTAACTGGGGAGCAACTGGAGAGGTCCCAAAACATGACACCCCCCCCAATACAGCCCATTCTGGGCAGGGGTTTCTCTGCCACCCAGGGGTGCCTCTGACCCACCCTGTGCACCCAAAGGCACTCCCAGTAGCCCTGGGGTGGTGGGGGATTAAGGTGGGGAGAGTTGGTGCTCTGCTGGGCTGACACCTCCCCAGAGCGCTCCCGGATCACAGGGAGGTGACAAATGCAGCCCCCAGATGACAGACAGCCCAGGAGAGAAAGGAGAAGCCACCCAGGGTGGCCAACACGAGCCCCCTGACATCCCCCTCAAAAAACCCCACACACCCCAACCTACCCCATGCTCTCCAGCTGCCCCACAGAGACCTCACGCGCTCGGGACACAAGCAACCGGAGGGGACAAAGGCAATGGGGAGGCGAGGGGCAGGGGTGGAGGGGCTCAGTGCTTCAGCAGGTCCCCCAGGTCATACGCCTCGAAGAGGTCACTGACACCCTCGCCCTCCAGGCCCCAGAGATAGTCGTCCTGTTCCAGGGGGGGAGAGAAGGCAACGAAGGGTCCCGAGTCCAGTTGGGAGGGGGTGCAGGGCAGCTGATCCTCTGTCTGCTGCAGGAGATGCGAGGGCAAGCCCAGCAGCCCAGCTTCCACCTCCAGCAGTGAGCTGGGTCCCCCTCGGATGGTGAGAGGCAGAGATGGGGGTGAGGAGGGGGTTCCTGTGCCCCCCCAGCTCTGGGGGACGGTGTGGGATGGCTGTGGGGCTGGTCCGGGGCCATTCAGCGTGGAAGGGGGCACGGCATGGTCCCGTGGGGCGGCGGAGGGACCGTTGTGGCCCTTGGTCGGGCTCTCCTCCACAATCTCCTCTGGACAGAGGTACACCTCGATGGGGCCGTTGGTGCTCTTCAGGTGGAGCTGGAGGTTGTCCTGGTGAGGGGGGCAGAGCAAGGCTCAGGGGGGCATCCAGAAGGGCACAACCCATAAAGGACCAGCTCAGGGTCCATGTAGACACCCCAAAACCACCCAGGGCCATGCTGGGCTGCACCCTCGGGACACCCCAGATGAACCCATCAAGGGCGACACAGAGGCAGCAGCACCCACAGATGCACCCTGGTCCCCACCCTGCTGCAATGTGGGGTGATAGGGGGGGAACCACACGCACCTCGCCAAAGTCCGGCACCTCCAGTTGCGTCTCTGGTGGAGCCTTCACAGCAATCAGTGTCTGCTCCTGGAAGTCACCGATGGCACGGAGGTCCTGGTACGTGACGTACGCCAGCGTGGACGGGGACAAGGTATAGGAAAAAGCAGGGCTGAGTGGGACGGCTCAACCCCACCCATCCTGGCAGCAGCCTCCGAATGTGCCCCCACAGCCCGGGGGAAGCCAACTGGAGGAGAAGGGGCTCAGAGGGGTCCCCAGGACTCCGTCCTCCCTCCCCATTTCCCCCAGTAAGGATATCTCTGGTTAGCCTGGTTGCCGGTCAGCTGCCGGAGCTGCAGGGCGCAGTCTTGCAGGAGCTGGTCCAGCGTCTTCTCCATCCCGGCCAGTTCGGCCAGTTCCCCCCGCAGCGCCTGCTGCTTGGCCGTCACCGCTGCCTCCTCAAAGATCCCCGTCCCCCTGCAGAGATGGCACTCGAGTTACCCCACGCCCTCCACCTCCCCAAGCCGCCCATGCCCCCTCAGCCCTGCCCTGTCCCCAAATCCGTCCCTCCATCATCACTCACATCCACTGGATGTTGTTCTTGGATTTCTTGCGGATGAGCTGGATGCCCTCCAGCACGTTGGTGATGTCGTAGATGCGCCGCTTCTGGACCTCCAGTGCCTCGGCCGCCCGGTTGAGGTCCACGACACCGTCGGGCGACTCGCTCAGCAGCCGGATGAATTTTTTGGTGAGAAGCCCCAGCGAGGTGTCGTAGCGAGTCTTCTCCCCGGGGGACTTGGGGGCTGCAGGGAAACGAGAGAGGACACCCCCCCCCCATTCTCTCCTTAGCATGGGATGGAGGTGACATGGGGCTGGACACACTGTGGACATTAAACACTGTACAATCCCTGGGTGGAAAAATAACCCAGAAATGACCCCCCCCAGGGAGTTTTCTGCCCGTGCAGCGAGTGAAATCGGCCCAAAGAGCCCCCGAGGGGCTGACAAGCGGGCCCTGCGTCTACCGTGCCACCTCGGGTCAGTTCGGGTGATGCTAGAGGGGACATGGCAGCAGCTCTAAGGAGGGAGAGAAACAGGGTCTGGCCCTCTCCCAGCTCCGCCCCCACCACCTTGCCCAGCACCACTTACTCCTGGGGCTGGGGACCTGCACCAGCGTCCTGCCCTTCCCCTTGGGAGTGCGAAATTCAGGGCCCTCCAGGTCCAGTTTCCTCTTGGCCTGGAACAGGAGAGAAAACCCCGCATGGGGGCTGAGCCTGACACCCCCCCCTGAGCCCCCTGGACCCCCATCTCGGGGCATCAGTTGAGCCCTGGGTGCCACAGCCCGGGGTTGGGGTGTGGGGGATGGATCTTGCAAGAAGCTCATCCGGTTGCAAAACCCCTTCTGGGAAGGGCCCCCACAGCACCCGTCAGGGCGAGGGGCTGCCGGAGGAGCTGGGTGGGGAGGAGAAGGTACTGGGGGGGGATTCTGGTAACCCCTACAGCTTCCTGCCTGCTTCTGCTGGAATGGGATTTCCCCTCGCCCCCAACTCCTGGCACGGCCAAGCCCTGCGAATGTGGCGGCTCCGAGGCCGAATCCTACCCCTCCCACCCTGCCAGCTGGCTCCTTGGGGTGCGGGGTGTCACGCCGCCCCCCCTACCCCCACCCCGCCCCGGCCACGGTTGGAAGCAGCCGAGGGCACCCAGCTGCCACCAACGCACCTGGGACCAGGTGCGCTCAACCCTCCCTGGGGACCCACGGGTGCCACAGACACGTGCACCCACAGACACCCATGGGTGCCTCGGACACGTGCACCCCGCCAGAGGGAAACTGAGGCAGGGGAGCGTGGGTAAGGTTGGAGGGGTGCTGGGTCCTGGGAGCAGGGACATGCTGTCCCCTTGGCAGCACAAGCAGCTCCTTGAAATCACCCCCCAAGGGACCCCCACAAACATAACGTGGGGAGAAGAAACCCCCAAGAGGTAGAGGGGTGCAGCAGAGAGGATACAGAGAGCTGGGGGGGAATGCCACCCCCTGCAATGGGTGCAAATCCCCCAGGATTCCCCCCACATCCCCAAATGGGGGACTTTGGGGGACGTTTTGGTTCAGCAGCAGAAAGCAGCCCCCCCAGCCCCATCCCACCAACCCCCAGTACCTGCTCCCAGGCTGGGCTGTCCCACAGGCTCCCCCCCAGCACGTCCCGCATGGCTCCCAGATCCCCGGGCTGGCTCTGTACAGCTCCGCCAGCGGCTCCCTGGGGAGCGCACCCCAATTTGCAGGGAAGGGTTGGGCGCCTTGGCAGGATTCCCACCCGAAGGGGCCGGTGGGAGAGGCGCCGGGGGCTGTTTTCCACCCCCTTACCCCCCTCCCCTAGGGAGCCAGGTTGGTCCAGAGCTCCTGTGGGAATCTGTTCCCTCCCTCCGTTCCCCGAGCAGGTTTTTCCCACTCTGTTCCCAGCCCCGCGCCCCCGGATCTGCCCCCGAGCTGCCGGCACCCCAACGGTTAAAGCCACATGGGAAACACCTGCCCTGGATCAGACCCCCCAGCATCTGCCAGTAGGATTTGGGATTGGGTGGGGAGCATCATCTGGGGCCTCCCTTCTGCTGGCACCCAAAATCTGGCTGTGGCCACCCGTGTGTCCCCATTGCTGAAGTGGAAGGGGGACAGCTGCACCCCATCTGCTCAAGCAATAGGGGCACGGGAGCCACACGGGTGGATCCCACTGTCCCCAGCCACCTCTGACCCCTCAGAATCACTAGCCACCGAGGTGGTGTCCCCTCCCCACGCACAGGAGGGGACAAAGTAGGACCCCCCCACGTGCAGTTTGGGGTGGGGGGCAGCTCGACGGGCTCAGGCAGGGGGAGGACCTCAGGGCGCTGGGACACGCCAGCGAGGGACAATGGACAAGGGAGTCCCTCCTGTGTCCCAGCTGCTGCCCCCCGCCCCCGGGGCCAGGCAGGATTAGGCACACAACAGCTGAGCGAGGAACAGCAAGGGGCTCCCAGCAGGGCTGGGGGGGGTTGGGCAAACCACAGCCAAAGGAGGGAGCAGGGACCAGACCCCATGGCCCCCCCAGGGCATTGGAGGGCGCCCCCTCATAGTGCCCACCAGCCCTCAGCCCCTGCTTCCCAGAATGGGGGGGTTACTGGCTACACCCCAATATGATGCTGAGGGTGGGAAAGGAGGCTTGACCCCTCACGTTGGATGAGGGTAGGAGCTTGTTTGGGGGGCATAAGGCAGTGGGGGGGCAGGCCGGGCCCCCCCCAGCTGTGCTTGCCAAGCAGCCCTGGGCCTGGCCCTGGTGCCAGGGGCTACACCCTGCACCCAGCCCAAGCATCAGAGCACCCTTCTCCCCCCAGGGGACTCCTCCTACCAAACCAGCCTTTCAACAGCACCCGCTGCCTTCTCCAGGCTTGTCTGGGCCCTGTCCGACACCCCCCCACGCCACTCCCAAACCCTCCCCGCCCCGTGCCAGCCCCACCGCCCTCCCCAGGGCGTGGGAATGCAGTGCCCGAGGACGGGCACCAGGAGCTGGCGGGGGCTGGAACACGGGGCACCCCAGGATCGTGTCACCACACCGGGGATGCTGCTGATGCCAAGGGATCAGGCCCCCCACCATGCACCCCTCCCTGTCTTTAGGATGGCTGAGGGCTAGCAGGGCAGAGAGAGGGGGGACAGGGTGATGAGGAACCCCCAGATTTGTGGGGTCAGGGGGCTTTCAGCCTCACCGTTGACCGGGGAGAGAGACTGACCCCAGCCCTGGCCTTGGGACAGGGAGACCACCCTGTACCCCCATCCTGGGTACCGCTCCAGGATGCATCCGGCATCTCCGTCCCCTCCAGCTGCCCTGTCCCAGTGTGGCCAGAGGGAAAAGGCCTGGCTCGACATGTTCCCGGGCAGAGAGGAGCTGGAGGCTGTGAAAGCCAGAGCCAGAAAAATCCCCTTCAACGGCGACAGGACGCCCACCACCTTCCCACTCATCCCAACCCCTCCCCACCTCCCTGCAGCCCCAAATATTCCCCCTCCTGCCTGCACAGAAAAACCCTTGATGGGATCAAAGTGGGATGGGATCACCCCAGGTCACCCCTGCAGACACCAGGGTGCTGCCGAATGCTTCTCCAGCCAGGGAAGGGCTCCAGCCCAGCACTCCTGAGGGCTGTCACCCTGGGTGCTCTTTGCACGGGTGGCAGCTCGCACCGGAAAAAAAAAACGCGGCAGACTCTGAACGCCCTTGTCCCGGCACAGAGGAGGCAAGGAGAGTGGGGACCGTGTGGCAGAGACATCACTCTCTCCAGGGGCTCCTCTGCAGCCCTGGGCCCCTGTAGAGATCCCATGGCCCCTACATTTACCCAGCCAGGAACAGGGTAAATACTCAGGATGGGATCGGCACCAGCTAAAACCACTCCTAAATACGCACATCCATGGGGGAAACGCATTTACCTGCTCCAGAACCCTCAAATCAGAGAGAGAAGGAAATCTGAGACTTTTTGGGACCGCCAGACACAAACCCATCCCGCTTTCCCGTGGGGTGATGGGCTCCCTCCAGCCGGACCAAGTGATTCCGGATCATTTATCCGGCACAGATCCAGCGAGCAGGTGGGAGTGGCTGCAATTGCCCCGGTCAGGAACTGGGAGGAAACGCCCATAATCTGATTGCCCCAGATCCGCACACAAAGGTTGCGTCCGTAAATGTGGTGCGGGGCTGGGGGTGAGCCCCAGCTGCCGGGGCTGCCAGTGTTGCACCAGGGTCAGGAATGGGATTTCCAGTACGGGGAATGGGATCATGACGTCAGGGAATTGGATGGGGACAGAGGGGAATGTCGCTTGCGAGCCGCCAAGGGGGATGAAGGAGTGCTTCGTGTCCCCAAGTGTCACACAAGCCCCCCACCCCAGACCCCACTCAGGGGACAGGAGCACCCTGAGCATCTCCTGGTGTGGGTGAAGATGATTCCAAAAAGGCCGTTAGCCCCAAACCAGCTCCCCAGTTGTGCGTGGAAACGGGACTGTGAGTTTGCAGGTTGTCTTTAGGGGAGGGGGCGGCGGCATGGGTCTGTCCTCGAGGATGGCAGCGCAGGATGCAGCATCTCACGCGGTTTGGAGACAAAGAGACCAGGGAAAAGACAGGTGGTCCTGGACCCCCGCGCTGGGACAGAGCTCGGAACGGCCCCAGCCAGCCCCACAGCGGCAGCATGGATCGGGGGGAGCGCAGACAGTCCCCTTCCCCATGCCACGGCGATCTCCTCAGCTGGCACTGAGCATCGGGGACCGAGGAAAGGGGGAATAAATAAATAAATCGAGCCTTGAAAAGATTAAATCAGAGTTAGCGGGGTCTGGAATCCCTCCCAGGACTCAGGGAGAACAGAGGCTCACAGTGAAGGCTGGATGGGTGCCCGGGCAGGAATTAAATGCCAGCTGCCAGAGGGGCCAAGCGGCCGGGGGCTCAGCGGGGACCCTTTGGGAGAAGAATTGGGCTGGGCAGAGCCGTCCATGCACCCCGACACCAGGCACGGGGCCAGTGCCCGACTCGGGCCTCAGTCTCCCCGTTCAGGGTAGCGGGGGCCTGGCAGCCGTGACCCCGAGCTGGGTGACAGGGACGCAGGCCAGTGCCAGCGACCCTCACCCCATGCCAACCTGCCCAGCTCCCGGCATTGGAGTCTCTTGTTTAAAGCTTTAGAGGTGTCCCATGGAGGAAGGGGGTTGCTTCAAATTTATACCCCCCTCAAAAAACAAAAATTAAAAAAAAAAAAAGCCAGGCTTTGAGGCCTGGCTCCGAACTGTTTGCAAGCCAGAGAGAAGAAAATAAAAAAATACGGCTGAAAAAAGGCTGAAAAGCGGAAGCTGGGAGCAGCTTTGCAGGGCAAGGGGAAGTTGAAAAACCTCGGAGCCATTTCACTGCCACTCCTGATTTCAAACTCTCCCCTCCCCCACCCCAAAGAGCCATCAGAGGGGATGTGCAGACCCCCAACATAAGCTGCAAAATTGGGAAAGGGTGGGTGCTGCGCGTCCTGGGGTCACCCACCCCCAGCTCCCCGCTCCCAGCCCCCCCCGGGGAGGGGATGAGGTGCAGACGCCTTACCGGTAACCGTCCAGTCGAGGCCGAGTGGAGGGTCCTGAGCTGGGGGCTCTGGGGCGTGGCGTAGAGACACCCCCCCCGGGAAACGGGCCCGCTGACAGCCGCCGGCGTGTAGACCTGGCTGAAGGAGCCGCGGGGGAACGGGGGGCTGCCCAGGCTGGAAGCCCCCCATTCCGTGGAACCCATCACCGACGGGGGGGGAAAGGGGAAGCCCCCACTCCCCCGGGCGGGGGACGCCCCCCTAGGGAGCTGCAGCATTGTGAAGTCCTTCCCCGCGATTTTGCAGCAAGCGTGGAGTGGGGGGGGGGGTCACAATCTCAGCGGCGGCATTTTTTTGGGGGGGGGGAGGGGGCGGTCCGCCGGGCGCTGGTTTCCAAAAACCGCGCCCCCCTCCGAGGGGAAAAAAAAAAAAAAAAAAAAAAAAAAACCCAACTCTGCAGAGAAGCAACGCGGCGGTGGCGCTACCGAAACCGAGCGGAAAAAGCGTTTTTTAGCCCCAAAAATCGCCCGCGCTGGGGCCGGATGAGGCTGGGGCAGCCCCGCCTCAGCCCAGTGCCCCACGCGCCCAGCTCCGCTCCTGCCCGATCGCGCCCGGCCCCGATCGGTTTTTTCCTTTTTTTTTTTCCTCTCCCCCTTTCCTCTCTCTCTCTTTTTTTTAAGCGCCAAACGCCGTCCCGCGAAATTCGGATTTTCCGCGGAAGACGCCGCACGCTGATTGGCTGATGGCACCCACGCCCCGCCCCTCCTGACCCCGCGCCGGGTGGGGCCTTAAAGGGGCCGCGCGGCGGAGAGCGGGAGGGGCGGCCCTGGGCCCTGCATGCAAAGCAGGGGGCGGGGCCTCTTTGGCACCACCTGCTCGGGGGAGCGGGGGTCACTGGGGCCGGGATTGATTTTTTATTCATTATTTATTAAAGCCCCCCCCACCCAATCTGGTGGGTTCCAGCCTGGGGGCTATGACACCCCTCCCCGTCCCCATGACCCCCCCCATCTGCAGCGACCTGGAGGTGAAGAGGGTGTTTGGTTTGCAACTATTTGGGACACAAAACATTTTTGGGGTCCTCCAGCCAGATGCTGGCTGCCAGCACCACCACCCACCCACCCTACCAAGCGGGCAGTGGGCAGGGGTCAGCGCTGTTTGGGGACAGGGACCTCAAGGCCCTGAGACCCCAGATCTGCATCTCCTCTGTTTCTGGCAAGGAGAGGAAGAAAGGGGAGGTGAAGGGGTCCCTGGTTGGCCCACGGGGTGTTTCAGGCTGCAGCAGCAGGGGAAAGCGCCCAGGTGGCAGCAAATCCCTGGGTGAGGGCAACTGAGACTTACTGGGACCAGTAAAAGGCCACCACAGCCACTGGGCTAAGCCGCAGCTTAATCCTGCTGAAGCCACTGAGCCACGGCGACTGGTTCCCCTCCATCACCTGGCTCCTCTCCATCATTCTCCTCTCCATCATCCGGACCCTCTTCATCATTCTCCTCTACACTGTTCTCCCTGTCTGGGTCGAGGACATTCAGCTGCAGAGATGGATTTTCTTGCGAAGGAGCCTCCTGGAAGGCAGACAGACGGACAGACACATGCACACCAGCGCCACAGCCTCCATTGAGGATGAGGATGCGTGCCAGACCTCCAGCCCCCAACTCACCTTGGGGGAAGGATGCTCAAAAATCTGCCAGGAGCCTCCGATCCTGTGCCTCCCGCCGCATGAGGGCTGTGAGGCGGAACGAAAAGCGCCTGGCAGCGGCAAAGCCACTGTGCGGCTGGGCGCCGGGTCGCTCTGCCAGGAGCACAGCTGAGCTTGGCAGCTTGGCCCACCTAGACCTTTGTCTTCCCCCCGACGGGGACAATGCAACAGCCATCTCCCTTTCAGCACGCAAAGGCAGGGTCAGTGTAATTTGACCACCTTGGGTTGTCTTCATCTGGGTAACCCTTGGGATGGGGACACAGTGGCTTGGGCTGGCGCATTGTGCCCCAACCTCCTACCAGTTTAGAGAAACTGGAAACAATGTCCCCGTCAACGTGGCCTCACTGGGGTAGGGGCTGTCCAAGAAGGTCGTGCACCTTGAGCTCCTTGTGAACCTTGGCTCTAGGATGTTCCCGAGAGGCGCCGGACTTCACGCAAGATCCCCTCACCGTGGGTGAAGGGGTCGTGAGAGACTAAGGCCCCATCCATCATCACCCTTGGGCTGAGCTGACCCCACCAGTGAGCCAAAAGGGTTAACGCAGCATTGCGGCTGTGTCCTCTCCTCGAAGGCAAGGACCAACCCTTGTCATCAAACAAGCCAAGCACAGAGTCCAGCGCTGCAGAGATGGAAATCCCAGCCTTTAAATGCTGATGGCGGGTGCAAAGTGCAGATCTCTGCCACCACCAGCTCCAAACTGCTGGGAAATCTCCACTTCTGGCCTCCTCCCATCAATGTTTTTTGTAAGAAATGCTCATTTTATCAAAATTCTCCCAGCTTTTGGCTGGGTGGCTTTGGCAGATGCTCTCCACTCATCCTTGCCCACGGAGCCAGCCTGCTCCCAGGCTCCCGCCCCCTCTGCTCCTCGTTGGCGCAGGGGAACAGGGATTCCCAACAGCTGGATATCCCCATGGCCACTGGCAGGCTGGCACAGATGAAGGCCTCGCTCACGATAAAGATGATGAAGTAACCGGCCACCATCATCTTCAGGGTCTGCCCTTCTTCCCTGTTGGGGATTGAGACCGGTTGACAGTTGGTGGTGGCCTCAGGGCAGCTTCTCAGCATCCATCCAGCACTGGACCCCATTGGCCAAGCCAATGCTCCCAGCCCAGGTGGACGTTTCCCGGCTGCTTACCAGTGTGGAGTTAAAGAGGAGGAAGATGATGTCGCAGAAGTCAGGGATGACCTTGAGGATGACTTTTGACCAGCCTGCAGACCTGCAGCAGCCTTGTTGCCCAAGGTGAGAGCTCTTGGCACTGTGCTGACCACGCCAGGACACCTCGGTCCCATCAGGAGCTGCGTTGCCAGGGTCACTCCTCAAATCTGGGCAGAAAATGCGAGGACAAAGAGCAAGGGGTGATGTTTGGGATCTGCGCATCCAGCCGTCCCCCAGGCAGAGGAGCGGGGGCTGAAGCTGCACTTTTGGACCCCAAATGGAGACCCTTCCCCTAATGTTCTTCTCCCACAGAGGAGAGGGGGCAGCAAGGGGTGCGTGCACTCGGGGTGGGTGGCACAGCTGGGCTGGGGATGGGCCACCAGCCGAGCGCGGGTGGCCACAGCAGCCTCAGCGCCAAACATCCCTGCGCCTGAGGTGGGGATACTGGGGGGTGGTCCCGGTCCCTCCCGGGGCAGCCCGGCAGCCCCGCAGCCCCGTGGGCCCGGCCCTCAGCCGGACTGTTCCTCCTCTGCCCTGGAGACGGCAGCAGCGAGCTGCGGCTGGAGGGGCCCGCACCGCCCCGCCTCCCCGCACCAGCACCGGCACCCGCATCCCCGCGCCGCGGCCGGAGGCCACGAGGGGCCGTGGGATGGAGACATGCAGGGATGGAGGGGCACTGGGAAGGATGGACGGACACTGGGACGCAGGGATGGACACTGGGATGTAGAGATGGAGGGACACTGGGAGGGATGGAGGGACACAGGGATGCAGGGATGGAGGGGCACTGGGAAGGAGGGCGGGACACTGCGATGCAGGGATGGAAGGACACTGGGGAGGAAGGGGCAGAAGGATGCAGGGAGCGAGGGATGCAGGGACGGAGACGGGGAGGCAGAGATGGAGGGGTGAGGGACTCAAGGATGCAGGGACACAAGGACAGAGAGATGCTGAGCGCCTCCAGCCCAGCTCACTGCAGCTCTCACCTTCCAGTACAGCCAGCAACCCCCGAGCCAGTTGAGCAGGACCCCGGCAACCCATGCCACCAGCACAACATTGTCTATGATACAGCTCTGCCAAAACTGGACCTGGAGGGAGGAGAGCACTGCTGGGCCCCAGAGCAGGACTGAGGGGCGGGTGGCAACGGACTATGAGGAAACCACCGGAGAGTCTCCCATTGGACCCACGTTGGGTGTAAAACACAAAGCCTTGTGGATTCTCCAGTGGCTAGTATGGCTGAATTCCCTGCCCAGATGTGAGCATGGTGACCCACCCCCCTACCCCCCCCCATGCACAAAACTCGCAGGGATGGACCCACATTAGGGCACCTCTCTGCCATCAAATGAGGCTGCAGGGTTTCATGGACCCATCCCGGGGAGGCAGCACAAGGGCCGGGGAAAAGGCAAGGGAGCAGGAAGGGGCAGGGGGAGCAGCGATGGGCATGGCCAGCACTCAGGGTCCCAGGCAGCGTTGCGGGGGCCAACACCTCCTTGGTGACCACGGACAGGGCCAGCTTGACAGCCAAGTGCGCGAGCAAGTGGCCCATCCATACCTTGGCCACGTCCTCCTTGTGGTTCCAGGGGTCCCAGAGGGGGAAGCAGGGTGGGGACCCCTGGCAGGGTGTCCCTGCTGTCCCCGTGGGCTGCAGGTCTGGCACCCAGCGCCCACCCCACCCTGCCTCACTGCGCCCCACGTCTCTGAAATCCATGAGCAGCCACTGTGGCTTCACGTCCAGCTCCTGCTCACGCTGGTGGCAGGGAAGGGACAGAGGGTCACACAGGCACCGGTGGCACCACATCAGATCCGGACACCCTCCCCCCAGACCCAGCTGCCCCCAGCCCGGGGTGACGGCAGAGCCCCCTCACCCTCCTGTGCAGAGAGGCATCCCCCAGACTGGTCTGGCTCCAGTCTGAAACCTGAGGGACACTGGTGGCTTCGAGGCTCCTGCACAGCCAGGGAAAGGTGAGGGGACAAGGGACATGTGCCAGCATTCCCAGAGCCAGGCTGGGCCAGCATCACCATGGGCTTTCCCAGTAATCCCAGCAGCACCCCACCTCTGTCCCAGTTTGCTTCCTGGAGCTGCAGCCACTTCCCTCTATACCGATGGGGAAACTGAGGCACAGAGGGGACCCAAAGGGCCCAATTTTTTGTGGACAGGGAACCAGGTTTCTCTGCTGACTCAGCCCCGCGAGCGGGACAATTTTTCTTGCATTGCCTCCATCCCCCAAACGCGCCCCCCGCCATGCCATGACGCCAGTGGGGCTTGGTTTGCAGGATGAGTCCTCCTGGCTCTGCAATTAGGAGCCTCTGGGGTGGAGGGTGCTCGAGAAAATTCGGGGGGGAGGGCTCTGGGAGGGTGACAGGGGAGGCTGGGGTTTTGTTCTCCTTGTTCCCACACTGGAAATCCCGAGCGTGCCTCAGTTTCCCCACTCAGCACTGGCGTGGGAACCAGAGCAGGGTGAGGCACGGGGTGTCGAGGGTGCTGGGAACACCCTGTACCGGGCAGGACCAGGCCCACGGGCAGCGTGGGGCCGATTTGGGTGTCATCCCCAGCAGAGCCCAAAATAACACTAGCGGCCCTGACTCATCCCCACCCATGCAGCCTGGCCCCCAGGGAGGGGGCTTCCAGGGCTGGGAGCAAAACCCAGTGCCCAGGGTGTGGGGGCAAGGTGCTGAGGGGGGCTGCATGTTTGGATTTGGGGGTGCTGTGTGTGTGCACGCGTGTGGATGCGTGTGCCTGTTCGCTGGGTCGGGGTGTGCACGTGTGTGTTTGTGCATGCATGTGTACGTGTGTGCATGCATGTGCACCTGTGTGTATGTGTGTGGGCATGCATGTGCCCCTCTTGAGGGGGTGCACGTGTGTGTTGCACCTCTGTTGCAGCCCATCTGCATTAGTGCACATATATGTGTGCACACGCGTGTCTTGGAGAAGCACATGTACAGCTGGTGCCTTGTTTGTGTGTATGTGTGTACATGTGTGTCTGCCAGAAAATGCATGTGTACATACATGTGTGCTCCCAATGGGGTGTATGTGTGTTTGTATAAGTGCATGTGTGCACGTGCAAATGCATGTGTGTGCGTGAGTGCATGCATGTGTAAGTGTACATAGACATGCATGTAAGTGTCTGTAGGCATGTTAAGTGCACATAGACGTGTGCACACACGCTAAGCACCCGCTCCTACCCCAGCCTGCGAACACACGCGCGTGCGCCTGCTCCCACCCGTGAGCACACCCCACCACCCTCACCCACCCAAGACCACGCGTGTGAGCCCCCGCATCTGTCCCAGCGAGGCGGCGGCCAGCGTGCTGGCGGGGAGCGGGGACCGAGGCGCGGGGGGGGGGGGGGGGCAGGGCTTGGCCGGGGCAGGCGGCGGGAGGAGGAGGAGGGAAGTGCGGCTCAGACAGTCCGGCGCCAGCAAACACCTGCAAACAGCTCCGGGCACACAATGGCAAATACAGGTGGGGAACCGCGGCCTCCGTCAGCGCAACCGATTGCATCAGACTCCGGCTCTTGCCAAGAGGCGAGCGAGCCGGCCACCGGCACGGCAACGGGGTGCCTGGCCTTCACCCCCTCCCCACCTTGGGGGTTATTCTTTTTTTTTTTTTTTTCTCTCCTCATCCCCTGCACCCGTGAAATGGGAGTTGGGAAGATAAAAGCAAAGCCTGTGTCGCTCGGCGAGGGGGAGCTGGGAGTATTTCTTGCCCTAAATCTGCCCTGTGAGGTACAAAGCCCACTCCCGGCAGGGCAAATTGGAGGTTTCCAAGGAAAGCATCGGTGTCACGCCACAGCCCAACTGGGGGTCCAGGCAGGGTTTGTGCGCCCCCTTCCCGTCCATCCCCGGGGTCTGGGAACAGTGGGGCAGCTTTTCCAGGAAAGGCATGGGGATCCGGCCCCCACAGCCAGCGCCAGACTCTTGCCCTGCCAAACCCTGAGCCCCCCAGGAGCCACAGCCCCCAGCCTTGGCTGAGGGAATCCCCCACACTGACCCCCGGCAAGGGGACAGGGACAAGAGGCCACCCCTGCTCCCCCAGGCTTGGGGTCCCCTTCTGCCTCCCCCATGCCGTTTCCATCCCCAAAACCCCAGCATGACTGGTTTCTTCCCACCCCACTGCTGCTCCCACTAACCCCAGCCCCAAACTGCTCCCGTGGGTGCAGGATCTCGCCGCCATCGTTCCAGCTGGGGGACCCATCACAGGCTGGGGCTCTCACACTGCAGGGTGCCCCCATTTTGCAGCTACCGAGTCCCATCCCCGTTCCCCTGGTTTATTCCCAGGGTGCTTCTCCTACTCATCCCAATTAAATCCCTTGGGGACACCCGCACAGGCACAGCTGGAGGAGCACAATCCCGGGGTGAGCATGGGGACTCTCACCCCAAACCTACCCCTTGGCTTTTCCTCCCAAGCTAAAAATCCAGTGGAGGTGGCAAAAGCCAATTTTTTTTTCCAGCTGTTAGCATAACCTCAGCTCACTTCCCCAAAAAAACCCCATGGTTTCCAGCCGGACGCCCTCACCTATCCCCCCACCGCCCCATGCCACCGCCCCTGTGGGTGCCAGAGGGTAGCGTGCCCTGGGGGACACTGAACTGGGAAGAGCAAGGAGATGTTCCCAGGGGTTTCCCGATCCCCTCGGACCAGCTGTTGGTTTCTGGATGCTCCATGCATCACTTTTCCCTGTGGAAATGCCCACGGTGCTCGGTGGGGGATGGCTGCACCCCAAGCTCATGTGGGCCATGGCGGGTGGACAGAGGCTTTAGTCAGGAAGGTTTGCATCACCCTGTGCCCCAAGACCCTTCTGCCTTTCTCCTCCTCCTCCCACCTCACAGCCCAGCTCACCTGGCGGCCGCAGCACCCTGGGGACACCCACACTGCGGCTGGCTGAGCCCACAGAAGCCCAGCACAGGAAGATGGAGAAAAGGGGGCTAAAGGTGGTGGTGGTGATGAGGATTTTAAACCCCCATTGCAGGCAGGCCAGCACTTTCCCCAGGGAGCAGGATCAGGCCCAGCTGCGCTGCAGACCAGCATTAACCCGAAGGGCTTTTTTTTTTTTTCTTTAAACACCCCTGGGGTGCTGCCCCCCCCAGGCATGGGGATGCAGCATCTCCCCTTCCAGCCTCAAGTGGCCCCCCTGCCTTTTTTCCTCCTCTCTTTTTTTTGCGAAGCAGACTAGAAACCCCTGTAAAAAAAAAAAAAAAAAGCCTCTTTGCCCCCCCCCCCAGGGCTCCATCTCCATCTCCAGATGGTCCCTGGGGCTCGGCTCCTTCCGTATCAGATAAGCAGAGCAGCACCCAAAATAGCTGGCAGACACCTCCGCCGGGAGAACGGCAGCCTAGGGTTAATTCCTCCCATACCTCAGCTGACATTTCAAAGCTATTAAACAATTAATGAGATTCCTACCGTAACCCTAGCAGTTATGGGGAGAGGGTTTGGGGAGGTGTCCCATGCTCAGGGTGCTGCTCTCCCACCCATGGGTGCTCCCCTCCACCCCAGGAACTGGGTGAAAAAAATAAACAACATTAAAAACTACTTTATTATGTAAAAATGATAACTTTTATAAAAAGTTTATAAAGCAAGTACAAGCCATGTCCGCAGAAATTCACCTTCCTGCACAAAAGGTACACGAACATTATACTCTAGTATAGAGCTCCACAATACACGAGGCCGCGGCCCCAAAAGTTTGGTGACTCCGAGATTTCCCCCCCCAAAATTCTTCCCCCCCCCATCCCACTAAAGACCTTTAAAAAAAAAAAAAAAAAAAAAACAAAAAACCCCTCTGCTATAATCCAAAAATATACAAATAACCGCCTCTTCATCAGTTTTTAAGTTCGGGTCCAGAGTCCTGCTAAAGCTGGGATGCTGAGATCCGGAGGTGGGGGGGATGCTGGTGGTGGAAGGATGATTTTTTTCTTTTTTTTTTTTTTTTCGGCAAGGGGGGGTCGGGTCCAGCCGCTCCCCGCCCGCCGGGCCCGGGGGAGGCGATGCCGGGCCCGGTCGCAGACAGCCCGGCGCCACAGAGGAAGCGGCTATTTACCTCCGGCTGATAACGAACGAGGAACCGGCACCCGCTGCCTGTTTGCTAATTGGCACCGGGGGTGGGGGGAAATAAAGAAATTAGTGTTGTGATTAAATAAGGGGAGGGGGACTTGGGGGGAGTGCTGGATACAAGGGCTGGTGTCGGTCTGCTGGGGGGGGGGGGGGGGGGATACACGACTGGGGTGATCGGGGTGCGGGTGATAGGGGGGGATTGGGGTGCGTGGGGTGGTGATGGGGGGCATTGGGGTGGGGGGGACAACATTATGGCTGTGGGCAGAGGATTGAGGGGTTGGGGGGCTGAGAGGGAGTGGGGTGCAGCGATTGGTGGCTGGGGGGCATTAGGAGTGTGGGGAGGGGACTGGGACACAAAGGGACTGGGTCCTGAGAGTGGTGACTGGGGCGACTGGGGTGCGGGGGGGACTGGGGCACAGGGATTGGTAGCTGGGGGGATGAGGAGTGTGCGGAGGGGATTACGGTGCTCGGGGTGGTGGTGGTGGAAGGCGTAGGGGGGGGTGTTTGGGGGGTATTAGGAGTGTGAGGAGGGGGGCGCCGAGCAAGGACTAAGGGTGCGGGAAGTGGTGATTGGGGGTGTGGGGAGGGGATTTGGGCGCGGGGCGCAGTAGTTGGGGGGACTGAGGTGCAGGAAGAAGCAGTGGGGATGGAAAGGCAGTCATTGGGGGACTGGGGTCCGGGAGGGGGTGGTTGCAGGGAATTGGGGGGGTCCAAGAAGGGGATTAGGGATGGTGGTTGTGGGACTGGGGTGCAGAAGGAGGTACTGGGGGGACTGGGGCAAGAGTTGGTGGTTGGGGAGGATTGGGGCCCGAGGGGCAGTGGTTGGGGGGCGGGGGGATTGGGGGCCGGGGGGTGGTGGTTGGGGGACACGAGAAGTGAGGGGAGGGGACTGGGAGGACTGGGTTACAGGGGGGCTAGGGGGAACACTCACCTGATGGAGTAGCCGTTAGTGACACAAACTTCTCTCGTCTTTGGCGCACAACTCAGGGGCCAGCCCGGCTGCCTGCAGACAGCGGGGACAGGGCTCAGGACCAGGGCCCCCACACCACCCCCAGCCCGTATACCCCCTCCCCAAAAGCAACCCCTTACCTTCAGGGAGAGCAGGGTAGCCTCGGGGGAGGGATCGCGGCCCCTCGCCCCCTCCTCCAGCACAATCTGCAGGTCGAAGATGTAATCGATGACGTGCTGGAGGATCTCGACCTGGCTCACCTTGGTGCCTTGCGGGATTCCCGGCACCAACTCACGCAACTTAGAGTAACAGTCGTTCATGTCGTAGAGCAGGTTCATGGGCTCCTCCAAAGCCGGGCTCTTGTTGTTGATCCCCCGGGCGATAGCCAAACTTTGCTCCGAGAGGCAGCAAACTGTTTCGTAGCAGCTCCGGACCGATCGCACCGGGCTGATGGCTTTCATGTTGCGGGGAGGGAGGGATGCGGGGTGAAAGGTGGATGTGAGAGAAACGCCGGGAAAAAAAAAAAAAAAAAACAACAAAAAAACCCCAAACAAACAAACAAAAAGAAACCCGAAAAAAATTCGTGGTGGTGTTGGTGGGGGTTACGACGGCTGCGAGGATTACAACCACCAAAGCTTGAGCCCCCGCCGAGCCCTCCAAGTGGCCCCCCGCAAGGCCCAGACCGCGCTGGAGAGAGGACACCCCCGCCCTGCCCCTTATATCGGCACGGCGGCGGGGCCGCGCCCCGCATGCAAATCACGGCTAAACCACGCCTCTTTATGTAAATGAGCATCAAGAGCCCACCCTCGCATCGAAATGAAATGAAAGGCACCCCCCACACACCCCCACACACACCCCCAGAAAAGTGACCCTTGGTGGCCCCACGGGAGGACAAACGACCACGCAGGTTCCCCCCCACAGCCAGACCCCCCAAACTACCCCCTCAGCGCGGGAACCCCCCCACACCCCAACCCAAGCCCCTCAAACTGCCCCCCCATCCCACCGAGGCCCCCCTATTTTTAAGCGGAACGATGGGGTTCGGTTATGGGGTGATTTTTTTTTTTTTCTCTCCTGCCCCCGTGTTTTTTACGGGGCGATCTCGCAAGGAAATTTGTGCCGCCCTGTTCCTCAATCCGCTTCTCATCTGACCTCCAGACTTTCTGGCGTCAGGAATTATCTTGTGACCAGCAGAAAAAAATTAATTGCGGTAAAACTGAGGTTACGATGGAGAAACCAGATTTAGGTCAGCGACTGCGAGAGGCCTGGAGCTGGGATTTTTTTTTTCTCTTTTTTTCTTTTTTTTTTTTTTTTTGAGGGGGGAAGAGGAGATTTATAGGCAAAGGGGGTTATTTCAGAAGTGATGAGGAAGGGATGAAGACAACCCCCCCCCCAAAAAAAAAAATCACTGCCTCAAAAAGTGCCAAGCCGGAGCAATCTGGGGTGGCTGGCGCCCACGGGTGTCACCGCAGCGGGTGGCACATGGAGGGATCCCGGGGGGAGCCTCGGTCCTGCGACACCCAGATTGTGAATCCCTGTTAAAATCGAGTGGCAATGACCGCCCCCCCCCCCCGCCCCCATCTTGTTTTGGGGGAATTTCCATGGGTTTTGGTTATGCGGAGGTGAGCGCAGGAAGGGGACGTTACAGCCCAGAGGGTGGGGGGCACCCTGAGACCCCAGCTAATGAGGGGGTGCAAGTTGGGTGACAGAGGCACCTGGAGCAAATTATGCCTGCCCACAGCAGCAATTTATTCCAGATTTGCCCAAATCCCACTTCGGTGGCACTGGGTTTTGTTTCCCTCCTTTGCAAATCTCCCCCCACTCCATCCCGCGGGTCTGGGGGCTGCAGGCCGGGGGGCAGCCGCCCTCCCCGCTTCCCCCCCAGCTCAACGGCTCCCAACCCCCCCTCCAAAGCAGCATCCAGCCATTTGGGAGGGTTGAATTACTGAATTATATTTTTTTTTCTCTTTTCTTTTTTACCCCGCCCCCTCCTCACGAATTTCCTGGGAAATCGCCTCCGCGTGAAGGGTAGCAGCTTGAGGAAGAACTGTAATTACCCTCATTAACCTGCTCGGGGGTACGTGGCAACCAGGACTTCCCTAAAAAAAAAAGGAGGAAAAAAAATTAAAAACTCCACAATTAAAATTCTATATTTTTAAATTAAAAGTTAATTATTTTTTAAAATGTGAAAATAATTTTAAAAACGTTTTTAAGCTCTTTTCAGACGTCTAAAATACTTTTTACTCTCTTAAGGGCGCCCTCCCCCCGCACCCTCAAAGCACCACCACACGCTTATTCCCATGCCCCCCCCCCCCCCCCCCCCCGGTTTCCCAAGGGCGTGGGGAGGGGGGGCAGAAAAGCTGCTTAGGGGAAGGCGGGGGAGGGGGGGGGTCAGCTTTTGTTTGCAGGGGGGTTTTGTTGGCGGCCGTTCCCACAGGCCCTGCCTGGGCGGCGGGACCCGCTGCCTTTGCCCAGCTGTGGCCCGGGCCCTCCAGCTGTGTTGATCTAACTCTCGGCCCCAGACAGCCTGGCGCCAGCCCTGCGCACGTCATGCATTCACACAGGGATGCGTGGCCAAGGCAACCTTCATATCCCCCCCGCTTTTTTTTTCCCCTTTTTAATTTTTTTTTTTTTTCCCCTCCCCACCACCGCCGCCAACAACTGCTTGGAAATTTCGGGAGCGGTTAAAATCTCGGGGTACCCCCAACACGCGAGCAAGGCGTCAGCATGGAGATGTTTCTATGTGCTCATCGCCCCGGCTTTAGGGGTAGCTCTCGGGGGTCCCAAATGGGGTTCTCACACTTTTGGGGTTCTGCCTCGCCACTGGCTCAGGGTTTGAGGTGTCCTCGCTCTGGAGTGGGGACGAAGCGGATTTCTTGGCGCGGAGGAGGGAAAAGGGGGGAGGAAGGGAGTGCGAATGCTCTGGAGTGAGATGATTTCATGGTGAAAAGGGCCCACACTGGGTGTTTTATTAAAATTAAAAAAAAAAAAAAAGGAGAAGGAGCGGGAGCCAGGGTTTACCCAGCTCAGTGAGCCCCCAAAACAATGCAAAGCCTCCTCGTGTCCCTCGGGGGAGGTGGCCGTGTGTGTGTCCCCTGTACAGCTCGGCTGTAGCTCCCCACAACCTTTCCCCTTTTTCCGGGGACGGATCGTTAATCCCGTGCGATTTGCCCACGCTGCAAAATATCTGTGGAGGTCCCCGCAGCTCGTCGCACTCAGGAGGGGGTTCACGAGCAGCTGCCTTTTCCTCCCCTCAAAAAAAAAAAAACATCCACCCCTCGGGCTTGGGTTTGGTTTAATATATATATTTTTTTTTTTCCTTAAATAAGTCGGTACAGGTGGCAGGATGTGAAGGACGTAAAGCAGGGTGGAAAGGGCTGGATTCAGCCCGGCTGCCGCGGGGCAGGGAGGGCGAGCGTGGAGGTCCCGGGGTTCCCGGGGTGGGGGGTGGACAGCACTGGGGGGAATTTCTTGGGTTTTGGAAGAGGGAGGCTGCCTGGAAGTGCTGGCTGCAGGGAAAGGGATTTGGCCAGGAGAAGGGAGGAACAGAGACGTGGCAGAGCAGCCAAGGCAGCGACAAAGGGAAGGGCTCTTCCCCAGGGGTCACCGGGATTCACTTTCGGGATGGGGCTGGGGTATAAATCCCGGGATCTTCGCAGACCCTCGGGATCCTGCAGGAGCGAGGGAGGCTGAGGGATCCAGCTGTCCGCGCTCCAGCTCGGCACAACATGGGAGCGAGAGCTCGGAACAACTGCTTTAATTCATCGGTTTTTGGAGATGCTTCGAGCCAACCGCCCAGCCTTGGCACCCACATGGCACGGCACGGCGCAGCAGTGATCCAAGGGAGTTTCAGTGCTGGAGGAGAGATCCAGATGGATGCTCAAGGGGAAAAAAGGAATTCTGGGCTCTTAAACTTATGATCTTCCATAAACTCTTCTTCCCTCCTTGTCCCCAGGGCCGTACCTGGCGTGGGGAGGCTGCCTGGTGCCACACTGGGCTGTGCCGCGCAGTGAGGTTTGGTAACCGCGCACCTCCCCGGGGGTGCTGGCTTTCCCTGTGCCCCATTTTGTGTCGGGGTTGGATGCTCCCAGATGAGCATTGGGTCCAGGATGGGCTGGCGGCCCTGACCCGGCTGTGGGTCACATGGAGGATGTGCCGAAAGGGACCAGCACCATTTGGCAAAGCCGGCCTTCCTTGGGATCCCCACGGCTGTGGTGACAGCCACGTCCTGAGCTATGACAGCCCAGATTTGGGGGTGTTTTGGGAAAAAGGGGGATCATAAATTGGAGCTGCCAAATTTGGATGGATGTACATCAGCGACATGAGCGTGACAGCAGCTTGCATGGGAAGGAGCCCGGCCCCGGCCACTCTGCTCACCTTGCCCTGTGCCTCAGTTTACCCCTTTGCCCATCGCAGGGATGCACTGCAAGAACCAGACAGTGCCGGAGGCTCCGGTCCTTGCTGTGCACGGGGCTGGATGCGCAGGGAAATGGAGCGGGGAAACTGGGAACGGACCAAGGAACTGGAGCAGACACCCAAAAAGGGGCCACAAGCCCCCTGCCCCCGCCCGAGCCCTGTCACTAGGAGACTGGGTCCGGCCCTGGGGAATGTGCAGCTGTTTGTGCAGAGGATTAGTCCCAGGGACCCATCTTGGCCTCCATGCCCGAGGCAGGGACTGAGCATCCAGTCCCGCAGCCACGCAGGTTGAGCCTGGCCCAACGAGCCTGCAGGCAATGCCCAGCACTGCGGGCTGAAGGGCACTACCTGCTCGTTATCATTAGGGGACAGAGTGAACACAGGGAGGTATTACCTCATTCCAGAACACCCAGGGGAGAGAGAGGAGCGCACACAGCTCTCCGGAGGGGGCCTGTGACCCCAGCCTTGGCCAGCTGCCCAGCCTGATGAGTAGCCACCAGCCATGCCTCAGTTTCCCCACCCCTCTCCTTCCCCCTGAGGCCCAGCCAGGAGCAAGGCCTTGGCTCCGGCTCTGTCCCCTGCAGCACCAGCTGCGCCAGAGGGAACTGCAGCTTCCTGTGGGAAAGCAGAGCCGCTTCTCCAGGACAAACCCAGGGCACCCCCAATGCCCCGGAAAGGGAGAGGCCAGGAGGCTTGGAGCATCCCAGGGTGGTACCTGGCGGCGGGGGGAGGCAGCGGGGCAGGGGGTCCCAGAGGCCTGTGGGCTGGCGGGCGGGTGGCAGTGGCCGTTCCCAGGGCCGGGATTCCCCGCAGCTGCTTCCTGCCGCCCTATCTCACGGGCACATCTGGGGAAGCTGGGAGCAGCTGCCCCCCCGCCCCATGCTTCCTGCGCTGTCATCCCCCCCCTCCAGCCCCAGCCGCCAGTCTCACGGCCTCCCCCCAAGGCCGGCCGGAGCCACCTGCTTCCCCCCAGCCTGATGCCGACCCTCGGCCTGACACCACAGCAGCCCCTCCGTGCCCCATAAACACCCCCAGAGGGGGAGGGTCTTAAACCCCCCCCCCAGCCCAACCATTTTGGAGCATCACAATTTGTGCCACCACAATTTGACATCTGCCCCCCCCATCGCATCCATCATTTCCCCTGAGGAGGAGGAGGATGGGGATGGGGTGGGGGAGTGCGAAGGCCGCAGGTGTGAGCATCCCCACTCGCGGCCCCCCCCCCCCCCCAGCCGCTGCAGGTGTGGGGACACTGGTGACTCAGAGGAGCCTGGGCCCCGCTGCCACCAGCGCCTGGGTGGCAGGCAAAGGGCCTCCTGCCGCCCACGATATCCTCCCGGCGACGGGGTGCGGTGGCAGGGGGGGCAAGCAGCAGGCACCCAAACCCGGCACCACCTTCACCGCAGCTGGTTGCTCCAGCCCCAGGATGGTCTGGAGAGGGGAAACTGAGGCACGGGGAAAGGAGCCCAGTCCAGGTTTTGGGGGGTGGGCAGGTCCCAGGAAGGGTTTTGCTGTCCCCCTCCCAAATCCCTCCCTTTCTCAGCCCCCATATTCCTCCCCCCGGGTCCTGCCGCGCTGCAGGATGTGGCTTTGCCAGGCTGCCTCTTGTTACACCCAGTGAGACCGTTACAGCTCATCACACCCCCCGCCCCGCACTGCCCAGCCCCACATCACACCACCCCCGGCAAACCTGACACCCCCCGACCCAGCACCCTAAAAATCCCTCCAGATTCTCCCCAAAAAACCAATGTGAGCCCCCAGCCCAGCCATCCTCCCCACGGCCAGAAAGCCGCATCCTGTGGCGTTGCATGGAGCAACCCACTCCCCCCATGGAAAAACACGGGGCGGGGAGGTGCAGGGAAGATGCTTTATCTCGGCCCCCATCGCCCCTAATAAGACGGCTTTATTTTTAGCGAAGGTGAAAGCCAGAGCCACCAGCCCAAGAGCTTTTTTTTCCACTCACATCTGCATTTGTACAATTTGGGTTTCCTGCCGCGGTTTCGGCGCATTTCAAACCTGCCCGAATTGTTATTTTGTTCACTCGGCGAAGCGCCGCGCCGATACCTCTTCCCCCCACCCTGGTATAAATAACGCGCGAGCATCCCCTCCTCGACCTCCTTGCTCATCCAGCCACCACCACCCTGCTTTCGCAGAACCGGATCCCAGCATCCCACTGCAGGATTCGGATGCTGGCAGAGGTTTGGGGCGGGACTGCGGGTTTCCAGCACTGGAACCCGGATTTCCAGCCCCAGGGAGGGGGAAGCAGCCACTTTCAGATCCTAAGTAGGGAAACTGAGGCAGAGAGGGGGTCCACACTGGGGTTCGGGGATGGGGAGCCCCAGTTTGACCCCCTGCTCCGAGGGGCTCTGGATCATGCGGATGCACTGGGTTTAAGCAGGAGGTGAAATGTGGTCAGGCTGCAAAGCTGGGGGACAAAGTAGGGGGGGCTGAGGGTTGTACCCCCCCCATGAATCCAGCCCTGTGGGTGTGGGCTGAGACCTGCCCAACTCATCACAGCTGTGCCGGGGCAGGGGAGGGGGGACAGGTGGGTGTCGTGTCCCCCCTCCTCCGTCCGGGAGCGCAGCCCCCTCCTCGCTTCCTCTGACACAGAGTTTCCATCGCCTGGAGCAGGTGCCAGGTGAGGGGCATGGGGGGGGGGATAAGAGGCCCCCCGCATCTCCTCTCCTCCTCAAGCTGTGTCCCTGCAGGGCCCCATCCAGGAAAGGGGACACGGGGCTTCTCCCCTAGTATGTCCCAGCACTCCTCCATTGAAGCTGTGGGACCCCCCCCCGTGCTGCCCCCCAGTCTCTGAGGGGGGGGTGCCCCCAACACAGCCCCCTCCATACCCACCATGGCCCATGGGGATTTGTTAAAAAAAAAAACACAACACAACTCAAATCCAAATCCTCAGATTTGGGCACCCCCTCCAGCCATCTTCTCCCCATGAAACCCCATGACCTCCCGAGGGACGAGGAGGATGCCAGGGTGCAAGGCTGAAGGCTGGGGTCCCCTGTCCCACCCCTGTCCCCCCAGATTTCGTTCTTTAACTCCTTCAAAGCCCAGCAGCGCGGCAGCTGCGCAGCCAGGTGCCGGAAGCTGACCTGCGCTCGCTTTCTCTCTGCTTTGCTTTATTTTTTTCGCTCTCCACTGACCCGGAGAACTTCACTTTCTTAAAAAAAAAAAAAAAAAAATGTCCCCCGTGTCAGCCGGGTTGGGGACAAGCTCCACGCCCTGTGAGATGGGGACATGATGGCACCTGGCTGCGTACCCATTCCCAGAGTCCAGGGACACCCAGCACCCAACTGGGACGGCAGCGCTGGCCGAGGGGGGGTCTCCAGGATCGGGCAGCCAGGGGCTCACACCCGGGCCCTGTCACCCCCCCCACCCCAAAACCTGTGCCTCAGTTCTCTGCTTTTGTTCACCCTTGACAACATTTTGGTGGGGGTTTCAGCTTCATTTTCATTTCTTGCTAGGATTTTTGCTGTAAATCCACCAAATGTGGCCCCATCCAAGAAGGGTGCTGGGGACCCCCCCCACCCCGGGGTGGGGGGCATCAGGACACCCCCAAAACCATCCCCAGGCACAGAGCCTCCCTGGGGACACCGAGATGTCCCTGGCCGAACCCAGCCCAGGGCCCATGGGTGCTGGGTGGGTGTGCAGGGCCCACAGGCTGCCCAGATCATGGATGGGGGTGACCTTGGGACGCCCCCCCAGGAGGGTTCTCTGAGGCAGGACCCCTCGGGGAGCCGGGGCGGGAGAAGGGTGAACCTCGCCGATGTCCTCGTCACCTGGGGTTTGGGGGGGGTGCAGGGGGCTCTGGGTGCCCGGGCAGAGGGGTCGCTCCCCAAAAGGGGCACAGGGTTTAGGAGGGGACAGGGTTTGGTGTTGGGGAGAGTTTGCTGGGAAAACTGGGAAAGTGGGGGGAGGCGAGGGGGCAGCAGGACTTCCTGCACCCACGTCCTCCAGCCCTGCAATGGCCAGGACAAGGTGGGACACGGCCACTGGCACTCCCCCACGGGAGAAATGGGGGGGACGGGGACTGCCAGATGCTGGGGGGGGACACAGGACCCCCAAGGACAGGGACCCTGCAGGGACATGGGACCCCCAAGGACGAGGACCCTGCAGACATGGCAGGGATGACACCACCCCACGCTGGCCCTGCCTGCCCACTTCAGCTCCCTCCCTGGACACCAGTGGGGCCTCCTTGGCTGCTCCCTCTCTTCACCGCCCCCAGTACACCCCCGGGGCCAGTTTGGCTCTAACTGGGCTCACTGGGGCCGTATGGGGAACCCGGCACCCTGGCCGTCACCGCAGTGCTGGGGCGAGGGGACACGGGAGGAACGCGCCCCCACACCCAAATCCTGGGTAGGGGCACAGGCCTGGGGACACAGGGGAGAGCAGGGAGGTGGCCTGGGGCTGCCCCCAAAGGCGTGCGTGTCCCCATGACGTATGTACCCGCGTGTGCTGTGGGTACCTATGTGACCTGTATGCCCTGTATGTGCACATATGTGAGCTGTATGTCCCTGTACATATGTGCATCCATGTATGTATGTGTGCTGCACGTTCATCTACATACATCTACATGCATGTACCTCTGTGTGCTGCATGATGCTGTGCATGCGAGTGAACTGTATGTCTCTGAGTACACATACGTGCATATGTATGTGAGCTGTATGCCCCTGTACATGTATGTATGTGCATGTACATGAGCTGTATGTCCCTGTACATGCATGTATGTGTGCTGCATGCTCATGTGCATGCATGTGAACTGTATGTCCCTGTGCATGTATGCATGTGCATGTATGCATGCATGTGCTGCATGTATGTGCATGTCTGTACCTCTGTGTGGTGCACAACCCTGTGCATGCTTGTACGTGTGCGCTGCACGCCCTGTGCCTGGACACGCGCGTCCCCGCTGCCTCCGTTTGCCCCCCACCCTGTGCGGGCCGCATGTGCCGTGTTTCGGGCCGGGCGCACGCGCACGCACGTCCCGTACGTCTCGCAGAGGCGCGCACGCCGCCCGAGCCACCGCTGCCCCCTGGCGGGCGGGAGGGCGCGCGGCCCGGCAGTGCCCCCTGGCGGGAGAGCGCGGGGCTGCAGCCGCCGCGGCCCCAGGGACCGGACAGCCCCACGGACACGAACCGCCCCCCCGCGGCCCCCCCCGCCTCAGGGGGCCCCTCGGGGTGCGAGGGAGCAGGCGACCCCCGTGCCCTTCGGGTCGCAGGAGGCCCCGGGCACCTTGTGCAGGTCCTGCTGGTGGCCGTCCTCCGCGTAGAAGAAGTCACCGGCCGGCTCGATGGCCGCAGTGATGTCCCCGCGCCGCTGCCGCCTCAGCTCCTAGGACGGTCCCACGGATGGAGCCCCCCATCCCACCGCCCCACGCCACGGCATCCCCACGCCGGGGTTTGTCCCACACTGTGGAGGGTGGTCAGTGTCCCCAGGGGGGATCGGGGGGATCCCAGTGTCCCCACCTACCTGCTGGTACGCGGCCCTGCTGCGGAAGGCAGCTGCCTGCTGCGTCGGATGCAGTGTGTAGATGGCAGGGCCGTACTGGGTGCCCACGTCCTCCTGCTGCTGCATGCCTGGGGTGCGGGGGGCAGCACCCAGGAGGGGGTTATAGGGCACCCCCTGGCCCCACCTTCACCCATGGAGGGTGGGATGGGGAAACTGAGGCATGGGGGGGAGGTTCTGCTAAAAGGGTCGGCTCTGCGAGCCCCCCACTTGCAGCACCAAGGGATGGAGATGCCCAGGACCCCCGTGTTGAGGCCATTTTGGGGTTAAGCCCCTCCCAGACCAGGGTTGTGGGGCTGCCCCAGGGCTGCAGTGGGTCCCATGGCCACCGCCCAGGCCCTGGTGACTCGTCCCTACCTTGCGTGGGGTTGTGGTTCTCCCAGAAGACTTTGAGAAGCCCCTCGTAGCTGATCCGCTGGGGGTTGAAGATGACCCTCACCACCTCAGCGTGCCCCGTCAGCCCTGCCACCATGGCCAGCCCTGCAGCGCACCCTCACCACTGCCTCCTGCCCCCAACCTCCCACCGCCCTGGGATGGCGGGGGGGGGGAGTCCCTGTCGCAGCCCCTCGGTACCTGTGCGCACGTCGTAGGTGGGGTTGGGGGTGAAGCCTCCTGTGTAGCCCAACTGGGTGGAGAAGACCCCCAGAATCTTCCAGAAGAGCCACTCTGCTCCCCAGAAGCACCCCATGCCTGTGGAGAGGGACAGGTTGACCTCATTCAGGGGTGGGGTGGGCTGGGGGCGTCCTGGGGGTGAAGCCCCCCTTCCCTGGCACGGGGGAACCACTCACCGAAAATCACCATCTGCATTGCCGCTGGGAACGGCGGGAGCATGGGCTTCTCGTTGTCGGCGTGGGTACCTGTGGTGGAGGGGGGGGACATGGGGTCAGGACCCCCAGCCTGGCCCAAACTGCAGCCATTTCTACCCTCTCCCCCCACCAAAACCAGGCACCCCCCCCGCTGGCTCCCATCTCCTAGCAAGCCCATCGGTTGCCATGGCAAACATGTGCCCCCTCCCATCCTCAACCCACGGGAGATGTGGGTGCGCACAGGGATCCCACTGCCTCACCTGGCGCCCCGGAGGAGGAGAGATGCTGCTCGTGGGCAGGGGCTGCAGTGCAGGGATCGAGGGGAGTCACTCCCTACTCCAGGCTGCGCTCCCCCCATGTACCAGTCCCCCATGCCAGCACAGAGCATCCATGGGGAGTTCACAGACATCAATACCAGGGCTGGCACCGGCCACCCAGACACCATCCCCCACAAGCAAAGGGAAGCTGAGACCCAGCCACTCATGACACTTGTGGAGTACAAACACCCTCCATGCTCCTCACCTCCAGACCCTCTGTGTGTCCCCCCCAAATTCCCTGCAAGGATGGTCCCCAGGAGCAACCCGGGGGGTTACAGCATTCCTGGGGGGTACAGAGGAGCCCAGCCCCTTCAGCACCCCCAGACACCTCCAGGTGATGGTGAAGGTGGGGGGGGCACTAGGATCAAAACCCCCCAGCAAAGGGGTCCCACCACCACCCTGCCCTGGACCTTTCCCTGCCACCTTGCTCTGGGGACAGGGCCACCCCCCAGCACCGACACCCTCAGAGCAGCCCCCCAAAACCACACAAGGGTGCTGGGGGGGCTCAGCAGGCTGCCCCCCCATCCCTGTCCACAGGGACCCCCCTGCCACACCCAGCCCGTGCTGGTTACTTGCCACTGGCACTGTCGGGGCCCTGCCTGGCAGAGCCTCGGCGGGTTTGGGGAGCACCCTAGCAGCCAACATGGCCCCCTCAGAGATGGGACGTCCCGCCGAGCCCTGCTGCCCCAGCGGACTTGGGAAGGGAGCTGGGAGGGACATTGGGAGCGCTGGGAGGGAGAAGGGTGCAGGAGGCCAAGCCTGGCCGCAGGAGCAGGGTGAGCGTGGGGGGCACGGGAGGGGACGTCCCACTTTGTCACTGAGACGCAGGGACACAAGGACAGGGTGCTCAACTCTTGGATCTTCCCCATGTCCCGAGGTCAGGATGGGGCCAGGGCAACGAACCCCAGCTAGGGGTGGCCAGGGGTCCTGGGGCAGCGGGGTGGAGGGGTGATCCTGTGGGACACGGGCAGAGTCCCCGCGTGTCCGGTCAATCGTTAACGCACCTGCAGGCCGCGGTGCCCAAGGTCACCCCAGGACAGATCCAGCCCTCCCATGCCCCCCCCACGAGTTGGGCTCTGGGCCCCCACAGCTGCGCTGGTCCTGGGTAGCACCCAGCACCCCAAGGCTGAGGGGGGGTCCCAGCTCCTGGTCTCCACCCAGAGATGCTCGAGGATTGCAGGGCATCTGAACCCACCGCCGCCTCGGGGTGTCCATGAGGACACCCCCCATCCACGCACCGCGTGAGGAACCGTCCCCAGACCCGCTGGCGGTGCACAGCCGTGCAGAGTGGTGCAGAGCAGCGCGCAGCCGCGCAGGAGTGGTGCGCAGCCGCGCAAGGGGGTGCAGAGCTCTGCCCAAGCGTGCGCACCCACGCAGGGCGGTGCAGGACAGCAAGCAGCGGAGCACGGGAGCCCTCCCGCGGCGATCCCCGGCCCTGCTCCCACCCGCGATCGTGACCCGCCCACCGCTGCATCCTCCCCGGCTGCCGCTTGCACCCGGTGCAGGGCTTTTTGCTTTTGCCTTTTGCATTTGCAGCCTTGAGGCCTCAAGTTTTCCAGCTTTTTTTTTTTTTTTTTTTTTGTCAGTCATAATGGGGAGATCTGAGAATTTTCCTTCTCCCAGCAAATACTGGGAATTTCCTTTTTCCAAGCAAATAAACCAGAGTGGACGATGCTGACAGCAAAAGCAGCACTGGGTGCTCAGCCACAGCACAGAAAACTGCTGCTCCAAACCCACCTACCCAATTCTGCTGCCGCCAGGGTTCCGCGGAGCTGCGTTTCCTTCCACAGGGTCGGGGTGTTCGCGAACCCCCAGTCAGTCCCCTGCGAGAAGGCCAAGCCCAGGTTTATACAACTTCAGAAACTGCAGCGGCAAAGGGGTTTTTCTTTTGGTGGGAGCAGGTGAGCACAGCCCCCACCTCAGCCTGAAGCATCCCAACCCGTTCCCAGGGGGAATTCACCTCCCTCCCTCTGTGAGGGAGCAGGGAAAAAACAGCCCAGGGAACTGTGTAAATATTTTATCTTTTTAATTTTTTTTTTTTTTTTGGCAGTGGTAATTACCTTTTTGCTCTTACCTGTGCCACGCTCACCAGGAGACGGCATCCAGTTACGATTATGGGGATTTTTTTGCCCATATCCTGAAGTCTGGCAACAACGGAAGCCTCCTCAGCTGTACTGGTAAGTTCCCCTTTTCGTCCCAGTTTAGACCAGACTGAAATGGTTCCCTGCTAGTCCTGCCTCCGAGTGTCCTCGGGAAGGCCAGCAGAAGCAGCTACCTCAAATCCACACATCAAACATCCACTTTTTCCCCCACAGCCCAGCGACCCCCTTTTCCCATGACTATTCCTACCCTCCAGGGCATTCACTAGGCCTCTTCCTCTTAAAAAAACCAAACAAACAAAACCACCCTCCTACCATTTAACTTTGGGCCCAGTTTGGGTGTTATCCCTTCTGTTCTCCTCCAGAAGCCCGACAGGTCTCCTAGGAGGAGCACAGCCAGCAGCGATGTCCAAAACTACACATTTTTCTCTCCCCTCTCCAATTTGGCATGAAACGGGGCTATTTCAGGTCCCTGGGCACACCCGACTCCCGCCCTGCTCCAGCTGGTTTCCATGGAAGTGATGCCACAGTTGAAGGTGCTGTGGGATAAATTCTGCAGGGAACACAGGCATCAGGAATGCAACATCCCAGCAATGCACCTGCTTTGCTGTAAAAGATGGGGGGGGGGGAAGGAAAAAAAAAAAAAAAGAATATGACCTGTGAATAAAGGTTTTTTTTTTTTTTCTTACATAAAGATAATTGCAGGTACCACACCTGGATCTGAAGTATTGTGGTTTTCAAACGGCATCATCCTCTTCCTCTCCTGTCTCTCTTGGGTTCTCTCTTGAAGACCAAAAGGGGGAACAAGCTGGGTCTGACCAACAGCAAAACCAAGCATGCAAACACCTACCAGGTGCAGCGTGAAAAACCTCTCTCTGGCTTTTTTTGTTACTCACAATTAAGATTCTCTCAAAAGCCAAACTGATTAAAGGCCCAAATTAATCAAGTCAAGCTTTCCGTCCTTATTTCCTCCAGCTTTGCAAACAACACAGGTTTTATGCTCCCTCTGAAAATGCGTGAGGACACCAACAAAGAATTTGGGTTTTTGGCCAGCTCAGAGGCAAAGAGAGGCCAAAGCCATCAAAGAACTGAGAGAAGAGGAATTCTTCCGGAGAAAACAAGTAAAATCCCAATAAAATGCAAATGGCCACACAAGGGCTTTTGACACCTGCAAAAACACCAACCTGCGCCCCCCAGAAAGCAGCCCGGGTCCTTACCTGACACGGACAGGGCTCTTTGGAGCTAGGTTTTACTTGTTTGCTTTTCAGAAGCAAGAATTAGTTAAAAAAAAAAAAAAAAAAAAAAAGCACACTTTGGGTGGGTGCATACAGGGTGTGTGAGTGCCCATGAGAGCAACGGGAAAGCGAGGCTCACCAGGCTCATCTTCTGCCCAAGGTGAGAAGAGCAGAGCTGGCAGCTGGCTGCCTCCAGATGTTTCCCAGCTGTGATTTAATAATTAAGATATTTTCAATATAGCGCAATTTTCCTTGACAATGACCCATTAAGTATTGACAATTAAAGCACCGTTACTGGCTCAGGCAGTAGATTTGTTTGTGGCTCTCCTATTCCCTCTGAGCTGCCAAAACAAGAAAGGATTTCTCCATTCTTTACCTCGAGCAGTTTTCCCAGGAGAAGTCATCTGGGATGCGTGCGGGTGCCTGCCTTTCACACACGCCTGGAAGGAGCGGATAATCACCAATTCACCCAGGAAACGGGAATGAATCCTGAACAGCGAGGCCAGCTGGGCACTGCCCCTCCGCAGGCAGCCCATGCCGCCGGCCATCTTCCCAAGTCAAGGAGCGAAAGCAACCCCAAGGTGCTGGGAAGGAGCCCCAGAACCGCACCAGGACAGAGCCGCACGTCACAGCAAGGCGAAACCTCACCATCACTCATTATTTTAAGGTATTAACACCACAGCGAAGCCCCGAGTTGCTGTGCAGGGGGGAAACGGGAGGTGCGTGCCCTCGCTACGCCGTCGCAGCGCTGAAAAGGGAGCAGCAGACAACAGTGATGCTTAACAGGATCTCACATTTATTACTGAGAAGTGATTAATGGTGAAAAGAAAGGCAACGCCCATTCCTCATTGGCTTAACAAGAAACAGAAGAAACATATTCACTACACATTTTACAATATTTCTTTTTTTTTGTCCAAAATTCATTTTCCTGTAAACAAAACAAGTTTTTACCACTGTTCTCAGCTTTCAAACCAAATTAATCCAGACTTAATCTGTAAATCTGTATAATGCACAAGAACAGAACATTTCTTAGGACTCCTAGTACTTGACTTTTGAGTAACCAAGGGTCAGAGAAAAATGAACCACCTTTAAGACACAACCTCGTGGACAATTTCTGTTCAATTCTTCTTAGGCCAAAACCCCAACTTCCTCGTAGAATTCCTCCTCTTCCAGGCCAGGGAGGGGACAAGAAGAAAATAATAATAATAAAAAAAAATTACTCCACGTTCTGCGGTGGATGTTACAACTCGGTGTTCCAAGTGCAAATGTCAAAACCAGGGGAAGGAGGCGCGAGGGGATGGAAGGAAGGGAAGCGGCGGGGTTTAAAAATTACAGAAAAAAAAAAAGGCATATGCCACTTACGGACTTTAAAAATAAAAAAAAAAACATAGTAAAAAGACAAAAAACAAAGCGAATGCTCTGAAATCACAACAAAAGCCAAAAGGGGACAGTTTTTACCTACACTCTACCTAGAAGGGATTTTTTTTGTTGTTTTTGTTTTTTTAAGTCCTATGTCTTGTGAAATTCCAATACTTTTTTTTTTTTAAACTGCAAATTTGTAAGAGTCTTTTTGAAGTCAATGAAATTAAGAAAAAAATGTCCTAATTCTCTCCGGGATATTTTTTGCTCTTTCTTTCTCTCTCTGAAAGATGGCTGGGATGCAATCTTTGCTGCAGTCTCTGGGGGAGGAAGGGCCTTTTACTTGACACGGCCTTGGCGTTCCTGCAAAAGAAAAGACGACAACGTTAGCAGAGAGCAATTTTATTCACCGCTTTCACACATCAGTGTTTCAACATGCGGATCTGCGATGGAGACCTGTCCCACGTGAGCGAAGTCCCTGGAAAAGTATTTCTGTTTGCAAGGGAGGTGCAGTGACGGCGTACGGCACTGCTTGCGCCTGCCAGCTCCTCACGTTCCCCTTCACAAGGGATGGTGCTACTGCAGCTTTGCTCCCCGCCCTCTCCTCTTGCTCACGGCAGCATCCTTCAGCAGTTATGGGCGCCCTCCATGCTAAAAGTCCAACAGCATAAAAAGGAACAAAAAACCCCAAAACAAAACAACAAAAACAAACCTACCACCAAGAAGGACAAACTGAGGAAGAATTGGTGAAAAAGGATGGAAAAAAGACACCTCAGCCACCACCAGGCTGGAAAACAGCGCCAGGGCAAAGCGGAGCTCTGGCTGGAGAAGGCTTAAGCAGCTTTGGGAGCAGGACTCGGGAGCGCTGCGCGGATCAGGCAGAGCCCCTGCATTGGGAAGAAGGAAAAGGAAGCGAGGAACGAACGCCGGGGCTCACAGCAGAGCTCTGCCTGCGCCCAGCTGCTGCCGGAGCACCCCCCGGGCACTGCGGGTGCTGCACAGCCCTTGCAGCTTCGCCTGAACTCCCGTGTGGGCACCCGAGAAGACTGCAGCTCAAACGCAGGGAGTACTGACGTCTGCCTCAGTCTGCAGGGACTGAGATAGCCCACAGCCACCAGCAGAACACCACCGATAACTCTGAAACCTACTGATGGCATCTCACTCGAAAACCAACAGGTTCACAAGGGTCACCCACTGACTGCTCCCGCCCCCTCGGTGTTCACCCACCTCTCTCCCCCAGCACTGAAGGAACGTGCAAACATTTGCACCGAGCTGAACAGGCCGCACGGCACCAAATACACCCAGGCACCAAGGGCTGCTGTACTCCCTCCTGCGCTGAGCGCTACGTGCCGCAGTCTCATCTCTGTTAAACCCAAACAAAACCCCACAGCATCGCACGGAAGTGGGTCTGGACTATCCCAAAGGGTTAAGAGATGCTGCCCAGCCACGTTCTAAGTGCTGTTTCCAGATCATACAACACCAGCTCGAAAATAAAACCTGTCAACAGCTAAAGGGCTCTTGGCTGATGCTCCTCCCTGCCCCTTCTCCAAGCACAGGCAAATCCCTGCAGTCTCCCGCGGGAAGAGCACTGCGTTTTGGCTCTGGCTCCTGCGCTCAGTGGCAGAGCGAGCTCGTCACCACCAAGAGATGCCAAGTCCATGCCGCCTCCGCTGCGAAGCAACATCTGCAGAAGGTGCCCGCTGTAGGTTCTCCCTTGTGGTAACTGAGCGAGAATCAGCCTGTCAGGGCTCTGACGAACTCAAATCTGGTTGTTTCAGCTCAGGATGGTTCTCTGCAAGTCTGCTGCTCTGCCCGCTTCCTCCTGCCCCACGTTAACCCGCTGATCAGAGGCACTTTCCCTTCCACCACAGCAGCTCGCGGGCACGGGGAGTGCACAACCTCTGCCAGAAGCATGCAGGTTGCTCGAAGAAATAACATCCTCTGCCACCACCGCTAAATCCATGGAGATATAACAGCATGTATGGCCATCTACTCTTAGAAACCTTCCCAAAAAGGGAGGCCTTGCATCCAGCTCCAAACAACACCGCAGGCTTTGGCAGCCGCTCAGCCACACGCACAGGGTGACCCAAGGAGGCTTCAGCTCCACTCCTCTGCACAAGCTGGACGAAGCAAGCCCTGTGTGAGACCAAGCAGAGATTGCCTGCTGGGGAGAGGGATGAGGCAAAGGCAGACATTCTCTTCAAGAGTATTTGCCCCACAGAAGTCGACTTAATTCTCCTCTTCTCCAGTAAGTTTGCCCAAATCTGTTACAGGTGCTACTCGCTGCTAAAAAACCACCACTGCACAACAGCAAAATAAAGCCACCATGCTGGGAAGCAATGCCAGTCCTGAACACGAAGTAAAACAAGCGCTGCAGGGAAAGCCACAAATCAAAAGGAAGGTGCCAAGCCCCGTTCCTTCTCTGCTGGCTGGCTCGGCAGCCAGCGCGTTATGTTAAACAGATGGTAACACAACGCCTTCCTTCCGGAAGAAACTACGACTGCCTGAGCTAATGCCTCCGTCTTCACAAACGCAGATGCGGGATAAGCCAGCTGCTAGGCTGAATCATCCCACTCTCCGCCGGCTGCCAGGGCGAGCATCCTGGGCCGGCTGCAGCCAGTGGCTGAGGGTCCTGCTGAGCGCGTCGCCCCATTAGCTAACCAGATGGACCCCAGATTAGCCACTTCTGCTCCCCGCCGTGGAGGTGAGGCTGTGCATGGGTGACAGGGAGCAGGAAACAGGAGCCAGGCTTGGTGTAAAATTCCCCCTCAAAATCCCAGTGTGCCAGAACAGAAGGTACCATCTTCCAAAGAGGCTAGAGCAGATATCCCCGTGTTCCCAAGCAAGAGAGGGGACCAGAGACATGCCTGAAGTGAACATCTTCATTTTAAGGTGGATTATAGCCCAGTTTTTCTCAATCCACTCTTCTGTTTAAAATCTCCTGCTATTCAACCTCGAAATACCGGTGTAGAACTACTGCTGTCCTCCATCAGCACTCCAAACAGCGTGAGGAGCTTGCCACAGAAAAACGCAGGATGACACCTAACTGCACCTGCTGAAGGCTCTCGAGGGGCTGACTTCAACACCTACCTCGAGCTGTCCTTCCTTGCCCTCCGCAAAGAGCAGGGCTTTAGGCACAGCCAAGCCTCCCGCCCGGGAGACACCGAAGCAGCCAGCCAAGGGCCTGGCCGAGCAGGCGCTGCCGAGGGCACTGCTGCCAGGGAAGGAACAGCTCTCTGCTCATTTCAATATTGCTGCTCTTGCTCTTCTCCAGGAGATTCACAGCCTCTCTCTTGCGTCTCCTCCTGCAAAAAGGAATAACCAGGGCCTGAAGAACTTTCACACTGATCTACCAGCCCAACTGCAGATCCCATGAACGCTTCTTGGTCCTCGGAGTGTTGTGGAGTAATAAGCGAGCGTCCAAGTCACAGCAAAGCAGCAAACAGATCTACAGAACACACAGCAAAGGTCAGCAGTGTTGCAAACGTTTGGCCTTCCTGGCTCATCCTCCTCCGAAATCACGGGTTACAGGATGGTGTAACCCACAGCCCACCCAGCCATGGGACAGCCCGGAAGGCAGAGCGGCATCTGCATGCACACGCTGGGCTTTGCTCTGGCATTGAGTCCCTGGGGGGCAAAGAGATTCCATCAGAAAGTGTTTTGCTCTCTGCGGCTGCACTTTGATCAGATCTGGGCTGTGTCTTATTGATCCATGCGGGAGGAGGAAGAGAGACACCAGCTCAGACTCTCATCCCAGGTATCAAATCCCTCAGCAAGCGGAGGGGCAGGAGCACAGCAGCACTGAAATGGCTGAAGCGCAAAGCAATACACCGATGGCTAGAAAGACACACGCCGTTGCTCAAATTAAGTGTTGGCACATCATTGCGAGCGTGCTTCTGGGCCGGCGCTGTTTAGAGGCACCGAGCTCAGACAAGGCAAGTGTGTGTAAGCAGCAGCCCGCTGTAATCATCCTGCTTAAGCCACTTCAGTCAGGTCATCGCTGTCCCCAGGGTGCTGCAGCAATGTCACAAACCAGGCCCTGGTAACAGCAACAGAACGAGCTAGTGGAGAAGGCTCATGAGAGATGATGTTATCTAGTCACACTGCGGGGAGCCAACAACAACAGAAGGCTCAAGAGTTTGTAGAGATACGATGACAATAGGTGATAACGCTACGCATTTGTTCAGAGGCTCCTACCTTGATTAACAACCAAGGTTGATCCTCAACACTCCTCCAGCAAGGGTAAGGATGTTATTGCCACACTGCAGGTGGGGAAAAGAAGACTGTAACGAAAGGAAGGACCTGGAGAAGAACCAGGAGCATGGCTCCCAGCTGTGCAGCACACAAACTGTGGTTTATTTGGTCCCATCTGACCTGGAGCACAGTGTAGCAGCCTGAAGACATCAGGCAGGCCAGGAAGCAGTCTCAAACTGAGAAGGTCCTACAAACAAGGCATCACTCTCCTAGTATGTGCCCACAAAGGAACAGCAAGAGATCACTTCATAAGAGTTTGGTCTGTGCTACCAGTAGCATTCCCCAAAGGGCCGAGACACCCAGCCATTAAATACTGGCCGGAAGATGCACACATGCAACTCTGGCTCATCAGACACCTTGCTCAACAGCCCGACTCAGCCCACGATGCCTGCTCAACGATGTGGCATCTTGCTGTTTGAATTCTCCTCCCAACACTGCTGCCCATCGTGCACTGTATGCAATCCTAGCAGCAGGATTTCCACATGCCCGTGTCTCTGAGGCAAATGTCTGACTTGTCTCAGAAACCAGGAGTTAAAGCAGCCCGTTGCCTCAGACATGCCCAGCGCAGCCTTCCCAGCAGGATCAGCTTCAGGCTGGTCACAGTCAGCACAGATGATGGACGATGCACCACTTTCTTATGCTCATCTGCTCCACAAACAGCCATGAGTCCTGATTTGTAAACCAAACATGAGTTTTTCCTGCTGTCAGCCTTAGAAAGCCACCGGAGTTACAGAGAAAAGCTCAGCCTAGTCTGCCTCACCTAGGAAAGCAAGATGCTGGGTAAGGAGGACACAGAGCGCCAGGACTTTCCCCCTGCTGCGGGTTTTATACAAGCAAGGAGGTCCCTAGCTGTCAGACACCAGCAGGCACGCTGCTGATCCCCAGCATCTTTCAAGGCACCTTTAAAAGTGATGCAACCCATTGCAAAGAATGAATCTCCTCTTGCTGAAACACGGTATTTGATGGCATGAATAAGGCAGCCCCACTCCCATCAGCATTTATCGTTACCCTCCCATGGAGAGCTTGGTCCCACAGGGCAAAACTCTTGCAGGGAAAAAAAAAAAAGCAAAAAAGCTAAGAACATATATGAATATTTAGAGCAAAGAGCAATGCAGAGCAGCCTGGGACTCCCAGTGGCATTCCATGTGAGGGCAGCCGGGCTCCTGCTAGTGACTGGAACTGGACTTGCTGGCTTCAGAGCTCAAGCAAGATACCAACACACGTCCTTTCAAGGCATTAGGAAGGAAAAAAATTATTATTGTCTTAAATCAAGGAGTCTTTATTCTTCCCTGTCACTACAAGAGAGGAGTTTGCCATGTTTCTTCCTGCCAACACTTCCCACTTGGGCAGCTCAATCTCCTCACTACAAAGTAGGGCGCTTGGCTTTAACCTACCTGTCCACACCAAAATCCTCACAAAGCAGGGAAGAAAGTGACTAGCATGGACAGAAGTAATGGAAATAATTAATTGAGCATTTACCAGAGGTTCACTCTGAGCATTGTGCCAGTGTTTTGACCTACACCAGATACAGTGTTTTGTTTTTGTTTTTTTTTTTTCTCCAAACAGACCAGGGTTCCTTCTCATTTGGGTTCACATGAAATGTGTTTCATGACTTTGCTTACCTTAAATTGACGCTCATACCTTAAGTATAAGCGCTGGAAAATGAGTGCCATATGATTCCTTAGAAAAGGAAGGGCTCTCACTGTAATGTTTCAAAGCCTTCACTGCTGCAGGGTTAACGGCACCTTTGTGCTGTCCCCTGTTACATCATGCAAGCATAATTCCAAGGACTGAATGATCTTGTGTGGAAAAAACCTGTGGAGCTTCACTGGAAACTGTAGATCCATAAGAGATCCAGGGAAGGGAGTGAATAATCATAGAACGGTTTGCGTTGGAAGGGACCTTTAAAGGTCATCTGGTCCGACCCCCCTGCAAGGAGCAGGGAAATAAGTGACAAAGTTTACTGATGACACTAAGCTGTTCAGGGTAACAAAAATAGCAGCTGACTGTGAAGAAATGGAGTACTTTGTGAGAAAAAGCAGTTGAACATTGCAGTGAATTTGGTCTGTCTGGTTTAGGTAAATCAAATGACACACGTGGGAAAAAGCACTGACCTAACTCCAACGTGACAACTCCAAACTGACCATTAACAACTGGGAACACAAGCTCAGGGTTACAATCCATAGCTCCAGGAAAATGCCTACCACCAAGAAAAATAAACTGCAGTCAGAAGAGAAGATGGCTTTATACAAACCCAAGCTGCACCTCTGTCCCAAGTCATGTGGAGCTCTGTTCCTCTCCATCTCTACAGGCACGCAGAACTAGAACAGGGTCAGAGAAGAGCAACAGAAATGAACAAAGGACAGAAGGGTTTCCATCTACAGAGCCACTGCGCTCTAGCTCTCAAGCTTGGAAGAGAGACAACTGCAAAAGCACAGCAGGTGCAGAGGAGACACTGAAATCAACTGCTCACCAGCTCTTCCCACACAAGAACTAGGGAGCATCACACGAGGCAGGCTCAAAGCAAACCAAAAGGATGTGTTTCTTGATACAACACATAATTAAGCTAAAGAACGTGCTGCCGCAGGATCTTGAGGATGCTCAACGAATGCATCAACACCTTGGACATGAAAAGAAATCATGAGCTCTTGAACATAAAGATGTATCTTCCGGGTCAAAGAAATTCCTGAGTCACAAGTTGTTAAAGGTAAAGAAAACCTTCAGCAATGGATAAACATGTGTTTCCACTGTCCTTACAGGCATTTTCGCTCGACCATGTTACTGTTAGCTGCACATAGAGCTTTTTACTTGGAAAAAGAGAGCAAGGATGCTTGAGTAACGTCTACGTGTCCATCAGATCAGCGGATCTCACAGCCACAAGGGAGGTAACACTAGACTGCACAGACTTATGGTCCGACCTACTGCAGTTTGAGGCTAAAATACCACCTGCATCTTGAACAAGGCAGAAGAAACACTTCATCCTACAAGAAACCCAGACGATATTCTGTATTATGGAAGGACAAGAGGAGATCTATTTGCTTACCTCTGTCAACCACGAAGAGCTGAATTCACAAGCTCAAGTAAAAGAGCCAATACTCTCGTAGCCCGCTATATGTAGCCGCATCTTTTTGCCACTCAAAAGGGAACACATAGCAGTATTCACTGGACAGTTTTGTATTTAAATTATTTTTTTTTTTCCACTTTAAAAATACCAAGAAAATGGCATCTGAATCGGCTGAACCCCAAACCAGGCTGGCTTGCAACAGCCAAAAGATCGATGATCAGGACTTCATGATTTCTTAAAGATTTGCAGATGATGATGGGAAATACTCTGAAGTTATTTTACAGGAGATGGCATCGAATTACAAACAACAGAACTGAGAGAGCAGAACCTTCCCCATGTGTACCGATGCACACAGGGAAGGAAACTAAAACAGCGTGGTTTCTTTTCTCCCTAGGATTAGAAGCAAAAGACAGTTTTAGGTAGATTTTATCGAAGTCTTCTAAATTAGTATTACATTACAAGAAATAGCTCTGCAGTTAACCACACACAAAAAAAGCTCAGCATTATCCTTTTACTGAAACAAAATTCTAACGATATGGAACCAGAAATGCTGTCTTCATTTCCAAGTTCTTGCTGAAGAACGACTTATAACGTCCAAATGCTTTATTAACTGCTCAAATGCACTATTACATGACTTACAGACAATTAAAATCCTCACACTGGGCAGCCAGTCACTGGAAGGAGTGACAATCAACTCTCTATCCCGGTCATCAGCTTGGATAATGACAATCCTCGTTAATGGAGAGTTCTCCGGGTCACTTTGCTACAGGAAAAGCAGCGTGGTGCTGCTCTAGCTGGTGAGCGTCCAGGTTTCGCACCACTAAGGAACTGGTTTATAAAATCACCAAGCTGTAAGATTGTACCTGGCAGTAATTGTACTAACAAGAATACCCAGGAAAACGAGAGGGCTCTAACAACTACGGCAAAAACGATCGCACAGTACAGAACAAGAAGCTCCCTAAATGAGTACCTGTCACATAACACTTTGCAGGAGACAGAAAGAAAGCGACTTCTTTCAGACACCGGAGTGTTACAGAACTACATTTTTGTTAATAACAAGTGAGGAACACTGCGCATGAAGCTATTCTGGATGTACTGCATATGTACAAGGCTCACTATCGATGTACTTCAACAGTTTTCTTGGGATCCTAATCAGCTTTCAGCAGCGTCTCGTGACCTGTTGCACTTCTGCGCCAGACAGAAAATCCAGGGGACTGAACAAAACCGTGTCCCGGTGCTTTCACTCAACAAAATAGCTGGCAAATACTTCTAAGGAAAGTTACTTTTTCTGGAGAAGTAGGTGTTAATAAAATAACCCGAAACACAACGCCTGTGTCAGTAGCTATTAACCTCAGTGTCAGTAAGTTACCCAGAACTCTTGGGGAAAAAAAAACAACAAAACCCAAACCCTTCGCACTGTTTCTACAGAATTTGCCAGCCACACACATGCAATTTCAGCTCAACTGCTGGGAAAAAAAAAAAAAAAAAAAAAAAGGGACTTTGTTCTTCCAAATTTAAGATGTTGACTTGAAGTCATCAGTATGTTGATAATACATGCAATTAACATATTTATAAGGAGGATCAGTTCAGGGTACTCTGCAACTTGGAGCTGAAATCTCCCAGCCAAGGAGAAGACATCAGGATAGGAGGGGGCATGAAGCTCTGCCCCACACCAACTGTGCAACAAGTCTCTTGGGAATAATTCCACAAGAACAGGATGTGAAACAAACTCCCCCTGTTCAAGGCCGTACCTCTGAGAGGTGCAAAGCCTCCTCACTGCGCACGGCCTGCACTGCGTCTGGCCCAGTAACTAGAGAAGAACTGCTGAGTCCCATTACCAGTTCCCAAAAAACAATTTTACACAGTGCATCTCAACAGCTCCTTCAATCAACTGCAACAAGTCGACTTTAAACATCATCTTTTGTAACATTATGTATAATATTAATAAAATGTTCTATTAAAACATTATTTTAAAGACTGCTAACAAGACATTAACAGCGAGAGGCAGGGCTACGCTCTTCCACCACCCAACTTCCACTTCACTTGCAGTGAAACGGCTCCCAGCTGCTCCCGTTTTACAGAGGAGGAAACAAAGTTCCCTGTCTTACAGAAGAAAACAAGGATTAGGGCAACAGCTAAGCCTTTGCCTCCGATTTTCTCCTGCCTTTAAACAAAGCTAGAACACAACCAAACATATGCGAGAACACCCAAAGTGCTTTGTAGTGCTGGCTTAAAGATATCATAAGAACACGGCACTCCTTATGTCAAACAGCCAGTACCGAAGTGCTAAAATGAGCAGGATGGCTTCTGCTTCCTGGGCAAACATATGAGCAGGGACACTATTAACACTCCTTTAACCAGCAGGCAGTGCAGCTGAGACACAAAGCAGCGCATTTCTGGAAATAACAGCTCCAGTCTGGCAAATCACACCTTTCTGTTTCAAGGCTGGTATACCTCAGCACAAAACACCCCACGAGAAACCACCCCATCCTACGCAGCTCGTCCTGACTCAGCGCCCACCAAAGCCCCAACACGTCTCTTACCCACTGCAAACCTGACCGAAAACTGAGCACTCTGGTCCAGGAGGGGACAGGACAGGACTGGTTTTCATGGAAAATCCTTCCTAAAATCCCTAGAACCTGCAGGTAGCCAAGTCCTCCAACGCTCAGCAAGGCAAAGGGAGAAAAATATCAAAATGAACTTCCTTTAAGTTGGCATTCATCACTTTTCCAGAAAGCACGAGCTGTGACCCTTTCACATGCAAGCAGATTGCTATCTAAGATCTTTACACTGAGGTCACTGCAACATTCCTAGAAATACAAGTGTATTACTACAGGCTAGGGACTTGTTGGTTGTTTTGTTTTTTTTTAAAAAAAAAGATAAAATAGTCCTTATACAGAAGAAGTCTGTGACATGCTCTGCCACAAAAGCAGCTGTTATGGGTTTCAAGAAGTCCTGAATTGCTTCAGGTAGGATCGTACTGAGAGCCAGATTAATCACTTTGGGTCAGGAGAACTTCCAAAGCTTTTTAAAAAAAATGGATTAGTAGAGCAAAGCAAGGCACTCAAAAGAAATGCAGAGCAGCCTCTGAGGACAAGATGAGCACAGGCAACAGAAAAGGACAAGCAAGAGCATGATTTCAGTGTTCACTGCTGAACTGTTTACCGGCCAATGTGAACAGCACAAACACCAAGCAAAGCACTTTTCATAGGATTTCTTGGAACTATTTTAGGGGATTCCAAAGAAATGACTCTACCAGTGAGAAGTAGAAAAGAATACTCAAGAGTTCCCAGACTTTCACAAGAGCTTGTCCATCTGCTCCGGGAAGAAGCAGGAACCAAACTGCAAATCAGACAAAGCTTTAGGTGAGCTGGAAGCCAAGTGAAACAATCTGCAGCTTGCTACGAGTTCAAAACAAGTCAAACCTTGATACATTTAAGCTTCAAGGAACAGGAATGCAGAACACATCCCAGTCATCCAAAGACTGGTGGCAGAGACAAAGAGCTGGTAGCAACAGGAATTCCTGACACAAAAGCAGCTGGGCAGAGTGCAGGCAGGGAGCTGCACCACCGACGGCTGCCAGAGCGGCATTTCTTTCCAGTGCCGCAGCTCTCGTTTCCGATATATTTTTTTAATCCAGGTCATTACCTGAGATGCTTTAAGGCAGACATAGCAAGCCTTGGGTTACTTTGCCACCCACAGTCCCAGAGTAACCATCAGCATTGACTTCAGGAGAAAAAAACCTCTCCTTGAGGGAAAATGACTGCTTCTCAAAGAAACCGTGAAAGAACAGTTACAGAAACCTCAACCATCTTCAAGGCTGCGTCAGCGAGCAATCGAGGAGGTCAAACTTGCTGAAAGAAAGACCAAGTCACTTCCTCTGTGCCGGATGTTACAGGGCAGGGGCCCTGAGCATGCAACAAAGAGTGAGTCAATGGTAAAAAACAAACAGCAACTGTATAGCTGCAAGACTCCCTCCGTGCCTGTAAATTCCAGAGACATATGACTAAGTTTCCTTTCAAAGAAGAAATGTTTTCCTAATCAACCGCTTCTGCACTGGAGTGCCACACGGAATCAACTCAAACATCACTTAGAAAGGAGGAGCGGGCACACTGAACATCCATGAGCTTCTGCCTCTGCCCCTCAGGCACTGGCACATCCCATAAAAATTGAAGAAAGCAGCGGAGGAGACTTCAAAATGCAACTGAAAAGTAAAGGTGGTTTACAGTTTTAAGAAAATTGCTAACCCATATTTTTAATACTTTATCCATTTTCAGCCATTACAAACAACTTGCAAACACAGCAGCCTTCCAGCAGGAGAGACCATCAGTCTGCCCACCCTTCCACGAGCCTTCTCTGCTCTGCTGCTCTTCCTTCCGCCTGCTACCTGCTCCCATTTACCCAATATTAACTCTCCTCATCCACCCAATGCCCACCTGCCCTCTGAAAACATTCCTTCCCTGCCTTGCATTCTCCCACTGCACCAAGGTGTGTCCCTCTCGCACTGCAAACTGTTGCTCCCGGAAGTCAGATCTGGACAATACAGAAAGTTCCACTTCCTATGATGTCCTGCACAGACTAGATTTCTGATTGCAGTCAAAACCTCAGTTAGTAAAAGAGAAATCATCACTTCAGTACAGCTGGGTACCAAGTGGAACAATTTTAGGATGTGAAATCACATAAAATATTCAGGTTCTCACAAGAATGAAGTTTACACCTCCACGTCTTGCAGTGTATTCCTCCCTTACAGATTTTCTTCAAGTGTTAGGGTACCAGTTGCAAAACGTGACCACCTTTGCGTATGGGTGATGCTATTTATACAGACAATGCTCCAAGTAAAATAGATTTAAAAAATGAAAACCTGCATTCACCACCACGGTGAGCAGCTGCAGCTCCCAACTCAGTTCTTCAACTGCTGGGTGGAAAAATTCCCTATTGCTGAAACTAAAGGGACTGTCAGAAAACTTGGCGAACTCCCAGAAAGCTGTGCTAATTTGTAATTACTGTTTTGATCAAACACAAGCAAGACCCCTATTGTGGGCAAGGTCAGCCACAGGTGACTAACACAGCTGTACCCAAGTAAGACTCAAGGCCCACTGGCCACTGATTTTTGAGCAGAATTCTCAATTAGCAATCCTCCTGTTAATGAATCAACGATGACAGCAGGCTTCGAGCTGACGGACCCGAGCGGCGAGCCAGGGCAGCTGCAGGCAGGTGGCAAGCACAGCTCACGTGCCATGCTGCTGGGCAGTGCCCACGCAGGCGACAGCAGGGCTTCACACACAGCAGAGCTCGCTGCCAAGAGGAATGGCACGACCCGCTCCGCATCCAGCGGAGAGAGGACAAGTAGTCATGGGCTTAAATTGTAGCAAGGGAGATTTAGGTTGGGCATTAGATAAAGCCTTCGAACAGGAAGGATAATTAAGTGTAGGAATAGATTGCCTGGGGAGGGACAGGAGCTCCGGTTCCTGAAGGTTTTACAAGCAGTGGGAAACATCTGTCATGCTGACCCCACTTTGGGTAGGGGGCAGATCAGGCGGCCATTCAAAGAGCCAGCTCTGTTTTCTAACAACTACCCAAATCCCCCAACTCATCTCCTGCTTTATACTGCTCCGGTTCAGGAGCTGACAACAGCACAGGAATAAATTTTGTTGAGAATACAGAAGGCTGAGATTCAGAGCCACCAAAGGGCCGTTGATTGCAGGCAGGGCCTGGGCAAGCCTCCTCACACCGCTCTGCCGGGGTGCTGCCACCCATTTCCACCCCAAACAGAGGCTGCCACTGGGCAGCGGGTTCCACGTGCCAGCCCACAGCTGGCTAAAAAGCAGCCCGATGCCCACTAAGCTTGCTCACAAGCCCTGAGGCCCTGGATCTAGTCCAGTGCAAGGCAGCCGTCCTCCATCTCCGGCCCCACAGGACTTCGCTGAGACAGACAAACACATTACCTTTTTAACGTTTTCCTCCTCCTCTTGGCGTTTCTCATAGTGTGAGAAGTCATCGAAGATGGAGGTGGTGTGCTTGTAGGTGGCAATGATTTTCAACACCTGCTTAGCCTTTTCCAGAGGCACCTCCTGAGTGTCCCTGGAGTTGGTCACTGGTTTATTCTCGTTGTTCTCTAGGCGGATGTGCCGCAGCTGGCTGTTGGGAACGTCCTTCACAAAAATCCACCTGACATCAAAACGTCCCTTCCACTTGTCCTGGGACCACACACCCGCACACGTATTATAGTCCACAGCAGATTTCATTTCTGCTACTCCGCAGAAGTGACCGCTACCGTTGACACTGAACAGTAAGTAAACGGGGCCCTTCCCGTTCATGGAGCGATAAGCTGCGTCCAGTCTCTTGTTGCCGTGCTCTGTACTGCACCAGATGTTGTATTTAATGGAACGGTGGATATCGTCCTCAGAGTAACTCTTAATGATGAAAACCCGACCGTGTTTTGGGTTCCAATCAAAATCCTTGGGGTTGTAGTTGTTGATGGATCTCAACTTCTCCAAGACCGGGTGCGGCTCCGAAGGAGCAGAACCAGAACTGGCCTGAGACTGTCCCACTCCATTACCGTCCACCCCATTTTGACCAAACCCGTTGCCACGATTACGAGGGGCAACCCAGCGGGTGGGCTGAGCCGCTGGCTGTGGCACAGGCAGCTGGGCTGGCTGCGGCAGTGGCTGGGGCTGCTGCCCACTTGAAGCCTGTGCCACCGGTGTGCTGTTATTGATCTGCTGACCTACGGGCTGAGGGGACACCTGGGCTGGCTGCTGTCCAATATTCTGAACTAAAGCCTGCGATGGGGCTTTTGCCACAGGCCCTTTGTTATCCCAAGTTCCAATATCCATGTTATGTTTTATTGGAGGTGGCGGAAGACTTGAACCTGCAATGCCATTCTTGGTCTTCAGCTTGGGCTGCTGCTTAGCGGGTTTGCTAGCGATGTCAGCCCACGAGGTCGGCTTTGGAGGAGCGATAGTAGCTGGAGGCAAACTGTTAGATGCCACAATATTATTGGTAATGGATCCGCTGCCGACAGCCGAACCGACAACTTTTGGGACGCTGCTTGCAACATCTGTGCTGCCCAGCTTGAGAGCGGCCATCCCTTGGTCGATGGTGTTCATGCCAGGAGCCTTGTTCAGAGTCTCATTAGCAAAGGCAGATTGCCCGTCAATCATCGCTCCGCCCAGCGAGCTAGGGGCGTAGGCATAATTGCTACTATAGCCAGAGCTTTGAGTAGATTGTCCCTGAGAACTGTTATTCCCCCAAGCCGAAAAGTCAATCCCACTTGGAAAGAAGTTAAAGCCGTGCTGCCCGAGAAATGGAGTGCTGCCAAGGGCCCCTGGCTGCCCGAACATCGCGTCTGGGAGAAAGTGCGGCTCCCCGTTGCTCAGCTGTCCGTAAGAGGTTAGGTAGGGCATGGGTGGGTCACCCCCTGTTGACCAGGCAGCTTCACCCAAGGAGTAGGAGAATCCAATGGAAGGACTGTAGTAGTTCGGTAAGTAGGAGTCAGACATTGCAGTGTATGCATTATTCTGAAAAACAAAAAGCCCAAAAAACAGGTACTGAATAGTTAGAATGAGCTGAATACATTTCAAGGGACCAGGAATAAAAGCCATCTTAGACTTCCCGTGCCCCACCTCTCCCTACCTTCGGGCTGGGCAGACAAACAGGCCTGGCCTTGAAACACCTCCTTTGTTAGAAGAGCTCTAAAAACTGTTTCATTGCCAGAAAGATTAAACACGAAGGCTCAGCAAGCTTCCCGTGCTGAGATAGGAGCACACCGTGTTCCCGATGCATGGTGTGGGACCGGACTGCCCCAGAGCTCCTGCTCGGGCTATGAAAACAGTAACTTACCTGGCATCCAGATATTATCTTCTACTTTTTGTAGCTTCTACCAAAGAGGGCTTTTCTCACCTGGGTAATGTACACATCTGCCTTTATTTTGCTGTTCAATTGAGGGAGGGTCTGGGGAAAGGATCCAGAGAGAAGAGGAATATGGAGGAAAAAGGTCCAGTGGGACTGCACTGCCAAAATCACTAACTACCTTTCACACAAGTCCCTTCCTTAAACTCACTACCCATAAAAACAGCTTTATGCCTCCAATTTCAAGTTTCACAGCTCAAAATATTCCAAGAACCTGCGAACGAACCTGGATTTAAAGCCTCATCCTGAAAACACAAACTGCTCCAGTGCTGCAGGCACATCCTAAAAAATACCTGGAAATGGAGAGTAATCAATAGGGTTTCAACAGGAGCCTTTTATAGCACGGTGACAGCAGCAGCATAAGAAAGCAGGCTTCAGATTCAGAAAGGAAAAAACTGCTGCTCCACGCCTCGGTTTGCCTTTTAACATCCAAGTAGCCTTTGGGTTACAAAAACAAATGCCTTATTTTACAATTAGGAAACTCTCAGACATCACCAAGGTTTGCTCACATGAAAAACATCTGTCATTTTGCATTCAAACCAATGTCCCCTCCAGGGAGCGGTTAAAGCCACGCTAACGGACATTATCATCCAGTAATTAGAACCTAGGTGCAGACAGCCTCCTGCTAAACAGCCGCTTGCATGCCAACCCAACGCAGATGAGATGAAAGTCAGGTTCAGCTCCCATGTAAAAGCTTGGCTCGCAGCAGGCTCTACTTCATTTTTTCATTGAATCATGTTTTCACGTGCCAAGTGCAGCTCCCAAAGGACTTTGTGCCGTACTAAAATGAGCCTCTATGGAGGCTCTCAAGATGGCTCTGGCACCCTCCAGGCAGGTTTGCCTCTCCTGAGTTAAAGGAAAGCAACAGGTTTGGGGCTACCCCAGCTCCACCTTTACAAAAATTAACAGGAATTTAGTATAATGTGTTCAGAGACAAGGTTTTAGTTGTATAAAACACCAGAAAACTTTCCGGGCCACTTCATGGTGTGATTGCATGAAAACTCAGAGGCATTCTCGCTAGCCTTGCTGTTTTACCAGCGAAGGGGTCTCAAAAGCAAATTAGTAACAAAACTAACTCTTAGCCAGGGTACAGCTTCACTAATTGAGGAACTCAGTCCTGCTACACCCAAACCAGCGAACGGTTTTTAGGGCTCCATCTGTCCAAAAGCACAAATACTGACACTGACTGATTTGTAAGGCAAATGAAGGAACTTAAACTATGAATTTGAACCAGCAAAGTCTCCTCAAAAGACAATCCCTTCAATTATACGAGCAACAATATACCATCCTGGAAATTAGCTTTATGGAACATAAACACGCTGGCCCGCACCTAAAACCCAAGCCCAGCAGTCAGAGAAACAGCTTCCTCTCCGCAAGCTTTTCCCTGCACGATGCACACCACTGTCAGATTAAGACCTGTCCCCTTGTTACCTCAAGATATTTCCTTACATGCCGTTAGATGTTCAACTTTGTGAGATGCTTTAATGCAGCCTGTAGAGTATTCACAGCTATGCTCACGTAGCAAGGAGGGAGCAGAGGGGTTAAACAACAGCGAGCACCACCAAAGCCTATTTAAGAGGGGCCATTACTGTTCGCTACCCGAATGTCTGGAACTATGCTTTGCTCGCTCTGCTACCCTGCACTCGCACAACTGACACAGCTACTGATTAGTATGCAAATAAAACTTCACCGGCTTTTAGCTCTCCCCGATGACTAAGGCTTTTTGTACAGTTATTTCCTCAAATTCAATATTCCGCATCACCTCAAGACTAGAAGGAGGGTTTAAGCTTACCTATTGTTGTTGAGCTTTTGTTTTTTTAAGCTGTTGAAGAAGCACTGTGTATCTGAGCTCCGAGATACACAGTAACCCAATTTACTAGGCTGACAAGCTGGAAACAGCCACACCTGAAACAGCAGTGACTGAATGAAGAGCCAAGAAACTTTTCAACTTGGTTACCTCACTCTTGTGTGGAGAGCTCAGAAAGCTATTTCAGAAACTGCTTGTGTTACACTGCAGCGGTGGGCTGCATTTAATTCCTGTTCTGAGCCGCGTCTCTAACTCCCTCTCCCATCTTCAGAAGAGAGGTGCACACTTTGATACCTTCGTATTTTCAAGCCTGGCTACTTGGCTCAGCAGAACCATGGTCCCCTCCAGACTGAACCCTGGGGTTTTGTTTTCTACTATATCGAGCGTTAACACATGGCTGAGAACTGACAAGCAACGCACCATGGCGAGAAACTGAGATAAAGTTACCCTAAAGTTCCATTCAAAGTTAACAGAGCAGTTTTACCTCACTCCTGCTGAATTTACGGAGCAACAGCTTTGCTCCACCTCCTGTGGTGCACTCCAATGGCTTCCTTATTTTTAAAAGGTATTTCTACCAGTGTGAAACATGCAAAAAGAAACTAAATATTCAAAAGTTCTTCACTAAGCATGCAAAATAGGGTAAAATATCACGTTGCTTCTAACATTATAGTAACCTGCCCTCTCTTTAGGAGACTTAAATTAAACTACACTTTGCAGGAAATACTTTCACATTCAGAAGGAAGCTGGAAATTGGTGATGTTAATTAATTAGAAAAAAACCACACCATTAAATGATGGCTACTAGGAAAGTGGCTAGTTTTATTCAAGACTCAAGAAATTAATCACAATCTTGCCCTATGCAGGTCAAGTTTAGGCTTATAACTTTTTAGGGAGCTGAATGCAGGAAATTACCTTGATGGACAGGCTGAATACTGAAGATTATGACCAGCTGACAGGACCTTAAAGAATATTTAGCCTCATATCTTTAGTATAAACTAGGAAAATACTTGTTGAAAATTTAACTGAGGGAGAAATCTGTTCCTGTATTCCAACAAAACATGCATAACTTGTCTGAAAAAAATACACTGATTAGAAAGAGTGATCAAAAAAAAACAGGAAGGGAAAACCAGAACAACTTATTCTGTGATTTTTACTACTCACAACTGGAGAGGAAAGAGAAGCCAAGAGAATGAACTAACTGCTCCGGTGCTACTACAGATGTTTATCTATAAGACTCACATCTAATCAGCTGAACTCCATCTGTTATGTGTCACTCTCCTACTGCTCACTGAGAAAAACAAACAAAAAACAGTTAACAGTGGAGCTAATCTTAAATAGAAAACTAAGAGGAAAAGTATCTGGAAGTCTGACTTTCAGGAGCTGATCACAAGCTCTCCAGCTCAACTTTTAACTAAAGTTCTCAAAAAGTCTTAACAGCCTTTATCATATGTGTGTCTTGTGGGTTTTTTTGGTGAAAAACAGAGAAAACCCCGTGACACGTATTTTCAGTTTAGTCAGTGGAGAGATAAGAATGTTGATAGTATCCTCCAAAAGCTCTCGGAGTGTAACCGCATCGCGTGAAGCAATTTCACAGCATGATATAGTGCATCTCCTCGTACAGTATAATGAGCCAGAAACCAGCAAGGAAATAAGGTCACAACAGTAAAACTGAAAGAGCAGAAATGGTGTTCAGCTCATTTTTTTCAATGTAACTGTCTTGAAGTTACCAACTGTAGGAAGTCCTTACACCCTCAAAAAGTTGCTAAAACCTTTATACCTCACCCACCACAACCTAACGGCATTCAGTGTCTTCTGCCTGCAGAAAAGCCCGTATAAAACAGCATATTACGGTAAGGAAGCTGGCAAACATCAAAATGCAGTAAGTGGAGATGGGTAAACACAAAGACGCCAGATTCGCCTTTGCTCGAGAGCGGCAGGAAGCCACCGGGCTCTTGGCGCTTCCTGTCTGTCAGCAGGTACTCACCGGCCGGGCCTGGGGACTCAGGTAGGGTTCAAAGTCATCGTCATTTAACCCATCCTTCTGATGCACAGATCCGTTTTGCACTGAGGAAGAGATGGAGAGCATTAGAAAGAGCTCTGCTGGTAAACTCGAACATTTAGCAACTTGAAGCATTTAAAGGCAGACCTTGTGATACAACTGTTGCTCGCTGGCTTAGAACGTAACACACTTAGCCCGACAGAGAGTGGAAAGACACCTCACTGCCGCACAAATGCTCTTTAACCGCAAACTCTCCCCAGCCCCAGCACCAATGACAGTGTCCACAGCCCACGGTTTGTTTTCCTGCCGGCCACCCCGCTGCCTAAAGCCACCCAGACCTCAGGACATGCCCGGCAATTTTCGGCAGAGATCCTCCCCATCCCTCCCCCCCGGGCACGCTCCCCGAAGGCACGACTTCCCCACAGGATTCCCCCCTCCTCCCTATTTCCCAGCCCTCCCCGCCGCCCCTGGGCTCTCACCTTTGTTGCCTTGGCCCTTGGGTCTCTGGCGCCGCATGGGAAGGGAGAGAGAGAGGGAGAGCGGTGAGTCAGGGAGCCCGGCGAGGCCCGGCCCGGCCGCGCCGCAGCACAATGGAGGCGCGGCCCTGCCAGGGGAGGGAGGGCCCCGGCCCGCCCGGCCCAGCCCGCGTCCCCGCCGCTAGGCCCCAAGCCGCGGCCTCGCCTAGCGGAGCCGGCAAACGGTGGAGGGGGAAGGCCGGGCGGTGGCGGCGGGGCTTCTTACCTGCTCCAGGAGGCTGCTGGCCGACATGGCTCCGCGGCGGGGGCTGCTGGCGGGGCGGGGCAGCGGCGGCGGCTTTGTCCGGGGCGCGGGCGCGGCGCGGCTGCTTGGCGGCCTGCGAGGGGCCCGCGGCGGGTGCCTGGCTGGGGCGACGCTCTAGCCACCACCCCGCCCCCCGCCCGCCCCGCGCCTCTCCTTCCGGCCCGCGTCTATGGTCCGGGCCCGCGCCGCCTCGCGCCCAGCACGCGCTCCCCTGGCCGTCACGCGGCACCGCGCGCGCGCCGCGCTCCCAGGCACAATGGCGGGTGGGGGGGGGGAAGGTGGGAGGGGAGGGGGGCGCGCAGTGCATGCCGGGCCGGCGGAGAGAGCGGCGGGAACAGCGCCCCCCCTCGGCCGGGCGGGGGTATGCGGTGGGCCCCGCTCTTAAAGGGCCAGGCGCCCCCGCTGCCCAGCTGCGTTTTTCCAGCAAAAACGCCCGAGGGGCCGACCCAGAACGTTTGGCCAAGAGAGGGGCGCAGGGGAGGGGGCCGCTCCCGGTCCCCAAAAGGTCCCCGACCTCCCCCACTCAAAGGGCAGGCTGGAGGGGAGGCTGCTGGGCGCGGGGGGGAGTGCATCCCCGCTCCAAAATCCACGGGGCCCGGCTCCCGCTGCTCTTCCCCAACACCCGGCCCCGCTCCACGGCCGCTGAAACGCTTCCCCGCCGGGGCTGGGGGGAGGGGGGCGCAGCAGCCGCGACCACCCCTCAACGGCTGCCTCCGGGCCTCCGCCTTTCGCCTACCCACGAACAAACCGTTGAAGCATGGTTCGATTTTTCCTTTTAATGCAAAAAAATAGCCAAACACATCTTCCCCCTCCCCGCCCACCCTCCCCAGGCGTGTTTCCTTTGCTGTTGTTTTGCTTAATATTTCCAGCCAAGCAGCTCCCCCCCTCCCAGCCCTCCCAAACCTCCAGCACCCAGCCCTTTTCCCTCCTCCCACCGCAGCGGAGCCAGAAGGGACCCTCAGCCACTAAAAAAAAAAAATAAAATAAAAGAGGGAAAGAGGGAAAACAGCAGAGCGCGTGTTATTTCAGCAACGTGCCAGTTCCAAGATTATAGGAAGAAAGAAGAGAAATACAAAAATAAAACCACCAAACAAGTAGCAACAAGCACAGAGCAGCCCCAGCACATGGTGTAAACAGAAGCTGCCCCGGATCTCAAGTCCGGCTCTCCCGGAAAGCAAGAGCTCGACATGCTTTGTACACCCCGAAAGGTCCCTGCGGCGCTGAGCGGCCAAGGGGGAGGTCGTGGTTTTAAGCCAGAGTTGATATTTTTTTGCCTTTATGCAACAGGCTGAAGTGATCTCAGAGGCTCCTTGCGGCGTTTGTAGCACCCAGCCCAGCCAGGCGGGGAAAGGAATGGGGGAAAAAGTGCCATGGGAAGAGGTGGGATTGGGATACGGGGACCCCAAGACCGGCGACAGGAGGTCCCAGGGCTTTGCAGCTGGGAAACCTGGGCAAGGGAAGAGACGGAGCAAACAAATGAAAAAAAAAACCCAAACAAACATATAAAAACAATTTGTGTGGAGGAGAGTATGGACAGTAAAGGCAGGGTTACTGTCGTCTTCCCCAAAGCAAGCATAACAATAAAAAAATCCCAGCTGAGGTGACAGTGAAGAGTCTGCAGAATTCCCTTCCCTGGGGGAAAATAAAAATACAAATGAGGTACCTGTTCCACCCCAAAGCCATCATCCCTTCCCACAGTCACATCAACACTCCAGCCACGGGTTATTGTCTCTCAGAAATAAAACAACCGGGGCCAGGGCAGGCCCGGAGCAGAAGCACCATGCGCGCGGCTGGGCCACGGCGCACTCTCAGCGCCAGGAGCCCTTGTCCAGTTCCTCCCGGTTGGGTTGTTCAGCAGAGATCCAGTTTCTCCTTGACCCTGCAAACGGGCAGTACTGTTCAGTTCTCCATGGAGATGGAGCCTTTTTCAGGTCTCACGTGTTTCTCCAGCTTTTTTGTTAAACAAAAAAAAACCAAAAAAAACCCCAAAAACATATATATATTATATACAGTACAATGAAAATATCCATGGAAACAAATGGCGTGGCTGGCAAAGATGCTTAACAAAAAAGCCCAAAATAAAATAAATTCCCAACTCTTCCCCAAACTGATGCTTGCCTTCCCCACTAGTCCTCCAAGACCACAATCTCCACGTTATGGACCTGGTGTTGGTGATCCTCCACATCTCCCACCACTTTCTCCTCAGTCCTCAGCTCCGTTTCCAAGATGACAGCTTTGCCCTCTGACTCGTCCGTCTCCGCTTCAGGATCCGGCGCCGGGTCGATCTCTATGATGGTTTGCCCGTCATCCGAGGTGCCTTCCACGGCTTGGATGGTGGAAGTGAGGCCAGACTCCATGGCCACTAGTTCCACGGGGTTGACCACGGCCGCCACGTTGGCCAGGGCACCGCTGTCCTGCATGGCCGCTGAGCTCAGCAGCGCCAGGCTGGAGGACGGGTGGAGGGTGACCGTGTCGGAGGAGCCGGTCTTGGAGGAGGACACCACAGTGGCGTATCGAAAGAGCTGGGAGCCAGATGGCAAGGTATGAACAGTCACCGGGCTGGAACCTTGGCTAATGGTTGCCACCGGGATGTTGCCCACAGAGAACTGTTGTCCAACGGGTGCGATGGCGATGGGCGAGATGACCGTGAACTGAGGCTGCTGGATGGGGGTAGAGGGGCTGAGGACAGTGGCAGAGGCCGGGCGCTGCAGGCAGGGTCTCTTGGCGGGTTTGGGAGCGCTGACGGGCATCAGCACCACATTCTGGATGGTTTGGGACTTCGCCTTCTGGTCCTTGGCAAGTTTCTTCTGCTCTTCCAGCTGCCGCTCCAGGTCTGCAAAGAGAGTGGCTAAGCAGCGCGTTGGGCTAAGGCCAGCACACTGCGGGAGCTCCCAGGGACTCGGGCCCCACAAACAGCCATGACACCCCACGTTTGCGACACGAGCTCTCCTAACCACCCAGTCGAGGATGATCTTGCACTGAAGGAAAAGGCCGGATTCTCCTGCTACCCATACAGACCTGGTCAGTGTTCTGCACCCGCTCAGCCTGCTTTGGCCGGCTGTCAGTGCCAGGATAAGGAACAGCCAGCTACACCAGTTGGCTGCTTCTACTGGTGAGAAGACGGGTATTTCTGCTCCCCAAACAAGACCCACCTACAAGGGAGAGGGGACAAACCCCCCTGGGCAGTAGGCACTGCCTCCTGAGCCTGGCTGCGCCCCCTCCCCAGGAACCGAGCACCCGTACTGGGGACAGGGAGCAGGACTGCCTGTGTCAGTGAAACATCTCCCTCGCCTGCTGTCTGCGTGAACATGGGAAGTCAGAAGTAGCACAGTAATCTCATTTATCCAGGGCAGTAGGGGACTAGGACATCCCAGATAAGAACAGGTCCTACAGGACACGGTGAGGAGGGAGACACATCCAGCAAGCGGCTCTGGGGAATCCAGGTCAGGTTATTGGCTTCAGCTCAGGGGAAGCCGTGCAAGAAACCTGATAGCTCCACACCAAGGCAAGCAGACAACTCAACACTCCGTACACACGGGAGCTTATTAGCTTGGGCACAGCACGGCACCGCAGGCAGCTCGGTTGACTGCAGCACAGCCCGTACAGCAGCACCTATTTCCTAATGCTGGCTGAATTGGACTCACACACTCAGCACCCTGGCTACAGCAGAGGGCACAGACTTTGGGCTGTCGAATGCCCCAGGCGACTGCTCACTGCGAGGCAAGGGAGAGGGGAAATTCCATGCAAGCCCGAGGATGGAAAGGGATTGGGATGCATTTGTTCCGGGGCGGCGCATATTGAATAACCCAAATATTGGGGGATTATGTCCAAGGAAAGTCACATCAGTTCTCAAGAGCAGCAACAGGATGAGGAGCCTTACTAGGCGCTGACCGTACCTGCCAGCGTGTAAAGAAACTGCTCCTCTCCTTGCTCTGTCTGGTTTTTCCTGTTGTCCAGAACCTTCTTGACGGTGTCCATTAGGCCAAACGTGTGGGCAACGTTGTTCAAGACTGCAGCATCTGCAAGGAAAGTGCATGAGGATGAGTGCTCAAAATATGCTCCAATACACCAAAAATTTTTGTCTGCTTTTTGTAAAACTCTCTCTCTTCTTCCACAAGGGCTGGCTGAAAAGGCCAGACCCAGCTCCCACATCCTTCTGACATCCAAGGACTAAATAATCCCGTTCACATGATCAAGAAAATGAAACAGATGTGTCACCCAAGCAGCTCAAAATTGCTGCCAATTAAAGCATAATTTGCAATCACAGAGATACAAATGAGCTCTCCACCCGCAAAGCATCACCCCATGCTGCTGACAGTGTCATTAACATGCCAGCTTCACCAAAAGCTGTGCAAAATTTCTATTATAATCCACTGACTTCAGTCATTCACAGCTTCCAAAAGCTGCCACCTACCAGACACAAAGATCCGCCAGCCCAAAGCTAAATTAGAAAATAAAAAAAATATCCTGGGTAAAATGAAGTTTGTGGCTACATGGATGTTCTCTCAGCAAGAGCATCAGCAAGCGGTGCTCTCACACCCTGTGCTCACACGGGCACATGCTGAACTGGATTAGGGAACTGACCCAAGCTAAAAATGACCCTAAAGAGGGGAGGGGAGTTATTTTTAAATCAGATCAACTCCCTCATCCGGTTCAGCCCCAAACCCAGGTTTTCTGGCACAAGCGAAGATAGAACGAGAAATAAGGGGGCAGGACCTGTTTAAGCCTGCACTGTCACGGAGAGAAGTGTTTGAGTAACTCTGGTTTGAGACGTGAATCTGGGCAGGCTTTCATGAGGACAGTCACCCGACGGTCTCAGCAAGCTGCCAGCATTATTTTGCTCAGGGAACAGGGTGGCACGGTGCGTCCTTGTGCCCCGCGGTGATGTAAGCAAATGTGCTTCGCAGTTGGGCAGGCTGAGATCACACCCAGACTCAGCTCCCACAGCTCAGCTAATGAGTGGTAACTCACTCACCACCCTGATTCAACAGCTTTAAGTGGTGGGGATGGACCTTGTCACTTTTATTTTTTTGCCTGCAGCTGCCCTTTTGAGTATCCGGCAGAGCCAGAGGCTGTGGCTCACAACCTACCTGTCATCTGGAAGGGAGACTGACCCAACCTCTGCTGGACACCTCTTAGAACTTCCTCTATCTCCTTCTGGATGTTGCACACGACCTCTTCCATCAGCCCCACGTCAGCTATTCCCTTCCAGAACATCAGCGTGTCCTCTGGCACAAGGAGAGGGAAAAAGACATCAGTGTGTACAAGCACTTGGTGGTTTTTTTCCCCAAAAGGCTACCTTAAACCTTTCAGGCAAGAGTAACTTTGCAAGACAAATTCTGATTTGGCCATTGGGATGGATATGACATGTAAAAAAAAAAACAAAAACAAAACCAAAATAAAACCTCAAAAGAAGCAAAGCAGATTCAGGTAGCAAGTCAGTAACATGTTTTCAGGCAGCAGCATGACTCCCAAGGCAACATTTCACTGCCTCTGTTCATCTTCACAAGACACAGAGCTTAAAATCTTTGTCTGAGGAAATTCTTTCTGTCTAAGTTTCTGTACTGACCCTAAGAGGGACTGCAAGGTACTGCAGCCAGAGAGATGCAGCCAAGAGAGCTGACAGGGGCCCTACCACAGGGTACAAACAAGACGATGCTCCCCAAGGGTTTCAGTCTAGCTCCAGGCTGACAGACATTTACATCCTTCGAATGAACAACAAAAAACGCTCCTCGCTGTAACTAGTAGCAACTGATCTGGGAGATCATCCATCAGCCACAAGGCCAGGGCTAAAGTCCCCCTCCCCCTGCAGTGGCAAGGTGCTCAATTTGCCAGGGACCCTGGTAACTGCTGGGATAGCCAAGGGCCTCGGGGACAGCTCTGTCATTGCCTAAACTCTCCTTATTTTCAGGATCTCAGTCTCCAGAATGTAACAGGCGAGGAGAAGGGAAGAAAACACCCAATAAGCAGCGTGAGCTTACCCGAGATCTCATCTGTGTCCTTTTTCATGCCTTCCTCAGTGGCCATGGTGACGGCAGCTGTCAGAGCCGAGTTCCACTCGATTCCCTCCTCCATGCTCTCCTCTGACAGCGCGATCTGGGTGATGCTCCCTGCCAGAGAGGCAACGTCAGCTCTCTCTGTGGCACCCGCAGCACCAGCCCCAAATCCCTGCTTTGCTTTCCACCCCCCTCACCCCTCCCAGGCTCTTTTTCACTTTCATGGTCAGGTTGTTTGTGCCTGGTTTCTTTCAACCAAATTAGCTAAAAGCAAATATTGCTGCTTCTCATTGGAGCTGTGATCATGAAAGGCTTTGGGGTTTCTGGAAGGAAAATCACGTTCCCTCCAGAAAGCAAACTGGCATCCTGGTGTAAAAGGAGCAGAAAAGGATCAGAATAAAGACGGGAACAAATAAGCCTCAGCCCAGACACCCTTCTCCCCTTGCGTCATCAACAGGGAGCTCTGCACCCTAGAGATGCCCTAATCTCTCAGGTGATGACAGGGTCAGGGCCCAAGCTGGTTTAAAGAAGGGAAAATCCTAAGTTTCTGGATCAAATTTGGGACTAAGCCAATGTGCAGCCACTGGAAGATTTTACCATGCGGCCATGGTGCTTTCCAGGAGATTCTCCTTAGCCTGTGGACAGCTTTGCCACCTCACCCACTCAGGGCCTTAGAGAAACGTAAACCTGCCCAGCTGCACGATGCGGAATGGCTGGGAGGAGTCTTCTCCTTTAACCTCAGCAAAGAGCTCACTTTCTGCTCTGAAGCACAGGATTCCCTGAGAATTTGCAGTTGGGATGACAATCAAATCACATCCAGCCATCATACCCCATTCACGGATGTCCAGGTGATGTGGAGCAGGCTGCTCCGGAGGAGGCCAGCATCCCTAAATGTATTCCTGAGTATCATCTCATGCTTTTGTAATAGACCCTCAAACAGGAAAGACACCAGGAAATGCTGTACGAGCTCTCTCAGGTATTTGCTCACAGGGATCCCTTCAGGGTGAGCCTCCCAAGGTACCTCTAGTGACTGCTTAACACCAGCTGCTTTCCAGCCCTCCCACTACTGCAGAGCAGAGCTCCCTGACAGACACTGCTGAGACCTCTCTGAGCAGACAGAAGCATTTTCCTTCCCAGAAACCAGACCAGTCTCCTGAACAGCAGGACCGCCCTGCTAGAGCTGAGGAGGTGTAAAGTGTGTGTGGAGAGGGTCAGCCTGAATTGATTAGCCCAGGGAGAGGAGTGTTGGAGGGAAACTCCTGTGACATCGTTAACTGGTTTCCTACCGTCAGCTGACGTAGGAGTCTGCACCACGCTCTGCTGCCCTGGCACTGGTGCTCTGGCGCTGCTGATCAGGAGATCAAACTTGGTGCTTCGACAGGTGTTGGTGCAAACTTTGTCATGCTGGTAGAAGTCGATCTGCCCTGAGTCCATCATCTTCCTGTGCAGGGAGTGGGGAGAGAACCAGGCTGAGCTCAAATCTCAGCCTGGAGACAAAAGGGAGTATTCCACGTAGGAGCGCTACAGCCAGGGGAAGGATGGAAACAGGGAGACTCTGCACACAAAACATCTCCCGCAGGGCTTTCAAATGGCAAATACAAGCCATCCGCCAGCTTCACATACAGGGCTCCAGTCCCTTTTCTCTCCCACCAAGTACTAGGTCCCCCAGGCGACGCCACTTGTGCAGAGGATGAGGAATCCTGCCCCTCTCAGACCCCGGGGCCAGGAGCTCTGCCCCAGAGGTGCTGCAGGTGGCTGGCCACGTAAAAGCAGACAAAACACCTGCTTGGGATCCTGCAGCTGGAGTGATGAAATGCAAGCCAAATACCTCAGCATGATTCCTCCAAGGCGGATGGCTCTCTTCCAGTCCTTTAGGGTGGATTTCCCAGCCAGGTGAACAAAATGCTTCGGGCTGATCAGTTGGTCATTGAACTGCCAACGAGATACACAAAGGCTCAGCAAACACAGCATAACATCGCTTCGGAAGGCTGTACAGGAACATCCAACACAGCCAGCCCACAGCTCATCTCAGTCCACGCTTCTACCCAGAAAGAGAAGCTGCTTCTCAAATCCCTACCAGCTTTGATCCCCTCAGCACAGCAACGCTTATAACTCCAGAATGGATGTGTTTGCAGGGATGGCCTGCCAGCCATCGGCGTTCAAAACACACAGCTCTAGCCAAGAACAGCCCTGAAGGCTTCTGTATGAGGCACGAACCAAATTAGCTCCTTCTGTGAACACGTATAGTCATCTTGGAGATCGTTACGGGACACTCCCGTCACATCAACTAGCCGAGCAACATCTAGCTGACACAGGTATTCACTCGGGCATCTGTTCTGTCCTGCGCCAGTGACTGTTGTTCCTGCTGAGGGTCAGCAACAGAGCGCTCTCGCCGCAGCAGCACAAGGGAGCTCAGCCTCAGCACATCAGCTGTTACATAAGCACGGACTCAAGTGGAAAAAGGTAACAGCGATGCAACCTGCTCACTGAGGGAGTGACAGCAGTGGAGTATCAGGACACCACGGGAAAGAGACTAGGAGGAAAAGCTCTGGCAGATCTCAGGACACACTCCCTGCCTGCCTTCAGCTCTAAGTCCCTTGTCAAGTGCCAAATACAACTCTGAAATACAAGGTGGGTGACATGCCTTCACTCCTTAACCCTCTCTTCCCCTGCTTCTCTCCATGTTAAAAACAACTTTAGCACTAACCATCCAGCACGCTGCAAAGGCAAAGTCACTCAGTTCCAGGACAAGGCTCAGACAAAACGCACAAAGTAAGAAAGTCTTATGCCAGAATTTGAGAGCAGAGAAGGAATCAGCTGCGAAAACTCCCTTACCTTTACACACTTGACATTAATTCCTGGACAGACAAACTTCTTCCAGAGCAGGATGGCTTTGCTCTCCCCGCAGGTGATGGGATAGGCAATCTCGATTTCCTCGTTTGTTTCAAGGGTGCTGGGGTCTGAGGGAGGAAGGGGTGAAAATGAAACTTTCCACCCAAGACGCTGAAATCTGAGCTGAAAGGTGAGAGCAGAAAGCTTGCAGGTTGTGAGACCTACACTCAGGAAACCAAAAGAAGAGCTGTTCGCAGTTCGGAATCAGCCCTCTCTTAGTCTTCTCCAGTTACTAGCTCTAACAGCAACTGGCACCTGCTTTTTAATATAGCAACACTCAAAATGAAGCTCATCTACCAGGAGTATGTGAGATCAGAAATCCAACACATCTGTAAGGCCAGAGGGGTCAATGAGAACAATCTTTGTGGAAACAAAATGCTTTAAAATTTGAAGCACAGCTATCTCTCAGATTTCTTGGAGCTCTGGTATCTCTTTAGCAGCGATATCAGATATTTACTGATAATATATTCTCCTCACATGCAGAGTTTCTGCCAATACTGCCAAAAGACCCACACCCACATGGGAAGCAGAATGCTAGTCAAGATCTAGCAACAGTGCCTAATGACAGGCACCTTTTCCCACATCCTCCTCAGGATGGCAGAGAGCACTCAGAGCCAACCTTCTCGGTTATTCTGAACATCCAACCCCAACTGTCAGGCTGTTTGTCCAGCAAAGAACCAGCAATCAGAGCCTGATGCTTCAGCTAGCGGCAGACACAACCACCATCCTCATAACTATCATTCCTGCCTGCCAGCGTCTGCACACCAAGACTGGGGTGAAACCTCGGCTCCCCTGGACCCCATGGGAGCCCTTACCATTCATTGCAGGAGAGCCAGGATCTCAGTTCCAGGGCTTTGAGACCGAGCAGTAACAGCAGACTCTTAATCCAGAGTATGCCCAGACCCTGCACCCACATCCATGCCCGGGAAACAGCATCTGCAGGGGCAGAGCCAGAAGGAAGCCCAGCGAACTGGAGGCACCAGCTCAGCGGCGACCAGCCCTGCAGAGGAGGGGATTCTGCCCACGCCAAGCGGGAACTCACCGATCCCTTCTTCTAGCTTGTGGATGGTGTGGGTTTCCACAGCCACTACGGCGGCGCTGGCCTCGGAGCCCTCTTGGTAAATCCTGTTGTGAAAGTGTCCATTCATAAAGAAACTACATCAATCATGCAAAATTAAGATTTACAGCATGAGGTTAAAAATTTGATTCGTTTCTTGCCTGTCCTCAAGGGATGTGGATTTCGTTTGATACTGTTTCAGTCCCAGACATTTTTTGGCACATACAAAATACGGTAATAATCCCAAGGACTGAAACATGCAGAGACGTTCCCAGTCCTGTCATCACATTGCCAGCACCACTGAAGCGGCTCTGCAGCGCGCTTCCCTGCACCTTCTCCTCTGCTTTCTGATACAGCCACGACAACAGGAAGCAGAGCTCAATGCCCCAAGATTTCCCTTCCAGCCCCGTGTGACACTGCAGCACGGTTGATCACGCAGGGAAGAGCCACTATCAGGCCTGCAGCTTGCCCTGTTCTGTGAATATTATCAAACTGGAGCCGGTGTATTTACATCCTGATTGATCCAGAGTTAAGATGAAGTGCCTGGTGGCAGCCACTTCTCCGCAGCAGCTGCCAGGGGTACCACAAAAGTCCCTCCAACATCCTGGCTTCATTGTATTTTAGAGGATGATTTTAGGGGAAGGCTGGCACAGAGCCACATGTGGATTTGGACACACGGGCACAGACCACCACGTACAGGAGTTGCAGTGTGGCAAAAACCCACCCTGCGGCCAGAGAGGGAAGAGGGAAACTGGGAGGACGCGTGGCTGAGGCAGCACCGTGAGCACCTTGCTGCTTGCCCACTGCCACAGCCAGAGACAGAATTGCGTGGACACATCCCTGCAGGACAATTTCAGTCCTCGGAGGCCCCGTGACAGTGACATGCACAAAAGCTTTTTTGCATTGTATTTCTCTACCATGCATGGCACAAAACCAATGCAGACCTGGAAAACGCAGCAATGCTCGGTCCCCACACCATGAAAATCTACAGAGACCCCACCCCGCCATCCCACCCCACACCTCCTAGACACACCAGTACCATCCGACTCACCCTTGCTGCACCGGCTGCAGCTGCAAGATCACTTGGGTTTTGGTATCCTCCGGGTTCTCCCCTTCGTTCCCGTCACTTGGTACAACCACCACATCACCCACAGGGACGCTCACTTCGGCATTCGCCATCTCTCACATGAAGCCCGGCGGTGGCGAGGTGCCGCGGTGCTGCAGAGAGCAAAGCAGAGGCAGGTCTGTGCGGTGGCAGCACCGCTGTCTGTGCGGGGAGAGAGGCAGGCAGCCGTGTGTGAGCATGATCACCCAGTCCCGCCGCAGCAAAGGCCGCGCTAGCAGGGAACACGGGGCCGGCAGAGCAAAACTCCGGCTCCAAAGAAGGGACCAAGCATTTTAAATACACCACCAGAGAAAGATGGCAAGTGCTAGCACACAGGAGGATTTCTCATCCCCTCTCGATCACGACAGCTGGGAACATCTCACCCAGCGATACAAAACTGATCGAGGCAGATCCCCCCACTGCCATCCCACTCCTAACTTCCCAAGCCAGCAGCAGCCAGCAGCTCTCCCTGGCTCCACAGCTCCCGGAGCAAAGTGGCATGGTGGGTTGTGGTGAGAGCATGAGAAGGTTTCTGAGATGGAGCATCTCCCCCCGGCTGGCAGCACTTCCAGCCGCCCTTGGGATGCCCTGATCTCTCGCTGCCAGGAACGTGCCTGGGCCAGACCCTTCCCACTGCACACGGGCTGCAGAGAAGCCAGTATTCCCAGGGCAGCTGAGAAGCAGCGGTGCGGGAGGAGATTCTCGCAGGGGGTCACCAAGCAGCGCTGCGCTCGCACAGGCTGTTCCTGCCGCCACACAGGGTGAGGTAAAGGTGGTTTTGTAACCGCTGGGGGGTCTGGGTCACCCCCTTCTGGGAAAGCGCTCGTGTCCGGATGGGATCTCACGGCAGGCGGTGTGGGCTCGCTGGCCCACGGCTGGGACACGGCGCGACAAGGGAGAGCAGGCGCCAGGCTCCCGGCCGGCTCCAGCCCATGCACCCCCGTGGGGCCCTGTGCCTCCCTGCCCGGCCGCGGCCTCACCCACTCGGGACACGCCAGACCCCCGCGCGGGGCCGCTCCCCGTGGGACGGCGGGGCCGAGGCTTCCTCAGGATTTCCGACACGGGGGTGGGCCACCAGGAGACGCAGAAACCCCGCCGGCCACCGGCTCCGGCCCGCAGCGGGCAGGGCCCGAGCCCAGGGCAGCACGGGGGAGCTCCCTCCCCGCGCCAGAGCCCCCAGCCCCAGTAAGGCCGCCGGCCCTCGCTAGGCCGCGGGCCCCGCCGACGGGCAGAGGTCACCCCTGAGGTGAGAGGTCAGAGGTCAGCGCCCCCTACAAGGCCGCAGCCCCCCTCCCTCGCGGGGGTCAGGGGTCAGGGCCGGGAGGGGCGGGAGTCGCGCCCCCCCCCCCCCAACCCCCCCCGGCGCGCGGCGGCGGCGGGGCGGGGCTGCCCGGGGGAGGGGTGTGGCCTCCCCTTCCCCCCCACCCCCCCTCGCCCGTCCCCCCCCCCCCCCCCCCCCCCGCGGCGCGCGACGTCCGCCCTCGCGGCGGCGGCACGTACGGCGGCGCGCGCTCGGGCGCCCCCTCCCCTCTCCGCCCGGCCGGGCCCCCGTCTCGCCACGCCACGCCCCGCCCCGCCGCCGCCTGGCCCCTCCCGGCCCCCGTAGCGCGGCGCCGGGCGGCCCTTACCGTCGCCGAGCGGCCGATTCCGGGGGTGAGAGAAGGGAGGGGGGGCGGCGGGAGAGGGGGGGGAAACGGGCCGGGCAGAACGGAGCATGCGCAGTAGCCGCCGCGGCCTCGGTCGCCAGCACTTCCGGCCGCCGCCTGCCTTAAAGGGGCCGGCGACGGCGGGAGCCGCGCGGGCGGCGTTGTGCTGCCCTCTGGTGGCCGCCAGCGGCACTGTTCCTCTGCTGCCCCCGTGAGGCCGGGACACGGGGGCCGGGACCCCCCACCGCCCGCCCGCCCGGGTCCCCTGCTCCGCCCGGGAGCGCCGGCTGCTTGACAGCGAAGCGGCCCAATAGCGGCGCGGGGCCGGGCGGTGGCAGCCAATGGGCGTGGCGCGGCGGGCGGGGGCGGGCTCAGGGCGGCGGGCGCGGCGGGGCCGGCGGCGGCGGCGGCAGCGGGAGGATGCGGGCGGGCGACGGGGCGGCGCGGGGGGCGCTGGCGCTGCTTCTACTCCGCCGCTGCCTGCTGCTGGGCCCGCTGGGGCTGCGCCCGGCCGGCGGACAGGACGGTGAGTGCGGATTGCGGGGCACCGGAGGCGGGGGACCCCGCAGCGGGACACGGCACCGAGAGTCCCGTTCCCGCTGGTACCCCCGGGGCTCCCCTTCCCTCGACGGAATGCGCCGTGACGGAACCAGGACCGGGACTGGGTCTGGGTCCGGGATGCGGACGGGGACCGGGACGGGACAGGTCCGCGCTGCTTGCCTGGCCCGGTACCGATCCGGGACGGGCTGCTCGCTGCGTCCGGATGGGGATGGGCAGCCGGTACCCGCTGTCCCCGGACCGGGATCACGCCGGGTCGGGATCCCCACTGTCCACCTGCCCCGGTACTGGACGGGACAGGTTCCCCGCTGCCTCCGCCACCCCCGCGTTGCCCCAGTCCCGCATCCGGCTGGTCTCCCCGCAGCCCTAGCCCCGCTCCCCCTGTCTGCTCCCGGTACCAGGGCGTCCCGGGTTTGGCTCCGTCCTTTCCCTGGGAACCCCCGATCCCTGGTTTAAGAGGATCGCTGGAGCTTACGGGGAACAACCGGGCAGTGGGCTCTATCGCAGGGGTGGCTGTGGGCCCCGGCAGCGTCACTCTGGGGGGATTGGCATCCACAGGGGTCTGGGAAGGCCCGCAGGGAATGTTCAGCCAAACTTTATCCCGAAGACACAGTTTTCCCCTGTGCCACACGTCCCCAACTCATCCGAGAATGAGCAGAAGAAGATGGGACAAAAGCATCGGCCCCAGCCAGGGGAAACTGAGGCATGGGCCAGAACGGGATCAGCGGGGGCGCAGAACCCCACGGTGTTTCCCATGTGTGATTTGGGAGATATCCCACAGCGGCTCTCCACTCGATCCCAAACCCCTCGGTGGATGCGGGGGAGCTCTCCCGGGGCCGGCAGCGTGCCGGGCTTTTCCCGTAGCATCGCCCTGTTGTGTCTTTCCTGCATCCTGTGAGAAACCAAACAAATCACTGGCAGGGATGGCCTGGCCGCAGCTTCGCCCTCACCCAGCGGAAATCCAGCTTTCCCATTTTTTGGCAATTTGGCAATTATTTCGCGTGGCCAGGGGCCAGTCCCCAGCCTTCCCCCGTGGCTCTGCCTTCGCCATTCCCGGCCCCTTGGTAGCAAAATCGGAGCCAAATCCCTGTGTGTGTGTGCAGCTCTCCGCTTATCTCTGGCATGCCCACTCAGCATGCGCCAGCCACACTCGGGATGCTTTCACCGAGGATTTCCTTTCCCGGGATGGGTTTTTCCCAGGATGGGTCCCCTCTCCACACCCACTGGCGTGGGGTTGGGGCCGGGGGGGTCCATCCAAGACCCCCAGCTTGGGCACACATGCCGTGCTGTCCTGGCTGCAGAGGGTTTTCCACGCAGATCCCAATGGCTCTGAGCTTCATTGCCAGAAACTCCCCCAAAATACCCCAAATTTCTCTCCCCCCAGCACAGCAGCGCTTTCCCCCGTGTCGTTACCCCTGTCCAGCCTCGCCCAGTTGCCCCCCTGACACCCCCGGAGGGCCTGATCCTTCCCGGCTCTGCCATAACAGGGGCTGCTGCCCAGCTGGGGTGGGAAATCGAGGATTTCCCCTGGTCCCACATCCCTGCCAAGGGGGTGTTCACAGGATAACCCCCCCGATTTGGCCGCCAGCCCTTTCCGCAGGCTGGATGGGGGCGGGCTCCATCGGGGGGCCTTGGCATCTTCTGCCTCCGGCCCCCCCTTTTTTTAATCCCTCTAGGATTTTCCCTCGCCGGCGCTTTGTGTGGTCTCCCGGCGACGGCGAGAGGAGCCAAGGCATGGGCGAAGCCGTGCCCACCATCACTTTTCTTTCCAGCTGTGCCAGGACGATGCTTGGCAGGAGCAGCAGCTTTTTGGGGATGCATGGGGGGATGAACGATGGACCCCCCCCTCCCCAGCCCATGCAGTGGGACTGAGGGGTGCTTCCCCCTTCCCCACACCCCAATCCTGCCCCACCTCCACCAGAAATTCCTGCTGGTTCCTGACACCGGCTGCTTTGAACTCAAATTTCCAGGATATTCCCTCATGCCCGGGGGTGGCTGGCCCGGAGAAAAACTCCTTTTGTGGTGGGTGCTGGCGTGGCCCCAGGGAGGGGGCGATAGGGGTGCAGCTGCCCAGGGTCATCCTCAAGGTAAAGGCTGCAGCTGGGGGGTTCCTGGGGGCTGCTCGGTGCTGTACAACCCCATGTGTCGGGGGAATTTCCTCCTTTCATCCTTTTGCATCCTTTTGTAGCCCCCCAAAACTGGGGTCTGCCTGGCCTGGGGGATGGAGAGGAGCTGGAGGTGCTGGTCTGTGCTGGGTGGCTCTGGGCGAAACTGAGGCAGCTTCATCCCTGGGTCTGCCCATGGACTGTCCCCGGTGTGGGGAGCAGCCAGCAAAGCCACCAAAAAATGATAACAAAAACGTTTGAAGGGGCTGCAGGTGCCTGTGGGGTGTTGACGGGGGCTGTACCGAGTGGGGAAACTGAGGCAGGGAGCACCTCGACTGAGCTCCACCCCCCATCTCTCCGCAGGGGACGGCTGCGGCCACACGCTGCTGACACCCCACAGCGGCACCCTCAGCTCCAAAAACTACCCTGGCACCTACCCCAACCACACCACCTGCCGCTGGCAGCTACGGGCCCCCCCGGGCGCCTCCCTCCTCCTGGTCTTCGGGGACGTGGACCTGGAACCCTCTGAGCGCTGCGCCCGCAGCTCCCTGCTCCTCACAGACCCCCAGGCCGGCACCGCCTACGGTAAAGGGGGGAAACTGAGGCCGCGCCTGCTGAGGGGCTGCAGATGGGGCTGAGGGGGGCGAGATCACTTTACGTAAAGACCTGGATAAGGAGAGGATCAGGAAAATCCGGTTTTTTAGCTGATTTCATCCTGAGGAGGGGGGTATTTGAGGACAGGGATATCCAGAGACAGGGGTATCTGAAGAGGGGGTACCCAAGGAGGGGGGCTGTTGTCAAGCTTGGGGGGGGCACCCAGCTGGGGACAGATGCAGCCACCAATTAATTGTCTGCCCAAACGCTTCCAGGATTTTTCCAGAGAGGTCTTGGAGGGATTTGACAGCATCAGGAGCATGGCGCATGCTGGGGGACACGTCTTGGGAGGGGGAGGAAGCGTTGCCGCGGGGGTGTCAATGGAGTGGGATGGAGGAGCAGCCCCGAGGCCCGGTGAGGGGCAGGGGACGCTGTGGGAAAGGTGGGGCGGAAAGGAGCCAGCTTAGATCCACCGCTGCTCTCAGGACTGGGATTTTTCTCTGTTTTCCAGGGCTTTCACCCTTTCTGGGCTGGTACCAGAGGGGTGACAGCACATGCAGTCCCCATCCCCTCTGCCGTGGCCTCGGGTACATGCTTGTCCCCATCTCCCAGGACCCCAAAGCCCAGAGACTGCCTGGCCCAGGCTGAGGGGTCCCAGAGCAACGTGGGAGGGGGGGGACCCCCAGACGATGCTCCTGGGGGGCTGGCAGAGGTGGCAGGGCACCCGCAGCCCCTTTGGGTGCCTTTGCTGGAGCAGTGCGTGCCAGCGGGTGGGGGGTGACACTGGGCCAGGCCAGGATCCCGCTCCCTCGCCAGCAGCTGACGCCGGCCCTCGAGAACTTCCAGATGTTTTTCGGGAAGCGGCCGGAGCAGGCGGAGGCTGTGGGTTCCCTCCTGCTGACTCAGACCCGGTGTCTGGCACGCGGCCTGATCCTGCCTGGGGACACATCGGGGACCCTGCGGGTGTGGCAGCCTCCGGCCCGTGGCTCAGCTGAGGGGTCTCCAGCACCCAGGGGGTCCCCAGGCCAGGTCCCCTGGGCTCAGCCTCTCGGTTAAATATGACCCAGGCAGGGCGAGGGTGCGGGTTGGCATGGGGAAACTGAGGCACAACACAACCCTGCCGGGGGGGGTTCACTGCCAGTACTGTGGGGACACGGGACACAGCGCCCTGTCCCCAGGGCAACGATTGCATTTGCTCAGAGCATCTCCGGGTGCCCCGAGGCCCCAGTGACGGACGTGAGACAGAGCAGTGACGTGGAACAGAGGGGTGGTCTGGGGATTGGGGCCACCTCTTGTCCCCAGTTGGGACCAGGGATGTCCCCAAGGAACCTGCCTGAGCACTAAGCCAAAGTTTTAATCAGGGAAATGAAGACTGCAAATTAATTTGGATTAAAGGGAGGGTGGGACTTAGGAGGCAGCTTCAGCAATGCGAAAGGGGAGATGGGGAGGGGATGGGGACGCAGCCCTCGTTTTGGGGTCTCGCGGGGTTGTGCTGTGCGTGCAGCAAGGGATGTGGTGGCAGGTGCCCAAAAAGGGCCAGTGACCACCCACGCCGTACCAGCCGTGGTGGATTGAAGAGGCCCCGGGGGAAAGTGTTTCTGGGAAGCCATGGGGGAGTCCCTGCCCCAATCCTGGAGGTGGGGACATCGCGGGGTGTCCCTCCACGAGCCCGGTCCAGCTCTGACCCCCGTGCCTGGGGGCTGTGTCCCCCCTGGTGCTGCTTGTGGCTGTGGGGGAACGGTGGGGACAGGACAAGCTGCGGGGGGCTGTGCCCCAGGTCTCCCCCATAGCAGGGATGTAACCGCTCTGGGGTTACATCCTGAGGCTGGGGCCATCCTGACATGGGATCATGTCAGATGGGACCACCCTGGGTGCAGGACCACCCTGGGCACAGCCCAAATGCCTGAGCACCCTGGCGAGGGCCGAGCCAGGGGAGGTGACGCCTTGGGGTCCGGGTGCCCACGCCTGTCCCCGGGAAGCCCCAGTCCCCTCCATGGCCCCTCCCTGCCAGCAGGGCCCTACTGCAGGAACGCTGTCCCTGCCACCTCGCTCCTGGTGACAAACTCCAGCACCATGACTGTCCTGTTCAACAGCACCAGCCACCGCTCGGGACGAGGCCTCCTCCTGTCGTACGCCACCTTGCAGCACCCAGGTAGGGAGGAAGGATCCCCCCGGCTGTGTCGGCCCTCGGGGTGGCAGGGGGCACAGCTGGGGGCGGAGGTTGCTCCTTGCTGACCCCAGGGTGGGCTCCCATCGCCCTGAGCACCCTGAAGGCCCATGTTCTTCCTGGCTGGGGGCACAACATGGGAGACCCCCAGGTCACTCAGGCAGCCGGGATCCCCCACAGCACCCTGGACCCCCCAGGACCAGGGAGTCACCCCTCCCTGCCTCTCTGGGACAGGGTGGCCTGGGACCATGGGGGATGCTGTGGGGGTCCCTCACCCTGGGGTGTCCCTGCCTTGCAGACCTGGTCTCCTGCCTGGTTCGAGGCACCCACTACACCCAGGAACACGTCAGGTGAGCGGTCCCCGCTTTGGCGTCCCCCACCCCAGCAGTGCTGCTGGTCCCCATCAGCTCTGGTTTTGTCCCGGGTGCTGTGCTTGCCCTGGAGCTCTTGGGGTGCAATGGTGGCAGGATGGGGAGCAAAGCGGGTGCGCAGAGGGGGTTCAGACGAGGGCGAGCCCTCATCCTACCACCTCACTGTGTATTTCAGCGTCTACTGCCCCGCGGGCTGCAAGGACGTCGACGGGGACATCTGGGGCAACCCGAGCCAGGGCTACCGGGATGTAAGTGCAGAGCCTGGCTCTCCCTGCTGCACGGGTCAGCACCCATGGGTGCACCCATTGGGGACAGTTTCCAGCATGCATGGCTACTGCTTGTCACCCCCGAGCAGACTGCAGGGGATGGGTTTGGCCATGGGGTGCCTGCTCTCACCCCTGCCCTGCTCCCCACAGACTTCGGTGCTGTGCAAGGCGGCGGTGCATGCCGGCGTGATCGCGGACGAGCTGGGCGGCCAGGTCACTCTGTCCCGGGAGAAGGGGATCACGCTCTACGAGTCGGCCTTCGCCAATGGGCTCCACTCCAAAAGGTGGGCGAGAGGCGGGGCTGGGGACCCTGGCTGCGGGTCCCGTCCGCGCTGACACTGCAGACCTGCCACCCCTCAATTTTGGAGACCCTCAGGGTTTGTTCACCTGGGGAGCCCCCCATCTGATGCTCCCTCTGCTTTCCCCCTGCAGGGGATCCCTCTCCGAGAAGCGGCTCATATTCCACAAAGGTATTTTTTCCCATTTCCCCCCAAATTAATCCACGATTTTGGCTGCCAGACATGGTGCCACCCTCTCCTTGTGCCCAGCCGGGGGTTTCAGGCTCCCACCCTGCTCCCACCCACACTCTCCCATTGCCAGCCTGCAACGATGTGCTGGAGGTGGCTGCCTTCAACGCCTCGTCCTGGTGGCATGAGGTGGACGCACTGGGCCAGGACCGAGCCTGGGCGGCCGAACGGGCAGTGCTCGGCACCACCGGCCACTCCTGGGCCGCCGAACCCGGCTCCAACAGTGCCTGGCTGGAGCTGGACCTGGGCACCCGCCGAAACATCACAGGTGAGTCCTGACCAGTGGAGCCCGTCCCCATGGCACCCTGACCACTGTCCCCTCCATGGTGACATGGGTGCCAGTCTCACTGACACTCCCAAAACCTGCCCAGAGTGCTTGCAACCCCTCCATAACACAAGATGGATTGGAGCTCCTTGTGCCATGGTTATACTGGTGGAAACTGGGATGCAGACAGCACCAGCCCCACAAGCTTTCCCTGTCCCCCTTTTGTCCCCACTGTCCCTGCCACCCCCCTCACCCGCAGCCATTTCTGGGATGAACAAGTTAATATTATGCTCTTGCATCTGGTGCCAGCGAATGCCTTTTGTTTGGCCGGAGCCTGCCGAAAGCAGGGGCTTTGTGCAGTGGCGGCTGGCGACCGTGGGGAGGAAAATGGGGACATTGTCCGGCCAGAGGCTGGAGGAGGGAGGAATGCGGAGCTGGCAGCCAGGGCTGGAGGTTATCGGCTCCTGGGGGCAGAGTCGGGGGTCCAACACTCGAATCTACAGCACACCCAAGCCTTTCCCCAGCTCTGTACTCCTCAACTGACAGCAGGGCCCCACGCGCCCCGGGCTCACTCCTGCACCAACAGGCATCATCACAAAGGGCTCCTCTGAGCTGTACGACTCCTACGTGACAGCCTACCGCGTCTCCTCCAGCCGCGACGGGAAGAACTGGAGACCGTACAGAGGCAGCGGTGGCCAGGAAGACAAGGTGGGCATGGCGGGGGGACAGGGATGACAAGGGGACACAGATCCTCTGCCCGCAGATGTGTGGCCACTGGCGCCCTCTCTGCCAGGTCTTTGAAGGAAATGCCGACAGCCATGGGGAGGTCTCCAACACCTTCATCCCCCCCATCGTCGCCCGCTACGTCCGCATCACACCCCAGAGCTGGCACCAGCGCGTGGCCATGAAGGTGGCCCTGGTGGGCTGTCAGCTGGCACGAGCCCGCGCACCCCGGCCCTATGGTGAGCCCCTCCGCGGGACCTCACATCCCACTAATGTCTCAAACATCCCCTGGGGACGTCCACCTCCCTGTGCACCCCATGGTGGCCCTACACTCACGGTCCCCGCTCTGCCTTGCAGTGCCTAGCGTCCCCAAGGAGGTCCCTGTCCCCACCAGCCGCCCAGCCAGCCACACGCCCATCCCTGGCGTCGCCCTGGACCCGGAGAAAGCAGGTAGGCGCCATGGTAGGGGCTGTCCCTAGGGTGCAGGGTTTTAAAATCCCCCTGTGACACTGATTTTCTTCCTCTGGTGGCCCCAAGTGGGGTCCTGACACCCATGGGTGCAGAGGGGGGGGGATAGGGCACCCAGGGTCTGATGCTGCCCTCCCTCCCCAGGCTCCACACTGCTGGTGATGCTGCTCATCGGCGGCTTCGTGCTCCTCTGCACGAGCCTCCTGCTGCTGGCCTTCCTCTGCCACAGGAAGAGGTGGATCCCCTCCTGCCCCCCATTTCACCCTGGGGAACCTGGCATCGCGCCCCCCAAAGCATGGCAGCTCTGTTCGGCTGCTTGCTGGGTACCAAGGGGCGCAGCCCCCCCATGCAGTGGGTGTGAGGAGGCGGGTGGGTGGTGTGGTGTTGGGCATGGGGTGGCCAGGACCCCTCACCCCCATCTTGCTCTCCCCTTGGCAGGAAACCGGCAGCGGAGCTGAACTGCGGGATCATGAAAGGTAAAGGACCCCCAACCGCTCCCCAGGGTCCCAATGCCTCGGGACCAAATTCAGGAGGGATGCAGCTGGTTTACCCTGGGGGCACCAGTCTGTCCCCAAGGGCTGGTGTGTGACAACCAAGGAGCTTCTGCTCTCTGCTCAGGGTACCCCAAAGTGGAGCTGAGCCAGGTGTGCTCCCTGCGGAGCCTGCCACCCTCTGGCACCATGCTGGCCTCCTTCCCCGCCGCTCCTGCGCCGGGGGACCTCAGCCGGACCCATTCGCCAGGTAACGGGGACATCGGGGCGCGAACGGGTCCCTCAGCCCAGAGCCGGAGCTGTGTCTCCCCCAGTGCACCCTGGGGTGCCAGTTCCTCCCCCCAGCACCACTCTGGTCCAACCCTTGTCCTGCATCATGGTCCTGTGCAAAAGGAAGACCCTGGCAGGGCTTATTATTCATTATTATTATTATTATTATTATTCCACCTCAAGCGCAGGCATGGGTGTTGGAAGGCAGCACCAGGAGCCCCACTGTGTGCTGGGGCAGAGGGATGTGCCTGTCCCCGCTGCGTTTTGGCCCGTGTCTGCCCAGCTTTCCCCAGCCCTGGGGATCCAGATGTGCCCGTTTTTTCCTCCACCCAGCCCACTCACACCTTGAACAGCACCGTGACCCCCTTACCGCGGTGGGGACAGTCCCCAGCTCAGAGCCCGGTATCCCCATTGCAGAATACGCCGAGCCCGACCTGGTGCAGCTGAGCCCCAGCAGCCAAACGGGCCCTTCCACCTTCAAGCCGCTCCCGGATGCGGGCTACACGCTACCGCTGGTCGTGAGCCACTACGACGTACCGGGAACGTACCACCCGTACGCGGAGCCGCTGCCGCCCGAGCCCGAATACGCTATGCCGTTCGGCGAGCCCGAGCCCGCCGCCACCCGCCGCCTCGCCGGGCTGCCCGCCGAGCCCCCGCTGCGGTACGATGCGCCCGCCCGCTGGGCCGAGGGGGCCGCCAGCCCCGGTGGGGACGGACCCTCTCCGGAGGGGGCCCGCTGCCAGCCGGGGGACTGTCCGTTGTCGCACGTCTACCACGAAGCCTTGTGAGGGTGCGAGGAGGGGGAGCCCAGCGGCGCTGGCCCGGGGGTGGGGGGTGAACCTTTTTTTAAGAACAATTTATTTAAAGACACACGTACGGACGGACACGTCTGTGCAAATACGTTTCCCGCGCTGCGGTGCACCGTTCTTAACGCGCACGCTTCCAGCTTGTTCCCGAGCAGCGGGAACCGGTCGCACGCGGATGCCGAGTGCCACTCCTCCCCGCTGCCTCTGTCGTTGACGGTTCCCGGGGCGCCAGAACAAGCGGTTACCGGCAGCCCCCTCCCACAAAAATTATGCTTCCGAAATCTCTTGATGTCGATTCCGCGGGAGCGGCCGCGCGGCCCCCCCGTGCCACACACGGCAGAAGCCCTTTTTGAAGACGCGTGTGCCGCCCAGCCAGGACGGGAAAGCGTCAGAGTATTACTAATATCACGGCGAGGCTCGCCTCCCGTTTAAATAAGGCTCAGATTCCTGTTTCTCTTCTTTCCAAGATCCACGCCTTTTCTACCACTTCTGCTTCTTTTTTTACTCAAAAAACACAATTTCCCCGCCTCGCCGATCCCTATGATATGCAAATCGCGCGGGGCATGCTGGGGCACCTCCTCTCTGCGTCGTCATCGAACGGGGCGTCTTTAGTGGGCGCGGTGGCGCGCATGCGCAGCCAGGCTCTCTCTTGATTGGTGGCGCTGCGAAGCGCTTCCGGGTGGTGGGCGGGCGGTGCCCCCAGAAGGGCTCGGGCAGCGCGGTGGAGGGAGCAGCCGGTGGCGGGGCCTGGGTCCGCTGGCGGGTCATGGGGAGGTACGGGGCGAGGGGCCCGTCCCCCGGGGGCGGGCGTTTCCGGCTGCTTTACGCCGGTGCTGACAGCCTAAAGCGCGGAGGGAGGTGGGGGGTGGGCGCGCAGGCCGTGCCCCGCCGCTCGCCGGGCCGGGCCTGCAGCCGGTGCTCAAACCCCCGCCCGTGTGGTGGTCGGCAGCCGGGGGTGGGGGCTCCCGGGGCCCGAGGGGTGGCCCCACAGCGCTGACAGGCGGGCCCCCGGCCGGGTGTCGGCTGTCGGTAGCCGTGGCGCTTCCCCGCGGCTCCGGCCGCGGCTCCCCGGCAGCCGGTGCAGACGTGTTGCTCGGGGAGGCGTCGTTCGGTCCTGCGGTGCCGTTCCCCGTGGGCAGCCGTGGGGCTGGAGGCCTCTTTGAAGCTGGTGGCAGGGACGATGTGGGAAACGAGCCGCTCTGAGCGGCGTGCGTGGAGCTGTTCCCTCCCTAAGGTGCCCAGTGTCGGTGCTTCGGGGGAAACCGCGAAGCTGGGAGCTGCGTCGGGGAGGAAGGAGGTTTGAGTTGCCCTTCAGCGTCTCACAGACACATCCTGGGGAGAGAAAGGGCTTTCTTGTTCGTTCCCTTTTAGCTAGTGCAGCTGATGGGTAAGAGCTTGTAACAGGAGGGGCTTTGTCTCCCATGGATAATAACTAAAGCAAAAACCAAGAACTTTCCCAGTTTTCGCTGTTAACAATGAAGAGACACCCAGACCGGATGGTCCTTTGCAAAACTATTTAAATATTTGGTGAAAATCCTTGTGTCTTAGTGGAAGTGGGAACCCCCCGAGCTCCAGGATGCACACCGAAGGTTGGTTTGTTTTTAATCACAGCTGTAACCCCGCGCTGTCGACGCTGATGAGTTACAGCGGGTCGGTGGAGCTAACTGCAGCCGCCAGAACCTGTTCCTGCTGTGGAGGGAAGCCGCTGTCGCAGGCTCACCTGTGCGTCACTGCTGACAGCAGAGAGATACTCTGTCTTGTGACAGAAAAATGAAATTCGGCCAAATTTCTGCTCCCGCTTCAGGATCCTAGGAGATGCCTCACCCTCTGCAGCACCCTATGCACACGTACCGCCGGCGGTGGTGTCGTATCTTCCGATAGATAAACTCTCTTGCGCCGTAGGAAGGACGATGTGCGCTGTCTTGCGTGAAACTGTTTCCTCTTGCCGTCTTAGTATAGAATGGGTGATACAAAAAATATCTGGTGTTCCTGTAGGAATGAGAATTCTGTGGAAGAGGAGGAAGCGAGAGTAGGCTAACGCTGCCTGCTGACGTTACCGGGAAGGCTTTGGGAAATGGCCTCTCCGTTCGCTGGCCCCACAGCGGTTGCTGATGTAATTAAAGATCTAGACACTCAGATAGCTGTAAGTACAGCACCACGGCTTACCCTGAGGCCAGCATGCGGGATTTGTCCTGGGAATCTGCGCATCCCCTTGGTTTTGTGTTTGGTGATCTTGACGGCAACGCAGAGGGTGCGATAAGATCCCCAAGTAAATGAACAAAACGACTTTATGCTGATAAAGTGCTTTCTGCCCAAGGATTTTGGCACTTTTCCCCCTGCATGGTGGGTAAGAGTTCCTGCTGTGTGGATTTGGAAAGCGAGGTGTGGGGTGAACAGCCTGAGATCAGCCTAAAGCTGAGACTAGCACACTGAGTCCCTGCTGAGCTTGTGCTGAGCTCCTTGTCAGGAAATGCCCACCGAGGGGGATCAGGGTGTGAATGTAATGGTTTTCCATCGTTAATTCAGTTCAATTTGAGCTAGAAACTTGCTCAGAGCGCTACAGAAGTGTGTCTTGGGTATAAATTCCCCTGAAAGGGCTCTGTCTCCGTCGGTGCGGCAGTGCATGAGCGTGCCTTGGAATGAAGCACTAAAGCAGCCGCTTGTAAGTCCTCCTGTGTGATTTCTGGTTTGTGGTTTGGTTTGAATTAATCCAGACTAACACAGCTTGCTCTGAAGAGGGGAACCTGTCTGTAGCTCAGGTAGCAGACTCTCTGTTCATAGCTCTGTATGCTGTAAAGCTGTTTAAACAAACTCCCGTCTCCCTGCGCGGTGTGGGCTTTCCAGAAGAAGCCTCCGCTCTCAGCGGCCACTTCTCACCCGTCTCTGGGCCCAACGGCAGCTGCTGCAGCTACTACACGAGAGGCTTTAACATCAAACCGTTCCTTAAAGGCTCATTTCCCGTGACAGACCTGTCTCTGCTGCCCACACTGCTTGTGGGGCTGGAAGGTCCCGGGTTGGGATGAGTTTCCTTTCGCAGAGCAGGGAGGACAGAGCAGAGCTTCCTTGAGCCTGGATTTTAGAGCTTTCCGCCATGAAATGTCGTGGCTGCCCGTCAGTCTGTGTGTTAGCTCAGCGGCTGATAACCTGAATAACTTCAGGCACTGAAGGGTGAGCCTGGAAGATCTGAGTAACCAGTTAAGCCACAGTGGCCCGCTTCTGGTTCACCGATAACGGCTCAGTAAACCTGACCTCGTTTGCTGTGGCTGCCGGTTGCCCTGTGTGGGGAGAACAAATCGGAGGTGTGGGCATGCATGTGTGTTTCTCTGCCTCCTCACGCTTGTGCTCTCAGAACTGAAAACAAATCCTAATTGTCAAGCCCTCATGGAGGGATCGCTGTGGGTCAGGCCTGAAGTGGCATTGCCGAAAAATCCAGCCTGCATCGCGTGCCCAAGAGAGCCTGGACCTTGTCTTCTCCTGACCTGTGTCTCAGGCACGTGGAGCGTGAAGATGAAGACTCGGACGCCGCGCCTGCCGTTCCCCTGCATTGCTGCCTTTAGTTAAATCTTCTTTGTGTGGTCTCTGCCTCAAAGCTCTTTGTGGTCCCAGTGAAACGTGTTCAGAGCGGCCCTGACCGGCAGGTGAGGGGTGGCTGCGCGTGTGGGGTTCAGCCCGAGGAACCAGCGGGTGCGTCAGTGCCGCTGCAGGCCTGCCCCCTCTTGTCAGTGCGCTGCGTGCAGCCGCCCTGCTTCTCACGGCAAGCTTTGTATTCCATGTACCAGGGAACGTTGTTTCTTCTTCTAAACATTGTTCCTCCTTACTGCGTCCAGAGAGACTTGATCTGTAAACCTCTGGGCCACGTCAGGACACTGCAGTGTTCTCTGGACAAAGGCATGATCACCCTGTTGAATTCCTTCTCTGTTTTCTGACAGTGGCTTTCCTTTCCTTTTCCAGTTGATTGGATTGGGTCCCCACAACTCCAAGAAGAAGCAGGACCTAGATAAGCTCTATGATCTAAAAGCTAAAGCCCAACAGATTATGAACCAGTTTGGCCCATCTACCTTGATCAACCTCTCCAACTTCTCCTCCATAAAGCTGGAACCAGCCAGCACTCCCCCGCAGAGCTCCATGGCCAACAGTACCACCGTGGCGAAGATGCCGGGGACGCCCAGCGCAGGAGGACGGCTCAGTCCTGAAAGCAACCAGGTAATTTCATCACCAACTTCCGGACCACAGGGGAGATGTTCAGACCTGCTCCTTCCTTAAATTACCGGCCAAAACTTCACGGCTGGTAAAGTGTTGGTTACATCTTCAGGTATTTCTTCCCTCCAAGGTGCTTTCAGGCTGGATGGGGTGTGGACCCTGTAGGTGTAGAGGTTTTTTCAGTCTCAGGAAAATGTATATTTGAGGTGTGATTGGGAAATTCTTTTAAAATGGGGTTGAGATGGGAGAAATGAGAGTGCAGGTTTGCAGCCTGTGCCTGACTTGGCTGCCAGGAGCTGCTGACTCGTGTGTTTGCTTGTCGTGGTGTGGAGTCTTGGATGTGTGTGTAAAATCCACTGCTGCCCAAGGCTCCAGGAGTGCACCCTGATCTCTCTGCGGGCTTCACTGGTGCCCTGGCCTCTCCAGGAAGCGTATGAGTCCTGCGACACCAAGACAGGCGCAGCAGTTCTGCAGGTATGGGAACCAGGGAGGGCAGGAGCTTCCTCTGCTGTCTCTTAGCCTGCATCTGACTGGGCTGGTGGGTCGGGGGTGAGAACTTCCACCCGGACCCTCTAAGAGCAGGTGCCCCGCTGTCCAGCAGCAGTAAAATTTCTGCTCCCTGCTGTGGTGGGGCTGAGAGGGTGCTGCCTTCTGCTCTGGAATAACCCAGCACTCCCATATCTCTCTTCCGTGTGAAACACTGGACCTGATAAGCGCTAGAGCCGTGGACGTCCTTCCTCCGTGCCCTGAGCACAAATTTGGTCACCAATACTTTGTGCTTGCTGTCTGCCTCAAGTCTTCTAGTTCTGGCTTTGTCCGCTCCTGCCAGCAGCCCTGCTCCAGCCAGTGGCATTTTAGTGCCAGTTTAGTGCAGGAAATTTATTTATCCTGGCCTGCTGCATTCCACTTCCTGATCAGAGCAACCACTGGTGCTTGAAAATAACTCGTAACACCTGATATTTCTTATCTCTGCAGTTCCTGAGCTGATACACCCGTGACTTGGGCCTCCGCAGAGCTGGGGAGGAGGCCTTTTGTGGCTGCGCTGCGCGGGCTTTGCTGAAGCAGGGCAGTAAATCATTGCTCTTCTCCCACACGCACAGGTTTTGACCAAGAAGAAATTGCAGGACCTGGTGCGTGAGGTGGATCCGAACGAGCAGCTGGATGAAGATGTGGAGGAAGTAGGTAGCAACCCACGGCCGGGGCTGCAGAAAGAGCTGAGCTGGAATTTTTCATGGGCCGGTGGCCCTTTGTCCAAGGCAGGGAGGGCTGGTTCATGTAACGCTTCGGTATTCTTGTTCACTGCAGCCTTCAGCCATCCGTGTCTGTTTCTGTGTCCCAGTGTCAAAGGGAATTTTAAAACATCAATTGTAGCAAACTCCTTTGAAATACTAGCTGCTGCGGGCTCATTTTCATGCTTTCCGCATAATTGATAAGACTGGCACTGATAAGACTGCTTATTGTCCCTGTTCTGCCACAGATGCTGTTGCAGATCGCCGATGATTTCATAGAGAGTGTGGTGACGGCTGCCTGCCAGCTTGCACGGCATCGCAAGTCCAACACCCTGGAAGTGAAAGATGTCCAGTTACATCTTGGTGAGTGGTTTTTCTTTTTCTTTTTCTTGTTTTTTTTTTTTTTTTTTTTCTGGGCACATGCCCATGGCCGTGGTTTTGGGGTGGAAACCCGTGAGTAGCTACAGATTCCTTGCTACTTAATCATCCGAGGATGGGCGGGGTGTCTGCCCCTAACCATCCCCTCCCCAAATTTTGCAGTTGTGCAGTTTGTAGCTGTCCATCAGCCTGTGTCAGAAGGTCCCTAGCACAGGGACTGCATCTTTACTGTGTTTAATGCTGCACAGCCCTCCGCTGCTCTGCTTTTGGGAAGCTTTTATAGCTGGTATGCGGATCACTGGCTCCGGGCATGCTGCCAGTGCGTCGGTGACGATGAGGCCGCTCTTGCGGTGGGCGGTTGGGGTAGACCTGCTGACCTGCCCTCTGTCTTCCAGAGCGTCAGTGGAACATGTGGATCCCGGGCTTCGGTTCTGAAGAAATCAGGCCCTACAAAAAAGCCTGCACTACAGAAGCTCACAAACAGGTAAGGAGCCCTCAGTAACGCCGAGAATCACGTGGTGGAAGCCTGATATGGGGAGAGTGGTCTTGGACTCCTGGCAGGACCGGAATTTGCAGCCTCTTCCAAGTGGTTTGGGCTTGGAATGACTTCAGAGTCTCCTCGCCTGTTTGTGCGGAGAGGCTTGCGCTGCCGTGGCTCCCCTGCGGCAGTGCAGTGCTGGCAGTGCTCACGGTCTGAAGGGCAGCCCAGCTTGGAAGGGTGAAAAACCAGCAGAGAGCTGCAGACAGTAACTTGTCAGCTGCCCTCTTGCAGAAGGGTCGGCAAACGCCGCTGACTGATTAGAAAATCTGAACCGCGGGGCTCTGTCAGGCTGTGCCTGGAGTTCCCGGGGCCGTTTTGTGGCTGCAGCCCACTGCTGCGCTCGGGTGTTCTGTGAGCAGAGCGCAGCGCCGGCTGTGTCCATGTGTGAGGGTCGCGAGCCCTGGCTGCTTGCCTCCGTAACAATTTAAAAGCTGCAAAAATCCTGAAGGCCTGGGGAGGTGCAGCAGAGCGCACACTGTTCTCATGCGGTTTCGGCTGTAGATGGGAGCTGAGCAGCTCTGGGGTTTTTTTTCCACTTAATTTTGCTTAAACTGAATTGGGCCAGCGCTTTTTAAAGTGTCCGGTGAGAGCCAGCGAGGAGCTGGAGCCCGTGGATGGCATTGCGGCTCCCCTCCTGCAGCTCCTGCAGCTGCTGGGCAGAGGGAGAGGAGGCCGCAGAGTGGGGTTTGATCCCCTGCGCTCTTTAATCCCACTGCCCCTCACCATCCTCGGTGCTTTGCTTGCGCGCCCCAGGTGTTGAGAGGAGCGCAGACACTTGTCTTTTCCTCTGGCACTGGTTTGGGACCACGTTAAGATTCAAACGAACTTGAAAGACCTGTGTGGAAACAAGTCGGGCGGTGTCCGGAGAGAACCCGAGATGCCTCATTCCGGCACGGCTCCAGGTTGTTCTGCAGTAACCTGGTCTGCGACGCTTGGCTTCCCACCTTTTTCTCTTCCTTCTTACAGAGAATGGCACTGATCCGCAAAACCACCAAGAAATAGCCCCTGGGAAGAGCTGGGAGAAGACGCCAGTGCGTTTTGGGATATCTGCCTCTCCACTGAAGCCTCTGCAATGCCATCCATGGGATATTTTTCTTAATGCTTTACAGAGAAGCATATATTTTTTATTAATGGTGCAGCAATATCTTGACTTTATGAGGACATCTGCCAAAAACATTCTACGCCCCCTTCCTCATCCCCCCTAGGAGCGCAACGTATCTCAAAACAAAGACTTTTGATTTGTGACTCGGAAGTGGTTTGTCATGTAAATGATTATCCAGGGGACAGAGCATTTGGTCTTGTGTGGGACGGTATTAGAAGCATCTGTAGAGGTTTTTATTTCCTCCTTCCTGCCCCTACCTGCTCCAGTACTTTGTAATGTCGGTGTTTATATAAATACTTGCATTTGTTTTACATGAATAAAGAAATTATTAATCTAAAACCATGGCACGGCCTTGTGTTCTTCACACAGCATGCAGAGGGGCTGCGGGTGGGGCGGCCTCTGCGTCGCCTGGTTTCTGCCTGTGGTGCTGTTCTGGTAAGAGGTCGCCTGCCCTGCGGTTCAGAGGCTTCCCCACCTCGCGTGGTCGTGTGTGCCTGTCCTCCCTGCCCCGCTCGCTGCTGGGGCTATCGGCCTCCCCGTACCCAACGGGGGGAAACTGCCTTGGCTGAAATAATTTGGAAACCAGCGTGGGCTCTCTCCTCCTCTCGTGTAAGTGCTGGCTAAGGAGACGCCTCGCAGGAGAGGCCAGTCTGAGGGTGCCTGGGGTGGAGGGAAGCTGTTCCCACACCGCAGCCCTGCTTGGCTGCTGCTGGCGGGGACGTGGGGTTGTTCCCAGCTCGGTGTAGCGAGGAGGAGCGGCTGGTCAAAACAGCCCACCCTGCCCTCCCCAGCACGGAGGAGACCCTGCTCCCAGTGAAGGGGTTGGGTAGTAAAAGGGGTTTCAGATCCACGCCAATCTGAGGTGAGACTGGGGGACCAAGAGGAGCTGGGGGGTCGGGAGAACCCATGGTTCCTCTCTAGGGGCTGGGTTCAGGTTTGTATTTGGGTTTGGAGAGAGAATGGGGGCTGGGGGGGTTGACACCTGCCTCTCTGTAGACCCCTGGCCTGTCCTGTCTGGGGACGTTACCCTTCCCCAGGAAAACACGGTCAGGAAGAGACATGAAGAACAGGGGATGTTTAATGCGCTCTCGCTCGCTGCTCCTGCCTGCGCCACAGCTGCTCCATCTCTGTGCGTCGCGGTGAGCAGCGCCCAGTGTGTCCCAGCCTGGCCGAGAGAGGCTGTCGGTGTCCCTGGCTCTAGCACGAGCATCTCTTCCGCTTCTCTTCCTTCTCTGGCGCCTGAGCCTTGAGCGGCACTGGCAGCGGGATGCTGCTCTTCACCCCGTCCCAGGCCTCGGTGGGAGCCAGCCACCCCGTTTGCAGCGCCTGGTAGATGGCCAGCGTCAGCATCTGGAAAGCCTGGACCACGTTGCTGGCGTCCTTGGCCGAGGTCTCGATGTACTGCACCCCCAGCGACGCTGCCAGCTTCTCTGCCTCCCTCCTGCCCACCCGCCGCTGCCCTGCCAGGTCGCTCTTGTGTCCCACCAGCAAGAAGATGATGCGGAAGGGCTGGACCGTGTCTGTCACTTCCTGGTGCCACTGCCGGACGCTCTCGAAGGATGCGCGGTTCGTGAGGTCGAAAAGCAGCATCCCCCCCGCTGAGTTGCGGTAGTAGGAGCGAGTCACCGACCTGGGGCGCAAGGAAAAACAGGGTGAGCAGCCCTCGGGGCTCCCCCCGTGCCGCCTTGGGCAGCATCTCCCCTGGCCATGTCCTGCTCCTGGCACCTGGCGCGTTGCTCCCAAGCTACCATAGAAGCGAGGAGAATCATCCCTTTTCAGGCAGCTCTGTCCCTGCGTGGCCATCAAAGCTTGTCTGTCCCCTGCAGCCATGTCCCCATGAGCTCTCCTGTCCCCAGCAGCTGCATCCCATCCCCAGCAGCCCGGCCGCAGCCCTGGCAGTGTGATGTGAAGGCTCCCTGCAGCCGAGCTGAAAGCCACTTTGCCCAGCTCCCAGCCTCTTCCCCCAGCTGGTGGGGCAGAGAGTTGCGGGGGTGGGGCGGGGGGGGGGGGTCCTGTACCCTCTTTGGAGCTGGAGCGAGGGCTCCTTTCCCTGGGGAACACCCTTGGCTTTGTCTCATCTGGGCCCCTGCAGCCTGCGCAGTGCTGGGCATCATGGTTCCCACCAGCACAGGGACTGGTGGGAGCACAGCCAGGATCCCCCTGCCCCCCCAGGTCAGGACCACAACATCCCACCAGTACCCCAAATCGGGGGGGGCCACACTCAGCTCCATCACCCTCCCCACGCTGTGGCTGGACCCACCTGAACCGCTCCTGCCCGGCCGTATCCCAGAACTGCAGCTTCACCCTCAGCCCCGGCTCCAGCTCCACGAACTGGACATAGAAATCCACCCCCACCGTCTGGTTGACGGCATCCAGGAAGATGCCCTCGGTGTAGCGCCGCAGCAGTGACGACTTTCCCACCGTCGAGTCCCCCAACATGATCACCCGGAACTGGTACTGCCACCACGGCTCCATCGGCACCACCGCCGCCTGCCGGGACCCGCTGGGTGCATGTATGGGCAGGCAGCGCCCAGAGCCTCGGCTCCTCCACCCAAGGAGGCGTTCCCGCCCCACCGTGGTTGCTGGGTGGCCCCTTTTCCTCCCTTTTTGCCTTGGCTCCATCCAGTTGGAAGCACTCCACGGGTGCCTGGGCCCCCTTTTTTCCCAGGGGGTGGCCCTGGGACAGGAGACTTGGCGGGGGGGGTTACTACCCCACTAGTGACTCCTGCCAAAAGCAGAGCATCCTCCATGTCACGGGTTGGGCACAGCAGTGTGGCCCTGCCGGGGGTCCTGCGCTCGGCCCAGCCTTTATTTAGTGTGGAAAAGCCGCAGGTTTATTAAGAACACTCTGGCGGGGGAGCATTAATTTTTTCCAGAGCCCCCAAATCAGGCTTGAAATAACACAAGCCCGGGTGGGGAGAGAAACCCCCACGGGTGGAGGGTCCCGCGTGTCCCCCCATCCCCGTCAGCACTGGCAGCGCTCCCGGGGCTCCCCCTGTGCCGGGGGCTGGCGGCGGCTCTGGCTGGGGATGAGCCTGACGCCCTCGCAGCCCCGGTGAGGGGCGAGGGCCCCCTGACCCAGCGCCTGCTGGATGCTCCCCGCCAGCATCTGGAAGGCCAGCTCCACGTTGAAGTTGCTGCAGGCTGAGGTCTCCACGAAGGCCATGCCCAGCGCGGCGGCCAGGTGCCCGGCCTCCTCCGCCAACACGGCTCGCTCGGCCGCCAGGTCACACTTGTGTCCCACCAGGACGAAGGCAGGGGGCCGGTCCCCAGCAGCTTCGAGGTACCACTGGGGGACACGCTCGAAGGACGCACGGTTGGTGAGGTCGAACACCAGCAGCACCCCCGCTGCACTCCGGTAGAAGGATCTGGTGATGGACCTGGGCACAATGGGGGAGAGGGATTTTGGGGGGCACCCCAGCACTCCCTGCACCCACTTTCCCGGGATGGGGCTCTGGGGACTTTTGGGTCCCAGCTAGAGCCTCGGGAACAGGGAGGTGAACCCGGCCGGGACCATTTGCAGCCTTTTCTGGAGGGCTCCAGAGAAGACCGGCGGGGTTTTACAGAGGTGCGCGGGGCTCCCTCCACCCCCCCCCCGGCCCCCACCTCCCGGGGATGGGATAGCACCCACGAGTGGGTGCTGATGGGGCAGACACAGGGCACCCCCAAACTGACCCTGGGGTCCCAGGGATGGGGGCAGTGTGGGACCCCTGGCTCCAGACGCAGTGCCCAGCTCTCCAGCCCTTCGCACCCCGTTTGCGCCTCTTTCACGCGCCCAGGGGCTGCGGGCTGCAGCCGGATGCAATCGGGAAGGAAACCACCCAGCCCCGGCCCCCCGGCACCGCAGGACCAGCACCCAGCCCTGCTGCCTTGGCTGCCCCCCAAAACCAGCTGAAGGTTTCACGTCCCCTAAAGTGTCACCGTCCCAGTGAGCCACCGCTGCCTGTCCCTGCGCACCCAGACAGGGACTTCATCTGCCCTGGGGTGCGGGGACAAGTGAGCAGGGTGCTGGGGTCCTGCCTGGGGCTGTGTCCCCTCCCCGCCTCACCTGAACCTCTCCTGGCCCGCCGTGTCCCAGAGCTGCAGCTTGGCCTTGCCGGCGGGCGGCAGCGCGACGGTGCGGCTGTAAAACTCCACACCGACGGTGGGGCAGGGGGTGGCCGTCCCCGCGCCCCCCGTGTCCAGACCCTCGGCAAAGCAGCGCAGCAGCGACGACTTCCCCACCGCCGCATCCCCCAGCACGATGACGTGGAACTGGTAGTGTCCCTCGGGGTTGGGGTCCTGGGGGGACTGGTCATGGTCCCCATGCCGGGGGCTGTGCCCATCGAGGCCGGATTCACCGGCCTGGGCTGGCCGGATCCTGACGCGGCCGCGCTTTGCTGTGCTGGCAGGGCCAAGTCTCCACCCTTGTCCTCACCCGGCAGCACCTTCCCTGGGGACAGGGACAGCTCGGGTCTCGCAGTCACCTGGGCAGACAAACAAACCCACCCGGGGAGGAGGGAGAAGCCACCGGCTCCGTCCTTGTCCTCGGGTCCCTGGGACGCCATGTTTGGCGTTGTCACATGCCAGGTCTGTCCCGCTGCCTCGTTTTGGGGACAAAGACAAGGACAGCCAGGCCGCAGATGTATGAACACGCTGCCGTAGAGGAGCTGGTGGCCCCCAGGAAGCCAAAATCCTGGAAGAGCCAAGAGGGACGAGCCCTGTGCCAAAGGGGCTCTTGAGTCCCCAACAGAAGGGAAAAAGGGGCAGAGGCACCAACTCCGCATCCCCAAGGAGAGAGGTGCTCTCTGCAAGCAGCCCACGTCACCCGCAGCCAGCACGGGGACTCTGCCATCGCCCAGCGTGCAGACAGGGAACAGCAGACCCCTCAGGATGGCTCTGGGACTGTTTGCACCCCCAATTCGCTCTGCATCGTGAGAAAGTGGGTGACTCGGGTCACCAGGGCGCCAGCAGAGGATGCTGGCTGCAGCGCGACGCTGCCTCTGCCTGGGTGGGTGCCATCCCACGCGCATCTTGGATTCCCAGCTCCCCCGCTGGAGGGGAAGCACTGGCTTGGGTGTGAGGAGGAAGGAAAAGGGAGACCTGCTCCTGATCCACACAGCTGTGTGCGAAGGGCTTCACACCAGCTCCCTCAGGTAGGGACTCAGTGTTATGAGGAGCAATAACTTACACAGGGAAAAAAAAAAAAAATATAGCCAGGCACAGGGATTTCCAGGAGAAAAGCACATCCCAGTCACGGAGCAGCTGCCCGGAGATGCAGCCCACTGGCACTGCCACAGCAAGACGGACAGAACCACTCCGTGAAGGGTGGCTAAGCTCGGGTGGGAGGAGTTGCTCAGATCTCCCGAGTTCAAGTCTCACTCGGCCCAGGGTAAGGGCAGTCAGGCACCACCCCAGGCCAACGCACCCAAACACGACCACAGGAGACACCGCAGGAGTTTCAAGCGATTACTTTTATTCACCCTCAAAATATTTTACATCCAGATGCTCCGCCAAGCTCCTCTCCTGACAAAGGGACCATTTTTCCACACCGAGTGTTTAAACAGGAGCTGGAGCAGCACCCAGAGCCAGAGATCCCTCTCCCCACGGTGCAGGTGAGTGGAGCACAGCAGGGGTTGTTCCCGCAGGAGCTCATGGCTCAGGAAGAAGCCAGGATCCGGCCACAAAGAGCTCCGGTTTCCGGAGGAGACGGCTGGAAAAGAACGAAGCCTTTCACTGCAGCACCAGAACCCTCAGGGACTGGCTCATCCCAGCTACACACTCCGCTTCCACCTGAAGAGGGGATAAAACACAGTCCAGCCTGAATGAAGAGCCTGAGTCAGCACCGCTTCAGATCTCACCCGCGGTAAGGGATTCCCTGCTGCTCCCTCTCCCCGCACCGCACGGTGATTTCAGCTTGGTCACGCCTGGCCTCAGCCCCATATCCGCAGGACTCATCCAACAGTCTCCAGAGAGGAGTCATCACGGACCAGGCCGCACTCAGAGGGCTGGTGCGGTGCCACCGACCTCGCTGATGCGCTGCCCTAAAGAAAACCGCCTGCCTGATTAAAAACCTGACTGATGAAGCCGATCATTCCCACCTACAAAGCCCGGATTAAGGACTGGCCACTTCAAGCACAGGGACAGTCAGCTTGAGCTGGCCTTTGTTGTTCCAGACTGGTGAGATCGCACTCAATCATCTGGAATTACCCACGAAGGACACTCACATGCTCCACGTCGCAGCCTCCCCGTGATTCACGTCCTAAGGAAAGCAAACTGAATCCCTTCACCGGGGACGGGGGCTCGGCCTTTTTTCACTAAGCGAGTAATTCCTGAAAAAAACAGAGCCACAGGTAAGTATCTGAAGCAGATGGGTCGCTGTACGCTAGGAAGCAACACATCAAACCCAGAGCAAGCAAACCCCAGCCTGCAGGTCTCCACGGCTCCTCTGCCCTCTCTGCCCAACAGTTATCCCTTCTCTTGCCCAGGGGGTTTCCCTCCCACCCCAAACTTCCCGAAGGAGCAAGGCCAGCACAGACTGTCTTCCAACTGGCCCCTCTCAGAGCAGGACTGCCCCAGCAAAGAGGCCGAGACCAGTTTGAATTTTGTTTTTCCTCCTTTTTCGACCACAAGATCGGTACGCAGATCTGATGGGAAAGGGATCTGGAGGGACAGGCTACAGAGCGCCAAGAAGGGCGTTACGTCCTCACCTCGGGTCTATCCGGCAGGCACGCCATCGGCTGAGCGAGCTCTGAAACACCAGACAACCCTGGAAAACATCACAAACACCCCCAACGTCAGCAGCAGACTGCAGACTCACGAGTACGCATCACCCACACACCCCCAACCAGCACCCTTGCAAGAAGAAACACCCCAGTTCCTGAAAATCTATAGGAGGGGCGAGTGACAGCAACAGGCAGAAGAGGCCCAGCAGTCAAAGACCTTCCCGTTGCTCTTGCATGCTGTTGGAGACCTGTGGCTACTGGAGGGAGCCACAGCTCTTGGATAAACATGCAGAGACACCACTGAGCTCGCCTGGCGAAGCCTGCTACAGCTCCAGATGAATCATCTTCCTCACCCAAAACAGCAAAGACATATTCTGGGATGTCTTTGGCCACTTCCAGGACTGGGTAGCAGAGTGACCTGCTGGCTTTGGATCAGATCCGATTCCCAGTTCTGCCACTAGCCAGGCCCAGTGATGCTGGAGAGGGAAAGTTCCCTTATCCCACCCATGATCTCAACAGAGCAAGAAATTAAGGCGAGTCTGCACTTCCTAACACCCTTGTCTGCAGGGCCTAACACCAAGCATGAGCCCTGCAGAGGATCCGCAGCGCTGCAAACAAACCGTGCCTGCATTATCCGCTAACAGAGGGTGAGCAAACACTGCTGCTTGCCACTCCGGCCAAGGGAGGCCATGAAAGCCACCAAATCCACTCTGCATAAGAGCCCGGAGCACACACCTCAGCTGCCCAGCACCACTGACCTGAGGCTGTCACCAGCAATCCCACGCGCTGGGATCACCTTCCATGCCAGGATGCTGCTGGGGAAGAATACAGTTTTGAGCTTCAAGCAGATGACAGAAAGCCGGGATACCCACCACCTCCCACCTCCTCGTGCACAATTCAGACCCCAGGAAGCAGGCACTTGGGGTGGGTGCTCTGTTCTGGCGACAGCACCCACACCCTGCCCCTCCCGGGCCATGTATTTTCCTGAAATGTTGCCAGACAGTTACGGAGGCTCAAACTGAGGGCGACCGTCAAGGAAAAAGTCTCACTCTCGGCTCCTTTTTGACTGCATCTGCCACACCACCGAGACAGACACAGCTTCGATAGGGCCGGGCAGGCCCGCAGGGCTCCTCCGCCCAGCAGCCGCCTCTCCCAGGCTGGGTTCTTTAGCTCAGCCCGCTGCGGAGGCCGCTCACTCACCCACGGCGGCCCCGCCATCTTCCCCGCACACCAGGCCCGGCCTGGAAGGAAGGGAGCAAAGCCTCTCCACAGCCCGCCGCAGCGCCCCGAAACGCCGCCGCCCAGCCGCGCAGCCCGCAGATGTGGCGGGATCGAGCAAACGGAGAGCCCCGGGGGAAGGCGGATGGCGGTGGATTGTCCCCGCGCCGCAGCCCTCCAACACCGCCGCTGCCGCCATTACAGAGAAAGGCAGAGACACCCCCGCAGTGGCCTTTTATAGGGCGGCAGCGCGGGCGCCGATTGGTTGTTAGGGCCTTCCCGCAGAGCCTTCTGGGAGGTGTAGTTCCCGCCGCCTACAGCCCCCCAATCCTTCCATTCCACCTCCCATGCCACCCTACCCCACCCCGTGCCACCCCACTCCCCAAACGCGACCCCCTCCTCCGACAGCAGCAGGGGAGGCAGGGGAAATCCCACCCCCAAGCAGCAAGACCACGATTGGCAACCCCCCCCCCACTCCCAACTTGAACTGGGGGTGAGTGGCACTCCCCCACCTCACCTACACGAGTCTCCAGTCAAGCTGCACCCCAGCGGTTGCTCTTCAAAAAGCTGAAGGCAGCAACCACGTTTTTCCTACTTCTTTTTCTCTTTTGGAAGGTGGGAGGGGAACGCCCCACCCTCAGGGAAGGGAAGGAAAGTTTCTTGGAAACAAAAGTCAATCTGCCAAAACAATACCTCCAACAGGTTCCTGGCTGGTGATGCATAATCAGTGGATTTAAAACAAGAACATCTGCCAACCAGTTGGAAGGGACTGCTGAAATTTCTGCAGGTACTGATGCTGAAGCCACAGCCACCATGAGAAATCGAGTTGAAAAGCCCCAGACTGCCTCCTGCCCTTGAGCCCTGGAGAAAGCACAAAAAGGATACGGGAGAATAATAGTTTTTAATTTCTTCTGAGCAAAATTCACAGGGTTCGGGAATTGCCCTTTCAAGCTAGTAACTCCACCACAAACGTGCCAGATTACCAACAAAATAAGCCCAGCACCTATTTAAAGTAGAAGTCAGGCTGGAAATGAGCCTCAAACCTTGCACGACCAAGCTCTTCTAAAAACAGCCCTTGCCAAAGCCGGCAGCGACAGGTTACAGGCATCCAGTCCCATCCTCCACCTCCTCCACAGATCTTGCAGTTGCTCTGCCAAATCACGAGGCATTCCCTGGGCAGTCTGAACGCTCCTTGGCACAGCAACTCAAAATGAACCTAGCAACCTCCCTGTTAAATCCTAGGGCAGGATCGAAACTGGGAGCTCAATGTAGCAAAAAAAAACCCACCTCAAAAATTCTGACAACCTTGGTAAACATCCTGTGTTCAGGAAGAAAGCTAAATGGGGAGAATCTGCAAAGAGCAATACCAAAAACCAATGGATGCTCAGTAGACCTCAGCCCATCGTGAGAAGATGGATGGAGAGAAGATAGAGCAGAGAAACTCCTGCTGCATGTCTTCAGTACTCAACCACATAGTCAGTGAAGTCCTGATGAAACCACCCAGCATGGCCGGGAACCTCACATCAGTCTCTTCCGCAGCACAGAAAGGGGAGCCAAACACTGGTAGAGGCTGCAATTCAGGGAGCCAATGCTAGAAGAAGTTGCAATTCCCACTGCCGGACAGGTGGGAGCAGACAACCCACAGGAAAACGCTCTGAAAAACCAACAGTAAGGAAAAACAAGCATGAATTGGTGATGGAGGTGGGTTGCTGTGCCTGAGGCTCCTCAGGGGTCCTGCTTGCTGAGAGGACAAGACAAAGCCTGGCCACATGCAGGTCAATCTATATTGCCTTACCTGTGTTACCTACCCTTGCTTTGACCCTGGAAATCTTATAGCAGAAGCAGCATGATACAATCCAAGAAAAACAGCAGTACTCCCAAAACTCTTCTTACAAAACAGACTGCACTTGGTAAAACCATTTTGACTGGGAACAACAGCTACGAAAGAAAAGTGTAGTAACCTTAAAAAAAAACGAGATACCCTCTGAAGAAATGCTCTAGCCAGGCAGAAGGATAAAGCGAGCTTTGTCAGAATGACATTTTCTGAACTAGCTGTATCGATTTCTAAAAGTAGCTATTGCATTTAAAATTCATACCCTATCCTTCCATAGAATTGATTTAATGTCTAAGCAAATCCCAAGTCAAATCCCGAAACTGGTGTATCCAGTATGCTTTACAAGATGCACTGGGAGATAGCAAGGCTGGAAGGTAAAAATTCCTCTCAGATCTTGTTCAGCAGAGGCTGGGGATTAGCAAGCGAGTAATGAGAATTTGAGTACGCAAAGATCAGAGTCAAACATCTCTGTTCCTTAAAAGGGATTCCAAGAGACATCTAAGGGTGTTCAGTGCTTCTTGGTGTGTGGGATATGAATCTGTCTCCTGAAACCAGTCCAAGCAACAGGAATTTTCTCTAGTTAGACACACATGGAAAACATAATCACCAGCCCCGTTAGACCCCTTGACCCACACACGGGTCTGTGCTGGTACAGACCCACATCTGCTAAAGAAGTGGTTTCAGACTCCTCATCCCATTGGAAGCTGGTCGGAATTTCTCATAGGCCATCTTGCTTACTGTCAAGCTTTTAATTAAACAGATGCTAATAACAACAGGGCACCCCGCAGCCTTGCAGCTTACGCTTTGGAAATCACTTCACGCCCAACAGGAGTAACGCCCACGTCTTTCCAGCTCTGCAGTTGGTGAAATATTTTTCACTCTCCAGAACTCAAACCACAATCCCAGAGTCCCTGCAATTTAGAGTAATCTAAATCGGATCATCACATCTTCAACAACTAACATAAGAATAGTAAGAATGTTTGAGTGGGTTTTGTAACTGCTAGTAAACATCGCATGCTGAAAGGCAGAACACTTCATAATCTCAACTGCAGATTTTGATGCCATTTTCAAGAATTACATAATCCCAGTGAGCTGTGATATCACCTGCCTTGGATTTCTTGCCTTTAGCACATAAAGACAAAAGCAGAATTTACCTTACTACACGGAGTCCTTGTCTTTCATCTTGTGTTACACTAAATGGTCATTAATCAGAGCTTTTCCTGTAGCCATCCATGAGAAACAAAATCCCACACTGTTTAACTTGGATTCCAAAACACAAACCCTAAAAATCCAGGTGACCGGCTGTTTTGTAGTTCCACATAAAAGTCTCCCTTGTGCTGCAGATGCTGCAATAATGGCCAGGAGCTGAAAATGAACATTAAGATGAATAAGCAATACTCAGGAAAAAAACGCACAGAGATTAACAGCTCAGCAGAACATTGGCTGAGATTCTCACAACCAACCCCAAAAGGCTGGCTCACACATCAGGGGAACGTGGCCCAAAGCCTCACGCCAACCTCTCTCCTAAAAGGAAATGCAAGAGCTATTTTAAGCTCTGCAGCACCAGTAAACAGGCTTCAGTGGGTAATCTCTGCTGGCCTCTGCACTCCCAAATTGTAACAGAACAGCCTAGAAAGTGTTTAACAGCAGAACATAAAGAAAATCTTCTTTACATCACCTCTGAAATGCCATTCTATTGAACAGGCATCGTCTGAGTGTTCAGCACCGCTGACCGGCTACGTCAGAAGGGAAAAGCTCTGCTCTCCTCCACCTCTCTGCTGCCTCTGAAACACTACCAGCACACACAGTGAACGTTCTTCGCCGTAAATTCAGAGTAACGGAAGGTTAGGATGCTGTTAACAGCCCACAGCACAGTCAGATGCACAGCAGGAGGAAAAAATTCACAGCAGATGAGAATGCAGGGGTTCAGTAGTCATCTAGTTCCACTTGCTCAGAAATACGCTAAATCCAGTGTATGTCACCATCCCCCTCATATTCACGGTGCGTTTACCATGGCAGTTGATAAAAAGACCACAGAATGACAAATATATCGTAATTATGGACACAAACAAAGGTGTAGTAGAAGTAGGCTTTATGAAAGTATTTAAATTTTGTGGCAAATCTCTGCATCAACATGGGCAGGGAGGCAACCAAATGCTTTGCAGTAGCAATTTCAGTTACCAAACTATTTCTTGGATAGACATTTATTACAGGTAGTTTATCTCTTCCTATTTCTCAAAGAGTTTAAGGCACAAAAGCCTGAAAAGGGCTTATAACATGTACATAAGTGCTATTATTTTGGCTGTCACCTCTAACGCAACATAATATTAGCTTAAATATATTGCTTGTCCATCCAGCTTATACAACATCCAGTAGAAAAATGCTTTCCAGATGAGCAACAATTCGTTGCACAATATATCGATTAGATTGCTGTGACCCGTTTTTACTGCGAGATCTTCAGTTTCACCATATTCACTCTGACAGGACAGTGGAAGACGCTATGAAATCTTAACAGCTTAATGAGACATCAAGGTGTGTCCACAATGAAAAAGGCACGATACACAAAATAACATTTAAACAAGGTTGCTGGTAAAAGTGTTTGAAACTGCTTGATTGATGGGAAATTATTTCCTCATACACAGGTGGAGAGGGAAGCCAAACGTGCGAGAGACCACCAGGTGGAAGGCATCGGTCTGTAGTAGTTTTAGGGCACTCCTTCCTGTCTTTATGCTCCCAAGTGCTCTTCAGGCAGATTGCTTAAGAACACCGAGCTGTAAACTTGCTAGCTCAAGATCACAGCTTAGGTTAAACAGAACAGAAGCTTTCATCTACATGATTTTTTCCCGTCCTCAAGTTACAGCAACCTTACCCAGTCACTAGAAAGCTTTTCTGACATTTCAGTGGCATCCAGCAATGATTTTTTAAAAAAACACATTCATGAGAGTTGGATCAAATGACTGAAGACAGTTAAATGGGCAGGAAAACAGAAAGATGGGCAGGAACCAAAATGCAAAGGGTAATTTTACTTAAAAGACCAACTTTTTTATTGTACGTTGGAGTAGAGTCTTTCCCCTGTGCCATCTCGTTGAAAGTTTATAAATTACAATTCCCAAGAAGTATTAAGAGTTCATTTCAAGACGAAAGGAATAAAACCGCTGCAGTTCTAACTTTCACCATGAATAAAGGTTACCATGATGCTCCTATGATACTCATTTCGTACAGGAAAGGCCACAGTCCTCCCGTACTTCCAGTAACAGACCTGGCTGGAGAAAGGGCCACCCCTCACTACCGCAGGATCCAGGTGCAGCGTAACAGTCTGGAGTGCACTGGCGGGCTTGTCACACAGACGCAGAGCCTCAGCAACGAGGCTATAACATGGCTGGAATCTCTGACGAGACAGTGTCCAAGGGCTGCCAATGACAGTCCATCAAGGCATCGTAGAGCTCTTCACTCTGTTCCATAAACTGTTTATTCGCTTCGTGGACATCTAACTGAGGCGTCGGATCTAAAGGAGGAAAGACAGACAGACAAATAGGTCACAAGCCAAACATTTTAGGAAAAACCCACATCCTGTAAACATCTTAGTTTTATTAAAACCAACATAGGAGGAGTCACAAAAAATTCCCAGCACTTGCCCAGTCATGAACCTGACTAGATTAGCCCTAGTAAATCATACTGCAATGGGATAAGAAATAATTACATCCCAGTATGTCCCTCTTTCCAGTGGTAATTGCCCCCATAGCAGAGTCAACAGAGAGAACGCATACCTGCACCTCGCAGCCCAGTGTCGCCATTTAAACTGCCAAAGAAGGTGGGCTGGCACTAAGGCATCGGACTGCAAAGTGGAGGAGCGGAGGCGCAGGCACACGTTCCGTTCTGCTCCCTCCACTACAGGGTCAGAGTGGATGGCTGGGGATGGTAGCGTCTTATGCTGCTGCAACAAGAGTCACCAGAGCTTGTCTGCCAAAGCCTCGAACATCTCAAAGCATTTCACAGTTAGTAACCAAAGAAGTGCCAGTGACACCACATACGAATACGTCCCCTATTTTACAGTTGGGAGAAATGTTTGTCAAGCATTTTGGAGCTGGAGAGCAACCCAGCGGGTACAATTTGGCTACTACCAATGTACACTTCACAACAACCGACCCATGGTATTCCCCAAACCGCTTGCAGGATGCTAACAACACCCGCAATCTAAAGCTCAGGTTATCAGGCTGGCACAATGGCATAGGTTAGTAAGCGACTATCGGAGCGCAAAGCACCCAGCTGACAAAATGGACAAACTACAAAACACACCAGAAAAAAAATGCTTGTAAACACGTTTGGTGTGTTTACATGCGGTGTGGTTCGTTGTAACACACCACAGGAGAACAGAATTAAGAAAAAAGGAATGATACACTGGCAACACATTATTTCAGTTTCCTACCAACGTCAACATATTAATTTAATCAACGAGAAGAAGATATTCCAGAGATATCCTAACTATTGCAGCAGTGTGTTAGCCTCCGAGAAAGGAATGCTCTCCTGTAACGCTTTTAAAAGCCTTTAAGGGCTTTCTCTTTGACATCATTACTGATACCTATGGATTCTGTAAAGGATTCAGCTGCTTTCTATTGTTATCATGTGATTTTTAATTTTTTTAAAAGAGAAAAATAAGATACACTGCATAGTACCTATTCCACTCAAATTTGGAACTGCTAGTATAAAACGATTTTTTTCTTGCATCAATAAATGAAAACCGCTTATACGTATATCTAAAACCCCAATATGGGTTAGTGGTCCATTTCAAGCAATGACTGCTGAAGCAAATAATTTATCAGTGTGATAACTGACAGTATTTCTTTTTTAAATTAAAAGCATAGTGAAGTATCCCGGGGTCTAAATGTCAAGATTTTACAGAAAAACAGACTATCTACATTGTTTTTGTAGCACAACAGAAAAAATACTAAAAAAAGGATAAAAGTTTGAATACTACAGAAGACAAAAATCTCAGTGCTAGTGAGGTCAGTTAGTTTCAGCCCTGACAAGGTTCAGAATAGGAACAGCAACCAATTGTGACCCACAAATTTTCTCAGACCTCAGATTTACTTAAAGGTATATTAAACATTGAAACTGAGGGCCATTTTGAGGAAGACTATCTCTAGTCAGTGCAGAACAGACAGACAACTTCAATACCAACTTCAAGTAACATACCTTCCAATGCATCCTCACCAACTTCTTCATATGTCTGCAAGAGAAAAAAAACCCAACACCTTAGAACAGATGTTTGTCTTTTCTTTTACAAACATCATCCGTTGATTAAGACTATCATTCACTGACTTTTATATCTGACTGATTACAACAGAATTCTTCACACACAAGCCCCATGTCCATACCAAGAGAACCTTTCTACCATAACAACTGTAATAAGAGACCCTTTGTGCCCTCCAGACATTTTTATCCCCCGAGTCCCACCAATATCTCCCACATGAGCAACAGTACATGCCAGGGTCTGATAAACAGTTTTGCTTCCTCATCAAGCAGCTATATTAAGACCCTAGAATTGAATATAAAATGTGCCTATCACCGTCTTGAAAGCTGTGTTGTGTTTCTGCACAGATCGCTGAAGAGCGAGTCCGTTGCACCGTCCTACCTGCATTGTGCTCTGCGTGTATCCATACTGGGGATAGCTGTAGCTGTAACTGCCTGTGTTCTGGTCGTAGCCCCACTGCGCGTAGTAGTTGTGATATTGCTGGTAATACTGGTTATAATTATAGTTGTACATCTGATTATACTCCATTGGTTTCACACGATTACTTAAAAAAATAAAGCAGGAATAAGTTGCAAATAATGCAGAACAATTACGAAGAAAAGCAGTGAAATAGCTTACAATACAATATGGTACACAAACAAGGCTTAGTCTAACATGCAAATTTCAGTCTTTAAAATATATTCACTATTTACTGCAGCAGTATTTATCATTTGCATACATTTGCAGAAAGAAAGAAGTGGTTTAAATTTAACACCCTTTCCTGTATTCACCTTCACTACTAAACATTGCTTTTTATGAGTTAATTTAGTATCACTTCCTGACTCTGGGAAGGGAAGAGTTCAGGACTATGAGCCTTAGCTTAGAATAATCCTGAACCACGATCCACATTCTTGGGTCTCTTTTTCCTTCTGATAAATAGGAAAGTACAGTACTCTGCAGCTTCCTGAGACAAGGTTCTGACTCTTGCTTTACAGGAAGAGTTAAAGACTTAGAGCCTTGCAAAAGAACTGGGGTTTTCTTTAGTAAGAATGGATAAAAACCTCTCCCTTCTGCCGCTATTGTACAGCAGCCTGAGCAATGACTGGTTGTCGCCGTTCCCACTGAACTGGGTGGCCTTCAACGCACAGAGTTGGAAGAGCTCATGAAGTAAAAAGGACTACAAGTAATTACAAAAAAAAAAAGACTTAAATAGCCTGTGAGCTGACTAAAATTCACATTCCCAAGGAACTGGGAATCCCAACTGATTATCAGGATTTGAAATAATGAGATGACAAATATTGTTTGAAAATGAAAATACATCACACATAAAGCTATGTCTAATGATGAAATTAGTGAGAAGTAGGAAGAAGGAAACATGTCTTCTCACCACGATACACCCCCTTTTTCTGCTTTTCTTTTCCTTATCCCCCCAAGAGTTCTGAGGTCACTGAAAATCTAAATATTATTCAAATAGGGAGCAATTACTATTATTTGTATTACCCTAGTGCTACGAGCCCCAAGTCAGACCAGGATCTCACTGTATCAGGCTCTGAACAAACACAGAAAAAAAAGTTAATCCCTGCCCAAAAGACTTATATTTAGTAGACATAATAATAGAATTAGTAAGGTAATTGAGCTTTGCTATCCAGAAATCAATAAGCAGATTTAGACTATTTCAGTTTAATGCAAAGGAACATATACTTTAAAAATAATAACATTTAAATACAGTATGTGTACATGTGTGTGTATTTATTCATGTATGTAGTTAAAAACAGTGTAAAATGCTCAGTCTTGATATAATGCTACATTTTTGTTTAATTCCTGTGCATTCTGATACTCTAGCTACTTTACTATATCCATGGGTATTCCTTCACTTTGTGATGGAAACTTCCAGGAAATGTACCCAAAACACTAAAAGATATTTAAAAACACATGTGATTTCACATCAGGCTGTTCTTTTAGAAACGTCTGGCTGCTCTTATACTCACGCTTTTGGTATAGCCACACTCAAGCGCACAGGTTTAGAGCCCAGCCCCACAGCTCCTTGACACTCTGTCAGCGCTCTTTTCTGTTCCAGTTCATCCGTGAATTTCACGAACCCATAACCTCTGCAAAGATACAGAATAACTCATCAAAAAAAAAACCAAACAAAAAAGCTGTGCCACTTTTAAAAAAGTATTTACAGGGAAGTCAAAGTTTACAGTGAAACACTTTCACTAGGGCTGTCCCTGCTTTTAGTACAGATTAAATGATTCTGCCTTCCAGTCGCTTTTGCAAAATGCTTGTAACCGTACATCCAAGCTTCAGCGGTGCTTTCAAGGGCTTGACAAAAGTAAAGTAATTCTTGTGCCAGTGGATCCTGAGGAGCTGGAAGTGAGCTGGCACAAGACATGTTGAAATCCATGAACAGACAGTAGCAAAGCTTCAAGTCTATACCGCGAGGGTACAGATTATCTAACCACTTGCAAGTCAGCACACAATTGCCACCTAAGCACCATTGATACTGAAAACTGCCCCACTGTGAAGGAAAACATTGCTTTTCTGTAGGATCAACTGAGATACACTTGCTGATCAAGTCCTTTTCTTCGATAGGAAAATATTCAAATTCCTAACAATGACACGGCCCCATCAGCATTCTCAACAGTGGAACTGAGAACGAGCTTTTAACGTCAAGTTGCTAAAACCTGCTCTGACAGCACAACTTGAACAGGGAGAGCACACCGCCAGCAACCCCTTGCCTCTGCCTTCACTGCGGCGCTAGCAGTACTGTACATCAGCCAGTCAGAGAATATTCATTCCCCTCCAATCCCAAAGGTCCTTTGCGTGGGATTCTGATGCCGTAGTGAATCAGAAGCAATGCAACAGCATCCAAGAGGGCAGTGCCAGGATCCCAAGATGGGATGGGCTGCATCACGCAGCAAAAAGATCAAAGACTTAGGTGTGGGAGGGAAAGAGAAATCCATCTAGGTGAGGGAAGGAGCTTGGGAGGGAAAGGGCTTGTCTACCCAGGGAAAAGAACGAGCCGTAAGCACGGGTGTAAATATACAGCATATTATCTACTCTGTGGGAACTCTTAAATATCGAGTAACACATTATTTCGAAAGTGGCATCACGTAGTAGGTCCACACTGGAAGCAATTATAGAGCAGTTGATGCCCCATAAAATGCAGTATCTTGCATAGCAAGCCATACACAGAAGTCCAAATGCATATTTTTATACATATATGCATGTACAGGTACTCCTCACATACAGAAGACCAAACCAAAGCTCAGGCTTATCTATATAAAACCGGATAATTAAGCGAGAACAAAACTCTATGCGGGTACACATTCTGTTTAACTTGTCCTCCACAAAAGGACTGTGGCAAACTAAACCAGTGCAAGTCAACTTCTAAGTTAGTTTAAGTCAATTTTAGGTGTTTACACACAAAAGCGTGTATGTTTCTAAGCTGCTACAAAGACTTCTGCAGCCTTTCAGATGCGACCAAGAGTGTGCACGTGAAACTGGGAATACTGGAGGTTCCAGAATGGAGAAGGACAAATGAACAGTTGGATGTAGTGTACAGGAATACACAGCTGGGTACAGCAAGGGAGACAGTGATTCTTCCAGCTTTTCCAGACACTTAGTTTTTTCACACCAGTGGCTAAACCAGCTTTTAGTACAGAAAAAAACCCACAAAGAAATTGCTTCTTCGTGGCCTGCCCTGGCAGACATTCTGTCCTGTCCTATCAGTTAGAAGCCCCCCCAGCCTGCAACCTCAGCAGAAAGCAAAGCAGCAGAGACAGCACTGCATCAGGCTCCAAGCTCCTCTCTTGCCTGGACAAGAGGTGCTGGGAGGAGGCCTTCCTGATCTACCAGCTGCAGCTGAAACGGCCAGGGTTTCGCTAGGCACATCCACAAGCCCCACGTTCCTCTCTCGCATCACACTAACACTTGCAGTTGCCTCAGCTTTGAGTAACTGCACAAGTCACAACAAAGCCCCTGGCAGGAACATTCCAGCACTGCTAGGGGAGAGAGCTGTGCTCTTCCCAGCAATGGGCCTTTAAGTCCCTGCTCCTTCCCCACTTCCCAAGCTACCACAGACTCCCTTTCCCTGAGGTCTGCATTTACAAACGGTTCCCAAAGCCCAACCCACATCACCCAACACCTATTTTGTAGGCAGAGATCGAAGCAGGTGCAGCAAAACAAGAACTGCTGGATTTACATCTCTGAGGAGGAGCAGGAGGCACCCAGAGCCCACCCTGTCTGTGTCAGTAACAGCATGAGTACTAACAGCTACAGAGTGCCTGAGCAGCTCTGCAAGAGGTTCAGGTTGCACATTAAGAAGAACTTCATTACCAGGGAGGTAATGCATCACTGGAACAGACAGGCTGTATTATCTGGGAGGATTTCCAGGCTAAACAAGTCATGGTTAACCTGATCTAGCACAGGCAGCAGTCCTGCTTAGAGTGGGAAGTTGGACGAGAGACCTCCAGAGGTTTCTTCAAACCAACATGTCTACAACTGAGAAACCTTATGTGAGAAAGAGGGGAGATCTACAGCAATGTTGTAAGTCTTATCACAACTTTCTCCTAGGTATTATAACAGAACATTGTGGTTCATTGAAGCCATCTTCTGTTTTGATAACAAGGATGCTCAACAACTGGTCCCTCTTCCAGGAAAATATAGTTTAATTTTCTGCTATCTAGAAAATGTTTTAATAACATTAAGAAAACCATCTTTTTGACATCTGCTTTTGGTGAGACATTTCCAGTAAAGATAAACAAGGCGGCTACTAAGTACTTGACAATGAATCATAGCGTTGTTTGCCCTACCCTATTTGAAACAAAAACCCGTAAAGCTTTCAAAGGAATACACTCAACAGCCTAAAGACTGTAAAAGCACAACTCCATCTAGGAGTCCAGGGAGAGTGTTTCAAGATTACCTAGATATTTTTCAGCATTTTCAGAGGTGCAGTAATACACTGCCAACACACAAAGAGCATCATACTGACAGAGGAGTGACAACATGCTGTGGTGGCTATCAAAATCCAAGCATACTGTAGGCTGTATTTTCAGATAACTAAACTCTAAACTGACAGAACTATTCTGTTTCCCTTGCTGCAGTATGTCTTTCCTGTTGCTGTATGTGAAGTGAAATAAAAGAATGAATAAAAGATGACTTACTTGGATACTCCTGCCTGATCCAAAACAACTTTTCCACCTCTACACGATGGATAAACTTTAACAAAAAATTCATATAACATGCCATCATCCACATCAGGAGTCAGGTCTCCCACAAAAAGTGAATATTCTGGACTAAAGAAACGAAAAGAAAACTTCTTAAGTACAACCACACAAAAAAAGAGGCATGCTGAGTGACAGCTAACATTTAGCTTCAACATTTGGCTTCAGAGAAAAGTGGTATTAAAGGACCATTTAACGGACACTTTAAAGTGTTGCCAGTTAAGTTACTTGGGTGACTAAAATTTTTATTGACATTGCTTTTCCAAGTTAATTCAAGCAGCACAACTAATCTACTTAATACTCCTTTTTATTTAAAGATCATTCCATTTTTTTTAGTTCTCACAGGATATCTCTGGATTCCTAACATGGCAAGAAAACATTAATGTCTCACTTATAGATCTGCTATTTCCAATATATTAAATTATAACATATGAATTAGATTCTTTGATGATAGAAAATTTTGATATCTTAAAAGACACTCCTGACAAATCTGCTGTGCCACACAAAAGGCAAAGCATAAAACTGACAGGCAGTCAAATTTTTCCTCTCTCTGCTAAAGACTCAGGGGCAAGCTGCTGGAATCAGAAAGGAATCCAATACATCTACCTGTATTTCCAGAGCAAACAGAACTGTAAGAATTAGTTAACAAATGTACATCTCATTCATGTCCTCATCTGTCATGCCTTGATTCTAACCTAAAAAGTTGTGTTTAAAAAAAAAAAATCATAATAATCTAAAATAAAATGTAATTGCTGAGATATGAGTAACACTACCCTAATGAACTGCGGGACCGGGTTGCTTTCACCCTCGCACACACCTGCCTGAACACCTCCTTGTGTTATTTTTCCTGCAGCTGTGTAAGCGTTTCTGGGCAGGTATTATGAAAGGTACTCACACCACCCAGCCTCCGGAGCCTAATTCAGCCCGTTTGTCTCCTTCCGCACCTTTCAGCATCAACGCAGAGAGAGGGGCCCCTCCAGAGGGCAATTCAGAGCGCCCTGCTCTCTCTTTGCTGACCGCCGTGGTACTCTCTCCGGTTACGGCGGGTGGTGTGAAACCACTGCGTTTATCTTTTGGTGCTAAACACGTTCATGGCACTTATACAGCATTATGATGGGATGCATCCTCGGATACACAGAAAGTGCTAACATGCTATGGCATCGCAAATATCTACAGCGTGTGCCAAGACAATTTAATGTAATCTGCCTTTTTAATTATGAGATTCAGTTATCTGGCACTGCTGGACAAAGTGGTACAAATTTTAGTTGTAGCATCCTGTGAATGCTCTCCTAGCAAAATTTTCTAGCTGTACATCATTGGCAGTAATGAACTTGTGGGTGTACATATATGGAATCCTCTTTACAAGGCAAAGAGGACTGAAAAAGAGACATTAAGCAGGCAAAATTAATATTTGAATATTGAGCATTTACCTGTTATCAGGCTGTTTTCCATACGTTGCATAATTCAATTTAAATCGCTTTGCCTGAAACAAGGCAAAAATGAATCCATACATTCAAATGCTCTCATGTGAATCCAAACAATTAGGAAAAAATACAATAAATTTTACATAACTTTCTTAATGCTGACAGATGTTCAACGCCGTCAGGCCAGCCAGTTAAGGACAGCATTTTTATTCGACTTCAGCACAGCTATAATAACAAAAATCAGCAAAGAACCTGCACCAAGAGGCCTATGTTTGTTTCAACAATTTATAAAGCTAGTGAAAGAGAGGTGAGCCTTACATACAGCAAATTTTTCTATCTTTAAGGAAGACAGGAAAACAGAGGTACTAACAACAAATATTAAATAACTTCTAATTTTAAGGTCTTAAAATGAAATGACAGCACAGACTGCTGGACATTTGCGATTTGCAGGAATACTGGCAGACCAGAATCCATCACACTGGAAAAATGGAATCAGTCCCTGAGTCTGGAAGTATGGCTAAAGACTTTGCTCTGGATGATGCACTCATTAAGATCCAAAATTAAGGTTTTTCTGAAAGAGTTACCTGTCATTGGACACTGGAGGCCTCTCTAAACTTTGCATGTGATTTTTTTTTTAAACAAGTTTCCCAGGAACCTAGATTTGTGCCCACTGGCACATCTGGAACTCCCTGTCCCCATCCTACCAGGGTTCAGCAACTTGTGCTCAACTCACATTTGAGTCTAGACCGAGATCTAAGGAGCAACCGGTCTTCTGCCTCAAAATCCTGAGGGTCTCAATCCCACAAGCACTCTTATACTGTGCTTAGTCCACAATGATCCAAGCAGGCTCTCCACAGAGTGCAACGGTAATTGCTGTTTTCCTCTGAAACATGTCTGACAGAGGAAGAATCAAAGGGTTGCACCCCTTTACAAGAATACTGGTGTCAGAACTCACCCAGAGAGTGGAAGACCTAAGCTGGAGTCAGCTTGAGTGGCTTCAAAACCATTTTTCTGTCTCCCAGCAGGCTTCCAAAGTAGATATTCCTCTACACTACACAGTGGCACAGCAAGAACTTGCACCTTGTATGCTGTACTTTCTTCCCTCAAAGATAGCGTAAATAATTCTCTGGAAATAGAGCAAAGACTATAGGCTCTATTTCTATTTCTATAGGCTCTATAATCATGCTCCTTGCATGCTTGCATTCACAAGTGCACAGAGGGACACAACTCTTTCTGTGGACCATTTACAAGCTAACACAAAATTTAGATTCCACTTCGAAGCGCTTTCATCTTTTATTTTGGATTTTGCTCTTCATTGCAATATTTTGGGTTTAGAATCGATGAGAGACCTTCCACTCAAACAGGAATGGGGGACACTAATTCTGTAAAACAGAGACAGTAACAGTGCCATGGCTCTCTGTTATTCCCTTGGCTGATTCAGTATTTAAAAATAAATAAAAGAGTGAGCCGCATTCAGTTTTTTTGCAAACAAGAGGAAAAGTATCTAAACATAAGAAACGAGCTGGACAGCTGCCTGCTGAGTGCACTGATTTATGCTACCTAGGTTGGATCTCTGTCTGACATCTGCAATTCTCTCCATGTGTTATGTAAACCATCCCTCTACACAATGCCGCATTTTGAATCAAACTGTGGATAAAGATGGGTACTCCTGAAACCAAACTTTGATTATTACACTACTCCTTGCAGGAGCTGCTCGCCTTCTCTCTAGTGACTACAGAAGGCATCCGGGAAGATTGGCTTCTCTTAATGCTGGGCTCTGATTTGCGGTGTAAGGGCATGTTAAACAGGACAGGTGAAACAGGTACCTCCAGGCCTCTCATCTGTCCCTTTTAATAGGGAACACCGTCCTCTCAGGAAGGCTGACCAAACACCTGAAGGAACACCACCTGAACTTCCCAGTCTCCTGCTCAGGGTACTAACTACACCGAAACAGGCATTGGTTTACCTTATGGTATCACACCGTGACTGCGGTGATTCTAGAGCTGCTTTACGAATCAGTCATCATAGCTCCTGCTGCCAACTTCTGTGGGCACAACGGACAGCTGTGTCAGCCGCCCCATTTTAATCTACCGCACGTTCGAGTCACCATCCTAAAATTAGCCTCTCTGACTATTCCTCCTCTTCTCCTAACTACCTTGCTTTTACGCATCCGAGACACTTGTTATGTACTCCAGTTATACAGTGGAATAGCTCTTTCTCCTCTGTAAACAGGTTTGAATAACTTTTGTTTGCTAAGGGCCAAAAACAATGCAAAGATTAAAAGTCATCTCTTGCAAATTAAAGTTACTCAAAAGCCACTGCGAACTCACAAGTTCATCTTGTGCATCTATAACAACACACACAACATAACAAATCAATCTGAAGCTACAAATGAAGAGAGATCAAAGGACTGCAGTAGGTACACTCAATCTATTTTTCCCTTGTTCTCCTCTGGTTTCTCATTAGTCCAGCTTTGGTAATAGTAGAAAGGCTCAGAAATAAAAAAAAAAAAACAACACAGCATTTCCATGCCTGGGTTTTATCCAGACATTCACACAGATATTAGTATTTTTTCCAACAATTTTCTGAGCAAGAACATTAACAGCTGTATGTTCATTAATTTAACTCTAAAGAAAAGAAGAATTCCAGTTTGTTAACTATTCAATTTCTCTGTAATCATTCAAAATACAGATTCTACACTATCTGTTCCTTCCCAACTGGCTGATTTAATGTACTTACCGGTGTAGCACCAGGAAGCGGCTTTCCATTGATTTTGTGCAAACATTTCTCTGCAGTAGCTAGATCTGCAAATTCTACAAAGCAATAGCCTGCTGGAATTCTGAACACAGACACAGGAGAGGAGAGAGAAAGATTCCAGATTTAAAACATGTTTGAGGAGGAATATTATATTTTTAGATAACTAGTAGGGAATTTGCTTTAGCTGCAGTACTTAGAACAATTCCTTTTTCAAAGTAAAATCATTAGCTACCAAAAAGAAGCTAGCGAAGTAATCATGGCTCTCAAGTAGAGCGATAACCCCTACTTACCAGTAAGTCATGTCAATATGAGCACATAGAAAATAGTTTTGCTCACAATTAGTTTACTTTGTACTTTCATGGACTATATAAATTTTCCCACTCAAGTTTAAACAATTGAAAACTGAAATGACAACATTTACAAGAATACGAAGCTACTTTTTTTTCTGCGTAGTCACTCATTTTATTCCCAATTAACTCAAAAGGTTCTCGTATTGCTCTTTCTAAGTCAGACTTCCCACCTCTGCCAGCATCACGTAGCTGCACCAGTGCAACCATTAACACAGCCTAGTCACCGAAGCCTTCAGCCCAGCAGGTGTAATTCCCAGACGGACCGTACGGCATGCATACGCCGCTCTGAATGAGTGCTGAAGCACTGCACGATGAGGGCCACGCCTTGGGTTGTTGATGGGGAGGTCAAAGAACCAGCAAGCGTCCTCTCCATTGCTAATAGCGATACACCCATATTGTTGTCAGCAATGGCGAAAAGCTCAAAGAGAAAATCATTGTAATATGGACAGGACCACAGTGATGCTGTGCAGAGGGCAAACGGTTCAACTCAAACGCAAACTGAGAACAAGCATAAACAGTTACCCTGTCAACCTGTTTCGAATGATTTTTACACTCAGTACAAGCTCTCCCATGGTGGCAAAGGCTCTTGAAACAAAGTTTTCATCCATATATGGCTCCAGCTATAAAAGCAAAAAAAAATACGTTAGGTCAACGCAACTACAAACAGGAGAATATATGTGTCAATGTCACCCTAAGCAGTTAAAACATTATTGAGAAGTATTTTACCCTTACACTTCAAAAAGAAGACTCATTTAAGAGGGTCGATGCCACTCAAAACCAGCAGGCATGCATGAACCAGGCTCAACAGTCTGCAAAGTGGAACCCAAGAGACAGCATGAATTTCAGAGAACAGGGAGCTTTCACAGGACAAAAGCCACTGAGAAACATACAGCAACAAACTGAGCATTCACTACACAGAGCAGGGGACAAGGAGATGGCGGGCTCCTTCTCTATACGCAAACGGAGGTTGGGCCGGTACACAGGCATGGCACAGCGCGAGGGGGTTACCCGCATGCATCAGGTAACACAGCCCCCATCAAGCCGGGGTAGGGGTTTGCAGAGCTGTGTCTGCCTTGCACAACCATGGAGCGACACAGGGCAGCACGTGGAGGGGAGACCTCTAATCGCGTCCCGCAGTAGGTCTGTGCTTCATACTGTCCGTGGGTGAACTGATCATGTTCGTGTCATAGGTGGGAGTGGGGCGCTGTGCGTGTGAAGTGCAGTGTCACTGAACATGCTGGAGAGCAGGCGTCTGTACGGTAAAAGTGACTGAAAAGTACGAAATGGCTGCAATTTGGACCAAATCTATAACGAAGGGATTGAGGGAAAATGATGCCTCTCTGTGTAACAGAAAGTGCAGGAGGGAAGGAACTGAAATTCAGGTTTTGTGCAATACACGTACTGATGGGGAGCACTGCGCGTGTCAGGTAACGCGGGACCAGGCTGTGGGGGAAACATGCAGCTCCACGTACGTACATACACCTGCGTGAGTAAGACACGTGGCCTCGCGGGAACTGACAGCCCGCAAGCATGTCCGTGTGTCTGGCAGGCACCAGGCGGCTCCGACACTTGTGTGCGTGACAGAAGGTGCAGATTTTGGCAGTATCTGTGCAGATCTGATAGTGGGTAACCGTACTGCACTCCCACGTGCAAAAGGTGGCAGATGTCATGCAGAGGTGTGAGTGTCAAGCAGAAATTACTCCATCACATGTCCTAGAAGCAGGAGGCAGCACTCCTCTGTACAGACATGGACGCAGAGGCTGATCCTGTGGGGTGTGTGTGCAGAAAAGCCAGACTCCTAAAGGCAACAGGTGACTGTTGCTTGGATATGTGTGTGCGTTTCAAAGAGCCGCAGCCTGCTTGTTAGAGGTGACTGAAAAAGAAGATGGTCTTACGGTGGAGAGGTGGTGGATAACCCTTTGCGTGGTGAAAGGGACTCTACAGAGTGTGTTTGCACGACTGGCAGGCAGTGGAAGACTCCCTGGTGTGTCAGTGTATGCGTGCAATTCAACAGCAAACTTGGTGTAAGTGGGTGTTTGAGAGAAGCAGCCAGTGGGATGCTCAGAGATGTGCTGCGTTGTGTGTGTAGACACACACGAGAGAGAATGAGGTGCATGTGTGTGTGCAAGCAGGACTACACAATATTCTGGTGTGAGTCTGTAAGAAAGAGGCTGGAGAAAGATGTGCATGCAAGTAACAGGCAACATAGAAGTTGTGATGTGCTGGTGTAACTGCATACGCACAGCTGTACGTATGTGCGGGTGTACACAGGCTGGTGGCAGGCAGCAAGGACACTACGATACAGCGGTGGGATTGCATACGTGACTGCAAAAGCAGCAGTCAGTGCAGGCACTACAGGACAACGTGAACACATACATACAGGTGTGGGTGGCAAAGCACTACACGCTGAGTGTGAGTACGCATACGTGAGCGCGCATGAAAGTGTGCGTGTACAGCGACAAGCAGCGAGGGACACAGGTGCAGGAGCATGAGGGTGTACACAGCGTGTGTAGGGGACAGATACCAAGCGACACTGTGGGGTGCGTATCACTGTGTGAGTGTGCCCAGGGGGTGCACATGAGCAGGCAGTGAGAGACACCCTAGGGCGAAGAAGCATCTGTGAGGGTGAGTGTGCTGCCAGGGGCACATGCAGGCAGGAATGAGGGAAATATTGGGGCACTTACACAGTGCTTACGAGTGTGCGTGCACGTCAGGGAGTGCAAATCCTTTATAGCCACGCGAGTGCACCCACAGGTGTGTGTGTGTGGGGCAGGAAGCGGGGGACACTCTTGGATAGGTGTCTACAAGCACACAAGTGCAAGTAAGCATAAGCGCCTACAAGTGTGAGCACAAGTGTGTGAGCCTTGCAGCACAAGCACGAGTGCAAGCGCGTGAGTGTGCAAGTGCCTTAGAGCACACGACCACGAGCATGTAAGTGCCCACAAGCACAGGAGCATACAAGCCAGCATACAAACCCTAGAAGCATGCAAGTGTACAGGCTTGAGAGTACATGAGTGTGTAAGTGCCTCACAGAGCACAACAGTGTGAGAACACGCCAGTGCCCACGAGCGTGTGTGCCCACCAGCGTGAGCCGTGTAAGTGGTGTGGGTGAGGGGGTAAGTGGCACTGGTGTAAGTGCCATGAGCGTGCCTGTGACCCTGGCTGCAGGCAGGCAACGAGGGTCACTCAGGGGGGTGTGTGTGTCTAACTGTGTCTGTGAGTGTGTAACGGCCCACGAACGTGTCTGCCTGCACGGGGTCAGGGTCTCTGAGTGTGTGTTTGTGTGTCAGCCTGCGTGAGCCTGCCAGCGCGCACAGGAGTGTGTGTGTGTGAGTGTCCGTCAGCTCGGGAGTTTCTGTGTCAGGGGGCGCGAGGGTCCGTGGGGCTGTCTCAGCGTGTGAGGGTGTCAGTCTGTCAGCATGAGGGTGTCAGTCGGTGTGAGGGTGTCAGTCTGTCAGTGCGAGGGTCGGTGTGAGGGTGTCAGTCGGTGACAGTGTCAGGCAGTGCGAGGGTGTCTGTCAGTCAGTCAGGCAGTGTGCCCCTGCCCCGAGCCGCCCCGGCCGCTGCCCTCCCGCCTCCCGCCGGCCAGGCCGCCCCGCTGCCCGCCTCACAAAGCCCCGCGCGGGTCCCGGCCGGACACTCACGTCCCCCATCCACAGGCTGGCGGCCATGCTGCTCCCGCAGGCCCCGGGGCGGGCTGAGCGGGGCCGCGGCTCTCGCCTCTCGGCTCGGCCCGGCCCAGCCCGGCTCGGCCCCGCCAGCTCCGCCTCACGCCGAGCCCGGGCCCCGCTCCGCCGCCGCGCTGCCCCCGCCGCCTCCTCCGCGGCGCCCGGCGGGCGGAGAGAGCGGCGCCCCCGCCGCCACGGGCGGCCCGGCCCGCGGCAGCGCCCCCTGCCGGCAGGAGGAGCGCGAGTGGCGGGGGGGCTCACGAGGGAGGCGGGTGTGAGTAGGGGGAAGAGGGTTGGGTTTCGGGGCTTCTCGAGGAGGTTTTGGGGCGCCGGGAGGCGGTCTTGGGGTGCTGGGAGGTGGTTTGGGGCGCGGGGAGGGGATGGGGTGCCTGGTGGGGCGGTGAGGAGGCCTGAGGGGGGGAGGGGTGAGATGAGGGGTGCAGGGCTGGGGAGGGGGAGAAGGAGGAGGAAGGGGCTGAGGGGCGGTGGGGAGGGGGACGGATGGATGGATGAGGCCAGGAAGGCAGGTCAAGCCTGAGTGAGGCCATGCGGGGGCTGGGGCGGGGGACAGGAGGGTCCTTGTGGGGCAGGAGCACTGGGACAGGAGGTGGTGGGGCAGGGAGGAGACGCAGGCCGCAGGAGAAGCTCTGTGTCTTAAAGTGGGTGGAAAAACAGCCGGGCGGGCTGCCCGCCTGGCCTGGAGAGGGGCACAGGGTCAGCGCTGGGGGCTCCGTTAGTGCCCCTGTTCCTGCAGTCATATGAAATCCCAGGGATTTCAGCTCTTTCTGAAAAGGAACAGTGAATTTCCAGCCCCTTTAATGGGGCAAGAAAATGGGGCCTGTTGCATACTCCAGAGTTTCATATGTGAGAAGACAAATACGACAACCGCCAAGTTTCCTAATTAAAAGATCCTTGTGTTTTCTGAGATGGGGGTTGAATTCATTTTAGCACTCTGAGCTGACAACCCAGGCCCCCACGCATCATGGGATTGCCTTAAAAAAATAATGAGGCTTTTAGATGGAGAAAATAGTTAATTACTTCATATGGTAGTACACAGACCTCTGCTGTGCTCTGCATAGGTATCATGGAAACGCATTGTGTATCCCAAATAATTTGGTGTAGCGACAGGATAGTATTCCTACCACTGTGGTGTTCTAAAAGCACTTTGGTTATCTCTTCAAGGTTTTCTCACAAGAATTGGAGGTGCTGAAATAAGCGGCGTGAAAGTTTTTCAGCTCTCTGTTGTGAATGTGCCACTCAGACCACCGCTGTCAGCACTGGCACATGATTTACAATGTCGGACGCCTGCTGGCAATGTCAGCAGAAGGCCAGAGGCTCAGAGGAGGTTTGTGAGAGGCTATAATCCCAGCTCCCCTTCACCCAATGGGGCAGAAATCCCAGCCAAACCAGGGCTGCCCCCAGCTCTGAGGTTAGACCTCTGCCTCATCACTTGGCAGGCAGGAGATTCAGTCTTTGGGGTCATCACGTGGGGTTGGGTTGGGTACAGTGTAATCCTCCCTCTTCTCCTGTTTACTGCTCCAGGTCTTTGACAGCAAGGGTGGCAGTTCCTGGAGCAAATGAGACCACTAGTTACGGTGGAGTGGAGATGAGTGGACCCGGAGCAGTGAGGGCTGCATGCTTGTGAGTTGGTTGGTATTTTGGAATCACCCAACACTGTGTAAGCCCTGTACCCTCTTATGGAAAGCCAGGCATGGGACAGAACTGCTGAAGCACCAGCCGTGGTTGTGCAGTCACTGCAGCATGCCATAAATCCAGCTGATGATGACAGGGACACTCTAAACCCTCCGTATTATTTATTGCCTCTGTGGCTGCTGGGTCTCAACGAGCAGAAGTGCTGCTGCTCTGCTGTTTGCAGCCCTTGAGAGGGCAGCACAAGGCCGCCAGTTGTTGGCTGGGGGTTTTCAGATGGTGAAATTGGGCGTTTTTATAGCACGATAAGAGCAGCACCGGGTGATGGAGCCATCCCTCTGTAACTTCTTCTGAAGCAATGTGTGAATGTTCACTTAAATCTTGCCCTGGAGCATCCTCATTCCAGTGACTAGTGTGTGAAACCAACCAGGAGTAGAATGAAAAATCATTCGCTCTGCTTTTCCCTGCGGATGCAAACATTGACCCTTACTACATTTCTGCAGGAGACTGTGAAAATCCTTCCTCTTCGTACTGGGCGGGATCTGTGTCTCCATCATCATTCCGCAGCATGGCCAGTACTGATTGCTCTAGAATATCAACTCTTCAACAATCATGGGTGTGCAAGAATCATAAGAGTAAAAACATATTTACAGTTTGATTTGTTTTGATTTTTTTTTCTGATTTTTGAGTCCCTAGGGCTCAAAAAATGACCCTCGGGTCATTTTTCCAAGCTCTTCCCTACAGCATTGCAAAATCTGGCATAAAACCAAGGCAGCTAGCAAGACCCACAGCTGATGACTCCGTTGAATAAAAATGTTTGTTTGTCAAGTAGCACTTTTTGTGCCTTGGTGTTATTGGCAACCTGGTCTCTTGCAAATTCACCTTCCTTGAAGTCCCTGCTGAGACTGCCTTTCAGGTGTCAGGATGGTGTGTTTTGGTTTTGTTTTTGCAACATAGCAATTCATCCACTGGTTCGCACTTAGCACTGAGCTCTTCTTTGCAGAGCCCACAAAGCTGTCAGTCATTCTCTGTTATTACCTTACAGCTACTCAAAGCCAGTGGTTTGTTCTTTGTCATTTGATGAAGTGAGTCCAGTATCTTTAATAACTCCTTTCCATTTTTCCTTCCAGCTCAGTAATACAGAACTGGCTTTTCCTGGGATAATCCATAGAGATGGATGTTGGGCAAGAAAAATGCAAAAGGAAGCCAGGATCATGTGATTGTGTTGGACCAGGAGAAGGTAAGGATTTTATATTCAGTGTTATGTCTGAAGTAACTGCTGTTTATGGACAGCTTGTGACAGAGCAAAAACACTGCCAGAAGAATATTATTACATAAAAATCTGTTTATTTCCCCTTAAAAAATTGAGAACTGGCAAAGAGGCAGCAGCTTGTAATAGGAAGATGTGGGCATTCCTCTGTCCTGTGTGTGGATGTCGATACTCAGCAGCCGAAACATCTTTGAATCTTGTCACCTCTGCTGGGACAGTAGTGATTTTGTCATCTAGGAACTGCTGAGTAAGTTCCAATGGGCATTTACTGGAATCCATTGGAGGGGTGATCCCTGAGCCCCTCCGTGGAACTGGGAAATGCTGGCAGTCTGTTTCTTAGCTGGCCGCTGGGAGCTCAGCCTGGTGAAGAGCCCAGTCCTGTGAGCTTCAGAGCTCTTTCAACTCTCAGTAACTTTCACTGGAATTAAAGGTCATGCAGTACGTCCTGGGAGGAGGCTCTGAGTGGTCTCAGCTTTTAAAATTAATACTTTTGAGCATGAGAATCTGGCCTGGGAGATTTTAATTTGAATTTGCTATTTTTAGCTGGAGCTTGAAACTGACTCAAATAGTTTTTCTGCCTTCGGTACTGCATGTTACTGTGTTAGAGCCTTCCCCATTGTTGGTCTCGCAGGCACCAAGTCCGTCCTCCATCTTGGACAGCTGTAGTCAATGGACTGAGATCAGGGACTAATTTGGCTAGGGATAATTGAAATAATAAATAAAATTTTTAAAAAGTAAAGATACATAAAGCAAAACTTTGAACTTGGGATGGCTTCTCAGATTCTGAAAGTAATTTAAGTAATCCAGGAGAAAATATGCAATGGAATCTATTTTCCATTATTGCATAAGATGGTATGTCTTAAAACTTGATCAAAACCAATTTTTTTTTATATGAAGAAGATAATGCAGCTTAAAGTGATATAGAAATCTGAGATATTTTTTCCATATAATATTTACAAATTATTGTAAACTTGACATTCTTTTTTATTTATTGATAAGACTTGCTGTTCCTGTCTTGATCTCACAGCAAGTAAAAATAATTTCTGACCAAGTTCTAGCTACCAGTGGTATTTTTGAAGAAAGTGGCAGTAAAAGCTCATTATTGATACATATGTGCCTGCTGATTTTCTTATCCAGACTCAGTTGGTTTTATATCAACACGGTGCAGTGGTACAGACCTGATGTTCTCTCATGCCTTGTATTTAAGAAAAAGTGAAGACACTTATGTGATAGTCCCATGTTCGTATTTCTCTAGTACTGTGGGGTTTGTAAGATTCCTCAAGAAAGCCAAGATCGAATAGGACAAGGGTGCTCCATTCCCGTTCCTTTAAAGGAATGTCTTTCAAGCTTGAGTAGCTTCTGAGCTGAATGACTGTGAGCAACAACATACAGAGTTCAGTGTGGAGCATACCTATGCATGTCAATGAGCAAGCAGGGCTTGAGGAATTGATTCCCATGTCTGTCAGTTTTCTGCTCTATGAGCATACGAACTCCTCTTGCTGGTTTTGCATTCCTATTCCAACACCATCAGTCAATCCCTGTTCCTCTGTAGTTATTATCCTCTTCATATCTTTGCTGAGGGATGTCCTTACTCATTCTCCTGAGGGAATTTCGTTGGAGGCCTCATCCATCCCCACAGGGATCAAATAATAGACCACTGTGTCTTACCAAGCCAAGATTCAGCAAGGGCCATCTCACATTGTGGATGTCATTTACCAGGGATGGGGTACAAGAAATAAGTCTGTTTCTTAATTTCTTCCTTGGTGCTGCAGGGAATTCACCCTCAGAGAATTTATGAAAATGTCAATAGGTCAAATAAGAGTGTTCCGGATGTTCACAGTAATAATTTACTGGCTGGCAGGGCTCATTTGTTTACATCCTCCATAAGGTTCCCATGGGACAGCCTTAATCCTGGTTTTGGATATTTGATTGAGAGTAGCTCTTGGGGTTTCTGCCAGGATGTTTGTAGTCCATACACAGTCATTTGTGGGATCTTATGCCAATGATGTTTTACGGTAAAATAAATAAATAGGCTTTTTAAACCCGTCAGTGAGCATGCTGTGTAACTCCAAAAGCGGTTCAGCTAATGACTCAACGCAAAGACTTCTGATGTTGCTGAAAACAGAAGCCCCAGCCTGTTTAAATTGTTATTGTCCAATTTCAAGGCAACAGCAAACCCAATAGGTCTTGCAAATGCATTATTTAAATAGAGCCAGCACAGGGGAAGGCACAGTGCGTCAGCTGGCAGGGAAAGAGGGGAGGAGGTGGAGGCTGTGCAGTGTGGGGCATGGGCATCACGCACTAACGGGACAGATGATGGACTTATCAGGGTTTCTGTCTTGGATACAGCCCAGCTGAAGGTGGCAGTGCCAGTCATCACTGCAGCAGCTTGTACCAGTCTACTGCACTCCACAGCACACAGCTGTGTCTATGCATATGTGGAGCAGTGCAGCATGCGTGGGAGAAGATCTGCTCTTTACTCGAGGCCTCTAATTGAAGCACTTCAAGCAGGTCCCTGGAGTTCAGGGTTTGTTTCTCTTAATCCTTTCTGTAAATTACAGATAACAGCACTTTCTATGGGTTTCAGTCTTACCAAGCTCCAAGCTTGTGAAGCGTTCAGTTTAATCTTCATTGAGCATGTGTCTTTTGCGCTCTGTTGTTGTAAGTTAAAATCTGGACTGGGGTGGAGTGTCACAGCCGTGCCATGAAGCAATGGCAAAGCTGGGCTCTGGGTGGAAGAGCAGAAGCATGTGGTGATTTGGTTCCAGTTATGTGACACCTGGCTCTACTCAGTGCTATCTGCTACCTGCAGGTTGTAAACAAAACTGAAAACATAGCAGCAACTGGAGATTGCTGGAAATGTCTTTTGTGCAGCCCTACAAGTGATCATTGATCAGAAAAATAAGATGCATGTAGTTGTGACATGGGAAGGACTTATGGGTTAATTTCTGGAGCAGTTACAAATCATATCCTTGCACAAATGCTGCGGGAGAACCAACAAGGAGGCTTCTTGGGGAACTATCAGGGCTCACTGATCTTTTCTGTCTCTCCAGGAGCTTGTGCAGTTGAATTAGCATTTACTGTTGGTACATTTCTTCCTGCAAATCCAGAAAAGGTGTATCAGGTTCTCCTAAAACACTGTTTTGACAGCAAGGAAAACCAGAGTGGGTTTATAAATAAAGGGTGGGAAATCGCTCCGTAGTGGCATAGCAGAGAAGGATGCGGGGGTTTCAGTGTACCACAAGCCAAATATGATTCAACAGTTGGTGCTTTGTAAAAAAAAGACTAATTTTATTTTGGCGTGTATTAGCAGGAAAGTCATGTGAGACATGAGGGTAATTAATCATGCCACTCTGGTAGGCACTGGTGCACCCAGCGTTGAGCACTAAGGAAGAGAAGAACACACTGGAGACCAAAGGAGAGTGAGAAGAACAACCAGAAGTCTAAAACTCTGGACCTAGGAAGGAAGCTGAAGGAGCTGGATTTATTTAATCCAAAGATCAAAGATGAAGGGTAGGGTTTGCTAAGGACAGTCTTCCAATGAGTGAAAGGTAAGAAGGCTGAATCTGTTCTCTAACTCTGCTGAAGGCTGCTTAACTTTCAGCAAAACACATTTCAATTAGGTTTTTGCAGGAAGTTTCTTCTTATTAGGCAGTAGGCTTCATATGGGAATTTTTGTGTGGTTTTTAGAAGTACACCAGAGCCCTCCCTGAATATGGTCTACATATGCTTGATAATGCATGTAGAGGGATTGGATCATTTCTTTGGAGGTGGGAAAGATTGCTTTTCGTCTGTGCTTGGAACAAGATGCAGTGACATTGAGGAGCAGCAAATTTGAACGGGTGGGAGAGGTATATTCATATACAAGGAGCTGGCTTGTCGATGCCATATGCCCATCTCCTGTTGACTCCAGGTTTACTTGCAGGTTTACAATGTAACACTGGAATGGACTATGCAGAATAAACCAGAAAAAAAAACCCAAAAATTTGACCATTTCTGTGAATGAGACCATCACAGTTACAATTACTAGGTAGATGATCTCAAGATAGTTTTCTAAGGATCTAAACGTTATAATTAAAAAAATAAACCAGTCCTAATGAATAAGGAAGGGGAAGGGAGGTAAGATGATATCCACATCTCTTCCAGCATGGGATACCTGTGTTTTTACATACTGCAGGGTATATTAAATCTGTAAGGCTTGATCTGAGGGTATCTAGGTGTAGTAAATGCTATAAATGCCTGGAATTCTCTGGATCTGATGGAGTGGTACCCATTTTGGGGGGCAGGGAATGTGTTCTGCTTCAAGGAGGCCAACTGAACTGATTATTTCAGTGAGCAGAGAGCCTGTAGCCACTTCTATCTTTTCGTGCTTGCCAACAATACAGTTTACCAAGAGCCTTCTTAGAGATGGTTGACTGTTGAAAATTTCAGAGAAATCAGTCAAACATTTAGATTGCTTCTCTGATTTCAACAAACATGAGTTGGGGAATTAGGTTGGGAATCTTGAAGAGTTTTCTCCTAAATTTAAAGAGGATAAAGCCTTTCTATCTCAACTCTAGGGTTTGGGGTTGCATGGTTCCAGAAGCAAACTATATTTCTGTTCACAAGGTTTTCAGCAGGTCTTGGTACTACGGTAGAAGTACAATGAGAAAAATTTTCTTGAACTTGCTCTTGTGTTGGTAAATGCTGACAAACTTAAAGGAAGGTGGAAGTTCCCTCTTTTTCAGCCTAAAAGCTCAATAGGCGAGGGTTTTCATAGACCTGAGTCGTGCAGCAAAGGTTTTGTGTGCTTTTTTGATTTTTAAGTTTCAACCCAGCCAGTTTCTCCTATTTTAGTGTTCCTTGTATTGAACATAAATCGAGATAATTTAAAATCCTCTGAAATCTTTTTCCAGGTATTCTTTGGCTTTCATGAAAGAGAGCTAGTGTCCATATCAAAAGCATCCAGGAAAAAATGATTAATTTCCTTCGTTTGTGTGGCAGAGAGGCTAACAGCCCTACCACCGCTGCAGCTGGCACATGGTGAACAACTTTGATCTCCTCGCCTTTGAACTGCTTGCAAGCCCCGAAGCTCTTTGGTTCTCCATGGAGCGATATTGCTTTCAGATCTTATGCCCGTTAGCTCAGCGCAAGGCTCTAGACCTGTGGAAGTATGACCAAAAGGCCCATAAAGGTATCTAATTTTAAAGTTACCACCACCCATGGTGAACTCCTGTTGCCTCCTGTTGTTGTACTGAAAAATTGACTGTTGACAACCCCGTCTTACGGGATGAAGGAGAATATGCCGGTCATGTTCCTCTACAGGGTGCTGCTGACAGTGGAATCACAGTTCTTTTTATCAAGAACTGCAAATCTTGGTCGATAATCTCCACTGCTTTGAGTATCACAGCTCTTATTAACAGATGCATCTGAGAAGTTTGACCAGTGAGTTGATCTTTGATTTACCAGCAGCTACAGTTCCAGAGGGGGAGCAGAGATAAAAGGCAGATGGATTCAGTCATTTTAACGACCCTATTGTTCTCCTGTTTATATTGAGTTACTGGTACTTGGACAAGATGGGAAGAATCTGTGGGATTTAATTCTTTAACAAAAGCATCCTTTCTCCACAATGTTAATTACTCATTTGTGCCAAACGGGAAATGAGAATCATTTGCTTCTCCTTTCAACAGATGAGTTCTTTACACTTACAAACTCTGTGATAAAATTATTTTCACTTACTTTCTACTGTCTGAGAATCTTCCAGCCTCCACAGAATCTGAATATCTGGGTTAGGAAAACAACTAAATAAAAAAGCAAAGCTAGAAATTATATCCTGCTACTTTTTTCAATGGACAAATGCCATTCTTTTGTGCATGTATCTTCTTATTAGTCCAGCAGTCATTACTGTACATGCTAGGAGAAATACTTGCTAACTTTAAAGCACCTTCAAAAGTCTTTTCTTCTGACATACCTGGAGTGGACACATTAAAAACAAATATATATATTTTATCCTGATTTTGCTTATTCCCATACAGGAATAGGTAACATAAGGTACCATTATAACAATCTGTGTCTAAGTAAGGCAGTGTTATCTTTACCACCCTGGACTGGCATAATTAAAGTAGTGCTGAAAAGCCATAGGTTAATGTTACTGCTTTGGACATATACCAAGGAATGTTACAATTTTTAAAAAAGTGTTGCTTCTCAGAAATAAGAACTACAGGATTTGTTTCAAAGTTCTTAATTTTGGAAAGCATTTTGAGGTTTGCTAAAGGTGCCATATTTAGTCATAAAAATAACAAAATGAAAAATACAGAAGTGTATTTATAGTAAGAATAATGAAGATTTATAGGGTAATGATAGTTGCAGAGCTCCTAGCCTAGGAACTCTATATTGAACAGAGTGATTGAATGTTTGGCTTTTAAAAAGAGAGAGAAAAAAAAACCCAAAACCAGATGAATAATGAAAAACAAATCCTTTGTCTGGTGAAAAGCCAGACCTATGTTTTGAAAATTAAATGTTTTTTTGGGTTAAGCAGTGAAAAAATGGACTTGATCTTTGCAACAGCTTGGATTTATTATTGGAACCAGTTGGCTGTGCCATAGAGGAGAGGAATTTTCTGGTAATTAGAGCAAGAAACTGGGAGCCAGAAGTGGTAGGGTCTGTTTCTGGCTCGGGCACTAGCACGCTATGTAGCCTTGGGAAACATGCTGCCTCATTTGTACCTTGGTTTTCCCATCTATAAAATGGGGCTAAGGAAATAATTCAACCTCACAAATTACATGCACTAATTAAAGAACATTTCCACAGCATCTTCAGGTCTTTACTGCTAGAGGATGGATTTTTACAAGGATGTGCTTCAAATGCTTTTGAAAACTCCTGCCCTAAACATTTACAAACCTGATTGCCCAGATTCCTAAATCCACGTGTGGGCATCTTATTGAAAGGAGTCTGATTTCCAGAAGTTTGTCTGATGATAAAAAAGAACATGATGGGAAGTGTTTTCTCACTGGACTTGAAAACAGAGGGATCACGGGACGTCCTCCTGCTGCGATCCTGCCCTTTAGCTTGGCCAGTTTCACGCGCTCCCTGCTGCTCCCCAGCAGTAATGTGTAATCCCCGCAGGCTTCCGTGCTCGGAATGCTGTGGCTCCAATGCAGCACTCTGAGAGGCAACTGCACAGAGGCAGGTGCAGCGTGATCAGCTCAGTTTGTACGTGCAATTGGTGGTTTCTGGGGGGTGCAGAAATGCTCTTCGCCCTGCTGGGTACAGCTTCCTTAGGAAAGCAGTAGTCAGAATTAATCTGAGTAATAGCTGCACATCCTCACTGGAGTTACCACCGGTATCCCTGAGGCCCATATCCGATTTGGCTTGGGTCTCCCAGCCGTTCAGTTTCTAAATCGCCATCTATCAGTGTTAGAGCTACTCGGCCGTCCCTTTGGATGATGCTGTGGTCGCTGAGAAAAAGGAATGCCGTTTGCCTTGGACGCCATCCCTTCCCGAAGCAGAGGAAACGCGCGCTGACAAGACAGGAAATTCCTGTGAACCACAAGGACCTGGAGCTTGCCTCTCGCCTTCCTGTGGGCCTTACCCGAATTTCAGCTTGGGTGTTTAAAGATTATTAATAGCAATAGTTACATTAACAGATTTATGTTTTTCTTCTTCTGTCAACTAAGTTATTTCTTCAGTTGAGACTTTCTGGTTGTTTTTATTCAACGTAGTCAGAGATGGACCCAAGAACATGGCAGTATTGCAGTTATTTCTTCAGTTGAGACTTTCTGGTTGTTTTTATTCAATGTAGTCAGAGATGGACCCAAGAATGTGGCAGTATTGCAGGACAATGATCCGTTTGAGCTAATGGGCAGCCAAGCGGGGATTTCGCTTTATGGAAGGCTCTCAGTCAGGAGTGGACAGGCTCTCAAGTCTCCAGTGCAAAACAAATAGCTTCAAACTGGGGCAGGCTTAGCGCAGTGAAGGATTTTATTTTACCAGTATTTCTTTTCAGCAGCAGCGCGCTTCCAGAGCGCAGTCACTTTCTCCTTGCTATGGCTGATTGTTCCTGTGCCTGCACTGTTCCCCTCTCTCATCCTGTTGGACCTTTTGTGTGGCTGTGCGATGGCCCAGCTAGGGAAGTATCTCCATTCAAAAAGAATTAAATCCTACCTTTTTTGGTTTTCTCTCTGTTAGGTTATTTTTATTTCAGGTCAGTTCCCTAATCCATATTTCAGCTGCGGAAACAAGTCATAGAGACAGCGAGAGGGTGGCAAGGGGCGGAAATACGGAAGCTGCTTAAGCCAGCACTTCTACTGAAACGAATGCTTGTACAACGGGAGCTCTCTTTTGCCCTGCTGTGACTCATGAGGACCTCAAAGCGAGTCTTGGCAGGAGTGAGCAGGTTGTGTGTGGTTGGGTGTTTGTGACCACGGAGACAGTTTGTATCTTCAGAGTTTGGTCACTGGGTGGAAGGCTCTGGTATTTGTTGGGTGTTAAAGCTCCGCCGTGGTCAACAAGCTCACAGACTGGCTCTAGCTTTGCACGGAAAAAAAGGTCATATGGAGATTGGAAAGTGCTAGGTTCACTACATTTCAGGAGTGTGACTTTTTAAAGTAAGTCCTGCGTGTTCAGAAATCAGTGCATTACTTTTCATTATTTAAAGTGCCCCTCTTTGTGTAACACAGCAATGTGTGCTAATGTAGGAAAGGAACTGGTCATCATCCTAGAGAGAATATTGGATGCATCTGACTAAGGCTCCAACAGGTGACAACGTTTTGGTGGTTACCGGGGAACTCGTAAGGGTGTTCTCATAAAATCTCTGGAGTACAAGCATTCAGATAGAGGGAAGAGAAGACCTAGTTTTCAAATGTGCTCAGCACTTCCTGCAATCTAATGATTTCATCTTCTCCAGCAGAAACCAGGAGTTGCTGGTGCTTGGCGCCTGCCAGAAGAGATCTGTGGCTGGCATATAGGCAAGCTGATCTGTTATCTTTGGAGAAAGGTGTATTTTGTCCAGTGAAGCAAGGGAAGGAGTGTTTGGAAACACTAGCACAGCTGAGTAGCGCACAGGATGAGGAGAAGACTGTCCTCCACGATGACTGTGCTGATATTCACAAGGAGTTAAACAGGGCTTATGGGGTGAGTAGATGGTGGGCTAGTTCTCTCTTGAAAAGACTTTTTCACAGGAAGAAGGACAGAGAAGAGTAATAGTTCAACTTTGTTTATCCCAGATTTATTCTGGAGTGTAATATGCGTTGTAAACAACTTTCTTCATAGAAAAGTATGTGCATGAAGCCTGTTCTGATTTATTGTCTCTGCTGTTCAGATTTAGACCACAGTGGTGTGAGTTCTTAGTTTTCCCTAAACATTAATGTTTTTAAAAATAAGCCCAACATGTAATTTCACTTGCTGTAGGCTTTGTGTTCGTCACGCGGAACAAAAGTTGCAGCAGAACATGAGCTCTGAATGGCCGCCCTGAATACAAGTAGCGTTGTTTCCAGTGCAGAGTCAAAGCAAGAACCCACAACCCTGAACAATGGGAACAAACGTGGGATTGCGCTCTCAGTCTGGACCCACCGATTCCCTTTATTGCGTGCCTGGGCTGTCAGCTTGCTTTACTCATTCTTCCTCTCTGTTGTGTGGGGTGGCGTATCACTGCCGAGGAGGGGGAGATCTGAGACATTCTTTTCTTATGATCAGGCTGAATCTCACTTTTTGTTGATTTCATAATGCCTGGGAGAGCAACTGCAGCTCCCTCCTGGGACCAAACTCAACCCATAACAAGGCTTCCTTTCTCCTGACGTCTCTGCTGACCTTCGTTTCACTCTTAACTGCTGTGTCAACTTGACAGCCCTGGAGCATGCCCTGACCTTGCAGCATCGCTGCAGAAGTTGCTAAGAGTGACTGGGAAGTCTGTTGGTAATGAACTGGCAGCAACAAAGCCTGCAGCATGTGAGTGTCCATAGGGGTTAGGTTTTGTATCCATCTGTTGGGTGCTTAGCTCCAGTTAACTGTTGATATCAGCTAAGGTCCCACCCAACGTGATAAGGCTTAGAGATGCAGAATGCTCCTGGGATATAGCTAAATGCAGCCAGCCTTCTTGTATTGAGGGCTGCACAAAGCATTGCTTCCCAGTTATGTGTAACTGCATGTGTTTGTTCAACGAGTTGGAGAAGTTTGGAGTTTATCTTCAGCATCTCAAGACATCCCCAGATCTCCAAAATAGGCTGTTCTAGGAGCAAATGAACTAAACCTCTGAGTTAGAAGGGTTTAGTTGTAAATGTGAATGGATCTACTTTAACTGGTGAACAGATGAGAGGGAAACAGGGCTCTTGAGTTCCCTGAAGACCCATGAGCTGACCCTTCAAGGTTTCTTTACTTGTGAGAGGAAACAAAATCCCACAAAGCTATGTTTTCTCCTTTGCCATTTAACTGATTTCTCTGCTGGTAACTGTAGCAGTGAAGTGAAGAGCTTAGTGTGCCAGAGAGCTTTGGAGCAGAGTAAAAACACACAGGAGGAAGACAAGGCGGGGTGCCGACAAGGAGGGGTGCCATGCTCGACCTTGTGCTGGGAGGGGCTGGGAGGGGCTGGTGGGGGATGTGAAACTAAAGGACAGCCTTGGCTGCAGCGACCATGACATGGAGGAGTTCAAGATCCACGGGGCAGCAAGGAAACTACATGGCAAGCTCTCTGCCCTAGACTTCAAGAGGGCAGACTTCAGCCTCTTCAGCGACCTGATGGGCCAAGTGCCATGGGAGGTGGCCCTGGAGGGAAGAGGGGCCCAGGAAAGTTGGTCTGTATTCAAGGAGCACCTCCTCCAAGCTCAGCAGAAGTGCATCCCGATTTAAAACAAGTCGGGCAAAAAGGCCAGGAGGCTGGTGTGGATGAGCAAGGAGCTCCTGGACCAACTGAAAGTAAAGAAGGAAGCCTACAGAGGGTGGAAGCGTAGGACAGGTAGCCTGGGAGGACTACAAAGAGGCTGCGTGAGTGGCCAGGGATAAGGTAAGGAAGGCCAAAGCCCTGGCAGAACTGAATCTGGCCAGGGATATAAAATGCAACAAGAAGAGCTTTTATAGGTACGTAGGGGACAAAAGAAAGTCCAGGGTAAATGTAGGCCCCCTCCAGAAGGGAACTGGTGTCCTGGTTACCCAGGACATGGAGAAGGCTGAGGTTCTCAATGACTTTTTTGCCTCAGTCTTCACTGACAAGAGTTCCTGTCCCACCACCCAAGCTGTAGAAGGTGCAAGCAGGGACTGCGAGGATGAAGAACCGCCCATTGTACTCGAAGAGCAGGTTCGGGATCATCTGAGGAACCTAAAGGTGCACAAGTCCATGGGACCAGATGAGATCCATCGGCATCGGTGGACAAGGGACGAGCAACAGACATCATCTACCTGGACTTGTGCAAAGCTTTTGACACTGTCCCGCATGACATCCTTCTCTCTAAACTTGAGAGACATGGGTTTGATGGACGGACCACTCGGTGGATAAGGAGTTGGCTCGATGGCCGCACTCAGAGAGCGGTGGTCAACGGCTCAATGTCCATGTGGAGACCGGTCACGAGTGGCGTCCCTCAGGGGTCCGTGCTGGGCCCGGCCCTGTTCAACATCTTTGTCAGCGACATGGACAGTGGGATAGAGTGCACCCTCAGCAAGTTTGCCGATGACACCAAGTTGTGTGGTGCCATCGACACGCTGGAAGGGAGGGATGCCATGCAGAGGGACGTGGACAGGCTGGAGAGGTGGGCCAGTGCCAACCTCATGAAGTTCAACCAGGCCAAGTGCAAGGTCCTGCACCTGGGTCATGGCAATCCCAGGCACAAATCCAGGCTGGGTGGGGAATGGATTGAGAGCAGCCCTGAGGAGAAGGACTTGGGAGTGCTGGTGGATGAGAAGCTCAACATGAGCCGCCAATGCGCCCTTGCAGCCCAGAAGGCCAACCGCATCCTGGGCTGCATCAAGAGAAGCGTGGCCAGCAGGTCGAGGGAGGTGATTCTGCCCCTCTACTCTGCCCTGGTGAGACCCCACCTGCAGTACTGTGTCCAGCTCTGGAGCCCCCAGCACAAGAAGGACATGGACCAGTTGGAGAAGGTCCAGAGGAGGCCACGAAGATGATCAGAGGGCTGGAGCACCTCTCTTATGAGGACAGGCTGAGAGAGTTGGGGCTGTTCAGCCTGGAGAAGAGGAGGCTCCGGGGAGACCTGAGAGCGATCTTCCAGTATCTCAAGGGGGCTACAGGAAAGATGGGGAGAGACTGTTCAGTAGGGCCTGTTGCGATAGGACGAGAGGTAATGGTTTTAAAATAGAGGGGGTTAGATTTAGATTGGAAATTAGGAAAAAATTTTTTACGATGCGGGTTATAGAACACTGGAGCAGGTTGCCCAGAAAGGTGGTGGAGGCCCCATCCCTGGAAACGTTCAAGGCCAGGTTGGATGAGGCTCTGAGCAACCTGACCTAGTCAGGGATGTCCCTGCTCCTTGCAGGGGGGTTGGACTAGATGACCTTTGAAGGTCCCTTCCAACCCTAACCATTCTATGATTCTATGATTCTAAGACAGGGCGATGGTCACTTCTCCTGTATGAATCATCTCCTTTAGCTAGACTTGGTCTTGTGTGCTCTCTCACTGATTTCTGTCTGAGCCTTGCCCTACACTGCTGTACATGAAAGGAGAACTGGATCCTGTAATACGCTGACAGAGGGGGTGGGCAGTCCAGCACATTCAGAAGCATCCTGCCTGTAAGTGCCTTTAAGTGATAACAGTGTCCACACCATTCAGTACAGAACAGATGCTGCATGATGCCTGTATTGAACATCCAGCTCCTGAGCAGGTCCCAGATCTGGGGCTTTTCCAGCATCCTGCAACATCTTTGAATCTGGGTTTTCACCCTCTTTGGTCCATGTGGAAGCTCAAGAGCTCGTTCAACTCCAAGCACATCACCTTGGCTCTATCTGAAACCAGTATTTAAGACTTTTGGGACACAACTAGACAGCAGGAGCTCAGTCTTTCCTGGTTTTTTTTTGGCTGTAAGGAAGGGAAGCCTTTATCCGTGCACCACAGCAGGCCTTGCATGGCTCACTAGATGCATCTGTGGAAGGGGAAATCACATTCTTCCAAGGCATCAAGGGTGGACGGTTACTGCCAGAAGCAGGATGCTGCGTTTATCAGGCCAGCGGTCTGAGTCGGGACAGCAATCCCAGTGTTCCCCAGCCTGACTGATGGGTGACATCTTTTGTCTGATCTCAGCATTGCTTTTAGCAGCTGGCTCCAGGGAGAAGGGAGGAACAGCCTCCTGCAGAGCTGGGCCTTACAAAGCGGCCTGTGTGGGATGGAAGGTCCCCTGCTCTCCGGCTCAGAAGAGCATGTGGGGATGTGTATGTGTGTGCAGTGAGGGGAGCACTTCTGGCAAGCAACGAACTTGTCCAAATAAACAAAAGGCTAAAACCAGCCCGTCCTGAGCCCCCTGAGGAGCCCTGCAGCAGATGTTGCCAGTGACTCTAGGTCCTTGTTGGGAATCCCATGGATAATCACTGACAGCAGGGAAACACACGGCAGCATACGGCAGCTCGGAGAGGGCCCTCTTTGTTCACTGAAATCACTAGAATATCTGTATCGTCAGTGCTGATAAAAAAGCACCGACTGGTTCAAGGTCAGAGCAGGGAGTGAGCGGAGCTGCCTTTTGTTCTTGGCTCGGCTGTCAGCTTGCTGTGTGGCCTTTGGTAAGTCGCCTCTCTCCTCTGTGCTATAGTTCCTCCTGTTGCACGCTGAGGTCAGGGATAGAAAGCTGCTTCCCTGGGGATTTGTGGCCCAGCTTTTTAACTTTGCAAGGTGCTTTGTGGCTGGAAGACACTATGTTCAGAATAGTAAATCTCAGTATAATTATTTACATGTGATTCAAAAGATGAAGATGGGCTGAGAAGTTCACCTGAAAGGTCAGCTTGTTACAAGACAAATTTTTTTGTTTTCTTTGCCACCAGTGAAAACAAGAGATGAAGCAAAGAGAGAAAGAGGCTGGCTGGGTATGGTCAGAGGTGACACTGGAGCAGGCTTGGCCTCTCTCACATAAAATGTTTTTCTCTCTTTTTGCTGCATTGTGAGTTCAACTTTTTGGCTCTGTTACTCAGTGATTCGTATTTCAGGCAGAGTGATGGCTCCGTGAGGTGGCTTGGGCTAGAGGAGTGGAGGACTGAAGAACTGAGTGCCGTTCCAGCGTGAGTGTGACAGCAGGCAGGGGACTCGGCATTAAAGGAGTAAAAGGAGGAGTCAGGTCAGGCCAGGGTGCTTTGGCCGTGCTGTGTAAGGTGCCCCGGTTCGTGGTCCATTCCGCATGCTGCTGTCGAATCTCTTGGCATGCAGATAGGAAAGAAATACATGTTCCCTTGGATTGATGGACTTCCTTCCTTTTGCAGAAGTTAAATTGAGGCAGGAGGTGGGAATAACTGAGAGAGACTTGGACCTAAGGGCATGCTGTTGTTTACTCCCACTGTAAATATGGAAACCACTTTCAGATTTCTCCATATCCGAAGCAGCCAATTGATTGTCCTATAGTAAAAATGAAAATGCTAAGCAAAGCCTAAATCTGTAAAAAGCTGGGAGGTAGTTCTCAGCAGGACTGTGCAAAGTAACAGTATCATTCCTGTTACACCTGAACACTACATTCCAGCCTGGGAAGTGACAATATTTTCTGGCCATGCTCTGAAATTGTGTTTTATGGGTTAGGGGCATCCCAGGGACACAGCAAAGCATGTTGCATGCAGCTGTGAATTAGTGTGTCCGTGGAAATTTCCTACAGAGAGGGCATCTACAGGGAGGGATGCATCTTGGACAGGTGCTGATGTAAAAATATACAGATCCACATATGGGCTTCAGAAACACAACAAGCTGCCATCAGCAATTTCTCAAAACAGACTTTTCTCTGCTGCTTCATTTTTTGTATTCCTTCTTGAGGCTTTTCCAGCATCCCTTGTTGGAACTTATAATCTGTTTACCTTACCATTTATTATGCCTTCTAGTCTCAGACTCACTGCAACTGACATCCCTCCTAATGAAGTAGCAGCAGATTGTTCTCATCTGATCCCATTCCTGCTAATCCTGAGAAGTTAAAATTGAGTTAAAAAGTCATGTATGTGGTTAACATGTCATGAAGCATTGAAAAGAGAGTGTGAGGCCAAGGTGAAGTGACCCGACCATTTTGTGTGATTGGAAATGAAGCTAGGAATAGTCAGTGAGAATTGTCTCATAGAGATGACTGTTCCCATTTCACTGCAGCATAGTTGTGTTGTCTTCTGAGTTTTCTCATTTGTATCAGCTTATGTGAAAGGACATTTGGAGTCTCTGTCTGCTCAGAGTGGCAGTGTGTCCCTAATGGTCTAGAATAAAGGAAGGAGCAGGATATAAAAGACTTGAGATTCAGTTTTAAAAGAGTGGTTTTAAATTTAGCGTGATTCTTCACAAGATAGTTATCTACCATTAAAAGGCCACATATCACAAGACTGGAAAATACCCACATCACCAGCTGCTGGTGAAAATGTAGGGATGTGGGTCAAATCTTGTCTTCACAGCTTCTGCTGAATAGTTGTTTATCTCTCGTCTCTGTAAAGGAGGATATTCACTTCCCTTTGAGATTTTTGGATGTGGTCATTTAATGTTTCTGGGAAAGCCTGGCGTCTCCCTTTATTTGGGTAGTGCTGGTCACAGAAATCGTTCAGAGACGTGGTGTTAGTGCAGTGGGAACTAGGCATCTTAAGGAGTGGAATGTCAAATAGCTGCTGCTTTTCTGCAGGGAAAGAAAATATGTGCTCTCAGGCACTGGAAAAGCTTCTTAAGAAACCCTGTGATACTGTAAGACTTGCCAGAAGATCTCCAAATAGATACTTACCAGTTTATTTCAAATTAGTTCTCCTTTGGGCCATAAGGTTTTAAATACCTGATTCTTAAAGAAGGCAAGGGAAATACAGGAAAGTGGCTGATTCTGCAGAAAATCCTTTTCTTCTCCCTCTTGTCACATAAATTTTTATTGATGAGATCTGAATGACTTTAGTGGTGCAAATAGGCTCCTGCAGCACTTAAACGCTTCAGAAAGCCTCACCTGTGCCTTCCTGTAAACTCTTTTCACAAGAGTCCACTAGGAAACAGTCTGTTCCAACTCGTCCCCTGCACAAACTTTCTTCTCATAGAAGAGGGATGTAAACTGATTCTTTCTTAACTTGCTTTTGACAGGTAACACCGCAGATCTGTCAGTTCAAGTTATTCTTTCTTTACCCTAACCAAAAGCGGGATTGGCCTGCAAAATCTAGAATACACATTTTCCGCTAGATTCCCTGCTGCCTTAGTAATCCCAGTGGATAGTTAGAAACTTTTGTGGTGGGGTATTTGAGAGGAGAGCTATCACTCCAGTACAAACCGTGTTTTGAAATATCTTGGCTCTCATTTGCTTAGCAAGGTTATAAGTACTGTTCCCAGGACAAACATTCTCCATGTCTGACAGCTAATGAGCCAAACAGCTGCTCTGAGGCTCTCCACCTCTGACACCAGTAAACACTAAGCCATGTGAAAAAGATTTTAACGTGCCCAGACGCTCCGATATGAGAGGCTGTACGTGTGTCTTAAATGCAGTTCTTTTGCCATATCCATTTTGCACTTTCAAAGGAAAAAGTCCTTTACTGACCATCTTTGACACCTGTAACTGTCAGAACAAGACCAGTGCAGACCATAATCGCCTTGACACTGGTGCAAATCCAGCTGTTTTCAATAAAATTCACTATGTTTACGGAAGGAAGAGAGCATAAAGTGCCACAAACATCTCTTTTAGGAAAGTATGCATTTTTTTGTAAGAATCCATTTGAAATGTGCCACATGCAGACAGTATTCACTGCTATCCTCTGGCTGTCTGAGCAGCTTCAAGTCCAAAGCGCCAGTAAATGCACTTTAACTGGCTGACTACACTGGGCTTTGCGCTACCAGAACAATGAAAGGTGTCCTGGCTCATGCTGACGCATCTGATCTAAAGTATAAAAGAATTTGTAAACAGGATCTGGGAACTACTTGAAGAATCAAATAACTTTGTCCGTAAGTTTGTATCAACAGAACACAAATGTCTACGATTCACTTCAGAAGTTACATAAACAGGAGACTCAACTGCATGTCAAACCTAAATTGGTCAGAAAAAGTGTGCAAGGGATCTTGCAGTGTATCTTCCAGTTGTGAGAAGCTGTATGAGTATGCAAAGATGAACATTTTGCATGGAAATCTCTGCTCCTCAGCCATGCTTTGGGAGGATCATAAGGTCTTTCTTGCAAGACTTTTGCCCATCCAGTGCTCCTCAGACCCCAAATTCTAACTGAGGTTACAACTGGCCCACTGAAATGGAACTCAAATGCAGTTGCAACTAATTGTACGCAACCATGAGAGCAAAAGCTGTGTTATTGAATGGATCTCAAAACTACACCTGATTCTGGTTTCTGCAGAAGCTGCATAAATCTAGCAAAGCTCCTTTGACTCTGCCTCAACTTCTGGCACCACTGAGAGCAGAAGCAGTTGTATTAAAGGGCACTGATTCCTGATCTGGGGCTGTGGGAACCATTCTGTTCGCCTGGTGCCTGACTCATGTTGACTTGAACCCAAATGACTTTTAGTTCAGGCAATGTGAAAGCAAAGTTGTGAACAGGACCTTTTCATTCATGTTCCCAGAAAAGAAGAAAAAAAATAAACTAGGTCAGTTGAGCACAATAAATAGTTTTCTCTCTCTTGTTTTGGGCTTTAAAAAATGTCCTGGTTGCTTAAGTGAAAATTGCTGTGACTTAGAGAAATGTGTCTCAAGGCCCCTCTTTTGTTTGTCTGTCTGTCATTAATCACCGTAAAGTCTTTCTCTCAGAAATGCAACTGGTCAGTTCGCTTTTAGTAGCTCAGGGTTGGATGCTGATCTTAGTTCCTCTGCTTGCATCTGGCATTAGTCTGCCAAAGTAAGTGAAGTGACTCAGGATTTATGGCTGTGTAAATGAGAGCAGAGGCGATCATCTAAAGCCTACTCGGTTCTTCAGCATCTGGAGAACATCATATAGTTATTAAAAAAACCCAACCAAACATCTAGTGATAACTGCTCTTTGACATCCCAGTCATGACATTCTTTCTAACAGGGAGACAGGGAAAGGGTGGGAAGAGAACAAAAGCAGTGGGGGGTAAAGGAATTAAGAAATCTGGCCTTCATATGCTCATAGAAATGGGCAGGATACACTTCTCATGCTGGGTTTTCCCTGCTCCTGGCCCCTTGGATTCAGTGGAGTTACTCCTGATTTACACCCATTGGAGTAGGACAGGATCACTCTCTTTTTCTTCAGCAAAACAAATATTTGTTACTTGGAAAGAAAAACAGAGGAAGCTTAAAATGTGACCCACAGCTGAGCGGAAATTCTCAGTAATGCAAGAATTTGGGTTTCTTTAGTTTGTAAACAAAGAAGGAACCCTTGGAGGCAGCGTGTTGATTAATGCTGTGGGGGACTGAAGAGGGACAGTTCCTGCGGCCGTATAACTGGGGACTCATCCTGCCACGGTCACAGCAGCTCCAGGTATGTGCAACGGGAACATGGAGGAGCAGGATGCTCTAACAGAGGAGGAGGTTGAGCCTTGGGGATGCTGACAGCAGCTTCTCTGCTGGCTCTGAGCCCTCAGGCAGGCCAAAGCCTTGATCAAAACAAGCCCAGCTGCCAGAAGAAATTGAGATCCACACTTGAACTGAAGGTAGCTGGGGGTCTACAGACGTAGACAAATGCTTAGAATTCTTTCCAAAAGCACCCCAGCAGTCTGAGTGCCAAAAGATCAAAGGAAATTGAGGTCAGATGCTCAGCTGGTATAAACTAGTGTGGGTCCTCCCAGGCCCTACCTCTCATCAACATTTTCTGTCTCTCCAGCTCTCAGATTCCTGTAGCTCTCATGAAGAAACTCCATATTCAATGATAATAGATGGTTTTGCCTTCCTTCCCCTCCTTAAATACACCAGCACTATTTTGAAATGTCAACTTAGCCTAAGGAGAGCCACAGAGCTCCCTGACTCGGGAGCTGTCAGACTCAGGAGAACCCAGAAGAGCTTCCCTCCAGCAAGAGAGGAGAAAGACGCATGCACGTTAACATGCACACTGCTTGCTTAGTGCAGTCCATTAAACTCAGCGTGAACTCCAGGCCCAGCCATAACCCACAATATTTATGGAGTGAGTATCTTCCTGTAAAGGATGTGGAAGGATAATGCAACTGCCCTAGAGCCCCTGCCCTCCCTCACATTCGCTCCTATGTCATACGTATGCTTTTTTATTTCACTTATCTGGGACTGGGATAGCAGGGTTAGATCCTGGCTGCTTCTCCAGTCTCCACAGGAAAGGAAAGGACAGGAGAAATGCTTTCACCCTCCCTCCCATGCCCTGGGGAAAGCCCAGATCCTGCTAGAATATCAGTTTTCCTGCTAAAGCCTGGCTCACCAGAGCCAGCAGGGCTATAGCCATGCCAGCTGCTGGCCCTGGGAGGTGTTCTGAGAGAGGTATGCTGTATGTCCACAAAGCAGGGGTGAGACGTGCAGCTGGACCTGCTCCTGCCCCCAGCACTGAGGATGCTCTTTGTTTTCCAGCAGCCACCAAGCAGACTGCTGTGGTGCAAGGTCTGTGGTTGTTCAATGCCTTCTACATCCTTTTTTTTTCTCTAAGAAAAAGGCAAGCACAAGACACCTGGGAAGAGCTGTTACTTACAGAGGAGCTCATCAGCCTGCACGACACAAGCATCCTCCCTCCAGTTTAATTTTACAGCACCTACAATGTGAAAATAGACCTTCCCTTGTACCTGGTCCCTCTTGTCATCTAAGGAGAGAGTCTGATAGGGAAGAAACATGAGGATTGATGATTGCTAACTGTTCCTGCTATGGCTCTGCTGCTGTCCTCCAAAATCCGGAGGTTCACACTGCCCATTGAGCTCTCACCTGGGGCAGAACAACCCCAGATACTCCAGAATTAGAAGCTTCTGTCTTTAAAAGCTGTACATGGAATTGTCTGCCCAGGAGCCCCAGTGCAGATGTGTCTCCCTCTCGGGAAACAGAAAGGCCCTGGTTCTGATCTTGTGTGTAGGAGGGACTCCACTAGTGCAGAGGCTGAGGTGATGGAGGCACTGAAGAGATCGGGAACAGACCTGTTGTTCCCTGGTTGCTTCACTCTGCCATGAATTGATGGGAGGTCTTGCTGAATGTGCAAACAGGAACACCTGCACTCAGAAGAGAACTCAGCCACAACCAAATAAAGCAATAAACTTTGAAAGAAGATGAGAACTGCCATTCCCCAAGCTCATTTCGTGGCCTCACCTGAGAGATTTGAGTGACAAGATTATTTTAAGGTGCCTTTTCCTGGGCAGCTCTATTCTGTCTTCCAGCTACAAGTCGTGCACCTCTCGCCAAGCGGGCTGTGCACACATAGAATCATAGAATCATAGAATGGTTAGGGTTGGAAGGGACCTTCAAAGGTCATCTAGTCCTACATCCCTGCCTCTCTGCCACGCCAGTCACCTTCCTCAATGGTCTTCACAGAGCACAATGACTTCAGGGGGACAAGAAAACCCTTTCAGGCTGTCTCCTTCCCAACCCTGCTGTGCCCCACTTTGGAGTCACTGGCACAGATCAAGGGTTCTCCCTTTTGTCTGGTAAGTCATTAGGTGGGAAGACTTGGAACAGCAACGCTCCCTCTGTAGGGAAGGGGTGAAGCTGAAGGGTCTGGTCTCCCTCCTTTTGAATGAGCTGTAAAGAGCTTTAGAGTTGTCTGATTAAAACAAGCCTAGGACAAAAATAGGATGAGAGAGTGCTACTTTAAAAACAGAACAATTAAGCGAAGCCTATCCCTTCCTCTCCCCAGAAGCTCCTATGCAAGTGGCAGCTTTTGAGCAAGAAGTCTCTGCTGAGTTGGGTATTTCTGGCATTCGAACCCAAGGCAAGTGATGACCTCCCAGTGCTGGCGGTGGAGGGGAGGCTGCACCAAGCTCATGGCAGCAGATGAGATGGAGCTTGCAGGCACTGACACGTCTCCCCTGGTTATGCCATAGCCTGCGGAACAGCAGAAATGAGATTCTGAGTGTGGGAAAGAGCTGAGCAGACACTGGCATGAGCTGCACCAGCAGTCAGCCTGGTGGGGGGCCGTGCAGTAAACACTATTTCGGGCCTTAAGGCTGAGAAAGGAGGATGAATTTGGTCTTGAACTCACAGATCTGAGTCCAACACCGGGTCACCGAAACCTGGTGCTAACGTGACTCCACGGGCCGGGGTTGTGGGAACCCATCTCCAGAAAGCACTGAGCTCTCTGCCTGCGGTTTGCACGGCTTCACTCTCAGCAGGGATCCTGTCTCCTTCTGAAGAACCAGCTGGTGATGAAAAGGCACCCGGCCAGCAGCTTCACCGACCAGGCAGAATGTTTCAGTAATCTCTTTGGAACAGAAAAGCCTCGCCGATCACAACAATGCTGCTTTAAAAGTTCTTCTGTACCTCGTAACGCTTTGTTTGAGCTGTGGCATGACAATCCCCAAAACGATCAGAGGAGGAGTGACTGCCAGTGCTGTGTATATAACCTCAGAAGTTCATCCTGCAGTGAGGGTGAACTTGAGCCCCCCTGCCAGCCGAAATCATTCTCCGATGAAGCCAGGGACCAGCATAATCACTGTGCAGTTGCCACAGGAATGCAAGGGGTAAAGCTCTGGCTTTGGTTAGATCAGTGCAGTGTCAAATTAACCTCGTGCTTCTGTTCCTGAGGTCCCTTTATTGCGGGTGATTTTTCTGCCACAAGATTCTTTCTTTCAACTCTAGTTTTAGTTCATGTGAAGGGCGGAAAAGGGTCTTATATCCTTGTTATGAGGCTGGTTCATGGGATTTCCCTCTGACTCAGCACTGCCTGGACTCTTCCCTGGCCTCTTCAGCTGAGATCCCCTTGAAATACACCTAGGGCTGAAAACAGCATCGCGAGCTCTTTCCCATGTACACTCTGTAAAGAGAATAGCCCCACTGCGAGCATGGGAATTTGTCTCATTCCTTTTGTTTCTCCAAATTCTTTTTGCAGGATAGCAGTACAGACTAAGCCAACATATTATTTTGAGAAGAATTTGAGAAGCTGGAAGTGATTTTGTTTGTTTCCTTTGTTCTAGGAAAGGGATCCACAGGGCCCTGCCAGCCCTCCTTGTTTGGGGCAGAACGAACAGGCTTGCAGGCATTTGAGCTGTGTCCTGGCCCTCGCCGTTTCCTCTGAAGGGAGAGGAGCATAGCAGAGGAGGAACTTCACTGGTTCGGGGGAACTTGCACATGGAGAGTGCGAGTTTCACTGGTTCAGCGGAAAGACAATGACACTGGTGAGTCTACGCAGCTGGTTAGTTATTTCCCCACTTGGAACATCAGGGATGCACAGAGCTCTAACAGTTAATGTCAGATCAGGAACATTTCTGTCATTTTTGAAGGTGTCCAGTGCCAAATGACCAAGAGCTGCCCTGGCAGGAAAAGCCTTTTTTCCTTACCTCCCTGAACCATAGCCAGGCTCCACAGTTTTCATTTTACTTGTCCCCTTTGCTGAGATCAGGACACCTTGGGCTCAAAATTGTAATAATTTGAGAATCCCCAATGACAATTTTTTTAACAAAGCCTCTTGACCTAACAGATTGGCCTATCTTTTCCAGGCAGGTCATTAATTTCCAGTCTAATGCACAAGGAGAACGTTGTGAAATGACTGCATGAAGAGGCAGCAGAGTAAAGATGATTTGGGGCTATTTGCCTGGCAAAGAAACTGAACCGGCTACAGCTTTTCTGTTACCTGACTCATGGCTCTATTGCAGGAAGGATTATTCACCTGAAGTCTGCTTTCAGACCCATCTCTGAGCACCTCTGTTGCCAGATGACATCATGCTTCCGAGGGTGAAACAATTTAAACTATAGAGATGAAAATTATTGGTTCAAATAGCTTCCTTAAAACAGCAACAACAACAGCAGACAGAGACTTTGTAAAACTTATTTGAAAATGTCTGTTGCTGCATCTCTAGGGTAAAAGGGCCTAAACTGTAAAAGCCTTAGCGGTCTGTTGCAGTGCTTGCTTTATCAGCAACAGGATATAGCACTGACTGCTCCCGTGGAAGTCCCGCTAGAGACCTTATGCGGGTTGCAGCCTGCTGAAACGTTTCATCTTCCCCAGCTTGTGTGAGTCGGTCTGTCTGAAGGCAAGGATGGCTGCAAACACAGACTATTTCCTTATTACTGTTGTGTAAAATTATGCCATTCTTTTAACAAGGCTATTCATGGAGCCTGGCACTTGTCTTTTCTTAAACATCTGTGATGTGAGACTTCTAAAAAAATCTATTAGTAAGGAAACAAATTAAAAAAACAAATATGAAAGATCAACCTCATAGATGTGTGCTTGTAACAAAAATAAAGAATTAAGAACATGTAAGTGAAAGTTTCACACTTAAAAATTCACACATTATTTTTAATCGTTGTGTAACTTACAGCAGTTGGTGCAGATCTTTGGAGGAAGATCATGTTCTTTAATCAGCAGTGAAGTAGCTGGCTTACAGCTAATTTTGAAGGTGTCTGCTTTCCATTCTAAGGTTATCACTCCCTTCAGCTGAGAGAAGTCCCTGCCTCTCCAGGAGTGCAATCCCTGTGTTAAGGCTGGCTCACAGTTACAGCCTGAGGGGCTAGAAACTAATCAAAGATTCATTTGTGCCACACAGGAACAGGCTGGCAGAGCACTGCCTTGCTGAACTTGCAGACCCCACTGACCTGCGCTTCTCTCTTGGTCTCTGAAGTCTAGCCCTCTTCTCTATCCTGTGCATTGGGATCAGCTGCAGGAGGAACCAGATGACCTAAGGGTCCTTCCAACCTAAATTATTCACTGATTCCATGTAATGAGCTGGAATTTTTCCAAGACCTGAATGGGAAAGGTGTGGGCAGGCTTCTGTTGGAATCCCAAATCTCTAATGAGAGATACACACAAGTCCTGGTAGGCCACCCTCCAGGTCCTAACAGCCTGGCAGAGCTCAGGGGCCTGTTGCTGCCTGTTGAGTCTGTGTGAGATGTGCAGCTGGCATAAATTACAGAAGACCTATTGATTTCAGCAGAGCTATTTTGACTTGAGGGGCTGAGTCCTGGATTTTTAGGGCAGAGTTCCTCTGAGCTTAGGTAATGCCCCTCTACTCTGCTCTGGTGAGACCTGACCTGGAGTACTGCATCCAGCTCTGGAGCCCCCAACATCAGAAGGACATGAACCAGTTGGAGAAGGTCCAGAGGAGGCCACGAAGATGCTGAGAGGGCTGGAGCAGCTCTGCTGTGAGGCCAGGCTGAGAGAGCTGGGGCTGTTCAGCCTGGAGAAGAGGAGGCTCCGGGGAGAGCTGAGAGCGGCTCCCAGTGCCTAAAGGGGGCTGCAGGAAAGGTGGGGAGAGACTCTTCAGCAGGGTCTGTTGTGACAGTATGAGCGGTAACGGTTTCAAAATAGAGGGAGGCAGATTCAGATTAGATATGAGGAGAAATTTTTTACACTGAGGGTGGTGGGACACTGACCCAGGTTGCCCAGAGTGGATGCCCCATCCCTGGAAACATTCCAGACCAGGTTGGCCGGGGCTTTGAGCAACCTGATCTGGCTGGAGATGTCCCTGCTCCTGGCAGGGGGGTTGGACTGGATGGGCTTTGAAGGTCCCTTCCAACCCAAACCGTTCTGTGATGCCAGAGGGTTTTGGAAAGATGGGATCTGGTGGAGAATTTTACCTTGCACTGGAAAAACCTCCTGGTAATTATGGCAGAGTATCTGCTTATTCAAGGGGTGGCAGAGCCCAGTGATTAATGCAGTAGCTGATAACTAGAGAGACCTCAGTTCGCCTCTTTCACAAGCCTGTCACCTTGAGCACATCCTTTTGTCCCTCATCTGTGCGGATGTTGTGAGGACCAAACCCCATAAAAGGTGGAGAGCTATTGACGTACATCAGAGCTGTGCACCAGAGTCCTGTAGATCAGGAGGCCTCCTTAAATGAGCCTGCCCAACTCCACCTTAAACATACCCTTCTCTCCCTCCCTGCAGTTTTCCTTCAGGATAATTAAGCATGCAGTAAGTTAAGAAGTGGAAAAACCCAAGGAAGCATCTATTTCACAGGTGGGTGCAGCTGACTCTGTCCTCCCAGGGCCTGTTCCTCCTGCAGCTCTGTGCAAGCCAATGCCCTGGCACAAATGCTCCTGGCTGTGATGGTGACTCATTTGTATCCAAATTTTGCAGTTTTTAACCGTGTCAGAAGATCACTCACTATTACACTATCAGGCCTGTGCTGGTCTGCAGGTAACAGGTATTTTTATTGCACCTTGACAAACCTTGAGGCACAGAGTGATTGCCTGCAGCTTTGCCTGCCTTGCCCTCAAGGTCTGATTTTCTGCGTGGAACGGTGACCAGGATGCTGAGCCCCAGGGATGCTGCACAAGCAGGCCTGGCGCAGAGTGTGGCCTTGCACAGGTCTGCGCAGCCGGGTCATGGAACAAGCTGTGCTCGCAGCCCTTTCTCAGCTGCTCTCCGAAGGGGTTGTAGCTCCAGCGTGCCCAGCGTCGCGCAGGGGTTCTGCAGCAGGGCCAGGCTCCCCAGGGCTGCAGTCCAGGGCCTGGTCCGTGCGTCGACTTCTGCCTCTTTGCTGTGTTCAGAGCTGACTGCAGCCTGCCAGGAGGCACAATACAGAAGCTGGTCACAGAAGCCCTTGTTGCAAGATCTTGTGCATTATTTAGGCAAAATCCTCCAGCCGGTCTTAGGCAAGAAGTCAGGTTAGATAATCAGAGTGGTCCTGGCTGGCCTGAAGGCCTCCCAGCTGGCTGTGCTGTGGGTTGGGGTGAAAGGCCCAACAGAAATGGGGAAAAAGAGAGGGAGAAGACTGTAAAGTGCTCAGCTTCCAAAACCAAGGCCTGTTTTTAGCAAAGAGCTCAACACCTGTGGTACTCTGCTTTTGGAAGGCTTCTTGTTGCACTTCATCCTTAGTGGTGCTTACTGCTCACCTGCTCTGAAATGAGAATCCTATGCATTGATAAATGGGGTTTAGTGTCTTTCCTGGTAGCCCCTCTGGGTGCCCTTGGGTGCACGCTCTTTGGTAAGCTGCAGAAATGGCTTCTTGCCTCCTGCCAAGATCATTTTTTCCCCCAGAAGAGAATGTGTGCTCTTGCTGACAAGCTCTGTGTCTAAGCACTGGCTCTTTCTGAACTCGTGATGCCAAGGCTGTTTTTAAATATTTACTTCCTTTATAAAGACATCAACAGGCACCCCACCCATCCCAAGTTCTGCATCCCTTGATAGGCTTCTCTTTCACAATAAATCCACAAATAAAATGGAGGGATTCCTTCCAGAACTAAAATAACTGTAGACTTCATTAGTGAACTCTGCAGCCAGAGACAAAATGTGTTCCCTGCTTGACATCCCTGAAAGGCTGGGCACAGCAGTGTGCCCTCGGGGCTGTGGTATCTGGCACGCCAGGCGGAGAGGGGAATCCTAGCTCTGCTGCAGCCAGCACGTGTTTCCCTGCAGTCAGGATTTCATCCCAAGGCTGTGCTGAAGTGGGGAGGGGTGGTTTTTCCTGCCCTTTCCGTCCTTAGGGCAGGGTAGGCTTTCCCACCCAGATTGGAGTCAGATATGCTGTAGTTTTGGCCTTTGCTGAGCTCTGGTGCTGCCTTTATGACACTTTCTCTTGGCAATTTACAGCAACTAACATTGTGATCCAGCTGATGCATGTGGAGCAACAGAAACAGGGATCATCAGAAGGCGTTCAGGGGCTTCAGTCCTTCTCCACTGATTATAAAGAGAGCCTAGAGAGATTAGGCTTCTAATGTAGATGCCTTAATTAAGTGCCTGAGGATCAGATGGCATGAAGCTGACCTCAAACGCCCCTCTAGGCAGATGCTGAGTTACAACTGAACTTGAACCAAGATACGGGTCTGGAAGAGACCTTCTCATCTGTTAAGTCTCTGGGAACCACGCTTAGCCGAAAAGCGTTCCAAGACTGCTCCCCTGCCCTACCCCAAAGCACACAGACCTGCAGAGCTCCTTTCACATCTTGCAGCAGACTTATGGCCCTGATATATGTTGATGGGATTTGTTCTTTTATTAGTAATATACCACAGGTGGAGAAATCAACAGTGTAACTTATGTGTTGCAGCCTTGTATCATCAGGGGAGGAGCTGGGTGAAAGTGCCCAGCCAATCTTAAGCATTGCATCTCATCCTCAAACTAGAGAAGGCAGTGAAATGCAGGGGACAGGGCTCCTTCGTGGCCCCAAATCCAGCAGTCAGTTTAGCCTGAGCGTGTGAGCAGGATGCATCAAGCAGGCATCAGTAGCTGGGCAATGAACAGTGAAATGAAACTCCTGTGTTTCAGACCATCTAGCTGGATGAACCTCACCATCTCTACTGGGCCAAATTTATGTTTGGTATAATTTCAGCGAGGCTCATAAAGTTAAAAGAGTGCCAAATTAGAGTGATTGCCTGTGATCCACTCCAACAGTGACTTTTGCCAAGACTGGCCAGCTGTGAGAATTAAAACCTTCCTGTCAGGAGCAGTCCTGAGAGCCACCGGCATGTCCTGTGGACAACCGAGCAGCTTTGGGACAGGGGACAGCTTTGAAGTCATTGAGGACTGGGTGAGCATGATTCCCCCTTGTACTGGGTTTTTATTTTGGCTTCTGCAGGCAGAGTGCCACTGGGAGAGATCACGCTGAGCCAAAAAACTGTGTATGTGCTTGCCTTAATTTTATTGTTTAGCCTCACATGATTTTTAGCAATTATCTAAATGTCTTCTTTTTAAAATTACTATAAATTCGGGAAAGCTACTGGTTGGGCATGGTGAGTGAACCCAGAAAAATGTAACAAGCTGAATTAAACACCCAGTATTCTTTGCTTGGGGGAGATTTTAAGCAGGGTTGACATCTTTATGAGGCAGCTCTGGCAAAAAGAAGAGATGCAAATTGATGTTAACTTGGGTGTTTCCTCCCTTTGATCATTCTGTCCTTCATGTTCATATTCTTCTCTTGCTTCTTGGCATGTGGCATGTCCAGTGGGGTGAACAGTTCAGCTGCTAGTGCTAGGGGTAGTTTTGCTTGTTGCAGTGCCCTAAAAAAATCTTGGACCATTGGTGCAGGGAGCTTCCAAAAGCTGGGGATCTCTACCTGACACTCTCCTTTCATGTCTTGCTGCTCCTGTACTTTTTTTTTCAGCTTAATGGTAAAAAAGTGCCTTTGTGGCCGACTTGTTCTGGGCTCTGAGGGGCAAAGTGGGCTCCTCTGTCCCCAGAAACTTTCACGTGGAGGGCTTGGCGCTGCTCCTGGCACTTCACAGTGAAGATACTGATGCAAGATGTTAGTTCTGCTCTCCAGGAAAGGAGCTAGAGTGGATCCAAGCACTCGTCTTTTAGCAAGGCAGGGAGACAGGTGGGTGGCCATGGCAGAGCTAAGGTGGCTTGAAGGATGAGCAGGATTGCAACTTGGTACGTTTTGCTTATGCATTCAGATGGATGATGATGAGCAGCTTGGTAAGGACATTTTATAATCAAATTATTCTTTATTTTTCTTGTAGGTTGAAAACTTAATCAGCCATCATAAAGCTGGTTTAGTACTGAATATTCCCCACAAAGCTCCTGACAGGTGAGTGAGCGTTATGATTTTGGCTGAACAGTTCATTTGAGGACATGCAGCAGGTTTATGTTGAAAGCAGAATTTGGAAGATCATGCCTCAAGGTGCATCATGCTTGGACAAGGAATCAAGCCATGCATTAAGCACTGTCCTTTTACAAGGGCACAAATAGAACACCTTCAAATGCCCCATATGGCTTGCAATTCAGCTGGGGTTTATGTTCTTGCTATGTGAGAAAATGAGAATGGAGGTGTGGAGCACTTTATCCCTGTCTTATTTATGAGCGATGGAAGAATGTCCTGTGAAGTGCAAGCAGCTATTTTTAGGTGACAACACAGTTTAAGCTGCCAAGCCCTCCAAAAGGGGAAAGAATGTATATCCAGCCAGACTGCCTTTAGCTCTGAGTTGCTCTGTGTGGTTTGTGCCACCTCCAGTACCTTCAGTCTTTTGGTGGAGACATAATCCTTTGTTGTGACATTAGCAGAGGTAGCTGTTACAGAAATTATTGTGAAACCCCTTGTCTTCTGGAAGAGGAGAAGAAAGAGGTGCGTCTGAGGTGGTTTGCACTGTGCTAATGCCCTCCAGCCCCAAATCCCAAGGGGCTTTCCAAGTGCTAATTAATTAAGAGTCAGAGTTGTCTGTTTTCAGCCATGGACAGACAGCGGCATAGGTAGTGTGGAGGCTGATCTGGTGTCGCACAGAGACCCAAAGGGACCTGACTAAAATCCAGGGCACGATTCCCAGCTAAGATGCCCTACGCTTGGAGGCAGGAAGGAAGGAGGCTGAATTTAACTGACTCACTACACGGTCCCTATATTTTTCTTCGTCTTCTGCCCTGCTTCCTGGCATGCTCTGCTTGGATGCAGTAGGGACTGTACGGCACAGCGCATTCTGCATATGCTCCTGCCCTCTGCTTTATGTTGGCCCAAAGTAAGTACAGAGATCTTGCACCCTTCTACCCTGGAACGGTCCCTGACTCAAAGGCACAGCTCCATCTGTATAAGGCCACTTCATGTGCAGCACAGAGGATTCCTGGTACCCAGCCTGCTCTGTCACACCCCAGGCCAGCGAGGACTAAGAGTGCCCTCTGCTGCACTCCTCCTCCTCATCGTTCCATGGCAGCATTCTGCTTGCTGTTTGGCAATAAACAAAACAACTCTTTTAATACACAAAACAACTCTTTCATATTCTAAAGGGCTTTTTGTACAGGATGTGCAGAAGCCTGGTTCTGTATTTCAGCAGCAAACAGAAAAGATCATGCCCTGAGATAAAAATATGTGATATCTTGCATCAATCCTGAGGCGCAAATAAAGCCCTACGGGGAACTGCTGTCCTTCATCAATAACCTTCACCCCATAGCTTTTCATTGCCTCGTAAAACAAGCAGCTCCTTGTTGCAGCAGTTCAGACAGCAGTCTTTATAGTCATGAAACTTTCATTTCTCGGAGCTGGCAGCACTGCTGATGCACGGTCAGTTATGGTCCCTAATTGTGCCTAAGAGTGCTGAACTTTCCATCTCTCCCTCCTGTTCAAAGGAAAAACACTGAGCACCGCAAAGCTCTGCTTATTTAAGTCCTCAGCTCTTGCGGCCAAAAAGGGATGGATGTAGGTTCAAGAAAGCTGTTCCAGGCTTCATACTTTCTGAGTTAAAAAGAGGAAAAATTAAAAAATAATAATCCTGCTTTTACTGGGATTTGATTTACCCATGTGGAAAGTAACCAAGCTGCAGGCTGCACCGGCAGCCCCGTAACCGCTGGGGCCACAGGAATCTGCTCATGTTCCCTGGAATCTGGACATTCTTTTTTTTGTTGTTGCACCCATTTCAGCTTGCTTTCCAGATTGTCACTCAAGTGTGGGGCACGCCCCCTCCAGGAGACTATTTAAAGAGGAGCTGGTGTGCAACTTTCTTCAAAGAGAGGGGAGAAACTCAGGAGGAGGAGGAGTGAGTCAGTCAGCAGCCTGAATCCTCGCTCTTCTGTTTACTCAGGATGTCTGGCAACCTGGGGACAGTGACCTGGACCCTGTCCCTCCTCCTCCTTGCGCCTGGCTGGGTATGTATTGCACTGCAGCAGCTCTTTTTTTTTTCTGGCTGGGCATTGTAGCTTCTTGCTTTGATGCATGTGAGTGCTTTAGGCTGAATAACTCTTCCTAGTTGCCACCTGCCTGCAAAGATTTCCAAGAGAAGGTTGGCTGTGAGCAGAGCAATGCAAATGCACTGTGTAACTAAATCACGCCTGAGCCGCGCTCCGCAGAACGCCTGTCATCTACGGATTTCAAAGCTCTTGGCAAATGTGAATGGATTTTGTTTCACTCTGTTCTTGTGAGCTAGAAGCTGGTTTACAAGGGGAAAGAAGAGAACAGAGAGAGGTGAAGTTACTGAGTTTATGTCACTGAAAGGAATAAAAGTCTCGTATCCCAGTTCCTTACCATCACTGTCCTTCCCCATGTGCCACTGAATCCACCCGTGTGTTTCCAAAATCAGTGACCTCAAGGGGGAAATTAGACCGCAGCCTCTCCAGAGCAGGATTTGTGCCTGGTTTTGTGTTCATACAAGTGCTTGACAGAGCCACTGATTCTGCTTAGGACTTTTGCGTGCTGTTATAGTGCCAGTGACAGCAGGAGCATTGCTGCAGCGGTTGATGTGTCTGAATTGCAGTGAGTGCCTTTTGGATCGGTGAAGAAATCAGGTTCACAGACCCACTGTGCCTTGCACGGCTTATGGTGCTGACAGATGCAGTAAATGTCTGGTTGATAAGGTCTGTCTGATTGCTCCTGGCAGCACCCAGTGTGCGCCAGCCCCTTTCCTGCCAGGAAAGGTGTCCTGTGCACCTGACGCTGCCACGATCTACGGGTAACTTTTGTGGTTTGGGATGGTCTGCTTGTTTCTTGCACTGATCCAGCTTTGGCAGCATCATATTGGTTGTATAAACGACAGCAGTGAATCCCACCGCTGTGACACTTTTATTATTACTCTGAGGTGATGTCATTTTCCCTAAACCCACTGACCGCCTTGGAAATGGGACTTTTGACTTTCTTTGAGCTCTGAGAGTGGTGTTTAGTGGATCAAGTAAGGAAATGAGAGCTGTTACTCCTGAATCTGCTTCTCATTTGTTCAGAGGTGAGCGCAGAACCAAGATTGCTGTGTTATGTTTAGCTCTGCCAGGCTCAGCCTGGGCAAGTCTCTGTGCCTCCACTTTCTGTTTGTGAAACATGGGCAGTGGTTCTTCTCTCTCATATGAGGCTGTTGTACAAGGTGCTGCAGCAACCTTGGGAAGGTGCCTTGAGAGCCTGCGATGGAGGGAGAGTTGGTATTATCCATCATAATTCAGTGTTTGCAGTATGGGAATAGCTGTGTTTTGACTACTTTACCTGCTGCCAGTCTTGGAGCATGAAAGAACCCGTTAGGTCTTTATTATATTACCTTGCAGCATTAACCCCTGGATCCCAAAGCACTTTGCAAACAGCTGTCTCAGCCTCAAAATGCTCCTTTCCCGGCCTTTTGAATGCAGTCGTGAGACCAAACACACTTTAAAAATCCTCTTTAGTTTGGTCCTCTTAGCTGAGCAGCAATGAGAAGTCCTGACGATGCCACAGAGCTGCTGCAGTGGTGTGAGCTCGTGTCCACCTGCTCGTGCCTTCCTTAGGGTGCAGGGGGAAGAGGTTTTATGTGTATATGAAGCAGGAAGAATATTCTCAATTTTTCTTTCCGCCCCAGGTAACTGAGTTCGGTGCTGGCAGTTGGGAGGAAGCTTGTTCTGGCTTGTCAGCTGAGCAGATGGGAGCTGGGAGTCAGTGGTGGAGAAGACGTATGGAGCACGGGCAAGGGGATCCTCTAGCCAGAGCGTTTTTACTCCTAGTGTGGCTTGGCCATCGCTCAGGGGTCCTGGAAGTGGCAGATTCACACATAGTGTTTGTGATCGATACAAGAGCTGCCAGCAAAGCCAGGACCAGGGAGAGCTGATATTCCAGGCTTCAGCACTTAAATCCATAGCCTTGATCTCTAATACTGGTTCTGTTCTGCTGCTCTGAAAGCTCACAGAAATGCACTGCTAACCTGAACAGAAACAAGGTCAAGGCCGTCATCCTAACTTGAAGTTAGGATCCTACTCAGTGAAGGTAAAAGTGTAATTTTGGGGACAGAAATGCTGGTCTTTGTGGTACGTATGGGTCTGTAGCAAAGCCCCGAATGCGAGTCTTTGTAGTTCTTTGGGACGGTTTGGGCAGATTCCATGCTGTATTGAAACAACTCCTAGAAGCAGTCCTTGAAAAATAATGCAGGGTGCTCCATGCAAATCCAGTATAATCCGTTATTTAGCCTATTTGAAATTACTGTAAAAGCGAATTAAGTAATGGACTACTCTAGGAAGCTGGTTCAATGGTGAGTTTCTACCAGCTGTTCCTAGCTCAAGAAGTCTCCCTTGCCAGCCAGTTATTCAGTGCTTGCTGTTGAGAGTGCATGAGCCAAAAAAGATTTCAGCACATTTTCTCCTCTCTTGGGCTCGTGAGAGGAGCAGGAGTTATAAATAGCACTTACTGACTTTGCTCAGTAATAAAACAAGCAAACAGGAGCCCTAACACACCCCGGGGCCAGGTGGACTGGGTGATGGAGAGAGGCACATCCGAGCTGCCCAACTGGAAAATCTCAAAGTATGGAAGAGAGCCCTGCAAATACGGATGAACTGGGCCTTTTAAGCCGTGCTTGTGCTTGCAGGTGGGAGAGATGAGGCACAGAAGAGGGGTGCAGAGGCACCCAGCAGGTCTCTGATACATCGGAGCACTGGATCCAGATGTTCTTGTGCTGAAAGCAGCTGTAATATAATGAGGAACTGAAGCCAATTGTAAACAGAAGGTAAAACCAGGTGGTCTGGTTTCTTTGGGTGAGTTATTAAAGGAAATAAACAGCACCAACAATGATTAATGAAGGTGAGAAAGGAAACTCAGCTGGGGTTAATTCCATTGCACTCCCTGTTATCCCGAAAGCGGTTGTTTTGGTTTGTTTCTCAGTAGGAGAGCTATTTTGGGAGTGTTTCTTTATATGGCCTGCGGCTGACACTGCACTGGAAAATGCTTGTTGTCATTATTTTTTTTTTAAGTGCATGGATTGCATCTTAATATAGGTCCTGTGTTGGGAATGCTTTGCCTCTTTTCTGATCTCGTGCACCCCCCACCCACTCATACATGGTTGAATAACAGGTCCTTTTGGCAGCTACAGCGCTTGCTTACATGAAAACCAGTAGGAAAGCATTTCTGTATTTTTAGCGTCTTTTAACGCACTTCAGCAGTCGGGAAGAGATCCCTGTGACGTGCCAGCTCCCAGCGAGTGGCTCTGCGACCGTGAACAGCTGGGCTACAGGCGGGAGAGGCTTCTTGCCAAAATATTTTGCGTTAGGAGTCTGCAAGGAGAGTTATGCTGATTCCTGCTGAGCAGTGTGAGACTCCGGGAGGACTTGGGAGTTAAGGTTTAGACTGATCCCTGTCCTACACCGTACCGTGCTGGCTGGGACAGAAGTGCAAAACAGTTGGCGTCTTCTGACCCCATGTGAAGTTAGAGCAGCTGTTTTGAGCCACAACCAAAACAGCTGGAAGAGTTTTACCACTGTTATTTGGTGACAAACACAATATCTGAGGAAGCTGTTCCACAAGCGAGGGCTGGGTGGGATAGAACAAGTGCAAACAGAGCTGTACCAGTTATTTTTGGCCTCTTTTCCAGGTGTTCCCCGCTCCTGCCTGCCCCTGGGCTCTTTCCAGCTGCAGCAGCCCCTCTCCCTGGGTGGCAGCGGCCGAGTCTGGCAGCGGAGCTGTGAGGGGTCTGCTGTGGGGCATTTTCCTCTTCACCTCAGCTCCCTGCAACGCAGGATTCCAAAGCGTTTTGCTGGCATCCTCTACGTGCAAGGGTTGTATGAGCCGTGCGGCAGCAGCTCTTCTGGGGTGGGAGCTGACCCGTGTCTGAGCACTGCAAATTGGAGTAGTGCTTTTGCATCCCTCTTCAGCTACCTGGAGAATTTTAGCAGGCAGAAGCTGAACAGAAACACAGGCTAGAGTTGGCACAGTGATGCTTCTGAGGGGGATAAGAGGATGTTTCCAGACCATATGCTCTGTGCCTTTCACAGTCGTGGTTTTACATCTTGCCCAAATCTGGACACATCCAGGGCTGAGGCTGGTGTATCCGCTTCAGGTTGATTCAGGACAAGGATGCCGCAGGATGAGTTGTTGGAGTTTTTGGAGCATCCTGTGTTTTCTGGAGAAAGTAGCCCTCCAGACATAGCCTGATCTCGGTTTAGCATCTGAATTGGCGTAAAAGCCAACGGTGGGTTTCAAGAGGTGGCCAGCACTTCTGAAATGCCACCAAGCAGAGCAGCTGTAGGTTCACAAGGTCCTGAGGAAGGTTGGGTACGCTGGGCTCCCTGGAGAGGAGAGAGGAGAGGGAACATCTCTGGCAATAATGGAGAAAGTAAGATCCAGGGGACAGAACGGCACTCAGGAGCTTCTGGGTCAGTTTTCAGCTCTGGCTGACTTCGGGCAAGTCCTTTTGCTACGTGCCTCACTTTTTCCATCTTTGGACTGGATCTAATGGTGCTGCTGCAGAGTGCTTTGATGTTTGCTCCTCAGCAGTGCTATGTGAGAGCTGGGAATTGCTGACTGTTAATAATCACTATTTTATTGCTTCCAGGGAAGCAGGGGGCTGAGCTGCACGTGGAGCTCCAAGCTACTGCTTGTCCTGTTTGTTTTGGCCCTGCTTCCCAAAGGCATCTTTTTTTTTTTTTTTTTTTCCTTGAGCTGCAGACGAGTTAGGGATAAGAAAAAGATCGGTCTTGTGCATCCTCAGGAGCTGCACGCGCATCCTCTGCAGCAGGGCTCTCCAGTGGAGGGCGAAGTCGAATTCCCTCCTCTTGATGGGGTGTCTGTGCTTGAAGCAGAGCCACATTTTTCGTTTCTCTGCCTGCCTGACTTGCAGGAGACTCATTCTCTCCATGGCTTGTTTGCCCTCCAGGTAGAACCGCAGGCCTGCGCATACCCATGCCAGTGTCCCTCCCAGCCTCTGCAGTGCCCCGCTGGCACCAGCCACGTGTTGGATGCCTGCGGTTGCTGCAAGGTGTGTGCCAGGCAGCTTGGCGAGCTCTGCTCCCCACAGAAACCCTGCGATCATCACAAGGGACTCTACTGCGACTTCTCCAAAATCCACAGAGGCAGCGGGATCTGCTTAGGTGAGAGCTGCATGTTCTGTTATTGTGCAGTTTTCTTGTGACCCCTTCAGCCCTCTGCCTGCAGACCTCTCAGAAAACCCTGTCAGAATTTCCTGCAGCGCCTGGAGCTCCATCCAGCATCACTGCGCGAGATCTGTGCCAGCCCTGCGAGCCAACAGATTCACTGATACCGATATGCATGCCACCTCCTTCCTCCTGCGGTGAAGGACTTTCCAAAGGCGCGAGCGGGAGTCTGGGACTCTCCTTTTTTCCTGTGGCGTTGTTAGGAGACATCCTCCAGCCCTGTAGTGCCAGTGGGTAAACATCAGCCATCTGGACTTCTACTGGAAAGTAGAGTTGCTTGGAGAATCTCACCCAAAATCTCCCTGCCTCGCACTGGAGATTGGCATTTTGCACTCGACTGCATACATGCAAGAGGCATGCTGAATTTCTGGCTGTAGCATGTGGGAGGAAATAGCTGAACAACTGGTTTGCAAAACAGTGTGTATGTGGACATGAAAATTACTGAGCCAGGTAAATACAAACGCAGACCTGTTTTCTCTAAGTTAATCCTGGTGCCTCTTTTCAGCCAGAAAAGAAAATTCTTTTTCATTTTGTTTTTTGTTTGTTTGCTTGTTTAATAGCTTTTTTTTTTTTAAAGCATGTAAAAATTATTTTGGTATAGAGGGGGGGAAAAAAAGTTTTTCCTCAGTTGCCTGTTCTTTGTTTAAAAACAAGGCTCCTCTGCCCCTCTCTCTGCTGGGAGCTGACCGTTGTTTTTTAATTCAAGCTTTTCAAAATGCTCAGGAAGACAGAGGGCTGGAAAGCTGATGCGAGTGCTTTGGGAAGCGTTCAGCCACCGCATGTGGCATCTCTGGAAATGCTCTGGCAGCCGTACCACTCGCACCCACCTGAGACGGGGGCATTAGGGGCGTGGAGTGGAACTGCGCTGTTTTGCAGTGCCAGGATCACACACTTTTTTTTTTTTAACTCTAAATAATGAATTTAACTTGTAGAAGGTGTTTTCTCCTTTCTTATGAGAAGTTTTTATAAGTTGTTTAATTTTCCTCCCCCGGTTATTGTGATCTTTAGAAGCCACATGACCTTCCTAGTACTTCCAGTCGTCATCGATACGCCTAGGAGCTGCCGATTGAAGCTTCATAAGATAAACGGAGGCATAATAACATTCAATGGGTGTCAGCTGCCTAATTAAGACTGGAAATGAGGTGCATGTTTGTAGAGTAAAGGTAGCTACATCACTGGAACAATTTACTCGGGAGCGTGGAGGAGTCTCAATCTCAAAGACTTCACATGAAGACTGGGAATCTTTCTGAAGAAAATGCTTCATATTCACTCTGAGATATGGGTTTGATACAAAGATCTTTGAGTGTGAGTCCCAGATCCCTGCCACGTAGAAAATCAGACTTAAAGACCACAACTGTTCTTCCTGCCTTAAATGAGAAATTAAGATTTTCATGGCAAAATTCCCAGATCAACTAGAGCAGGATATCTCCCTAAATCGGACTGAGGGTTTGGGCCGTAACATTCTTGGGTGATATTTTTGTGATCTCCATGCTGATCTTGCGCAAGATTTTGGAGGCAGTGAAGGAAGCCAAAGGTGGAGTGGTGAATCAAATGAAGGGAAAGATCAGTGTTTGTGAGTAGAGAAGAGAGGACTTACAGGTATCTAAATTAGACAGACGTGATGGGAGCAGAAAGGCGCAGAGAGGTCTTGAGGTGTCATGGGAAAAGCTTCTAGGCTGGGAACCAGTCTGAAGGTTGTACTGGAAGAGGCAGGAAAGGAACCATCAGAGTGAAAATCAGTGTCTATTTGTTTAATGCTATCACAGTTTGTAGCCCTTCATGTGTTGCAGAGGAATCCATCCCTTCCTGCAGAGACCCTGGAGTATCAGAAAGGTAGAGACAATCCTGTAGTAACTCTAGAGTAGGAGAGCCTAAGGGTGGGAGGGTGGCCGGGTGGCCTGGGTGGGTGCAGGGAGCTGGCAGAGCTGCGGTGACTGAAGCAGCTCACTTGAGCTCTGCCGTATTCCCTGCGGAAAAGGGCAAAAGTCTCCTTGGCTGGACGTGGAATTTGGAGGCGGGAGGTGGTTGTGGTGCCAAGCGGAGCTGTTGAATAAAGAGCGCTCTCACTCCGCTGGCGCAATCCGTTTTGGTGCTTTAATTGGATGAGGTCAACGGGAAAGTGAGGTCGTTGTAGGGTAATGAAGGGCATGACAGAACGAGTGAGTTTTGAAAATATAATAAAAGCCCTGAGCAGGCTGCCGTTCCTGGGGTTGGGAACAGCACGATCAGTTCATTGGGAAGGGAGAAGGCTTGGACTAAAAACCAGTGAAAGAGGATTTAAAAATAAGTATGAATAGCCGTGTAGAGGGAAAGCGGATGGCTTCTGCTTTGATGGAAAAAGTGAGGATTTTGAAACTTCTAAGTGGGAGCACAGGAGTATTTTTACACCAATGGCATTGAAAAGAGTTGCAAGTTGAGATCCAGCTCTGGTTAGAGACAAGGCATTAGCAGCCCGGAAGGATTTGTGTCCCCTCGAGGACGAGGTGGGATGGAAAGAGGCTCTCGCTCCTTGTTTGCTCCAAACACTTTCTGTCTGAGACAGCGTTCCACGGGTGAGCAGGACTAAGGGGAAAATAGATCAGGTTTCCTGGTAAGCCTCTGCAAGCTGCCAAGAATCTTTCGTTTTGGTAACTTTCCAATACAGTTTTGCATGGCTTTTTTTTTGTTGTTTTTTAAGGGTCAGGATTGCAGAAAGCAGCAGCTGATGAGAACTGTCCCAAAGCAGGATGGCTGTCCTGTGAACAGCTCCAAGGTGTCAACATTTCATTTCAGACTGAAAGAAAAAAATATATATTAAAAAAATCTCCAAACTTTCCATGAGCTATTTAGAATACTCATTTGGCTGTGTCAAAACTTTCCACTTCCATTATAACAAAATGTTTCATCTTGATCTTTATAGTATCTAAAATAATTACCCGCACAAAATGCCCCTGTGGAGAACAAGCACAGGTACAACAACTACAAGTACTTTGGTTGAGCTGTTGTAAGAGCGTAAAGCAAATCTTTGATATCAAATTGAAATGCTTCAGTTATTTCTTGTTGAAAATATTCCTGACATTGATCTGTGCCTGCAAAACTCTTAATCAAATAAGAGTTTTCTGCTGGAAAATTTCCGCTGGAAAAATTTTGGCTAACACAGATATAAGAACTTCTGAGCATTGCTCGCACCTGCAGACTGAAGATGGCTCCTGTGTGTCAGATATTGTTGCATTTCCTTTTTTGCTCATACAAATTTTATTGGGAAAGCATGAAAGACTCGTAGGAGGGCTGGAGATGAAAGATCTGCGGATCAGAACAGAGAGAAACAGAAAAAATTGTGACTGGAAGGAGGAAGAGATTCATGCATCACAGAGGAGCCAAAAAGGTCACCAACCCAACGTGTTATTTTCCTTTTGTAGGTACCTTTAGACATGTGGGGATCCACCTGCTCTTAGGAAAACGTTGCCTTTTGCTCTCCTAGGAGTGACAAGGAGCAAAGCCGCTGGCTCGCGTGTCATGTCAGGAATGCATCTTGCACAACACCGCTGGCTAGGGCGCTCTCTGAGCCAGCCAGGAAGACCTCCGACTGGAGAACAGGCTGTTCACAAGCTGGAGGGCTGTAAAGACAAAGTCCCGCTTAGCAGCTCATCCAAGTGGAGAAGAGATTTTTCTAGAGAACTTTGGGAGGTCTGGCACAGCTGGAGCCAATTTCCAAAAACTGATGTTGGGAATAGCCTTGCGTCCAGGGAGCCAAATATTAAAGTGTCAACTTCTGCTGCATCCAGCACTGGGATGGTGGAGCAGGGGAGAACCTGTGTGGGCACTTGTCCCTCATCAGGAGCCCTGTGACCTCCCAAGGCAGAGGCCGTGCTGCCAGCCCCACACCATCTGCTCACCTTCTCCTCTTCCTCCCCCTTCCCACAGCTCACGAGGGAGCAACTTGTGACCTGCTGGGCAAGATCTACCACAACGGGGAGAGCTTCCAGCCCACCTGCAAGCTGCAGTGCATCTGCATGGACGGGGCCATCGGCTGCATCCCACTGTGCTCTGATGACCTGCGGCTGCCGTCCCCCGAGTGTCCCAACCCCCGGCGGGTGAAGTTTCGCAATAAGTGCTGCGAAGAGTGGATCTGTGAGGAGGGTAGTGAGGAAAACCGCTTCGAAACAGCCATGGCAGGTGAGTGGTGGGGAGACGTGACAGGGCCGGGAGCTCTTTACTGGGGTATATGGGTGGACCCAAACTGCCTTTGGACTGGGGCCCTAGGTCACATGTGGTTTGGAACTGGTGGTGACTGCTCGCTTTGTGCACCGTGGTGTGCGTACCAAGTGTTGAACTCCAGACCCGTTAAGGTGAGACCTCGGTGACGCTGCGGGGAGGCTCACGCCCCCTCTGATCTCGCAGCAGAACTGGCTGGGCCTGGGCTGTGGTAGGAAATGGGCCCATGCTTGCCCGTGTGCTCCTTCTGCTGAGAGGCTGAGGAGCTCACGGGACGGATCGGACCTTTGCTACGGCTCCTGAAGCGATAGACCGAGGTGGGAGCAGCCACGGGGCTGCCACGCTTTGTCCCAAGCCCTAAACCTTGCCTTGTGTCTCTTGCGCGTGGCTCAGTTTTCAGGGAGGAGCCAGGGCAGCAGCCGGAGCTGAATGACCTGCAGGAGAACTGCTTGGTGCAGACCACCGAGTGGAGTGCCTGCTCCAAGAGCTGCGGCATGGGCATCTCTGCCCGCGTGACCAACGACAACCCCCAGTGTCGCCTGGAGAAGGAGACGCGGCTCTGCATGGTCCGGCCCTGCGACTTCCCCATGGAGAAAACCAAGGTACTGGGCTTGGGGAGAGGGGACGCAGTGCCCTGAGTGCCAGGGACCACCCAGTTACGTACTTGTCAGGCATAAACCCCCCTCGCAGCGTTTGCTCTGTGCTTCCACTTCTTCTGTGTCCCACTGCCCTGTCCTACAGGATGGAGCACCAGCCTAGGTGGACCTTCCGTGGGATTGTCGTGTCCTTGTTAACCCATCTACTCTCTCCCTAGAAGGGGAAGAAGTGTGTGCGGACCCCAAAGCCACGCCAGAGCCTCCACTTTGAGTTTTCGGGCTGCACCAGCACCCGTTCCTACCGGCCCAAGTTCTGCGGCAGCTGCACGGACGGCCGCTGCTGCACGCCGTACCTCACCAGCACCGTGGAGGTGGAGTTCCGCTGCCCTGAGGGTGACTTCTTCCAGCGCAAGATGATGTTCATCAAGATGTGCTCCTGCCACTACGACTGTCCCCGAGACAACGACATCTTCCTGGCCACGTACCACAGGAGGATGATTGGAGACCACGTCAAGACAGAGAGGCAGTAGCCCTCTCCGTGCCAGATCCACAGGCCGAGGTGTCAAGAGGGCTCTGCACGAGCACTTTCGTGGCTGTGTCCCAGGACAAAGCAGCCTCTGCCCCCTCTGTGAGGGGCTGTGCTCTTCAGAACCGCACTGTTCGCCACCAGTGGTCCCAGTGGCCTTCCTAAAAAGCCGAGGTGTGTGGGGGAGCAGCCCCATCTGCTCCAGCTCCTGATCTTCACCCACGGTGGTGCAAAGCTCGGAGAAGGAAGCAGAAACAGGCTTGAGCTGCAAACTTGATCCATGTTCCCACTGACCGGATGGGACGAGTAGATCAACGCCGCGTGGCTCCAGCCTGTTTCCAGCTGAGGGCACAGTGGGTACGGTTCCCCGTGACCACCGGCCTGCCAAAACGACGCGGCAAACCCAGAGACAGGGGAAGCCCAGGAGGTCTGAGCTGGAGCCGAGCTCCACAGCCTGCTTTCCAGCAGAGTGGGGTTCTGCTGCGTGTCCATGCAAAGCTTCTCAGCGGGGAAAGTGGTCCTGGCCCTGCGCTGGGCTCCTGCTGAGCTTTTCAGTTATTTTCAGCTAATTGGATCCAACAAGTTGGCAAAAGCTCTCCCCGATCCTCGTGCCCACCTTTCACCTTCCCGCATGCTTTCCCGTCAGCAGCTTTGTTCCGGACCGGTTTGCTCCTAGAGAGGCCGGATCGTCCGCTGGCTGACCAATGGGCAGCTCAAGGTTGGGCTGTCTTTTTTTCCCGTTAAATTCCTTTTCGCCTTGTGCGCCAGTGTGAGTGACAGCCAAGTCGAGGAAACGGCGAGTTGGGTAGTGTCACCACAGGAGACGGAGCGTGGCTCAGGGCCTCCTGCAGATGACCTGAGCCCAGGACGGGGTTTGTTTCTGGAAAGAAAGGATCCAGCCAGGCTGGAGCTCCGGCACGGGTAGGGCAATGTTCCCTGGGACCGTTCCAGACCCACGGAGCTCTTCCAGCCTGAGATGGGGGTGAGCCAGGCTGCCAGCCTGAAACCCGTCCCCTGTGGGTGCTGCTCCATGCGGTTTAGTGCCGTGGTGAGCACGTCCTGTTGCCCCTTTCCGTGATGTCTTCAGAAATGGCTCTGGGGTGGGAGAGGGGCTGGACTTCACGGGCTCATGCACCACCCACAGTGGGGCTGCAGCTATGTTTCGGTGCTGGAGGCTTTGCTGGTGGGTCACAAAGTTGGAATAACGTGGTTCAGCTCAGGTCTTCCCAGGGAGTTTAAGGCATGGCAAGAAAAACGCCCGTATTTGTAAACACAGCAGATCCCTTCCGGAGTCAGCGAGGCAGCAGCAGGGAAAGCTGCGTGGTGCCGGGCTCTCCGGCAGCGATTCCATTCTTGCCCAACCTGCGTGGAGCCTCTCTGCCCTTAACGATGGAGAGGCCACTGGCGCAGGAGCCGTCCCGTATGCCCCCAGCCAGCAGAGATGCGGCTCCGCACGCCTTGGCAGCTCCGTGGTGTCCCTGAAAACTTACCAGAGTGTTCAGCTTCTGCTGATTTTTAGCAGAAACATCCAGGCCAAGGGCCAGTCTCATTCGTTACGTCTCCCCTGCCTTTCACCACTGGAGATGACAGTGAATTCCTGTCCCAGCCAGGCAGGAGCAGGGGCCACGCTGCAGCGCCAAGGCTTTACCCCCCGCAGCTCCCACCCCAGAGCAGGACGCGGTGCCGGAGGATGACCCCAGCCATCACCAACGCTGCCCCCCACAGCCACCGAAACGCCAGCTCAGGGCCTGTGTCTCACCTCAGCCCCGCTTTTCTTGCTCTCAGTCTGCAGAAGCTCGTGAGCCTTCAGCCTCCTGTAATCAATTTGAACTGTAAATAATTTATCTGATGCCGTGTGTTTTTTTTTTTTAAGCCTTTGTACAGTTCTTGTATAGTTTCAGCACAACCTTGCTGGGGGCTATTCTCCCTGCGCCCTCCAGGTCTGCTCTGAACTTTTCTCCTGCCGTTTACACGGCCTCCGAGTGTAAAACTGCGCTGAGGTTGCACTTTACTCAACGCTAATAAATATCTCTCTATTTTTTACATCCCTGGCAGCATCCCTCTGTGCAAGGCTCCTGCTTGCCTTCCCCTCCAGCCTTTCCCCAGTGCCACCGGCCTGCTGGGACCAGTGCGGGGACCCTCTGCAGAGCTGGTAGCGGGGTGTGGAGGGGAGCAGGGCAGCCGGGGGGGTCCTGTTTCTTCTCCCAGATAGCAGCGAGGGTGGTGTCTGTGTCTCAGGCACCTCTGCAGCCCACAAACCGTGGCTCCTGCTCTGGGTGGGGGGACACAAGCGGAGCCCCCTCCCTCCCTCTGCCTGCCTAAGGCCCCTGCAGTCCTTAATTCGTGGTTAAAAATAACCCTGCGAGCAGATGTGAGCAGGAGCCGGCGATAACAGGGCCAGAACGCAAGGGGCTTTGCGGTGGCTTAGCAGCTTATGGATTCATCCCCCCTCTCATCACATTAGGCAGGGGCTCCCCCCTCTCCCACCCCTGGCACTGCGGCAGGGGGCCAGAGGCCCCAAACCTTCCTCCTGCCCTGGGGAGAGGTGGGTGATGGCAGGGCCGAGCCCCCATCAAGCTCGAACGAGGCGCTGAGCGCGGAGCAGGATCCGTCCAGTCGCTCTCTGGGGGGCGGAGGGGCTTCGCCCTGTGCTGGGGGAGCAGGGAGCGGTGTGGGGGTGGACGGGGAGCCCCGGGCAGGGTCCTTGCCGGTGTCCCCAGGGCGGTGGCCGTTGGGTGGCACCAGGCAGGGACACCCTGTCCCCAGCGCAGGGTGCTGTGAAGCGCAGGGCCCGTGGAGTCAAGCGGGACCTGGGGGGCACCTGGCTGCTGAGCGCGGCCCCGCGGCAGCCCCCAGCTCCTCCAGCCCAGCCCCGGGCACCCAGTGCAGCCGTCAGACCACCACTGCCAGCACTGCGGCCTGGCCGGCAGGGAGGGTGGCGAGGCGTTAGGCGCTGGCGAGGGGGCTGAATTCCAGCCCACCGCCACCTCTGCGGCCGCCCCGCTCCCCCTTATCACCCGCAGCCACCTGCACGCCACCGATAGCCTGGGCGTGCCCCTGCCGCCGGGGATAAGGCCGGGTTTGGGCAGCCGGAGCCGCACCGGGACCACGGCGAGGAGCGAGGGCGGCGCCAGCCCTGCCTCGGCCTCACGACACCGCTGTCGGCCCCGGCCACGCCGTGCCTGGGGCAGTGTCACCTGCAGCCTCCCCAGGTGAGCGCAGGAGCGGGCTCCCCCAGCGCAGGGAGGGTTTTTTGCCCTAAAAAAAGGGTAAAAAAATGGAGGTGGGTGAAAATGAGCATAAAATTCTATAAAAGAGCCAATTCTGCCGGTTTGGGGGGGTGGGGCTCTGCCAGCTGCGTACCGGCGACAGCCGGGGACCCAGTCCCGTGGGGAACGCGCGGGAGCACGTTCTCCTTATATGGGACCATGACGTCACGGCGCCCCCCGACCACCGTGACGCCACACCGCCACCTGCTCGCCCCGCCCACTGCAGCGCCGCTCCGCCGCCGGCCCCGCCCCCTCCGCGGCGGTGACGGGGGGCGGTGGCAGCCAGCGGCGTGGTGGGGGCGGGGCTGCGGGCTGACGTCAGCGGGGGCGGGGCTGCGGTGCAGGTGGAGGCAGCGCGGTGCGGAGCGAAGCGGAGCGGCGGCCCCGGCCCGGGTAAGAGCGGGGGGCCCGGGGTCGCAGTGGGGTCAGGGGGTTATGGGGGTTATCAGGAGGTTTTGGGGGGCTCTGGGGGCACAGGGAGGGTGAGGCCGGTTATGGCAGGGAGGGTTACGAGGGGACAAGGAGGGTTCTGGGGTGGGGGGTCCGCAGTGGGGTCAGGCCGGGTGAGGGCGACCCATAGTGAGTGAAGTGTGGGGCAGGGGGGTTATGGGGAAACGGGGGGTGTCCCGGGGCTGGGGGCAACCAGGGAGGCACCGCAGCGGGGTCAGGCAGCGTGTGGGGCAGGAAGGGGGTGTGGGGCGGGGGGATCCCCGGTGGGGTCAGATGGAGTGAGGAGGGGGGAACGGGGCGCACTGGGGCTGTGGCAGTGACCCTGCGTGGGGCTGAAGGGGCGGATATGGGGTGGGGTGCTCTGGGGGGCAACGGGGGGCCCACAGCGGGCTCAGGCTGGGGGTGCGGATGGGATGTGGGGCCCTGCTCCACGGCGGGGTGCCCACGGGGGTGTGTTCCCCCCCAGCGCTGTTCAGCTGGTGCGGCCCCGGGGTCCCCCCTGCACCTCGTGCTCCCGCTGGTGCCGTCTCCGCTGGCGCTGGGCTGCGTTGGCACCTGGGCTCTGGTTCCTGGCGGCACTGGGCACTCACTGGGGCTCTGCTCAGCCTGGGCCTTCGGGGTGGCCGCGCTCTGTCCCCTCTCGCCAAGATGCCATCGTCCGCACCCGCCGAGATGCTTCCCGAAGCCAGCAGCTGAGCTGCCGAGTGCCGGGAGCCTCTTCCTCCCATCAATACCTGTCCCAGCGCGGATTGATGCCACATGCTAAAACCTCGCCGTCGACATTCTGCGCTGTTCGTCTGGCGTGGCTGTGGGAGCAGGGGATTGATCTCCCCACATCCCCTTTTGGATGGGGGTGCTTTGTGCCGATGTCGCAACCAGAGGAGCGTGCGGCGGGACTCAGCGCGCGGTTCCTGCAATCTCTGCCCTTCCTGAATTTCGCCCTCCTGCAGCCGCAGTGGGATGAAGCTGCTCGCTAACCCGTGTCGTGGGCTGCGCCGGCGGCTTCTGCCTTCCCTGCTTCCTGGTGGGCTCGGCAGGTGCCAGGGCGTCCGAGCCGCTGGCCGGCATGGCAGGGGCCAGGCGCTATCTTTAGGGCTGTGTTGCAACGCAGGGGTGTGCCTTGGCTTGCCGCGGCCGGCAGCCGCCTCCTCGCCTGAGGATTGACGTTTGGCAAGGCTCCCGTGTGGGGAAAAGTCAGCATTTGCTGTGGGGTGTCCCGTCCTCCCTGGGGTCAGTAGCAGGGCTGCGGGGCTGGCATCGGGTGGTGTTGGCAGCTCCTGCAGCAGGGTCGCTGCCAAAGCTGCTGGCCGGTCCCGCCAGCTTGGGCAGAAGAGAGGCTCTTGAAGGTGCCCCCCAAAACTGCCTCCACTCCCCTGCTGCTCCCTTCCTGGGGCTCTAACAAAGGCTCCGATATGGCTCTGAGGTCAGTGCTGCTGGTGGCAGCGCACTCTCCCCTCCGTGTCCTCTTTCTGCCGGCGTAACCCGGTTAGTCCCTGGGAGGAATTTGCACCTGCTGCCACGGGACTGAGGTTCCCTGTTCGGCTTAATTCTTCCTGTGCGGCCATTGCCCTGCTTCTGCTTGATGTCCCCCGTGGGTGACGCAGCTACGCTGTGCCCATCCCCGACAGGAGGCAACGAAATCTTGCGGAGCAATTTGTGTCCCCCGCGGGCGCGCAGCTGTGGCACGGCTCCTCTCTGAGCGCCGGGGCGTGTGGAGACGTGGGTGTCCCCCTGCTCGGCGTGGCACTGGCAGCCCCTCCTGTTTCTCGCCCGACGCGGGACACGTGCCACACGGCTTCTGCGCGAGGTGATGGTAACAGCGAGTCAATGGCAGCAAAAAGTTCCTCTGCACATCAAACTGCTTCCCCGTGGTCGTGCTCCAGCTGTGTCGTGGGCAGCGGGGGCCTCCTTTGTCCCTTCACTTGGCTTTGCCTCGCGCCAAAGTGAAACTTCAGGCCTTCTCGAGAGGGTTTGACTCCCTGCCGAGGAGAGAAAGTGCCTTCTCATCCGCGGCCGTGCCGCTCTGACGAAGCGCTCTCCTCCTGGCGCGCAGCCTGGCAGCTGCCGGAATTGCCTGCAGCCGCAGCTCTCCGCACCACGCATCCCTCCGGGGCTGGCGTGGTCCTCGGGAGCTGCTGGTGGGTGAAGATCACTCGGAGGGTAAGCAAAACATCTGAAGATACGTCACTAACCTAATATATAAAATTCTGGAGCTTTTTCTGAGCTCCGTTGGCAGCTGTTACCTGGGAAGGAGAGCAGGCCGCGGAGGGTCCCTGCTGCAGGGGCAGGAACCCTCCCTTCAGGCCCAGCGGCGTTTCGCCCTTGTGCATGTTCCCGGTTGTGGGAAGAGGCTCAAGGCCGTGGTGGCTGGAAGTTTTGGGGTCAAAATTGGCCCTTGGCCATGCTGGATGCTGCGGGTTGGAGGTGTGGGAGCTGGCTGGGGTGTGGTGCAGGTGGAGGGGAGGGACTTGCCCGTGATCAGCCCAGTGATCTCTCAGTGAGCTGCCTGGGAATGATTTGGATGTTCTGGTTGTCCCTTTTATGGATTTTTTTTTTTTTCTTCACCTAGTGATTTCTGTGAGGCTCTGAGTCGGGCTCTATGGGGAGATGCTGCAGCCGGCTCTCCGTGCTTAGCGCAGAACCAGCGCCAGGTGTGGGACGGTGGCCGGTGCGTGGGGACGACCGCTCTAAGCAGTCCCCACGCTGGATGCTCCCCGAGGCCGTGGTGGTTCAGTTCGTGGCTCTGAGTCCCTTACGCCGCGAGCGCCGGGGCTGTGCTGTGCCGTCCCCGGCTGTGCTGGTGGGAACGGCCAGGGTGGGCTCTGTGGGGCTGGCGGGGTCCACTGAAATGGCCAGCCGCCTGCGAGCCTCTCCCCGCTAGAGGCTGCTGCTGAACTGAGTGATTCTCTGGCTCTGACAGAGCAGCAGGGTCTTGAATTTGCAGGGCTGAGCATCCCGGCTGAGCTTTTCCTGCTGATTCACCCTGGAGACAGCGGTGGGCTTCCCTTGGCAGCGGCCAGGTGCGGGGGATGCATCTGCTCCCCTGGCTGCCCCACAGTAGATCTCCCCACTTCATTAGCTCTTAATTAGGCAAATACACCGGGACGGTGCGCGAGGCTGTTGCCAGGGGACTCAGATCGTGCACGGAGCCGGGTGCTGGGGATACCGGCTCCCATCCCGCCTGCTTCGGGGGGTGCCGAGGGGGTTTTTCCAGCTCGGTGCTGGACGCAGAATGGGTTCAGCCTCTCGTGTTGTTTTCCCGGAGGATGCGATAACCGCTTCAGCCCTCCAGCGTATCCCAACCAGCAGAAAAGCCAAGGATTAGTTCAGCGACAGAAGGGATGCTCCACCGCCGGGCACAGCCGCGACGGCGCGGTGAGAGCCGCCCTGCAGACGGAGGGAGACTCTTCTTCCAGGGCAGCTGGAAAACAGGCTGGGACCCTGGGAAGATGATTAATCCCATAACAATTAGGTGTAAAACGAAAGGTGGTTGCTGCTGCATGGTAATAGCTGCAGTGGAAGGTGCCTGGGACAGAATTCAGGGTGTTGCACAAGACCTTTGCGAGGTACGGGCTGTGCCAGGTGGCTCTGGCACCAGGCGGGCAGCGCGGCTTCCCCGACAATGGCAGAGCGCTGCTTTACATAATCTGAGACTTGCTAAACAAGCTGGAAGGTCTGGAAAATCCTCCTGCTATTGTTCGTGCTCAGAGTTCGCTAAGTTTCCTGGTTTGATCCGCAGGTCTAGTTTTTGTTTTGGGACCGCAATGGGGGAAATGCACTTTGCATGGATGAAAGAAAAGGGCAATTGTAGTGTTAAATCCACGCCTGCTCCTTAGATGAAACTATTTTTGCGGCTCATAAGAGGTTTTGAGCAGCTGCTCGCAGCTTTATAGGGCTGCGGAGGGCTCTTTGTCTATCCAATTAGCATGGGTTGGCTCTGGTCCCCTCCTGATGCCCCCCGAGAAAATTCTGAACTATCAGACACGCAGGCACGGGCGCCTCGGGTGGCGCACGCGGGCACCGTCTGGGCTGCCGGCCCGAGTGTCTGTGTGGGGACAGAAAACACTGGGCCAAAATGCCTTTGTGTCGTCTGAGCCTCCTGCGAGTCGGGCCCTGCTGCTCTGGAAGGCTCCAAAACTGCCCCTTGCTTGCAGGTTTTAGGAGGAGAGGCTGGAAGGGAGCTTTGGTCGTCTTATTTTGCTGTGCCTCTCGGCTGGGGTTGTCTGCCGGTGCTCCCCGCAGCTTGGTGATGTGAAGGCGGCTGGGCAAACGCAGCGGGAGGATGCTGAGATGGACGGGACCCAGCCCAGCCCCGCACCGGCCCGCGGGCTCAATGGCAGCGTGTTGTCTGGCCCCGGGGAAGTGTTTTGGGGTGTAGGGCCTGCCCTTGCTCCTCCATTTGCTCATCCCAGAGCCTTTTGCCAATGCAACTAAAGCTGCTGAGATCCTGTGCGCCATTCAATTAAATGAACGAATCCTGTTCCTGCCTCTTCCTGCCATTCCTGGGAAAGCTGGGTTTGGTAGCAAGGAATGAGGTTATGTTTTTACTGGTCCTCTTGGTGTGATGCAAGTTCGGGCACCCTGTAAGCAGCAAAAGAGGAGGAGGAACCCCAGTGTAATGGCACAAATACATCCTCTTATTCGAGGCGCCTTGGAGCTCCTCTCACGTTGGTATTCCCATCCGGCCACGGTTGACCTGAGCTGGGTTTGAGCAAGAGGGCGCGAGGCTTGACACGTGCTGGGAGTCTTCAGAGCGGCTGAGCTCCGACCGCAGTGGCGTTAAAGCAATCTTGTTGGTGTTCCAAGCAAGCCAGTGCATTGCAGTGATGGGGTGGGAGATGCAGGGAAGCTCTGAGCTTGCTTGCAGCCCAGTGAACCCGGTGTTGGTGCTGAGTTCTCGGTGGGAGCTGGGGTGGACCGATGCCTTGAAGCATCGTTACAGCCAGGGCATTAACGCAGCTGATGCCTTACAGCGTTTATCACGCTGTCCATGACCTCTGTGAGCAACCTCAGGTTGCTGTCCCCTGATGGCAGCAATAGTTTAGGTGTTTGCCAGACAGCACTGGCCTTTGAGGGCTTGTATTTCTGTATCACTTCTCCAAAAACCCTTCAGGATGGGGTAAGGTGTTTGTGGATGCTTCAAAACGTGAGTGGAGCGATGGAGGGCGGATGCTGGCCCAGCCCAGAGCCTTGTTGGGCTGGAACGTGACTTTCTCCGTCTGCGTTGATGTTGTGCTGGGAGTGCCTGTGTTTGACATGGAGGTGAACCTCTCCCACACGGTTGGGATCAGCCTCGGCCGATCTGCCTCGCTGCAGGCTGGCAGATGGGCTCAGCGCTGCTTGGGGATTTCCTTGGGTGCAGAGCAGAGATGTTTTAGTAGCAAACGCGGTCATCTGTGTCGTCACATAGCTCAAAACCTGTCCCTTAAAAATACCGCCTGGCAGCTGGGATGTGACTGAGCTAGAGAAGTCCACTCCTTTTAGACTTTGTCCCCGGTTTTTTTTTGAGTAAAAATAAAATGAAGTTTAAACCTATGCTTAGGTGATGCTAACGTGCTCGGAGTGCGGTTCCTCCCCGGAAAGCAGCCTGGCACCAATTGCCTGTAAGGCCCTGCCGTTCTTGGGAAGGTCACTTGTCCATGTGTGACAGTCGGATCCTTCCCGGTGTCCTGTGCTGCATCGGATCCCGTGCCTCAGCCCAGTGCCAAGACTTCAGCCTTCTAGGAAAGGCAGCGGGGGCCGGTGTGGTTTTCCCTCGCTGCCAGCCCACAGGTGCCTGGTGCCCGGTCCGAGGCACTGGGGCAGCGTCTGGAGTTGCAGCTGGCTCGTGCTGGGGTTGCAGCACTGTTTGATCCATCCGAGCCGTGTTTCAGTGGGAAAACATGAGATATCCGAGCATAGAATGGATCTGTGCTGCTGGCCAGACTTTTTTCTAGTGTCACTGTTTTTTTCCTACTGCAGGAGGCAAATGTGGTTACAGCGGCTGCCTGGCTCTGGCAGTTTCCATCCTGCCTCCCCTACAAACTGCCTTCAAACTTCTTGGCTTTCTGGCCCGCTGCCCCAGTCGATACGAGGCTGTTATCGGAGCTCAGCAAACTGTGATGATCGCATCCAAGCGCTGTACCTCGAACCACCTGGCAGCGCTGGGCAGGATGAGGAAGCTCATTTGCAGGAGGCGGTTAATTCTCTGTACATTTTAATCTCCCTGACCATCTGTGTTCTCGGCCGGGCTGGGGAGATGGGAGCTCTTGGGATTTATTCCAGGAGGTGAGTGTGGAGAGGACTGCTTATTCTGTGTCTGCTGAAAACTGCGCCAGGTCAAAGCAGGACAGCCTCATTAGCTTGGGGAACAGTTGTTCCTGTGTCTTCAGGCAAGGAGGCCTTGACATCATGTCAGCTCTGTCCTGGAGGCACGTCCCCAGAGCTGCAGGGATGGGGCAGAGGCTAAAGGCACTTACTGAAAATGAGGACCTCTGTGAATGACCCAAACATAGAGGGTCTGCGATGGGCTCGGCTGGCACCTTGGAGGGCTGAGGTCCCTCCAGGGAAGGCTGCGTTGATCTGGGGAAAGGTAGGGTGATAAAGCATCTCCTGGCCACCCTGAAAGCCCTGCCTCACCAGCAGCTACGGCAGTCTCTGCCCTGGTGAATGCCACGGCTGGAGCTCGGGTTTGAGCTTCAGGAGCTGCTGATGAGACTGGGGTGCTCACACGCAGCAGCAGCGTCAGGGGACCAGTACCTATAGGTGGGCTGCAGCAGCATCTCCAGAAAGACCTGTGCAGGCCAAGAGAAACTTTTTTGCAAGCAACACCTTCAGTCTTCCTTGTTTTGGATTCTCGTGTTTGCGAGCTGAGGCTATGTGATCCGGGATCCCACTGACCGCAGGCTCCGCACGTTAGCACAGGGAAAGGCGGTGCTCGCTGCAGGCTCTGTCAAGGAATGCCTGTCCCGTGGGGCAGCACAGCCCCACCGAGGCTGCCGCTGACATCCGAACCCAGAGGGAATGATCCCTGCCCTGTAATTAAGCTCTCTTCTGTCCTGTTCACCATGCTAATGAGTAGTCTCGTGGATGTGCACCTTGCAGCTGCTCTGGATCCTCTGCGTGGCTCAGAAGCTGGAGGTGGCTTTCCAAGAGAGCCCCCTGCAAAGGGCAACCCCAGATCTCCATCCCTGTCTCACTGGGGTGAAGCTGGTGGGCTGGAACCCTTTGAGTGTCAAGGCTTTTCCCTGACTGCGCCTTGCCAGGCTGCACCCTGCATGCTGTAAATTCATCTGCCAACGAACGCCCTACTCTTAAGTGAGGAAGACCCTTCCTGGGGTTCATGCTGGCAGGGCCGGGCGAGATGGAGATGTTTTCCCAGCCTGTGATTGAAGGACCAAGGCTCCCTCTTGAAAGGAGAGCTTTCACCTGCTTGCCAGGCTCTTGACATCGGCGGATAATAACACTTAAAAGCAGCCAGCGCTTCTGCTAAATCCTCTCCTGGTTCAGCACTTTCGGCTTTCCGTCTCGATGGAGACTGTCAGCATTGCGGTGCCTCCCGAAGGATGAGTGCAGGCACATGCCCGTCTCTCCGCTGTGGCGGGACGGCTGTGGAGGAGGTGCAGCGTCCCGTGCCGCGTGGCACCGTGCTAGACTTCGCCTGCGTGCTCCGAGTGCTTGTCGATGCACGTCAAGCAGGTCCTCGGACCCTTGTTGGGGATTTTGGGACACTCCTCGGGCCCCGGCGTGTGCCTGCTGGAGCGCTCAGCCGGCCTCGCTGCAGCTGAGAGCGCAGTTGCTCTCTTGAATCTCTTCATTTAGTTAATGATCCTTTTGTTGAGAGGATTAGGGTGTAGAGACCTCTGGCAGAGCGTTAATTAAATTAGGTCTATGGGCGTTTTGTGGAGTTTTAAAGCCCACTAGAGGGCTCAGCTGGAGGCCTGTGGAGCTGGGGCTGCAGGCACTGGGCTGTGTCCATCCCCTGCAGAAGTTCCCACGAGAAGTTATGTAAGGTCGGAGGAGCCGGATGGACGCAGAAGTGCAGGGGACTGGTCTGCAGATCCACACCGCGCTCGCCGCTTCTCCAGCCCAGCTCTGCCCGGAGCGCGGCGGTGCCTGGCCTGGAGCTGCGGAGGCCATACTCGCTGGAGGCTGGCAGGCATGGGACGCCTGCGTCACCGCCTGCTGTTTTATCAGTGTTAAGTAATGTCAGGCTAAAGTGGGTGTTTTTTTTTTCTTTTTTTTTTTTCCTTCTTTCTTCCTCACTTGGTGTTTACATTTCTAAGAAGTGGCTCAACCTGAACGTCTGGTTCCACCTTCGGTTCTGGGAAGAGTCAAGACACCAAAGTTTGCTTACATGAACTCTGTTGCAGCGCTCATGTAAAGTACAAGTGCGAGCACTTGGCTTTGTGGCTCGAGGGATTTTTCTAGTGGGTGCGTGGGGTTTTTCATGGTTAGCTGGAACTGCTTATTAACCAGTGCTTCTTCTCCTTTCTCTTCTATGCACTGCCCCGTGATGGATTTTGGTGCCTTGCCTGCGTGGTTTACCTGGCTGTCTCATCTCTGGGTAAGTACCTGCTTCGTTAGATCAGCAACGGGAAGCAGCCAAAACGAATCACTTGGACTTAGATAATGAACTGACCTGTTTATTCTGCCTTGAACTCTGGAGCATTGATTGTTATCAAACAGTGGGATTTATCTTGTGTGTGTAAAGATTTGGAATATTGAAAAGCACTTCATCTAGCAATTTCCAGGCCAAGTTTATAACATGAAGAAGCCCCCAGCAGCAGTTTTTCTCGCCAGCCTGGGTTGCAGAGTGCTGACCCAGCGATAAAAGCACCCCAAGCACCAGCAAGTGAGCAAATAGAACTGAAAGTGTTTTTGCTAGTGGAAGGCGATGCTCCCCGTGTCTCCCCAGACGCCTCCAGACGGCTGTGGATGGTGGATCAGTGCCGCGGTTGTGTCAGGGACTCTCTGAGGGCTGGGGCACGGTGCTGGGCTGGCTGCCTCTTTGCAGATCCACAGACGTGCGGGGCTTTGCAGGGCACGGACAGGAGCCTGAGGCCCTTCTGGCAGGAGAGGAGGGGAAATGCGTGTGGAGCTCGGAGACGTGCAGCAGGCAGTGATGTTTCCCAGAGATCCTGCTTTGCACAGGGGGGAATCGTTCCGGTGGGGTGGATTCTCATGGTTTTCCAGCAGAGGTTTGGTGCCTGGCTGTGGGGGGCTGTTTGTGCCTCTCAGAGTAAGGTGTGTGTGCTCAGGGTGGAGGAGAGACAGGGCTCTCTGCTTGGTGAAGCTGGTTCTCTGGATGCAGTGGTGCCTTTGTGCTGAGGTTGCTATTTCTGTAAACTTCACAAGTTTTTAATTGACTTTTTTTTTTTTTTAAAGTATCCTCCTGCTTCCCCTTTCCTGTCCATCACCCTCTCTTCCCCAGTAGCATCCTCTCCTCTCCCAGCCATGGGAAGGACTGTGTGTATTTACAGCAGCTCTGCTCCGTGCCCGAGCGTTCCGTGTACGGCCAGTCACTGCTGAAAGACCTGATGGGAAAGCAGGGGAAGGTGCTGGGAGCAGATTGCTTTATTCTCAAGCTCAGCACTATTGTATGATACCTCACAGGGGAGGGATGAATCAAATCCAAGTATAAACCTGTTGTTCTTACACAGAAGTAAGTGAAGCACTATATTTGGAAGCTGAGCAGCTGTCTCCTGTTCTGAATGAACTGTTCTTTCCTACTAAGTCTCTAAAAAAAGGATCATTAATTAATTAGAGAACCTGCCTTGCTCAGAGGTGGTGAGCTCCCATCCCCACGAAACACCCAGCAGCCATTTGAATACAGAATAAAACTCCTCTGCACAGAAGGTGTAGCTGTGAGAAATGCATGCTGGTGGTGTTCTAGGAGCTTGTATTTGGAACAAAACGCAAGTGCTCACTCGCGTGACTGTGGGAGTGCGTTAGCAAGAGGCATGTGTCTACCACCACAGTGGCCGGAGCCATGCCGGGGTGTCCCGGCCCAGGGGAGCAGCAGCAGGGTCTTCCTCATTCGTCCCTCAGTACACAGTCACCCATCTGGTTATTGCTGTGTGACGAGTCTCTGGTCAAGGGTGAATTTCTTCCTTGGGGAAAGCCGGTAACCTAAACAACCCTGCTTTGCTCTCCCCAGAGCAGTCTCACTGCCACTTTTGTCTGTGTGAGCGCTCTGTTGTCTTTCACATACTGCACAGAGCAGAGCATTGCATTTCGATCGTCTAGCTTTTGGGATTTTAGCCCTGAAACGAGATGAAATTTGCTGCTTGTTGAATACTTTGTATTAATCTTGCTCAGCAAACACGAAGGCTAAGTGGTACCTTGTTAGCGATGGCAAAGATAAAGGTTGTGTGGTACAGTTTCACTGGACCAGGGACAGCCCTGACCTTCACCCAGGAGAGAAATCAGCCAGTTCAGGTTGCCTTTCCATCTTTAAGCCTGGCTTATCTCTTAGGTAAACGTACAATGCATAGGAGCTGTAGCAAGTGAATCTCCTCTCCTGGCCTGATGAGAGTATTGGGCATCGGTCCTAAAAGTAACACTCCAGCAGCTTCCGTAGAGGGAAACTGTGAAGAAAAATGCTGAAGATGCAAGAGGAGCCTCTGACATTTGAGGTTGTGCTCTTGACCTTCAAGTTAATTCACATTTGTTGCCATTATCTGAAGCCTGTCAAGAAATCTGAAGTGAGGTCATGCATGCCAGCTGAAAAAATGTTCAGAGCTACGTTTGTGGCAAAGGAGGTGGTAAGCGCAGCGTGTCCGTTAACAGGCTGCTGCTGGGCAGCACCTGTCCATGGTGATGCTGGGAGCCATATGTTGTGATCAAAAAGTTTACCTGTACATTAAATGGTTTCTTTCTATCCCTTATTAATGCGTCACCTGGAGAACGGCATTACTTCCTGAAGCTGTGTCGTAGTTCAGCCCCGATCGGGACCAGACTACGCAGTCTCTCTCTCGCTCCCCCCACCCTCTGAGAGAACAGGGGGAGATGATATAAGAAAAACGGCTCGAGGTTTGAGATAAGGACAGGGAGAGATCCTTAAAGTTACAGTCACGGGCAAAACAGACTCGACTCTGGGAAAGCTATTCATTTATTGCTAAAACCAGCAGGAGAATGAGACAGGGAACAAGATAATCTCCCTCCACCCCTCCCTCTTCCCAGGCTTAACATTATCTCTGCCACCTTCACCCCCCGAGCAGCACAGGGGGGAAGAGGGAAAGGGGGTCATGGTCAGTCCATCATGCGTTGTTTTATGCTGCTGCTTCATAGTCGGGGGAAGAACTCCTCACATTCCTCCCCTGCTCCAGCGTGGGGTCCCTCCCACGGGCCACAGTCCTTCATGAAACTGCTCCGGCGTGGGTCATCTCTTCCACGGGGTGCAGCCCCTCCAGAACGGCTGCCCCAGTGGGCCCTCCACGGGCCACAGTTGCCTTCAGGCACCCGCCTGTCCCGGCGTGGGGTCCTCCACAGGCTGCAGGTGGATCTCTGCTCCTCTGTGGCCTCCCCGGGCTGCAGGGGCACAGCCTGCTCCACCATGGTCGTCACCACGGGCTGCAGGGGAATTCTGGCCAGGAGCCGCATGTCTCTTCCCCCTCCATCTTCACTGGCCTTGGTGTCTGCAGCCGTTCCTCTCACAATAAATCCTTCACAACAGGCTGGCAGACGCCTCTCGGGATCTCTTCACATCATCCAGCTCATCTCCTCTCCGCTTCTTGCAGCTGGGCCGGGCCGGGCCGGGCCCAGTCGCTGCCCGGCGGGAGGCCAGAGGGTGAGGCCTGCAAGGCCCACAAGGCTCGCGCTTCCCCCTCTCTGCCCCCCGCTCAGCTGCTTCACATCTTCTCTTTTTTTTTTTTTTCTGTTTTCTCCTTCTTAAATATCTTATTGCAGAGGCGTTATCACGGATCATTCTGCTACCAGTTGGCTCGGCCTTGGCCAGCAGCAGGTCCGCCCTAGGCCCGGCCGAGTCCACTGAACAAAGGGGAGCGACTTCCAGCAGTTTCCTACAGAAGCTGCCACCTTAGGCCCCCCCTCACCAAACAAAACCAGGACAACCTGTTGAAGAGCAGTTGTGTAGTCAACTCAGGTCTCCCCTTAATTCTTACTCACATATAGCTCAAAGAGGAGGAATAAATAATGTCTCCTGCTTTTCCACCTCTCAGTGAGATTTTCTGCTTTGAACCTCTCTTGGAAATGTGGTAGCAGGGCACCTCTTTCGTCTGTCCCACCCCTTCAGAAGAGACCATCAGAATCCCACATGGTGTCAAGTTCTAGGGCTGGCTTAGCCCAGTGGTTGCACTCGAACGCTTTGTAAGGCAGTGAAATAGTTCTCATTGTGGTGTTTAAAATAGCAGTGCTGCCTTCTGAATTACCATCTCATTACAGGAAAGCAAAAACTCAAAAGCAAGTGAGCTTTCTGCATCTCTTGTTGCATAAGAAAAGCTGTTTTAGTTGACCTAAAAAACAACATTGAAAAACAGGCTAAACAGAGATGCTTTCCTCCGGGCTCTGCAGGCAGTTTGTAGCAGTTGCCACTGTTCTTGGAGAGCCATTCATGCGGTGGCAGCTGCAAGCCCTCTTCAAAACAGTTACTCCTTTGAGACTTGCTTCCCTTTCGCTTGATGGTTGGAGGAACCCTGCTGTGGAGACAAATAATTAGAAATAAAAGATGGCAGCTTAATGATTATTAGTTTCTTTCTGATGCAGTCTGTGGTGAAAGCTGAATGCAGGGCTGAGATCTGGCTAGTGTGCATCTCAAAGCTGTTGCTGCATCTCTTGCTTGAAAGATTTACTGTGTACCCCTGTTAACCTGCAGCCTCCGTGGACCTGCGGAACGTGTTGAACTAATGGAGTTGTTATTTATTTCAGTAACATACCTTTTTCAGCGAGGATGACTCTTGGCAATTAACTGTGACAATGGCAACAGTTCAGATGAAGCATGCATCCTGCCCTCTCCTCCCCCTCTCTCCATCCATCCCCACAGCCTTCCTCTACAACTTCTGATTTCTCCCCATCCTCCCTCCTCCAGTACTTGGATTCTGCCTCTAAATCTGAACCACTTTGGGTTTTCTTTATAAAATGAGCACAGAAAGATATGACCTTAAATAAAGCCTCAAAATGCCTTATTTTGTAAAGCTCTAGAAAAACTGTCAGCAATGCGATGCTCTCCTCTGGGATTTTGTCCTATTGATAGTAATCTTTTTGAAGCTAGTATCCATGACTGCTGGTTTCAAAGGTTTCCACCAAGTCTTTTTTTAAAATTTTTTATTTGTGATATGGAAATGTGCACCAATTAACCACTGTGCACCTGCAGAAATGCCTCTCAGCAGACGGTGGCTGTGTCGTGTTAGGTTGTGGGATCATCTGCAGAAAGGACTCGGGGTGACGAGTCTGATCCCGTTTAGTAGCTTAAGACAAACCCTGCAAAGCCCAAGGAGATGGCAGGCAGGGGAAACAGCACTGAACGAGGCGGTGCGGAGCTTCAGCTCTTATTGGTGGCAGAAATCAAGTAGCCTGTGCTCTGCCAAGAGGTTGTGTTTGCTCTCTGTAGCGAGACAAGTGATGTGTTAGTACAGACTGGAGGGCTTTCTGCTGAGTGCCTCGCTCTGTCTTACTGCTAGGTATGTGTCGGTCCTAAATAAAACCTAATCTGGAAACTTTCTGTCCCTCAACCAACCAATCTGTTGAAGCCAAGGGATGTTCTTTGCCCAAACTGGGAGCGTAACGGCATGGAGTCAAATCTGTGCATGCGCAGCCTTTGGTGAGAGCATCACCTCACCGGTGCCTTTCTGGGGAGAAGCTGCAGCTGAAAAAAAAACCTACCTACCCGGTGTTATTAAAACAGACCAGAGCCTCTCCTCACTGCAGTTTGACTTCTCACCCGTGCAAGGAGTAAATCAGCCACTGACATCCTTTGTTTGCAGTGTGGCTCTTCTGCCGCCCGGCCTTAGCGCGGGTCCCGAGGTGGCACTAACTGTTATTTTTGGGTTTGTTTCAACACAGGCTGCATAGCTGAGCTTGTCCTCCGCTGAAGTGACAGCTGCGTCTCTGGCCGCGCTGGCTATTCGTGTTGGGTTTAGGAGGCTGGCGCAAGGGCTCGAACAGAAAGGTTTCCAGCAGCGTCTCCTGGAATTTATTAGCGAGGGGCAGGGAGTCCAGCACTCTGTGTGAGCATGCTCTTCTATTTTTAGTTGTGTCGTCTCTTCACTAAGGCTGCTAGGGAATGAAAAAAGGGAAAACGCTTGAAATGAGGGAGAGCTTGCAACCTGATGGAGGTAGCATGCTGTTGGGCCGGCCGTCTTTCTTTCAACGGCTTGTCCTGTGGTTCCGTCCATTCCTTGGGCTGTTTCTGGAGCTCAGGCTCGCACTGATTCTGCCTTTTCCCGAGCCTGCACTACTTGTATTCACAGCATCACCTGTAATCTGTTCTCCAGCCTTCTTAAAGCAGTTTCTAGATCCTGTAAGAACAGCCACTCATATGTTTAATACTTCCTACCCGTACTTAAGGGGACAAGTGTTTCTCTCTCTCCATGTAGAAACAGTCACCGTAGGAAAACCCGATCCTGCCATCTGAGGCTGACCTCCTCTGATCTTTGAATGGTGCATCTTGGCAGAAATGCGATTTACGCACCGTCTCTAAGTCCTGGAACAAAGCTGACTTTCCGGGGAGCTGTTCTTCCCTGCACTGGCACGCAGCCTTCAGAGAGCTGATGCTCCTCTTCGTCTATTTTATTCCTGTTTCTTCTCGGAGCTAGGCTGCCCTGGTGCAAGACATCAACTCAGGTGAATGTCAACTTGCAAACTGATGAAACCCACAGCGGGAGCCTTTTGCATAAATTAACCGGATTCTGGGTGGGATGGGAATTCCTAGGTGTAGAGGCTTAGTTGCCCAGCCATCCCCTCTGCCTTCCCCATCGCCCCAAAAGGCGTCCGCATAACCCAGCCTAGTGCCAAAAAGATGTAGTGGCTTGACAACTGGATTCTTCTGCCCACAGGAAAGAACACGTGGCAACAACGGCCCTGAAAGGGCACAACTCCTGCTGTTAAAAAAACAACAAAGGAAAACTCTCCAGTAGGAAGCCACCCAGAAAAGGATAGGAGAGGCAGCTTGGATTTAGCAAAACTTGAGGCTAACTGCTGTGGTGCCAAATGGGATTACGTTAGCAAAATCACTTATTTATTCTCTTTAACTATGGAGGGTGCTGCTTGGCCCTTTAATAATTGATTGTTGGTTTTGGAGAGTGCTACGATGGGCTGGACTACATTTAATCTTTGGTTAAATACTTGATACAGAGCCAGGTGAGTGTGGATGTTTCAGGTTGCCTTCCCTGTGCACACACATGTTGTAGGGAAGCGGTGCAGCGTGTTCTAGCCATTCATGAAAAAATTTCTTCAGTTTGCAGTTCAGTCTGTCGCAGGCTTTTTCTGGCAATGAATTCTGCTGCGCCTGCCCCTTTGTGTGCTAAGTCAAGGGGTGAGCACAGCAGAAACACAGCCTTAGCTGAAGCACCCCTTCCTTCTAGGTAAATAATTTACCTGGAATATCTTTGTTCTAGATTAATGTTTTACAGTAAAAGGAAGCTCGTGAAGTCGAAGGGAGCTTTCCTTTACACCTCATCCTGGCCTTCTGCTCTCCGCCAAAGCAGCACTGCGGATGGTGGCAGTAAATCTCAGAAGAGGAGCCAAGGGCAGAGGGCCAGTAGCTGGCAAAACTGAGCCACCTGCTCTCCTCCCACCTTGTTTGCTCCTGTGAAATGGTTGCTGCTGCTCTGGAGACTCTTGCTTGCTAGCAAAACGCGTGAAGGTGGCATGTAAACTGAACTTGCCCATTGTGTGTGTACAAACGTCCGCATAATACAGACACAATACACTTATTTAGAGCAGTAGTGGATAAATGATTCTGTTGACCAGCTTAATTTCTTTGTTTTCCTAGAACTTGGTGTAATCCTGAGTATTTATCTTCATCTCAAATCCTGCTGGCTTTGGGGGAGGGAGCACCGATACCAGTGTGATGCATGATTCTTTTGTTTAGGTTGGGAATTCCTCACGTAGAGAAGGTCCTCAGGGTGAGGAGAGCTCTGTGCTGCTCATTATTTGTGCCAGCAATGCTCGAGGCATGGTGTTCCCTGGCACTGGTGTAAATTGGGAGACCTGTTTTACAACAAATTCTACCAGCAGTGCATCTTGTGGGGCTCTGCAGAGCACTGGATCACCTTACAAAGGATTTTTTGATTACGAAGAACTTACTTGAGCTGGATTTAATCTACACTCTAGATGCTCTTAAGATGCTAGAGTGTGTACTTCTAGCCACTGGCTAGCTGCATTGCACATTTAATGGGCAGAGGGTAGGGTTTGGCATCGCTCTCCGTTGTGACCCAGTTGATTTGCACTGACCTAGTCCATTGGAATCTGAGCACTCACCAAGTGCCCTTTCAGCTTGTGAGGAACAGCTTCTGCCCTAGAGACCACAAACACATACCTAAAATAAATATAATTCCTTTCCTTATTCCTATATCCAGCAGCGGAATACCAAGAAATCCTGACTTATTAAAATAATTCTCAATCTCTAATTGACTCTAATAAAGCGACTTAAACCAGCTATAACTGGGAGAGTTCTTTAAATATTTGCAGTTTGGGCTTGGCATGGGGTAAACTGGTCTTATAGTGAAGAATTTAAGAAATTTCCATTACTTCCTTTGGAATTGCAGAGGTCAGTTTGGGGCTGCGTAGGAAGGAAAAGGTTAGAAGCTAAGCCAGTGGTTTACAGCAGAAGTGTGGTGTTGATGGTGGTATTTCCATATGCAGAAGTGTGTTGGTTTTGTAGTGGTTTGTTTTTGGTTTTTTTTCCCTTTTTTTTCTGCTCCCTACAAAACGGCTGCTTTGGCCTAGGTTCAAATCCCCCTGCCGAGAAGAACATTTTCAAAGCACTGTCGTGGCACAGACTGTGTGCCTCATTTCATATCTGATGACTCTACTGCTCCTAAGTTTCTCCTGCCATTCGAACTCTCAGCTGTTCGGGGTTTGAAGAGGTAACAGCATCCTTTGCCCTCATGCACAGCGTGTACGCGCAGCTTGCACTAGTGCTCCCCATAGATAAATGCTTCACCTGGAAAATAATGGCTCAAAATACGGGAGTTGCTGCTCTCTGCACTCAGATGCTGGCAGATGGAGTTGGAGACATCTGCTGATCTGAGCATGGTGGATGACGTGCTGCGGAGTGTTAAATCACTGTCTTGATGCAAAGTTTTCATTGCCCTGGTCTCTTCTCCACGTAATCTGCAATCTGCTGTCGGTCGGCGGGTGTGTGTGGTGTTATGACAAAGCAGTGTGGTTTTGTTTGCTTGTTTTTCATAATTGCAAGAAGCTGTTGCCAACCCCTCACCCCCCAAAATGGTGGCTTTGCTTGGTGGTTTTCACCTTAAAGCCCTTTGGACTTGTGTTTCTCTTCTGACGCAGTCTGTTTTCAGCCAGTCGGTGGGTGAGCCGTAGCAAAGGGAGCAGTTATTGTGGTGGGTCAGCACCAAACATCTGAGCCTCTTCTCTTCACAGCCCAGGCTATTAAAATATGTTAATTTAATGCTGTGGGGAGTGATGTCAGAGCTTCAGGGCATGTTTCAGGGGAACTGGCCATCCCTGGTGTAGGAGCAGCGATTTAAGAGCCGCCAGCCCGTGTCTTTGAATCAAATGTGCTTATCTAAGTCCAAGGAAAACACTAGATAGTCCAGATTTAAGGCAAAAATATCTCTCTTCCCTTCTATAAAGGAGCTTTTTGCAAGCGATCTCAGCACTGAGACAAGGGACGAGAAGGGGTAAATGGAGTTGTGTGTTATTTTTTTCTAGAAAATTGGGTTGGTTTGGCTTCCATTTAGCACAAGTGTCCTAGTGTGCGAGTGATCCTTGGCAAGTTGATATGAGTGTGGGCTTCAGCACCAGGATGAAGCCGTCCCAACCAGGGCGTCCATCAGCCCCGGGTATTATCTGCTGAGGAGGTAGGATGGCTGCTCTTAATGCAAGCAGAATAACACGCTCGATAGCTAAATTTGCTTTGGGAGGCAGAGAGGCCTCGGTGCCATGCATCTTTTGGGGTTGTGTGGATACTGGAAAGGGCCTCGGGCCCTCGGCGCTGGCCAGGCTGGCGCAACCTTGCTGGAGCCCCCGTGGAAGTGCCGACGAGGAGCTGGGGAGCGTTTTGCTGTGGTGTACGTAGCAGGGAGAGTGGGTTGAGGAAAATAACTTACTGTAACATGGCTGTAGGTGAGGAAAAGCCACACAGCCTGTGTGGCTGTGTCCCCTTGCACTCACCATCTCTATTGTCGCTTTTTGGGCTCCTTATCCCGTCGGTGGGCCAGCACCTGTTCAGTTAACGTCCTAACGGGTAAAAAAAATAACGAAAGCCCCGACACTCCCCCCACCCCGGGTGCTCCCCACAACTTTCTCTGGCGGACAGCGAGCTGTATTTAAAATCTAGGTCACGGCGGGAGGAGACAGCGCTACGGGCGGGCAGGGCCCCTCCAGCGCCTTTCGTACCGGTTGCAGGCGGCGCCAAACCGTCGCGGCCCCTTCCTTCCGCCCCGCTCCCGCCATCGGCTTAGCGCCGGGGAGCGCTGCCGATGCTCCCGCCGCGCAGCCTGCCGTTCCCGGGCGCGGGGCTGCTGTGCCCGCGAGGCCGCGGTGCCCCCAGCCCTGAGGGAGGGGAAGGCGGGGGGTGGTGCAAGAGCGCGCCCTCGCGCTCCCACCCCCCCGCCAGCCGCCGTTTCCCCTCCGCCAATAGCGAGGCGGCGTTAGCGCCCCGCCCCATGCTCTCGGCCAATGGGAACTTACTACAGTGTTGTGGGTGGGGGCGGGGCCGAGGGGGTTGTGCGGTGCGGGGGGCAGAGGCGTGGGGCGGGCGGCGGCACCGGAGCGGAGCGGGCTGCGCTCAGCGCGGAGCCCGCACGATCCCCGAGGTGCCGCACCGGGAGGACCCTGCGCGACTCCGGCGTGAGGGCGGGGGTCGCCTCGCGCGCGCTCGCTCGCGGCGGGCGGGTAAGTGCGCACGGGAGCGCGCGTGCACGGCGAGTGTATGCGCGTGCAGCGGGCGTGCGTGCACGGCGTGTGTGCGTGCGCGCACGGTCAGCGCGCACGGCGCTGCCTGTTTGCGCGGTGTGTGCGTGTGCAGGGTGCATGCGGGGGGGGGGGGGGTGGTGCGTGCCCGCGCGTGCAAACGGCGTGTCGGTGCGTGCCCGCCGTCTCTGTGCGGTCCGGGCATGTACATACGTGCGTGTGTTTTTGTGCGCGGTGTATCGGTGCGCGCACACGCTGCGCGTATTCGTGGTCCGTGTGCTCGGCGTATCCGTGACTGCGCGGTGAGCGTGCGTGCCCCGTGCCGCTGGGCGCGTGGAGGCTACGCGTGCGTGGGGTGCGAGCGTGCGCGCGTGGTCTGCGCCCGCACGGTGCCTGCGTGTGCGTAGTGCTTCTGGGGTGCGTGGTGCTGGGGTGTGTGCGTGTGCACAGCCAATCCGTGCGTGTGCGGCCCTTCGTGGGGACACGCGTGTCACGGAGAACTGGAAGGCGAGGGGCCGAGGCTCAGCCGCAGACAGGCTCTGTGGCAGGCGGGAGGCTGAAGGGGCACGCAATGTCCCCCCGCGTCCCCAGCTCTGCGCGGAGCCCATTGTGCGGGAGGAGGAGGAGGAGGAGGAGGAGGAGGGGGAGATGGCGAGGAAGAGCTTTGCAAACCCTCCAGGCGCTGCTCGCCCACCCGCGGGGTGACCGTGGGCGCTGTGGGCCGGCACCAGGCGGGCACAGGCTCTTCCCTGGCCCTGCATCCCGCTGCCCTCTGATTTCCAGCTCAAGAAAACGCCTCAGCCCGCTGGGGAGCAGCTCTTCAGCTCAGAGGATTTTCTGCCGAGGTGTCTTTTTGTTTCTTATCTCCAGCAACGCAACGTTTGGAACGAAAAGGACCCCGAAGGGCCTGCAACGAGTTAAAAACCGCACCTTGACCCCTGTTGTGAGTTGTGCCTGAGCGTTTCTCTCTCCCTTTGTGCACCGGGGGGCTGGTTTTGGGCAGGGGCCGGCAGCCCTCCCAGCTGTGGGTGCATAAATGTTTATTTAAGAACTGCATGTCCAAATCAAAGAGAAAATTTCTTAGAGGTTGTCCAAATTCTGGGCAGGTGTTGTGCTGGAAGTTGTAGTTCAGTTATAATTCGGTTCTTTGTGTTGTCATTCAATTAAGATGATGCTAAAAATACAGAGAAGCAAAGCAAAATCTTATTTCTGAACAACACACAAACCAATTTTTTGCCTTAATTTGCCTTTTTTTTTTTTTTTTTTTTTTTAGCCTTTTAAGGCTTTTGAAGTGTGCTAGGTTTTGTTTGCATAGGTTACATAGATCTGGAGGGATGCTCCTTCTAATTAGTTGATTCTCGTTTCACAATTGAGTTACCGAGTGTGAAAATAACCGCGGTGAGGTCTCGTGGGAGGGAGAACACGGTCGCATGCTGCTGGGAGGCGCGGAGGGGCTCTGACCCGGCTGCTCTCGTTGTTGTTGATCGCTGTGGCGATGCTGCGGAGCGCAGTTCTTTTCAGAATTAGCTGACATGCGTGCTGAGCTGCTGCCTTCGGTGCCCCAGCCCTGGAAAGGTTGTTCTGTGGAGGTACAATAGTGGGTGTTTTTCTGAGGTTGGCTTTTTTTTTGGTAGTGCCTGGCCCAACAGTATTTTGAATTGGTTGTGGTTGTACATGGGGATGCCCCACTTGCGGTGCATGTCGGGTGTCGAAGCTGCTAGTGCACTCGGTGTTTATTTTTGTACGTCGTGGTGCCAGCCTCTGGCATCTTTGGTTACATTTCTGTGACAATTTAGAGCGTTGGGTGTGATTTAAAAGACGGTGGGGTCCTTTGCGTGTCTACTGACACGGCCTTAATAAAGAAGGCGAGGATTTTCCAGGATTCCCATGGACGAGCGTAATCTGCTGCAGAAGGTAAATATCAGGATAAACAAAGCACTCCTTGCCTTTAAAACTCAGTTAGAACCTCATGAAAAAGAGAGAATGATGAATTTTTTTTTTCCAAACATAATTGCATTAATTACTTCCCATAAACAAGAATTACCTGCATTTCCAGCTGATCTCACGACTGCAATTTAAACCGAATTTTTGTCAGATATAAAGCATTTGACAGGAAAGCAGCATCCCTGTCGGGCACTCCTGACCCAGCGAGGGGAGGAAGCACTCTTCCCAGCCTCTCTCAACAGACCGTGTGTTCCCAAAGCCTAGAAACGCTTCAGGCAACGATACTCCAAATCTACAGCTTCTGTCTCCGGTAATGCGCTGCTAACTGCCCACGTGCTCCAGACGAGCGGACACGATATTGTTCCGCTTGACAGCATTTGATTTTCGGAAAGCGGTAAAACATGTTTATTCTGACACCCCGTTTACTGCTTGTTGAGCAAAGGCTGGTGGATGCATTCCTTCTCTAGCGAGTAGCCACATTTACAAATTCATTCGTTAGCGATCAAAGCGGTGCTGTGCCGGGGTAACCTGCAGCCTTCCAGCCACGGGATGCTGGCATGCTCCCCGTGCTTTGATATGTTGATGGGTGGATGGTGATGTCAGGAACGTGGCGTGTAATGTGCTGGAATAAAATTGTACGTACAAAAGCGGCTGACGGCAGGCAGCGGCCTCTCCTTGATGTGCTTTCTAATGAAGGGTGTTTGATGAGAGCCTCTTCGTTTGAGGGGCCGTGACAGTACCTGTTCTGCTGCAGAGCAGGTTTTTCTTCAGCCATGTTGCATCTGTTTCTTGGAAAAAGTCCGAGAAATCAGTGTGGCTCAGAGATGCCGTGGATGGGGAGAGCTCCGGGTGTCCGGACCAGAGGATCGCCTGGAATAGAGAAACCGGAGTGGGAGACAGAGCGGGTGGAGGTGTGCACGGGTCTGCAGATGGGGAGCTGGGGCTGGGCTCTGTGTGCTCCCTGGGTTTGCCTGGACCTGCTCTCCTTGCTGAAGCTGCGTTTACCTTTGTGATGACAAGCAGCCATGAATCGGAGGGGTTGTTTTAGCGGAGTAGTCTTTGAGGGGCCTGCTGTAGCCCTATGGATGCAAATCATTCCCTGTTACAAACCTTACTTCCCAATTATAAACCTTATTTTTTTGCTTCTGAGCTCCGCTGCAGATCCTCTGGCTTCTTCCTAACCATGGTTCACCCCCATGCAACTTTTCTGGAGCGTTAAAAAATGGCAGATACTGAGATTCTTCAGACCTGGAGCTGTGTTTTGTTGCCGTCGTGCATCCCTCTGGGGAAGCTTGATGCGCAGCTTTGCATCTCAAGTGGAAATTGCACACTGGTTTTGGTGATCTCTTGCAATGATTGTTCTGCTTTCCTGGTGCTTGGCTTTTGCTGTAATCTTGTGTAGATTAAGCAGGCAGCTGTACGTAAAGATTTCACCTTATACTTCTCATCTGCTATGCTGTTTTGATCAGGGCTGTAGTTCCTTAAGTTGCAGAGAATTGTAGGATGCGGCGTAGCAGGGATTTATCTTTGTCCATCGGATGGATTAGGTAGGAATGTTCATGGCTTGTAGTTAATCCAGATTAATATTATTAGTTTCTTTACGTTCAGGGGGTTGTTTATGCTTGTTTTCTGTATATGTGAATTTTTGCTTGTGTAATGCTAACATTATGTATTAAAAGCAAATACTTTTAATTCATCTGCGTAGATGGACTAAATCTCTCTCTTTTTTTTTTTTTTTTTTTTTTTTTTAATAATGAAGCAGGTCCACAGAGAGGAAAATGGCGAGGGCTTGGGGTGTATGTTTCAAGCCCTCGTACTCTTCTAGGGCACGCTCCGCCGGACCCCGCTGCCGTTTTGGTACAGGCGTTTTAAACAAATTCCCATGCCAGCTTATTTTAGGTTCTGTGCTCAGAGCAAGCGTCTAGAGCAGTGGTTTATAATTTATAATTTATTAAGTTGCACAGCACTCCAGCTCTGGTGCTTTTGGAGGGGACTGACTATTTTGTATCTCCCTGATCTAGATGCAGAGCCTGGGAGATGTAGGAAGAGTAGCAGCTCTGGGGAGTTTTGCTGCTTGCAGTGTGTTTCTGGTGGTGGGAGAGCTCCGTGGCTGGCCGGTTGCGTGCTGTGGCCACGGCCATCACCTTGCGCACTTCCCTCCCACGCGTGTGTTTTTGGAGAGCAGTCCCTTCTGTCTTTTGGTGAGGATGGGTGCCATGGGACGTTGGCTGGGCTTTTTCACACCGTGAAGTAACGTCCTCCTTGGCCACCCGAGGAGACCTGCAGCCCGGACTTGGGGAGAGGAGCCCTCGCTCTGCCCGAACCGAGGTTCTTCTGACAGGGATGGGGTCAGCCTGCCTTGTAACCGCAGCAAAATACGCCGTGGAGGGAGCCCTGCAGATGGAGATGCAGTTTGGAAGCAGCAGGAGAATATTTGGGCTAGTTAGCTGTTTCTATGAAAAACACAGTTCCTTTGAACCCACGAGTCAACGGTTGTAGGCTGATTATTTCCCCCCCTTCCCCGCCCCATGTAATGCGCGTGTGTGAGCGAGATAATTAAAAGCTTTTAGTTAAATAAATAACTAAGCGGCTCACGCAGCTTTGTAGTAGAACTGCAGAGTCAAACACTCGGAGGTGGAAGATGGCATGCACTGCTGCCAGTCCCGCAGCATCTCCTCTGCCTTTCTGTGCGAGCGCAGACCGGTGCAGTCTCAGTGCGTGGTTGCATACGGGATTTTTCCGCCGCGGGGCTTGCGTATCGCTAAATATAAGAGAACACTGCCTGCTAAGTGGGAGCAGTCCTATCCCATTGTGTACGGCCCCTGGGCTGTATTTATTTCCCAGTATTCAAACTCCGCTCTGAAGACAGGATTAATAATTCCTGCCTGGCTTCATCTGCGATGCCTGCGTGCAAATGAATCAAAAGCATGAGCTGGTCTTTGCGGTTTGCTTGTGAGGTGGGGTTGGATGCTTCGGGACAGGTCACAGCACTGGAAGCACAGTTTGGTTTTATCCCTCGGGCGTGGAGCATGGTGGAATGTTTTATATTCAAACCCTGGTTTTTGCCTCTTTGAGCAGTCTGCAGCGCTTCAAGCCAGGCACTTGGAAAATGGGAAACACACAGCTGGTGACCATTCCTGGGGAGTTTGGAGAGTTGTTTGTCACTGGGCAGGGGCTGGTTTGTGGAAGGGTAAAAATCTTCCAGATCTGGCTTCAGCTGCCCTAGCTAGGACATGTTTCTCCTCCTGCAGCCCTGCCTTGCTTGCTGCCTTCCAGTTCCTGAAACAAATGAAAAGAGGGCCCTAAAACCAAATATCCCTGGTTCCTCCTCTTCATGTGAGGGCCAGAGGAGAGCGGGATGCCCCGGGGCTTTACAGGAAGACGCAGGTTTTAAGAAGTGCAGAGGCGGCTCAGGGTGGCATTTTGCAGTCTGACCAAAAAAACCCTTTCAATCTCCAAATGGAAACTGTTAGTCTGTCTTACAAATGCCGGATGCTGCGTAGTTTTGTAGTCCTGCTCACAATGTCATCTTGATGGGCGCATCGGTCGTTAGAGAAACGAGTCGGCGGGACCCTGCGAGGAGGCAGCTCCCTGGTTGGACAGGGGAGAAGAGCGGTGGTGGGCTGCAATCCTCCTGTTCTTCGTGTGAATGAGAACACAGGCCTTCATTTTGTCTCAAAAGCCTCGAAGTCCAGCATTAGGCCCAAGTTTTCTGTCTCAGGTGCTGGTTTCACAGCTGCTGGCTTGGCCGTGATTGGTGTGCAACATGGAAGTCGTGTGTTTAAAGTTGTGCGGGGGGTTGTTCTTTGTGCAGAGTCAAAAGAAACGCCGCCTGAGAGACATCTCCGTTTCTCCCATGTGTGTAAGTGTGCAGAGGCAGCAAAAGGCCAGACACACAGTAAACGTGCCCTGACACAGGCAGAAGGCAGAGAGGATGTGTTCCCAGGCTTCTTTGGAGGAGGAAGGGGTCACATCCTGTGCAAGAAAAAAAGTGTTTTAAAGATCCTCAGTAGCAAGTATTAAAATTTGAGCTGTGAGAAACCAGGTGGGGTGAGTACCGGGCACTGCCCCGGTGTCTGTCCATCCGTCCCAGGGACATCCCTCCATCCATTCCTCCCGGCGAGGGCTGGCACTGCCTGTGTCCCCCCATCCCTCCCAGGACTGGTGCCAGCGGCCGATGCTGATATTGCTGCATTTTTATTTCCAACTGCCAACTTGAAAGCGAGTATGGGTGGTGAGAAGCCAATGAGAGCCTTGGTGAGGATGCACCGCAAACAGCAACGCTATAAAATCGAGGTGCGGGCTGCCTGGTACAGCTGCTGGAACAACTTTCATCCAGGTACAAGAAATGTGTGGGGCTTGGGGAGGAGTCGAACTGCAGAGAAAATGGTTGTTTTCAGCTGTTTGTTGTCAGAAGGGTTTAGGGACCCCGTGCTTTCCTGAAGAGGGGGAATAGTTAGGAAGAGAAACTACTTTGGGAGGGAAAAGTGCAGGCTGGATATGTGTTGTTTTCCCATTGATTTTCGTGTGCAGCCAGGGGTGTTTAAACGTGGTGGAAAAGAGATCTTGCAGATGCATGGCTTTGCTGAGTTAATTACACAGATCAGCTGACTTCATTCTTCAGGAGTTTCTGAGAAATAACTCAATATTGTAGAGGACCCTGCTGAAGCGGGGTTTGTCTGCGGTGAAGCCAGGAGCAGCGATGGGGGTGGTTGCGTCAGCGTGGGAAGGGCGTGCTGCTGGTGGCACAGGGAAATGGCCATGTGGTGAATTCCTCTGACTTCAGCCACATCTGATACGGTTTCCAGCGTTTCGTTAGAGGAAATAGTTTCTTTAGACTTCTGGTTGAGGTTGTTGTTTTTTTTTCCTTGTTGTTGTAACTGCTGCTTCTGTTATTTCCCTCCTGTCTACCTAGATACGGTCTTCAAAAACACACTTCCTTTCTTTATGGGCAGCAGTGTCTGGCCTGTTTGCTCCCGCCTGTCTCTGCGCTTCCCTTCCCTCCTCCAGGAAATGGTGGAAAAAAGCCAGAGCTGATCATTGAGGTCGGAGCAGCCATTGCGCCCGTCCCGGTGCGGGGCTGGCGTCCGTGCCCCTCTCTGCAGCCTGATTTGGGATGCTTCACCCCCTCGTTAGAAACAGTAACAAGAACTGAAAGGCCTGGTGGTATCTGAGCCTGTTTGTCTCAAAGAATGACCTTTTCCCTTCCGCTTGCATGCCGGAGCAAGATTTTTCTTCTGTTTTATTTTGCTTCTGAAGTGAGATGGTTTGAGTAGGTGGTGCCTCCCATCCCCTTAGTTTTGGGGCATCAGTGTAGAAAATGTTTCTTTGTTCATTCAGGTACACCGATCTCCGCCTGCAAAGACCCAGCTAAACCACAGCTTGGATGCTGCTGGGGAAACTCGCAGCAGCACGGGCAGCGTTACTGGCTTCATATCCTGTAGCTGCTCCTCTTGGCTTATTTAAAAATGATGGTGGAATCTCTTCATCTGACCTGATGGTGACAAATGGCGATACTCCTTTTGTAAAGATGTAGTTTATTAAAAAAAAGAGTTCCCACCACGTGATGAATGCCGAGGAAACAGCATCTGTTAGTGTTCTGTGCCTCCGGAGCAGGAATGGGGCTCAGTAATGAACATGAGAGATGACTTCAGCAAAGCAAGGAGGCTTGCAATTAAGGTGAAATTGTGCTGCTTTTCTTGCAGCTTTATTTCTTTCTGTAATTGAACTGGGCTCTCCAGCATAAGTATTGTCTGGTTATTACACTGGCGGGGTTGTTCAGGCTGCATTTAATACCAGCGCAGAAAAAGCAGGTGATCTAGTAATGCAAATACAGTGGGCTTAAACTTTTTTTTCTCCCCCTTTTTTTTTTTTTTTTTTTTAAGGTAGATGCACAACCGCATCTCTGCCAGTGGCGGAGCAGGTGCAGGGAGAGCTGTAGCACCCCGTACCCAGAGATCGGTCGTGCACGAGTTCGCTAGGTCGCCAGGTTTGCAGAGAGCCGACTGGCGGCGCGGCGCGAGCCTGATTATGGGCTGGCTGCGTTTGCTGGGCCGGTGGAAGTGGTTGCGCATTAACTATTTCTGATGATTTCTCATCGCAAACAGTTGTAAATCGCTCGTGGAGTAGGAACAGATGCCAAAAGCCCCTCAGCCCTCGTTTCGCTCTGCAGCCTCCCACCTCCTGCCTGGGTCGTTTAAATTGAAAAAGAATTGCAGAGAAACAAAGAGCTGTGCCCTTTTGATGCATTCGCTATAAAACCAACTGAAAAATTGCGTGTAGGTTGTGCTTGTTTTGGAAACAGTTTCACCTTCTGAAACTTCTGACTGGCAAGAAACCAAGTCGTGATTAGTTATACCGAAACTAAAGTTTGATTAATTCTAACTTGTGTAGCACTTCAGCTTTACCACTGGAAAAAACATCTTGGGGGAGGTGGAGAACATTTGGTTTTTGACTAAAAACACCTTTCTAGTAAACTTTATCATGATCTAGCTGGGAGTGGAGAGGACATAGACTGACGTTGCAGCTGTGCGTCTCTGAAGTTCGAGGTTTGTGGGTGAGTTGTTCCTGGGTTCTGCAAGGGTCTGCTTGTTTGTTCCCCAGCGTTGAATACCCTGATCCGCTCCAGCAGAAGCACTCCCTGAGGAAATATTTTGAGACGTTTCCTTAAAGCAAAAACCAAATGGAGAAAAGCACAAGCCTCTCTGTATTCCTTCAGTTGGAAAATATCATCAGGGCTTTTCTAATGGAGCAATTCATGAAAACAGTGCGGAAATGCGGTCAGCTGCACCCTATGAAGCCGAGCATCATCCCAACATCCCTACGTAAGCCAAGCCCAGCCGTTGCTCCTTTTCTCCAGAGAGGAGGAGAAAACAGCAACTGGGGAACGTGTGGCTTTTGTCTGCTTTTCCGGGTGAATCTCCTCGCGTTGCTTTCCCGCCGGGTCACTGTGTTTTTGCCCAGTCACAAGGTGTTTCATGGGTGCAGCTGGTTCGGATGCTGCAAGTCAGAGATGTTTGGGAGTGAGTCACTAGAGCTTAGGATGGGGCAAGTTTCTCGAAAACAACCTGGGAGATCTTGAGGCTTTGCACAAGTTTAAAATTAAGGGTTGACTCCAAGACACGAAAAGATCCAGGCCTCTTGGTATTGGCAGCTGTGAGCTCTTCTAATAGTGCTTTGGGAAATAATGCTTGAAATGTGTTGCTCTCTTTTAAAGAAAAATCTGTCTTTGCTGCTCCAAGCAGTGAATTATAATTTTTTAAAGATGCAAATTGGAAAAGAATTCAGCTTGAAGCAGTGCAGATATTTGATGTTTAGGTTGTCGCACAAGTAATGAGCCAGCGTTACTCGGTACGGCTCCTTACGGCTGTGTCAGATTGCGGTGAGCGTGTGTGTGATCTGCCTTTACTGACAGGAAAAATGGATGTGGCCCTTGTGTTTTAGTGGGCGGACTGTCTTTTTGGTTGAATCGCTGTGAGCGGGGATATGTGTGTGTTTCATTTGGAATCTGAGAGCTGCCTGTCTCTTTTATTAAACATGAGTGTTTGCTGTGTGCAACCTGCAGTAAAAGCCTATGCAGCCGTTGCCCAGTTCCTAATGGCACGAGCATGTGTGTGTTTGTGTAGCATCTTTCTGTTTTAAACCATGCTGGAAGTTGGTTTCGCTGCTTAAAATGAACTCCTTTTGTAAATGAACAGCTCACTAATTGATTTAATCCCTAATTAAATATGTTGTGCATTAGAGAGGCACATTCTGCTGCCCCCGAGTACCTGACCAAAGCAGCCCCAGATGTACGAGTCGTCGGCGTTCCCCGTGTCCCCATGCGTGCACATCCCTGATGTGCACTGTTCGTGCCACCGCCGTGTTCCCTGCGCGTGCTGCAGCAGGGTCTCTGAGCCCTGCTGCTGTGCAAACCTGCAACGAGATGGGTTTTTGTCAAGAAGCTTGTGTTTGGGAGCAGGAATGAAGCATAAAGAAGAGCAGTTTACCTTTTTATTTTTCCTCTTGTATATAGAAGTCTAGTGCTAACCTTCCCTGCTCTTGTTGAGAATGAGTTTGGCAGTGCTGTTCGTGAAGCACTTTGAAAGCGCACTGTGCCACACAAAGAGAATATTAGATTTCTTTGTGGAAAAAAAAAATCAATTAAAAATGAGTAGATAATTGTGGTAAAGAAATATTTCCTTCTGACTTGTAGCTGCGGCATGGCATCATAGAATCATAGAATCACATGGTTGGATGGGACCTATAAGATCATCTAGTCCAACCGTCTTCCCACTACCATTGCTGCCACAGCTACTAAACCATATCCTGTAGCTTCTCATCAAGCCGCCTCTTGAACACTGCCAGGGACGGAGACTCCACCACCTCCCTGGGCAGGCCGTTCCAGTGCCTTACCACTCTTTGAGAGAAAAAGTTTTTCCTCAAGTCCAATCTAAACCTCCTCTGGTACAACTTGTGGCCATTTCCTCGGGTCCTGCTTGTTGCCTGGGAGAAGAGGCCAAACCCCCGCTCATCACAACCTGCCTTCAGGAAGCTATAGAGTGCAATGAGGTCTCCCCTGAGCCTCCTCTTCTCCAGACTAAACAATCCCAACTCTCTCAGCCGCTCCTCATAAGACTTGTGCTCCAGACCCCTCACCAGCTTTGTTGCCCTTCTCTGGACACGTTCCAGGGCTTCAATGTCTTTCTTGTAGTGAGGGGCCCAAAACTGAACACAATACTCAAGGTGCGGCCTCACCAGTGCCGAATACAGGGGGATGATTACCTCCCTGCTCCTGCTGGCCACACTATTTCTAATGCAGGCCAGGACGCCGTTGGCCCTCTTGGCCACCTGGGCACACTGTCGGCTCATGTTCAGCTGAGCATCAACCAACACCCCCAGGTCCCTTTCCTCTTCACAGTCCTCCAGCCACTCAGCTCCGAGCCTATAGCGCTGCATGGGGTTATTGTGGCCGAAGTGCAGGACCCGACACTTGGCCTTGTTGAACCTCATCCCATTCAGCTCAGCCCAGCGATCCAGCCTATCCAGATCCCTCTGAAGGGCCTCCCTAACCTCAGGGAGATCAACACCGCCACCCAACTTGGTGTCATCTGCAAACTTACTGAGGGTACACTCAATCCCCTCGTCTAGGTCATCAATAAAGATATTGAACAAGATGGGCCCAAGTACCGACCCCTGGGGGACACCACTTGTAACAGGCTGCCAGCTGGACTTGACTCCATTAACCACCACCCGCTGGGCACGGCCCCCTAGCCAATTCTTTATCCAAAGAAGGGTAATACCTACCCAGTCCACAGGCAGCCAGCTTCCCTAGGAGAATACTGTGAGAGACCGTGTCAAAGGCCTTGCTGAAGTCCAGGTAGACCACATCAACAGCCTTTCCCTCATCCACCAGTCTGGTCACCCAGTCGTAAAAGGAAATGAGGTTGGTCAAGCACGACCTTTGTGCAATAGATGTCTATTTGGAGAATGGCAAAAAAAAAGCCAGACCAGAGTTTATGGGATCTTTCTCAAAATGGGACAGAAGGATGTCTCACACTGAGGTGATCGTTACATCTGAGCAATGTGAGTTGCAAAATAACTTCTTGCGCTGCTGTCTGCAGATGCTAGTGCCTCGGCGAAGGCTTAGTGAGCTGCAGCGGGTCGTTCTATGCCGTTTGTCACGCTGTGCTTTCCATGGACTCTGCAGCGGGGCGTTGTTTTGTTTTGGGTTTTACCTTCTAGGTCCAGTGTTAATGCCTGAACAGGCTCAGCTCATGTGTTAAAGTGAGTCCTCCTTGGAGGGAGATGGTTTTGGGGCATTTTCCAAGTAGTCAGGGGAGTTTGGGGTCTCCATCCTTGTTTTTTTTTTTTTGAACGCTTAGCCAAAGGCACCCAGGTTAACGTCACCAGTCCCGAACCGGTGCCGTGTCTCGTTGAGTCCCAAAGAAGAAAACAGAAATTCAGTGCTGTGGATTCGAGTGCTGGATTCTAGTCCTGGGGAATCCGAGGGGCTGGCAGAGGCTGCCAAGATCTGGGCATCGAGGCTACGGTCACCTTCTGCTCCTCTGCTGTTCCGCCAAACCCAGTCGTCTTCCTCAGGGCTCTTAGTCTGCCACTGAGACTGGGAATCTTTTCCCACAGGAGAGGCTGGTCCTGGATGCCGGCGGCTTTGAAGCACTACCTCCAACTCCATGTAGTGCAGCCGGCAGCAACCTCGCAAGCAGGCAACTCTGTAATTAATTTTGGCTCTCAAGCACCGAGTCATTGAGAGCAGTAATTGGATGGGTAGCTTAAGAGTAGGAGTGTGGTTAAATAAAACAAGCGGGCTTGCAGTTGTAATGTCAGCAGGTGAAAACACCCAGGAAACAGCAAATCCACGTGGCAATGACGCGCACGGCGAGCAGGGTCTGCGCTGAGCACAGGCACGCCTGAAAGCAAACGCAGCGAAACAGAAACACACAGAGGCAGAGCTGGGGCAGGCTCCTCTCCTTCCCTTGGCGCTGACGAGGGGACACCGCCCGGTAAGGCAGATATTTTTTAATTACTCCCCTCGTTTAGGATTAAGATAATGAAGTGTTCTTGGTGTGGAGTTGTGAAACTGCTTAAAAGTGAATTACAACTTGTTTAGTTTGGGGAGCTGGAACGAGCTCAGGCTGCCACGTGCATGCACCGACGTCCTAAATGGGAACCAGCACATTGCATTTGTTTGTCTTGTCTTTTCTTTCCGTTTTACTCTTAAACCACACTTCTTGCCACTGTGGGGGCTGCAAAAAAGAACCTGCTTTCTGGAGCTGCTGTGGCTTTTCTCTGCTCTCATTTTCTGCACTGCCGTGCTAACAGCTTATGCCGGCGAGGAGGTGTGTCGAGCGAGCTGAACCTGCTCAGACCCTGTCTGCAAATTCATTATTTTCATCTTGCGGAGGAATGGACAACCGTTTACCTTCAGCTTGTGTGCGTAGAGAACCTGAAGGAAGTGCAGAGGAGGCGGTTTAAGAATGTATTTACTGGAGGAGTAAAGAGCCGGTTTGGCGGCCGCTGCCTGGCCGAGGGGCCCGGGTGAGCTCACCGATGCTTTTTGCTCTCTCCACTCTTTCGCCCTGGCGTCGTTCGAAGGGTCTTCTCATGGCGGTTTTAGCCCGAACAATGATATCGACAGAGCTTGCAGAAAAGGGGATTTGCGTGGCGTTTTATTCCCTTGTGCTGCATGAATGTGGGTTTCAGCAATATTGTTGTGCGGCTCCTGCTGTCAGCAGCGCGGTGAAAAGAGGAGCTCACTTGTCTGGTATTGTGGCGGTGGCACTCGCAGCCCTTTTGCAGCATAACTTTGGCTGGGGCTCTCCATTTGGTCTTCGGTACTGGGTGCCGGACAAGACCAGTAGGTTCTGAGTCCAGAACACCGAGGATCATAAGGTTTACTCTTAATTTTTCGGTACTTGGTAAAAACCCAAGCCGTCCTGAGTCCCTGTGAGGCTGCGGAGCTTTCAGCTGGGTGAAGCAGCGTGGGCTCAATGAGGCTTCAGCTGCGCACAAGGCAATTGCACAACCGGGATTTAAATATTAAAAGGGGAAAATAAGCAAAGCTTCTCCGAAAAAACACGCAGTTATTCATACCACTTTTGTATTGTTGGGGGTGTGTGCGTACACACACACGCGCACACTTTGAATAGAGTAAGGATTATTTTGAGACCTAACTTGTAAAATGAGTGTCAATGGGATGCTAAATTGTGTACACAAGACTGGTAGGTTACCCAGAAATCAGCACTGGCCTCAACTATGATTTGTTTTAGCAGGGAGATTTTTAAACCAGCTGCTTTCTCTTTTCTGCATGTGCTTTGTACTTTGTCTTGCAGGACTCTTTTTTTTTTTTTTTTTTTTTAATATTGCAATGTTAAAAAAGTTGTGAGCTGTTTACTGTTGTCTTCTCAGCTGGATGGTGGCTGGTGGCCATCGGCTGTGCTGCGGTGGCTTGTGTTGGCACCGATGGGCTCCATTAAGCTTCTCCGGGCACGGTGTTTAATGCGGAATGAAAGGGAGAAGGTTGGGAGGGCCGCGGGGGGAAGGTGTGAGTGGGGAAGGGGGCACCTGGGCAGCCTCCAGGAGCGGGGAGAGGCAGAGAGGGAACAGTGGGGTGGTGGGGGGAAGAGCAGGTCTAGTGCGGCCGGAGAGGAGGGGGGAGAGATGCTTTTAGTGCATCTTGTCCATCGAGCAGTGTCTGGGCTCCTGGGTGGAGCGACGTTCAGATCAGCCGAATTAAGAAATGGAAGGGCCATCCTGTATGGGACTCTGGACTGGTGCTGTCCTCCTGGTGTGCTGTCTGGCAAAGGTGGGAGCTGAAGAAGTGTTTGTTCAGTGAAATCAAAACCCTTCCTGTGCCAGCCCATCGAGTGCAGAAAGGGAGGCAGTAACCGAAATTACAAGCAAACAGCCCCAGTAATGTGGGTGCAAACTGTGTCTGACCCCCTCCCTGCAGGTACACAGGGTGCGCGCCGCTTCCTTTTCCTTTCTGTAGTTTGAAGAAAGCAATGTTTGTGCACGTTTCCTCCATGCAAATGATTGCAACGACCGTGAGCCAGAGGGGTTGATGCAGGAGCTGAGCAGAGGCTGCTGCGGGGACCAGCGAGGGTGCTTGCTTGTGCCTCCAACAGCGGAAGAAAACTTGCAATGCCATGTTATCTTCCTTCCCGTTTTTTAAATCAATGCTCTCCCTTCCCTCCAAGACGATATTTAAAGTCCTGCTTACTCTTTCCTGTCGCTGCTAGGGCAGGCTGCACGCTGGAGCTCAGCTGCCGCGTCCCAGCGAGCTATTAGTGCGCGAGGGCGGGGGTCCGGTGTAGTCATTCAGAGCCAGAGTGAACGCAGGCGCCCCGTGGCATAACGCAGTAATGGCTCCGTGGGCAGGCAGAAGGTGTCAGTGGAATTATTTTGGTTCGGCAGCAGAAGCAGTGGTAATAAAGTGCTCTCCGGGTATTTGTTCTCCTGCAGGATCAAAGGGATTCCTGACAGCTAAGCGACTGAAATGGAGCGTGCCGTTGTCCGCCTTTAACCCAGCTACGGAAAGGCGATGTACCAAAATAGCTGGTTTAGGCATTGAAATACTGTCCCTCTGTCCCTGTGGGTCAGTATTGAGAGTATTGCCCAAAGTGGTAACTCCTCTGCTGCAAACTTTTAATAGCTGTGCTCCCGCTCTGCTGCTCCAAGCAGAGTGCCGGTGGTTTCTCAGCGCTGTAGTCACCTCGTGCTTAAATTCTGCCAAAGAAACAAGTGAGGATTTAATGAAAATCGTGTTTCTGAGCCGCGCACGAGTGTGTCTCGTTAAAGCCAGGTCATGTCTTCTCCCCATCGTGGACACAGCACAGCTAGTGCGGGAAATACGGCAATTTTGATTCCAAGCCAGTGAAAATGGTTGTTTGTAAATGTGTTGCATCAGATGTGTCAATGGATGTAATTAAGGAATGAAGGCTGCTGCACACCCCTAATTAAGGGGATTAACAGCTAAAGCTGCCTGATTTCACTGCTGGGTGGAAAAAACAAACAGACTGACGGGTGGAAACGGCTGGGAGGCCAAGTCTTGGGTAGGGCGGTTCTGCTGCTGCCAGGTCCATACCAAAAGGAGCAGCTCTGGGGAGGGTGGCGGGGCTGGGCAGCTCTGTAATTTGTGCATCTTTGACTGCTGAGCGCTGAAGGAGATGTTTGATTGCCACTTTGCGCTCCCTCCCATTTGCTTTCTGTTCCTGGTGCAGACGGGAGGGTTTTTGTCCCCTGCCAGCCGTGCTGGGATGTGGCCCCGGGGAGGTCACAGGCGTGTGCGTCACCCCGCAGTGGGTGGGTGTCCTGCTGTCTCCCCACCTTCTCTGTACCAGTTACCAGCTCTTGGCTGCTTGGGACGGTGGACTGGGATCTTGTCGTGTAGAAGCAGAAGTGAGATGTGTGTATGAGGTGCTGGGTGCAGGGCAGGGCCTTCAGGCATCCACGACGTGCTCTTGCGTGCATGAAATGGGCAATATTGTGCCAAATCTGGGACAGTGGATGTTGTGTAATGGAAGCATTAGGAAGCTGTGCTTGATGTGGGCCTCTCCCTAGCTTTTCTAAGGTGAGAACTACTTTTGTCGTGGGATGAGGACTGCCAGTGAGGGTGTCTCTGAAGGGCTGCTGGGGGAACACTCTCTGCATGGGAGGCATTGCAGTACCTGCTGTGATTTTCCAGGAACCATCTTCTCGTTGTGTTCTCCAGCTTGTGAAGTCAACCCAGGGGGAAGGACGACTTTGGGGTCACTGAGCAACGTGAGTGGGAAAGATGGGAAGAAAACCATCTCTGTGGAGGTGGTGTTAAGCGTCCAAGTGCATGCCTGGGCCATGCAGTGCTCTTCTGTAATCCATGGTGCTGCGTTTGCTGGGGCAGTGTCCTTCTGGGGCCTTGGTGCACTTGACTTTGTCCAAGTCAAACTGAGTCAGTGCCCTCAGGCTTTACAAGCAGCATCTGACTCTTGGGTAGGAGTGTTTGGGAAAACATCTGAACGACTGGTCTGCAGGCCTGCCTGCTGATGATGCATGGAGCAGGCCTGGTTGAGAATGTGGTTGCACCCAGGCTTTAAATGGCCCGGGATGTTTGCGTGCTCTCCTTAGGCCCAGGCAGGACCCTGGAGATGCGCAGTGGGATAATCCCCGTGGGATGTTTTTCTGGGAATGGTGCAGAGTTTGAATTAACTCATCTCCTGCGCTATTAAAAAAAATGAAAAAAGGAAAAATAAAGAGGGGAGTTTTCTGGAGCAGGTGTCTCCCCGCCTTCCTTTTGTGCCCGATGCCGACAGAAGATGCTCTGCTGTTCCTAGCCGTGAGGGAAGGTCAGCAGCTGGCTGGGGCCTGCATCCCAGTTTGCATTCCCTGTTGCTGTGTGCTTTGGGGAGCTGCAGCCTGATCGGAGAGGGCTTGTGAGGCTTGTGCTCCTGCAGGCTCTTCTGGTTTTGTTAGGGGACTTTAACCACTTAGTGGCTTCTAAAGCTAAGCTGCATGGTCATGGGGGTTTTCAAATGGTTAAAGGTTGAATTATTTCTGTGATACTGGGAGTACGCAGCTTGAGGTTTGTGGTAGGGACAGGTTTCTCCTCTTTCCCAGCCCTGGTGCTGCTGTGTGTGATGCTGAGCCCTGGAAGGAAAAGAGGAGATTTGGAGACTTCAGGAAAGGGAAAACGCTGAAGGGTGGCAGCTTCCTGAAACAAAACCTTCCCCTTGCTTGGGAGCCAAGTGCCGGCGGCTGCTGCTGTGAGCATGATACCTGCAGTGGTATGTACCTACCCAGCAAAACTCAGCCTCGCAAACCTCCCTGTTGCTGACTCATTTGTCCTGGGCTCAGTGAAGCTTTTGCAGCCATCGCAGCCGTGTCTCCAGAGCCAGCGACCGTGGTGGGGCTGGGTCACTCCAGGCTGGTGGATGCTGAGGAGATCTCCAGCTTCTCCGTCCCCTGCATTGCCCTGCAGGTGTAAGTGAGAAGGGCTTGGCCATCCTGTTGAGAAAACCAAGAATTGAGGGATTTGGTAGGATAATCTGCAGCTGGCCAGCACCTTCCAGCACTCCTAGATGAGGCGGGGAGGATCATTAAACTTTAAAAGTGCAAGTTCAGGGCTTGCTGATAATGACTGTTGTCCCCTTGCAGCCCCCATCTGTGGTGACCACGCTGGAGAGCAAATCATGTGAATAAACTCAGCCTGCCAGCCGTTACCAGCTCATTAAAACAGCATCAAAACTACGTTGCTGGTGCCTCTGGGCCGAGCCTTGTAGCACTGGTTCAGGCAGCATGTCCTGGGACATCCCTCACCGCAGACTCTGGCCAGGGAGAACATTTGGAGTGTTGGTGTCAGGAGGAGAAGAAACAGTGGCTGATTTATAGGAGAAAAGGTCTTGAAATCAGCTTAGGGTAGTGTGGATGCTAACTTCTTTAAATATCCTTCATACTGAAGCAGTAAGCCCATCTTAAAGCCCGGACTGAGGATGCTTTCAGGTGGCTTTTACCTGGGCTTGGCAGAGGGCGGGCCCAGCGTGATGCAGGCCCTGCCAGCCGTTCTTGTAAGCGGTTCCTTAGATAGTTTAAATGACGTGTGTTTGTTGTGCAGCTAATAATGTCAAGGTTATTTTTAGTGAATTTTGGGTGTTGTACCAGGGCGTGGCAGATATATTTGGGGCACTCGGATGAATGCAAATTGTGCTGCAGCGTGTAACTACAAATCAGGCTGTTGAGCATGATCTCCCCGGCATGCAGCAGAGGAGCGGCCCGCGCCTGCGAGTGGAGTAGCAGCAGATGATGGAGCCCGTTAAAAGCTTTTAGCATCAAACACCCTTCTGGCTGCTGGTGCCGCGACGGTACGGACTGGGCAGGGGCCTGTCACGGGTGGGATTTATCCAGCAGGCAGCTGTGTATCAAAGGAGTGTGTGGGTCCCTCTTGGGTTCTAGTTATAGCTTTGGTTTGGAAACAGCCAAAGGGAAAACGACAACAGCAAAAAGCGCTTTACCCCTGTGTTTGAAAACCTGTAAGGAAGGAAAATGAGCCCCGTTATGTTAAACCTTGAGTGTAAATGAGGCATAGTGTGAGTAAACACATCTGTGTTCAGGCAGGGGAAAAAAAAAAAATAAACCTTTATGAATAATGTATGGAAAAAGTCCTCCTGTTCCATTAATTGAGATCTGTTGCTTATTTCTGTTTAACTGTTGCATTAGAAAGCGATGTACTGTTGGAAGAAGGCGGCTGTCGTCACGTGCGGCACTGGCGTTACCATCTCTGTTTTGCTGTCATCGCCGCCCTGGGTACTCCTCCAGTGCAGAGTCGGGAGCGGCTGGGGTGGAGTGACCTGCTGGGACGAAGCCCACATGTCCTTGCCTTTGCTCGCTCGTGATGAACTGTCACTCGCTTGTGGGGTCTGCACTGTTCCCACTGCTTTTATTTGCACAGATTTTTGGTGCCTGCCTCGTTTCACGTGTGCTGGGCTGCCCGTGCGGGAAGCTGGCGGCTGGAGCAGCTCCCGGGGATGCTATCTGCAAAGCGCAGGTGCCGGAGCTGCCCCTGGGGTGGGGACGGGTGCTGGGGTCCCTCCCTTCCTCTGTGAGGTCGGGCAGACACCGGCTCCTTCCGCAGAGGAGGGTTTTGATGCCACTGCCACCTGCAAGGCTGAGCTCCGTGGCCATTTCCTCGGTGGATTTGGTGCGGTCAGGTGGTTTGGAGGCTTGTTTCTGTGGAGGGGGAGCTTCGGCAGCGCCGTGCGTTAGAGGCGAAATGTTGTTTCTGCTCTGATCTCTGCTGAAGCGGGGGAAGGGAGCCCCGAGAGTTGCTTCTGCTGCTCGCTACGGGGTAGGAAGCAACACTTTTATTGAACTGTCAGTTTTCTCAGTCTTTTTAGCAAACTACTGATTGGCTTTTGGGTTGCAGCAGGAGAAGGGATGGTCTGTGAGCAGCTTTATTTTGCTGGCAGCCTTGTGCACGCGCCTTGCCCGTGGCTCTGTTCTGGGTCCAACCGCTCCGTTGAAGTGAGTTTTCCTAACAGGTCTCACATGGGCAGCCTTTCCCAACCCATTGCTAAAGGCAAGGCTCCAGTGACGAGTATGTGTTTTCATTTGAATTTCAGTGCTTTACCGATGAGCAAAGCCCCTGAATTCTGCCATAAGGAGTCCTGCAGCATCCGGGAGGATTTCTGAGGATACAGAGGAGGAGCTCCTGGCTCCCTTCGCTTGGAACGCACTCACTGCTCCGTTTAGTCAGGTCATTTTATAAGCCCAGTCTTCAGTTTGACATAAATGATTTGCTTTCAGCAGATGGTGAGCTACTATATTTTGCCCTCATTTAAATAGGAAGGCTGTACGATTCTAGAAGATGAAAGAGGGGCACGGCACTGCCGACGCACAGTAGATTACGAGGGCTGGTCTGGTGAGAATTAAATCCAGGCGGTTGTAATGTGCCATCTGTGGTGTGCTGGGTGGTTTATTTTTCCCCCGTTCCATGAGGCTCCTGAAGTCTCTTGTTTCCCTCTGGGTAAGGCAGCATCGCCAGCTGAGCCACAGCGTCCCTTTTGTTCAGGACCCAAAGTACCAGCACAAAAGGATGGTGCGTGTTAATTCCAACAGGGGTTATAAAATGCTATATTATTCCTCTAATTATTCCTCTACTAAAATACATTAAATAAATTCTGAAAGATTCTGGTGCTTTACAATATTCTCAAGCTGTTTGAATTTCTTCTTGAGAGGCTCGTTTTATTGTGTTTGAATTTCTTACTTTGTTTAAAAAACCCAAACAGCTCTCTGCTCTGTTTTTTTTAACTGTAGTAAAAACCACGTGTAGGATACGCAACTCAAACACACGCGTAGGACGAGTCCTGCTTGTGGCAGTTGCAGTTTCCTCCTCTCCCACGCCAGATGCAGGTTTGTTGCACATGCACCAGGTCTTAAAAAAATGGAATTTTCAGCCTATGCGCGTTCTATATCAGAGCAATGTTCTATGTGGTTTCCCTGGTGAATTGTGTACTTTTCACACACATTATGAAATGGGAAGGAATGCATTTAAAACAAATAATGCTGTTGCTGAATCTGTTTGATTTTTTGCCTATTTTTAGCAGAAATTTCTCTCTGATCGTTGTCTCCAGCCCCTCCTGGAGCCGTAGCATGTGGCGAAGCCACACATTTTTGGGTAGGAAGGTCAAGACAGTTTGTTCCAGCAGTGTGATTGCCGTTATCTGGCATTGGGCATGGCTGCAAAACCGTTTGTGTTTCTGAGAAATGAGCCTTCCTGGTGGACAGTCCTTTTTCTTCTCTGTCTGAAAGACTAAAACACTGGGAATTAAGTTATAGTGCGAGCCATAAATTATTTTTTTCAGGCTTGGAAGCAAGGATAAGTTAGATTTTACTATTACTATAGGTATTTAGGTATTTCTGTGCCTAAATAAGAGAGGCTGGAGCACGCTGACAGGTAGGAGACAGTGATAGACACACATCTAAATATTAGTGGTTTTTTGAGCCTCTGTAACTTGTCACTAAACAACCCAAATGAGCAGCATTGTTATTTGCAGAGAACTAACACAGCGTCACTGAATGATAGCTGTCTGGGCGCCCAGGCACAGCGGGTGAGCAGTTCAGCGGCCTTGCCTCCAAGCTTGGAGGCTTGCTCACCAGTGAGCTGTTGGGCTACTCCAAAATCCGTGTTCTGGATGAGTTGTCATGCACACACGCAGGATGGAAAAAGGGAATGGTTTGACTGGGAGGGTGGTTGTCGTTCCACGTCTGCCTGCAGCCCATGGAACGGTGTGGGGTTGAAGTAATAAGCGTTGGATTGAACCATGGATGCCAGGAACAGAGTGAGCAATGAGCCCTTGCTTTCCTTTTAAGCCTCAGGTCCATTTTGTTTAAAAGATTTTGGTGCAGAAAAGCAGGGGTGTGTAGGTGACAGTGAGCCTGCAGAGCCCTCTTCATTCCTGAAGCGCTGATATTCCGGGAGGTCCAGGTCCTCTTCTGGGGGCTGGTCTGGTGCTGGTGAAGGGGGGTGCGGTCAGTGGGGAGGTCGACCTGCAGTGTGGGTGTCCTCAGTGGGGAGAAGCCTGTTTGTCTTCTCCCCACAGGCTGCTCTGGGTGTGTTTAATTGCCTTGTCGTCAGATTGCTTCCTGTTGATAAAGTTGTCTTGTCTAGAGTAGGATGTTCTTAAACTTAAAAATACTTAAACATAAATACATACTTGAACTCTTTTCTGATGGGATTTTTACTCTGAAAGCTCTGTGTGGGATCATATCTAAGTTTTGCCATTATTTTCTTATTTCCATAGTGTTAAACGCCCTCTCTACATTAGACTTGTGAAGAGCCTGCCTTTTACAGGCTGTCTGGCATCAAACCCTCATCTGAAAAAAAACCCAAATCCAGCATTTACAAGCATGGCAGCTCAGAGTGAGAGGTGAGCAGCACTGCTTGGGTGCTCCTGCAAGAGCAGAGCGCTCTCCTTCAGCGTCCTGGGAGCTCCCGCGGCACCTGCAGGCTCTGCAGAATTGCCTTCTGGAATAGTGATGGAAAAAAAATTAATTAAAAACAAAAATAAAAAACAGCCTACTTGTGGTTTGGCTGTGGGCTGTGCTTTCTCCAACTAAGGAGTTGAAGAGCAGCAGAGCAGGAACCTCGCTCTTCATGTCAGCTCTGTGATGGGCTGGGTTGGAAACAAAACACTAATTAGCAAACATCTCCGTGCAGCAGAGGTGCTTTTTTAAAAATAATATGGCCTCTTGGTTATGTTGCTCACTTATGAATCTCTTTGCTTTCAGTTGAGAGCTTAGGAAACCATTTCTGAACATAAAACTTCAAAGGGACGGAACCAGCCACGAGCCCACGCGTCGGAGAAGCACACTCAGGTCTCGCAGCAAGGTGTTTGCCTGCATGCAGTGGGTTACTGGGGCTGGCCACCACTGCTAAACTTTATTGGGAAGGGAAGGGCTCCTATGTGCCCATCTCCGCATCCCCCGCCCCGCCGAGGCGATCTGGCTGAGATAGTTCCCAGGGGATTGAGGAAAGACGCAGAGACGTTTGCTCATCTCCAGCCAGACCCACTGTCCCGCGCTGGGACAGGTCCGTCACTGTGGCTTTGAAATCCAAACAAGTCAACATGTCTTGTTCCAGAATTGTTGGTATTTAAAGAGAGAAAACTCGGCCTAGAGGAAATGTTTGTTTGTGGACTGTCCCTCTTGTTTACTGTGGCTGATAAGAGCTGCTCTTCAGCTGTGCCCTCCCTGCGGCTGGGATTGCAGGAGCCTTTTTATTTTGAAGAGAGCAATGTGCATCCAGTGTGTGTTTTGATAATGATTCTTACAAATGGATTTATTCAAAACAAACATAGTGGGAAGCAACTACAAAGCAGACTGCTTTGGCAGCTGGTACAAAAAGGAGCTTGCTGTTGTGTGTTTGTGATGGGACGGTCTCACAACATGTCCATCCCGCTCTGTGCGTGCCGGGGCATCAGGAGCTTTGCGCTGGGAGTTGGACGTGGTGGATCTGCCCTGGATCGTGGGCTTGGGGTGATGTGTGTAGCTTGTTGCCTCCTGCACTGCCTTCTAGCATCTCTAGGAGTTTTTGGAGCACTGTCGAGAGCGTGAGTTGGCTGCATGATGGCTGGCGTGACTCTGCAGACGGAGCCGCATGTCAGTGACAGGGCCAGCAGTGTCCGTCGCAAGGGATTGCAGGAGGAAGGGAAACACCTGAGCTGCAGGGGTGAGCCACTGGCTCTGCCGTCTGCAAACCGATCACCGCTCTGTGCCCTCCCAGAGAGCATGCAGCCCCATCAGAACCTCTCCTGAACCCCAACCGCAGACGTTCCTCGTTTAGGGGAGAAGAAAGTTCAAGGTTGTAGATTTTTTTTTTTTTTTTTTTTTTTTTTTTTTTCCCTGCTTTCCCCTCGAAGCGAGCGGCAGGTGCGGAGCTGCCCCGTCTTTGAGGGTGGTGGGAGCCGGCTGGGTGCTGCATGAACCCGCCGTAGCCTTTCCTCTCATTTGGATGGTACAGCTTTCTTGTGGAGCCTGTGATAATCTTTCAGAAATAAACTCCTGCGAGACGTCTGGGGAAATGAGGTGACATAATGCCCAACTCAGCAGCGTTTTGGAGAATTACCCTTGGGTGCCCTCGCTGCCTGGGTTGGACTATGCCAAGCTGGCCTCTCTTCTCCGTGCAAGGTGCTGGAGGAGGAGAGCCGATGCAGTGTGGTTTTCTGCACAGCTGTGTCTTTGTCTAGCTCAGAGCCTTGCCATGTCTGGGTTTTGGCAGCATCTTTGCCTCATGATGTCCCTGGTGCATTGGGTGCCTGCAGAAGCCTGTGCAGTCTGTCTGCTTGGATGCCCATTTTCCTGAGAAAATTAAGGTAGAAAGCTGCTGTTTCAGTGGTCTCCACCTCTCCATTGGGTTTGGAGAAACTGGAGCAGCTCACCAAGGGGAGACGGTGTGTAGGAGATGAGGCTGTAAATCTGGCTTCTGCAGCAGACTAACGTGGGCCCTGCAGCGTGTCCCCACAGCTGGCTGGCGAGGCTCGTCCACATGAAGAGGTTTCGTAGAGTTCAGAGAGCCTGTCCCAAACCTGGCACCACTCAGAGTCACTCGGATGGGAGCACAGACCCCTTGGGTTACCATCTCTGCTTTTCCAAAACCCCTCCTTGCCAAAAAAAAAAAAATAAAAAAAATAAAAAAAAAAGAAGCAAAACTCAAACCAAAAACTTTGTAAACTCAGGAAGTCTGTGTTGCTGGAGAAACAAATTCAGGGAAGGTGTCTAATGCTGCTTTGCTTTAACTGCAGCATTAGGAATAGCATCAAGCTTTTGCATTAAGTGCAAGGGAAGAGCACTTTGGAAAACTTGGAGCTCTGTCAAGCACTCTGGTTATTTTGGCAATCAGGATGAGTTAAATTAAAATTGCTGAAACGCAATAACATGTAGGAGGGTGACATCTTGAAATGCTTCTTCATTTCTGGTGCGTATTTTGTGCAAATGTTTGTGTGCTGCGGCCTGGGTGGGGGATTGAAGGACATGTTGGATTATATGCTGTGTGTAAGCAGCGGCAGTTTATTGCTGCGGATACATGTGATGTGCCACGCAAAGATTAGTTCTATCCTCTCTAAAGCATGATTATTTTGGGGCCTCTTTATACCTTAAATAGATACTCTTCTCATGTGATTTCCATCTTTTTGTGTCAACAACCCAGGCTAAAGTTGAAGTAAACATTGCATCAGCCTAGTAGCACGGGCTCTGAGGAAATCTGCTGTCCGTTACGAGGACTGTTTGGAAGCTGTTCCATTTTACATTTTTCCAGTGCGCAATGCGACCATCTCATAAATCCTGAAGCCTGCTTGGCTCCGCTGGACCTGTCTTGTGCAGATCAACAAAGCTGACCAACACCGATGAGCAGTGTCCGAGCGGAGCAGCAGCATGGTTTATTGTGTTTAGATATCCCCATTTTAAGTTTGTGGTGAGAATCTGTGGCCTCTTTCAGGGACATTTAGAAGTGAGCAGCTGTTAGAATTGGTGGCCATGCAATTTTTGACTCTCTTTGGCCGCATGAGTTTTCTCTCAAGCAGTGTGTTTCTTGTTCCAGTTGCAGTGGTTGAGAAGAATGCTGGAAGCCATCATGGGCCGTCTGGGGTTTTGGCATGGCCGAGTGGGAGGAAGGTTCCTGGGCCATGTGTGTGTCCTCATCTGCTCCGCTGCCACAGCCAGTGCTGCCAGAGGGAAACAGGGACTTGGAGCAAGAGAAAAAAAAATTATTTACTGACAGAGTGGTCAGGCACTGGAACAGGCTGCCCAGGGCAGCGGTGGGGTCGCCATCCATGGAGGTGTTCAAAGAACGTGTAGATGTGGCACTGCAGGACGTGGTTTAGTGGACACGGTGGTGCTGGGTTGATGGTTGGACTTGATGATCTTGGAAGTCTCTTCCAACCTTAAAGATTCTATGATTCTAAGACCTCAGGACAGCCCTGTGGAGGAAGACCCTTGCCATCTCCTCCCCTTTCCCTAATCTTGTTTCAATTTTTTAATCATTTGCTCTTGTTAGACTGCAGACCTGGTACCAGGGGGTTTAGTGGTTTGGAGTCAGCATTGTCCGAATGGTGGAAGATGCATGGGGAAACATTGATAGAGATGTTTCTTTCAAAGCAAACCTTAGCAAAATGAATGATTTGTTTGCTCTTAATGTAGGCTGGAGTCGACAGTGCAAGGTGTAACTGGAGAACGTGGTATGTCTGTGCTTCTGGCTTGGTTTGAATAGCTTAACACAGGCGTAAATAGTGGAAAGGTCTTGATTGAGACCTTCTGCATCTCTCTTACAGCATCATCATGACAACAGAGAAGAGTCTAGCAGCAGACGCCAACAATTCGGAGCAGCAGCAAGCCAAGGAGGAGGAAGGAGCTGCTGAAACACAAAAGCAAGAGGCTTCCCTAGAGGCAGGGGCTCAGCAAACATCGGAGGGACAGCCCGCAGCAGGACAGAAGCAAAAGGCCTCCAACGGCAATACGCCCACACACGAGGAGCAGAGCAAGAAGGAGCGCCGCACCTCCGAGGGCCGGGGTCTCTCCCGTTTGTTCTCATCCTTTCTCAGGAGGCCCAAATCTCAGGTGTCCGAAGAGGACAAAGACACTGATGCTCCTAAAGAGGTGGGAGGTGACCAGAAAGACCTGGGATTAGGAGCCAGCCCTGATGAAGACATCCTGGTGAAAGCCCCAATTGCAGCTCCTGAGCCTGAGCTCAAAACTGATCCGTCGCTAGATCTCCATTCCTTAAGCAGCGCGGAAACACAGGTAACACACCCTGCTCTACCTGGCGTGCTCCCTGCTGTTCTTGATAATGTGTCTTTAGCCAAAGCCATAAAAACTTCATATCTTGGGATGGGAAGCTTGATCAGAAAAACTCATGAGATGCTGAAAAGGCTCTTCTCAGCACCCTGTGTTGCATCGCCTACTTTCCACTTTTGCATTCCTGTATCAGACTGTCCTGCATGACACCTGCTCCTGAAGTTGTGCTCACATTTCACAGCATAGCTTAAGATGCCCTGTGCTGACTCTTTGCTCTGCTGAGGCATGGGAAATCACATCAGAACTAGGGTTCAAATTCATAATTCATGACAGAGCGATTGCTCATCGGGATGCCCTTGGTGCATGCAGAATAAAGGCAGGTCAGTGGCATGAGGTGAAGATTGCAAGAGAATGTGGGTTTGGGAAAGGGTTTCTTCAGCTTCAAGGAGTGCAAACGTGGCATTTCAGGACTTGGTCATCTGTGCAGTCTGGGCTAGTGCTGAGCCTGCCAAAAGCAAATATTTTCTGCTTATGCATCATGTAGACAGGGATTTCTGCATGGCATGTAGGCTGAGCCCCGCTCCTGGTAGCTGTCTGATGTCTGCTGTTTACAGCCAGGGTCATTTTTCATGCGAAATTTAAAGTTTCTAAAGCATGGTAGAAACTGAGGCAGACACCCCCGCAGGGAGACACTCACAAAGCTGCAGCTGGTTATTGATTTGGGATGTCGGATGCCCCCTCTTACTCCTTTGGTAATCACAGCTCTGCTGTTGCTAGTGCAGCTGCCCGGAGCTGGAGAAAGGTGGGTGCCCCTTCTGCTGCGATGAGGATTTCTTACAACCCAGCCTCCTTGCTGGAGTCATCGCACGTTCGTGGTAAAATCTGGATTACTCACCCTGCTGCCTTCAGTTTTGAATGGGCTCTAGGAAGGTGTTGCATATCTGCAAACTCTGACTTTTGGAGCAATATTTGGCAAGTGTTGCCGAACGTAGGCAGGAATTGTAAAGACACCTCCATGAAAACAGAGTTGTAGAGAAGGTAATAGGTAACACCTTTTTCTTTCTTTTCCCAAATTTCTGAGCCTGTGAAAACCATGGGATGATGTCTGCTTGTGTTTTGTACCTCTGAGCATTGGGATTAGCAGAGTGGAGAGGAGCTGGAAATCTTCATGCAATTTCAGCCCAGAAATAGTGTCTTCAAGAGGAAATGCATGACTTCTTTCTCTATTTAACTTTGATTTTCTGCTTCTGAGTGCGTGTGAGTGTGCACCCACGGCCTTCCTTCACCATGGGCTGTTCATTTCAGACGAAACATTTGTGCTTTTCTTTTTTTTTTTTTTAGTTCTTATTTTAGATCAACGTCAGTGGCTTTTTGAACTGTGACACTCGGCAGATATTTCTGCTGTGAAAGCGTTTGCGAGGTGCTGCCTGTTTGATAAATGCTGACCGACGGGCATTACGAGCTTTGATTCCCTGCTCCCGATTGTCCCGGCCCTGCTGGAACAGAAGTCAGCAGCTTGTGGACATTATTTAGTTTTTAAATACCTCCGTGCAGTTGTGCCTGGGTGTGATTTCATGAGATGCGATGGGCTGAAAAGACAGGGTTTTGCTCTTCCCCTGCCGCAGCTGCGCGCTCCTGCTGCATCGAGCCGCTTCTAGCGCTTGTCAGAGCCTGCCATGAACTCGTTTAACCCGCTGAAATGGCAGTGGAAAAAAAAATCCAGTTTCCTTCCTCCTTCTGTCTCCAAACTGCATCTCTTTCTGCAGTTTTAGTGCATTAAACTGGCTTGCAAAGTGCTTCAGTAAGCAAAGAGAGAGTAGTATGAGGGCTGCCTTCCCTTTTTGGTGGCAGAGAGCTGCTCGGTTGGCTCAGACGGCCGTGAAATCTCAGCGCTGACTCCCCCTTTTAGTGCCACCGCTGCCGTACAGGTGGCCAAGGCGCTGGAGCAAAGCCCCTCGCCCGTGGGGGCGTGGGGGCCCGTGTGGTGGGCACGCTGGGTGTCTGGCCTAGCAGGGGAAAAACTTCCTGGTCCAAAAGGTGCTGTCATTACAACCATGAAAATTTGCATCATATAATCTGCCCTGATTTCTCTAATCAACCCTTTTCCCTTTTTCATTCCATCCTTTGTTAAACGAAGACTTGAGAATGATTTGAAAGGCTTTAAAAATTAACATCATTGCCTTCCTCACCCATGCTGCTGCCCCAGGTCCCGGGTTACACATTTAGCTCAGATAATTAATTCTGGAGCAAGATCCCAGCCGTGCAGTGCACCTATGCAATGCTTGTTTCATGTGATGATTTTTTTCTTTGACACATCTAAATTTGCAACTTGGGTGACGTGGGGTTTCAGCCTGCGCAGGAGGAGAGGAGGGACGAGCAGGAGCCGGACAGCGGAGACCCGGGGGGCAAGGAAGGAGGGGAGGCGAAGGAAGAGAGCGCCAAGCCAGAGCCAAAACAAGAGACTGCGGAGACCAAAGCAGAGAAGGATTTGAAAGCTGCCCAGAGAGCAGTAAAAAGACACAGGAATATGTACTGCAAAGTTGTCTTGCTGGATGATACCATCTTTGAGTGTGCCGTGGATGTAAGTACTTTTGGGGTTTGTTTCTGCTTCTCTTTTCCCTCTCCCTTCTCCCCTTGAAAAATCACCGCGAACACAATTTGATAGGGGCCTAATTTGCTGCCAGTGAATTACATGGCAGGCTGTACTGCAGAGCAATCTTACTGCAAGGTATCACACCTTATTTAGTGTGTTGTAAAAACCTCTGGGTGCTTAGGAATTTTTTTAAAATTGTTTGCAATTTCCAGGGTGCCTTGCTTTATAAAGGTGGGGGGAAGTCTAAAAAAAAAAAAAAGTTATATTACTTGCTGCTTTTACTTGCTTTTCACCTCTCTCATTTGTATCCCAGACTAGAGTTTAGGGTTTTGTGTTAGGCTGGGATTGTCTAAATACCTTCTGCGCCTTTCCTTTGAATAAAATGGGATGTCAAGTTGATTTGTGCTTTTCTGTTCACCCGAGATATCTTCACCTCTCAAGCTGCTGGCTAATGTAACTCCTGGAGCTTGAATGTAAAGAATAACATGCTGTGTTTAGCCTACAGTTGGCTGTATTTGCAGTAAACAATTTGAAATTATTATGTTGACTTACAGCCCTGTGAAGCCCTTCATCTGAGAGCTTTTCTTGTGCTTTACTTTGTGCATTCCCTCACAGCTCTGTCTTGCTGTCAGGGCAATAGAAAGCTAGCAGAAATCCTCATTTCGGTATTGAAGTACTTGTCCAGAATATTAATAATCTGGTACTTACCATTCGAGCATATTTCCATCAGCTTGTTTTTCCCCAGTCCCGCTGGCTAAATGGGCCGGGAGAGGGTATTTGGGCACAGGGCTCCTTGTGAAAGCAGTTACCTTGGGTGATCCTGGGCAAGTAGGTCAGCGCCGGCTGTTTGTGTAACGCCGTCGCTGCTGCTGTTGCCTGGGATCAGCTTGGAGCATCACTGCCCCGATCGCCTTCCCCTTTGCTGAGGATTTTGCCTGCAGCCCCTGAAAGGAAACTATTCCCCAAAATGCTGGTGGCAGCTTGCCGTGGCTTTGTGCCTGAGTTTGCTGCAGCAGAGCCTTCAAATCACAGAAACACAGAAGGGTTTGGGTTGGAAGGGACCTTCAAAGCCCACCCACTCCAATCGCCCTGCCAGGAGCAGGGACATCTCCAACCAGATCAGGTTGCTCAGAGCCCCGGCCAACCTGGCCTGGAATGTTTCCAGGGATGGGGCATCCACCACCTCTCTGGGCAGCCTGGGCCAGTGCTCCACCACCCTCAGTGTAAAAAATTTTCATCATATCTAATCTGAATCTGAGGCAGATTCTATTTTGAAACTATTAGCCCTTGTCCTGTTGCAACAGGCCCTGCTGAAGAGTCTCTCCCCATCTTTCCTGCAGCCCCATTTAGGCACTGGGAGGCCGCTCTGAAGTCTCCCCGGAGCCTCCTCTTCTCCAGGCTGAACAGCCCCAGCTCTCTCAGCCTGGCCTCACAGGAGAGGTGCTCCAGCCCTCTCATAATCTCCGTGGCCTCCTCTGGACCCTCTCCAACTGGTCCACGTCCTTCTGATGTTGGGGGCTCCAGAGCTGTGCCTCAGGGATGTTTTCTTTCATGCTTTTGGACTAAAAGGATATTTATTCCTAGAGCCAGTTCACTTCTGCAGGAATTGGAAAAAAAAAAAAAAAAAGGAGATAGGAATGCTCAGAGTGTATTTCTGGAGGCAAGAAATTGTGTGCTAAGCAGCTTTTGATGCGTAAGACAAAACTGAGGAAGCTGGGTTTCATCAGCAGATGGGATTGATGAAAAGACTGCAGAAACGATGGTCTTTGGTTCTGAGCTGCTCTTTCTTTTGTGAACGTGGTAAGTCAGGTTGCCCTCAAAATGGGAGACTATAGCGTGGGTTGCAGCACCCCACGTTGGTCATCTGTTGATCAATGCCTGATTGTGTGACAGCCTGGACCTGGGAGATACCAGTGCAGCAGGTGTAATTTGGGAGGGAAGAATCATACAGATCCTTGGTGTTTGTTGAGTTGTGTTGAGAAGCTCAGCTTATGCGGGGCTTCAGATGTGGAGCTGGTGGTAGCAGATGGACCCACTGCAGCTCCTGTTGCCTCTCTGGTTTGAATTTTAATGCCTGATGCTCTTTCCTGTAAGGGATGCTTGCTCAGAAACTGCCAGGAGATCTGATTTTGAGCTACTCAGGACTTTTTTCCCTTCTTGGCAGCGTACAGGGTGGTTTGGTTATGGTCCCTTCCTTCCCTCTCCTGTGAACGAGGGCAGGCAAAAACCAGCCTGTCCTACAGAATTTCTTTTGTCTATTTGCAGAAACATGCCAAGGGGCAGGATCTACTTAAAAAAGTCTGCGACCACCTTAATCTTCTGGAAGAAGACTACTTTGGTTTGGCCATATGGGACACGCCAAGCTCCAGGGTAAGCGGCTGCTGTTGCCTGGTGTTCTGCACCCAGGCGGGTTCAGCTCTTTCAAAGGATCATCTCCCCTGGGGACGAGGTGGTGCGTAAGCTCTTCTGAAAACTCCTTTTGGTGTCCTCCCTAAAAAAGGACTAAGAGGGTCATCACAGAGGCAGAAATAGTGAATACATGACTACAGGAGTGTGGATTTTAATAAAAAAGCTATGTGAGTTTGGATCTTCACATGGAGAAAATTAATTATATTTACTGTGAAATTATGCCGTTAATTTGTAAAGCTATAGCTCAAGAAACCAGGCTGCCCTAGCGCTGGTGTCAGTGTTGGTTAAGGTTTGGCTGCAGCCAGCCAGCACAGTTTTGAGTTGAGGCTTTGCCCTGCAAAAGAGCACATGTGACTTCATACCAGAACTTTTACTCATATGGTTTCAGTTTAAGGCCTTTGTTTGGTTAGACTCAAGCAATGTCTTATCTTTTAAACCCTTGGCTATGCTTTAACTCAAGCAATTACTCAAGCTCTGTTTTATGAAGTTAGCTAAAAGCGTGCTAAATTGAAATCAAGGCCTCGCTTTTATGTCCTTTAGGCCGGTTACGTTGGTCCGTGTTCTGCCTGTTCCCGTGCTTCACCTACTGCAGTTGCTTATCGGCCAGGTTACTGTGCTGACAGACGTTGGTTGTTAAATACTTAATAATTGCAATTTTAATACACAAGCAAAATAAGACCCCATCGCTACTTGAGACTGGCAGAGCTCTGTCTTGGGTTTGTTTTACTGTCTCTGGTGTCTTGCTGTTCTTTTGTATGTGAAGTTTTTTGCTCTAGGAGTTTGTTGTGCTTGCAGGGGGAGGGATAGGTGTACTTTTAGATTAAATTAAGAGCGAAAAAGAGTTTAGCTGAAGCAGTTTAACATCTGACACTTGTGCTGTGGATAGCTCACTGCTGCATCTTTCAGGCCCCTGGATTTGTTTTTCTTGTGTCTAGGAGTGCTGGTGTCCATTCTTCCGAAAGCAAAAGCATGCACCTCCTTTCCCCTCAGCCAACAAGGGCTAAGAAGTCATGGAGCTTTTTAACTGTAGGAACTGAAAACAGACAGTTTTGTCAGATATGTGTCCCTGAGCTGGGAGCTGAGGAAGGTAAAGCCGCTGTGCATGACTTTAGCTCCTGTAAGCTGCTGGGTGGAAGTCTGGTTTGCTCTGCTGGGAGGAATTGCCATTCTGGGTTTTTTTTTGAGGAATCTTTCTGGTTATGTTTCATTGAACTTCAAAATGTGGAGCTCCTTCTCTCTCCTGCTGTAACTTCAAACAAGACCCAACGCTGAGTTGCTGATTCACAGGTAGAAATGATCTCAGTAGGAAACCAAGCGATAAGCTTGTACGCCTCACCCACCGCTGTGCGGGCAGGCAGAGATGCACGCCTGTGTTCCTGGACAGGGAAGGGTCCGGTGTGGCATTTTCCACCTTGATGTTTGGGGAATAAACCTTCCTGGGGACGGGCATTATCCCGCGAGGGAATAGGAGATGGTGACAGTGGACAGAGCAGCTAGGTGGCACTGAAGGAGCTTGGTGCTCATGCCGCTCTGAAAGGGAGGATTGTTTCCTAGCAGTGCGTGACACAACGTTGGATGAAAGTGCCGTTAATTGCTGTACCCGTCATTGTCTGCCGGATCAGGCAGGGTGAGTGCCGGCAATGCATGACTGCGCCCCAGGCTTGGTTGCTCAAAACTCAGCTGTTGCCACTGCTGTAACGAGCACCAGTGTGGACACAGAGATGCTCTGCTTAAAACAGTGGCTCTAAAAAGACAGCAAGTGACATGTCTGCCTTCCAGATGATTTTTGTTCCCCAGTTTTACAGACTAGAGCATATAAAAAGACAAGTAAGTATTGCTGTCTCCCTGCCGTGAAGTTCCGTGTCCTTCTGGTCAAGACAGATTAACTCAGGGGATTCAGTGGGTTAATTCCTTCACCTCGGGAGACCTGGATGTCCAAATCCTGCTCAGGGCTCGTGAAAATGAAGAAGGTGGTTTAATGCAGCCTTTCCAGGAGGGCTGCGAGCAGCGTGCCGTCCCTTTTGGCTGGGCAGACCCTGACCTCTGCAGAGGGAAAGGCTGGGTCTTGACGTGCAGGGAGTTACTCAGACCATGCTGGCAAAACCAGGAGTTGTTTTCTGAGGCTTATGTTGCACCACCATCCCACAAAACCCCAAATTACAGGAGGGAAAAAAAGGATATATTTCTAAATTTATAGCTGAGATAATTACTAGAAACTTGAGTCATACTTAAAAGAGACGAAGTTTGTATCACACTCCTATGAAATATTCCAGCCTTCCCCAGAGTTTTGATGTTTTCACTCATATTTCAGTGATTAGGTTGTTAAAAACATAGTTAACATTAGAAAGTCTTGGCAATCTTAGTTCTGAATAGGGCAAGTATGGAGACAGGTTGCCTAAAAGGAATGCAGACATCCTATTTGCCTATTTTTAAAGGTGCTGCAGGAAAAAAAAGTGTTTCATGGTTACCCTTCGTAGCTGGATGTGGCTGTGACTGTACCTCCTGCTGTGTGCTTTCAGCCCTAATATGCTGCATGTTTTTTTTTCCTCCTGTTCTTCCTACAAGTTTCTGATAGGTGAAGTGTTGGAAATGCACCCACTGAAGCCACAGCCTGGAGTAAAAGTTGTGAAAAATGCGCAGTCTCTCCAGTTTCCATGGCTGCGTTTGTGTCAAATGTTGTCTTTTTGCTGTATTTTTAGCGATTTACAGTTTGCTGTGGTGTTTCTGGAACGTCTGTTAAACTGAATGTTTTTATCCTCTTACAGACGTGGCTGGATCCTGCCAAAGAAATCAAAAAACAGGTTCATGGTAAGTAGATGGAATTTAGCATGTGGGGGGGTGTGGTTTCTCCCCCCTTCCCTAAATAAGCATGACTTTGGTGGGTGAGGATGGATGAGAGTTCGAGTCAGGGTGTCTGGCAGAGATCAGCACCAGTTTGACCAGTCTGTGCCTCCTTTCTCTTCTTAAGTGCTTAGTGATGCTCTAGATTTACGAAAAAAAATGTCATTTCCTTGGGAAAACGTGGCTTGGGGTGTCTTTGCCCTCTGCAAACCCACGCTGTGCTTGCCGCTGTGCGATGCTGAAATGAGGGATCTGCTCTGTTGGAGGATGGGAAAATAGGTGCCAGTGGGAACCATTTAAATCTCAAAGGAGACTGTGAGAGCCTGAGGAAAATCTCATGCTGGAGCGACGTTTTGTGGAGTCTGAGGCTGTTTCTGGGTCCAGATCGAGGTACTGGAATGATAAATGACTGGAGTAGTATCAGGGCAAATAGCAGATGCTCTCCAAAGTTGTATTTTAAGGTCTGAATTAGTTCAAGATGAGGGCAGTGTCAAACTTAAATAAATTTTAGAGGCTTTTCTTTTCTCTCAGGAGCAGGTCTGACTGCTTCAAAAGTAAAATACTCTTTTATTAAAGTAAAATACTGGGTTTTTACATATGCTTTTGGTGGGGGCCACAGAGCAAAGTGTGTCATTATGTACGGACTGGGGGGAAATGCCACAGGGCTGCAGAGCAGGAAAAGCTCCTGCTGTTCCCAGCTTCTCTCTGAGTCGATAGCAGGGTGTGTGGCAAGGGCACAAGCTGCTCCAGCCGTGCCGTGCAGGGAAAATTCAACTTGTAAGGGTAAAGCGCAACTTGCTGTGGAATCTGACGCCTGAGATGGGTTTAGTGGCAAATTATTTGAGTTTATGGCAAATTATTTGAGTTTACTTGAATGTATGTTGAGTGTACATACGGGTGTGCATACACCATGTGAGTTGGTTTAGGAAACCTCTGCTGCCTGAAAAAATCTTCTTGGAGTAACTCGTTTTGAGCTGCGTGTAACGAAAACAACACGCCACGTGTTTAATCCCAGTTATGGTGTTGCATAAGAAGTAAATCCGAGAACTCTACATTCCCCTCTCCTCCCTGTTTGAGATTGCGGTAAATCTCCGAGTGAGTTAAGTGCAGGGGTATCTTCTCTTTCTGAAATAAATAAATGTTATTTTGAACAATAATGTTTAAGGGCACAGCCAGGGGTAGTTGTAGCTATGAATTAGTGCTTAACAGGTTGGCCAAGACTATTTTCTGTGGGTAAACATGATTATTGTCAAGGAAAAGAGGGAGTAACCCCTTCAGCTGTGTCACCTGAGGTGTCCACACCACGTGTAGTGCCAGTTCTGGGTGTGATTGTGTGGGGTCTCACCCCAGTTAATGCACGTAGTGGTGCTGTACAAGGTGTGCTGTATTTAAGCATTTAGGTCTGGACTTGTAAAGCTCTTCCCATCTCAGTGCCTGCTGGTTTCATCCAGAGATTGATGCTTGTATTGCGCTGAGTTCGAATCGTGGTCTGACTGCGGTGCATTAGGCTGCTGGGTGAATTAGCACGTGTGCTCCTTCCCAGAAATTTGGAAATTGGGCTGAGAGATAACACAATGCTAATTCATTAACTTATAGCCCACGCCTGACATCTCTTCATGAATCCTTCTTTTCAATCAATGAAAAAAAAAAGTAATTTAACTTAGCAATTAAGTTAATTTTTTTCACAAGTTGTGGTTTATTCATGTGTATTTGCTTGCCCTGCTTTGTTTTCTCCTGCTTATATCTTAGCTCTTGTAAATGAAATAATATCTTCTAGCATCTGTTTAAGCAGCAGCTAGCTGTGCGAGCGAACAGTATCAAAATCAGTGTTAAGGTCCACTGGGGATCCACTGATTTTGAGGATCAGATTGGATATTCCCGGCTTTTTGTAACAACTGACTATCACAAAGTTATTCTGGAGCGTTTATTTTTCTCAACCTCTTTGTAATTGCAGGAGGCCCCTGGGATTTTACCTTCAGTGTCAAGTTTTACCCACCGGATCCCGCACAGCTGACGGAGGACATAACCAGGTGAAGTACCTGGGAATGCAGGGAGCTCACTGAGCAAAGCCGTGTGTGCTTTCAGGAAACTAGAACTGCAAGACTGAACGGAAATTTTTAATATTCAGGTTTTATTCTGTCCTTGAGCAAAAGGATCAGATGTCTTAATGAGTTGGAGGGGTTTTTTGTTGCTGTTTTTAGCGGATATGTGGGATGCTTCTGCTCTTCACTGTTGTCCACGTGTGTGAGGCAGTATCATTTATAATCCTGGCATGTGTGTGTTTGTATAGGAAGGTGAATTTCTATTTAAACCAAAATTTTCTGATCATAAGTATCTTCTACTCCCTTTGCAGAGTGGAGGTGACCTTAAGTCCTCCTGTCCTCCATGGTGCTCACCCTGGGAATATTACCCCATAGTTCAAAATACAGGTAGAAATTAGAAACAGGCATCATGCTGCATTCATCAGTGGCGTTAAAAAAAAGACTCTGATCCTCAAGTTTCTTAAATTTCTCTGTGCTCTCTGTAAAAAGTATTTTGCTCCCCTCCCCCTGCCCCAGGTATTACTTGTGTCTTCAGCTCAGACAAGACATCCTCACGGGGCGGCTGCCCTGTTCCTTTGCGACTTTGGCTCTGCTGGGTTCGTACACAGTCCAGTCTGAGCTGGGAGATTATGATCCTGAGCTGCACAGTCCAGATTATGTCAGTGAATTTAAACTGGCCCCAAACCAGACGAAAGAGCTGGAGGAGAAGGTTATGGAGCTTCATAAAACATACAGGTAAGATGCAGTGGCTGGAACAGCTGGAAATAACGAAAATAATGGGGCTTTCTGGTATTTTCCCCACCTCTTTTGTATGCTTTTGGTTTCCTGCTGCACCGATTTTTATGTTGGCAACAAAAGCTTAAACATTAAGGTGTGAATTTTCAGCTACTCAGAAAATTGACTATTTTAAAAAGATTTAATATTTTAAAGTTATAACAAAATCCATCTAGAAGCTGGAATTCTTTTTTTTCCCCTGTGAAGAAGAAACTGTGTTTTTAGAAAGTCAACAAATGCTCTTTTTCAAAAACATAGCCATGAAAGTGGGTTTTATTTAATGTGATACTGCAATACAAAGTTCACTTATTTTAACCTTACCCTTTTTTTTATATATATTTTTGCTTTGGGATTTATGTGATTTGGGGACTGCAGTCTGGTTGGAGCAGATCCCGTCTCTGTGTACGTGCCATAGCCTGCAGCGTGTTTGGGGTTTTCCGCTGCACGGTCAGCAAGTAACACTGTATAGTGTGGAAGCATCCCGGATAATGCAGGAAGTGTGAACCTGCAGTTAGGCTGTCCTCCTCACGTTTCCCAGCGTGGCCACGATCAGGGCAGATGTGTCTTGTTCAGGTAGGCTTGAAGGACGCCTGGGAGCCCCTTTGGTACCAGATGGAAGGATCACAGCAACCAAACATCTTCCTCATCTTGTTCCGAGCTTATTTATGGGTTTGATGGACGGACCACTCGGTGAATAAGGAATTGGCTGGATGGCCGCACTCAGAGAGTGGTGGTTAACGGCTCAATGTCCGTGTGGAGACTGGTGACAAGTGGTGTCCCTCAGGGGTCCGTATTGGGCCCGGCCCTGTTCAACATCTTTGTTGGCGACATGGACAGTGGGATAGAGTGCACCCTCAGCAAGTTCGCCGATGACACCAAGTTGTGTGGTGCCGTCGACACGCTGGAAGGGACGGATGCCATCCAGAGGGACCTTGACCGGCTGGAGAGGTGGGCCAGTGCCAACCTCATGAAGTTCAACCAGGCCAAGTGCAAGGTCCTGCACCTGGGTCATGGCAATCCCAGGCACAAATCCAGGCTGGGTGGGGAATGGATTGAGAGCAGCCCTGAGGAGAAGGACTTGGGAGTGCTGGTGGACAAGAAGCTCAACAGGAGCCGGCAATGCGCCCTTGCAGCCCAGAAAGCCAGCTGCATCCTGGGCTGCATCAAGAGGAGTGTGGCCAGCAGGACGAGGGAGGTGATTCTCCCCCTCTACTCTGCCCTGGTGAGACCCCACCTGCAGCACTGTGTCCAGTTCTGGAACCCTGTTGTAGTTCAGCCCCGATCGGACCAGACTACGCAGTCTCTTTCTCACTCCCCCCACACTCCGAGAGAACAGGGAGAGAAAATATAAGGAAAAACGGCTCGAGGTTTGAGATAAGGACAGGGAGAAATCCTTAAAGTTACCGTCACGGGCAAAACAGACTCGACTTGGGGAAAACTATTCATTTATTACTACAAACAGCAGGATAATGAGACAGAGAACAAGATAACCTCCCCCCACCCCTCCCTCTTCCCGAGCTTAACATTATCTCTACTACCTTCCCCTCCCGAGCGGCATAGGGGGGAAGAGGGAATGGGGGTTGCAGTCAGTTCATCATACGTTGTTTTATGCCGCTGCTTCATGGTTGGGGGAAGAACTCCTCGCATTCCTCCCCTGCTCTGTTGTGGGGTCCCTCCCACGGGCCACAGTCCTTTGTGGAACTGCTCCGGCGTGGGTCATCTCTTCCACGGGTGCAGTCCCTCCAGAACGGCTGCCCCAGTGGGGCCTCCACGGGCCACAGCTGCCTTCAGGCATCCACCTCCCCCGGTACGGGGTCCTTCACGGGCTCCAAGTGGATCTCTGCTCGTCCGTGGACCTCCATGGGCTGCAGGGGGACAACCTGCTCCACCATGGTCGTCACCACAGGCTGCAGGGGAATCTTGGCCAGGAGCCGCATTACTCCTCCCCCTCCTTCTTCACTCACCTTGGCGTCTGCAGCCGTTCCTCACAACAGGCTGGTAGATGTCTCTCAGGATCCTTTTTACATCTTATTCACTTCTCATCTCCTCTCCACTTCTTGCAGCCGGGCCGGACCGAGTCGGGCCCAGTCGGCTGCCTGGCGGGAGGCCAGAGGGTGAGGCCTGCAAGGCCCATGAGGCTCGCGCTTCCCCCTCTCTGCCCCCCGCTCAGCTGCTTCACATCTTCTCTCCTCTCTCTCTTTTTTTCTGCTTTCCCATTCTTAAATACGTTATCGCAGAGGCGTTATCACGGATCATTCTGCTACCAGTTGGCTCGGCCTTGGCCAGCAGCAGGTCCGCCCTAGGCCCGGCCGAGTCCACTGAACAAAGGGGAGCGACTTCTAGCAGTTTCCTACAGAAGCTACCACCTTAGGCCCCCCCCCACTAACAAAACCACGACAAACCCCCAACACAAGAAGGACATGGACCAGTTGGAGAGGGTCCAGAGGAGGCCACGAAGTTGATCAGAGGGCTGGAGCACCTCTCTTATGAGGACAGGCTGAGAGAGTTGGGGCTGTTCAGCCTGGAGAAGAGGAGGCTCCGGGGAGACCTTAGAGCGGCCTCCCAGTGCCTAAAGGGGGCTGCAGGAAAGATGAGGAGAGACTCTTCAGTAGGGCCTATTGTGACAGGATGAGGGGTGATGGTTTTAAAATAGAGGGAGGTAGATTTAGATTGGATAGTAGGAAAAAATTTTTTACAATGAGGGTGGTGGAGCACTGTCCCAGGTTGCCCAGAGAGGTGGTGGATGCCCCATCCCTGGAAACATTCCAGGCCAGGTTGGACGGGGCTCTGAGCAACCTGATCTGGTTGGAGATGTCCCTGCTCCTTGCAGGGGGGTTGGACTAGATGACCTTTGAAGGTCCCTTCCAACTCTAACCATTCTCTGATTCTATGATTCTGTTTTCATAGATGCTCTGAAGTGCTTGGATTGCAGAAGCTGTGCAGAGCAGAGGGCTGGCGTGGAGAGTGGCCAGTGACAGCTTCTGTGCTCTCCCAGAGATACATTTGGGTTGTAAGGGGAAAAAAAAAAAAGAAAAAAAAGCCCATAAACCACTCAGTGACACCAAGACCTTCAGCCAGCTGCCCCTTGACCTGTGAAAAGCTGCTGGCTGATGCGCTCATCATGAGAACAGAGCGAAGACGAGAGCTTCTTGCAGGCAGACGGGAGCTAATAACCTGAGTGCGGTAGGGATGGGTGGACGTGTCCCCCTGGCTGCGACCAGAGCTACAATTAACACCTCACTCAACCCCACAGATCAATACTTTAAATTGATTCCCCTCCATTTGCACGAAGAGAAGAGGAAATGAGGGAAAATAAGTGCGGGATGGCTGACAAGTTTCATGGCTTGAAGTCAAAGGCCGCTGGCTGTGCTAGGAGTGGCAGATCACGTTGCTGAATTATTCATGGCTTCATTAGAGGGCTACATCAAGATACAGGACGTAGTCACATTTAATCTGCTCGTGTGTGCGGGAGGGAGGAAATAATACGTACCTGTTTAATTTCTGGTCTGTATTCTGTGAATATTAAACTGTCAGAGGGTTTTCAGTGGGAAGACTCTGCTAAACCACGCGCTGTCTCTTGCTCCTTCATTCACAAAGCAGAAGGCGTGCGCTGAAGATGGTGACGGCTCCTCGGTCTTTTGTAGAGGATCGTCCTTGCGGTCGTCTTTGTCTGCCCTGTCTCCCACCGCTAAAACCTCTGTTTACATCACATGCAAGATGTATGCGAGCGCTCAATAAAAAAGACGTCAAAGCAGGGAACAAAAAGAAATGCATACAGCCGAGTACCCTCCCGACAGAGCTGTTAGATGTACCTCTTACACCAGAAACTTATTAACAGGGGCACTTCAATGACATTGATAACAGCCTCCATCATCAGGATGTTTCTGTTAAGCAAAGTTGTGTTGCATTGCCCCTCCTGCAGTCAGGGTACCATCTGTTCCCAGAAAACATCTCATTCATCTAGGCTGCCCCAGCAGGAATCGTCGCCGAGCGGTCTCAGCTGTCCTTGCCTTTGGTTTGGAGAACAGTAGCTGGGTTTGGCGGGGATCCAGAGGCAGGAGGTCTGGGAGGACCATACCTGTCACCCTCTGCCTTCAGCTGAATTGGTGCTTCTTCCACAGAATCAGGTTTTGTGCCCCATGCTGTCTGTAGAGCTCCACAGAAATAAAGTGCATCTATTTTATGAGGATGTCTCAAAGCACAAATTTGTGCGTTCAGGGTAATTTAATAATTCATCATCTGGGCACAGATTTCTTTTAGATTTTCTTTTGCTTTTAATCTAACGAGTAAATGGTTATGTGAAGTCTAATCTGTCCCCTCCTCAAAGCGGCAGTTATGGGAATCCCAAGCCCTTTCTCTCTTTCCCCAGATCCATGACTCCAGCCCAAGCTGACCTGGAATTTCTTGAGAATGCAAAAAAGCTGTCTATGTATGGAGTCGACCTTCACCAAGCCAAGGTGAGAATCAGCGTGTGTGCACCTGCCTGTGGATTTTGTAGTTTGATTATCCTTCCCTTGCAGGAGCGAGTTTACGGGAATTCTGGAAACACAGGCACAGAACAGAAATGTCTCAAGTGTTCTTGCAAGAGAAGTGATTCTTCCTGATTGCCTGTTGTTTATATATTATGTAAAGCTTGACAAAGCTACTGATGTAGACAGGTCCTTGCTCTGAGGAGCCTGGACTAAGGCTCTGACCCTGCAAGGTGAGCCTCTCTGCTCACAGAAATGCAGGGTAGACTTCAGAGCAGCCCTTTGAGCAAACAGCTGCGCAGGAGAGATCGGCAGAAGGGAGAAAGCTGTAAGGAGAAACGCAAAGGAAAAGCAAGCCTGGCCCTGGCTGCACAGGAGCTGGAAGCTGAAGTTTGAGTGATGGGGAGATTAATTTGGGGGCAGACCAAAGGAGTAATTTGGAAGGCAGGCATTGACCTGAAACTTGGAACCCTGACACTGCTTCAATCCTTGTCTGCTTTCCCAGGACTTGGAAGGAGTGGATATCACTCTGGGAGTCTGTTCCAGTGGCCTTCTTGTTTACAAAGATAAACTGAGAATCAACCGCTTCCCTTGGCCCAAAGTGCTGAAGATTTCCTACAAACGCAGCAGCTTCTTCATTAAGATTCGGCCTGGGGAGGTAAGTTCTCACCTCTTTGTGCTTGTGCCTTCCTTCATGGCCTTCTGATTATCACCATGTGTGCCTCACTGAAACAAGGTGGGAGGAGGGAGCAAGCTTTTCTCTGCATGGGCGTTTTGTACTCTGTTGGGTTGCTGGTCTTGGCGTGGTGTTGAGTCCAGGTAGAGCTCGCTGACCTCGCTGAAGCTGTAAACCGGTGGGTGACAATTTACCGTGTCATCCAGCACCACCTCCTGGCACTGCGTGGTATTCCCAGCATCCAGGGGAAAGCGGTGGGAAGTTTGTAGTTGAAATTGAGAGAGGACTAACTCCTTTTTTGTAAATTGGGCAAGACAAAGACTCTTTGTCTCACTTAAAAAAAAATACTAAAAAAAACCCTAAAACAGACACATAGCTTTTCACGTAGGCTGCAGCAGGCAGGAGGTGGCTGCCCTGACGCTGCCTCTCATGAATGGGGAGATCCCTGGAGCAGCCTGGCTACTGGAAACATGTTAGGGAGAGAGGCGACAATGAGAGCCTGCCTCTTTCCTCCTCTTCCTCCTCCTACTTCTGCTGCCATGACCCAGCCTTGCAGGGCAGGAAGTTTTCAGCCACATCCCGCAACTGGGCAGCATGGCAGGGGGGTAAATGAGTCTGGCTGCAAAACCCACGGCACGCTCCTCTGCAAATCCCCGTACATTTCGGGAGCTGAGTGGGGCTTGTGGCCAAGCCCTGTCTTTTCTCGAACCTGAGCTCCTCCCGCACATCGTGTAGTGAGTTCAGCTGCTCTTGGGCTAGAGCAGCAGTTTGTGAACAGGTCAGTGGGCTGGGGACTGGGCTCCTGTCACATTTGTTTCTTACTATACCTAAATAACTTAAATTTTCTGCAGCAAGAACAGTATGAAAGTACAATTGGGTTCAAGCTACCAAGTTACCGGGCAGCGAAGAAGCTGTGGAAAGTATGTGTTGAACATCATACATTTTTCAGGTGGGTTTCCTAAATGGTAGGCTCGCCTTGGAGAACTAATGCTTTAGATTAGCTGCTGACAATGAGCACTCCTTCAGTGTTCCTTGGTGTTTCACAAAATTTGGAGTGAAACGGTTGGAGAGGCATGAAGTGTTTATATTGCAATAAACTTCTAGGCAGTTTCTGCTTCGTAAGATACATAAACCGGAAGTCTTCTAGCTTATGTACATGTGGGGCTTATTGTTAGGGTATGTTGTTTTGTTAATCAAGTGTATGCAGAGACTTCTGTAATTTGTGTTTTATCTTTACCTGCTGCTTGCATCTGGAGGTAGGATTTTTAAATCGTGCATGTGGTTTTCAGGCTGACTTCCACCGAGGCCATCCCGAAGAGCAGGTTCCTGGCGCTGGGTTCCAAGTTCCGCTACAGCGGCCGGACGCAGGCGCAGACGAGGCAGGCAAGTGCCTTGATAGACCGACCCGCTCCGCAGTTCGAGCGGACGGCAAGTAAGCGAGCCTCCAGGAGCCTCGATGGAGGTGAGTGTCTGCTGCCTCTTCCCTCTCCCTGATTGGATTCTGCAGGATGCTGAAGTACTCCTTAAATACAACCTAAATTCCCTGCTTTAAAGAATAAAAAAAGCATAACTTCTCTCTTTAATACAAGACCTGGATATAGAATGCAAACCGATAGTAGCACTAGCAAGAACTGACTGACAAAAAGGTTGTAGGTGGGTGCTGAAGGCTTATGGCAAAGTTCTGGTCGTAAAGATATTTCCTCATTCAATCTCAACACATTTTCCTTTCAGTAAATCAGGAATTAAGCTATTATAGGCTCTGTTTTGTTTAACATAGCTTCTTAAATTACGTTGTTTTCCTTGAGGGGGAAATTTTGTGCCACAACTGTGTGAAACTTTTTCAGTGTCTCTTAAAGCGATGCTAATGTTGCAGTTTGTGGCATAGCAATTAAGTGGGCTCATTCCAGAAGTTTTTAAGAGAGCAGCTGGCTAGAGGAGATGAGGCATGGAAGGGAGAGGGCCTACATTTGCTTCCTTTGATCTGGGTCATGGGGTGCCTGTAAAATTAGGATTCAGGGCAAGGGGAGCATCATTTTGCACCAAGGGCACCTGATGGAGCAGGAACAGCAATACTTTGAGCCCCAGGGTCTTGCTGCAACCCAGGAGGGAGCAGGGCTGTCCCAGTGCCTTGCAATCAGCAGCAGCCAGGCTGCCCCTGCTCCTGGTGTGGGTTTACAGGGCTCAACAACACCCCGAGCCTGGGCTTCGTGCCTCAGGGCCAGGAGGGAAGGGCTGCTTCTTTTCAGCTCCGTACCACAGCAAAGCCAAACGCCTGCTTACCTGCAGGACACCCAGACAAGGGGACTGGCACTGTTGGTGGCCCCTTGGCCATGCCCTGTAGACCATTACGACCCCAGATGAGTAGAGAAATCCCTGCTGCCATCCCGCACCCAAATGCCAGAGCTTGGAAAAGAGCAGCCTGTGAAAGTAATGCTTCTGTCCCCGCTGAAGCCTGCAGCCTTTTTCCATCTGCTGTGGGCAGTCGTTAACATGTGCCCCATTTCTTCAGCTAAACGTGCGACTCAAAAAGTTGAGTTCAGAGCCGTAGAGGAAGAGAAGCAGGAGGAGGTGGTGGTGGTTGAGGTTCCTGAACCAAAACCCGCGGATCAGATCCGAGAGAAGCCAGGTATAGCTGTGGTGGTGGCTACAACTCATCTGCAGCGCCTTTCCTATCCTTTACATGCTTGTTCCTGACAACTCAAAAGTTTCACCAAATCTGGCGGCTTTCTTTTTCATTTCTTTGCAAGAAGAGTTTCACAGTCAGAGGACAGGCAGCCTGGCAGCGCCCCGGCTCTGGGAGATCCATTAAATTTCCACCCTGCACCACGTTAGACAGTAATTATTGCGGGGAGGTGGGGAAAAAGTTTAGGATGTGTTGGCACTTGAGAACTGTCTCCTTATTAAATTTGGGTATTTTTGTAAATGTAGATTAGAAAACTTTTAAGTTTGATCTTGAAACTTCTTGTAAAGCTTCTGAAATTCTTCATCCCGGGACCTGCTTGCCATTTTTTAAGCCTATTCTGGGTTGTTTGTTTTGTTATATTTTTTTTCAAGGTTTGAGAAATGTCACCCATTTTGCTACATGGAGCTTATCTCTTTTAAGACTGGTTCTATTAATAGTCATACCCTTAAGAGGTGTGTAGGTACAACAGCATATTTGAATACTAATAAGTGTAACACAGCAGCGATGATGTCAAATTTTTGCAATCTTCATCACTTGTTCAATTACAAATGCCTGTGGTGCATTAGAGGCAGAGACAGTTCATATGCAAGTGCGTTGTGTGCTGCTTCCACTCTGAATTTTTTTACAGCATGCTTTGACATCACTGTTTTTCTGGTATGAACTCTAGAACAAGTTTTATAAAGTAATGTGGCAGCCTGGCTCCCCACACTGTCTTGCCTTGAATTCCTGCTCGTCAGCATCACCTGACGGGGAAAGCCTGTCCTTGTAAAAACAGAAGATGGAGAATTAGCGCTTAAGACACCAGGTTGGATGGCTGTATGTTCTTAATTTTTAGATTTGAAGTTGATCACTCAAGTGCTTTTAATTAAAGCTGCCAGTTTTTATATAGGTTTTTATCTGAAAGAGCCTGGGTGTGTTTTCCCTGGGTTTTACCAGCCAGCACCTGTGTCTCCCCAGACTTTTGCAGGCAGAGCCCGTCCTCGTACTGCACCTGAGAGCCGTCCGTGTGTCCCCACGTGTCCCTGCCTGGGCAAGAAGCCTGCAAAGCTTATTTGTGCTGGCTTTTTCCCCCTCTCACCCAGTACAGGTTGGGCCTGGCAGCACTAGAAAGACTGACATGCAGCTGCTTGGTGAAAAATTACTGTTGAGCTGCCTGGTTTAAAAACCTTGTTGTTCTCAGCCGCTGCCTTGGAGAGGGACCTCCTCTCACTCTTTGCTCTGCTGCAGCGACCATCATGTGCCCCCAGCCGCTCTATTAATGCACACAAACCTCTTTCTAGCCAAACACACTCTTGAAACTTTTGAAATGAAACCCATTGCAGAGGAGGAAGAGGAGGAGGAGAAGGTAGAGGTGGTTAAGGTTCCTGTTGCCAAGCCAAAGTTACCGGAGCCCTTGCAGACGCGGTCAGGTACAACAGCAGCGGCATTTGGCATTGGTGCGGCTGCTGGGGCCGCCCGTGCTGTGAGCTGCTGGGTTGAAGTGATGCAGTGCTGTAGGACAGAGGCTGTGTTGTTTGCAGTGGTGTTTGTTGCTGTTAAAAATCACATTGGCTTTGCAAGTGTGCCGCAGTACCCGAGCGCTGCTTTACTGGGGTGAGACGAGGAGGTGCCGTGCCGCGGCTTGGCTGTGTGTCTGTGTGCTAATGAGTGTGCAGTGGCCTTGCAACACTTTTCTCTTACTGTCCCTTCTTGTAAGGTTTGTTCCCCTGAGATGCGGAAATGTACAGTGTCTGAAAATCAGGTGGTGTGCTCCGGGACTGCTGGGGGTCACCTACACTCTGCTTTTTTTCTTCAGTAGGGATCCAGCTTCTTCCTTAGTTGGGATCTTTTTTCAGAGCAGCTTCGCTGCTGCACGCAGACGCACCCTAATTGTATTAAAAGGAGAATTGGTTAGTCATTGCAGGAGGAGGAGATTGAGAGGTAACTGGGAACGTCACCTCCTCTCTTGAATATTATGAAAAACACTAAACCAGCCCCTCTGCTTAGACACGAGGATATTCCATGGGATGGGCTGCAGCAGAGCTGCTGGTGCCAGACCCAAGCACATCCAGGGCTCTCTTGCTGCTGCTGGTCCTTCTTCTCATTCACCTCCTGCACTTTTCCCTTCTCTTGACACTTTTGTTCCCAGTAGGGACCATTTTCTTGGCCAGGATGATGAGGATTGGTATTTCAAATCTCATATTTTCATAGAATCATAGAATGGTTAGAGTTGGAAGGGACCTTCAAAGCCCACCCAGTCCAACCCCCCTGCAAGGAGCAGGGACATCTCCAACCAGATCAGGTTGCTCAGAGCCCCGGCCAACCTGGCCTGGAATGTTTCCAGGGATGGGGCATCCACCGCCTCTCTGGGCAACTTGGGCCAGTGTTCTACAACTCGCATGGTAGAGAAGTTTTTCCTAATATCCAATCTAAATTGGATTTAAATTAGGGCCTGTGCGAACAGTAGTTTTAAATTGAAAATGCTGAAGGGATCTTCTGGATGGCACTTTGGAGTGGCGCATAGTTCATGCGAGGCTGTTTTCTGCACGGCTAAATCTAAAATCTAAATCTACCTCCCTCTATTTTAAAACCATTACCCCTCATCCTTTCACAACAGGCCCTGCTGAAGAGTCTCTCCCCATCTTTCCTGCAGCCCCCTTTAGGCACTGGAAGGCCGCTCTAAGGTCTCCCCGGAGCCTCCTCTTCTCCAGGCTGAACAGCCCCAGCTCTCTCAGCCTGGCCTCACAGCAGAGCTGCTCCAGCCCTCTTATCATCTTCGTGGCCTCCTCTGGACCCTCTCCAACTGGTCCACGTCCTTCTGATGTTGGGGGCTCCAGAACTGGACACAGTACTCCAGGTGGGGTCTCACCAGGGCAGAGTAGAGGGGGAGCAGCACTTTTTGCTGTGCTGTGCTTAAACTGTCATGTGTCAAAACAGCTGAAGGTAGTAAATCAAGAAAATATAACAAAAATAATGCAGTTCCGGACAGAATATCAAAGGAAAAGCCTAGGATCTTTTATTATTTTCCGCACGTGTCTTGATGCTCAGAAGCGTTGTGAGAGAAGCAGGAATTCCTAAAGAGAGGTGGTCATACAGATTTTACTGATGACAGTATTTCCTTTGCTGCTTCGTCTTCGAGGTGGCGTTTTAACACGTCCATGACTTTTTTAGCCAAACATACTCTTGGCAATGTTGAGATAAGCCCAATTGGAGAGGAGGAGGAGGAGGAGGAAGGAAAAATGGTGGTGATCAGAGAACTGGAGCCCATCCCGAAGGAGTCAGGTACCGCCGCGACGGCTTTGCACGCCCAGCATCCTCCTCGTCCCAGCTGTCCCTGCCATCTTACCATCCTTCTGTACGAGCTCTCCGGTGGCTGTCACCGCTTCCATGGCACAAATAATACCAGGACACTGCACCGGTTGTCCTTCCAAAGGGATAATACAATGTCTGGCTCACAGAAATGAACTGCCATGCTGAAGACAAGGAAGGGAGATAATGGAAATGACGGTGGTGGTTCAGGGTTTTAGGGTGGATTTGCAGCAAGATGCGGGTGTCTAGGAGTTTGTCTTAAGAGTGTAATTCCTGTCTCTGAAAAATCAGGTTCTTTTTTGCCCCTCCCCCTTGTATGTTTTTGGCCACATGGATGATTTATTCTGTACACTTTTCATACACACAGATGAGATGCAGTTGCCTTTTCAGTGAAACAGGAGCTCTTACTAAGGAGTTACTTGAAATTACAAATTTTTTTTCTAATGCCAAATTTTTTGGTGTCTTTGACTAGCTGGATGGACACTAGTAGCCTACATCAGGAGATCTAAACAGCTTATTGCATCTGTAGGTACCCACAGTGAATTAGTTGGGGCTTGCTTTGTCACGCAGTATTGGCTTGAATATTTCAGAGGTGTCGGGTTTTTCGGGTGTCAGGAACTGCCTGGGAAACCAGGAATCAAAGGAAAGAGTAGGCAGTTGATTTTGTGTGTACTTAGTGCTTGTATTTAAGACTGTCATCCTCTGGAAAGATGATTTTTTGGCAGCATGCTGTTCATTTCTGCACTGTCACTGATCTGGAGACGCTGGATATCCTCTCGCAGCGATGGGCTGCAGCAGGAGATCCCCATCTCGGACACACAGCCCCAGCCTGCTCTGAAACCCGCCGGGAAGTGGCTGTAAAGTTTTATAGAGCAATGCTTGTTGATTATTTTGTGTCTGATTTGCTGAAAAGATTGAGGAGATGGGGGAAAGCCTGTGCTGCCCTTCCAGAAACCATCTGTTTCTGGTTGAGGAGATGCCAATGGGTCAAGAACTCACTGCAGCTGCTGTTTCTATTTTAACGGCTGTGTTAGGATGGACTTCTGTGTCTGGTGTGTGTGAAGGACCCAGAAATCGATGGCACAGCGTCAAAAATAGATTTGCCTTTCTTGGTGTGGCTTCTCTGCAGAGTGCAAGCTTGCTTTTTGTAAACCATCTGTTGTGGGGTTTTATTTTATTTTATTTAAACCATAAGGAAAATAATCTCAACTTTTCCGTACTAAGTGCACAAGCTGCTTTGCTCACCATCTTTATTTCTTTTCCCTTTTTTTCCTCCCTCCTCTTTTTCTTTTTAAATGACAGCACTGTAATTTGGAAAGACTCTGCCTGGCGCTTGGAAATGTTACCCACTCTGAACCTTGTCCCTGTCTCTCTCTCCCCCATCCTCAGCGGTGGCCGTGATAACCCCCGAGAGGAGTTCCCGTCCCACCTCTGCCCCTGCCATCGCTCAGAGCCATGCTGCAGAACCAGTCCTGGCTAAGCCCGATGGGAAGGACGTGGTCGCTGCCTCTAAAGTAGAAAAGGAAGCAGCGAAACTCGATGTGAGGCGTGAAGAAATCCCATCGGAGAAAGCCAAGCCAGAGCTAGCCGATGCATCAAAGGTATGTCGGACCAGAATCCCTTTGGAAGAGATTGTGGTGGGCTGGAGCATTGGCTCTAGAAACTGCCCCGGAGCAGCAGCTCTGTGCACTTCCCCTCCTGGGCAGCCAGGGGTTTATTCCTTGTGCGGACCTTGGATGGCGGTGAGGTGCGGGAGTCTGGGTCCCAGGGAAATCCCAGCCCTGGCCCTCCAGGTGCAAGGAAGGAGGAGGTCCAGGGTGGCTGGAGTTTGGTGGTTGCACTCAAACTGAATGCAGCTCACTGATACATGGTTAAAAAAGCTGGCAGGAATCGCACAGGGGTTCGTGGTAGTTGAATTTGGAGCTGACATTGCTGAGCTGTCCTTGCCGATTCCTAGTACGACAGCAGGAGCAATTCCAGTGAACAGGTGATAGGGATCTGCTCCGCAGCCCAGCGCCTGAACGCAAGTGTTTTTGCATTGATAGGCTTTCGCTGGGAGAGCTGGTAATAGATTTCTGCAAACTGGGCTAAAACTTTATGTGTGAATGGCTGTGTTGAGACCCTGGGCAGCTTATTGTTTAAATGAATTTTTTTTAAAACATTATTTGATCTTTCTACAAATGTCTGAGACCTCTGCTGGTGTTGGTCTGTATGTGTTGTTCTCGTAAGCTGAAGTAATGTGCAAAATTATTGTTCATGTTACAGTGCCCTTAATATTCTGCAAATGTTACTGACTGAAACCTTCCAGCATGGCAGCAGAGGTGTATACCCTGAGATATAATTTTCACATTAGTCTGAATATTGAGCTGTTCTCAGCACGACTGGAGCCACATTTTTGCTGTAACGCATCACGCAGTGGGTCTTGTGTGGCATACTCCACAGGAGAGATCACTGTTTATTCATGTTGGGAGACAAAGGTGAAGAAAGAAAAACTGCTTAAAAAAAATTTAGGGCCTGTGCGAACAGTAGTTTTAAATTGAAAATGCTGAAGGGATCTTCTGGATGGCACTTTGGAGTGGCGCATAGTTCATGCGAGGCTGTTTTCTGCACGGCTGCTCACCCTCCCTAGTACTGAACTGAGAACAAGGAAATTTTATTCATCCCTTCTCACTCATTACAGAGTTTTTCCTAAATGCTTAAACACCGGATTATTATTTTTTTTTCTTTAAATTGTAGGTGTAGGAGGAAATTGTGGATTTGAATGTGCCAAATATACCCTGTTTCTCAAATGTAGCTTCTTTTAACTTCTTTTAACACCCACCGATGCTGTCGCCTTCGGAGTATTTGGCAATCCGGTTTGCCCGGATACTCCCTTAAAGTGTTAAGACAGTCTTGTCTCTCTGCTTATGGACAGTAAAGAACTTAATTAGTGATGTGAGGTTTGATTTTATAGATAGATCTCATCTCGCTGACTCTGTGAACCTAATACCTGTTCCTAACAAATAATTGTCTGGTTCGAGAAGGTCTGTGTAACTTTGAGCACGTTGCTTTCGATAAGGATTTCACTGGGAGATCTGGCTGCAAATGAAATGGGAAAACATTGTCTGGCAAAGCTAACGCGAGTGGGAAGAAGCACTGGAGAGCACTGGTTTCAAATGCAAATAATTCTCCAGCTGGAGGAATTATTGTAACCGTGCTGTTCACTAACAGACTGCCGGAGAGCTGCGCTGTCATTAACTCTTTCCGGAGGACTGCATGTTGGTTTTTGCATGTTCCCCCAGCATTTCAAAACCAACTTTATGCAGCTGTGTTTGGAAACTAAATGGTCTCTTGGAACAAGTCTACTAACAAGAAATGTTTTTACCAATTTATTTCTTAAATGTAGGTGAGAAAAGCGCACATTGAGGTCACAGTACCCACCACGAATGGTAACCAGCCCCAGGTTTGTGCTAATAATTCGGTTAGGTTGCTCACTTTTTTTTTTTTTAAGGTTAAACAGTGAGGTTCAACACAGTTAAATGAACCAACAACTTTTTTTTTTCTTTTTTTTTTTCTTTTTTTTCTTCTTTTTTTTTATCACTGCCCAACAGCAGCAGCCTGCAGAAAAAGAGGAAGAACTGATAAGAATGAGGAAGGTTAGCCATTTTACATTTTCACCACATAAATTTGCCATATCATTCATGCATCTGTAACCTATTTAAAAAGACAGTCCTCCAGTTTCTTCGTGTACTTTGGATTGGGTTTTTATTTTTTTTTTTTTTTTTTTTTTTTATTTAAACTGCGGCTGTCAAATACTTGATTTTAAAATTGATAGGTTTTTGTCCCATAGACAGTCTAATTGCTAAAATTACGCATGTTGAATGTTCAGGAAAAACACACTTGGTTTGATTTAGAAAATTTATTTTCTCTTAACAATTTCGTTAGAAACCAAAGAAAACTGTATATATTGTATTCCACGAAATGCAAGAAAATAAAAAAGGTATAATCCTTTTTTTGTATTGATCAAGTAATAGGACATATACCCAAGGTGGGAGGGGTGGTTAGGACATAGTTACTCCTCACACTGAGACCTTACAGCAGCAGCGCAGCCTCGCATGCTGGGGTGGGCACGCATCGCTGTCAGGAATATGAAGTTGTGACTTCGTGCGAGGCTTCCACAGAACACTGGTGAACTATCTCTTTGTGGCGAGCGATAGAAGCGAAGGCAAAAGCCGAGGAACCCCTGGGAGCTGTCTCTTTAAAGGACTCATTGCATTTCCCCATTCTCCATAAGCAAGACCCCCATTTCCCGGTGGTGGCCCCACGCTGGCGTCCGTGCGGCTGGGTCCCCACCCCACACTGGCACAGCGCTGCGCTCCCAACATTGAGTTAACTTTTTTAATTTGCCAATTTGTCAGTCCCGCAAGAACAACATTTAATTTTTTGTGCTTTTCTTTTTGTTTGTTTGTTTTTTTTGTTTGTTTGTTTTTTTGTTTGTTTCCCCCTTTTCTTTCATTTTCACAGAAAAGATCAAAGAGGCTAGATGGTGAAAACATTTATATCAGGCATAGCAATTTAATGTTGGAGGTTTGTATGAACTTGAAGCTTTTTTCAGTTGCGTTTGCCTACACCTTCTGCATCTGTGCTGAACTTTTTCTTCCTCTTCTGCTGCTGCCTTTCTTTTTTGCATGCTGTTGCATGAAAGATGTTTTTGTTTTTTAAATATGCTTTTGCATGGTGGCGGTGAACATGACGATGTGCAGGCGTTCTTCCTTCTGCCTCTTCTGACTGTCGTTCTCTCATACTTACCCAAAATATATGATTGGCAGAGCTGCGCGCTCAGGTCTGCTCTTGGACCCGCTGGGTGACACAATGGCATGGATCGTGGCAGAGGGGCTCATTTACAAGTTTCTCTTTTCTTGAAATGAGTTATTTTCCTGGGGAAAAATGCAAAATTGAGCGTAAGGCTGCAGGTCTGAACTCCTCCGTGGAGTTCAGACCGCTGTGATGTCCACATGGCTTCAGACAGGAGCAACTCCTTTTGGACATTGCCGCTGCTCCTACAGCGATGCTTGTGATCCTCCTCTCAACACTCGCTTGCTGTGCAGCATTTTTAACGCACCCCTGGGCCCCATCCTGCGTGGGCACCGGGTCCCCTCGGAGCTGGCGCGGGGGCTCAGTGGCCGTGGGCGGTGCGCGGGCGGATGAGAAGCCATTGATCCCTGCACGTGCAGCTGTTCCCTGCAGCTTTGTGAGCCCTATACACTTGATTTTTTCTAAGCACAGTCTCAGAACAGACCATGCCAGTCATATATTTTAACTTTTTTTAATAAACTGTGTTATGGAAGACTTTTTGTGGCTTCTGATACTCTGTTACGTGTTTCTACTCAAACTTGCAGCACCAGCAGCTGGTAGGATTTCCCTGTTGGTTTCTCTTGCAAGTGAAGTGTACTAACTGCCTTCTCATCTCAATTTTAAAAGTTTTGCAGCTTTTGGGTGGTTTGGTGGGGTTTTTTTGTTGTTGTTGTTGGGTTTTTTTTTGTTTGTTTTGTTTTGTTTGTGGGTTTTTTGGTTTTTTTTTTGACTGCTTTCAGCCATGAGCAAAGGGTCTGTGGCACGATGGGCAGAGTTTGGCCGCCGTCGGAGCGCTGTGAAGACTTTCCCTGCTGCTTTCTTTCATCCACCTCAAGCAGCTCCATCTCCCCAACCCCAAACAGAGCTTTCTCATTGCTTCTAAACCCCCGTTTTCCTGTTAGTCCAATACTTGGCTCTGGCATTCTTCTCCAGCACCATTCCTTTTCCGCTGCTGTCCTCACTGGTTCTGTTGCAGGTGCTCCAGCCATCCCCTAGACAAGGGCTGACCCCAGCAGCTCACTCCCTTGATTCCATTTTTTTTTTTTTTTTTTTTTTCCTCCTAACTCCGTGCATTTGGCAGATCAGACGTTTTTCCAGCAGACCTCACACTGCTGAAGCAGGGCAAAACGGGAGGAAAAAGTGTTAACGCTTAGTGAGCTTGTTCCTCAAGATGCTTTCAAGACCCATTGTGGCTCCAGGTGGCTCCTCGTGGCTTTAGCTTCTCCGCAAACGCTCCCAGGACCAGTTCTTGCTCAGTGGTGTGTAGCCAAGGTAGTCTTTCTCTCTTCTCTAAACAAGGAGAAGCTGTAGAGCTCCTGGACCCAGGCAGGGATTTACCCTGGAGTCCTCAGCAGGCTTATTTGAGCTTTTTTTTTTTTTTTCTTTTTTTCTCTTCTCCCCTAACTAGCAGACACTTGCCTTGTTTTGGCATCCGGCCAGGATGAAAGCACCTCTTCCCCCCCCCCCCCCTCCCACCAGAACCGTGCCAAAAAGAGCAAATGTTGTTAATGAGGCATTTGGGGCTGTAGCCCTGCGGAGGTCCCAGGTGAGCTGCAGGGACGCAGGTTTTTGGGGAGGGAACCATCCTTTAGGGATGCATTTACTCTCCCATTTTCTAAAATCAATGGGCCAAGTATCAACTAAAAGCACAAAAATAGTGAAATTTCCCAGTGATACTTTTCCTGACCTTCATTTCCCTCTCTCTAACAGCGAGGCTTGCTGCTTTTTGGCACTGTCCAGAAAAGTTGTTACCTGGCTTCTGCCTATTTTATGCTAAAGCTTTGTTTTCAAAAAACTCTGGTTTGCTTGCAAGGAAAAGCTCTTTTTAAACAAGTTGCAGAGCGCTGACTTGCCGTGAAGTCTGTGCATTTATGCTGTAAACTGGCATCAGAGAGTAGAAATCTGGCTTTTTCCAGATGAGGAATTTTAGCAGGAGTTTCTTGTTTGATCTGGCATAAAGTAAATTCTCTGTTCGATTTTAGAGGGCTGTCATCTCATCTTCATTTCAGAAGTCTAAAACCTCCTGGGGTAGCTCCTGGAGGGATGAGATGAGAGTGGGGAAACAAGTAATTGAGATATTCTGGGAGCAAAGATAATTCCTGGTAGGATGAAAGAGAAGTAGGTATAAATAAAATTCAGAAAATATTTTCTTAAACATTAACTGCATTTATACCTGTGCATTTTCAGACTAGCAGAGCATAAAGAAAGCGAACCCACCCAATCTAAAGGCATTAAATTAAATAACCCAAACAAACCTATTATTGCAATTTTTAAAAATTCCCTGTGGGGAAAACCCATGAGACGGCACCTCAGCTGTCATCTCTTTTAGTGTCACTTGAGATGAACCCAGGGCACATCCCGCTCCTGGACGAGACCCCACTCCCTGCCGCTCGCAGTTTATCCCTATTAATACGAGAGGAAAGAGGAGAGAGGACGTTCCCTTTGTGTGTTTGCAGTGTGGGCACAATTGATGGAAGTCGGCAACAACTCCGCTGAGCGCAGCTTTGCTATGCGGCAGGCTAGGCGAGCGCTGGTGACTCCGTGTTTCACTTACCCTGTCCTTTTGCTGGTAGGATCTAGATAAGACCCAGGAAGAAATCAAGAAGCATCACGCCAACATCAGTGAGTTGAAGAAGAACTTTATGGAGTCCATCCCGGAGCCTCGGCCGAGTGAATGGGACAAACGCTTGTCCACTCACTCCCCTTTCCGAACCCTCAACGTCAACGGGCAGGTTCCCACAGGAGCAGACGGAGTGAGTACCTCGGCGGCATGTGGGTGTTAGTGTGCTGCGCAGTAGTGTGAAACTTCCAAGGGACAGCTTTGCACCCTAGGACTGCGCTTCAGCCCCCCTTAGTTTTTTGTTATATTGAATTTTAATAGTTGACTTTTAATGTGTATAATGGCCTCTCAGAGAACTGATGCTTTAGTCATAGTATCATAAAAATGTAATTTTTTTTTTTTTTTTTTTTTGTAGAAAAGAATTTAGGAATTCTCCACCTGGTTTTGATGCTGCTTTTCCTAGCATTGCTTTCGTCTGTGATGCTAGAGTGTTCTTCACATAGCTGTTTTGGGGGTTGGCTTATTCCTGGGAACAGGTCTTCCCAAAATGTGAGGGGGGAAAAAAACCCCAAACACCTAAATTGAACAGAATTACTTCAGAGATAATATTGCAGGTAACCCAGTGGAGATGCATTGGGATGGTATCAATTTCCAAAAGTCACTTTATTCTCCAGTTAATCCAGTATGTGATTTGGTTTAGTCTTGCATGTAGATCTGCAGGTGCTGATCTACTGTGGAGGCTTCAAGAAGACTCCTCAGGTGGCTACAGCAAGGCTGTTCATGCGTGATGGAAATCTTTCTCCTTACAGAACAGTGTGTTAGTAGCCATACACATTCACAGTCTCCCTGCTAATGTCTTTAAAAAGATAATTTTTCAAAGAAACCAAGTTGATGTGGCAAAGATCTGTCTGCCACCTGGTTTCTTCTTGGATAACAGACAGCTTATCTGTGTAATATTGGTGTTACCGAGCTCAGATTTGAAGCTTGTGGCTAAAACTGTAGTTAGAGCCCATGGTAATCAGTCTCTTAAGTAATAAATGTGATTTTTCATTACAACTGAAAAACTGCATCCTGGCTGCAGTGGTGGCGTTCGTAGAGTCTCTCCTGATTTAAGCCTAGCTTGTCCCCTTCCTGCCCACAGTGCTGAGGATAGGCTTGCATTTCATCTGCAAGGGATTGCAAGGGAGATACTTTTTAAACAGCAATAATCTTGCAGTGAAGGGAGGGTTATCAGAACAGATCCAAGGGATTTTAATGACCAAATATGCTACACGTTCCTCAAAGCATAGAGAAAAGCCATGGCAATTGTTGGACTTTTTTTTTCCTCCACTAGAAAGATGAAACCTCCCAGATCAACTGATGAGAGTTGATCCTTATCCTTGGAATTACCCTGTTCAGTGCATTCGTGGACCTTCCTCTTTGGTTGCTGAGTGTAAATTCTGCAGGAATGTGGGCAGCAGAGCGGTGCTGAGCTCTGCCCATGGTGCCACGTGGGTTAGGGATGTGCGGGTGGGACAGAGCAGAGGCTCTCAACCTCCAGAACTATAGTTCAAGAATGACATTCTTAGTTGTTATGAAAATTTTTTTGCATGGTGATTGCACGTGAGATCTTGAGGGGCTGCTGTTCATGATAACTGGATGGTGTGGGCTTTCCCCATCTAAGGCTGCCGTGGTCTGCAGTGAGGTGAGGATTGGTGTGAACCCTGGATTTGCATTTCTGGAAATTCCCTCTTGATCTGATCCTCTCTAAAGCGGTCTGCTCTGAGATGGAGGTGGTACTGTGAACTTCCGGAAATGCATCTTCACCAGGCACCTCCCAAGGAGGGTGCTTTCCTTCATCTGCACATGTTTAAGGATGCAAAGCAATCTTGTTCCTCCTGTTCATGGTGGTATCTTCACCCTGCTGTAGTGGCCAAAGGGTGTTCTGCCAGGGGCTGCTTTTCTTCTGTTCCTCTGCGTTCTATTTCAAGACAACTGAACCTTAACACGCTTTGTGTGTCCAGGTCAAGAAAGTCACTGTCCTATCTTCTGAGAGACAGGTTGGTGGGCTTGAGGTAAAGCTGCTGTTCTGATATGTGCTTTTGAACCAGACTTTGCTATTGTGATGGCACCAAGCAAAAACTCAACAGCAGCTGCTGGATAACATTCTTTTTCTTTGGCTACATGAAGTAGTTTCATAACTCACACCGAGAGGACTTGCGCACTGCTGCAGCTTTTGCAGCTTTCAATTTTGCTTATTTTGGTGCATGGCTGGTTTGAAAAAGCTGCATGAAAGATATAACCGTGTATTCGGAGAGAAAAGCAATTCTGAAAGTTTAACTGTACCCTGTTCTTTTTATGTTGTCTTTCTTTCTGTTTTTTGTTTTGTTTTGTTTTAATGATCATGTTACTCTTGCATTTTATCTTTTCTTTTGCTGGCCAGTCTCCCAGCTACTTTCTCCCTAATACTTGTCACTTAGGGGTGTGCAAAGAGCCAGTCCCAAAATACCGCACTGATCAAAGGAGGCTAGCTCAGCTGAGAGAGCTTAGAGCCAAGTTCTTCCTCTCCTAGGTGCGCTTGGGTTTGACCAGGTCTGGAAAATTAAAGGGATGGGGAGTTACTGACCAGCAAGATTTCCCACAGTCTTTTCTTTCCTCAAGCCCCTGCATGATCCTACGTGATGATTTGTTCATTCTGGTTTTTTACATTCTTTAGACTCTAGAAGCAAAAGTGCTAAAATGCGGAGCAAAATTGAAGGAGTTGCAACGCTCCTACTGCCATCCTGCCTGTTCCACACTCGGGATTTCTAAGATGTAACAATTTTTCACTTGTTCCAGTAGGATTTTCAAAACATTTGAAATTTTGATACTGTTGTGAGAACTTTTGTATCTGCACTGCAGTTGGATGTTCAACAATATTTCACAAATGCTGGTTTTTAAGGGCACTGTAGAATAGGAAGCTGTCAGAGACCACGTTTTGTACTTTGCCATTTCTATTTCTAATGCCTCAGACTTTTTTCTCAACCATTCCAATTCAGAAACACTTCGCTAAGTTTTGAGCATACGCTTTTCTGGGAGGGCAGGCGCAAAACGCGCGTGGTCATGGTTTGTGACAAAACACACATGATCCTGATCCAGATGTTCCCAAGCTCTGCAGAGAGGACGAGATTTTGTAGTTCTAAGGCTGGTGCAACCCAAGCCACCAGTGGCTCTGCTCTCCAGGGCAGTTAATTTTTACCTTGAGAGGAAGACTGTCCTAACGCTTTGCACACCTCCAAGTGTCATTTTGGGCACTTTCCATCTGTCATTTTTGTTCATCTCTCTGTGTCTTTCTTGATCTTCTACCACGAAAGCAGACACAGGAACGTCCTCTGTTAGTACAGGATGAAGAGAAACTAAAAAAGCAGGAGATAACTACTGAGACAGCCTTTCCCCGGCAAGGAAGTGAAGAAACTCTTCCAAAGGTTTCTATTCCAATTCCTGAAGAGCAGAAATCACTCAAAAAGTGTCAGCTGTACTCTAGCATTTTTCCTTCTCCACGTATTCCCTTTATGATGTCCTTTCTCCTGGTCGTAGCACTGACTGTTTGGTGGCTGCTCTTTCTCTGAGTGGCAACAGGGTCGTGTTGAAACCTCAAGACCAAAGCTCCTGAATTTCTTGGCCATAACCTCTGCTGCATTCCTTGTCCTGGTCTTTGATCTCCGTAGTTTGCTGTCCTGGGAAGGGACCCCTCGTGACTGTCATGTTAATCCTGCTGCGTGTCGTGGTATAGCTGCGATCTGGGACCTGGCAGGAGTGGTCATGGATTGCCAGGTCCCTTTTGAAGTTTCCCAGTGTGCAAAAGCAAGTTCTCTGAGCCGTGATCCCAATTGCTGTAGGAGGGCAAACAGGGAGTGTAGATACATGGAAGGAGATGTTTGCTTCTTCAGCCCCTGTAAACCTCACATGGGGATTGCCTAAGACTTGCTTTTAAGCTGGTTGTGTAAAACGTAAGATGTTCTCAAGCCGAAGAACGTTTGATACTGATCCAAAAGAGGCTTTACAGCAATCTACTGAATCCAGTCCATAACCACTCTTTCTCTAGGACACTAAGATTGGCATTTAAATAAAAGGTGTTGGTTACCACTGCTGTTAGTGTTAACTTGGAGACAAGGAGAGGCAACGTCTCATTTTCCTGGTCGGGGAAGCCTTTTGCAAAGCATCACAGCTTCCCATTCGCACCTCTGTTTTCGTTTCCAAGAAAATACATCGTGTTATAGGAGAAAACCCATTGCAAAGAAATATTTACTGTAAACATAGATTAATCATTTTTCTGAATCTGGTGGTCTTGGTGCACTTGAGATGTGTTTTTTTTAATTTGTGTTGAACTAACTGATGCATGTTTGCTCAGGTCACAGGAACGGAGTAACCTGCTGTTAGGTACATCTCCTCTGTTAACATTTTGACTTTACCACATCGGGACGCAGTTCTCATGTTAAAGCCATGGATTGTTTTGACTTCTCTAACAAAACGGTTGCATGCTGCTTGTTGTTTATTGCCTACAAATGTAAATGTCTGGATGATGCTCGTGTTCACGCAAGTTACCCTGGTTGAGCTGCGTAGGCTCCACGCTGGGCTGAGCAAACCTGGGACTTTGTGTCTAAGGGGTTTCTGTTCTGTATATAGTAATTATGGGACTGAGCTGAGCCAGCTGCTTCTCCTTTCAGGAATAATCTGCTTTCTGTTGCTTTCTCTGGAGGATTGGTGTAGACATAATTACTCCTGAGAACAGCCACCAGTGCCATCAATGTTGGCAGCTGCTGCAGCAGCACAGAAGAGAAAGGAGTAGACCTTTGTTACAGGGACTAAAATGTGTGGAAAAAAAATATATATATATGTATCTATAACCCTTTATAGATCTATACCTGTGTGAAGAGTGTTATTTAGGAAGCTAGCAGATAAGCTTGCAGGAAAAAAATGCAAGGCAAATCTGGCATGTGCTGTCTGATCTGAAGGCCCGTGCCGTGTCACGGACTGCTCGAGCCGCCTCTCTTGCTCTCAGCAAACAGGTTGAGGCTCTCTAAATGCTGTCTCAGAGCCTTAGGTTGCTAGTGAAACCCTTCGTTTTAATCTCCCAGGAATCTTTCCAATTACTCTTGTAACCTGTTCCGATTAGTTCACCGGTTCGTGCCTTTAGGACTTTGTTTTGTGAGGATGCTGAGTTTTCATTGGAAAGTATTCTTCCCTTTTTAATACACTGCCTTTGATACACAGTCTTCCTCTTTCAGCGGTTGGCTGCGTGGGAGTCTCTGGGCAGGTGCAGAGGCGCACGGCGGTGCGAAGGAGAGCTGTCGGCAGCGCAGCCTGCGCAGCTCCGCAGGGCCCATGGGCGGAGGGCGCTGCTCGCCGGGCTGCGTGCCTGCGGCCTAGGAACGCTTGAACTCGGCTAAGCTCGGTGTGAGGTTTAGGAAGGCTGTCTCAAGGAGGTGAACCCTGGAGAGGAGAGGTGGGGAAGGGTGCTGAGGTGCCACATGCTGTGCACAAGATGCAGGATGGAAGAAGCAGGGAGGATGCTTCCATCTGGGATTCCCTGCCTGAATCTCCTTCCCAAAACTGGAACAGACATGATGAAAAACAGGGACTGTTTGTTCGCCTAGGCTGGCGTGGAGAGGGACGGGACAGGAGTTGTTCAAGTCTGTCTCCGTCTGTTTTCTCTCTGTAGAAGTAAAACACACACCCGCTTCCTTTCCAAAGCTGTGGCTCGGGTTAGCTGCCGTGACGCTGCTTTGAGCCCTGGTGAGGTTACTGCGTGCTGTCATTCTGAACAAGCTCTTCGAAGCCATCCAGTGGTGTTTGCAAAGCCATGGTTTCTGTAGCTCTGCCTACCATTTCCAAAGGACCTGAAGTCTGAAAATCTCTGCCCAGAGCAATGTTTGAAGCTAGTGCTCAGGATATCTTCTCCCAGAGTGGTGAGAGATGTACTCTGTTGGTCATTTCAACTCAATTCTTGAACTTCTTAATTAAAACGATCTCTCTCACTTATTTTTTTTTAATCTTGAGATAAGGCTGGTTATCATCAGCAGAAAAACTTTGGAACTTTACATTCTGAGAATGCTCAGGAACATTTTTGGAGTTTATGTAACAATTATCACTGCAGAGTATAAAGAAACTGATGAAAGAAAATCCTTTATATTTCCATGGCAGTTTAGAGGCCAGTTATCTGTGTTCATCCGGGTAGATACGATCTCTTCTGACAGAGAAAGCCCGTAGCTCATCAGGAACAGAAACCTCATCTGTTCGCCACCATGGTGATGTGCCTGCTGTGCTCCAGCCCCTTTGCCGGCCACTCTTCTGCATTTTTTTCAATTTGCTTGCAAGCGAAAGGGAGTTACAGACGTGCCCTTTGGCAGTCCATGTAAGGTCTTGTTCCTACACATTATGTATCTTGTTCCTGCACCTGATGTATCTCGTGGATGTCAGTGCTGTGCCGGTTGATTCTTGGTTTCACGTGTTCCCCTTGATGTCCATGCAGGATGTGGTGCCGAGAGGAGGGATTTTGGGATGCCTGCTGTCATGCTCTAGCTCCGTTTAAGGGCAGACATCTCAGGGTTTTGTAAAGGAACCAATGCATGTACTTTGCTCCTTTTTTCCTCCTATCCTGAAATAAGGAGAGGTGGAATTCCTTGGTGTGGCACCAGAGGAGTAGTTGGTGTTTGCAGGCAGGAGGTCGAGCTGGCCTTGCTGGTGTCCATGCCGCGGGGCTCCTAGGGAAGGTAAAGGAAGGCAAAGCGTCTCTCACTTCATATAAGGGTCAGCAATTCGTCACTGTGAGAATTATTCCACTGGTTTGTTGGGTTTTCTTTTTTCCGCTTTATGAGCTGATGGCGCCTCTTCTGACCTACAGACTGAGGTAGGATGCTTTCCAGAAAAATTTAGCCTGAGGGAGGGTTACGGATTCGTTTAGAAACTCCTTGGTCTGTACTGACTGGTGCCAGTGACACTGGAGAACCTGGCAGTGTGTCCCTGCTGGCATCTCTCTCCGCTTGTGAAGCTGGAGGGAAGGGCTACCTTGGTTTGTGCTGCTTCGGGATCTTCTGGCAGTGTATGTGGTTGTGTTGGATCCATTTGTGGGGACTGAAAACACTTTCTTTTTTACCTAAAATGCTCTCTTTTGGAACACTTTTTTGGTTTTGTATTTTTTTTTCTCAGATTTTTCTTTGTAAATATGTACATTTGTCATTAATAAATGTTATTGCAAATCAGATTCTTCTTTCCACTGCTTATTAACAAAAAAGCTGTTCATGACCTGCGTTAACAACTCTTTGGACGAACGCTTGGTATTGCCTCCTCAAACCAGGAGCCGTGGGACCCCAGGTCGTTACTGGTTGCGTTCGAAGTGTGGGGTCTGCTGGGGTCTCTGGTGTGGGATTCGTGCTCCTGGGGAGAGGGGGCATGCAAGGCTGCGGCCGTAAGCACTGCACGCTCTCAAACTGGCCAGAATAATTTGATTGAGGATTAAATCCAGCTTGGTTTAAGGAAGGCTTTGTTTGCAGAGGGGTCAAAGGTTCAGCCCTCTACCAGGTACTTAATGTAACACTAACGCGTTCGCCCTCTTCACTTCTGAGACTGAATAAGAAAAATAACTTGCAGAAAGTTGTGAATATAAAAAACAACTTGCAGAAAGTTCTTCCAGGAGCAGAAGCATCTCAGGTCCCGTGCGATGCAACTGCAAGAGCCTCTGCCCCACATGATATATCAATTTGAGGGCAAAGATGCTGCTTTCTGTTTTTGTAAGCGAAGAAACCACATTCCTAATGAACCACCGTTTCTTTGCTTGGTAATCCAGTGCAAGCCTCTGGTTGGATTTTACCTGATTGTGTCTAGAGGCTGTCAAGAGTCATTCTTAATTTTAATTCCCAGCTTTTCTTTTGTGAGATTATTTACTTTGGGATAAACTGTTTGGCTCATTCTGTGCTGTCATGAGCGATTGCAGGAAAGCAGATCTGGCTGTGGTGGAGCATTTGCATTTGCAGTGCCACTAGCAGCTTCTTCTCTGCAGAAGGAATTTGGAGTAAGATGTGCACAGCTCTGTACCCCCATCCAAGGGTTCCTTGCCACAAAGGAAGGGGATCAGGATGGACAGAGAGAGGAAATACCTCTCGAATTGTATTGCTTAGCAACCTTATTTTAATAACTTAAGTATTGATCTTGAGGTTGTTTCCTGTTGCAAAGTAGTTGATGCGGTGGATTGGAAGTGGCTGCTGTGCATCGTGTAATGTCTTGGTGTTCTGGTTTTGTTAGTGAGGGGGGGCCTAAGGTGGCAGCTTCTGTAGGAAACTGCTGGAAGTTGCTCCCCTTTGTTCAGTGGACTCGGCCGGGCCTAGGGCGGACCTGCTGCTGGCCAAGGCCGAGCCGATTGGTAGCAGAATGTCCTGTGATAATGCCTCTGCGATAACGTATTTAAGAAGAGGAAAACAGAAAAAAAAAAAAAGAAGAGGAGAAGATGTGAAGAAGCTGAGCGAGGGCAGAGGCGCAGAGGGGGAGGCACAGGCCTCACCCTCTGGCCTCCTGCCGGGTGGCCGACTGGGCCCAACTCGGCCCGGCCTGGCTGAGAGAAGTGGAGAGGAGATGAGATGTGAATGAGATGTGAAGAGATCCTGAGAGGTGTCTGCCAGCCTGTTGTGAAGAACTTTTCTTGTGAGAGGAACGGCTGCAGACGCCAAGGTCAGTTCAGAAGGAGGGGGAGGAGTAATGCGGCTCCTGGCCAAGATTCCCCTGCAGCCCGTGGTGACGACCATGGTGGAGCAGGCTGTGCCCCTGCAGCCCGGGGAGGCCACAGAGGAGCAGAGATCCCCCTGCAGCCCATGAAGGACCCCACACCGGAGGAGGTGGATGCCTGAAGGAGGCTGTGGCCTGTGGAGGCCCCACTGGGGCAGCCGTTCTGGAGGGGCTGCACCCCGTGGAAGAGATGACCCACGCCGGAGCAGTTTCATGAAGGACTGTGGCCCATGGGAGGGACCCCACGCTGGAGCAGGGGAGGAATGTGAGGAGTTCTTCCCCCGACCACGAAGGAGCAGCATAAAACAACGTGTGATGGACTGACCGCAACCCCCATTCCCTCTTCCCCCTGTGTCGCCGGCGGGGGGGGGTTGGTGGGGGGGAAGGTGGTAGAGATAATGTTAAGCCCAGGAAGAGGGAGGGGTGGAGGGAGATTATCTTTTTCTCTGTCTCATTCTCCTGCTAGTTTTAGTAATAAATGAATAGTTTTCCCCAAGTCGAGTCTGTTTTGCCCGTGACGGTAACTTTAAGGATTTCTCCCTGTCCTTATCTCAAACCTCGAGCCGTTTTTCTTATATCATCTCCCCTTGTTCTCTCAGAGGGTGGGGGGAGTGAGAGAGAGACTGCATAGTCTGGTCCCGATTGGGGCTGAACTACGACACTTGGGATTCTTGTTCATGACAGCAAGTTCATCTTTTTAAGCTTCTAGCATGCTGTGTGTTTTCTAGCCTTACTTTTAACTTGCGTCAAATTCTCTTTTATCATCCTGTTGTCTGACTGGGCTGGTCAGGATGCTGTGATCAGATCAATGGCAGTTAAAAAATCAGCCCAGAAATGCAAATCCATAGGTAACAGCCATCATTTTCAAATGCCAGGGTTTATTGAACAGATTCTAAGCTGCTGAACTTCCATCGGTAAGGCAAAGTAGTTCTATAAAGCATGGCAGGTATTGTAAAATAAGGATCACTTGTTTTCTACTTTATAAAATGTTTTTACCCAAGTGCTTTGACAGCTGTGAGACTGAGCATCACTTGATCTGGGAGCTCTCACTGGTGAGTGTGGTTCGCTGCAAAAACAATGTCATCTATTGTGCGTCTGTCGACGGTCACACCGAGCCCGTGAGCTTGTGCAGATACTTTTTTGGGGATAACCTAATAACATGCACCAGCCTTAGCGGCAGCAATGCCATACTGGAAAAGAAGGGAGCTGGGAAGTACTCGCTTGCTGGAACCATTAGCATTTTGTATGGTGGTTGTAAGGAGTTAGCATGCACTGTAATTTCATGTTGTTACCAATTTTTATCAAATGTCTTTGGTAACTGGCAGGTTGACATCTTTTTAGTACTCCTTAAGTTTCCTGCAGGGTCAGAGTCTGGTTGGGATGAGGATGACTGAATATTTCTGGGGAGAGAGGCAGCAGCATACCTGCATGGGCTGTGGAAAACCAGCACAGGGCAGCTGGCTCATGCTATATGAATATATCCTGAACAAAAATAGTAGGTTCCAGAAAAATACAAGCAAACATTTACACAAAAACACTTTTTAAGAAAAATAAATCCTTTTGGTAGCTGGTATCAGCCGTGCAATTAAGCCTGTTATTAATTTATCCCCAGTCTGAATTCTTTCGTGTCACTTTTTGCACGGTAACGCTTAAATTAAGCTGTGTCCTCAGTTTTTGTCAACATTGGTGCACAAAGATTTGTGTTTGGCAAGGTAATGTTTTAGCTGCTTTCATGTCTGGTTCGATTTGTTTCTTCTGGGGCATTGCATCCTGCCCCTCTTTTCTTTGCGCTGTGTATGGCTTACGCAGAGGCTGCTTCGTGCCCCGTTGAGGCGTTGCTGGTTCGGCTTCGTGTCTCTGGAATGAGCGGTTTGCCGCCCAGGTGCTCCCATGCTTCGTGGGGCTCAGGGAGAACTTGGACCTCTGCAAATCTGAGCCTTGAAAATAGGAATGCTTTTGCATTTGCAAATTAAAATAAATCTTGATAAGATCAGAATTTGTAAGAGATACTTAAATTCCTGGGGGAGGAGGTGTTGTGTTTGTTTTTTTTTTTTCTAAAAAGATAATATTTTCTAGCCTACGTGCAAACTGCATTTTCAAATACAGGAGCAAACATAGTTGTATTTAAAAAAAAAAAAGTGTGTGTGAATAGATAAATTTCTATAGAAACAAATACTTTTCAATTAGCATAACATCTTACCAGTGGGATAGGAAGGCAAGGAAAAAAGTGCTTCTGATCGGTTGATCTTATCAGGATTCCTTCTGCCTTTATGGTTTGTATGGTTACAGCCGCACTTGGCTCTCCCGACGAGCTGTTTGTACGCCGTAGGCTTCATTTAAGCTTTTCCCTTCCTTTTTGCTTTTACCATACAAGATACTTCTAAAACGCAGATTATTTTTTTCGGTATGCAAGGGAGCTGGGAAGTTGTTCTGACCAGATACAAATGTCTGTCTCCTAAATAGATCTGTGTTTGTGTAGCTGCTTATTCTGCTTTGTTTTATCTGCAATATTTCTCTTGGTCCAGCCGTGCCCTAGCTGGGATGTAAGGAAATCTTGCTCCTGCGGCGTTTTCCAGGCACAGATGATGTACTGTGTCTTCTCAAGATCCCCTGATTAATTTGCAAGATGTAGCATGTATAATTAAGAAGAGAGCAGTATATTGGCAGTATATAAATCCAGGTTTTAAAGCAAGATTAAGACGTGGGTGTTCAAAGCTGATAACCTCTGGTCCTATTCTGTTTTGTGAAATATTGCGGTAGAATATCTTCCGTTAGGCAAAAAGAGAGCGGGAGCTGGATGTGCCTTTGGAGGAACACGTATGGAAGTGGGTTTTGGTCAGAAATAACGCTTCCCTATGTGTGCGTCAGACCTGATCGTCACAGTGCTTGTCACTGTCCCTTCACTCCTCTTACATGCGTTTTCCTAAGCAGTATCCCAAGAACTTAAGAGAAGCCCAAAAGGCTGTAAATGCTAATGGGCAGAAATCTTACAGATAACCTATCTGCAACATAAAGAAGCTGGGAATTGAAAAATACCCAGGAGGAATGGTGGAAGAGTCATCTCTTGAAATGATACTAAAATAAGCATCTATTTGCTCCTCCATAAAGCAGCTCCTGTTCTTAACCAGTGCCATTCGATGAGGTCAGTCAGAGTGGAAGCCTCTGGTGTACAGAAAATGCATCGTACTGGGTAACCCGCAGGCCTCAGACCTCACATTTTAACCACAAATTACCATTTTTTCATTGCCCAGAGAATCTTCTTAGCAGAAGGTGAGGCAACAGCTTCTGTTTGTCTTAATACTGCCACTAAAGTTAGAATAACAGTTGACAGAATGGACTTGCCCTGTTTTTGTGAAAATTTAATCACTATTTTTGGATGAACAGATACGTGGCTGAAGGCTACCAGCAATCAACTGTGAGGTTAATTATTAAGAAGAAATAGTAATGTCATTGATTAAGCGTCATCACGCTGGTTTTTTTTTCCCTCCTCATTCCCTGATGCTGGATGCTGTGACAGCTTCGATATGTGTAAAGCTGTAGGTGCCCACAGCTGCTTGTTCTGCCCTTCCTTGAAGGCAACTTTCTGTGTCAATAACGAGAGAAATGCGATTTCTGGCACAGGGCAGGGCTGTAGCCATCATTCACCACTGGTGAGTGACTGAAACACTGCTTCTCTGTGTGTATGAAATATTCCTCACTCGGGCATTTGGGCAAACAGCTGATTTTTTGCTAAAGCTTTGTCTTGTTCATGTTTTAACTCTTCTCTTCTGTCACTGTTGCTTCCCTCCTGGCTCGAGGGCTCCCAGAGATGTGAGAAGACGTAGTTGAGACCTTGCTAACGAGCTCAACGGAGAGCAGAATATCACCAGCTGTAGTCAAACCCTCTGGCTTGGCATGCTCGCTCTCCCCAAATATCTCAGGTGCTCCAGACATGCCTGCTTGCTTCTCGGAGGGCTGAGCTGCTTCATCGTGTGTCTTCTCTCCTTGCGCCATCACAAATGCCCATTGTGTGATACCTTCAGGAGGTTTAGCTGCTGCAAAGGTTTCCGTGCACCAACTGCTTTTGGGATAAAGTATGTTAGGAACATGTTGGCAGTCAGGAATAAACGGTCACATGGAGCTCGTTGAGCCATAAACGGAACCGCATGCTTGGTGGTGATGGGGTCAGCACACATCTGTGAACATCTGGCTTTCCAGCTTAAAGCTGCATTTTTTTTTAATTCCTCAGCTGAAAAGTTTTGTGCTAAGTTAATTGAACTGCTTTGTCTAGAAGAAATAGTGCAAATTCTTTCTGATAACCAGACTGCAGCGCCAGTTCAGGAGCCTCTTGGTAACTGAAGCAGTTGATTGCAATACTAACTTGTAGATATTGGTACAATAATTGTACCCATGCCATAATGACAGGTCTGCGTTCGTTATCCCAGAGCCTGCAGCAGCAAAGACGAGCTGGGAGGTGTGAGCGTGCCCGGGGCGAGGAGAAGAGCAAAGCACAGGCTCTGCAGATTATCGTGCACAGTAACTCTGGGCTTATTATTTTAACCTCTGTGTGCAAGTTGAAAATACAGCACGAACTGTTTCCAGGAGTTAAAAGCAGAATGGGGCTGTGGTTTTGGTGTAGTGGGGGGGTTTTGTTGCACATGTGAGTTCTGGATGTGCACAAGTCCTACATGTCCTACACTGAAATTATTCCTGTTTCCCAGCTGGGCAAAAAATGCTTAGTGATGGCTCTTCCTTTACTTGCAGAGAGTTGTTTTAACATTAATTCCTTAAACTGTAGCAGAGTATTATTGATGTAGCAGGAAGGCTGTGTCAGTCAATGCTCTGGACACATTGCATAGCACAAAGGTTTTCAAGCTTCCAAGTGCCCAAACCCACCACTGCTGCATGCGTTCCTGGAGATGTGATGTGTGATGAGAAACCGATGTTTTGTCTTTACACTTCATGACCTCCTGTTCTCCCTAACGCTCTCTTTCTCTCTCTCTGGCCTTTTTTTTGTGTATTTGTTTCTTTTTAGAAAATGAGTGACTTTCTCTCCAGAGAGGATGTGGCTGCGGTGCCAGAGTGGAGCGATGCTAACACTGGCTTTGCGCGGGAGGGCTCAAAGCAGTCAGTAGCTTTTAGCGATACCCCAGTGCCACTCACCTCAGAGCCTTCTCCCAGCCGTGACTCTGGTGCTTCCTCTCTAAGCAGCGAGGAGGAGGAGGAGGCAGCTCCCAGCCTCCCCGCAAGCGAGGAGGACCTGAGATGCGGAAAGGGGGTTTGTGCGGATGTGGAGAAGGACTCTGAGCTCTCTGAGCTGGAGCCCCCCGCCAGCCCTGCCACGCCTCCCCGCCAGCCCTGGGGAGGAGAGGAGGAGGAGGCAGAGAATGGTGAAGACAAATTTGCCTTTAGAAAGCTAAATGGCGAGTGTCACGACTCAGATGTTAATACCGGGCTGCCGGCAGTCATTCGCTGCTTCCAGGTAGTGAACCCCTGGCGCCCGCTCCCTCACAACCCTGGCCACCTTCGGAGCAGGAACCCCAACACTGCAGCAAGCAGATGCCACGCATCTGGAGAGGAGCTGTCTTTGCTTGGCTTGGGCTCATTCTTGGAGCTCGTTAGCCGGTTAATCTCCTGCAGTCAGTGCACACGAGCCCCTCTCGGTTTATCTTGGCATTAAATCCAAGCCCCTCTCAATTTATCTTGGCATGAAATACAGTTGCCGCAATGCAACACCCTTTGACCCTTTTTTGATCAAAGCATCCTGTTGCATCCCCCAAAAGGGAACTATTTAGGCTCTTAAAGGCATGGAATTTTAGTTTCTTAATGTTTTTGCTGTCTCCTCCTGTACCGGAGGCTGAGCCTTGGTGCGGCAGAGCAAATTTGAAGCACTGTCAAACGCACTTTTAAATTGCGAACGTGGGCTTTGGCGTCCCCCTTTCTGCTCCCCACCGTGGGAGATGTTTTTGCCTGCTTCAGTGTTGCTATTGGTTGCTTACAGTCGAATAGGTGTCCGCTTCCCCTGCTAACGATCACGGTGGCATCTGTCAGGTTTGGGGATGGTGAGCAGAAATTGAGCCCTCTGGGAAAGCACCGTGGGTCTGAGCTAACTCTGTCTTCTTCTGGATGATTATCAGGTGGTGGAACAACCAATTTCTCTTCCCCTTCTCCCCAGTTTCTCTTTCAAAATGTCATGTTTCTGTTTGGTCTGACATTGATTTAATAAAAGTTAAATGAGGATTTTTTAATGATAGTGTGTTTCACTTGCAGTCAGGGTGAAGCTGCTCAGCTGTGATCAAGTTTTTATTTGCCCAGGGTTGGTGTTAATCTTGACATTGTCATCAATGGATGAGGGTCATCAATGGATGGCAGCTGGCAATGAGCTTCTAATTAGAAAGTTAATAATCAGTTTCTTTCTGGTAGTGTGATACACCAGTTAAACCCTTAATGCTTCAGTTGGGCTGACCTGAGGGCATGGCGCTGGGGAACGTCTGGAGGATTTTTCTCTCTTTAATCCTCACACATGATCTCTGCCCTCTGAGCAGCGTCTCATACCAGAGGCTTAAAACCAAAGATTTCCTTGGTTCCCACAGTGCTTTTATCAGATCAATGTCAGAACACTTGCCAGTAGCACGATGTGGAAATGCTGTAGAACATTTCCACGATGCGGAGATGCTAACTGGGTCTTTATGGAGATGTTTTTAACCCTGTCTCACAGCCGCCACTAGTGAAGACACAGACAGTCACCATCTCCGATGTCTCTGGCGCCGTCAAAAGTGAAATTCCCACAAAAGAAGTCCCCATCGTCCACACGGAGACGAAGACCATCACCTATGAAGCTGCACAGGTAAGGTGTGTTCTGATTAATTTTCCAGGTATTTTTAGAGGAGCAGTGTTTTTACTGTCCCTGAAGAGTAATTGTTTTTTCAAGCTGTGCATGCAAACAGAATTTATTTTCAGCCACTGGTGGCTTCGGGATGTAGATCGGACTGTATGGAGTTAACCTGAGTTGGCCTTTTTGCTGCAAGGGATGCCTTGTCTTGTTTTCCCCAGCTCTCCTTGCTGTTTTTGGCTCTTCAGAACTTGGTTTCTAAATGATTTGATTGTCCTTTAGGTTTCAACCCTGAAACAGGTGTTGAAAACCAAAAGTTTTGTATAAAATCCAACCAGAATGGGTATCTGGTGACTGGAAACTAAATGTTAGTGGGGTGATGCCAACATATGCAGGCATGGTTTCATTGCTGAGGTTAAAATTCTCAATCTAAAATAGGTTTTATTTCTGTATTTGAGAACTTGGGTTAAGTTGGGTTTGTCCTAACTGTGGTTGTTGGGAGCAGCCCATGCTCTGCTGCTGGAGTGTAGTGACCGTGGGTTGTAGGTTTGGGTGCGGGTATCCTATGGACCATGCCTGTATAATTTGGGATTCCCAAGGAATTCTGTGGCTGCTCAGCATCCTCCCCGATTGCAGGAGTTGAGTGGGCATTCAGACACGTCAGCACCAGGCAGTGATGAGCATCACCCTGTTTCTTAGCGAGATAATAGAGGAGTTTTGCTCTGGTTACTGCTGTTGCCATTTCGAACTGGGGAATGAAAAGAAGCGTCTCTCCGGGGCTGGGAGAAATGAGCCGTGTGTGCACTGGCTTGTGATGTGCCATGAGATTTCTTCCAGTCTGTGGAAAATGGTCCCACCTTGTGGTAACTCCAGATATCGTCCCACCACCATGCTGGGGGATGCTGCCCTGCGTTCCTGAGAGGAGACACGGCAGGATGAGTTGGCAGGATGACTTACTTTCGGTTTTTCAGCAGACTTTGACAGACCGAGTCGTGCAGGATGGGAACCAAGTACCCAGCTATAAAAGAAACTGTTCCTAGTTCGGCAGGTATCTGGACTTTGCTTCCGCAGAGTTTCAAGTGAGCAATGTGCAAGCTGTGGTCAGGAGAGAGGAACGGTAGAAAGTACCATCTGAATCAGATGGTGCTCTGGCTTGGTGAACCTCCGTGGATCCAGGCAGGTGTAATTTGGGATAGGTGTCTGCTTTGGTCTCCCTTCATGGTCCAAAGCATGCAGCTTGGCATGGAGGAGCGCCACGGGTGCTGCCATGTACCCAGATTTGGGTATATCCCAGCCCACCTGCTCTGAGGGTGTCATAGGTCCTGCCTGGGTGATTTTATGGATTCCTGCATTTCTGGCCTTGGAAAGTCCGTGGGCTTTGTGCTGAGCCTTCAGAGACGTGCAAAGTCCTTGTGCAGCTGGACACAGCTGCAGTTCAGCTCACTCTGTCCCATGGTCCACAAAGGAGAGGAGTTTCTGTCCGCAGATTGCGTCCTGCTCTGTTCATGTGGAGACCCTGTTTCTGTCCACTGCCCGCAGAGAGTGACGACCTGTTTTTCTGTCCCTCAGACAGATGGTGGCAATGGAGATTTAGACCCTGGCATCCTGCTGACGGCTCAGACCATCACTTCGGAAACCACCAGCAGCACCACCACCACGCAGATCACAAAGGTAACAGCACGGGAACGATGAAACGACAACTAAACCAGCAACATGATGGAGAGCTGGGCAGGGTTGAATAATAGCAAAAAAAAAAAAAAAAAAAAAGCCTAAACCCCAGTTCTTTAAAAAAAAAAAAGTCATTAATACCTGAACAAAGCATGAGGTTTCCAGGTTTACCTGCATCGAATTAAGACTGTGGGTTATGCAGTAATTGCAGTGCCGTCTGTGGACATGGGGCTCTGGCTGTCCTGTGGGCTAACGGGAAGGAACTGTACTGTGAGTCAAAGCTGTTCCCTGGTTCAGAAAATGAATATTTGACAGTTTTTCTTTGAGCAGTGACAGTTTTCCCCTGTAATTCTGGTACCATGGTATGATGGCAGTATTTGGTAATGCTATTTTTGATATCATCTTTAGACAAGCAGCCTCAGTGCATTCGAATCCCTTTTCAGTTTCAGACTAACAGTAGTTTTTCCCTTTGTTACTAGACTGTAAAAGGTGGCATTTCAGAGACGCGGATTGAGAAGAGGATTGTCATCACAGGAGACGCAGACGTAGACCACGACCAGGTAGGAGCTTGGTTGCAGTCTAAAAGGGCTCCTCAGCGCTGGCGTGAACTAGACAGGCTGCCTTTCTGAAGACAGCTTCACCAGAAAACAACCTTGGGAAACTCTGCTGGGATGGAAATAAGACATCAAAACTGAATTCAGGAATAAATTCCTCCTTGGCAGTATGGAGCTGTGTAGCTGGGCCAGCAAAGCTTAATTCTGCTCTGAAACTGATGTTGGCAGCAAAGTTTTGATTCCAGAATTGTTTGGACAAATGAAGTTTTTAAAAACATCCACTAAAATATGAAGTCAAAGTTTTCCTTGACATCTGGATGATCTGCATTAGTTTTCTGTAACTTTGAAAGGCTATTGCTGCTGTATAGTGCCAGAAGTCATTCCATAGCACTCAGCACCTGCATTAAATCTCATTGGCTTTGTAGGAAACCTTTCTGATGAGTCAGCCTTGTTGGCCTCTAGCGTGTATTGGAAGTGAGGATTTTGGCATCAGAGAATTACACTTTGAATTTAATTTTAGTTGCAAGTATCATGAGGCTGGAGTACATTCGTATGACAAGAACTAGTTTATCAATCCTAACAGAAGATGTCTGAGAAGATGTCTGAAATGTGCTCATCACACTTTCTGGAAGAATAAACAGGGTTTCCTTAATTGCTCTCGTCCATCTTCTACCATGGGGCAGTGGAGAGATGTGGTGTATTCTTAGAAAACAGCTTTTCCTTTCAGAAATAATCTAATACCACCAAAAGTCACCGAACTGTGCAGTTGAAGTGGATTCACTTTTCTTTCCCTCTCCCCAGAGCAGAAACAGTCTCTTGCCCCGCTGCAGACCCCCGGCATGCTCTGAAACGCGCTCTCTTGCAGGTTCTGGCGCAGGCGATAAAGGCAGCCAAGGAGCAGCACCCGGACATGTCGGTGACTAAAGTGGTCGTGCACCAGGAGACCGAGATCGCAGAGGAGTAGCGAGGCTGTGTGAGTAGGGAGGCCGCACACGAGTGAGTGGCGGGGGCTGCTTTCCCCCCAGGATAGGAGGCGCCATCTCAGGGCGAGCAAGGTTTGGCTAAATGTGATCAAAGGTTAAGTAAAATTATTGTCAGCTGATGAGTCCTGCTCAGGCTGTTCCTATTAAATCATTGAAGGCTGATGAAGCTGTCAAATGCAGACCGATCCTGCTGTGGCACTGAGCCAGGATTCTCTAAAAGAAGCAACATGGCTCTGGTGATGAGGCCGTTTTGCCTTACAAACACCTCCTGTGCACCTGGAGCACACTGAGCCGTAGGTTTCATGCAGACCCCTGCCTACATCAGTGCCAGGTAACCCCTGCGCTGGACCCCGAGCTCCTGACTTGCCTCTAAAGATCCCTTTTCTGCAGTTTTGATGATTTTTGGGAAAGAGCTGCTCAAGGAACCTAGGCGCTCTGCCTGCGCATCAGCACTGTAAAGCCCGTCCTGCCCCACGCCGGTGCTGTTGGTGTTGCCCGCATCGGTGCTATGCTTCTGCCCTACCTCATCCCAACAAAGCTGGGACTTGCAGAGATTTGGGAGGTGGAACAAGCACAAATTAGGAGAGAGGAGAGACAGCATGGTTTAACAGACACTGTGCTTGAGCTTTTAAACTCTCCAAACCTAAATAAAAGTGGCACAGGTTTCCTAAGCGTTCCTGGACTTGCAGATCTTAAGATATGGCCCTTCAGGGATGGGAGCAGAGGTGGCTCTGAGCCTGAATTCACACCTGCCATTTGTGGTAACTCATCTGATTTCAGTTCTCCAGCCTCTTCAGGGAAGCAGGTTCCTCTCTCTCCCAGAAAACCAGTTGTTGGCAGCCATAACTTACCGTCTTTCTCTCTTTCTAGGAAGCATTCCTGCCAGACACAACACCAGGAAAAAAAACCAGCAAAACTACCAAGAAACTACCTGGAGCACAAAGACCTTGGATTTACAAGACTTGACACTCAGAGACATTCATATCATTTATTAGGAGCTGCGCTTTGACATTTTAAATGGGATTTTCCAGACTCCACTGGATCCTATTGGATATAGGGTTTTGGGTTTTTTTTTTTATATATATATTGTGACAAAAGTATGCCATATTTCTAACTGTACTGAATATTTTTTACAGGTTTTCAATTTTGCATTCCCTCTCATGCATAGCCTCTTCAGCCACAGACCACGACACACCTCGCAGGGCTCAAAGGGTCACTGTTTTAAGTCATATTCCCTCCGCCTCATCAGGGATAACGGAGATAAGCCACATCCGTGCATATTCCGAGTGCGGGATCCATACGCGCCTTCAAAAAGCCATGGGTCCTTCTGCCAGGAGAGTCAGTTTAAAAAGTCAGACTTCAGTTTTGTGCAGCATTCCGATTGCCTCTTGGGTTTTTTTTTTGTTTTTTTTTTGTTTTTTTTTTTTTTAGCTCTAGGGAGCTTGAGACTCTGGCCGCGATAGCTGGGCGTGCGGAGCAGAGCTGCTGCTGCTGTTTCCTCCCCGTTGGGTTTCAGGCCCCCGACGTGTGAACACAGTAGGGTTTTGTGGTGTAGCCAATGCACACATCTTAATAGTGGACTAGATTTAAGGAATACTGGAAGTTGCTTCAAATATCTTATACTGTGAATTTTAGAGCTTTAAGAGGACTGTGATAGCACCTCGCCTTCCTTCTGTGTGTCTCTGCCGAGTGCTACCTACCTGTTGTGTTTTCTGGCTGCCATTACATTAAAAAAGCCCTTAGAAGCATGCGTTGAAGGTGTTTGGACTCTGAATGCTATTAAGATAGGCTTATGCAGCATTCACAGTAACCGATTTTTTTTTTTTTTTCAGTGTCATAGTTTTTCATTCGTTTGTGTTTATGATTTTTAAATTAGGAGGGGTTTTTTGTAAGCCATGGGTTGGTATTTTCCCTCCCCTCACAGTGCTATTTAAAGCTAAACGTATGCCAGGGCATATATCCTGCTATCACTTAGTTTAAAATCCTGGAGACAATCCTTCCTAGGCCTGTCAGCTGTATTTGGAGAGGCTGAACGAGAAATCGTAGGATGTATCAGACAGAGCCAAACTGTGGGGAAAGTGCTGCCACCCCCCTTCCACGTTGACTTAAGGGTCTGCACTTTGTTTGGCTTCCTGACCGCCTTGCTGGAATGAAAGACCAGGGTTAGTGTCTGCATCTTTAGGCTGAGCTTACAGAGCGCCGGGACCAGGGCCAGCATGGTGGGGATGATCAGAAAACATCTTTTCTGGGGCTGGATGTGCTTCCCTCCATGGCTTCTGCTGCTGCTTTCTGAGCTTCATGGAAATGTTTTAATCATGCCCTGGCTTCTCCTTCCAGCAATTAGATTTGAAAAGGAAAACAAACAAACAAAAAAAAAAAACCAACAACAAAAAAAAACTTTGTTAAGAGTCTGCCCAGACACTTGTGAATGCTTTAGTACACTTTGAGGTTGTGATTTTTTTTTTTTTTTAAATATATAGTGTGTGGCACATTGGTAGCTGAGGGCATGGAGTGCTTTTGCTGCTGCTCCTCAGTCAAGGATGGCAGTAAAAAAAGCTCTCTGCTATTTTAAATTTGAATAATGTGTTTCAGGAGTCACTGGATTTAGCTCAGGCTGCAACCACTTGCTGTTTAGCCACAAACAGCCTTCAGACTACACTGGGGCTAGTGTAGCTTCTCCGATTCAGGTGCAATTTTAATTAAGCTGTCAGTCACTGATTGATTGGAGACTGCTGAAAACGCTGGAGCTGCTGGATGTTTGCTTTCTTTGAGCCTTGCTGGCCCTGGGTCCTTCTCAGCCTTCCCATGCCGGTTGCTGCTGGGTGTGTGGTCCCCTCTGGTGATGCTCTGCCTTCCACTGGGTCCTGGGCATCCTGCTCGGGGGATTTAGAGGGTCCTGGGCTCCACAGCTGTAGTGTAGAGATTAAGTCTTCCTACTTATGTCTGAACAGCCCTTTCCTTCCTTATTCTGAACCGCAGATCCTTTACCAGGTCTGTGCCCCTGCTGTTCTCAACATAGTTGGGTAACGCTTGCCTTAAACGCCCGTCATGCATCCCTCTGGCCATCTCCCTTTTCTAGGAATTTAGCTTTTTGCTTCTCGGTCCTTCCTTCTCACCCTGGAGCAGCTACCTGAGGAGTAAACAGGCTTGCCGAGTAGTGATTAAGAGAATTTGAGCTTTACTAGACAAAGCCAGTGTGAGAAATCGTTTGTCCGTAGCACTTACAGGCGCTTGGCCATTGTGAGAGTTCAGAGGACACGGTGTGAGGCTGAAGCTTGGCCCTGGGTCTTCAGCTGGGGTGTCCTGTGCCCTGAGCACACTGAACAGGACAGAACACCGTGAGCAGGGGATTTCTAGGGTGAGAAACCCACCGGCACAAGAGGCAGTTCCTTTTCGAAAGAGTGTGCTCACCGTGCTCACTGTGCTCTGTGTGTCCCTTTTTCAGGGCCCATAGACTAGAACAACCCTGGAGTTTTTTTCCCTGGATTTTGGGTGGCTCTTTCCAGGTTGTTCATTCTCACACTTCCCTCTTCTATGTTCTTGCTTCTCCTGGAGTATTTTAACCAAGTTATTGCCTCGTCTGACCCTTGCCATCACTGCTGTCTGACCCCACGGGGGATTCCCAGCCGACACGGCCGCCGCCGCGCAGCGCCCGAGCTGGGGAGTTGCACAGGAGCAGCGGCAGCCTGGGAAGTCAAGAGCAGAAGAAGCTTCTCCCATCCTCAGCCGGGGCTGCCTGCACCGCTTCCACCTCTGAGGGGTTTTTAAAATCCTTGGCTCCCAGCGCGCTGTGTCATTTCTAGGGACAAACCAGCTAAGTAAGGTCTATTTATATGAATGTTCCCAGCTCTTCCCACTCCACAAATTCACCCAGAGACTGTCTTGATTGTATAATATACATTATATGGAAGCTATTTATATATGAATGAATGTTTTTATAGAAAGGAAGGCAAGGAGCTCGTGTTCTCCTCCATTAAACTGGAACGGCAGCTCTGGTTGCCAAATAGCAATCTCTGACCAACACAGATGTGTTAGCAAAGGACTGACTGATTCTGGTTTTAATAAACTATGGTTTGCTGATTTTCCTAATTGTACGATTACCTTAAGAGGTGGTAGTGTCCCAGCCTTAGAGATGAAACTTGTAAAATAGAAAAAAAAAAAAAAAATAGTTGAGAATATGAAGGAGCTTTGTAAAATTTTTTTTAAGGCAATTGTGAATTGTCTAGGCTAGCCGTTTACACTCTTCTTTATAAAAATAGGAACTTTTAAAATTGGCAAATCTTTATAGATTGACTAGTGATGGGAGCTGTTATTTTGGACTTTCATAGTAAATCAAAGGGAAAGTTGCTGTAGCGTTTAGACAGATGTAAGTGTTCAGTATTGCTTCTTGTATTGCATTTTTCAATAAATTTTCAAACAAAACTCTCTCCCTGGCCCTGAAGCCTTTTTGCTGCTTCTTACCGTCCTCCAGATCTCTGTCCTCGGCCGGGCATCGTGGCAGTTGCCTTTTTCCAACTTAAGCCAAACCCGTTGCCTCCTGAGCGTCCCTGGCAAACGCGGTGCCGGCTGCGGTTGGAGCTCTCCCCAGCCCCACGCTGGGCTCTGCCGCTGCCATCGGCTGCGTTTTTCCTGCGCTCTCGGTGGCTTCAGACATTTTCAGCAGCTCCCAGCAGGGACATGTGGGACCAAAGCCCAGAAAGGGCTGAATGGGAGCCCCAGAGTCCAAGTTTTTCTAAAGCATCGTTGCCCATTGAGCAAAGGTGGCAGAACTGGAGTGGGGGAGATGGTCTAACTCAGCTTTTTTTCATCCTGGGTTGTTTTTTTTTTTTTCTGGCCGCAGCATCTTAAGGAGGGACAGAAATACCCAGCAGAAAGCTGACGGGGCATCTTGGCTGCCGGCCCAACAGAACAAAAGCCAGTTGGCCCAGTTAGGGCAGCTTGGAGACTGGGGATTGGCTGGGAAGAGCATCCCTGCGGGGCAGGGCCTGCCCTTGGGCTGGCTGCCGTACCCCCTGTGCCTCGGTTTCCCCAAGAGCCAGAAGGGGAAGGGTTACGCAAGCGCGTTTCCACTCATTCTCGTGTCTGTATTCACAGGCTAAAAGCAACACTACTGCAGCTTGCTCCAGAGAGAAGCTGTTACGTTGTCTTCGGCCAGTTCGCTTTCAAGCTGCTCCAAGTATTAAATTTCAACATAGAGTAACGCAAAAATTACAGTGAGCCACAGAAATGGGCCCCAGCTAGCTGGGAAACGGCTGCTGCTGGAGCTGCTTTTCCGTGAAACAACAACTCGATTCATGTTACGAGGCACCGTCAGACATCCCGTTATTTCCCCAAGCCAGCGCGAGCCATCGCAGGCGGCTGAGGCAGCCCCGGGCTCCTGGCTGTGTCCAACCACATTAGGGTCACGCCAAGCTCCAGCGTGCCAAAATGCACTTTAAATAGCCCTGTCTCGGAGAGCTGGGGCGTGCGGAGGTCCTGGCTCCTTCAGATGGTGCCATGAGCCGCAGCCGGGCACAAACTGGAGCTCCCAAGACATGGTGTTGGGGAGAAAGAGCCAAGAACACCCCTGTGCCCAGCTGCACCGTGGGGTGGCAGTGCCCTGTGCCGCAGCCTCAGCCATGCCATCACCTCTCCCCGCTCCGAATCATTGAACATCACCCAGGGAGCAGCACCAAGCTCCAGCCCCGCAGCAGAGGTGGGTCCCAGTCCGCCCCACCATCTCCCGGATCTGCTCCGTCAGTGATACTGGGGGAGAGCATCACTGGGGTCCGAGCGACGATCTGTTGCTGGGCAGGACCTTTGCCATTACAGGTGCAAGGGGGACATTTTGGCCCCCCATGAAATGCCCAGGGGATGTTTTTTCCCAGCTCGTTTCCCCTGGGGACAGATGCAGGCACAGCAAACACCAATGCCGCTGCTCGGCCACAAACCTGCGCTCTGCCACCACGCCCTGGGGCCATCGACTGGGAGACCACCACGACTGGAAAGGCTTTTCCTTAAAGCCCTCCCTGGGGCTGGTGTCCCAAGCACAGGGTGCCGTCCCCTCACAGCCCTGTGCCTCCCGACCGCCACCCCACTCCCAAACCTCAAAGTCTACCAAGCCTGGAGCCCTGCAGCATTTTGCCTGGCTACGAGCAAGGGAAAAATATTAGGTAAACAAACACCATGGAAATCTAGAGAGAGGCAAATAAATTAAAAAAAAAAAAAAAAAAAACCAAAACACCAAGGCCCTTGTCCCAACAGCAGCAGAAGGCAGCAGCCACCCGCAGGCTCCCGGGGGGCCGAGCCCCAGCTCCTGGGTGGCCCCGCGCCAGCCCCAGCCCCTGGATCCTGCACTGGAGGCAACGGCTCCAACCTAGAGATGACAAAAGCCACTTGCCTTTGTCACCTGTCCTCGATCCTTCCTCGGGTCTCCATCCCGGACCCTGACCCGGAGGACCAGCCGTCACGCTGGGAGAAGGATCCCATTCAAACACCAGCTTGTTCCAGCTCTGGGCTATTTTTAGGTCATTCCTCTCGTTTCGGGGTCTTGGGCAGCCAGTCGTGTTCCCAGCTGGTCAGCGCGGTGCCCGGGGGTCAGGGCTGCTCTCAGGGCCCCGAGGGGAATTGCGGCGGGAGCCAGGCAGGCAGTGGGGCTGACTCCGTCACTCCTAAACCGGAGAGCCCGGGGTGGTTTAGGGGTCGGGATGAACTGGGTTGAAAGGGAGGAATCGCATTTGCAATGGGCCAGGCAGGACACTGGGCTCAGCCCTGAGGTCCGTGACTGGGGAAACTGAGGCACAGGAGAAAAAGCCAAAGCCGGAGGCAGGGACTCACTGACCACCAGCTCCATCCCCACTTCGTCCCTGGCTGCTTCCGGTAACCAAATCTGTGGGCTTCGGCCCCAGCAGCTCCGTCCCAGCCCGGCTCTAAGGGCTCCATGCTCCCCAGGAGCAGCTCCCAAGTGGGTTTGGGTGAGCAGAGCACCCCATTGCTCTGCAGAGCATCCCGGGACCAGGCCAGCCCCCAGGAGGCTAGAAAACCGAATCAAAGGGTGGGATTATATCCCAGTGCACACCAGTACAGGGCTTCCCAAACGCCGCAGACCCAAAGCGGCATCCCTCCGGCCTGCTCCATCGCCGCCTCCTCCTGCTCCAAACACTGAGAGTGGGGAAGCGGCCGCTCCCTGGCCCGACTCTGGCATTTCCATCATCCCACGCAGCCGGACACACAGGCTGGATGTGTCCTGCTTCCCTTGGGGGTACTAGGGAAATTTCCAGAGCTGCTGCCAGCATGGACAGTTGTGCTGGTGCAAACCCACACCCAGATGCTCGCCCCGGACAGGGCAGTGGGTCCTGCAGCTCCAGCACCCAGGGGCCATCTTGGGTGGCCGCGGCATTTAGTGCCACAGGAGCTTTCTCCCAAGGACATGTCTGGGTGTGGACCACTGCTGCTCTGCTGGGGATCCATCAGTTGCAGCTCTGGCCAGAGGTGCTTCGGCCCATCTCCCGAAAGCAGCCACAGAGCCCCTGCCCGTCCTGCCCACCATGGGACACTGAGGCTGGGCCCAGTCCCCAGGGAGCCCCAGGCAGTGACTTCTGGGTCTCCCCAGCCCCCCACACACCAGACATACCCCGTTATCCGAGCATCCTCTCCTTCCTCTGCTCCACAGAGCTCCCCGACAGGCTCCAAGCCAAAGCCCGGGAGGTTTGGGCTCCAGCTCTGACAGCGTGCGCGGCAGGGGTGCCAATAACAGCAATGGTGGGACACCGGCTGTGGAGCTTACGCACTCCATCCCGCCCAGACGCAGCTCCCAGGGATCAGCCCCACGCTGCCCAGGCCTTTTCTGCAGCGGGAGAAATGTGTGGAGCCTGGGGTGCCAGCGAGCCTGTGCAGAACACTCCAAACCCTCCAGAGCCAAAAAATAAATTAAAAAAAAAAATTAAGCAACCACCCTCCAACCCATCCCAGCTCCAGCCCCGTCCCGGCTCCCTCAGATGCCGGGAAGCACCGAGATGGCTGTCGTTGGCTCCGTACCGGCTCCTTAACGCAGAGAAGCATTTTGCATCGCACGTCTTTCCCGATTTTTAAAAAAAGCACCCTGTATACCTTGCCAAAGGGTCAAAGGCTTTACATCACCGGGGAGCACACCCACACCCGACCGCCCCCGCTCAGGGCTCCCCATCTTCCAACACAAGGTGCAAAGTGCCCGCTATCGCCCTGCGCACGCCACGACGGCCCCAGCCTCAGCCCTGGCTCAGAAAGCCCCGATGCTTCATCTTCCCGGAGATTTATAGCGGAGAGCACGCGCCCTAAATAAGGCACCAGCATTTGCGCTCTCTGGCTGTACTACTGGTGTGCGGGCGCTTTCCTCCGTACAGGCTCAGAATCTCAGGAAGGACTCACCGGCCACGCAGACCACGGCTGCGGCCTCCCTTGCTGCAGGGAGAGGAGGAGGGAGGAGGAGGAAGGGCTGCAGAACAGCCCCCGCAGCTCAGTGGGACCCGGTGAGCTGAGCAGCGTCGGGTGTGGGGTGGGACCCATTGTCGTCCCCCCAGCTGCAGCCGATCTGGGGGCAGTTGGGTTTTGACCCTTTGTAACTGGGATCTGCTGGTTTTTTTTTTGTGTGTGGCTGCTCCATCCCTTCTGTCTTCATGCCATCCCTTTATTATTTTTTTTTTTTTTACACCCCTTTTCAGGACATTTCACAGTAGGGTCCCCTCTGCCACAATTTTGCCAGCCTCGGCGGTGCGGGGGGAATTGCAATTTAGCAGGGCCCCTCCTCCCTCCGACCTCTGCCGTGGTGCCCAAGGGATATCCCGCGGTCAGCACTGGGTACAACCCCGCTGTGTTCTCTTGCTGGTGTTTTTGGTGAAATCCTCCTTTTCTTGGCAGGAACCCGCTCCCACAGCAGGCAGCTCTCGGGGTGGGATACATGGGTGGATCGCTCAGCTAGCGGTTACAGAGCTGGGTCCCGGGCAGGATGAGAAGATGCTGTCCAGCATCACCCTTCATGAGTGTGACATCTTCGGTGCTTTAAGGATGGTTTAACTTCACAGCTCTGCAGCTGAGCAGGGTCAGTGGCGGGATCCAGGGCGGATTTTTTTTTTTTTTTCTCTTTATATTTTAAATTTTTCTTTTTAATCCAGATCCATCCCTGACTAGTGTTATTCACAGCATGCTGCAGGTGACGGATGCACAGCTGACTCTCTGGAGAGACCACAGGTCTTCTCACCCGCCCTGGATTAATTAATAAAGCAGCTTTGCATTTTTTTATCTTTTTACTTTTTTTTCAAATGATCCCTACATGGCGCAGAAATGCCTCCCTGGAGGATGCTGCTGCATTGGGCAGCAGGAGGATGCTGGAGCGTGGTCCAGGCAGGAGACGTCACAGGTTCCCCCCTCATTCCCCCATCATTTGCTGCCTTGGGTTGCAGCCACTTCCAGAGACCAGGCTGAGCCCCAGCCAGAAAATGAAGTGGGAAAATTAAAACAAACACACTCCCCCCAACCCCCCAGCCCTGAAGCAGCTCCTGGCATGGCTCCTTGCGGCGTTTCGGGCTCCAATTTCTTGCTGCCAGCTTCCAAAGCGTGGCCCAGGGCCTGGCCTTAGGCCTGGCTGCAGCTGGTTAAGCCCAAATGAAAAGTTATTTTCAGCTAAAAACAACCTCCTGGCACGTCCCCTGGGATGTTGCTTCGGGGCAGACCTCGCCGGTGACTTCTTCTTGTTGCTGTTTATTGCCTTGAACCACTGCCTAAATAATTCTGGGATTAAGCAGCCAAAAAAATGAGTCGTGGGCTGGTATCACTCCCAGCAAAATCTCCAGGATGCTGCTGACTCCCAAAACACGGCCATCGGCCCCGTCTCTGCATCCCTGCGAAGGCGGATTCTGGTACCCAGCCTCTTTGGGAGAGACAGCCTTTTCTTGTAAAGCAGGGGAAAAAAAAAAGAAAAAAAATCACTTGCAGGGGTGTGGGGGGAAGGTTAGGGGTTGCTTTTTGGGAAAAGTAGGGGTTCAGCAGCCCCACAGCCCTGCTCGGGGTCTCACTATGGGGCAGGCTGGGAGCGAGTGGAGGGGCACAGGGGAAGGGGGGATGGGGCTGGATCTGCCCTGGGAAATACGGCATGAAGCAGACATGTCTCCTGTTTGAAAGGCAAAATAGAAATTAAAATGAAAAAAATAATAACAAAAATTGAAACAAGACATGCCAAGTTTTGGTTGTTTTTTTTTTTCGGGGGGGGGGGGTGGCAGGGGGAGGAGGGGGTAGAAACCCTTGACTTTTCCAAAATGCGTGTGGAGCTGTTCTGTTCCCTGCAGGCTTCATTCAATCTGCCGTTCCCCAGCCCCAGTGCCAAGTGCCGGTGGCAACGCGGGGTGATGTGGAAGGCGAAGAAAGCCGGGCAAGAGACAACAGCATCGCCAGCACAACCTCCCCAGCTCCCGCAGCCCCATCCCCGTCCCCAGCCCCACAGGGCGACAAAAAGCCGGGACAAGAGCCTCCAGCCAGGGATGGTTCCGTTCCGCCCCAGCCCCAGGCCAGGGAGATGTGGGTCTCTGAGCTGCTGGCAACAATTCTGCTGGGAATATATTTTTGTGAGAAAAGGCAATTTCCATGTCATTCCAGAGGGATGTTCTGGTCTGGAAAAGGGTATTGTCTCTCAGGTTTGCGAGGTCTGAGGCTCTGTGCACACTTCAGTTGGGAGACAGGGAAAAGCAGAGGCAGGAATCAAAAAGAAAAAAAAAAAACATTTAATGCAGAGAAAACTTATTTCAGCCATAATAAGTGTTTTGGTCCTGGGAAGGCAAAAGGCAGAGGTCCCATCTCAGCAGCAACGCCACATTTTGAAGCCTCCTGAGTTGCCGGACAGCAGAGCCACTCTCGCCCCTTTGCACCAATCCATCCTTCCATGCCCTTGGCATCTGAGCGGAAAAGAGCCAGGACAAGCCCCCAGCATGGATCGACGGGATGTTTCTGGCCAGAGAATGGGATCAGGGCAGCAGTCGGAGCACAACGGGCACCATTTACTTCTGGATTGACCGGGACAGTGGGACCAGGGATGGTCCTGCGTGCCTGGCACAATGCTGGTGCTGGATGCTTCGACAAGGTAAAGAAGCTGCTGCAAAAAAGCCCTTCTTGGCTTTTTGGTAGGCGACATCTCCCGGAGATGGGGGAAAAGACACAGGCAAAGAGCAAAAAGATGCTTTGGAAAGGCAGAGCCGCACGCCCGAGCGGCACTCAGCCGCAGGGATGCTCCCACCTCGGTGCCCTCGGCAGCTGCCCCAGGCTCAGTGCCCGCCGGCAGCGGGTGCCTGACCCAAGACCAATTTGGTGTTAAAAAAAAGGGGATTTTCTTAGAGAACATCCAGGTCAAACCGCAGCATCATGCCTTTCAGGCTCAAGGGAGGACAGCCTGGCGGGGGTTCGTCCCGGCGTTCGCACAAGCCGGCGGCACAGCTTCCCGTGTTCCCAGGGGTTCCCGCTCCGGCCCCTGCCTTAAAAATACAAAAGTGAAGGCTATTCCTCCAGTTCCTGTTTATCTCAGCCAAGCCCCACCATCGTGGCCTTGTGGCCGTGCCACAGCTGGTGGGACCTGACACCTCCTCACCCCTGGCCCTATGGGCCCCTGGGGACACCAGAGGGGACCCCGCAGCCACGTCCTGCGGGGAATCAACAGGAGTCGCGGTTGAGCTCCGAAGCAGTGACCAGCCCACGCCTTCCCCGGGGCAAACATGGCAGAGGCACTGGGAAAGGACTGGGACAGAAACTTGCTCATCTGGAAGAAAATGGCAGCTGATGCTTCCCCTCTCCGGGCTGCCGAGCCTGGAGCTGTCTCCCAAGATGGGATGCACGCTGCATCCCACAGTGCATCCTCACCCAACACAGCAAATCCTGTTTCTTGACTTCATTTCTCACTTTATCCACTTTTTCCTACTGCATTTTCCTGCTGCAATGGGTTTTTGAAGGGTTTTACTTCTGTGCTACCTTCTCCCTGGGAATTGCACCGGGCCGGCTCTCTGGCCTCATCCTGCGCAGCTCCTGCTCTGCATCCGAAGGGCACCAAAAAAATGTGACGGCACCCAACAGGGCCTGGCAAAACCAGCCCCAACACCCACCCTCACCTCTCTGCCCCACCACATCCCTCACGCTACCCCCACCCTTCACCCCGCCAGAAAGCAGCACAAATAAACCCTGACCCACAGAGGAGCTTTGGGAACCGCTACGCCGCGACGACGCTGTTGGAATGCTGCAGTCGGAGGGTGGGCAGCAGCACCTCGCTTGCTGCCTTGCAGCTCCCCAGTCATCTTTACATACCTACTCCTCAAAAAAAACCCCAAAAAACAATAAACCCAAACCTGGAGCTTATCACCTTATCTTGCATCCAGCAGCCGCTCATGGAGCACCCTCACTCTCTCCAGCGGCCACCGCAGCCAGCTGCCCACCCCGAGCATCCCGCGGGCGAGGTGACGAGGCGAGGCAGAACCGTGTGGCATCGAGAGAATATTTAATAGCCCCGTCGGGCTTACGTGCTCTGGTCAAGCAAATTTCCCGGTGGGTTGAGGCTGGGCAAAGGGACACTGACCCCTAAAAGATCCCCCCACCCCAATCCCGCTGAAATAAAGTGCTGCAGGGGCCAGCGGGGCTTCGCCCACCCTGCATCCCCGTCCCGCAGTTTGTGTTGGGTCACAAAGCGAGGTCTCCTCTGGAAAAGTGATGAGGACAAGGGCTCGTAAGGCCAAGGGCATCCACCGAGAAGCTGTCTCGAGGCACCCAGGAGAGGACATCCCCCCTGGAACCAGCTCACTGGGATCTTCCTCTTGGCACCCGCTTAAAAACGCTGCCCCTGAAACCCTCCTGGACGTGGGGTCCTGGGGTCGCTGGTGGGTGCCGGCAGCCAGGATGAGGGACTGCGATGTCACGGTCCCCGAGGGCCATGAGGATGTCAGACCCGCGCGCCCCGCTCCGTCCCCACTGCCCAGGAGCTGGGTCGGGGCTCGCCCCGGCTCGGGGGCTCGCTGGGCTCCAGCAGCCGGTCCGAGGACTCGCCAGTGCTTTCCAATTTGGCGTAACCCACCAGGCTGACGTGGTCCAGCCGGGGCCAGCTCCGGTTCTTACGGTCCTTGATAGGGGCCACAAGCAGCACGCCCGGCCGGCCAAGGTCCAGGGACTTGGAGTGTCCCGGGATGTGGAGTTGCGCATCCAGGCTGAGCTCCGCCATTGTCAGCTCCGTGCTGGGGCAGCTGCCATCCATGTTGACGATGACGTGGCCACCGCCACCGCCACGGTCCTGGCCACGGGGCGCCATGCTGTTGCTGGAGAGTGGAGCCTGGGAGAGCCGTGGTGTTTCAGCGGGGGGCTTGGTGGGGCAGCTCTCTGCCCTCTCGCCAGCCCCCCGTGCCACCGCGTCCAGCAAGCAGTTATTGAGCTTGATGACGGGCAACGCCAAGGCCCCAACGGCCGAGGAGAGGAGGGACTCAGCTCCGGCGTGGCAGGAGAGGTTGAGGTTGGCCTTGGCAGAGGTGCCAGAGCGGAGGCTGAGGAGGGAGGTGGTGGGGGATGCTGCTGGGTGCTGGAGGAGCTCAGCCATGGTCTGGAGCCTGTTAGGGCTGTAGCAGTTGGACCACTTGCTGCCGGGGCTGTGGCAGGGCTGGCAGGAGAGATCCACCTGGTAGCAGCCCTCCACGCACTCAGTGTTGCCCTTGGGCTGGCCGTCCCCGCGCTGGCAGTACCCATCCTCAGGGCCGGTCCCCTCGGGAAGACCCGCTGCCATGGAGTAGAGCCCCTTCTGCATCAGCCTGCGGGTCTCCATGTCCCGGTTCTCGTACAGCATGGTGTTGGCGCAGATGAAGATGAAGAGCCCGATGCCCATGATGACAGGGCCGATCAGCTTGAGCTTCTCGCTATGGGGCACATGGCGTCCAGCGGCCACCTCCCTCCTGATGTCCCCCGCAGCACTGGTGTTCCCCACACTGGCCCCAGCGCCTCCGGGTGCCCGGTGGGGCCAGTAGCCCACCACAGCGATGGTCATTCCCACCAGGACCACCGAGATACCCACCACGACGAAGGCTCCCGATGGCGAACGCATGCGGAGCTGCCCTTTCACCGGGACCTCCGGTGGTGACTTACGCCGCAGCCTGCGTCCCCGGCGCCGCGGTGGGGCGGGGGGCACTGGCGGCTTGGTCCCCCCTGCCCCCGGCTCCCGCACAGGTCCATTGGTTTCGGTGCTCTCGGCAGTCATCGTCTCCAACTTGGCCACTCTTCCTGCGGGAGAGGAGGAGAAAAAGGTGGAAGAGGCATCACTGGGGGTCCGTGTGCCCGGGATGCTGGGAGTATGGGGACCATGGGGACACTGGGAGCACGGGAGGCATGGGTAGACCGGGAGCATGGGGATGCCAGGAACATGGGGAGCATGGAGATGCCTGGAGCATGGGGACCACAGGGACACAGGGAGCACGGGAATGCCAGGAGCATGAGGAAGATGTGGCCACTGGGAGCACAAGGATGCTGGGAACTTGGGGACCACAGGGATGCCAGGAGCACAGGGACCACAGGGACACCGGGAACATGGGGACACCAGGAACATGAGGGGCGCAGGGATGCCAGGAGTGTGGGGACGCTAGGAGCACGGCGTCACTGAGCCCGCAAGCTGCCCCACACCAGAGGCCAGCAGCTTTGCTCTCCTCCCTCCCCTACCTCCTTCCCTTGAGTTACGTCTCTCCCTGCTCCAGAGTGGTGGAAGGACTAAGGGGCCCCCTCCAACCACGCTGCCAAAGCCTCAGAACTCCTGTCCCTAAACCCCCTGGGCTGCCCAAGGCAGCGAGGGTGGCCAGGACCCCGCTGCGTCAGCAGAGACATCGTTGACATCCGGGGGGCAAAATGACCTCTCCTGGGTCACCCAGTCATACCACACCTGCAAAAGGGTCCCCCACCTGGCTCGGCTCCACAGCAGCGAGGGAAGGTGCTGTGTATTTGCCCGCGGGGGAAACTGAGGCACTGCTGCATGTGAAAACCCAGACTAAAGGTCTGACAAAGCTGCATCGCGCGGGGCCCTGGAGTGACGCAGCTCCTCACTCGCTGTACAAACGCGATCTAAAAACCTAAACCAACGTTGCACCAAGCCGCTCGTCCAAGCGGGGGACCCACCAACCCAGCACCCACCGAGCGGGGGTTTAAGCCGAAAGAGGTGTTTTTCTCGACCCCCTGCCGTCTCCTGCGTCGGGGGAAGCTCACTGCATCTGCAGGGTCCTGCCCTTGCATGCACCGAGATAACGCTCCACATCCAGGGATTTACAGGGCCCTCCAGAGTGCCCGGTATTTCATTTTATCCAGCGCCTTGTTTCCTAGATGAGCAAGAAGGGGTTGAAGCTGCTGCCAAAACCGGCTGGTGACCAGCCCGGCAGGGAAGCACCACCTGGGCTAGCACCATTGTGCACGGGGCAAGTGGTGCCCAGCGACATGGGGAAGCTAAAGCACCTGAACGTGTCCCAGACTGAAAACATCTTGAAAAAACCAAAATAATAACCTCACATAGGCAGGAACCTGTGTCCTTGCAGCCCGGCTGCTTGCTGCTGTGTGCCCAGCGATGTCCGGTACCGTGGGGGTCCGGCACGGGAACGCTGCCCGGGCTGTTCCCAAACGGGGCTGGGGGACGTGGCGGGAGCGGGGAGCGGCCAGGGTGGCCCCCAGCCGAGCGATGCTGCAGGAGGGGGCTCGCCACGCCGCTGCGGCTTCACTCACCAAAGAACAACGTCGGGCATCAATATTCAGCAACGGTGGCATCAATATTCAGCAATTAAAAGCCAGAAAGCAAAACTGAAGAGAAACACCCCAGCACGGGTGGCGGGGACGGCAGGAGGAGGGTGACCGCTGTTATTTTACTCCCCGAGGTGAATGAAGCACCGAGAGCGACCAGCATCACCCACAACAGAAAAACAAGATACCAAGTTGTTGTTTTTTTTTCCCAAACTTAATAATCTTAAGGTGTTATTAGCATCAGAGGGAAGGAATTAAAGAAATGAGTTGCAGGATGACAGCGTGTTCCTGGCACAAGGCTGTCAAGCTGTGACAATTGGAATGAGGGAGATTTAAAGGAAAAAAAAAATAAAATAAAGTCCCAAACAAAGCAACCCAAACCCACAGCCCAAACCTTTCTGGGAAACAAGCTGCTAATCCTGCATCACAATAAACCCAGCCGGCGGTCACCCTGAAGGGAAAAATGAGTTTTAAAATATTTTGCTGTTAGAGGGAATGGAGACCCGGGGCAGGGGGACAGGCAGAGGCCAGCGAGCTGCGTCCGGGCCGGGAACCCCCTTCGTCCCCTTCCCCAGCCCCCCGCCGCCGTCCCAGCCCCCCGCACCCGACAGCCGCCTGCTTTCTGAAGTTGGATCATTTCATTGCTCATCGCTGGGGCTGGTTGTTCCCAGAGTTCAAACCCATTATTTTTATTAATAGAATCCCCAAGGTTATATAAGCTCTTTAAAAAAAAAAAAAATTAAAAAAAAATCTAAAACCCAGCATTGCCATCCAACTCCGCAACTCGCAGACGCCGACACTCACAGCTCAGCTGGAGGGCAGGGCCGGGGGTCCCACGGGTGCGGCCGGGGCAGGGGGACAGCTCGGACCCTCGGCAGGGGACAAGCAGCGGCCCAGGGCGCCCAGCCACCCCCCTCCAGCCCGTGGTTCACCGGGATTCGACATCTCCGGTTTTGAGGTGCAGATGCCTGGTGGGGAGGAATGACAGCCTAGAAATGTAAAAGTCGTTAGCGAGACGAGGGCTGCTCGGCTGCCAGGTTCGGAGTTAAGCTTCCAATCCCCGCAATAAACCCGGCATTAAAATGAACGCAAATATTTCCCTAATCCCCCCCATCACGACAGCATATTGCTGTGGCTCCGCCCTCCCACCCCAATCCTCTCCCATCGCCTTTGCCGACAGACGCTCCTAAAATTTGACACTAAACGCCAGCACATCCCGCAGTGGCGGAGCTGGCCTGGGGGTGAAGCCGAATTTGGGAAGGGTGCCTCTCGGGTGCCCACGTCCCGAGAGGTCCTGTGGGTGCCCCACGGACACTCTGCCCCTGCCAGGACCGTGCTGTCAGCATGCCACAGGCTACCAAAAAGCAGATTTAGCCTCCAAATCTTCCTCTGGCCAGGGGACGAGGGGCTGCTCCAGCACTGTGCCGCAGGAGATGCCGGGCAGTGGCCAGGAGCTGCAAAAACACCTCACAGCGAAGGGCCCAGAACAGGGGCAGCCGCCTCCCCTCGCAGGTTTGTCCCTCTTCCCGGTTGTCCTTCCAGGAGAGCACCTGGAAAGGGCTTCCATCAGGGCCCAACTCCACCACACCAGCAGGGATTCCAAACCCAGCATCGCCCCGGGTCGCTGCCAAGAAACGCCTGACAAACGGAAAGCCCCTTGTTTTCCCTTTCCTTTTCCTAAAATATTGCGACCGTAAAGCTGCTCACCTGGCTTCGGGAATCGACTGGTTTTGAAATTTCTTGCCAAACCAGCCAGCATGCTGAAAGGACGCGGTGACGGGTGAGACCCTCGAAGCCCAAGCTCCTGACGGAGCCCGTGGTGCCAAAGCCCAGCAGCTGAGCCCCCCCAAGCCCTCGCTCTGCGGAGGAAGGGGACCCCGACAGCCAAGACCTCACGGCGCAAGGACGTGCTGAGCTGCGAGAGCCCTCCCTGGCTCCCCTCTCCCCATCTCACCTCCCATCCCAGCTGGAGGAGAAGCGAAGGCGACGGGGAAGCGGGATCGCTCCCGGTGCATCCGTGCTCTGGGATGCTTGGGATGGTTTGAGGCTCCACGTCCTCACCCGCCCAGTGCCTCCTCCTCTCCTATTTTTCTCAGTCCACTTCAAAGTTTTCCCCTTGGTTCCACATTAAAGGTGTCTAGAAGGAACAAACAAGATCAACAAGCTGCTGGGTGTCTTTCTGGGACTCTCCCAGATGAAAATCCTGCCACCATCCCAGCCTCCCCCAGGCTTGGGCCCAAGGGGTAAAGCTCCCTGCTGTGACCCCAGCAAGAGCGCGTGGCGACAAAATCTGTCACTCCAGCTTCAGCATTTGCTAGGGACGCTCATTAATCAATCCTAATTAATTAAGGTCCCTCACAGAAGCTTTCACATAAAGCCAGTAAGGCTAATTATCCCGGCGCGGGAAGGATTATCCCCCTTCCCCTGCAGGAACACCCTCTGGTCCAGGCACCTTCACGTCCGGCCCTCGGCTTTCCGCCCTGTGCTTGCCGCGCTCCCCCGGGAGAGAAGATCCCGATGGGCAAACGGGGCGCAGCAACATTGGGGAGAGCCACCAGTGCCACCAGCGTCGTTCACCTTCACTTCTCCAAAGTCCTCCCAAAACGGGGCCATCTGCTGAACTCCTCTCTACCCCTCGGGCAAAGAAAGTGCGTGGAAACATCCAACCGATTACTAATTACAAGAGCTCGCCTCACCCAGATTTGCTCTGCTAATTAAACTAATCTCTCTGGCTGGGAAATGAGCCGCAGTCGCCCACAGCGAGGAGATCACGCAAGTTGGACGGATGCTTAACTCGAGTCAGACCCCCGCGAAGGGGAGCGCGGTTCCCAGCCGCTTCTGACGCGCCATTGTTTAAGGAAACAATGGAAACGACGGCAAATTCCGTGTTTCTCCTCCAAGCTGATGCTGAAATCAGGACATCTGCATTGCTCAACTTTTTTTTTATACGAACCAGATGCAAATAATTAATAAATCCAAATTCAAGATAATGCAGGCATCTAAATTTAAATGGAGAGCAGATTTCTAATGGCAGCTTTTTGCTTGATCGGCGGAGGAGTGAGTGGGATACCCTGGGAGAATTCCTGCCTCTGGGAAGCGGTGCAGGGTGGCAGGGCACCCGGGTACGTGGGCTGCAGCCAAGCACCTTGCAAATCCTCACGGCCAAGAGAAAAGAAGAGTGGGGGAAAGAAAAATTTTAAAAAATTTAAAATATGTAGGCTGGGATTTCCAGGGAATTAGGACCAAACTCTTTCCGAATTTGGCACCTTCCCTGCTGTGCCTTTGAGAAATCCCTGCCAGTGCGGAGGGACGGGGCGTGGGGGCTCCCAGGCTTGGCCCAGGTGACCCCGTGGGTACAAACCCACGTAACCCACCCCCTCCAACCCCCGGGACCTGCACCCACTCAAGCAGTGATGCTCCCAGCTGCATTCCCAGCTGGGATGACTCTTACCTCCAGCATGTGAAGCCCCCCACGTCCCCCCACTCTTTCTCCAGTCTCCCCAGTTTCACGAACAGGAATCAAAACCCACCTGGAAGCGAACGGGGACCGTGGGTCTGGCTCTGGTTGTTCCCCCCGCCCCGTCCAAGCTGCAAAGCTGAGCCCCTCGAGTGCCGGAAAAAATCCCTCCTGATTCCAAAGTCCAGGAGCTACCGGGAGAATTTCCACCCACTTCCCCGCTTCTCGAGTGTCTGCATCAAACCTTGCGTGGGGATCAGTGGCGTGACCGCTCCTCGCCTTGACGTTCTGTGAGGAGACGCGGGGAAAAAGCCAAAAGTGCCGGGATTCGGACACCACAGCCGGCTCCTTCCCGAGTCCCGGTTCTGGGCGTGCAAAGGGGAAGGGGGTGCGTGTCCGTGCGTGGGCTTGGACACGAGTGTGGGCCCACACCTGTGCACGCCTGCCTGTGTGCACGCGAGTGCGGGTATGCGAGCTGCACGCCCCTGTGCCCGCGCGTGTTCCACGGCCGTGGGTGCCCCCCGCGTGCCCCGTGGCCATGGGTGCCCGTGGGCGTCCCATGGCCGTGGGTGCCCTGCGCCCGCGGGTGCCCCGTGCCCGCGGGTGCCCGCCGCACACCCCGCCGCGGGGCCGGTGCGCCCGGGGTCGCTGTGTGCGCGCACGGCCAGTGCCGTGCTCTTGTGTCCGCGTGGGTGCCCCCCACCCCCCGCCCCGTACTCACCGCCGCGCGCGTCCGGCCGGGCCCGGGCCCGGTGCCCCGGGGATGGCGGGCGCTGGGCTCCGCGGCGGCCGGGGCCATGGAGCGGCGGGAGGCAGCGGGGCCAGCGGCTCCCAGCTCCCCGCTCGCCCTCGCCGCCGCCGGGACGCCTGGGCAGGGGCGGGGGGGGCGGCGGGTTCCGCCCGGCCCCGGGTCCCCGCCTCGCCCGGCCCCGGCCACGGCCCCGCGGGGCGGAGCGCGGAGATGGGCGTGGGGACGGGGACACGGGACGGGACGGGACCCCCCGCCTTGTCCCCGGGCTCCGGCCGGCTCCCGGCCGTGGGAAAGTCGCGATCGCCGTGCGGGGATCGGCGGGGATTTTCCGAGCAGCGACCGGAGCCTCCCCTCGCCCCTCCCCCGGGTCCCTTCCTCTGCCTGTCCCAGCTGGGACCCCAGCCCCAGCATCCCCAGGAGAGGACCCCCCCACACCATCTGGCAGCCCAGAGACCCCGCTCCCACTCCCACCACGCAGACTCCCGTGGCCCGCGACGCACCGGCAAATCCCACGTCTCCCAGCCAGGGCCTGGGACTGGAGTGGTTTCCCCCTTCCAGGGGGGTTCAGCGGTTGGAACAGAGGCAGCACCCCAAATTAAGCAGCCCCCGGCAGCTCCAGAGGCCGAGAGGAGAGAGCTTCTGCAAGGAGACAGCTCTGAGTGTCGTGCTTTGCTTTTCTCCCTCTGAACTTGCCAAAAAGACACACACAGACCTTTCTGTCAGCCCCAAGGATCATGGCACTGCATCCCTGCATGCCCACCCCCACATTTCCATTCCTGCATCCCAGTCTCCACACCCTCATCCCTGCATGCCCATCCCTGTATCCTGATCCCCACATCCCCATCCCCATCACTGTATTCCCCATCCCCACATCTCCAGCCCTGCATCCCCGTTCCTGCATCCCCATCCCCGCATTTCCATCCCCATATCCCCATCCCCACATCCCCATCCCCACATTTCCATCCCCATATCCCCATCCCCACATCCCCATGCCATTTCCATCCCTGCATCCCCATCCCCACACCCCCACCCTCAAATCTCGATCCTCATATCCCCACACCTCCATTCCTGCATCCCCATCTCCGCATCCCCATCCCCACATCCCCATGCCCACATTTCCATCCCCAAATCCCCATACCTGCCTCCCATCCCCGCGTCCCCGTCCCCCCACACCCGCATCCCCATGGAGCAGTGGCCAGCGTCCCACGGCTGTAAGCGGCAGTGCCACATTGGGATGTGCTGAAACAACCAGCCCCAGCTTCCACCCGTGTATTCACACGGATACCACGATGCGAGCCACCGGCCAGCGCTGCGGAGATTCGGCCTCGCTACACCCCTGCGCCACTGCTGTTTTGCGGGCAGAAAGGCTGTTTATCAGCCTTTAATTAAAAACGGACCGAGCTTGCATTCTCCCTCTTCCCCATAGCTGTGGTAAATCTCAGAGCATCAAACCAGATCCCTGCTCTCCCCAAAGAGCCACAAAACACAACCCTGCAATTCCCTGCGCGACTTTGCCACAGGCACCCCGCAGTCTGTAAGCAAACGCAGAGTCCAGCCGGCCGGCTCTATGGCAGGGAGCACTGCCCAGGAAAGGTTTTTAGGGGAAAAGCTCAGAAATGGGGTACAGGTTCCCCGCCTCCATCAGGGGAACACCATCCAGTGAGTCAATGATGAGAGAAATCACAGAATCACAGACTGCTTTGGGTGGGAAGGGCCCTTTCCATGCCACCCAGTCCAACCCCCCTGCCAGGAGCAGGGACATCTCCAACCAGATCAGGTTGCTCAGAGCCCCGGCCAACCTGGCCTGGAATGTTTCCAGGGATGGGGCATCCACCGCCTCTCTGGGCAACCTGGGCCAGTGTCCCACCACCCTTGGCATAAAAAGATCTCTTCCTTATATTCAGTCTGAATCTGCCTCCTTCTGTTTTAAAACCACTTCTAAGGTATGTTGCACCGGGTCACCTTCTCCCACCCCCTGCCAGGCTGAACTAAAGCAAAGTTTGGAAAACTTTGGAGCTTCTTGAGCAGCCAGCACCGGGGAAGGGTGAGGGATTATAGCTGTGGGTGCTGCACTGCTGGACCGGAGCGCTGCCTCGCTCGTCCCAGCCTTCCAGGCAAGCTAACAACCGCAGCCGCCCAGGGACAAATGATATTTGACTTTGGCTTCTCACGCTGTCCAAGCGACACGTTCGAGGTCTCCCTTTGCTACCACTGGAGCCCATCTGGGCACTCCATGTTCCAGAAGAAATTAATGCTTTTGAGTAAAATTTGATTTCTATTCAGAGGCTGTACCTGTGCCAGGTGGAGCCAGCCAAAGAGCCAGAGGGGAAAGCGGAGACATCCCAGCTTTAGGAGCGAGGGTCAGCGGGGCAGGCAGGGAAGGGACCTGGCCGAGAGCCGTCACGTCCAGCCACTGCCCACCCCCATGCAGAAGCCTGCACAAAAGCACGTTTCCAACCACCAGTCGCCCAGTGATGCCCAGAGTGGGTTGGATCTGCCCTTACGGTGATAAAAGGTGTCGGAGAAAAGAACCCACTGGGGACAGAGGTGATGGCAGGGAGAGAGGGGAAGGGGCTCCGGGAGGAGGCTCCGGCGCAGAGCTCGTGGCAGGACGGGGAGGCCTGCGGGGCAGAAGGCTCAGAGCTCTTTCGCCGCTGCTCTGGGAGAGGGTGGCCAGCGGTCGCTCTTACAGAGGCATCTGGGATGGGCGGGATCAACAAACAATATGGAAAAGAATCAACGGCATGGTGTTTCTCCAGAGAGAGAAAAAATGAATCTGATGGTAATCGGGCACCTCCTCCTGATTCTGGGAGAGGGAGGGGATTTGAATCCACTTTGTTTCAAACTCTGGCGATCGGGACGGAGCCTGGACAGGAGGGAGGCAAAGTAGAGAGTGAGTGCTCGCAGCCAGGATCTGAGATCAGAGAGAAGGAATGTTGTTATGGAGAGGCTGAAAGCTGGGGCTGGGGATGACTCATGCTGGAGAACATACAGCTGTTGGAGCGGGATTTGGCACCGGCTCGCCGAGCCTGCGGAGCCGTCCCCATTAGTGGAGAGGGGAGAGAGGAGCCTCCGCGACGTCTCCGAGCTGGCAGAGGCTGGAGGTGACAGGCAAGGGAATGCTGCCTGCCAAAGCGGGGTCACCACGCGGAGAGGCATTTTGGGCAGCAGGCAGGGCTTGGCAGCGAGGTTTCTCGCTCGCAGGGTCACTTCTGGCCGAGGCATTTGCAGGGGCTTTCGGCTGGGGTCGGTGGTGCTGCCCTGGAGAAGTGGCGGTCGGAGCAGCGGGGCCAGTATGGGGCTGGAGAGGTCAGCTCTGCTCAGCCCCGGGGCCGCAGCGACGCCTGAGGTACGAAGCAGACATCCCCCTCCCTTCTCTAGCAATGGGGAAACCGAGGCACAGAGCGGGGATGCGACATGTTCCCACCATCAAATCAGTGGCGGAGGTTAAAAAAAGCCTTGCGACGGCTCTTGCTCTTGCTTGCCGCTGCATCCTTGGCCCCCAGTCACGCACCCCTCGCGCTGGGGAGAGGCAGAACATTTTGTGGCTGGAAGCTCTGGCTGAGGAGTCAGATCCCCATCCCCTCCCGGGCTGCTGGCAGCCGACGCTTGCAGGGCACGAGGGCTTTCATCCAGCTTCCATCCAGCGGGAGATGCTGTAGCAGTGTCCCAAATATTCCCAAGGCAACTGCAGAGAGAAGGGGGAAAAAACCCCGTTCCCCTCTGCCACCAAAGCCAGGGAAGGAGATTTAGGCACGGCCCTAGGAGCAGGCGGATGAGCCAGCATCTTCCCAAAGTCCCTTTCAGAGAGATTATTTTGGTATCACGCCTGGAAATGAACCACAGCACCAGATTCCCAACGCCGTGGGATAAAAGGCTCCATGGGCTGCTTCGGAGGTGGCCCCGTGTCAGTGGTAAGTGGAGCGACTGTGAATACGGACAGACTCGTTATTCATCATCTCCTGTCAATGCGGAGTCATTATCTTTATGTGCCTGGAAAAATAACTATCTCTGGCTTCTCAGTAAGAACTTGGAAAAGACTTGAGTTCTGGAAATGTCATCCATCTCCACGCTGAAGAAAACTGCATATTTTCACAGATTAATAGAAGTTAACCAAATTTACAAAATGAGCGAGTTTTAATATATTTCCAAAGCTTGAAGTTAAACGACTCTTCCCAGTGATTTATAATCCTGTTTCGCAAAGTGTCCGGCGTTGCACATATCACACCGTACTGTACGATGCTGTATTTTATCCTCCACCCCGTAGTCCTTGTTCTGGGGACAAGGTGGGATCTGATTAACGGGATCTCTCCTTCACTGCCACGTAAAGCAATTCCTCCTCGCCTGACCGGGCTCGCGGGTCACAGAGCTCCGTGTAAAGAGTTATTTCTTCCGTACAAACAACCAAAAAGAAATGTTTTCCAGTTGAAGGGAACATCAAGCTGATGACCTCAGGCCAAAACACGGCTCTGTGAAGTTTTATGTAACTGGAAGTCCAACAGAAATACGTCCACGCTTGACAGAAAATATTTGGGAAGATAACATTGCCTGCTGCATTTACATTCCTGGTGCTCCAGCAGCCACGCAGGGAGAGGAGGAGGAGCCAGAGGCTGTGGAGTCGGGACCAGCACTAGCCGGGAGCCACTTGGCCATTGCATTTCCAGCTCCGACGACGCAGCGTTGGCACAAGCTGGGGAGGAAATCGGCGCTGAAGCTGGTTTTAATTTCACCCAGTGCCTCGTTAAAGAGGAACACACACTGTACGTTACGGACGGAGCGGAGAGCTGGAGGGAAGCTGCTCGCTCCCATCGCCTACATACCCACCACCTTGCTCGGGCTGGGGGTCAGTGCCCTCATTTTAACAATCCAGGAGCCTTCTGGAGAGGAGGGTTTTTTTGCTCTGGAGTAGCTGCATCCAGCCATCGCTTTGTTTGCGCGGTCACACAAGGGATCACGATCTGACTCCAGATGGGAAGCGGGGACCATCTAGGAAGGATTACCCCAAAATTCACCAAAAGGCTTGTCTTCCCAGCTCTTCCGCAGACTGCAGAGAGGTTCCTGCATCAAAATGTTTTGGTTTGTCATTTGGGTTATGTTCTAAATTATGAAGCATTAGTGCTTGCTAATGTCAAGGTAAGAAAAATAAAAGCTGGAGTGAAGTGCTCCAGCTAACGCTGGGATGGGATATTTCACAGAAATGCAATATTGTGAGATTGCCTTTTCATTCCAAAATGAGCCGTAACACTCCCAGTGCCACACGGCTCTTGGGGAAAGGTAATTCCTATTTTCAACCCTCTCTCGCTGTGCCGGAGCGGGCAGGGGAGGGCAGGACGCCGGGCAGGCTGGGCTCTCGCTGACAGTAGGTGGGTACAGCAGCTCCGTAAAACCTCGGTGGTTCGGGATCTTTGCGATATTTCATCCTACAGGAGAAATCCCAGGGGAATCGAAGGAAACCCTCTGGACCAAATTTTAATGTGCACAGAGGGAAATGCATTTTCAGGCCCTGTTTACTTGATTTGCCAAACTCATTGCTGTAGGAGCTCACCATGAAATGAGTTCTCTCAAAAGGGGAGAACTCAAATTGACAAAGTGCTTTGTTGGCAGCTAACGAACGTGGTCGATGAGACGACATTTGCACCCGGAGAAGCCCCAGAGGGATGCAGCACACCAGGAACACATCAACCTCCGTGCCCAGCTCGCACCTCTGTCCCCAGCCCCTCTGCACCCCTCGTCCTTTTTTCGTCCCCTCCTTTATTAAATCACGCCCTCGTTAGCACCAGGCCTTCATTAGCAGCTTGCTGTGCTGGTATGATGGGGGAAGGGCCGTCCCCAGCTCACAGCCTGATGGCACCTTGGCAGAGGTGACACCAGTGGGACATGGAGCCGTCCTCTGCCAAATGCCCTCTTCCCAAAATGCTTCCACACTCGTTTCACCAGTGCAGAAGCTGAGCATCTCCACTCCACGACACGAGGGAAACCGCAGGGCTCAGGCGTTTGGGCAGCTATGAGAAGAAAACGTCCCCTCGCTCAGTCCGCAAGCTGAGGACACGCCTCAGGCCAGCACATTAACGAGGCCTTGCTGGCAACTGAGGTAACGGAGCGCTGCGTTTCCCAAATACGGCCACTGTCCCCAAAGCAGCCATGCCCTTACCGACGTTTGCTGGCTTAAATGGTGTTTCTTGCTGTGTCTGAGCACCAGGCAGCCTCAGAGAAGGCTCCTGTTCTCCTATCTCTAAAGGACTAGTAACTTAAAAAAAAAAAAAAGAACTAAAAAAATCAGCCAATGCAATGGCCACAGCCTTTTCTTGTACATGAAAGTTGGGTACTGCAGGTCAGGTAGGAGCAATGGCTCAGTGATAATTTATCTGCTTTTCCACCCATCAGCCGCATCTCAGCATCTCTTGAACACCACGGCATTTCTCCGTGTCCCTGCTTCAAACAACAGCCCAGAGTGTGGGCAGGGAGCGGAGACCTCGGGAGCCGGGGAGACCCCCTGGAAAAGGAAATGCGCATGACCTGGAGCTCAGACACAAAACTGGCTTGATGTGGGATATTCGGCTGCGTCCCTGGATACAAGCTCATCCTCTGCAGACCTTTCCTCAACAGATTCAGATCCCCCCACCCACATTGCTTCACAGGCACAGAGCCGCTGCAAGCGAAGAGCATCTCTCACTTTCCCGGGCTTGGGAAGACGTGGAACGCTCCTACGCATCTCACTGTGATGCTCCCGGCAGGGCAGCCCCCCGAGGGACTCGACCAGGGATTTCGGCCCTATAGCACCAGAACCCCAGCACGGCCCCCCGGATCCTTCCTATCCCAGTCCCCAGGGACACCAGTCCAGCAGCGGGGCTGGAGTTGCACCCTGGTCGTGTTTAAAGGCGGTAAAATTAAACAGAGGTGGGGGGCAGAGCAGGGTGACGGGTTCAAAGCTAAGAGGGAACTGAAGGGCAGGAGCATCCAGATATTTAACAGCATCTTTCTGGGAGCTCATTTCCCTCTGACCAGCTCAGACGTGGGGATTTATCCGACACCTGATTTTCCCTCCCGTGGGAAGGTCCTGGGCCCCCTCGACTGCTCAGCGAGATGAGGTGTGGTGACCTCACTGAGATCAGCGGCCACGGGGTTCACACAGGCCGGGGCTCACCCACAGGACACCTTTCCACCCCAAAGGGAGGCAGAGCAGAGCTTGTCTGCCATATGGCGCGGCCGGCGAGCAGCTGGGAGGGAGGCAGGCAGGCTCTCCACAATTTCTTCTTGCAATTTCTTCTCTTGAGTGAGAAGATCAAGAGGAAAAAGAAATAACAGAGGGGATGTTTGCTGGCATCCTTCTCCTTCCCAGTTGGAAAGGTCGGGTGCTGAGGGTGGAAAGCTGGCACACCGGTTATTTCCAGGAAATTATTTGGGCTCCAGCATCTCACTGGGCTTGACCTTCCCAGCAAAGGCCGGGCAGGGACAGGAGCGCTTGGCGGGCGGGCAAGGAGAGCTATTAACGCTAATGGGTGGGAAGTGGCCATGAATAAATCAGCAGCATCCTTCCAGCCCTCAGAGCCTGAAACCCTCCAGTACGGAGCGAGGAGCGGAGGGGATATGGAGATGATGTACATCTGCTTTATGATGGGGGCTCTTTGATGCCATCACCCACAAATCCAAGACACCTGGCCCTGTGGACCCCCGCCCTGCCACCGTGAGGTGGGATTTTGGACCTCACCCCCCAGCCCTGCACAGAAACCCCCTCCCCAGGCCAGCCCTCAACACTGGGAGTGAAGCCTTTCACTTCTGCAAGCCTCCCGGCTGGATCAGTGCGGGGCTTTCATGCTCGCCCTGCACTTTGGGTGCCACAGATGGGAAGGAAGACGCGGGGAGGCAGCGCGGGTTCAAACCTCCCTGTAACCAGATCCATCCTCCGACCATCCAGCCTGGCCTCAGTCATCCCAAATCCTAGGTATTAGGCATTTAATCTTGCGTTTTATCATGTCTCCTCTTACCAGGGGGTCCAAAATCAAAAGGGAAGCACGGAAGAGCTGAGCTTCCGTGGGTTTAACCGGTTCTGGCTGGTGGCTAAGAAGGAAGGAAGGAGGAAAAGGCAGCGGTTTCTCCTCTTGGCTTTCCTTGGCACTTCCCAAGCGGCTATAATTATTCCAGGAGAGGGGAAGAGATGCAGCCTCAGAGGAGGGAGGGGAAAAAGTGCCCGCTCCCCGGTCAGAGGAGGACCTTGTGTTCATGTCTCAGCTGGCCGCGAGCACGAAGGAGCCGAGCAGCTCCGTGCAGCCGAGCCAGCGGCCCGGGCTGGAGGCCCGTGGACGTTATTTTCCACGATGCAAACTAGGGCAGGGGGAGAGGGGCTGAGGCGGGACAGGGACCTGTCAGGGGTCTGGTGCATTTGATGCCTTCTCCTGCCTGGCAGGAAAGCTGGAGGCATCTCCCCCCACCCTGGGCTGCTGCTGGAGGGTCCCGGTTGGGCTGTGAGTGGGGTGGGATGCTGAGCACTGGAAGTGGCAGTGGGATGAACTGGGGACAGAGCCAGAGGGGATGGGGACTGATGAGCTGGGGATCCAGAAATGGGGAGCTGCTAGCAGCGTGGTGTGGGCTGTGGCTCCTGGGTGGTACCCAGCAGAGGTCCCAGCTCTGCTTTGCTGATGCCCGGGATACAAAATTCCCAGTTCCCATTCCCTTCCCCCAGCCTGCTACACAGCCTCTGGACATCTTACTCCAGACCAGAAGTTGCAGTGCAGGACACTTCACCACTAACGCCACCTCGCTAGTCACTCCTGGATCCTACTGATGCTAATCAGACAGAGCTGCCCTGGCTAATAAACGCACTTGTTTAATTATTATTGGCAGAATGGAGAGCTTTTAATTGCATTCCCTCCCGCCAGATGTAACGAGGGACTGTACTTTGAGCTCAGCTGAAATATCTATTAGCAGCAAATACATGTCTTTAGTACGCTATTTTCTAGATAAAAACAGGCAGATCCACAGCTGATGGGATATGAGAAAAGCCCAAATGGTGAAGCTGTAATCCTGCTTTTCCGTATTTACCAGGAAAAAGCACAATATCGGAGTCTCAGCATCCCACAGCACTGACCCCCGGCTGCTGGGGAAGGTCACTGGGAACCACAGTCTGGGCTGCTGCAAAGCGTCACCGCTGCCAGCCCGTGGGAACTGCTGCACGTCGCTGGGAAGAAGATGGATTTTGGAAGAACGACTCGCACTTAAAGAATAATGCAACCTGCCAGCCAGTTAACGCAGCCCAGATAAATGGAACCGACGGCCGGAGCTTCCCCAGGTAAAACTGCCGGAGCAAGAGGGCTCTGGGGACAGGCGAGGAGTGCGGGGACGAAGTAGGACACTTTCAGAGCCAATGCTGCGAGGTCTCTCTCCGTGTGGGTGTGCAGAGGTAGTTACGGCTTTGGAAACGGGGTAAAATGGGGAGGTGGGACTCTCCCGCGGCGCCGATGCTCTGCAGCATCCGGGACCTGATTGCAGTCGCGGGACCAGGCTGTACCACCGCGTCCCAGCTGCCTCAGCCCTCTTTGCTGAGGAGGGCGCTGCTGGGGATGAATGATCCAGAAATATGCAGCTTTAGGCAACCGAGGTGGCAAATCACCCCCCGGCAGTGAGCCCACCACCCCGACTATCTCCCTGCTAAGGACCGCTATTGAGATTAAAGGTAGAATTTTTGCAACAAATGCATTTTCTCCCTAGAAATAAAGAAAAAAAAAAGTGTGATGGATGAACCCTGCTCTCTTTCATCTTCTTTATAGCGAGTTCCCTCTGCTCTACCTCCTCCAGTGCCAGCCTCGGCCTCCTCGATGTCCCTGTACATCGGGAGCTGGTGCCTCTCCAGACACCGCTTGCAGGGCAGCAACAGCATCTGGCGAGGGTTAAATAAACCCCCACGTGTCGTGAGGCCACGGCATCATCCTTTCCAGCCTCAGCCGAACCACTTGGCTCTGCGGTTTGTCCGTGGGATGCAGGGGGTCCCTGGAGAAATGGCAGAAATATGGAATTTGGCAGGACACCCAGCCTCCCGCAAGGCCAAGCTGAGTGCAAACATGCAACTTAAAAACAGCATAAGAAGACAACCCAGTGTCCCCTGCCCCACGCCGCGCACTGGGAGATGGGGCAAGAAAAAGAGGTGTCGGGACGGTTTCATGTCGCAATATCAGCTACACACGCGCATCGCATGAGCATCCCCGAAGCGGTCAGTGTCCCCAGCTGCTGAGCACCGGGGAAAAGATGCCCACAAACAACATTCTGCAGCTCAAACCCGTTGGGAGAACTGGGCTCTGCCCGCTCCCAGCCAGCCAAGCATCCTCAGCGCCTCGCTCCATATGGCAACCATTACCGCTCGCAGCAACCGGATGGTTTGCACCGTGCGCACACGCACGCTCTCTCCCCTGCCAGCCTCCTGCCCTTCCTTGTGCATAATCAAGCCCAGACGCGAACAAGCCGGCGTGCAAAGCCGACCTGCCTCCCCCCGCAGAGAGCGTTCGCCGATGTGGGGTTTGCCGCACAAGTCGCCTCACCAAAAGGAGCCTGGCGTGAGCGCTCCCGGTGAAGGGACGGCTCAGCCTCCCCCTGCTCCGTCCTGCGCTTCAGTTCTTGGGGACAAACATCCAAAAGCTGCTTCTCCAGCCCCTGGGAGCAGCCACCCCGAGCTCCTGCGTGCTTGGGACAGGCTGGGACGCGGCGGTGGCGCAGTTGCTTTACAAGCAAAGCCAGTAATGCTGTCTGCAATTGCAACAGCCCAGCTCTTTCCACAGCGAGGTCTCACTTCTCGCTGCTGGACCTCAGCAAAGCTTCAAAGCCCTCGGCTGGACATGGTTGGCACCGGGCGAGTTTTCCCCGCTCCTCTCCAAGAGCCTCGCTGGAAAGGACACGGCTGCTCAGGCCGATGGCACGGAGCAGAGGTGAGGAGGCTGGATGCCCCGACGGAAATTCAGGAGGTGAAGTAACACCAGTTACAGTGCTCTGCTGAGGAGTTTTCCCTAGAAAACACCAAGCCTTGTATGACCCATCCCAGTGCACGTGTGCCTATATATACATACGTAACCTCGGGGGGTCGTTGCGGCCCAGCACCCCAGCATCGGTCCCGAGTCGGTCACAGCCGATGAGGCGACGGCAGCCGTGACAAATGCTGGCTGAAATCCCCCTGGAGAGGATTCAGCAGTGCGGATTTCAGAAATGAAGACGTTTTACAGCCACCTAAGGACTGAGCAAGGCAGGAGACACCAGCAAAGGGACCCAGGACGGACTGAGCAGGAATAACCAGAAACCAAGGGGTTTTTTGGGAGCAGATGGGATAACTGTCATTCGGGGAACCTGACACTGTTTCCCCCAGAAAGTTTTCAATTACGGCCCGGCTAACGGAAAATCTTGTAATAATTATGTCAGTGTTGTAATGTTATGGAAAATACCATAATGAGATTAGGGCCGTGCCGGGCTCCTCCGGCGAGCGGTGCGGCAACACGCACAGGCTGCCCCACGCGCCTGCTCCCCTCCGGCCTTCTCCTGCTCCCCGCAAAGATTTCAGGGCTCAGAAACCTTCCCAGTGCCTGAAACACCATCAAATGATGGGTGAGCACCGTGGGCTGTAAGCACGGGCTGGAAGGGAGTCAGTGAAGGTCTCAAGGGCTGGTGGCTCGCAGAGGAGCCTCTCCAGACCTCTGATCAGCCTCATAATCTCCACTTCTTTTTTTTTTTCCTGGAGATATTTATGGCTTTTTCCGTGTTGCTTTCCATGTCCCACTGAATATTGCATGTGCTATCGTCCCCAAGGAGCGATAGTCTGAAGAAAGCTGCTTCTTTGCAGGCTTTTCTAGAGCTGCTAAATGGCACCTCTTCTCTTTGCCGGCGTGATTATATCTGCGCATTTACCACTGATTATATTTGCAGGCACATTCGAGTGTGATTATCAGCCGAAACCTGTCAAGGAGTCAAGCTCAGTTGTTAAAGCATCTCTGGGGGCTGCAGTTGGAAAACAAAAGTAGCATCTTTCCTTCTCACGGAGGCACGCGTGGAAGGCTCAGCAGAGCTGGGCAGTGGCAGAGCCACCCAACGAGGGGCCCGAGCCACCCACAAGCCAAGGGGTATTTGGCTGGAGATCCCGACCCAGACGCAGAGAGCAAGAAGCAAGGACTAGGAGTTAAAAACAGGGTGAAAAAGGGCAAGAAACAGGGAGAAGAGATGTGCAGGTCCAAGGGGAAGGTGGGGAATCTGTGCCATGAGGCAGGGACCTTACAAAGCTGTGCTCATCATTACCGTTAATTTATGTAGAACCACACTTGCACTAGAAGAACTTAGGAACTAATTAAACAGCAACTGAAGAACAGCCTGGCCTTGGCTCTTGCCCAGAGAGAGGCAATTCCTGAGAAGAAATTATCCCAAACCTTGAGGGAACCCCAGCTGTCAGGACGCTGCTTTCCTCTAAGTGCTGCTGCATCTTCCTAGAAATGAGAGGAAATTTGGGATGATTTTTTTTGAGAAGCAGTAAACAAACAGGCTCACAAACCCTGGAGTTCTCCCAAGGCAACAGTGCAAGCTCCTTTGGCAAAAAAACGCTCCAAAATGGGCTCCCTCTCAGCGGTCCAGGAGAAAGAGATCATCTGATGAGCAAAGATTTTTGACACAACATTGAGCAGAAGATTTGGATCCTGTTTCCAAGTGACTGTGAAAAAACAGGCCATTTGGGAGAGTAATTTGCTAACCCTGCTAACAGGCGCTGGAGCAATTACAGACACGGCTCTAATAGGCAGGAAAATAATTAACACTCTGCCAAAGGCTCAAGTGGTGATTGTGAGTCCTGCTGAAGCTGAGCTCCCACAGGGGCATCAGAGCAGGGTTTTATTTTATTTTAGTCTTTTGGGATTATTTCATGATCTCATGTGCAACTATTGGTTTTTTTTCCATCTATTGATTTATACTGAGCTGCCACAAATTAGCTGACCCTCCTGCCCTGCGAGGAAAGAGCTCCAGCGCACCTCGCCTCTGGGACCACCCGAGCACCACCAACGTCCCAGACTGGGATATTTCCCAGCCAACGGTTTCCAAAAGGCAACCAGCACTTGCCGAGCATTGCGAGGAGCTTTTCTATGTTAATCACACTCAAAGCCTGCACACCAGGCATAAGCAAGGAGGAGAGAGGAGAACAATCCTGCCCCATTACTACAGTAACACATGCAATAAGCACCGCTGAAAGCATCCCGGACATCTCGCCTGCCTGCGGGGGTTCAGCACATCTGACCTCAGGCATCGGGAAGTCAGCTGTCCTCTGGGCTCTCCCAGGAGTTAAAGGGAAAAGTCAGCATTTCCACACATCCGATCCCAAAACAGCTGTGGAAGGGAAGGGGGATTAATTCAACTCCGCAGATGCTGGTTTCTTCTCCCTTGACCAGCGCAGGAGCCAAGGTGCCTCAGATGAGATGTTCGGCTGATGGCAGCTGAAACAAATCATACTTTTGACATTGCCCTGCATATTCTGGACCACACCAGCTCACAGAAATCCTGTCCTATCTTATTTCCCCCTCTCCTTCAAGCACCCAGGGAGAAGGGATGAAAGCAGACAGCACTCACGTGCGGTAGAAACAGGCTCTTGTCCTCGCTTGCCCTCGAGCCGAGGAGTTGGTGCTCTTGTGTTGTAGCTACCAGCAGAAGGGCCTACACCCATCTGGATGACCCCCTCCCTCGAAACCAGGCAAGAGCAACACACGATGATCCCTCATGGCCCAAAGCTGTTTGGCTTCTGCCCAAGAGCAGAAGAGCGTGACGAGGGTAACGGGAGGTAACACCATCCATTATTTGCAGAGTATCTGCCATAGGCGGCCTTACCCCGCTAAGAAGACTTTGTTTTCTTTATCCCTTCCAGTAATTAATCAATTTTACTGCTAAACAAAGCTGTTTCTTTGAAGGGGAGGTCTCCTATTTTAAATCTAGCTTCAAAGGAAGCGGTGGATGATCTTAACCAGACGTGTCTTCTTAAAGGGATGTGGTTGCTACTGCTCTGGCTGAAGACTCCAGAAGATCAAATGGTGGTCTGAGAATTCACCTTGCTACATCCTATTCCTCTGTTACCTGATTTCTGCCATCCAGAAGGACTTAAACGCACATTCCCAGCTCTACCCATCGATGATTTCAACGCAGAAACATCACATCCATCTCACCCAGGTGCTAGAAAGCTCCCAGGGAGGAGGTGGGCAGTAGCATCTACCAGAAGCTCCATCATCTCACCAGCAAGGCTGTGACACCGCGACGGTGTTAGTTAGGAACAACACCCAGAACGAGAGCCAAGGCTCACGGCTGATGACTTCTGCCATGCCAAGAGTCTCCAGCTGGGGTGGATATTGGTTTTTGGGGTATTAGCATGTTGTGCTCCTCTCGGTTACCACCACGAGCTCTCTGTGGCTGAAAGTGGACAGGGTTAATTTTGTTACCGTCTGCGCTCACGCCCAGCCCTTTTCTTTGCAGTTACAGGGGCAAATCCCTGTATTTTTACCCCAACTGGGAGAAGGCTCCTTGGCTCCACAATCAGAAGCTCCAATCCATGTTTATAAAGGTTTTCCATTTGCAGTGGATGTAGAGGTGTCTGTAACATCCAGCTGGAAATACGGTGGCAACAGGCGAGAGCGCTATCGGCTGCATCGCTTGGGGCATTTGATGTAATTTGATTGTAAACAGACATAAACAAGCACTGGCTTTAGGGCAAAAGAAAAGCTTCTGCGGCTCTGTTGCGGGGATAACTCCGTGCAATACTAAAAAAAAACCCAGAGTCTGCTTCCTGCCCTGCTTACATCAAGTCCTCACGCACATTTTATAAGAGAAACTGCCTGAGTATTTTGCTCAGCACAGAGTTTTGCAAAATCCTGGGAAGCGTAGAAAGAGGGAAGACATGGAAACCCTCTCGGATGATTTATGGAGAGGAGGGTGGGAAAGGGGCCTCCCCATCCCTTGGGAAAGCATTCCCAGAGGCAAGCATTCCCAACCTTTGCTGGAGGCTCACTGCGAGGATGCTGCAACGAGATGAGCAACGCAGCCTATGCTGCAACTGCCGGCATCGCTCTCCCACTCACACCAACTACATCTCCAACGCTCACTTATCCTTCCAGACCACCCTGCAGTCTCTAACTGGTGAGCGTCATACGAGTGCAAGGATCCCAACCGCATCCTGCATCGACAGAGGAGTTTTTCCTCCTTTGAGTGCTGTGGGATCCCCACTCGTTTTGGGTCACCCCATCCTGGCTCCTGCTGTGGCGGTGGGTAGAGAGATGGTGCTCCTGCCTGTAGCTTGGTCTTGCTGAGGCTGGATGAACTCGGTGCCGCTTGCTCCTATTTATTCTGGGTTTTCTGGCCGTGGGAAGGGTCTACAGCCGGTCTCAGTGGGAGCAGGGGCGGCTGCATTGCTGCTCCCCAAGAGCATCTTTGTGCTGTTTTGTTACGGGATCTGGAGGAGCCAGTGGGACAGCCATGGGTCTGCCTTCATCCTGCGATGCCCAAGGGACCCCTTGTCCTTTGCTGCCCAAGCCACCACCTCCGGGAGGGACAAGGGTCAGGGTGGACCTTTGGAGAGAGGATGTTGCTGGGAAGGTGAGGAAAGGAGGGATGGGGATAAAGAGAAGAGGAAGCCCGTGGGTTCACACATGCGCGTGCAGCGTTTGTGGACAGGGAGGTGATCGATTGTGGGAGAGCGGCAGAATTAACCGATCACGTGAAGGATTGATTGATGAGGAAGGAGCTTTACAGGGCAGCGGAGCTGAGCAGGGAAATCCCGCTGGCAGGGGAGGGAGGCCAGAGAGAGGAAAAACAACCCGGGGAGTCAAACAGAGAAGGTGCTATTAAGCTCTGAAGACTAATTAGGTTAATTCTTTCAGTGCATGGGGCTCTGGCACAGTGCAAGAAGGAGGGAAAAAAATCCTATCTGTTTCACAGGGGAAAAAAATAATCAACATTTCAACTGTTGTGTTTCTTCTGAAATGAAGATGCTTGAAAAGTTTTTCCACTGAAACCAAAGAATAAGACCCCCCCAGCTATTGAGCAGTAGCAGAGACATGCTTGGGAAAAGGGAAATTTATATTCAAGCCTCTTCTCTGGCCGTTTTCAATTATCCATAAAAGAGACGAGCTCAAGACGGTGCAAAAACCATCTGAGAGACTCATTGAACAGTTGTGTGGTCCCACTTTGTAAGGCAGAGACATACCACAGCTTCCCGACACGCCGTTCCTGCCAGGGATAACACAACCCAGAGCCGCGTGCCCTGGGTACCCCAGACCAGAGCAGAAAAGCTGCATTTGAGTTTTCAGACAGTACGCGAAGCGGAGGTGTTTTGGCAACCCTGACCTGCAGAGCTGCTGGGAGCCATGACCCCAACCATGGAAACCATGTGAATATGAGACAACCTTTTTTGAGTTTAACACGTGAGTAATTTGAGTCAAGTCAAGGACAGAGCTGAAAGGGAGCCTGGACAACGCCCTGCAGGTGGAAAAGCTTCAGCATTGCTGTAAAAAGCCACTTTATGGCCCAAAAGGATCCCCATGTACGGGGACACCAAGTTGACCCTGGTGAAAACATAACCCTCTTTTTGAGGACAAACCATACTGCAAACACAACGCCCACGCGATCGAAGCATGCACGCTCTGAGACAGGAGCTGGCGGGAAGGGGTTTGCCGGGGTTGGGGATGCCAGAGTCCCCGATGCCGGCACCGCTGGGGGCCATGGCATGGATACCCTGCCCGCACCAGGCTTCAGCCTGATTCTTGGAGAAACGGCTGGAAACGTTCCAGCAGCAAATGTATCCATCTCCAAAAGGGGAAAAAAAAAAATCTTGCTTACATTAACAGTGTCTGGATGGTGAATAATGTAAAGAGGAGAAAGCGTCATGGGGCAACTAATAAAGCTGTACTTGGTAGCAAGGATGTAAGAAAATATTAGAGAAAGTGACAGGCAAAACCAATAAATAGTAGAGCAAGTGCATTACTGGGGACAGCACAGGCACTTCCGATGGCTGGGGCACAGCAAACACGGTTAAAGTCCCCCCAGGGCAGAGAACAGCCAGCCTCAGCCTTCAGCCCCTCCAACCACCGCTCTCTCTTGCTCCCGAAGCTGGAAGTTGCCGGTTGGGTTCAGATGCGCAGGATGGAGAGGGCAGGTTCCCACTCCGTCCCCGCATCCTCCCTCCCTGCTGGGGCCGGGCTGTCAGGGCAATGCGGCCATGGTTTGTCTTTACAATTCCTGCCCCTGGGAAAGCCACTGGGCTTGAGAGTTTTCAGTGGCCAGGTGAGAGGTGTGTGTAGGAAACCAAGGCAGAGACCCTGCCCGGGGTCCCTGGAGGTGCAGGATCCGGCCAGCCCTGGGGTGGCAATGGGGCGTCGGGAGCTGGGTGCGCAGTGCACACCTCCTTTTACACCCACTGGTCACAGCAGGTTAACTGAGCCCTGGTTAAGATGCTGATTAACACCTCAACCCTGCTGCAAGAGCACAATGAAAATCAGTGTTTTAAAGGCAAATTTTGACCCCAGGGTTAACAAGAACGAAGGAGGGGCTCAAGGGAGAACTCAAAGCTCCCTGCAAGCGACAAAATCACACAATTCCCCATGAGCACTGCAGGTCACACCTTTGCTTACGGGAAACCATCACGCCTCAGGCAACAAGTGAAGGTTTGTGCACGTACCTTGTCACAGAGCTGGGTATCGCCGTCCTCCACGGGACAGAGCTGCTGGAGAGGAGGAGGAGGAGGAAGAGGAGGAGAAGAGGTCTCTTCTGGAGGTGCAGGCAAAGGGGGTTGCCCACCTGCTCCAATGGAGTGTGTGCAAACGCAACCCTTAAGTGCCGGCTTCCAAAGCTCAGTGTAATTACAAGGGCTGGACAAGCAGCAGAGTTTGAGAAGTTTGGCTCCGGTGGCTCGAGCCAGTCTGCAGGGCTGCAGCCAGGCTGGCGAGGGGAGAGGCACTGGGCAGAAGGATGATGCAAAGAAGCGATGAGAGTGGCATGTCCCTTCCACCATACTTTGTCTTCATCTTAAATCAAAGAGACCCCTCCACACAAGGGCCTCAATACAAGGGGAAAAAAAGTCCCAAAGAGTGTGGTCAGGGCTGACCATAGAACAACTCGAACATTTAAGCAGGCAAAAAACAAACTACAGGTTTTGCCTGCCCAAAGAGAAATATGGCTCAGGACAAAAAATTCCCTGCCTGCCTGAGCAGAATAATCTGCAAATCTAATCAGCCATTTGGCTGATTAATGCACCCTGCTCCGTTAAGACTTCTCCATCAAAATCTTGGTTAAAAAAAAAAATCCCTTCCGCAGAGAAATTCAGATATCACAAGTGCAATGACACAGACAAGCATGCATCTCAGCAGAACCCTGAGGGAACTAATAGAGCAAATAAAAGCAAAATTTGATGTTGCCAATCGTGCAACCAGCATCCAAGCTAACCAGACTGGGAATCCAATCACAGTAACAGAAGCAAACAAGCCGAGGTTTAAATAGAAGCAAAAAAACCTTGGAAGAGAAAAACCAATGAGAGCAAATGTTTACTCCGATGATGGGATAGTTTAGAAATTATGGCTGGGCGCCAACTCTCCAACATTTTTAGTTTTGAAAGGTCTGCTAACCTCAGCCGCTGCAGTGAATCCGCGCCCCGGTCCCCTCCTGCCCTCGGCTTGGCGACGCGCAGCAAGCGTGGCTGCCGCCTCTCAGCTCTGTCAGAAACACCTCTCTGAGGACTGGGACAAAAGCTTCCACCACCTGATTTTTGGGGAAAACCACCTGATGGCATATTGCACAGGGTTTTGCAGTTTATCAGCTAATTACAGCTGGAGCAGACACAAATGCCCAGGTGAGTTAACTGAAATTGTTACGGGGAAGAAGCCCAGGAAGGCATTAAGGAAGGTAACACAGGCACAAAGACCCCAAAATGCAGTTCTAATGTTGATTCGCACTGATAACAAGTTCTTGCTAGGTTTAGTTAAACACTCAACTTAGGAAGCTGCTTCAGGAAGAGGGCAGGGTCCTGGGATGGTCTGGGCTAGGAAGACGTGAGGGATTAAAATGCTGTGTCGGCAGCAGAGGACAGCAGGGAATCAGGGGATCATCACAGCCTCAGCTGACAATGCCAGCCAGGGCTGATGCTGTCCTGGGTACAAATCAACGAGAGCTCAAACAGACAGCTTTGCTCCACCAGATGAAAGAGATAAAAGATGAAAATGCTGCCTGTATTTTGATTTTAGGAGGAGGAAAACAAGGGGACAAAGCCATGGCCCAAGCCAGCCCGGTGACGGCCCTTCAGAGCAGCGAGCCAGCCCAGCTTCCCCACAAGCATGTGCCGGGGTCAGAGCCAACCACGGAAAGAACGAGTCAGGTCTGAGCTTATATTAATTTTATTCACGTTTCCAGAAGAAAGCGTCAGTGGAGTGCAATGTCATGGCTAGTGTCAAAAAGCTCAAGTATTTGTTTGGTTTAAAAGAGGCAAACATGTCAGAGGCCGAACCGAGACAAGGGGCGCACGCTCCCTTCCCCTGCACGTGTTTCCAGTTCAAGTAACAGGAATTTAAAAAATAAGCCAGCTCATCACATGACGGAGAGGATGTCAAAAACTTTAAAGCTTTCTGTGGTATAAATCCCTAAGCAGGGTATGAAAGTAGGAGGCAGGAAATCTTCTACAGCTGAACTAGCTTATCCCCTGGGCTGAATGTTGGTGGTTTTTTTTCCTTTGGTTGTGGGTTTTGCTATCAGTGTTGGGGAACACTTCTGTCCAACTTTAATGTGATTCACCACCCAGAGCAGAAATTTGCTGCTACTGGATTACAAGGATGATCATCAGTGATGGCACAGAAAAAATTTAAAAGGACTCTTTACCGAGGAGAAAAGGAGAAAAATGTGATTGTTTCGGATTTCAAAACCAGGGATATGAGACAAAAAGATACCCAGGAATAAGATCCATTTTAATGGAGATGCAAGACTTCCCAATTGCACTGCTGGCCCACGGGAAGCTGTCACAGCTCTGGGTTGCCTTTAAGTAATATATTGATATTTCTAAGTGACCTCTGGGCTCAGCTGGGCCAACAGCTGGTTTCTGCTGACATCTGACAGCAAAAGCCTGCAAAACCAGGTGGCATTAACCAGTTTCAGCTTCCTTCACCACACAGCTACAACTTTTGGCTTTCTGCTTCAAAGTGCATGTTTCCAATTAGACAACAAGGCATTAGACAATCAAAGGCATCTGCGGAGCCCTCGCCCTGCCCCAGGCCTGGATCAGGACTGGGAAAAGGCAGAGCTGGTTTAGTACAGGCAGAGTCCGGCAGCAGGAACATGCCACTGAGCCGCTGGGAACACGGGGCTCCCGGACGCAACCGAAACATCAGCAACCAATGAACTCCTAATTTACGGGGCTGAAAGATTGCTAGTTTAGGGTTTTTTTTTCCTGTCTTGTAAAAATAAGGGAATCTTAAACGTGTCCAGTGAAGACACTGGACATCTTTTTGCCCTTGTGTTATTGTGAAATTGCTCGATTTCATTAGAATATAGCTATATTTGGAAAAGGAGGCAGTAATAGATGCGTGCACATTCTTGCTTGCTCTGCAAAGACAATTACTGGATTACAAAAAAAAAAAAAGCACAAGAAGCACATTCCTCTTTCTTCTACCCCTAAAAGGGCTCCTCCTTCCTCCCTGCTGAAAGCACTACTGTCCCTGAACAAACTCCAAGTTCACATTTCCATCTTTGATCCAGCTGGCTTGGAAGCCTCTAGGATTAAAGATTTCTCTTCTGTTTGAATAATCCCAGTGACTAGAATCTCATTACTTGTTTCATCAATTCTCTTCATCCTCTATCTTTATATAGTAAAAGAGATGAAATAATGTTATATTTTGTTTTATTGCTGGAGGCAATCTGCTGTACCTACACTCAGTCTTCCAAAGGAAGGAGGTAAAGCAGAAAATACGGCAGGACTTGCTTGCTAGGAACAAGAGCAAGGCAAAATTGTACTCACCTCACCAGGCTGCGTGTCACAGAGGGGGACACTGAAGCAAAGAAGGGCTTAGGATTATTTAACAAGTCGGTGCAGAGCCGGGAACAAAACAGCACAGCTACAGATCCTCTGCTCCAGTTGTCAGGAAACAATTTTGCTCTGCCTGGAAGGCGAGTTGTGTCAGTGTCCAGGACATGCCACTTACAATTCAGGTCTTTACACTGACGCAGGATGCACAGAGCAGGATAAAGGAATGTGACTCTTTGGTGAATATCCTGGTTATCATACTAAAAATGTATCCTAATAAATTAATTTCATTAAATGCATATCTTGTCTAGTCCTTAACACTAAATTACTCTCCTGCAGTTGCCTGGCTGACATTTAATGTTTCAGCTATTAAATATTCCACCACCCCAATGTCTTCTCTGTGGAAGGCTTAAACTCCTTAAGATCTTATACAAAAATAGAAAGCATGGAGAAAAATTGCTCTATATATTAATCCAGGACCAAGTGGCTTCCGCAGTGTGGATTCTGCTCTATTTACAATTTTAAGGAACTAACTACTTTAGGCAAGTCACAAAGACCTTCTCAGCAGCTGGAAGGCTGGAGAAGGGACATGGACTGACTGGGGAAGGAAGACCAAGCGTGTTCCACGTGTCACCACGCAGTCATGGACAGCATGTTCATTCTCAGTTCCGATGGCTCTTGGAGAAGCTGCAGGGCTGGGACCACGGCGACAATATTGGTGACAAAGATGCCAAGTACAGGAGGGAGTTTGAGGTGCCTACGGACAGACGACATCTCACCATGCAATGCCCTGAGAAGTTCATGCAAGCCTGGGCTGAGGCTGATGGCACGCCGGCCTTCGGCAACACTGTGTACACACATTTACAGCACTTGGAGGGGTTCACACACACAGGGTTCAGCCTCGCAACTCTGAATGAAGGAGTGAAAAGGCTTCCCTAGCTAAGATGTTCTAGCTGAACTCCAGAGCAGCCAAATATCACCAGAGGAAGAGTGAGGAGCTAGCATGCTGCCAGGCATGAAAGGAATCACTGAGCAGAGACCCAGCGGGGCTCTCTGCTTCTCCCAGGGCTTCCATTGTAATAGGACAGCTCTGGGATTAACGGTGTGGAAACCCCACATCCAGGACATTGTAGTCCCATGTCCTCCTTCGTAAAACTACGCTCACCCTGACTTTTAGCAGAGAAGGAAATACTTGTGCTCCCCTACTGCCAGGAGAGCACAGACTGCATACACAGGAACACAGCCACAAGCTTTGCTTCCTCCCTGATGCAGATTAGCTCTCTCTTTTGAGAAGCAATTCTTACCTTCTTTTGCTGTCTCTTCAAACCCTGATCTGATTCCCCTCCAGTCAACTTCCCTGTGTGCTCTGCCTGCCTTGTCTCTAGAGAGGGACAGGAGCTGGTGCCCTGCTGCCACAGCACACTGACTCTGGTAGAACACTGGTAGAACAGACCGAAGTCCACCTGGAGGCTGAAAAGGCTAAAGCACTAAGCGTTCGTGAGTTTCGGTTGTTCAAAAATAAAAGCAAATTGTTTCTAGGAAATCTGTTGGCATCTGTATGCACATGCTCGCCACTGCTGGGTTTCCAACTTGTATTCCTAGCATTTGGCTGACAGTGGAGAGGACAAGAATGAACCCATCAAACTCCCAAGTGCTCCAGACTGCGTTCTTTTGCTCTAAGATGTTCCTGGTCCAGACAGCAGTTGCACAAAAGCATTGATGGGAGAATTATACCTAGAATATTTATCTTTGTCTCCTGTGGGAGACATCTTTTTGAGAGATTTTTGCCTACCCAAAGCCTATCTACACCCGGCTTGCTTTCCCCTGTCTGGTGGCATGAATGAGAACATTTTGCTTGTTACCAGAAACGATGCAAGTCATCCCTGACAGAAACCCTTTGTCCACGCTACCTTTCTGCTGCAGTGTTAGCAGCCCAGTAGCAAAGGGTACTGAACAACTATGAGAAACTGGAATTTAAAAATCAGTCCTGGAGAGTACAGCTCTCGAGTCACAGCACTGAAGGACACGGGTGAGTTGCTCTGAAGTGCATCTTTTCCCTATTTTCTTACTGCGTTTTCTCAGCATTTTTATACACACAGAACACATTAAACATGCTGGTGATAACTCAGTCTCTCTTTCAGGCACTGTCATTGGACACAGCAGGCATTTTACTCATAGCTTTCTTCTGGCTATTGCAGCTCTACCAATGTTACTCTGGATTCCCCTTATAACCGGAGGTGTCTTCTAGATCTCAGAAAGAGATTGATATATCAAAACCAAATTCAATTACAAAATATAATAATATCGTCTTCTCGGAAGTGAAGCTGCCCCATATTCCAGACTGTGGCAGGATTTTTAGGTCCTCAAAAGATTTTTAGTAAGTTCTACTTAAAATATATCTGAGTCACGATCTGCCTGTGCGGCACGTTGTAATGCTCTCAGTTGAAGATCTGTTCCCTGTCAATTCCTCGTGGGCTCTGCCAAAGGGCTCTTCTCAGTTGTCTTCTGCAGACTTGAACATGAGAATGGCATTGTAGATCTTCAGTGCAGGACCCAACTTGATACTGAGTATTTTAACTATGTCACTCTGGTTCAGGAGCAGGAAGGCCTCACCATCTATCTGCTAGAGGTTGGAAACACAACACAAGACAAAGATTACCTACCATCCAGAGACAGGCAGGATTCTCACTTCTGGTCATTCAATTAAACAACGTACTTTGAACTGAGGAATGAAAGTACGAACACAGCTCTGAAGACTGAAACCTTGTATTTCTCCCTACTTCTGGCACCTTGTGAGGTTCCGGGCACGCTGCCCTTTCCAAGGGTTCCAGGAGCCCTTTGTCTAGAAACAGAGAATCCTGAGTGTGGGCAAGGCTTACGGAGAGACCATGAGAAGGATGATGGTTCATTAGACTTTATATTCACTGTAATTGCTCAAAAAAGCCAACAACTGTCAAAAATCCTACGGCCTATTTACAATCTGTGGCCAGAAATCAGATCAGGAAATCCAGAATGTGAGTCTTCAGGGGACAGCTATCAAAGAATTAATATATTACACTAATCTACAATGATAAGAAATATAAAATCACCATTTCCTAGTGCATTCATTACATATTGTCATTTGCACAGACTCTTCGATTCAAGTTAACCTGTTCAGAGTAAAATTTAAAGCCAAACACCCCTTTTTTTTTCTGCTTCTTCTGGTCAGCTCTGCTAAAAGCCTTACAGATGAGAAAAACTCCTGAGCTGTGACCATCTCGCTGCTCTCACAAATAGGATGTACTATGCCCACAGACAGCAAGTCTCTGTTTAAAGGAGAAACTGAGGCTATTGTGAAATCATTTTCAACGACACTAGCACACGGCAAAGAGATCATGTGCTATATAATACAGGGCATAGTAAAGACACGCAATCTGTCTGAACTTTCATACTCACTCTCCTAATCCATCAGCAAGGAGATATTCAGTTAGATTTAAAGTAAGCAAGCGAAAAACATACTACCTTGTGAAAACACAGGATGCTCTAGGTAGCAGTAAGTGGAATCATAACATTATTTTAAGAAAAGGTTAAAAATTTACTTGGGTTTACAAGAACATCCACAGAGACAACACAGATATAATTAATACAAACCCCAAACGCCGCAGGGAAGAAGCCAAGATTAACGGGCACAGACAAACAATATGTGTCTCTCTAAGTTATTCCATTAAAGTCCATTTACAGGGACTGGCAGCATCCCATCCTCTCACTTGATGTTCACCAGTGCAGCAGACAACACCGGCCACTCAACTCATCCAGAATAACAATTCTTCTATTTCTGTAGCCTTCCTAACCAGAACCTTTTTGGTCGTCAATGACTGGTGGAAGAGGGTACACTGAATAAACATGGACAAACATATAACTGAAGCAAAGAGCTGGGAGCCAGAAGATTTGGCTTCCTCTTCTCTAACCACACAAGAGTTACTTAAGTTACTTAGCAAGTTACTTAACCTCCCAGTATGTACACTGGAAATGACAACAGTGCTCCCAGTTCTCAGATGGCCACGCAGTGCCCCTGAATCTTACCTGCAAACTGCCTAGAGTCTACGCTACTGCAATGAGCGCATTAAAAATACCTTGAGATAAATGGACTGCTGCTTAAATTAAATAACAGTCAAGAGTACCAGGAAACTGTTGGAAAACAGCCCCACATTTCAAAACGCTTTTGAGTCCAATATTATTACTATGCTTCATTTTCATTGCATTGCCTCAAAGATGCTTATTTTAAACAGACTCTCCCTGAACTGGACCTAGAAACAAGCACAATGTTAGTGCCTCTGCCTTATTATTCACTTCTTTGCTCCATCTTATTTGGATGGTTTATAGTTCTGTGCACAATTTGTTCACTTCATTCCTAATGTAAGTAGCAACTTATCCCTCTCCCCCCTCACCAGGAGAAGTCTGCAAGGGATTTATTTATCCAAATCGGCGAGCACTCAAAGGCCTGATTACAGCTAATGGAGAATGCGAGCGGAGCTCAGCAGTCCTGTCACTCACACCTGAATTCTGGCCAAAGCCAAACTGCTAAAAGGATTTTAATTTCAAACTGATAATTCAGTTTGAACATAAACCTGAAAAACAACCCAAGCCCCTCTCATTCAGCATATGGAATCACACTTTGAGGCTGCAGAAAGTAAGGTATTAAAATAGAACACAGCTATGTCACTCTCTGAACCAGAAAGTGGTCATTGTGTTCAGGACTCATTACAATTATGGCTAGAAGAAATAAAACACATTGTGAATGGCTGGATTCATTAGAAGACTCGCTAGTTACATCTTGCCTACCAAACTCTCACCTCTGAATACATCTTCACTAGAATTTAGGATGCACTTTTTACACTCAGCGACACTGAAAGATCAGTTAATTCGAGTAAATGTCATTATTCCCACGATAATCAATTAAAGAGTATTCCTCCGTATTGTTACACTGTGAACAGTGCTTCTTGCAAGCCTCCATTTATTTTGCTTTATATTTTGTGTGTGTGCATATTTTTTTAAAACAAGGGAAAACAAAATACAAATACATCAATCCCATAAAATGCACTACAGCCTGATTCATCCTGAAAGGAAGCCAGCTCTGGGGAGCAGCCATCTATTAAAAACCTGCCCTTTACAGACGCTACAACGTGCAATGCTTTTCCTCAGTACAGAGTGCGCTCAGCGCCGCACAGAACAGAGAACGTACAGACTCTTCCTTCAAGCTCTTACAATCAGGCAGCAGAGCTGTGGTGATAGAAGGGGAGGTACATCTGTGCCAATTTATCAGGGGCTCATAAAGAATCTCCAAGTCATACCTGCAAGGTAACTGGAAGCTGAGCCTAAGTGACATGCAAAGAAGTGTGCTAAGAAAGAGGACAGCCATACCCTGCACTAGCTGTGGTTTCTCAGAAGTCACACACAAAGTGGGAACATGTTCCAACTCCACCCCGGCAAGTGGCAGCAAAGACAGGACACACTGCGTGCAAGAGATCCTCTGACTTCCCAACCGCTGTTTGTCCAAGGAAAAGTTCCCCTCCTGCTCTCACCTCAGCCACAGGGGAAGCGAGCAATTCCTGGGAAACCCTACGGCTGCCAGCCTCACCAAGGGAAGCAGGCATATGTGCTCATTAGCAGGAGCAGATGAGATCTTCCTTGCACCATTCCAACAGGACATCTTTATAATGATGCCAAACCCGCTGCACAATGGTCCAAGGCAGGATGTTAAGCATAAGCTCAGCGATTGGAACTGCAGGGGAAATTTAAAGCAGCAGAATGCAATTAGCCATGCTGGAGAATTCAGCTTGATGCTGGAACCGCCTCCTAAATGCCACAGGCTCTTCAATGCCAAGCTAGGAGCATGTCTACGCTCTCTGTGCTGTAACTCCAGAGTAACGGGATACAAAACTACCTCGCTGCCATCGGACTGCCAGTGGCCCAACAAAGCAGTTGGGCAGGCTTGACTTACCTCTTCCCTGAAAACAGATGCTTGTTCTTTGCAACCAGGTAAACGCTGGATAAAGCTTACCACCTGGAATTACATTTGTAAAAAGAGAAACATGGGCAATTAAAATGAGGTACCATCAAGAAAAAAGGTCGTATCTCTGTATATGAGTTCTATATGCAATAATTTTTAAAACTGTAATACTTACAACTCTCCCATTAATGAAGGGTATGTATGAAAAACATTACTGGGTTGTTGCTGCAACACCCCTGCCAAACATACTCTGGTTACCTATACTACCTCCCCTATTGTCTTTTGACCATTTCTCTTGCTGTTAAAAGTCCACTTTCTCCAGTGCTCAAAAGGATGCGCATAAAATATCAACAGTATTTTTACAGAAAAAAAGCCATATATGGCTATACTATTTTAAACCCATCCACAGCTTCACTTTCTCTAGAGTATTGTTGGAAAGTAAAATTAAAAAGGATTTAGACAGTTTCCCACGATGGCATCCTCTAAGAGACAAGGTAAACCAACCGAATGAGTACTGCTGGTTTACCAACATAACAGAAGGCAGAAGAGCTGGGAAGGAAAGGAGTTTTGGTTTGATTTAATCTGTGGTGGGTGCACAGGATCCACAGAACTAACAGGATTAAAGAAGTAAAAGTTAATTTTACATTTCCCATTAGGGAAAACCTTTCTAAGCAGGAAATCCGTTAACATTTGGAATAATCTCCCCGGAGACATGCAAGCAGCCCTTGGATTACATTATATAACACTAAGTAGCGCGAGGAGCACTCCTGAACGCAGTGGAGGATGACTTAATATGTATTGTCTTCTCCAGCTGCAGCTTCACTGGTTCATAGAAGATACGTCTCATATTGAGGCATAATCAGATCAAACATCTCATGCTAATTGGATGCTCCCTTGCAGGAGCAGCTGTTTCATGAGGCATATTCATTTGAGTATTACAGATGTGACATTTCTTCCATGAACACAAACAGACAAACAGTTAAGAGGGATCACTGTCAAACAGGAGCTTCCCTTTAACTCACGATTGTCAGACCCTCTCCTAAATCGTGTCACTGCAGCTCCAGCTGATGTCACCACTTGACTAATTTGATGCCCTTCCCCCAGTTCCAACCACGCAGGAACGGAGCTGTCAGCGTGCCCTCCAGTCTTGCTCTAGCCTGACAGAAGCCGATTTTTGGTGAATAGCTCTGCACCCCGTTGTTTTTGTCATATAATCCGAAAGCAAAGCACCCCTCTCACGCCTTGCCCTTACCTGCTCCTAGTAGGGACAGGTCCATTTTAAAGGGAACCCCTAAAATGCACAGCTCCATTGGGCAGTGACTCCAAATTTTATTCTGTACAAGTACAAACTCCTGTTACAAACAAATAACAAAATACTACTTTCCTTTTTGAATCCCTCTCCTCATAATTAAAACACAAATGAAAATCATTCTGCAGGGTTTACTACCTTACAGGATTTAAGACCCCTCAGGGCAAGACGATAAGAGGCTGGTAGAAATCTCTGCGGAATGATCTGAGCTTGCCTTGCTCCCGTGTCCTTCCCTGCACAACTGCTGCTGGCTACTGTCACAGACACCGAGTGACAGGCCTTTGATCTGTCCCAGAAGTAATTTGTACAGACACTGCAAGCACTCTGCGCCACAAGAGTGGCCTTTTAAGCAATCAGGAATCCCGGGGTTTATCAGAAATGGAGAAAAGAGAGGGACAGAGGATGCAAGAGGAGAACATGGGAGAGGAGGTCTGAGGATGCAAACCAGACCCTGGGCTCCACCGAGCCCTCAAGATGGGGGTGGGAGAGGTGTCGGACAGGTTAGGAGCACAGCGGGATCAGGCAGATGAGGGCTTTTCCTTTGAAGAGGGGAATGTCTGTCTGCCCTTCCTGCTGGTAACAACCTCAGTGATCACAGAGCTGTCCGGTGGCAGCGTCTTATACTACAACTACATGTTGTAAAGGGAAGGGGGTTGAAAAAGGGCTTTACGTAATTCTGAGAACATCTTAGAAACTCCATGCAAGCCGTATGGAAGGTGCTGACGCAACCCCAGCTGTGTGCGATACACTGAAACCAGCACAGTCCCGGTATACCTTCTTGGTAAAGTCTGAAGGCAGTTTCACATGACTCTCCTTCAATATCACGCTACAGCAGAACTGACAGCCCCTGGTCAGACTCTGCAGAGAGGAGCTGGGTTTAATTGGGATTTAGTCACCCATAAGCAATTACCACAAGGACAGTCCCCACAAGGTATTAGCATCTGATGCAGGATTAACTAACGAACAATACAACTTGAGCACATATTAATGTTCTTCCGTGATTCACTATCCTTCACTAGCTGTGCACTGAAAACATGACAGGAAGCTTTCAATAAATTACAAAGCTGCATTAAAGTACCTACTCTTGTTGACTGTTCAGTGCTACCAAGAGTTTCTTACCTTGAGGGCCCCTAAACACTGCTGATGCTCTGCCGTTTCAGCTGTTCTCAACCGACAGAGAATTAAAGCAACATTTTTTTTTCTTAATGTGGGTTTTATAAAATAAAAACAGTTCTTCAGTCTGAAACCAAAGGGGAATTTGCTCTTTGTTTCAGATCAACAGAATGGCCTCCTTTGTGCAGTAGAGTTCAAAGCACAACCCAAAGGCAAATGTTTGCCCTGTAGGAAGATGTTAGGAGCCCAAATGCCGACAGATCAAATCTATTTTGGACTCACTGAAACACAAAGTCCTGCTGCTTTCATCTTCCAGACCTGCGGCTACATTTCACCCCACACACAGATCCTGCAAGTGCTCATACAGAGGCCAAACCGATTCCTATGGGAACCTGCGATGAACACCATTCGCAAAACCAGATCCACTTTACTGAAATTCAAGACAAAACCTGTAACGACTTTAGCCACTCCATTGTGGTGCTGCAACTATCTTTTTAATGTGCCATTCACACTCCTACTGGCAGTCGAAACTTCATCAGCTGGTTCAGGCTGCAGCACAGAGCACAGTTCAGTGTATTCTGGGTTTTGAATCGCTATATCCAGCATGCCCTGCATTCATGCCCTGTGGTCTCGGCTTATATTCATCCATTATCACAAACTAATATCCCAGTTAAATTTACCCAGTAGTTGCTTTAAAGGTCAACTGCAAAGGACAGATTTTATTTGGCTTGTATCCTAACTGTGTTCTTCCATGAACCAGCCTCCATGTTTCATCCAAAAGAAAGAGATTTTGATTTTCATGTCAGAGGATTACTTGCTTCTGCCTTTATTGATTTTCTGAAAGACCTTTTGGAAAAATCATTGGAAGCTTTCTCAAAAGGATACGAACAGCAAATCAGAGAGGTTTCTTCCTCCTTGCTATGAATTTAATTCAAATACATTTTCATTACAAAAACAATAACAAAAAAGATGAAGTTTTAAACCAGCCACACTAATCGCTCTAGTCCCTTCACAACCGCTGTGGTTTCTGTCTCTGTGATACTGCAATCCCTACAGTCTCCTATCAGTTCTCCAGCATGAAGAGCAAAGTCAAGATTGGATTTATCTGATGTAAGAGGCACTTAGGGAAAACACACTCTAAAAGTCTCTGAAGATTCTCCACGTATCACAAAGAAAAGCGCCTTTTTCCTGCTTTGCAGACCACCTGCATCCTTGCAAGCACAACATTACAGGACATTTCTCTTGAATTAAACAGCCTGTGATTAAGCATCAGGATCCGTACTGCCACCGCTCCCCAAGCAGAGATACAAATATTATTTATGCCCAAGGCATTGAGGCAAAAACCAACTACTCAGCACACAAAAGATACCAGCTTCTTCGCACGCCACCTAATTACAGGAGACATCTCAAGAGCTAGGACTGCAGAGACGTATCCCCAGCTGCACAGCTACCTCCAGCAGAAATCAGGTCAGGCTGTGGGAAGTTTTGTTCCAGGGGAATCAGGCAGGGAGATGCAGGAGTGGGCATGCACAGTGCAATTTGGAATTATCTGCAATGTAAAAGTGAATCAGCAGCAAAGTCATAGGAGAGGGGGTGGGAGATCACAGAGAAACGGACTCTGCTGTCAGAATCATGTTTCAGGCCTGAGGACTAAGAACCAAGAGGTAAATAAATAAACAAACAAAGGGAGGGAATCCTGTTCAGGGAAATAAGCCGTGGACTCCGGAGGGTTAATAGGGATCCTTCCCCTCCTGTATAAAGGGACTTGGGTGTAACTTCTAGCTGAGTCAGCTATGGCATATGCAAACAGAAGAACATTGCCTAGGGAAGGAGAGAACACAAAGACGTCCTCCAATTAGCACTCCAGAAGAGGAGGGCTCTGCCATTCCCACACCCCAAGAGAGCAGAACAGGGAACAGGTAACTCACCTCTTCCACAGTCCATTTGGCCACGTGTTTGGCCGTGAGACCCGAGACCTCTGGCAAGAGCTTGCAGTGCTGCTCCCAGTAGAGATGGAGGCGGTGGGTTGGGTTAGAGGTCAGGGAAGGCATGAAGATGGACTGGTGGAGGGCCTGCTGGAGATCCAAATCAGGGTCTGGAAAAGGAAACAAGACAAGTTAGAGTGAAGCTTCAAATAGGAGCAAGTACGACAAAGCAGAAGGAAGGGTCACACTCTAGAGGGAAAAGCAAGGCAGGGCAAGCAGATGGCCAGGCACGGCTACTGCATGGCACGCTGAGCTTTCAGGACTCCCGAGAAGGAGAAAGAAAAAAAAAGACAAGATAAGATTGCCAGGCTGGAGGCTTTATCGTTAGCTTCTTCCCTGGAAAATGATGTCATGCTGCTAACAGAGAAGATGTTTGCAGCTTTTTATTGACAAGGTGGAGGAGTTCTGGTAACAGCATCTTCGGCTGGAAACTAATGGCATCGTTCCAGCTCACAGCTGTAGCCAGCCTGGGAGGAGTGCTACGTGTGCCAGCTGATGGCCTAGGCTCGCAGCCTCCCAGGCCAGGAGCGCTGCACCTCACCTCCAGACATCAACTCCTTCCTCATGTGGCAATGACAGAAGCTTTAAAAATCAAGGCAAAAAAAGGAAGAAATCACCCCTCCCTAATGAGATCACCCGAGTAGTGCAGAGTCATGGTCCTACAGGGACTTGCCTGGTTATACAACACAAAGCAAAGCAGAGGATGGAAACAAGATGGGAAACATTCCTCTGGGTTACAGCAGTAAACCTGTGCTGCCCCCTCGCCCCCCGCCCTGTCAGGCTGTGTGCGGGGTGCGCAGGCTGCCCGGTGCCATCCCATGGCAACTGTACAAAATTCTCATTTTCCTCCTGCCTTCGGAGCAAGGTTCAGAGTGCCCAGCGCCCGTACAGCTGCGCTCGCCTCTGCCGGGTTTGCTCACTTTTGGCACAAACGGATGTTGGTAGGACGGTGTCTAAGGATCTGTGGGGTGCGCCAGTCACTACATGTAAGGCTCAAAGGAAAACACTGTTAAGTGTTATGAAGAAGTAAATTTCCATTATTTGTCTGCTCTTCACCAGCCAAAGCAAAAGCAGCGCTGGAAGCAGAGCCTGATCTAGCAAAAGGTCACTCCCCTGTCCCCAGCTGTGTCACCTTACCTCGTCTCCACCTCCTAAAGGATGTGGAACAGTACCAAATACAGGTCTCTACTTCTGAGACTAAAGAGGGACGATTTAAAAAAATAAAGCCTGAGTAAGAACTGCTCAGTTCAAGAGCTGATGCTGCCGGTGACAGCAGGGCACAGGACACTGCTCTGGGGAGGGCTGCCAGCTCCTCCCCACCTGCCTCCCCCACCTCCCCGGTGGCAGAGGCAGCAGCTGGCCTTGTCCCACCGCCCTGCTGCAGGAGATCCTACTTGTGCCCAAGGTTTTCGTGCTGCCACGTCCCTGCTGGGTGGGCACTGCCTCTGACACAGACTGCCCCCTCTCTTCACTAAGCCCAAATCCTCACAGGTAAGCATCCAAAGCATGACCTAAACAAATTACTTTCCCTTCTGAGAAAGAAGCAGAAGTTCTAATAGTTTAAACGTAGATGGGATGAAAACTCCGGGTAATCGTGAAATTACAGGTCAGTGTATTATTGCAGAATTTCCCTCCACTGATTTCCATCATTCTGTTTAAGGTGAATGCAAAGGAAGAGCCGACAGCTTTCCCTGCCGGCTGCAACTGCAGCTCACAGCTGGCAGACTTCTCCAGCTCTGACTGCAGAAGTCAGCACTAGGTAAAAATGAGTATTAAAAAAAAAAAAAAAAAAAAAAAGCTAGGCACCTGTCCCAGTTTGTGCCTGCTTAGCTATTTTTGATTGGAGACTTATTACCATGTTAAATCCTCCTAAAAGCCTGGTCAGCTCAGTTCTCTGAAATAGCTTTTTATAGTAAATCTGAAAGCTAAGCATATGGTTTGCTAAAGTGATATCAGAAAGCTCCTCTTAAAACTTAACCTATCACATACCAGAAAAAAAAAAAGATATCATTTTTCCATTTAATTTTTTGGGGTTGTTCTGGTTTTGTTAGTGAGGGGGGGCCTAAGGTGGCAGCTTCTGTAGGAAGCTGCTGGAAGTCGCTCCCCTTTGTTCAGGGGACTCGGCCAGGCCTGGGGCGGACCTGCTGCTGGCCAAGGCCGAGCCGATTGGTAGCAGAATGTCCCGTGATAAAGCCTCTGCGATAACGTATTTAAGTAGGGGAAAACAGAAAAAAAAAAGCAGAGAAGATGTGAAGGAGCTGAGCCGGGGGCAGAGAGGGGGAGGTGCGAGCCTCATGGGCCTTGCAGGCCTCACCCTCTGGCCTCTCACCAGGCAGCGGACTGGGCCCAACTCGGCCCGGCCTGGCTGCAAGAAGTGGAGAGGAGATGAGAAGTGAATAAGATGTAAAAAGGATCCTGAGAGGCATCTGCCAGCCTGTTGTGAGGAACGGCTGCAGACGCCAAAGTGAGTGAAGAAGGAGGGGGAGCAGTAATGCGGCTCCTGGCCAAGATTCCCCTGCAGCCCGTGGTGACGACCATGGTGGAGCAGGTTGTCCCCCTGCAGCCCATGGAGGTCCACGGAGGAGCAGAGATCCACCTGCAGCCCGTGGAGGACCCCGTACCGGGGGAGGTGGATGCCTGAAGGAGGCTGTGGCCCGTGGAGGGCCCACTGGGACAGCTGTTCTGGAGGGGCTGCACCCCGTGGAAGAGATGACCCACGCCGGAGCAGTTTCAGGAAGGACTGTGGCCCGTGGGAGGGACCCCACACTGGAGCAGGGGAGGAATGCGAGGAGTCCCCCGACGATGATACAGTGGCGTAAAACAACGCGTGATGAACTGACCGCGACCCCCATTCCCTTTCCCCCCCCGTGCCGCTTGGGAGGGGAAGGTAGTAGAGATAATGTTAAGCCCAGGAAGAGGGAGGGGTGGGGGGAGGTTATCTTGTTCCCTGTCTCATTCTTCTGCTAGTTTTAGAAATAAATGAATAGTTTTCCCCAAGTCAAACCTGTTTTGCCCATGACGGTAACTTTAAGGATTTCTCCCTGTCCTTATCTCAAACCTCGAGCCGTTTTTCTTATATCATCTCCTCCTATTCTCTCGGAGGGTGGGGGGAGCGAGAGAGAGACTGCGTAGTCTGGTCCCGATTGGGGCTGAACTACGACAGGGGTTTTTGTCATCCTTAGGAGAAGCTTATAAAAGTAACTACCCAAAATGATTCTAACTTCGTTTCTGAACGCCTTATGGGGTCTAAAGAAGTCAATGGAACTTAACCTACACGCCAAGTCTCCCTTGTCACCTCCGCTGGCTCTGTCAGCAGAACAGTCATCGACTACCTGGGGAACAAAAACCCCATGCTGCTTCAGAAGAGTCAGCAGTGGTACAAGACATGGTGCAAGCTTGTCTTCTCAGTTAATGAACACGAGGCTTCACTCTACAAAGTATTAAATCTTTCACTTCTAAGTAATTTACCCTTCCTCTTTATTTTGAAGGAAGAAAGCACATGCTTCCTCTTGACTGTGGAATCAACAACAAAAGCTGTAAAGTTTTAAATGCTCCTTGTGATACATCTATGCACACACACAGAAAAAGAAAGAAAATTTAACCAACCTTTTCCATTGCTTTCCTGTTTCACCAGCTGGAACTTTATATAGGCATGCGAGCACCCAAGCCTGAAAGCATCAATTACAAAACTTTTCAAAACATACACAAATTTATATAATTCATTCTCTATACAAAGATTAATGGGACTTGTAGGAATCAAAAACTTTTCCCTTTTAAAATAAGCAATAGCACTGCTCTGTTCATGACCGGACAGAGCAGCTGTCACCACTCTGTCCGTGATTAAGGACTGTGCTATTAAATTCATGGATAGAACTCAGATTCGAGTTTACTGCAGGAAAGAGAGGGCCCAAAATAATGGGAGGAAGGGAGGAGATTAACCGTGTCATTCTAAAACTCTATGCTGCAAACCTCTGATCAAATTGGACTGTTCTAAGTTATGATTCACATCTCTATTTCAGATATAGCAGTAGCACCAAGAAACACAACTGTCCATGCATGAAAATACATCACAAAAATCTTATTTACTTTTTCGGTTTGGCTTTGATGTCTGCAGAGGAATCCTCTTCTACCCAGTCTCTCTCTTGATTGTTTTCAGACTGTTCTGACAGACTGTGAACACTGCTTTGACATGACTTTTCACTGTCTTGTGCAGATTTTCTGGAAAGACAGATAAACGATAGTAGCTAAACTGACATCCTCTGTTCCCTGTTCCCGCAGGAGAGCAAAGCTGGCTGCTCCTTGCAAGTGAGAGCAACAACTACCACCTAGTGGTAGCAGCTTTCCTCTCCCCACCATCACTGCTGGCGCGGTACAAAGTGCTTTTTTACTCTTCAGCACGGATTGAGAGAGATTATGTGAAACAAATCAGCCCCTGTGGACTGAGGCTTTGATCCCAGCAGCTACAAGAAACTCACTGAAGCATGTGTTATGGTGAAATCAAGAGATTTAAGATTTTTGAATCCTGATTCCTCTGGATAACATTTAAGAGACTCCATGACTGAGTTTGATGCATAAACTGAGCTACACAGTTGCCCAGGAAAGGATAAGCAGTAGGGAGTTACCAGATTTGCATACTGAATTCAGACCTCTCATTGTCAGGAAATGAAATACTTAGAAGAATACAAATATATTACCATTTTAGAATGCCTTTTATTTTGCCAGAATCCTAAAGCTCCTGAGAGAGCTTTATGGTAACAGTGTCATTAAAATGCAATTAATTCTGGGGTTGAGATGACCAAATGGAGACTTTTGCATATTTCTGGGATGGGAGGAGGCAAATTTTGGCCATGTATGCCAGGGAGGGGAGAGAAGTATTCCTTTTTTTTCTGGACAAATGTATCTTAAAAATGTTATAAATATAAGCAAACCAAATAAACTTCAAAATGTATATAAGACTTCATACACAAAAAAGACCAAAAGTACTGCTGGAGTTTGCCCTAGTGAGGCTGGATTCATACAGACTAAAGGTGGCAACAACAAAAGCCTTCATGTCCAGGTCTGTCCCGTGACACATTTTAACGGCCTCCCGCAATCTAAGAACTAATACACGGTTTGCTTCAAGGATACTCAACTCCAAGATTTTAATGTAAGAAAATAAAATATCTGAAGGAGCTCCATTTGTTTGCCAAGTGATACACATACAGTCATTAGGCCTACCAGAGCAACGCAGCCCGCTCTGGGATGGATTGCAGTTACAGTTTAATAGTGCAAAATAACCTTGCTTGACAGTTTTAGGACAGGAAATGAAGGAAAAGAATATATTTCAAATTGAAACACCAAGGAAAATTTATGGAGACAGCATGCAATTTCCTTTGTTGGAATGTGACCAGAGTAGCAGGATTAAAGAATCAAGAAATCTATTAAAGCATATGAGGGTATAAAAGTGTACTGCTCTGCGTTAAGAGCGTCTGGGGCATGGGTCAATACCACAGACAGAGGAACTCAATGCTCTGCTGCTTCTCTGGCAATTTCTGTGTTTTTCAGCCTTGTAAAATGGTTTTGCTCCCCAGTACCTGCCCAAGAAAAGGGTCCAGCTCACCTGGATTGTGGAGAGCCCTCCTGAAAAGACTCTCCTGCTCCCAAGAGAAACGGGGCAAGAGTCTCCAGCCTCTTCGCTCTCTGCGTGCTATTGCCAGGGGAAGCTCTCTCCCCGCTCAGGCGGTCCTGTAACAAGTTTTCTCTGTTGAGGTTCACATCAGAATATGGGCAGCCAACTAATCTGTGTTAAAGAGAAAAAAAAAAAAAGAGAGCGATGACAATGCATGTTTTAAAGTCACACAGTCTTACCAGCCTCAGGCAGACATATCCATCAACAAACCCAGAAAAAGAGGGGCCAGAAACATTCAGGGAGATGTTATTACCCAGTTTTATGTGTGGGAAAGCAGGGGACTACATGACAATGTTAGAAACCAAAGTCGTGTTTCTAAAGAGACACCTCAGAGAACAAGAAGAGCTCTTTGTCTGTAAACTGCTTGCCTGAACATTATTTCATGAAACAACAGAGTCCTGCAACTTTCACTCTGAAAAATTCAAAGCCCTTTACCACATTACATACTACTAGATCTTCAGCCATCCCATCTGAGATTGTTTTCTTGCTCTTTAAAATAGTTTAATCAGGAAAAACCTTTCTTTTCCAAGAACACATAAGAATGCTCCTTGCAGGGGGGCTGGACTAGATGACCTTTGAAGGTCCCTTCCAACCCTAACCATTCTATGATTCTATGATTCTAAATCAAAATGCAGAGTACAAAACATGAGCTACCTCTCCCCACTCTTGCACTTTAATAATCCACCCACACTCTCTCCCTTGCCGTCTCCTTGCATGCTGTTCTTGGGTATATTATTTTATAAAAAAAAAGAATTCCTTCAGTAATGGTGGTGTAGAAATTGGAGTGAATTACTCTCTTGGATTGCATTGCAGTTGTAATGATTATCCTGGTATAAACAGATTTTACGATGAAACAGCACATTTAGACACAAGAGGGAGCTACAATTGCAGTTATAACTACCTCCAGAATAAACACCCTGAGATAATTTCAGGGCAGTGCAGGTGCTTGTTGCTGCATTATTATTACGGGGACAGCAGTCAGCCTCTCGCAGGCAGAACCCTTATAAAAACATCCCATATACATACGTATAATGTGTTCCATATCGTGGTCCCCTGACGTGACCGATACCACAGCAGCCTGGAGTAGGACACGCTTGTCCCACTGTTCCCACTCGATCAACAGCACCTGGTACTAAGAAAAAAAAAGTTAAACAGATTCGTAAAACGCTCCCTGATCTGAAGAGTAGACTGCACTTAGGAAAATTATTCAACATAACAATATGATGTCATGAACTTTACCTAGAGGGACTTGCAAATCATGTCCAGTTTTTGCACACCACTCTGCTGGATGAACATCAGGGCTGTCTGCATCAATCCAGAAATCATAATTATGGTCCCAACCATCAAAATGTATCTATAAGAAGCACAAAGTGTCAGTGAGAAATACAGTTAAGGACATGACTCAGCTTTTATTTTAGCTTCCCTCTTTGTTTCACCTTGCTCAACCTGGGGCTGATTCATTCAATCTTTCAGTCAGGCACAACTGTCCTTTGCGCTCAGTGTAACTGTTTTCCTGATCCCTGCATCTATGTTTTACAGAACAACCAGATTCTGGTGACACAGTCAAACCACAGGGTCTGCAAGAAAGCACAGACCATGAGGTGCTCCAGCACACTCTACACTCAAAGACTCAATCTACATGAACTGCATTGCTTATTTAATTGTTTTCTGAGGATCCCAAAACACCATAAAAGCCAACGAGTTCAGTAAGTTTTGCAGTGAACAAGCTAGATCTTCTGCTAACTAGTAGTAGTTAGCTCAGATACAGGTCAGGTTAACAGAGACTAAGGAACAGCGCAGCTTAAAGGCTACCGGGTTGTCTATGTGGCAAAGTTTCAAACAAATGTATGAACTGAATATCATGCTACTATATACTGGCAGAACTTGATTTTTGCTTGCAATCACAGCGGTGAAACTGAGAATCAAATGGTTGGTTGATGGAGAGCAAACTCTACTCCTGTCCACATAATCACCTTTTGGAAAGGAGATCTGTGGCTGCAAAGCCCCCATCAGCGCAGCCTCCACTTTAGCTCGCTGATATTAAATCTCTCAGAAGCCAAAGCACACAAAATTTTTCTGAAAACATATTAATGTGAAAAGAATTAGTTAAAATGCATTTATGCAACAAATTCATACTGGAAAATGAAATCATTTCCAGTTGGGCAGGCTTGGAGGCTAGATCATCTGCAAAGTGTTTGTTTGCCCGTCCTCATACCAAACGGGTATTTTTTCTGTACTGCCAATCACTATATTCCTTAGCACAAGGGCTCTGCGCTTTGAAGCAAGGTCATACCTTAATGCGATGGTCGTCTCTGTCAACTATTGTTGCCACTCTTATCAAGATGGGATTTCTTCTGTCCACAGCCTCTAACTTCATATTAACTTGGAATCCATGAGCAGGACGCTGTAAGAGAGGATTGTAAGCAGAATGTTGAAAAGCCTGGGTGTTCAGAGCTAGCCACTTGCTCTGAATAAAATGTGCCGAAGTTTTCATCTACCATCCAAATGCCTTTGCAGCTTTGGCCCCTGATCTCACACAGCAGACTGCTTCAGAGGTAAAAAGCAGAGTTTCCCAGAGGACTAAGCTGTCTGTTTGTCAGCAGCCCAAAACTACACGAGAGGAAGTTTGAGCCTTCTCAGTGCAGAGGAGCATTTCACAGTCAGGGCAAGAGGCACTTCCCTAACAGAAAAAAGGCCAGAGACTACCACAACTCCACCAACACACAGACTCCGCAGCCTGACAGCAAAACTCCCAAACACAGCAGAGAAATGATCTCACATCTGCCAAGGACAGTGGCCAGCTTATCATAGAATCATAGAATTGCATGGTTGGATGGGACCTATAAGATCATCTAGTCCAACCGTCTTCCCACTACCATTGCTGCCACAGCTACTAAACCATATCCTGTAGCTTCTCATCAAGCCGCCTCTTGAACACTGCCAGGGACGGAGACTCCACCACCTCCCTGGGCAGGCCATTCCAGTGCCTGACCACTTTTTGGGAGAAAAAGTTTTTCCTCACGTCCAATCTAAACCTCCTCTGGTACAACTTGTGGCCATTTCCTCGGGTCCTGCTTGTTGCCTGGGAGAAGAGGCCAAACCCCCGCTCATCACAACCTGCCTTCAGGAAGCTATAGAGTGCAATGAGGTCTCCCCTGAGCCTCCTCTTCTCCAGACCAAACAATCCCAACTCTCTCAGCCGCTCCTCATAAGACTTGTGCTCCAGACCCCTCACCAGCTTTGTTGCCCTTCTCTGGACACGTTCCAGGGCTTCAATGTCTTTCTTGCAGTGAGGGGCCCAAAACTGAACACAATACTCAAGGTGCGGCCTCACCAGTGCCGAATACAGGGGGATGATTACCTCCCTGCTCCTGCTGGCCACACTATTTCTAATGCAGGCCAGGACGCCGTTGGCCCTCTTGGCCACCTGGGCACACTGTTGGCTCATGTTCAGCTGAGCATCAACCAACACCCCCAGGTCCCTTTCCTCTTCACAGTCCTCCAGCCACTCAGCTCCGAGCCTATAGCGCTGCATGGGGTTGTTGTGGCCGAAGTGCAGGACCCGACACTTGGCCTTGTTGAACCTCATCCCATTCAGCTCAGCCCAGTGATCCAGCCTATCCAGATCCCTCTGAAGGGCCTCCCTAACCTCAGGGAGATCAACACCGCCACCCAACTTGGTGTCATCTGCAAACTTACTGAGGGTACACTCAATCCCCTCGTCTAGGTCATCAATAAAGATATTGAACAAGATGGGCCCAAGTACCGACCCCTGGGGGACACCACTTGTAACAGGCTGCCAGCTGGACTTGACTCCATTAACCACCACCCACTGGGCACGGCTCCCTAGCCAGTTCTTTATCCAAAGAAGGGTAATACCTACCCAGTCCATGGGCAGCCAGCTTCCCTAGGAGAATACTGTGAGAGACCGTGTCAAAGGCTTTGCTGAAGTCCAGGTAGACCACATCAACAGCCTTTCCTTCATCCACCAGTCTGGTCACCCAGTCGTAAAAGGAAATGAGGTTGGTCAAGCACAACTTGCCTTTCGTGAACCCACGCTGGCTCGGCCTGATCCCCTGGATGCCACGCATATGCCGAGTGATCTCACCCAAGATGATTTTCTCCATAACTTTCCCGGGTACTGAGGTCAGGCTGACAGGCCTGTAGTTCCCCGGATCCTCCTTACGGCCCTTCTTGTAGATGGGAGTCACATCAGCAAGCCTCCAGTCCTCTGGGACCTCCCCAGATAACCAGGACCGCTGGTAGATGGCCAAGAGCGGCTCGGCAATCACCCCCACCAACTCCCTTAGCACCCTAGGATGGAGCCCGTCCGGTCCTATGGACTTGTGGCAGTCCAGATGGAGAAGGAGCTCTCTAACTGTCTCCACCTGTACCACAGGGGGTGTATTCGGCCTGGCATTCCAGACTTCCAGATTAGGGCATAAAGTGCCCTGAGGATAACTGATCTGCCTATTAAAGGCAGAAGTAAAGAAGGCGTGGAGGACCTCAGCCTTCTCCTTATCCTCAGCAGTCACATTCCCCGCTGCATCAAGTAAAGGGTGTAAATTCTCCTTATTTTTTCTCTTACCACTGATATATTTGTAAAAGGATTTCTTGTTCTCTTTTACTGCAGTGGCCAATCTGAGTTCATGCTGAGCTTTTGCCTTCCTAACTTCCTCCCTGCATACCTTAGAAACTTCTTTGTAATCTCCCCAAGTAGCCTGTCCCTTCTTCCAGAGGACATAGACTCTCTTTTTCTTCCGGAGCCTCAACAATAGTTCCCGGTTCATCCACACCGGTCTTCTTCCCCTACAGCTCGCCTTACGGCATTCAGGAACAGCCTGTTCTTGTGCCTTTAAGATCTCCATCTTGAGGAGCGTCCAGGCTTCCTGGACCCCTTTACCCTTAAGGAGCGACTCCCAAGGGACCCTCGCAACAAGCGTCCTGAAAAAGTCAAAGTCCGCCCTCTTGAAGTTCTGGATAGCCGTTCTGCTAGTCATCCTTCTGACACCTCCAAGAATAGAGAATTCCGCTTACCACTGTCTCACACCTGAACACCTGAAGCACACCACCGCATGATGTCTCTCTTCACCACACTGTGGGACATCCTTCTTGGCATCTGGATATCACAGAGTTACCTTCACTGAGCAGGTTAGCACCTACTTCTTATGATGACAACTGCATCTGCTTGTTAATGACGACTGCTGACAACTGCGGTGCTGGAACTTGAGAGCAGCTCCAGCCGCCAGTCTCCCATCTGCAGCTGCTGATTTACCCTTTCTCTCAAACCCCAGAAGTGAAACAACTTTGTAAAAACTCCAGAATGTCCTTTGACCTGATGAGTGCCCTTTGCAGCTCCCATGGATGTAAACCTCTAAGTAACAGACAACGTTAACCAATTTTCCCATTTATCTTTAAATGACTGACTACAAATTCCTCCTCTGACCTCCTCAGCTGGGGATTACGGAACACTGGATACTCATTCAAAATACGTCCTTCTTCACTTCTGCACACCAAGGTCAGGAGTTCAGGAAGAGATGATAAATCGTGTCTTTGAACAAGATCAGTCTAATGAAAAGATGACTATAATCACTCTTCCCTCACAGTCTTCCTTACCCTTTTTACTGCCAGTAGCTGAGGGCAGGTAAGGAGGTCCACTTCCGAGCTAAGGGGATCACAGACTCCAAACCTCAAGTTTCTCTTTGGTCTTTTCACCTGGACACAGACATTTAACCACAGGCTTTCAGCCACAGGACGCACCAGATGCCAATCTAAACTGCTTTTAGTTTTAAGCGCATCTTATTGAACCAGCCAACCTTGTCTGTCTTCCTTGAGGCAGCAGAACAAAATCCTGCCCAGAAGATGAGCAGGACTGTTTGTTTAAGTCTTGCTGAAGGGTTGCTGCCTTTTTGGCAATGGCTTACGAATGTTTTTGAACTGACTGCCCAAGACAATGGGCTGAAATAGTGATGCTGACAAACAAGCTGTCTCCTCCTGCGTCTTTGGGTGAAGGAGAAGGCACAAATCCAGACACAAGATCTGCAATCTGTGCTGCTGATGGGTGTCTCCAGACTACATAAGATAGCTCTTGAAACCTGTTAAAAACTAATTCACTGAGAAATGCCTGTTCTGGCTCTCAACCCATATTTTTAGGTACTGATTTCCTGCAATTTCTATCTGAAATAATAATAATAATTTTTTAAAAAATCAATAACTGTGCCGTGTATTTGCACTTAAGACCAACCAAACCAGAAAAATAACGAGGTTTGATCTTGAAAGAGTTCTATTAACTGTTGATATATCAAATGGGTTTTTTTTTTTTTCTGTCTCATTTTCAAAACAAGGTCTTGGATGCTAATTTATATTCTGGAGTTTCATGAGAGCCAGAATTGGTCCTTCTACTATTCCCTCAAAGCCAGATACCTGAAGGAGCAAAACAATGACTGCAGAGTTGTATGTAAAACAGGAAAAGAGGCAGACAAGGCAGTTGCACCCCCTCTTAGGAAGAGACTTCACTTTGGAAGAATCCAAAAACGGGAGTACTTGGTACTGAAAGGGCTCCCTTGGTCTGAGCAAAGCCCCTGTCACCTTCGGGTGAAATTTCTCAAGACACTTTGTATTCTGAAAATCTGTGGAAAAAAATGTCATAATGACAGATTACTGAGGACTTCAAACTGAGAATTTTAAGTAGGACATACCTCACTGTTTCTTTTTGTATCATGAAGAGTTTTATTATATTTCCAAAATATCTGTCTTTACAAAACTAGTCCTGTTGTGCCTGTATTGTGCAGAGGAACAACTGCTGCATTCTTTTGCTCTTGTATTCTGAAGGTTCCTGTTTTCCAGCACTGCTGGGATTTTACCAGCACAGCTCATACAAAGGCTGGGGGCAACAAATGTGCCCTACTGACAAGCTTCACTCATTATCCTGCACACTGGCTCCCAGGTGCTTCACATGCTGCACTGCACAATCAAAGATGCTGTCTGCCCAACTCTGCAAAACCTTAATCCAAGGGATGTTCTGGAGTTCAACTGTGCTGCACATAACTCCAGCTGTGGCCTTACAGTTCTCTAAAGAAGCAAAACCAGCCTCTTCCTATTTGGTGACACCACCCTGCAAAATACAATAACTTCAAATGGGCACCTGCTGAAATCTAGCAAGTTTTTTTTCCCTCCCTTATCTGAGGCCTCCCTGATTGCTTCTCCTCCTCAGTCCTAAAGAGCCTACCAACAAAACATAGTGGAGGGCAGCAGGTATTAACCTGCAACACTAACTTCATCAAAAGGAATCAAGACAAGTGTCACAATAGCACAGAAAAGTTTTTAAACATAAAGTTTAGCAAGGTGAGCCACCAGTGCAGAAGAAGCTGCTACGAAAAAAACCACAACTTTAAAGTATGGGGTTTTTAAAATGAAGTTATTTTAAAGGCTTCTGTTTTGTTCTGTTTCGCCTTCCAGTGAGCTTCCAGATAAATACACTGAACTCCAATGTAAGAAACAAAACCTCATGTACCCAAGGTTGAGAGAACCGTCTTCAGATTTAGTCTGCAGGACGACCTTACTCCATCTAGGAGTTTGGCAGAGACGCTCTATCATCTGTTAGCATGCTTATTTCTGAGGAGGGCACAGCTGGCTCCTCCCCAGAAGAACCAAGATCTGTATTAGAACATGTAAGTCCTTGATAGGAACTTCTCACTCTACCTTAATTCAAGCCTTACCATCCAAGGGGAAGAAAGATTCACACAACTGCAAATATTGCAAATATTTTAGAGAAGTTTTTAAAACTTCAGGAGGAGGGCATACCTCATAGAGGAACTGCACACTTCTTGTTCCCACTCAAACACATCCACACCCCCGCTACTCCTTCCTCCCTTCCTCATCAAATGTCCCCAGTTGCAGGCCAGTGATAGCCACTTCTGACCCCCATGAAGGGAGAGGCCAGAAAGTCTGTTCAACCAGCATCAGTCCTGCTCAGATGTCAACTGGGAGATCCCCTCTGCCTGCACAGTCAGACCTCAAGCAGAAGACCAGCTCTCTTCCCTCGCCATGCCCTCTCTGAGGCAAGGTACTGCCCTTCATACATTCCTCTGACAGCTACAATTATCCGTGTGAACAGAAGGCTCTTCCCTCAAATCTGCTAATACAGCAACTGAAGATGTTTAGTCAAAAAATCCTTTCCAAGACAGCTTTTCATGGCACTTTAAAAAAAAAAATCTTGTAGTCTGCTGTGTGTTTTCTTTTCACAGCAGTGAGAGATGATCTTAAAGTAAAAAATCCAGTTTCACCCTCTTGGCACAGACATGGTGAACCACCATCACACAAAGCATCTGGCAAGAAAGGGCAGAGAACAGCAGCTTCTCCACCCTCCTGATCTAGGGCAATCAAAAGAGATTCACCAACCAGTTTGAATGCTCTTGCTGGGGCTGCCTGGGAATTAGTTTCTTCCAAGTATTTCTCCCACGAGAAGGCTTTGGAATCCCTGTATCCTGAAAAAACCAGAGAATTAACACTTAAGTAAGAAAAATCCACATTCATTATTACAAACAACAGAGAGGTAGCTATGTAACGCATGGCTATTATGTTAACTTAGCATTTACAACAGATGGCATTGGAAAGTGGTCAGTTTAGTCATACACACCCCTTAGAGCACACACAGCAGCACTGCACGTTTCCCTAGCTTCTGCACAGGGCTTTAACTCTGACCTGGAAAACCTGCCATACATTAAGCTGTATATTTCTGAACAGCTTAATCCATTCTTATTCTCTAGATAAAGCCGCCAATTAGGAGCTAGTCAGAGGATTCTGTGATGTGTAATGGCATCACTAAATTAATTTCATATTTTATTAACTTTCTGTGTGTGAGACTGTAGAAACGTCTTGTCTCCTGCTACCTACTCACCCACAGCTGAGTAAAACTAGCAGTCTGGAGATGAAAGGCTCCATCAGCATTACCGTAATCTCAGACACCTACATGGGTGTGCTACTCTTAACAACAATGGGACATCTCTCCTTAGCAGCTACATTTAAGAAACTGCACTACCTCTTTTTCCTTCCTATTTCAGTATTTTTTAGCCTCAGTATTGTTTCCTTTTGGCAGGAGGGTGCAACGACTAAATACATAGGGCAGTCTACAAATTGCTGCACATAAATCTTTCAGCAGAGAATCAGAACTGGCTGCAGGGAGAATTGTGCAGGGGCACAGACAATCGTACGACTTGAGCAGGAGAGCTGCAGGCAAAGCCTTGTTGCACGTTCCAGGGGCAGGCACAGATGCAGTGTTGCTAACGAGTAAGTGTTTACAACCCCTTTTGCATCTGCAGCAAAGGCACAGAGGATAATTCCTCCAATGCAGAGGGATAGTGTACTGCCATCCACTCTACTGAACTTGATCTGCGGTAATTACAGCAATTCTTCCTCCAGGGTTGTTGATCTAGCAGACATAATTTTTTAATACTTGTTATTTTTAAGGTGAATGAGCACTTCCAAGGCCTGAAAACAACATTGATTTTCTTGTACATTCTGTCCTTTTCCCTTTGCCAACATTCTCTTCATTTACTGAATTCCAATGCAGTAGAAAGAGACGTGGCTTCAGTTACTCCTTCATTTCCAGAAATTTCACCTTATCATATATGAAATCACAATACCAATTCCTCTTTCTTCCAGCTCACCTTAAAGGAAATGCTGCAAATACTTCAAAGTTCTTTCCCTTCTGAAATCAAATTGAATTACAAATTACCAAACCCCACTGCATTTTTTGAAAGAGCTATAAAACAAAATAAAATGCAGTGGCAGAAGTATGAACAATAATATTGTTCAGTCAGTAGAGAAAAGAGTACTGAATGGAACCTGTAACTTGCAAATACGTAATTACGTGGAAGATAAAGCTTGCAGGTTGTTTCATGGAGGCAGGAAAGAAGTCTCACTTTCAACATACCAGGTGGTGTTGTCAGTGGGGTTCCAGTTTCTTGGCAGTAGCCAACAGGACGAATATATGGGCTGCTAGCTTCACACCTGAATCGGAGAGGGAAAGTTGGCACCAGTCAATTTCAAAGCAAAAAGAAAAGCAGACTTTCAAATGCTGTCTGATACACCTTTGCTAGGTTAGCAGATGCTTTCAGTGGGTGTAATCATGGTGTAAAAGACAAGCATTACCTCATTCAAATTTATAGCACCAAGTCTTCAAGGCGTTCAAGCTGCCCCACAAGATGGGGAAATACAAAGAAGAATGTCTGCTGCTTTAAAAAAAAAATTAGAAAGCCCCCACACATGGACCATACCAACCACAGCTCAGCCTGGACAGAGATCATCCAAGTTAAAATGCAAAGGAAGCAAAGAAACAAACCCCAAACCCTCATCATCCCTAACGGAAACACCACTACTGTGGAAGATGGGGAAATTACTTTTACGGTCCTTGCCAAGAACTGCACATTATCCACTAATTCTAGCTAAAATCTAGTGGTAGTTTGCCTGGTTCCTAACTTTATTGCACGCTTAGATCTTCTGAGTCCCTGAAGGAGGTGACAGGCCAATTTGAGACAGACCCTTTTGTCACATCTGCTCCGAGGAAGAGACCAAAGCAGTCTGTCAGATCTCAGAAAAAAACCTGTGTGTTTTCAGCCAAGCTATACTTTGAAGCTGTGTCTTCCATTACAATTTTCAAATTCCAAACAAAATATGGCATGGAAACAAAGCTTCACAGGCTAAAATGGTAAGGGAACAAGATCTGAAGTCCTGCAAATGGAAACACCGGTGCTACAAAGCTCTGCACCACGTATTCATGGCAAAGAAAGAAAAGCCCAACTTGCCATCCAAACAGGTGCCTATTTAAAAAAAAAAACAACAAAAACAAACAAAAGGAGATGTGAGAGACAACACAGAATACTGATTGAATATGCTATGTTGATAAGCATGTGCCTTGTTTGCTTTCACAGACAAATTCAAAGAAAGTTGCTCCATTCACATAGGTTGGAAAACACAAACCAAAAATGGGAAATGTTTCCTTCACTAATACTCCACCTGGCCCAGCATGAGGGCAGGGGATCAAGATTCTCAGATGCAGAACAAATGTGGTGCAGGTCACGACTTAAAAGCCCAAATGCTGGCACAGTCATTTTTATTTTCACAGGGCCTTAGCCAAACTCTGCTGAAGCAAACGGAAAAGACTTTTACTGACTTCAGTACTGCCTGCTTCCAACTGTAAGTTTGCAGAGAGACATACCAACACCCACTGCTAGTCCTGAGGAGATCCAGGTGGTGTCACCAGCGGGGCTCAGCTCTGCCAGAGGAACAGGTAACACGAACATTCCCTGACCTGACCCAAGCCATCCAGCTCATGACCTCAAACACTTCTTACCTCGGATGCTTCACAGGCACAAGCCCGGTTTTGCACTGAGCCAAGTGACGAGCGCTCTAACTGCAGGGGAAGCTACTGGGCAACTGGCACTTTGTAAAAACCTTCAGTGACTACATTTAAAATATTAAATATTACCCTTACCGCAGAGTGAAATAAACCACAGTCTACTTGCTGATACATATTAGAAACAGACTCTCTTTACCAGTAGTCATAACTCTCATCCCAGTTATCGAAATGAATGAGCAGGCGGTTATCCACCATGTCCGTGATGGTTGCGACACACATCAGCGATGGATTCTTCTTGTCCACTGCCTCTAGTTTCATTCCCAGACGAAAACCAGAGGGTGTGACAGGCTGAGGAACAGGACATCAGGAAAGGAAATCAGCCACGTGCTGGGTCAGGCCCTTTAAATTACCCTTATAAAGCCATTTGTTGCAGGTTGTAACCTGAAAGCCACAGACCAAAACATGCTATAGTTACCAGCAAGAGCTCTGCAGACAAGGTTTCCAAGTGTTCCCGCAATGACTGTTACTATTTCTGAAAAAAGAGCTGATGTAGCTCGAATAACAGAATTTCCAGGTACGTAACACCACTGCAGGGTCAAAGGCTAAGATGCACTGGCCTTGCAGTGCTGAGTATTGGCTGAGGATAAGCGTGAGCATTGCAGGTCCTGTCTTCTTAGGGGAAAAGCTAGAGAATCAGCAAGGAAAATAGGTGACTCAGTTGAAAGCAGAGCAGAGCTGCATAGTTAGGCCTGATCCTACTGAAGTCAGTGCTCTGTCCATCTGCGGTGTCAAATCTAAGCGACCGTGGACTTTGTGTCATCTGAGTGACACAAAATGGGACTGAGTGTTATACAGGAACTGAGGCTAACAACCAAAAAGAAAGCAACGGTGGGTGAAGGATGAAAAGTGCTCAAGACTTATACTGTCATAATGAATCCCATGATGCACACGAGTATGCTGTGGAGACCAGAAATTATTTTGGAAACGATTAAATTAAAGGACAGTGACACAAACAGCTTGACTGTAGGGACACAGCAAAACAGACCATTGTAATATATTCAATAAATAGTACAGTAAATCTTTTCCTCCAGTACTAAGAAGAAAGGGAAATATAAATTCTGGAAAGTCAGTGACTGAGGAAAGGAAGAAAAATAGTGCTAGTTTCTCATCTTAAAAGTAAATCACAGCAGGAAATAGCTTGCATCTGATTGTATCATGATTGTATGTCTGAAACAAGCATATTAAAAACAAGTAAATATTCTGGTCTAAACTCACTTAGTATCAGATCTATATGAAACATCCTGTATTCAGTATCACCACTTACAGTGCTCAGGGTCTTAAAAAGGCTTTTTGGAGCTGCTTGAGCTTTGCAATTCCTCAAATAGGAAGTCCAATTAAACTCTCCCTCCCTGAAACCTAGAAAGAGAGATAAAAAGATTGTTTCACATAGCCTGGTTACATTGAGATTGGTTTTTCAGAAATGGAAATTACCTGTGAAAAATACGAACTTTGCATGATAACTGCCCTTCTACAATCTTCAGGGATTATGCATTTCAGCTAAAACATCTCTCTCTTTTTCAGTATAATGTCATTAATCTCAACCTTCAAACGCTCCTATGAAATTGAATGCAGGAAAGAAGCAATTCTGAACCCCAAAGAGACTCCTTGCTTTACATGCTCATCCAATGAAGAGTTTCTGATTTGAGTAACAATGTCAATCTTTGGGTATATCAAAAGGAAGCAGTTATGTTCTTTTATGATTCACTACCCTAGTTACACCTCTAAGCTGCTCAGATTGAGTTCCTCAACAAAACATGCAGAGCCAGGGCAACTAGTTCTTAGCAGAATTTACAGTTTCTTGTACACCATTCTATATCTTTTTCATACCTTTAGGAGGGAGCAGCTTATGACTTGTTTTTTCACACCAGCCAACAGGATGGATGTCTGAGGAATCGGCATTAACCCAGAAGTCATAGCACTCTGGATAACCATCAAAGTGTAACCGCATTCTGTACGCTTGTACCTTTAATGACAGGAGCTCAATTGTCATAAAGCGTCATAAAGAAGTTAAAGAAAAACACTAATCAAACACTCCTTCCACATTTGGATTTACAGACAAAAGTAAATTTAAGATCTCTTTTATTTCTCAAAAGTCTAGTTTTATTTTTCCTCATTCACATCTCCCAGTTTCCATGTTCCTCTTTCCTCAACTCGAAAAGCTGAAAATAAAATTGGTCAGGGTAACGTCACTGGCCTCCTATTCTACCTCATGCACATATTCCTGTGGGGCAATAGCTGGGGTACAAACGCACCAGTAGAACATTTATGTCTAGGCCAGATCAACACAGATTTCACATAATTGAAGAAGCATAAATGCATTTCGACTCAGTTACATTTTCTAAGTCTTAGGGCCTAATTGCACTGTTCTTTTTTATATTTAGTCATTGCATGCAATTAATAGGTTTACAGTTATGAGTTAAAACTGCAAAAATCCAACAGTACGATTTCAGGCATAGATCCTTAACCACACAGCACGATTCCTTCAGTGTCACCTTGAACTCTTCCTAACCATTAATTAGTTAAAGTACTATTATTCTTACATTTCTACTTTTTATTTTAAAAAATCCTAAAAGTACATGGGATTTTTGGAATCAAAGATAGGAAGAGCAACTACCTCAGCCACTGTGAGAACACAAAATTGAGAGGGGTGTTCAGGATCCAGCCCTTCCAATTTCATTCCAACTTTAAATCCATTTCGGCCTTGTGGGTACGACTGATACTGTGAGGGGAGGGAATAAGGAAACATTTCTTTTTAATCCCTAAAGACAAAAATCTATTGCAGAGATCATCAGATATACTTATGGCTTCAAATATTCAACGCAGAGAAGAAAATGCTATCAGCAGCTAAAGATTGCTGCTTTAATAGACAGGCACAGGTATAGAGATCAATAATGGCATGATCACCATATTTCAGATTTGCTTGTTATTCTAATTAATCTCTCAAAACACTGAACCATGAGCCTGTTGCAATTATCTATGAACAAATCTTTCAGCAGATGCGGAAACGAGCTCTATTCAAACACAAAAGAATCCTGTTCACAGCCCAGTGTAGGAGAGCTGGCAGAAACAAAGAGCCAGGAAAGCTAAAACCGTTTTGCCTATGTCAGCATGAGGTCAGCAGTTCAGACTTCCTCAGAAGGTAACTTCTCATCTTCAGATGGTAAAAGGAGCAAGGCATGTTTGATCTGGAGCCCATTTACACAGTCATTCCAGAAAACATTTGTGTTTTTCATTTATTTGCAGTCTTAATCCAAACTAAACATCTGAAGTATACTAAAGGCTTAAAAGAAATTTGAACTGGAACTGCAAATGGCTTATTGCATCCGCTGCAGCTACCTGACTTTCCTTCTCATCTGACTCTGCAAGGTGCCAACAGCCTTTGGTTTGAAGAGCTCACTGGGAGCTGAGCTCTTCATGTGTGCCGGTGCACTGGAGTGCAGCAGCAGCTTTACCAAGGCTAAACTCATGCTCCCTCACCTTCAACGCATCAGACTATGAATGAACACAACTTCCACCCTTCCTCGTAAACGTCCCTTTTCACTGAGACAATCTACAACAGAGCTAAATGACTTGCAGTTTTCATAGAATCATTTGAGTTGGAAGGGACCTTAAGTGACCTTAAAGATCACTGAGTTTCAACCCCCCATGCCATGAGTAGGGACATCTTCCACCAGACCAGGCCGCTCAAACACTTACAGGGATGGGGCATCCACAGCTTCTCTGGGCAACCTGGTCCAGTGCTCCACCACTGTTTTCTACAGAGGAAGGCTGGAAGGGGTGTTGTACAACCACAGACAACAGGACATATGAAAAACATTAAGCTGTTCCTCTCCAGCATTACTCGGAGATTGCCTAACAGCCCATTTATCCAGAGCTGCCCAAAGCAGATCAAAATAGTCATTGTTTATTTGTGAGTGAGATTCAACCAACACTTTTTACACCCTGGTTTTGGATGAGACTCACAGGGCAGATGCTTGTTTCCACACTGCTTCACGGCTGGAGACAAACATGTGGCAGTTTTACTGCCTGCTTGCACCAAAACAACTCATAAATGTAACTGCTGGCTTGAGGGCAGTCTCTAATCCTGCCTCCACTGAGTTAGTAATCCCATGATGTTGCCTGAGAAAAACATAGCAAGAGAGCTGAAAAAGCTGCCAACCTCTCTGAACAGTTTTAGGGGAGCAGCTGGCATCCGTTCCTCTTCTAAGTAGGAAACCCAGTTCCATACCTTCTTCTTTCCAGGAACAACTAAGCAATCAAAAACAAAGAGAAAAATGAATGTTTCTCTCAGATGCCTCCCACTCTGCCCTCTCTTCTCTTTCTCCTCCCACTCCCAGCAAAACGCTAATGCAGTTTTGCTGCTGTACCCCAAAGGAGGCAGTGTTACCCAACTTTTGAGGAAAGGTATGAATTTCAGCAGTAGAAAACCGTGCTCATTTCTCATTAAAAAAAAATTTATTATATCACAAGTGAAATTAATTGTGACACCTAGATTGCTGGCAAGCTGCCCACGGAAAGTTGCCACTGTAAATTTTGGACAAGATATAGTAACTTAAAATTGTGGAAAATAATTCCTTCTCCTGATATTTCACAGAGGAACAAGAGGTTAGATATAAACTAAAATACAGCACAAAGAAGCATATAATTGCAGCTGAAATAAACCTAAAACAAAAGCAATGAAAAACCAAGTGAATTTTCGTTCAGTTCAAAAGATTTTTTTTTTAATATATGTATACACATACAGTTATAACCTGCTAATACCACAATGCGTCTACTAGAGAGGCAGCTACCAGTGCACAGATGACAAAAACAACTTAGGCAGATGCTTGGATTCATTTTAGCAGGACCATGGTCATACACACCAAAAATTATGTTTTAAATGCGCATTAAAAATCTCCCCCCAGTTTACATATGCTAACCCCTTTAAAGGTACATGATAAATTTACCCCATAGTCTATGATCAATCACATGTTGTTTACAACTTAATTTCTATTTAGCATTTGTAGTCTGCAGCTACGAAGCTCTCCAAAGTCAATGGAAAAAAGATCCTTATTGGCTTCGGTAAGCTTTGGATCAGGCTGTCCCCTCCTAGAATCCCTTTGCTGTGCCCATCACGCAGGCAAATCCAGTAAATGCTTGCTAATACACTTCAGAAGATTGGCTGTGGTAAGAGGGCTATGTACCTAATAATCTATTCTGAATGTGAAATGAGCTCTACTGTCCTTTCCTCTTCTGTTTACTATTATTCATTTTATTATAGCTAGTAAAAAAAAATCTATAAACATTAAAGAAAAGAGACTATGAGCTTAGCTCACCTTGTTTTATTGGTTTAGTGTTTCTGCGGCTTTTCATATTATTTGATTTATTCTTCTCCTAGACACAGATACGTTAAAAAAAAGTTTAGCAATACTGTTTTTTCCTCCCTCCTTGATTATCTCACAATGCAGGTACAATAGATGTAACATGTAACTAACAGGACTACTAGCTAGCATTATTTTCTTTTGAATAACCCTGCAAGAACATTAGTAGGGTATGGTACATATATTACTTTGATCCTGCAGTATCCCAAAGTGCTTTACAAATTATTTAATATATGCTACTAAAGTTCATTTAAATATGGCTACTGAAGAGCAGCACGGGCCCAAAATCTCCATTACAATACACAGGATTTGCTTTCTGCAATGCAGGATTTACTGCTAACGTAAGCAAGGTAATGCTCCAGTTTCCTTCTCCTTTCAGAGGTTCTTATGCCCATCTATGCCAGGGAATGAATACAGAAAAAAACCACTTATGAAGCCCTGAAGGAAGCAGAAACTTCAGGTAACTACTGTCATAGATGAACACCCCAGAAAATGGGGTCTCCCTGTGTCACACTGCGAGTCAGACTGCCATTCACACTTCCACGCAGTTTTCAAATTCATGTTTAACTCACCCAAGGTTGTAATTTCTCAAAGCCACCCAAAAAGGGCAAAATTTGAAATGCAAAGCTGCCTGCCAAACGTGTCCCACAAGAGACAGGGGGCCAGTTTCAAACAAGGAGGAGAAGAGGGAAGAGACAGAATACAAGTACTTCTGGAAACATACATACTTTGAAACATCTTATACACAACATGGAGAAAAGCTGAGCAGCGAGATGAGTTCAACTGTGCATGACATCCGAAGTTTCACCTCGCATTACCAACAAACGCCTACCCCAGCGTCTCTGCATTACAAAAGCTCGTGCAATATGTGAATACATAGTAAATGTGCTACACACACAGTAGCAGAGCGCAGGCTTGCACACAGAAGGGTCTCTAAAGGGAGTAAAATGCTTAATGGAAATTAAGAAAAGACCAGGTCAGGACCGAGGTACTTCTGCTCATCCACCACTAATACAGGTTTGTAGTAGCGCAGTGAGTGTACAGGCAAGTACCTAATAAAACGCAATCAAACTCTGCGGCTTGACACTGATCTTCAATACCCCATAACAGTACTTGGCTGTAGTTAGGTAAAGTATTTTTGGAGGCATGTGGTTTTATTACAGTGAAATACACTTGGTGCACAGGACTGTAACTACACCTATAAAGTCAGTCTGAAACCTCGACTTTGACTTCGACTTCACATGAGCTGTTCACCCTTGTGACTCCTCACACTTCAGAACAGATATTCTCATCACTGATGTAAATCAGGATCAGACCCAGACCGTTCTCATGAGTACGGAACAATCTCCCTCAGCTCAGTTTGCACAGCACAGTGAAACCTGAGACACAGAATGGTCCCTGCTCTTCACAGTTCTCTTTAAAGAAAATGCATGCAGCCTCATTTACCTCATCCTCATCTGCATTTTCTTCATCATCCTCAGACTCCAGAAGCAGTCTTCTCTTCCTTCTGAGACGTTTGACAGGTCTATCAGCCTCATTCACCTGACAGCCACTGCTGGTATTAAGATTTCTACTATCTCCCCTGTTTCTGCACTCATCTGGAATGTTTCTGGTGTCACTAAATATCCAAAATTGAAAACAAAATCAAATTAAAAGTGCAACAATACTCCTGCAGTGTTCCCAGTGTCCCTGTACCTCTTTAGAAGAATGGGGATGCCTGGGCTGAGAACCTAAAGTGAATCACGTTTGCAAGACTTGCCAGATGTAATCTTTTACAAGCATTCTGAAGTACCAGCACAGCTCTCAGCACCAGAGCAGCTCAAGGGTTTTTAATTTTGCCTTTTTACAAGGCAGAACTAAGGGAAAAAAGGAAAGTTCAGATAGCATCCTCATTTGTAGTAGGATGGGGGACTGAGGCATCAAGCACACCACCAGCATTTCTGCAGGCTGGGAACAGAAATGAGGACTGAGCTCTAGAGGGGAACTTTCCTCTCTTGGGCACGAGAGCCTCAAGGGTAACAGGACAGCCATCGGCAGAGCTGCGCAGGTGGCTCTGCCTCAGCCGTGCCACCGTAACACTTGCTCTGAGGATTTCATTCTACTCACAGCAATACTTTTCTCAAACACACTGTTCTCTTTGAATGTTTTTAAACACAGGACAGGAAGAATCTGGGGTTTCTTTACCTGCCTCTGTGCTGCTGGGAGCCTGTTTGAGTACAAAACTTTCCATTCTCAAAGCCATCCATCTGCTCACAGGTTTGGAAATTGAAGCAGGGCACGTAGTCTCTGGGCACTGCAGAAGCAAAGAAACAGACAATTACTAAATTAAAATGCTAAAACTTTGTATTTTTAAACACCTTTCATGCAATTAGTTCTGTCAAAATCCTTTACAAACATTCATTAAGTGAACCTCAGTATCCCATTCTGAGGGAAGTAATTATTATCTGTGCACTAGCACACAGAGTGTGCCATCTCATTAAAGAAAACACCCTGTAATATTTTCATTTTGGAGAAACCCTGCCCCCTGTAAAAGTGATAAAGGAGGATATAATCTCAAGGCTACATCCAGGACACGGTTACAAATCTTTTTGTATTTTTTTATTCCTAGTAACCCTCTAAGTTGAAAGACAAATGCCAAACAAGTCCATCGTGTTTGGAAACTTTTAATATAGTTGGCTAAGTTTAAAAACTTCAGCCTTTATATACACTTCGTGCATATAAAAATCCTTCATAGGGATCCTCTAAAAATAGCACAGTATTGACGGGAGAATGGAAACAACTATTTCTATATCCAGCAAGGGATATAGATCAATCTTTCATGTGAATGAAAGCATGAAACTGTAAGGAATAACTCCAACATATCATTTATGTTTACTTTCTCCCTTGATTTAAGTTATTCTTAGTGTAAATTAATATATGCTTAATACTTTAACAAAACACAATTGCAGTGATCCTCATTACCAGGCATCCACACTTTGCTCAAGTAACCCGACACAGAAATTGTGCACAAGGACTTCTATGTATATGGCATTCCTGTTCTGCATTTAGTGGAACCGTTTGTGTGCCCCGCTTTCACCAATCCATTTTTGAATGCACTATTAAACACTTTAAAAGGAAAAAAAAAAAAAAACCACCACCATACAATCCCGAAATCTGAGATATAAGTCACTTTGCTTTTTGTTTAAAGCCATTTTCATAGTCTCCTTACCAGTACTTGCACTCATTCTGCTAAGACAGCTGACATTTTTCATTTATATTGGATTGCCCCCTATAGCCCAATGTGGATGTTGGATGGTCCTGGCTGGAACTGGGCAGCCTATGCTCAGAGTGCAAGCACGCCTGCTTGTATCACAACCTGAAGCCTGTCCCTGCGCCATCAGGGACCAATGACTCCAGGCAGGGAAAAGACAAAACGGGGAAAACTTGCAAGAGACAAGAGTGTTTGAAGACCTCTGCTCAATTAGAAGTCACACTGATCTATGGAACCCACTTGGACTAAAAGGGTGTGCAAAATTCTTAGTGCTGATGTGTCTATGTAAGAGCCGGCTCTTCGCCTGATGGATTGACATCATCTCAGCTCACACAGACGAAGAGAATGACCCACAGTCAGCGGGAGTGTAAGTAAATGCCTGTAAGCACAAACGAATCTGCAGAGCTTACAATGAAATCTGAGATGAGAAAAGCCAGCAAGGAAGACAGGTACAAAGCCTTCCTACCCAAAAAAAAAACCAAAAGTTCCATCAAAATCCTGGGGAAAGCCAACTGGCAGACGCTTGTCCAGGCCGGCAACAAGATAAAAGATTGTTCTCTCCTCAAAGAAATTCCCTCCATAGGGGTGTATGATTTCAGCGACGTAGCTCTGCCTTGACTAGAGATCCAGCATCACTAACACAGACCTTACAGGGAGTTCATGTCCTTTCAATTACTGCACCAGGACGCACTGGTGATGTCAAAGCCAATGAGACACTGAACAGGCTCCAGCTGCTGTCCTGCAGTGCCTGTGTGTCCCAAGCTAAATCTCAAGTCTCCTGCTACCACCTTAGAAAAAGATCTGTTTCAGTACACGGCTTCAGGCAATCCTATCAAGGCTCCCTATGCCACAACCACACGCTGTCACGTTTAACCAAGAGCATCTTTAAAATACGACCTTACGCTGGATGGCTAATGATATTCTTGGGATGAGAGCTCTTAATCACCCCTCACTCCCTAGCCCTGGCCTCCATTAGCACTCTCTGGAATACACTTGGGCACGTCTGTCAGGGAGCTCTGCTGAAACCATGAGTAATTTAATCAAAGGAAACCAGTGATTTGCCAAAAATAAGTGAGGCTGGCAAGCTTAACTGAGTGGTCAGGAATGAAAGAGTTCAGAGGTTATAATATAAATATTCTGTTTTGAGCTACTGGTTTCCGGATAAACAGACTAAGAATAGGTCTGCAAAGAACTGAGATCCTTCTTGTCCATTACACTGATGTGCGTGTCCAGTGACATGCTTGTATTATCTTGTTAAAACTCAGTTTTTCCCTAATTTCAATTACAGTAGGCTTCGAAACCTCAAAACTCTTATGGCTAATAGTGTATCTCTTGGCACGAGCCCGGTTGGAGGACACTCTCAAGGATGTTCTTGCAAAGATAACTAACACTGCTGGGGGTTCATCAAGAGTCAGGAATCCCAGGTTAACACTACTGTGCCATCCATTCGTGCTCCACATTGCGTAACGCACGTAACCAGAGAAAGCTGTAACACTGGAAACTCCCGTCGCCCCCGAGAGCAGTCAGCTAAGGCACAGCTGGATAAATAAATCAAACAGCGCCAGGTCCTGCAACTCAGCCACATGCATCTTTAGCACAGTCCTGAGGCACTTCTGGCCTCGGGCACCTAGCACCATCCCAAGCAATTTCCAAGCCCACTTCAGGAGTTAGCATAGTGCTGAGACGCCGCCCAGCGGGTGCAACCATTCTATTTCGGAGGCTGAGGGCATTTCATAAGGTATACATGATATACATGACCAGACCATTCTGGTCTCAAAGCCCCAACACAGGCAGTTTGGTTTAATCAGACACAGACTTAATTGCTGTCATGACTAGGAATTTCCTACTAGTGTTAACAAGAACCATTGACGTCATTGCTGATCCACTACCCTGGAAAAAGGGGGCTCCAACTTCCCAGAATCACCAGTCAAAGAGATCCTGGGATGTAAGTTAAAACTCAGTGTGAGAGGGATGTTTGACTACATCGACAAATCTAGCCCAGATCGTTTATACAACCACACTTACCTTCCACAAAGGCGAGCACAATCCATGCGCCAGGTACTGTTATGACTACGCAGTAATGACACTGGCTCTAAATACTCCTAAAATATTGGAAATACGGCAGTGACTCACTCCACATGCTGCGCCAGGGAGCACCACGCTACTGAAACATGCATTTCAGTTAGATCTGTTTCTAGAAGCTTTTTCAGAAACCGTATTTTCTCTTCTACGGCAAAAAGCTCACCTTTCAAATCAGCGCTAGAAGCAGTGGAAGCATTGATAGCAGTGGGAGCAAAGCTGGTTGGGCTGGCATTTACAGCTGAGGCTGAAAGAGGTTTTACGGCTTCTGCTTCAGTAGTGATTTCTAGCAGACCAAGCTCATTTAAGTGGAACTGCATGTAACAGAAGAAAGCAAGCAAATAAGCAGTAGTAAAATGGCTAGTAAGGGGGACAGGAAGCAATATAAGTAACAATAAAAGTGAGAAACACCCAACACAACTCTTCCTCAAAATACCACCAACCAGCCCCCAAAAAAACTCCAATGATGCATTTTGTTGTCAATGAAGGAAAGCAATGTTAATTCTACCTGCTTTGGATGTGCTCCCCTTATAAAACCCAGACCTCTGAGGAACACATCAGAACACCCTCAGAAAAGAAATTTAACCTAAAACTCTACTCTGACGGTTCGAATTCATCCAACAACGCACAATCACATTTATTGCAGTTATGACATACAGCAACTTCCCTAAAATCTCAGTGTAAGCAGGAATCACCCAGCTGTTGACAGAAAGGTCACATTCCAGTGGAGAACTCATCCAATACGTCGCCCAGCTGGTGCTGGCTGGGCTTTAAAGACCTCGGAGCACAGCAACAGCTGGGTCTGCATAAACACAGCAAGCACCCGGAGCTGCAAGAGGCCAAGTGGTTCTCAACCCTTCTTCAACGACACTTGACAATCCAGTGGGACATGAACTTCCCAGAGGAGCAGAGGAATGTGGGGACAGGCAGAGGTAATACTGTTGAAGAACAGCAGACACTGAGAAATAACTAGCCTTTCTTTGATTGATAAGCTCCTCCTTGTACAATACCACTTGTTAGTGAAAGCCACAGTGGGGCCCTGACCCAAAGACAGAAGAGTCTCAAGTCCAAACCAACTGCTTCCAAACCTAGAAATGCACCTAACGGAAGCCCCAGGCAGCATAGGTGGGTAGGTGACATGTACCAGTAGGGCCAGGAGTCAGTGTCCCTGCTCCCAGTCCTGGCTCCCCCAAGTTTTGACCCTTAAGAAACCCTCTGCCAGCTGCTGGAGTAGCTGACCCCACAACAGAGGTTCTGCTAGCACAGCCATCCTCTGCTCCAGCACAGCACCTGCCTACCAGCCCTGCACACACACTGCCTGCCCCGCTACAGGCCGAGTAAATCCAGATACAGAACAAGAGAATCCCTCTGGATACACAGTAAAGCACTCACACCATGGGGTAGCTATGGAAAAGGAATTATATGTGGCAGACTTCAGAGACTCTTATCCTTTTTAGCTTAAAAAAATTCTTAGGCTATGAAGAAACACTTCATTGGTCCAGATAAAATTATTAAAGTGTGCCAAACAGTGTCAATGTGCATCTCTTATTAGTTCAATCTGCAAAGGCAACTGAGCACCAAAAAAAATTTAAAAATCACCTTTCCGATGAACAAATAGCTCGAAAGATTACTCACTCCTTTGTCTTCTCTACCATCTGCAATACGGAGCTACTGAACTCCCAAAGGAAGGAACAAGTCAAAGGAGGGTTGCATTTGCAAGCTCTGCTCCAAAGCTTTTATTCATAGCACTTCATTAGTTTGAGATCTTCTCTCAGCCACCTGCTCAAACCTGCTAAACCCAGTTGAAATGTTTGCTCAGTCTCTGAAGCAGGGCTCCTCACTGCATTGAGAGGCACCGTTGTTCCTCTACTCCTGCATGCTTCCTGGGCTCAGGATCCTGCCTCCAGCACCCTATCAAAGCCTTATCCCAAATGTTCTTTCCCCTCTTCCCTCTTTTTGATGTGAAGCCTGTATTTCTTAAAGCTTCAAGGATGCTTCTAAAAAGCTTCTCACTTCTTCCTCTGCAGCACTGAAGAGACAGAATATAATTTTTATTCCAGCAGGAAGAGAAACAACCCATTTCAAAGAAATGATAATTCTAAGTGGACTAAGTTTCCTGCAGGAGGTCATGCAGTTTAAAGAAGAAACCCATCACTTTCCCCAAATGCCAGACGAGCAGCAGCACAGCGGTGCAGATCCCAGGGGTTCCTTGCCATGGCTGATAAGGACAGCTCAGCATCACGAGCAGAAGGTCAGTGGAAGGAGCATCTCCAGAGCGCCACGTGCCATTAAGCAGCAGAGCGAGTGCGAAGCAGAGCTCACAGCTGGAGGCAGGGAAGGGTGCCAGTGTCATTTTGTATCAGCAGATGAGCCTCTGGGGTAGTGACACTCCTGCATACAAATCAATAGCTCTGACTCAGCCCAAAACAGTGGAGAGAGCAGGCTGTTATTTCCTCCTTTAATAATTCGATGGTGTACCTGCAGCCATGTGAACTGGTGAAGCCCAGCCAGGCTCCAGAAAATGTAAGTTTGTATTAGAAAAGCAACTATCACCTTTATTAACGGTCTCTGATGTGATGCTGAGGACTGGATGATTCCCAAAGCCAACCTCCAGTTTCACTCTGAGACTCTTCAGGCAATATTCCTCATTCCTAAGTTACGGAAACACATAACTGTGCTACTGTCAGGACTGTACCTTCCTTTACACACAATATAGTGTGTTAGCTAACATGAAATCCACACAAACCCTCTAGAAACAATCTGTCCTTCCTGAGAATTTTTTTTTAAGGGAAATAAGGAACAATAAAAAAAAAATTCATTGTGCATGCAAGAACTGTAATATAGCAAGAGGAGAGGGGGGAAAAAAGATTAAACAGCAAAAGCAAAAAAATTTAAGTGTTTGGCATTTTTGCAGGGAAAAAAAAAAGTGACAGGAATCTTAAGAATGAAGTGGCTTCCTGTGCAGCTAGTTATCATGTTCCAGCTAAACATTTCTACCACACTCACTAACCGCGGCACTCAGTGCTCTTACACTTCATCATCTGATATAAAACAATACAGTATTATTTGGTATCTTTCAGTCTAATAAATAACACAGTGCTTTGTTGATTCTCTACTATTTTGAGGAATCAATAAAAACGAAGCTGTTTCTGCAAAGGAACATTACTGCTGTTGAAGAGAAAACCTGTGGTAATACACAGTTAAGCTTTTTTAAGAACCAGAAGTATAACGACTTTGATTAAATACATGGCAAAAGTTAGGCCACTGCAAAAAAATCACCCAAAGGACCTCCTCAGAAGTCAGTGGACCCAATTCCATGTCAGTTTTATGGGAGTATAAACCACTGATCTCAAAATACTCCAAGCATGCAAGTTCATCCATGTTCTCTCAACATTTGCTGGCAGAAGCATTTTCCTCCTAGCCTAAGCGAGGTCTGACAGTCCATGTAGAAGACTTTTGTGCACAAAGGGAGGAGGAGGAGAGGAGGAAAGGGAAGACTGTCAACATTTGCAGAAGGTGAGGTTCTGATTCTGAATGCCTGATGCAATACCAACAGTCTGGTTTTTCAAAGCTCTCAAGCCTCTTCAGCTCCAATTTATTTCACTTGAAATTGATTTTTTTCTCCCCCAGAGATTCAGAACTTGCAGCCTCAAGTGCAATTTTATGTATTCATTTTCAGCCATCAGAAGTGCAATCGAACTGAAATAACAGTTGAAGGTAATTTGGGAAACAGTCAACAGACACTCACACCCCTCCCTCACCTAATACAGAACACCATGTTTGCGACCGTCAGATCTGGTTCTTATTTACACGAATTTGCTCCATTTGTCACTATCACGAATACATATGATATAGGACAGCTGTCAAAAGCTGCAAACAACCACAGATGTGAAAAGAACCTAAAGACTCAACTCTACAAATTGAGAAAATTTGCTTTTCAGAGAAAATGGCTTTCTCATGCTGGGCTGAAATTAACAGGGTTTCTTGCCTGAGTAAGTTGTATGGACATGACTGAGTGTTCTGGTTTTGTTTGGTGAGGGGGGGCCTAAGGTGGCAGCTTCTGTAGGAAACTGCTAGAAGTTGCTCCCCTTTGTTCAGGGGACTCGGCCGGGCCTAGGGCGGACCTGCTGCTGGCCAAGGCCGAGCCAATTGGTAGCAGAATGACCCGTGATAACGCCTCTGCGATAACGTATTTAAGTAGGGGAAAACAGAAAAAAAAGCAGAGAAGATGTGAAGGAGCTGAGCGGGGGGCAGAGAGGGGGAAGCGCGAGCCTTGTGGTCCTGGCAGGCCTCACCCTCTGGCCTCCCGCCGGGCAGCCGACTGAGCCCAACTCGGCCCGGCCTGGCTGAGAGAAGTGGAGAGGAGATGAGATGTGAATGAGATGTAAAAAGATCCTGAGAGGCGTCTGCCAGCCTGTTGTGAGGAACGGCTGCAGACGCCAAGGTCAGTGAAGGAGGAGGGGGAGCAGTAATGCGGCTCCTGGCCAAGATTCCCCTGCAGCCTGTGGTGACGACCATGGTGGAGCAGGTTGTCCCCCTGCAGCCCATGGAGGTCCACGGAGGAGCAGAGATCCACCTGCAGCCTGTGGAGGACCCCATACCGGGGGAGGTGGATGCCTGAAGGAGGCTGTGGCCCGTGGAGGGCCCGCTGGGGCAGCCGTTCTGGAGGGGCTGCACCCCGTGGAAGAGATGACCCACGCCGGAGCAGTTTCACAAAGGACTGTGGCCCGTGGGAGGGACCCCACACTGGAGCAGGGGAGGAATGCGAGGAGTTCTTCCCCCGACCATGAAGCAACAGCATTAAACAACATGTGATAGACTGACCGCAACCCCCTTTCCCTCTTCCCCCCTGTGCCACTCGGGGGGGAAGGTGGCAGAGATAATGTTAAGCCTGGGAAGAGGGAGGGGTGGAGGGAGATTGTCTTGTTCTCTGTCTCATTCTCCTGCTAGTTTTAGAAATAAATGAATACTTTTCCCCGAGTCGAGTCTGTTTTGCCCGTGACGGTAATTTTAAGGATCTCTCCCTGTCCTTATCTCAAACCTCGAGCCTTTTTCTTATATCATCTCCCCCTGTTCTCTCAGAGGGTCGGGGGGGAGCGAGAGAGAGACTGCGTAGTCTGGTCCCGATCAGGGCTGAACTACGACACTGAGCATTAGGAAGATCAGGCCCATAACTTCTATTAGCAAAAAACCAATTACTTAAAATACTTCCCGCCTTTAGAAATCAATTGAGCAAGAAATTAGAAGGGGAGAGGGAGTATCACCAGGCTTTCAGAAACATTTCTAAAGTTTCACCACGTCCTTGGTAATGCCAACCCAGTTGTTTAAAACAAAGTGTTTTATCTGCACAACTTTTATTTGCAAACAACAGAACACATTGCAAATATTCTGTGCTGCCAAAGGCATGGTGGCCACTCATGTACGATGTTCCTTGGTTTCTTACTTGTGTGTTGCTACCAGGCGAGGTACTAAGGCCGCCTTTCCAGTCTAAGGCATTCAACACATATGGTCTGCTGTCGGAATGCGGATGACTCTCTTCGAGACATTCAGTTCCATCTTTCTGCTTAGTTTTTGGGCTCTTTATTTAAGAAAGAAAACTAGGGTGTGAAAACAAACAAAACAAAAAAAGAGGCACAGAATAAACAGGCCTGTCACATTTCACCATGGGTTTTCAGAGCAATACTAGTTTCAAAAGATGGGGATAAAATAAACAAACACAAACACACAGCTGCATGCACAAACTCATGTACAAATGACAAGGCTGCACAACTTGGGGGGGAGCAGCAGCATCTCCTGGCTGTTGCCAGGTCCCTCTATACTGCTCTAACACCAAGGCTCTATGCTAGAAAGCTCTTAAAATTCTTAAGCTCCACACATGGCTTTCACGTCCCAGCAAATAAACTAATGGGCTGCATTAGAAGACTGGACTAAAAGCCATACTGCTATATGGGCTCCCCATATCCAATTACGCAACTATTTTTGTGGTAGACACTAACCAAACTGACCATAAATTAACTGTACGTTCCTGCCCTTTAAGAGTAACCTGAATATTTTCAATCTATGAACGTAACTGCTGGCTTTAAAAAAAAAAAAAAAAGACAAAAAAAAAAGAGACAACCTTCCCTTGAACTGTAAGCTCTACTAATTTTTCCAGTGTGAGGAAAACCAGTGATGTTTGAGTTTGAAAAAGCACAACCTAACTGACAGGCCTAACTGCATTCCTATGGGAATGGGTCAAAACCACCCATGGATGGGGGTCTTCGCTCTGACATTTGAATGCTTGAGCTCAACAAGGTCACTCTGAGCTCCAAACTAACGATAACAGCAAGCATCATGCAAGGACCATGCACTTGATCTGCCTTTGGCAGACTGTTTCTCTCTTTGGGCACTGGAAAATGCATTAAGATACACAGCCAGGGCAGGTCTGTAACTGCTGAGCACTTAAATTAGGGCAGGTGAACTCCACTCTTGATGTGAAGCCTTCCACATGCTACATCTTCTACCTAGATGTTGAAAGTGTAAGTTTAATACAGCCAAAGGTAAAACCACACATCTATTGTAGGATAATATATCATGTTCAAGCATTCCTGCAACTCTAGTTCAAGCATCACAGCACATTATCATTATCTTAATTGGGTCAAAAGCAGGACAGACATCTGTAAACTGCAATACCAAGTATCTTCGGGTATCACAGTCTAATCCCTGTTCCTCCTCCTCTTTTTTTTTTTCACCCCAAATATAAAATCCCGGTTACTTACTTACAGTCTTGCACACCTGTGAAGATTAGCGGCATACAGGCTAGTCAGAATGAGCCAGGAGGGTGAAAACGGGGGCAAAGCTGCAGAAGCCAGTTCAGCTTCTACTGGTTTTAACTGAACCGCAGGTGTGGAAGATTCGCAGCCGGTGTCTGTGGCTACGTACACTGAACAGCCCAGCGTCAGCACCGCGCACCACGACTGGATGGAGATCGATGCATCGGAGTAAATAAGTCTTACATTGGGTGGTACTGCACGACTGCAGCCAAAGGCTCGCCATGCGTTAATCCTTGATGGAGGCTTCTACAGCTATAAACACTGGTGTGTAGCCAACATTTCAATGCCAGTTTCAGCAAGGGCAAAACTAGCACTTTAGTTGTTAATCTTTGCTTTCAGGCTTTAAAAATAAAGAAGCTCAAATACCAAGACTATTTACAGAGCTCTCTCTGGGACGAGGGGTTTGGAAGATACTTGGACAGAAGTAATTAAGCTGTAGAGTTTATTTAAAACTGGGCCAGGAAACTGTCAAAAATCACAATGTCAAAAATAATCTTGCACTAATCAGAGAAGATCTGATACAATAATGGGCCTTTTGCATCTCTATATTTTATAAATCTAGTAAAAGCCTAGAAAAATATAATAAAATTACTTTTCTTATAATGCTCCCTATCAGTAAAATCCACAATAAAACCAAGATAGCCCAATAAAAGGAAGCAAACTGTGCAATTCAAAAGACAGCAGAAACTAACTTGAAACATTTTGAAGAGCCATAGTCAAGCACGAATGTTCCCTATTGTTCTGGTTTTGTTAGTGAGGGGGGGCCTAAGGTGGCTCCTATTCTCTCGGAGGGTGGGGGGAGTGAGAGAGAGACTGCGTAGTCTGGTCCTGATCAGGGCTGAACTACGACACCTATTTGTTCCTATTTGTGATTGCTTTTCATCTTTAACATTTTAAGACTCAAACACTAACACAAAAGAAGATATAGCAAAATTAAGATGAGTCATTCAGTCCCAAGTTGTAGATTCAGATACAGGCAATGATAAATGACTGCCATGTTGGCAGAGATAATGGTTCATAATTAATACGCTACCACGCAGACTTCTGTGCTTTATCTTCGCTAGGGAATCCATAGGCAGAGGAGGTTGGAAACACTCAGGTTTTGACCTCGTTTCTGCCACTGAACCACAGCACAAGCTTGGGAAAACTGATTCATCATTACTGTAGAAAACCAGCTTTGGCTTTTAACATCCATCTTGCCTTACTTAAGAGACAAAAAAAAAAAAAAAAAAGGAAAGAAAGAAAGAAAAAATGCACAAGTTCATACAAACAAATAAAAGTGTGAAAGCTAAATGGCTGGATGGGAGTTCACTGTATTTCTCAGACCTAATGGGAAGAGAAACATTTCAACAGAAATCCCATTTCATATGCTGCCAGTTTGATTTCCAATTACATCAGAATTTCGGTGTCTTTACATGAGGGTAAATGTGAAAGAAACAACGGTGCAATAAACCCAAAGACTGTAAATCAAGTAACAACACTGAAGTTTGCATCCCTTCTGGCTAAGCCTCCACATACCAGGAGGCAAAATTCCATTTGAGAAGCAGCTGGCATCAAGAAAACCATCTGATCCTGTGCTGTTCTGGGAATAATCGACTTACAAATCACCTTTCTTCCCCGAAACAGAACAGGAAACCTAGCAAAGCTGGTCACTACATTCAGTGTAACATAGATGCACTCCACGCGAGTTGGTATTCAGAGCTCTGTGCATCCCCAGTTTCTTCTAAGATCTGGCAGCGGTGTCTAACACCCAACGCGTTCAATCTGCCAGTCACTCTTATGACGTTAGTGCAGAAACAAACTACAATTTAAACAGAAACAACAAAAAAAATTCATGACTTCTTGCAGGGCACAACTAATCTGGTCTCAGGAACTGCTTTGAACACTTACCAGTTCAGACACAAAAATCCTTTGCCTGTCCTTTGCTATGATGATGACTGATGATACTTTACTTACCCATCAAAACCCATTACTCACCTCAGGCAAGTAATATTTTGTAAGGCTGAACTAATATCATTACCAAAAAAACCAGCCTCACCTCCAGGAACCTCATCAGTCAGGGACTGAAATGAACTTTCAGAGTCCGCAATTGACCCAAACCAATGCCTCAAGAGAAAGCGTTAGTAGCCACCGGCAAGCATTTAACAGCGTGAAGAAGACTTAAGTGCTTCCACTATCGGGGGGGTGGGGTGTAAAATTCAGAATTGAGTAATCCCAGGCTCCTCCCATTGTATTTCCTACCAATATTTGTTTCTCATGAAAAGAGAAAAAAAATTGTAACTACAAAACAAAGAAAATATTGCTCTGAAAGATTAGAGGAGGAAAATAGCCTAGGACAGGAGAGGGATGCCTTGGGCTCGCAGCATGGGCTACAGTGGAGGAGAAGCAAACACTTTTTGTCTTAGCTTTGCCACAGGACTACTAAGATAAACTACTTTGGTTTTTGGGAGTTTGCCCTGTTCATTTGTACAATGCAGCCCTTCCAAAGTTACTCTAAGTACACACTAACGTCCGGGTGATGCGTAGGTGCTATTGTGCTGGTAGACAAATAAACAGGCACCATGGCAATGCGACTTAAACAAGTTTATAAGATCAGACAGCAATATTGTGAGGTCATTCTAAACCCAGCAGCTGATCCCAGTATTAAGCCCAAATCAGCACTGTAGTTCGTAAGATGCTATCTCTTGGTTTCCCGACACGGTTGTGTCAAAAACACACACTTCAGCTGCCAAAAGAAAAGCACCCGCACAGGCTGTGGCTGCTCACTGCATGAACGCGCTTTCTGCAAAGCGCCCGTGTCGTAGTTCAGCCCCGATCAGGACCAGACTACGCAGTCTCTCTCTCGCTCCCCCCACCCTCCGAGAGAACAGGGGGAGATGATATAAGAAAAGCGGCTCGAGGTTTGAGATAAGGACAGGGAGAGATCCTTAAAGTTACCGTCACGGGCAAAACAGACTCGACTTGGGGAAAACTATTCATTTATTTCTAAAACTAGCAGGATAATGAGACAGAGAACAAGATAACCTCCCTCCACCCCTCCCTCTTCCCAGGCTTAACATTATCTCTACTACCTTCCCCTCCCCGAGTGGCACAGGGGGGAAGAGGGAATGGGGGTTGCGGTCAGTTCATCACATGTTGTTTAATGCCGCTGCTTCATGGTCGGGGGAAGAACTCCTCACATTCCTCCCCTGCTCTGTTGTGGGGTCCCTCCCATGGACCACAGTCCTTCGTGAAACTGCTCCGGCGTGGGTCATCTATTCCACGGAGTTTAGTCCCTCCAGAACGGCTGTCCCAGCGGGGCCTCCATGGGCCACAGCTGCCTTCAGGCATCCACCTCCCCCGGTACGGGGTCCTCCACGGGCTGCAGGTGGATCTCTGCTCCTCCGTGGACCTCCATGGGCTGCAGGGGGACAACCTGCTCCACCATGGTCGTCACCACAGGCTGCAGGGGAATCTTGGCCAGGAGCCGCATTACTGCTCCCCCTCCTTCTTCACTCACCTTGGCGTCTGCAGCCGTTCCTCTCAACAGGCTGGCAGATGTCTCTCAGGATCTTTTTACATCCCATTCACATCTCGTCTCCTCTCCACTTCTTGCAGCCGGGCCGGACCGAGTCGGGCCCAGTTGGCTGCCCGGCGAGAGGCCAGAGGGTGAGGCCTGCAAGGCCCGTGAGGCCTGCGCCTCCCCATCTGTGCCTCTGCCCCCGCTCAGCTTCTTCACATCTTCTCTCCTCTCTTTTTTTTCTGGTTTCCTCTTCTTAAATCCGTTATCGCAGAGGCGTTATCATGAGACATTCTGCTACCAATCGGCTTGGCCTTGGCCAGCAGTGGGTCCGCCCTAGGCCCGGCCGAGTCCACTGAACAAAGGGGAGCGACTTCCAGCAGTTTCCTACAGAAGCTGCCACCTTAGGCCCCCCCTCACCAAACAAAACCAGAACTGCCCGTTTTACACACAAACCCATTCCCTGCCCCGCTGACATGCCAGCCAGCTCTCCCCACAGAGCACACAGAAAAGCAAGCGTGAGGAAAGTCATCAGCAGCACGTCTGATTGTGAAGGCTGAGAGCAGTGCTGCCTCACTTCTAGTGTAACTGTCCCCATCTGTGATGATACTCACTTTGCTACCTTTCTTTTTAGATTTATGTGACATCATGAAGCCAGCAAGGAAGCAGCCTGTCCTTTCTGCTGCATGAGCTGAATGAGGCACTCAGTGCTACACTGGAGAGCATTTTGACCCATTCCAAATGGAAGGGGAGGGACACAGAAGAAGGTACAAAACCTACTTCCATGTCTACAGAATCAACACTTTCTGATAATCTACTGAAAGCAAGGAACAAAGCACATCTTGCCTTCATTTTTATAGCTTTCAATAAAAGCATTTGGTGCTGGGCTGCTTTTCCCCAGCTCTCCATCTCCTGCCTGCTAAGAACAGGGCTCCGGGGAAGGGACGTGGCCGCTGACAAAACCCTGTGCAAACCTAACACTCAACAGGCTCAGCCAGGAGACCCAGGGACGGCTCCTTGGGGCCTGAGACCATGACACTGCTAGTCCCGATCTCTGGGAACCGCTCGTAACCACTCTAACTGTTGCACACACAAGTTTCACCCGCTGCCACGCAGAAATCATACACCATAAAAACCACCATGCTCAAAAGAAGCTCTGCAGGTGCAACCCAAAGCACTCCCTAGCAAGACGCTGGAACTTCTGCCATTTCCAAATCTGATCCAATGTCTACAACAACAGATGCAAAATACAAATACTTTCCGTCCCTTGTAATCAGAACTATTTTCACTCAAAATTTAATGACCAGTAAGGAAGCTGTAAGATTTGTGATCCATTATAAAGTTAATTTTTGTGACAACATCAAAATTGCAGTGCTGGGGGGAAAAAGTGATTCTTCTAATGTAAAACTAAAAGGTCAGTCACACCACTTACATGTTTAACTAAGACACAAAGAATTAATTTTGCAATAAAACATGCTCTTGAAGTGGAAGTAATTAATGAAAACAATCAACAGGAATACGCCGTTAGATTCTGTTGTCCTCCAACATTTCTGACATCTGTAACAGCTGCATGCTGGGTGTGGGCTCCCAGACAGATGTTTTAAAGGGATGTCAAATCTCTGAACTAGTTATTTTATTTGCTTCTGAAGCCTCATTATTATGTTGTACTTTTCTGAATACTAACGATTTTCTAGGGAATAATTATGGTTGGTTATCTCAACTCCAAATCTGGTAATAAAGGGACTAGTCTTAAACTCCGGAACTGCCAGTAGCTACTCCACAAGTTCTTCACGTGTCATACTGACACCAACAGCAACTGTTCCATGTTGAATAATGCATGTCAAGTACTTTAAAAAAAAAAAAACAAAGTGCACAGAACTGCAAGCTTAAAAAAGACAAGTAAGTGCAGGCCTGTCTTTCAGATGCATTTGATGCTGAAGTCAAGAGGCAGAACCAGCCAGAGTGCCCATATTCTGTGTACATAATTGTGCAACCGAATTTGCAAAACAGATTTTTCTTCTGGTATTTGTTTTCTAAACAGCTTGGTAGAGCATGCAGTCAAATTGTTATTTGCAAATTTAGCAGTACTACAGAATGAATGAATTAAAGTAAAATCTGGCACAGATGGCCATATAAAAACATCAAAACTTCTTTCAATTAAGCAAAACATGCCTCCTTTGCATTAAATACAATGAGAAACTGTAAAAATACTACTGTCCTTGTTGCAGAACAAGGTTAGGTCAAAAAAATGAATCTTCTTAGAAAATCATCTCAGTCTGAAAAGCAAAGTGTTTAGTCAAGGAACTTATTAAACAAGAACTGAGAGAAGTACTTTTTCAGATAAGAAACTCTTCAGCAGGACCTGTTGCAATAGGACGAGGGGTAATGGTTTTAAAATAGAGGGAGGCAGATTCAGATTGTATACCAGGAAAGAGGGTGGTGGGACACTGGCCCAGGTTGCCCAGAGAGGTGATGGATGCCCCATCCCTGGAAACATTCCAGGCCAGGTTGGATGGGGCTCTGAGCAACCTGATGTGGTTGGAGATGTCCCTGCTCCTTGCAGGGGGGTTGGAGTGGGTGGCCCTTGAGGGTCCCTTCCAACCCAAACCATTCTGTGATTCTATGATTTTATAACATGAAGAAAAGCACAGCTTGCACATACACCGTTTTCCATCCCTCCTTTCCAATCAGAAGTTTCAGCAAGTGCAGATGGATTGATAGCACAGACAGGAAAGGTGAGCAGGGGAAGAAAACAAGCACATTTTGTGAGCAATGTTGCTGTTACTGATCCAACAATGCACTTAATATGCTTGGTCCTATTTAACTTCCTAAAGGATTCTGTGTGCACTTCGGAGCATCACTGAGAGCATCTGTGCAAGTGCCCAGAACCCCACGCTTTCTCTACTTCGACTACATCATCCAGCTTTTCACCTTGAAAAGTTATAACCCAAATCTCCAGCTAACTCTTAAATAAAAAAAAAAAAACAAAACAGCAGACGTACCTCCAGCACCAACGGGGTGGCACAGCCCAGGTGCCCACGCACAGGAGCGGACAGGACAGAGCTCAGGCTCCTGGGTCCTGCACCACGCTGCCATCCCTCTCTAGCCATAAAGACACCCTGCAAACACGGCACAGGGGAGAAAGCAGTTCCTCAGAGCCACAACAAGGGCACGTGAGTTTACCATTAAGAAGGGAAGTGAAGGCTGAAACTACTGTAGCTCACCCTGTAAATTCACTGCAGCTATTTTCTCCCTGCTCCAGCATTCTCACCGCTCACATTCCAGCTTCTGGGGACACCATAAAGTAGCATCATGGAGACCAAATATGAGGAAGCAGTCAAAAAAAAACCCAAATAACAACCCAACAAACTACAAGCAAAGAGAAAAAAAAAAAAAAAGAAAAAGACATGGAGCAGGAGGAATACAGGAAGAGCCGCCATGTACTATCTGAAAAGCCATTCTGATGCAGGTTGGAAGACACGGCACATCCCTGCAAGCCTTCCCAAACGTCCTGTCTCCACCAGTCCCACTGCAAAGAGACAGACAAGCTGCATGACTTACAACAGCAGTGACTATTTCCGTGCCTTGGACGGCCTGATGTGCTGACAGGACCCCAGCTCTGCACTGCTCTGGTACCAGCCAAACAGCAGCGCACAAGGAAGCTCTGGTCTGCCTCACATCAGTCAAAAATGAACTCTGCTGCCGCTTATGTTCAGGTTTCCTGCTTACATCACGTATTTGGTTTGGTTTAAAAGCTACAGCATGAATAGGTTTATCAAAACAAATCCTGTGTGGTTCATGAATACAGCTTCTACGTCTGTTGGCTCAGATCTACCATGCTTTCACCTCATCATTTAGCTGGATTAAATCAGAAATTAAAAAAAAAAAAAAAACCCACCAAAAACCCACAAAACCAGGAGATGAGCCAAAAGATGCTAAACCTAGTAACAAAACATCCATTCCTTGGAGGTACAGTATTTGGAGAATAAGCTGAACCATCCTCTGGAAAATAATCTGCCAAATTTAGCAAAGCACATCTGCACGCATACCTCACCTGCGGAGCACAGTTAGTGCTACTAATTAGGAAGGACTGCGCTTGGTCAGATCTCTGCTTCAACTGCTAATTGATTCCACGTGTTGGAACTTTCAGCTGCCAGCCTTCATTAACAAGTAAATATTTGGTCATTTCCCCCCCAGTCTATGATCTAATTTTTCAACCCACTACCATCCCCCCTCTCCTCTACCTCAAGACAACACACTGCTGGAGGGCTTGAGAAAAGGCTGAAATAGATTAAAAATTACAGATTATGGGAGAGAGAGAACAGTGTTTGTCTAGGGAAGAAGAACTGATGTTGCAACTCAGGAACCGCCTAACAAATTCCGTAAGAAGACTATAAAGGTCCGGATGAGACTCCACATCTTCACCCTTGTCTCTGTCACCACCCTGGGACAATCCGAGCTCATTACCCACCTCCCAGCCTTCTGCGCTTCTCACCTCTCAAAAACACCAGCGTTCATACAGAAAAGGACAAGGGGGCTATAAAGAGGCTTTACCCTCAAATTCCCATCCCTCCAGCCAATGGAATATATCATCACACCTAGAAGTGTTTAGACTAAAAGCTTTGCATGAAGATAGAAGAGATACGGCAGAGACAGACCTTCTTCTGCAGATAAAAAAATCACAATTTTAAGCCAACCATTATAAAGTAAAATTGCAGGTGCTATTTTAAATAAATTCTAGGTGCTACTTGTAATAATCAGTCTAAAGATCCACATTCCTGCCTTAACATGACAGTAAATAAAGAATTGCTGGTAAAAAGTGCAGACAAACAGCGTGGTTGAGGCAAAGAAAACACACCCTTGGGCCGTGAGAAGTCAGTCGGTCAGGAATCATTCGCAGAGCACATCTGTTTGTAGCCACTCACCCTCCTGCAACTTACTTATTACGGCACTAAAAATCACAAGGGCAAGATAAATTAACTCTAGCCAAGGAAAACGGAACTGGCCCTGCACAATCTGCTCAGTAGTTGTACTTGGCAGCTCAAATTCGGGCTCCATTTCCACCTCTGTACTTACAATGAATTACAAGTTATTTCGCACACATTCAGCCTTAATGGGATTATTTGCAATGTAAGGAGCAATCAATTTTAGATCAAAACTAGAGCACAGAGGGCAAAAATGTCCTCCGTTTTAATTGCATCTGTAATTACTTTATAAGACTACAATCCAGTGCATTACCCTGGGGACTCTTACTAATTATTAATACATATCTTACATTGCCAAGTAGAAATACTCACTGAGGAAAAGACCATCGCCACCCTTAAAAATATATAATTAAATAGATGGGACAAGGAAGAGCAGGGAAGCAAAACATTGATGCTAACGAGACCACGTCGGGATGTTGTTAATTGCTGCGTGGTAAGAAGAGTTTGCAGCATCAAGTACCCATTTTCTCTGCTTTTACTTCTCTTTTATTATATAATAACACACAAACCAGAGAGGTCTTATGCAATTTGGCATAAAAGACCAAAGCTCTTTATCCCTTAATCCCAATTGCAGATCAACATGCGTACGGTTTTGTTTCTCTTTTAAACTTATCTGGGTGATATTTTAATGAAGCAAGCAAGCGATTTCATATTAAAAATCTAATCCCATTCCTTGTGGCACCAAGCGTCAACCAAATTGTCCTAATCCCTTTCTTCTGAACACCAAACATCACTAAGATTGTCCCGTACTGATCTTTACCCGGAGCAGTGATCAGTACTTTTGAAGTACTATATTTATCCCGCTATTTATCTGTCACCTGCGTTCCCTCTGTTCATAAAACCCTGGTATCATTAGTTTTAGGCTTTCTGTTTGATGATGGTTTTTTCCCCTCAGGTAAAAATCTCTTTTCAAATTTAAATCTTTTTGGTCTCGAGTAAGTCTCCAAGATCTCTTTCTATTGCACCGTATTTATATATTTTTAAAATATTTTTTGAGTTTTCACACTCCCAAGAAGTGTCCGCCGCAGCTGGGACCGGGGCTGGACAACCCCCATTGTGGACCCATTAGAAACGGGCAAAAAACCCCACCCCAGAAACTGTAAATATTTCATAATTTTGCACCGTAGCCTGTGAACAACTTCAACTCGTCTTCTGAACGCGTCCTTAGCCGAGCTTTACAGTGGACTTTCCCCTTTAGCGTGCTTTAAAATACGCTCTGCCCAACCGAGGCGGAGGGAAGCCCTGAGGGGTTTTCCTCGGCACCCAGAGGGGAGGAGACCCCCACGGAGGGGCCCGTCCCCGCCGGGGACCGAGCCGTGCCGGGACGCGGGGCTGCCCCCCACCCCAGAGGCGCCACTTCCCCCTCAAACGCCGGGGCCGGGCCGGGGCACGGCGAAGCGGCCCGAACGCGTCTCGGCCCCGCCGCCCCCCGCCACAAGATGGCGGCCGGCGGCTTCCCGCGCTGCCGCCGCTCCCCCCGCCAGCCGCACTCACCGCGGCCCGGCCGCCCGGTCCCCCTCGCCCCTACCGGGTCCTTTGCTCTTGAACTCCGGTAACAGTTCGTGCCCGGGCCGCCCCGCGGGAGCGCGGAGCGCATGCGCAGCGGGCCCGCTCCCCGCCGGTCCCGGCCGCGGCCGCGGCTGAGGCGGCGCCGCGGGCAGGGCGGGACGGGGAGCCTGGGTGGGGACGTAACTGGGGATCACTGGGACGGGGATGAACTGAGACGGGACTGGGCACTGGGACGGGGAGGCACTGGGATGGCACTGGGGTGGGCTGGCACTGGGATGGGACTGGGTGCTGCAACAGGGCTGGCACTGGGACAGGCAGGTACTGGGCGGGAATGAACTGGGACAGGGCTGGCACTGGGACGGGACCACTGGCAGGTGTGGGTCCCGGTGCTGCTCTCCGTGAGCCGGCCGGGGACGGAGCCTGGGCGCGGCCGTGGGGCGCTAAGGGACGTTCACGGAGAACGGGAATCGGAGATGGAAATCGCTATTACCACCAGTATCCAGCGGATCGTGACCGCGGTGGCCGCTCCGTCACGCTGCCTCCCTCGCCGATGATTAACATAAAATATTTTCCCCTCTTCTCTGCATTTGTTAAACTTGTTTTTCTTCTCATCTTAGAATGTTATTTTCCTTTGTATTTGAATTTCGAAACAATAAAAGAAGGGGTGGTAGGGTTTTTTAACGAGGCTTTGGGGTTTTTTTTGCTATGGTAAGCGAGGAAGGAGCGCAAGCGGGCCCCAAGCTGTGACAACTTAAATGGAATGGGATTTCGGGAAAATAATAAATGAGATTTGCCATGGCTCATTTGAAGTACACATCATAATATTCTTCATCCCTCAAGTGAAGCACATAAAATACCCATCTTTAGAATTCGGCAGAAAACAAATACATTTCTCACCTCGTTGGTGTCAGCCAGCTCCAGCGGACACCTGCGTTCCGCAGACGCTCCGACGGTGTGTGAGCACTGGCTTCACAGGGATGGTGAGAAGCCAACGGTTTGCAAATAACTAATGTTTATTTAGACTTGTATTTTGGTTTTAATTGCAGTAATGTAAGTTTTGTTGAGAGATCCCTGTTTTGAGGCTTCTCACCCTTTTATCTCACTGCTTTGACTGATCATTTCAGGACAGAACCTCCTCTCTGCCCACGAATTTCTGCTTTCCTTCCTCAGAGCTCGCCTACAGTGCCTTTCCCCTGTGAGATGGGGCTCCCAACCCTAAATCAGATTTTAGGATACTTCTGGGTAGGTATCTCCATCCTAAAGCTGGCTTCTCTTGTATTTAATTATTCAAACAGAGATATTGTTCAGAAATAATGCAGAATTATTGCAGTCATTCCACTGAGTCCTCTCCAGCCATTATTGCATTGGATGCACACCTGCTGCCAGTGAAGTCCCTGCAGTTTCACGAGTGCGTTGTGCAGCACCATGAATGCAGCAGCTCCCAGCTGGGAAAGGCACTGATGAGCCACACGAGCCAAAGGTTTGGATGCAAAACCCACACATCTGTGACGCCCACCACCCGAAAGCAGACAGTCCTGAGCCATTATTTCCATCCCACAGGTGGGGAAACTGAGGCACGCTCTGCGCAGGCAGCAGGCAGAGGCTTCACATCCGAGGCAGCCGGGACCACGCAGCAAAAGGAATTGGTGACATGGAAATGTCTGTGTTCCTATTTTTTTCCTGCTTTCCAGACATACCTCAAATAGCTTCCGTTTTCTCTTGGAAAAAACATTGAGCAAGCGCTGAATTAGGAAAGCAGAAAAAGAGAGAGAAAAAAAAAAAAGTAAGAGACTCACTTTGTGCTCCCTTCCAGCACCGCTGTGCCAGATACCACCTTTTGGAGCTGCCACATTTGGATGAGAATTCAGCATAAGGCACCCAAAATGCTTGGGAAAGGAGCTCCTCTCACCTGGATTGTAGCGGCCGATTTCTCCCGCAGGGGCCAGCTCTGCATGAACAGCAGCGTCCCCTCAGCTGGGGGTGGAGGGGAAAAAGGCTTTTTATTTTCAGCACTGCTGTTTTGCCATTTCAAAATGCTGCTCGTTGGGGATTTGGGGACAGTGACTGGATGTGCCATCCCCTGGGCTTGACACCTCGCAGCGCTGGAGGGCTTTGCCTGAAGCAGCGCTCTCAGGGCAGGAAAGGGGCAAACGCGCTGGTGGGTTGGCAACGGAGGGGTGGTGGGTGCCATGCCGCGCTCTCAGGATGAGATCCAGAGCAGCTCAGCCTTTAACAGCCTGTGGGGATATTTTGAGGGGGTTATCAGTCCTGGAAAAGATGCAGAGATGCTGGATCACAGCCAAGATGGGAACACAGGGACCAGGAGAGGTTTGAGGACCCCCCAGGCCAGCCCACAGAGCCATCTGCAGGCAGAGAGGCTGAAGGCAATAACCACCATCATCTCAACCTCCAGCTGGGGACACTGGGCTGTGATGGGGACCACAGCTGCTCCCTTGGAGGAGCCTGTTCCCACGCAGCCCCCAGCCAGACCAGGGAACAGGGGACAAGGAGGCTGCAGGGAATCCATGGCAGCTGGAATTGCCCACCCCACAGAGGCTGGAGGTGAAGGAAATAACGCCTTTTTTTTGTTTGTTTGTTTTAAACTAGAAAGTTCTACACCTTCTGTAAACAGAGGAGCAACCTCTTTCATATTCTAAATCCTGCTTTAAAGATCGTGTCGCTAAAGGCTGCGTTCTTTACGGCAGAGGAAGAAAGCCCCAGCTGAGGCGTGCAGAGGGAGCAGCGCGAGCGCGTTGGAGCTCGCTTTGCTCAGCAGCTCTGTGCATTTTGAGACAGGTGCTGCCTCCCTGCCACATCCACCCCACGGGAGCATCACCAGGTCCCCCCCGAGCAGGACGCGTGGGGGTCAGCCCTGACCCCAGCACTTGCCAGTCCTGATGCCAGCGCTGGGACCTTCCTGCGGGAAGGCACTGGGGTATGCGATGCCCAAGGAAGGGCCAGAGCTGGGGCAAGGGTTTAATTTTTCACCTTCCTGATGGTTGCAGCTGGTGAAGTCTCCTCTTCAGGAAGTCACGCTCCCCTCGGTGCTCCTACCACATCCTTTCTGAGCAAGCACCCAGCACGAGCTGTAGCTGCATCACATGCGTGCAGTGGCACGGCCAGTTCCTGGCTTTGTTTGTAACTTCATGTGAGCAGCTGGAGATGTGGCAATCTCAAGCCAGCCCAAAATGGAAAAAAAAACCAAAAAAAAAAACCAAAAAAAAAAACCACGAAAGAAACCCCCACCAAACAAAAAAAACCCCCAAAAATCTCTGCCGCGCCCTCTTAGATCTGGGCGCATGTGGGGGTAAACCAAAGCCCAGGATGGTGCAGAGCCGAACTGCAGCAAGTGCTTAAGCACAGGCTCCGTGTCAAGCGAGGGAAGAGTCCCAGCCCTTCGCTGGGGTTGCTCGTGTTCAACACCAATCCAGCTGGGTCGCGGCCTCGGAGCAAGGTTCGTTCAGGTAGCAGGAGCCTGGAGTGCAGGTAAGCGACCCTGGGCTTTGCAGAAAAGCCTGGCTTTGATAGGTGAGCAAATTCTCACTGAAATCCAGAACAGTGCTCCCAAATGCGTGCTTTAGGTGCATCTTTAAACACTCAAGTGATTTTGTTAAGCTCCTCCTGATACACAAGCGGAGACTTGGGCAGACAGGCACTGACCTCAGGCTGCCCAACTCTCAAATATATATATATATTTTTTTTTAATGAAAACTTGTTTTTTCTACCCCTCGATAATTTGTTTGCAACAATCAATAACCTGCTTTGAAAATGGCAGGAACAAAAGCAGGGAACTCACAATTATTGATATCAAAAGCCCACACTAACAATGAAACCCCTCGCAGGGCGGCTGCCGGCCCCGGACCGTCAGCACCACTCATGCACGCAGCCTCGAAGGATTTTTGCTTTTCTCATTGCAGGGGACATTCCTTAGTGCACACAATCAAAATTTACTTCTTAGACAAAGGTTTTCCACGTACCTCCATCTCCAAAGGCCTGTCTTCAGGTACGTAGGGGAGAAGCGTTTCTCCCAAAGGGCTCACTAAAACCACGCTCACTTCCTTAGGAGCAGCCCTGGCAGCCAGGCAGCAAAAGCCAGAGTCACTTGAAAAAGTCTTAGCCTAGACTTTATCACTTGCAGATTTTTTAAAGGCATTTTCAGCTGATTATCCCCTATTAGCTAACATCTTGCCTAGCCTGGTTTGCTTCTGTACTAAGATTAAGCAGCAAAAGGGATTAGAAATGTTATTATGAAAGCCTAAGATGTTAAAGCCCTAAATGTATATAGCTGAAAAAGGCTTTTCCCTCTAAAGAAAATTAAATATCACTTCCACAGAGCTCTCTCATGCTGCTGCAGTAATATGACATTTGGTAAAGTCTGAGCCAGTCACCAGGCTCTGACCTCTCCAACTCCACAGGAATGTTTTTGCATTGAAAGCAACTCTTACGATCTATCGCCCTTTCGTCTTTTTAATAGTGCAAGTCTGAAATGATCAAATTGTACAGAATTACTTGCACCTCTGAAGTGAGCTGTGAGAACTGCTGTCCTAAGTATTGTTCACAGTTTGAATTTTGCTGAAGAAAAGCTTGTGATTAAGCCATAACTAACTTTTTTTTCTTCCCCAGACCAAGTAAGAACTCACAAAATATATTTTACCTTTTATTTTTCAGCAGAGCAGCATGCCGGGGATGTCAGCTCTTCATTCAAAGCCACCCATGCAAGAGAAGAGCTTGTAGAAAATTCAGGTTGAGCTATTTGCTACTGGCCCAAGTCTGAAATCAGGATATTATTCAGAAATATCCACAAAACTCCTGCTGGAACTTGCCTTCCCTCCTGCCTACATCCCCTGGGATCCAGGGACACCCCAGCAGAGCAGCCCCCACCACTCTCAGTGTTTGAAAGCCCAGAGCATCTCAGGGGCATGTCCTGCACTTTTTTTTTTTTTCCCTTTCTTTTATAAAAGTTCCCTTCAAGTACAGGTGTTTTGTTAGGAGGAAAAACTCCTGGAAAATATGCTGAGAAGAGACAAGCTGAGGTTCCAGTCTCAACTTCAAGTTGCTCTGGGTGAAACTAGAGAAGCTGGACTGGGAAAGCGACTGCTAGGGAATTTCTGTTGGACGGCAGAGCCCATCACACCGTGGATTCAGAGCAGATAGGGTTTTGGTGCAGCGGCTCCCTTCCAGGAAACGGCCATACACAAACTGAACCTTCAGCCATGACTGGAAATGCCCAGGCTACAATTCCCCCGCATTTTTGGGGGACATTAAGACAAACACTGGCTGCCGCGCAGTGCCCAGAGCAAAAGCTGGTTCATGCTGTCAAAGTCTGCAACATCCTCATCCCACCTGGGTCAGACCAACGCCTTCCCATTTAGAAAGTCATGCCTCACAACTGAAATCCCAAATGCACCATCAGGATCGTGAAATCAAAGAACCAGCAGTACACAGCGGGGGCAGCCTTGTGTTCTCCTGCTGAGCGTGCTAGACTAGAAAAACACCTGTCAAAGCATCACACTTCTTTCCCCTTCATTTCCCGAGGGCCCCGTTAAGAAAGGCCAGTGGCGTGAAAGAGGAAACAATGGAACTGATGACCTACAGAATAAAGCAAAGAGCAGAAAAGCACGCTTTCCGTGCCAGCCACACTCACCTCCAGCATCAGCTGTACAAGGCGTAAAATATTGTGGGACAAAATGATTTCCGTTGACTTGAGTTGAGTGAGTTAACTGGGTGAAAGATTTTCTTCTTTGTGTTCCAGAGCCGAAGCTCACTACGTTTCATTTAGACAGAGAGTGGAAAAGAGGCGTGCCACCTTCGTCACTGCTGCTGGTTCCTTTTCCTCTATTCTTCTCCTTATTGCAATGTTAAGGCTCCAAACAACACAATAAATATTTCAAGAGAAGTGAGTTACTTTAACTGGATTGTATTCGAGTGTTGTGTCTACATTTAGTATTAAGTGGCTTTCTAAACCAAGAACCCGTTCTCTGCGAGTAACTCCTCTGCAAATTCAACCAATTGACAGAAAACAGTGACAATCACAACACAACTTCATGTAACCACCACCAAATGTCATCAAGCAAAAATAGTCTTTATTCAAATTTCATGGAAACAGGAATCACTGTACTTTGCAAGACAGGGAAAAATAAAATAAAAAAATTTAATATAAAACAAGGATATTGTCACAATACTAGAATATGGACCTATACTTCTTTTCCCTATGGATTACTGCAAGTACCTATTTTTTTTTTCCTTTTGACTGTGCTATTCACAACTTTGTAAGTCAAAAAAATATGAAACAAAAGTAGTATGAAACTTAAGACTTAGCACTTCCACTAAATGGCATACATCAAAGGGCATCAATTCAAGGGCAAAGACTGCTGAAGCCATCATACCTACCTATCAGTCATCATTGCAATCTCACAAAGCCACCACGGTGCAGTGCTTGCTCTCCGCAAGGCTCCTCCTGGAAAACAGGGCAGTTTGGTGCTCTAGGAAGAGTTACATTTAAAGAGAACCTTGCTATAGGACAGAAAATGAGCTGAACAGCCTTGCGCCAGAGAGCATTGCAGGGAGGGAGCACTGCAGCTAACAATGACAGACGTACCATCAGGGTTGTTAAAAATATACAGCATCGACAGGTTTTCTACTTCAATCACTTGTGCTACAACTACTGAACATGTACAAAAGACTTTTCCAACTGCTTCAAGTGTGGTTGCAGCAAGGTTAGGATCTGGAGCGAGACCTCGACCGCGATCGAGAGCGTGACCTAGAAGCAGACCTAGATCTAGACTTGGACCGGGACCTAGGCTTTGAAACAGATTTAGACCTGGAATGAGAATCTGATTTGACATTTGGTTTTGATTTGGAAATTGACCTAGACCTAGAGCGAGACGCCCGACCTGCAGCTGCATCCTCACCCTCACTTTTTGCCTCCTTTTTGTCAGAATCTGATTTTAGATGCTCCTTGTCTTTGGAGGCTGACCTGGACCGCTCATGGCTGTCCTTCCTTTTCTTCTTGCTACTTGGTTTGCTGTCTCTCTTGCTGCGCTTCTTGCTTTTCTCACTCTTGCTGCAGCTCCTGCTTCTACTTCTGCTTTCATCCCTGCTTCTCTTCCTACTTTTCCTTTTATCCTCACTGTGGCTCCTGCTCCTACTGTCATCTCTGCTCTTGCTCCTGTTCCTAGCCTTGCTAATACTCTTCTCCCTGTCTTTGCTTCTACTCTTCTCCTTGCTCCTACTCCTCATGCTCTCCCTCGTCTCTCCCCTGCCCTTACTCCCACTCCTGCTCCTGCTCTTTTCCTTGCTGAGACTCCTGCTCTTTGCTTTCTCATCACTGTTATGGAGACTGCCCTCAGATTTATCTTTAGCTTTGTTTCGGGATTTCTCTGCACTCCTGCTGCGGCTCCTACTTTTATCCTCTTTACTTGGAGTCCTGCTTTTCTCTTTTTGGCCTCTGCTACGGCTCTTGCTTCGACTACGGCTCTTGCTTCTGGAACGGGACACAGACCTGAAACCGCAAAGGCAACAGACAGCTCCGCTTCAGTGCATCTTGGATTTGACTGGCACTTAAATATTGTGCTTAACAGGGGAGGGAAAAGAAAAACAAACAGTGCGCCTACTGCAAATTTAGGATGATGCTTCTCATCTAAGTGGGTAGGCCCCATTTCTTCCACCACAAGGACATACCTGGATCTTGATCTACTCTTGGAGCGACTGCTACTGGCACTGCGGCTCCTGCTCTTATGAGAATGTCTGCTTCGAGAGCGAGACCTGGAACAAAATCAATCAGGTTAATGTTAGCATACACCCACGGAGAGCTTGTGATGCCCTGGTCCCCCGTGGGTGAAAACTCGTGGGATTAAAGCACCTTTCAAGCAGCCGAACGGTGAGAGCATTACACAATAAAGTTACAAAGTGAGTATCCCTCCTCCCCGCTGCTCATCCCCTGCTGCCATGTCTGGAACTGAGCAGAGTTCCTGATCTGGAAGAAAATATGCAACCTTATTTAAGATAAGGAAGCGAGAATGAATTTCCCAGTCAACTCGGAGGTTGAATACAGTCAGACACTGGGATAAAGCTTTGGTTCAGGCTCTGCTTCCATAAGCAAGCTGTTCTATCAATGGTAAAAGTTTGCCTGAGTCTTCTTGTGACAAGTTCTACCCCCAAATGGAAGGGAGAAAATATTTGGTGTTGCATGCTGAAGTGTTTTGGGTTTTTTTTGATCATACAATGAAAGCAGAAAATCTCTAAGGAACAGGGAAGGGATGGGGGTTTCCAAGCTGAGACAGAACTGGTCGTTCTGGTGCTTCTAGCAGAACACAACGTTCAGAGCCGAAGTGTTAACAGCACCTTCTGTTTCACTCTGTATGCACAGCTCCACCTACCACGCAGCCTTCTCCTGCAAGACAGCCAGGACTAGGGGCTTGATGGAGTTGGGGAAGAAGAGCAGGACACTGCCAGGTTTTTAGCTGGCAGATACACACATTCACCAAGGAAGACACCTCCGAACAGAGGCCTCATTTCCCTCGGTTACTTGCAGGTAACTAATACAGCCTCAAAAACTACATTGACTGAGTACTCTGAACACTTCCAAGGTGTTTTGCAACCTGCTGTACACAGATGTAACTGCAGCTAGACTCAGCCTGAGCTACATTATAAAGAGACATACCTCGAATGGCTTCGGCTTCTGGAGTAAGAGCGGCGCCGTCTCGATCCAGGTCTGTCTTCCACTAATCTAATCTTTCTGCCATTTACTTCTGTCCCATCCAGCTTTTCAAGAGCTCTTTTCATGTCAGAATAGGATTTGAACTCAATCACACCTTCATTTTTCCTTCCTTTGTGTGCATCTGCATATGTCACTTCCCCTGCCTGACGCATATAATCCTAGAGGAAGAGGACAGAATAACCATCGCCTCGAATCCAGAGCCAGGCTTCCGGGCTGACCCTGTCCATTTCTGCAACGATGCTCCCTTAGCCTCTTCTGCTCACACGGATGTCAGCAAGGGTTTTAACCACACAGTATTTGCAGTGTTAACGCCACGGTTCCTGAGCAAGCCAAGTAACACCGCTATGATTTCACAGAGTTTGTGTGATCAGAGCCAAGGTGGTGTCAGTAGTTCTGAGCCAAACGATAATTTAAGGTCTCCCATCTCAAGTCTAACATCAAATATGCTCTGGACTATGAAAAGTTGCACATTGCAAAAGCGGTTAAAGAAATAAAACGCTTGCTCTCTAAATCATGTTTTTAAAGGTAACTTGGGAAAGGTGATAAACGTAAAGGTTGAACACCAAGAGGCAAGAAGCTGCAGACAAGCAGACTTCCCTTCATCCTCCACCTAGGTAACATATCTCATTCTGCTGGAAAAACCTCCCCACAAGTAAAAATCAAGTCATTTTCCCACTTCATGCTTCCTGGCATCTCTGTTTCAATTACTAAACACCTCTGTTTATCAGGGAGGGCCACTCTGCCCTCCTCTGAGCAAGCCATCAGACAGGGCCATCTTCCAGCCGCTGTGGATTTTGCTGCAATGGCAACGGGGCACAGAGCTCCGCTTCAGTCTGCTTCCAACCCAGCTACTCCCATCTGAGGTACACTGCAAGGAAAGCTATTCAAAAAAAGCAATGCATCCAGTAAAGGATTAATCATGCCATGCTCTACTTACAATTTTTAATACCGGAAGCACAGACAAGCTATTGATGGTGTGAAGCATTAACAACAAAAGACATTTGAAGAATCTGAGTACGCACCTGAACTAGTGTTGCATATTCAATTACAGATCAGTTTCTACTAAGTCAAAGTTTGTTTAGAACAAATTTTACACATCCTTAAAAGAGAACCATAAAAGAAAGTGTTCCTGTAAGAACAGGTGTGTTTAACCATTGCTGCTAAGTTTGCTAAGGAAACACTACCTCTTTGCACCTACTACTGAAATTCTGCTCCCCCACCCACCACACAGATCATCACGAGTCAACACTTCACCTCCAGCGTCCTTGGAGGTACTGTGGGTTACACAGTGTTACCCAGCACTTCCACTGCCGAGAATCACCTTCCATTCCTTCAGACTTAAGAAAACACTAGCTTTTGGCAGAGGCTTTGCATGGTTGCTTATTCTGGAAGCATCCTTTCCCTGAAATTCTCTTTAAAACAGCTTTACATGGTGTGGACATTCTTAACAGAGACTGTGCAAGAACGATGCTATTGTTTCCAAATAGCTCTAGCACCTTACAAGTTGATGAGTAAAATCCAAAGTGATAAGGGAAAACTCCCCCATCTCTAGCGGATCCTACCACTGGCGTGATTCAAGTCTATTTTGACAGGGCTTAGAGATAAAACAAATCTGCATGTGATGTTGGTCTGTGTTAAGGAAAAAAAGTTATCCTGCCACTGTCCAGTGACACCAGTCTGCAGGTGCAACTCCCAATGTCGCATTGATGATTTCCATATAAAACTTCCATACTGACTTCATGTGCGTATTACTTCTGAAATCTACTTGTATGTACACGAGCACACAGATTTATTAACAAGTCGGAGTCAAGAACACAGGCGTATACCATTTTTCCTTGGTGAAACAGAAGCTAACTTTTTTACCCTTTGTGCTCTTTAATAGAGAGAGGGTAAAGAAAGGGGCCTCATACCTTCAGATCCTGCCAACTGCAGCGGCTTGACAAATTTTCCACAATCAATCTGTATTCTGTACGGGTTGGAGGACCGTACTTATCTCTTCCGCTTCTTCTATAACCATATCCACCTTTAGGAGGTGACAAGCAGACAGCAGTACTTCAACTAGGGAAACGGAGCGCTCGCTCTACATCCCGGACGAAAACTGTTCTGCCCCGTACGTTCGCAAATCCATTAAAAACTCACCCACCCGCCAGTCTCAATTCAATCCCCCCGTATAAAATCTTAAAGACCCAAAGCATTAAAAAAAATTTACTACAAGTACATAATTAAAACAATGCACATTATTATAATCACGCTACAATTAACATGCAATTAAGTTTAAAGTTATTTTTAAAACAGTTTGAAAGAAGAAACGGAATTAAGCCAATTTACTAATGTTACTTACATTGCTTAAAGGCTTTCTGAATATCTGACATGAATAAAGCTTTTCAGGCACCTATTTCAGATTAATCTCATCTCTCTCTAACCCTTGGGATCCTCACCACCCAGGTCTAATGGGAAAAGGTTGCGGTCGTCACATGGCTTCCTTTTTTGGTCAGCCAAGGGCCACAAAGGTCAAAGAGGCACTCATGGAAAGGTACCCAAGGTCAGCAAATGGAACGGGCAGTCATCTTAGCCTCAAAGGACTCTTTCAATTAAAACATTGAGGTCTTTGTTAAATCTATGTTCAACATCACATTGCACATAAACCATTCAAATAGTTAAACGACATGATAATAATAAAAATGGTACAATAAATTGTGTTTATTAATTTATCAATTAAAATAGTTTAATACAGCAAACAAGTTAATAAATATGCAGATCAACAGTTACATTTACAGTTACAGAACACTATTCACAACTTCATATCATTTGCTTTTAAAATTACTTTCTAAAGAAAATGAGCAGAAAATGTTTTATTTGAAATAAGTCACGGATACAAATGCATGTTAGTGCTTACTGCGTCCAGAACCGTAACTGCTGTCACGACGTGGGCCTCTGGCGTGCTCAACAATCACTCTCTCTCCACAAAGATCTTTACCATTTAGCTCATAAACAGCATCATCTGCGTCTCGCAGATCATCAAATTCAACAAAGCCGTACCTAGAGAGAGGGAGAGAAAACAGAATCACTCGGACATCTGTGCTCAGACCCAACTCGCATCCCACCGCGGGTTTCTGCAGAGCCGAATAGCGTGCCTCTGCGTGCTGTCCTCCCGCTGAACATGGGCTGCAACCTCCTGAGGGCTACCTAAGGGTTCAAGGCCATGAGCACGACAGAAACCCACTAAATAAGGTGCTACGCTGCGTTTTTCAACAAATTTGTTCAACAGCAGTGAGGCTGACACGGCATTTGACAGATGTTGCAGTATATGTTCCATGGATTAGGATTTTTCCCAATTTTTAAAGATTCCTGGGTCCATTCCTGGATCTATTGGGAAGTTACCTTAATTCCTACACTTCAAATGGAAACATTCATTCATCTCTGCAAACACAAATGGTCTGTACACCCTGCATAAAGGTCCAACAAGAAAAAAAAATACAAAGGCAGGTCAGGAAAAGGGATTTTGTTTTCATCAGACTCATTTTCCTCTTGACTGTGGACATAAAAGCAACGTGCTCATGCAACAGGACAGATCTTCCATTTGCTGAGATACGTGCAGCTTCCCATGTACTGCTGAGAAAGCGTTTTATGCCCGCTACGTTTCCAATATCCCAGCATTTAAGAAAGCATAGCAAGTCCAAACCTTGTTAAAGGACTTCAGGAAACGCAGCCACAGTAACCAGAACAAGCTTCCCGGGCCAAGGAAGAGTCCACCCGCGGCCAAGAGGCCTTGCAAGGGCAGCACCAGGTACAGGTCCGGAGACCAGCAGACAAAGTTTTGTCTGAAAACCTCTGCGGCAGTAGCCGTGCTCAAGGCTTGGAAATCACGGGCAGACCAAGCACAAGAGGAAGGAAACTGAAAGAATATATACTGCTTAATTTCAACATTTAATTGAACATTTTGGCACGGGTTTCCTATTGCCAAAAAAGTACACAATATAGAGGCAAAGGCTTGCTGACCATGGCTTGCCTGAACAGTTCAGGCCAGTGTTTTCAGTTTAATCTTCAGGGGAGCCTCAGGTGTCGGTGTCAATGCCAGGTGCTGCGAGTGCCTGATCCCTGTTGGCTAGAGACCAGAAAAGACCAAGCACAAGGTTTTTAAACAATTTCTTACGGCTGGTGCTCAGGGACAAGCTGGTGACTTGCTTACTGTTGCAGAGCAAACTCGAGCCTGCCAATTGCTAACCCGACAAGAGTTAAACGGCTGTTTAAAAACCAACGTTGTGCAGATGCTCATTATCCCATCGGGTCAGGGGAAGAGGACAAAAAGCAACGGAGTGCTGTTTATCGAAGTTCAGAGTCTATGTGCAGTTGAAATAACTTCTCCTTCAGTCGCCAGCCAAGACCAGATGCAGGCTCCAGAGCTGAGGATGCTGCTCCCTGTGTGCAACTGGAAGCCTCTCCAAGTGCCGCAGCCAAACATGGAATCCTGAACTCGGGTCTTAACAAGCCACAGGAATTTTCTGTGAGTGCGAGTGTTTTAAATAATCTAGAAGAACAAACTCCAGATACAAAAATGCTGGTCTCCTCTTTTAGGTCACTTCATTTTAAAGGTTTCTCCCTACTTCCCCCAACCATGGTGCTACCAGCAGCTACAGCTCCGCTGCGTGACGGTACCTGTGATAACGAAATCCTTCAGAATGACTCCAGACACTACAAATCGGGTGGCAGCTTTCGCACACAAGTGATGTAGTTTCACAGAAGAAACAAGCGTGATTGGTTTATAACAACTGAAACAATCACAGTCATTATAAAACCATTCAAATTGCAACTTTCTTCCCCTCAATTCCAAAAATAGAGCAAGCAAGCTCAAACGTTCAAAGGAGATCTCACCCTCAAAGCAATTACTTACAAAGTGAAGTGCCTGGCACGCACCAGCGCTTTCAGGACAATAAATGCACAGACTTTTGAAGCTAGAATAAGAGAGGAACATCTGAATTGGATCAGACACAGTAGTGAACTTGTTCTTCACAGAAAGGCACCCAGAAGCTGCCTGGGAGGGTACCTGGTCACCCGTATCACGCCAGACAAGACAGCACCTCCAGCAGTGCCCCACTGCCCAGCGCCAGTAGGCAGACACCAGCTCCTCCACTCAGACTCCCACGGGAATTTAATCTGGGAATACCTAAAATGCAAGTAGCCCTAGAATAAGATATTACTCTGGCGGAAAAGGAAAAAGCAGAAGTTACAAGAAGAAACTTCTATTTTATTAAGACAAACAAGCTCATAGAAACCTTGAGATTACTAGCATTTAAAGAATACTAAAAATCATACCTCACATCGCTCATAAAGGAAAGTAATACTGACCCACCTGTTAAATATGTATAATATTGCACCGTAAGATCTAAAAACACGAATCAAAAACCTTCAGCAGCAGTTTTACACCACGGAAAGCCATGACTGCTGACATAGCCTTAACTACAGCAATCTGAACCTGCTGTGATATGACAGCACTGCAAGTAAATTTTCTTTTAAATGTCTACTGTTACTACTTCATATGTGGCATAAAACTACTTACTAAAAATGTCAATGCAATTTACTTCAGCTAATGTGAAGCTACACCATTTTCTGTTCATGTATGAAAAAAGGAAAAAGCTACAGGAGTACGTTCCTATCCCAAGCAGTTCCAATAGACTGGACCTCCTAGAAGGTGGGGCTTTTTTGTTTTTTAAATCCAAACTGAAAGGAAAAGTGTTATTTTTCTAAAATTGCTTAATACCTGAAACTTCCTCCTCCTCTCAGCTGCTTCCCCACCTGCACGGTTTTTGACACCCGCTGGACCCTCCCAGCCAGCTCCACACCTTCCTCTCCACACCAGCCCACCAGGACCTGCACCAAGCCCAGTTCTGTGGCGTTCCCCACGTGCCATTTTTTTCCCCACTACTCATGAATAGCTGGTGCTGGAGCCCAAAAGTACGATTTCCATGTGCCAAGAAGGACCTCCAAGTTGCTGTCCCTGCCCTTTGCCAACACACGCTAGAAATTCATGAAGTTTAGGTGGGCAGCAATCCACCTGAGCTCAACCTGCGGCTGCAGGGCCCACTCAGCTGCTTTGCAGGTTCCCAACAAAAAGAGACCCGCTCAACTCTCACCTCGCTCTCTCAACAGGTCAAGCTGATGGTTTGGCAGCTTTCTGAATTTCGTATTACACCGCTGCTTCATACAGGAAGATGCGCACAAAATGAGCCCACTGCACCTCATCACTCCTCCAATGTCTCTGGACCACCCAGGTCCAGGCAAGCAGGCATCGACATGAGCAGCCACAGAGGAGAAAACGTGTGAAAAACTGATTCCTGGCTTCAGCTTCGTTTGGAATAAAGAATACAATGTGTCCAGCCCTAAAAAACACCCCTGAAAGTTAACTTGTGGTCCATGCAGGCTGCTCGCTCAAGCCGTACGCTCGCCCGCACCGTGGCCAGGAAGGGGAAAAGCAGGGACGCAGGCAGCGCTCTGCCTGCCAGTCCTCCTGCTCGGACAAGGCTGCAGCCAGGAACATTTGGGCATTATCCAGGAAAAGCATCTTCAGGCTGCTTGAAACAAAACACTCGTTTAAATGAGTCACTGAAGTTACAACCTCAAAAAAATATTTGAATTTCAATACTCGAACCACTTAAATGTAAGATTTGATAGTGATTCTTTTATGTTTCTGCACAAATGACAAACATCACTGAGAATCTCTGGTCTTCCAGCACAACAGAACACCTTAAAGCAAAAGACATTAAAATCTCACCTTATTCACCCTAACATTAGCAAAGAAAAAAATTCACAAAGCCACTGTAATTAAAAACCAATTCATTACATGGTCAGCGTGCCATCACGTAGGTGTACTGCGTATCATTACGGAGTGACACCAGTTTGATTATTTTAATACTAATTGCTCTAATTGAAGTTAACAGGCATTAAATATTTTGGTGAGGAGAGTACAAGGAAACCAAACCACTTCTCTTTGGCCAGCAAATAAAGACTTTGAACCCAGCGAGATGAAAGAACTGATGTTTGAAGCTTTCAGTTTTGATCTGTGTTTCCCAGTCAGCTGGAGAGGCCACATCCCTCTGCCTCGCAGGAATTTTTGAGGATGAAGCTGTGAATTCTCGAAAGCTGGTCAGGGCGAGGCAGGGCTGGTAAATACACAGGCAGAACTATTTTTTAAGCTAGCGAGATTGCAAATTGGTTTCCCCATCAATGAAAGCTTGCAGCTCTTAGAGTTATTACAGCTAGCTTTTAGAAGACAAAACAGCAGGCTGAAAAGTCCCATTTTCTGGTCACTTAGTACATATACTACTGCCAGGCAGAGCTCCGCTCGTCAATGCAGTTCTGAGTACGAAAAAAGATGAAAACTATGAGCATAGAATTAGAAACTGCAACCTGGAACGGAGAACCCTACAGAAACTGGATTTATATTTTCCCATCCTCTCAGGTAAACATTGCCTTAAGCCTTTGAATTGCAAGCTTAAATTACAATTAGCAGCACATGAGACTCAGCCAAGCTTTAGGGCTCCGCTGTATCACGTTGCAGCTTCATCCTCTTGCTTAAGCACTTCAGCTTAACTGCTAAAATACTGAGCAGCTCATCTACCAGCTGAGCATCACAGATAGCCCACAAACTTCCAGAAGAAACTGAAATAATCTCTCAAGCCAAACACTGTGCAGTAATTTTTAAGCGTTTGCTAAGCACTACTACAAATAAGTCGTGGGGAAAGGATCAGAGGGCAAATAAAGCAGAACACGGAGTACCACAAAAGCGCAGCGCAAGGCTATCCCAAGCAGAGAGATGCAAAATCTGATAGCTTGAGTAAATTTTTTGTCAAACTGGAATGTAGCTACGAACCAACAGCAGCCTGTTGAAAGAACTTCAGAATACACAACAGAAAAAGGAATAAAATTGTTGAGTTAATGCTAGAAATACAGACTGGGCTCTATCTAACCCACGGCTGAAGCAATCTGCTACAGAAGCAGCAAGCAGCAAGGTGAATGGCAACTCAGTTACATTATCTTAAGTTTCCTGCGTTCTTTCTGTTATCTGCAACTTTTGAACTCTGTCTCCCCCACGCAAAGTTACAAACATGACTTTGGCTCTGAAATAAAGTGTATCACATACAGAGCACCTGGATTTCAGACACAGGCAGGCTGTGCCCTCCTCCCTTCTATACCTGTTACTGTTCATACTTAAGATGCCAAAAATTCGGGCAGCTCAAGCACACTCACACCACCTCCCCGCAGGCGATTTCTAAATGCTGAGCTGGGATCGCTGGGCTGGTCCTTGGTAGATATTTGTCAATAAAAGCAAGAAGACAAGTCCGTTAACAACATCAGCCACGTAACTTGGCAGTTCTGCACCTGCTAAGAAAGTTTGGCTGGTGTTTTTTTTCCAACACCTACCTATGAAAAAGAAATATTTAATTGGGAGGCTTTAAACAGCAACAGGAAAACCAAAAACGGGACAGGAAAGCCAGTGGGACCGGAAAACAGAGCACTCAAGTATTTCAGGTATGGGCCATCTTCAACACCGCCTGAAGCTGTGGTGGCTAAAACACCGACACGTGCACACTTGTTTGTTTTAATAATGGATTTATTCAACTTATAAACTTGTTATATGTCCACCTACCAGTAAAACCAGGGTTTAAACTTAATGAGCTGGGTTTTTTTTATACTCAAGGGCTAACTTTCACAAGAGAGTCCTCTTCTCTACTTCTAAAGTGACAGGAGTAATTGGCTCTCCTAGCTAATAACAATAAAATTCATATTCCATTCAGTGTTCCTAAGCAAGATTTCAAGTTGGGTTTCCTGTAAAAAGTGAAGACACCAACACTCATGAGGCTTGAAGTGTTGGAGGTGGGAAAAAAAAAAAAACCACCAAAAATAGCAATTTGTTTTATCTTGGAAAAATCCACACTTGAAGGTCTTGGGCAAGTCCTGGGGGAGCAGGATCCAGACCCTGCAGACGCAGGCAGGGGTGGTGGTACGAACCGGCTTCAGCAGGGCTTTTTCAGAGCAGGACACCCCCACCCCGGGCGCTCCGGGAACAGACCTGTGCTGCTGCAAGGGTGCCTGCAAAGCAGGGGGGGCTCTGCCCCCCACAAAGGCTGGGGTTCCAAACAGGGTTTTTTGGGGGGGATAGGGGGGCGGTGGTGTATGTTCCCCCGGGCTCTGGCCTGGCTCACCCTGGGGTGCTCATTCTGGGAGCACAGGGGAGCCCCTCAGGGGACACCGCCGCCAGAGGGGGGCAGGACACAGGTGACACCCCCCCAGCCCCTCAATAACTGAAGCAGAGACCCCAGCGCCCTACCCCTCGTTGCCATGGGAACCCAGGCATCCCGCCCCACCACTCGGGGACCCAACCTTTCTGCGCCCCGCCCCCCCGCCAAGAGGTCCAGGCCTCCTGCCCCCTTCGTTGCCATGGAAACCCAGGCGTCCTGGCCCCCCTTGCTACAGAGGCCCAGGCCTCCTGCCCCCCCCCGTTGCCATGGAAACACAGGCGTCCTCGCTCCCCAATCCCCCCCGGGGGCCCAGGCGTCCCCCTCCCAACTGCCACACAGACCCAGGCGCCCTGTCGCTGTGCCCCTCCCCAGGGGGACCCAGGCGTCCTCTTCCCCTCCTCCCCCGGAGGACCCACGGGCCCTACCCGCCCCTGCCGGCCGCCGCCCGGGGCCGGGCCGGGCCTCGCGGGCGGCAGGAGGGGCCGCGGCGGGCCGCGCTCACCCGTTCTTGAGATCCACCTCCAGGATCTTGCCGTAGCCCTTGAAGAACCGCTCCACGTCCCGCTCCCGCGCCTGGTAGCTGAGCCGGCCGATGTAGACCCGCGGCATCGCGCCCGGCGGGGCCGGGGCGGGGCTGCAACGGCGGCGGGGCGCGCGCGCCGAGGGGCGGGGCCAGGCGGCGGCGCAACGTCGCGGCGCCGCGCGGGGAGGGGAGAAGAGAGGGAGCGATAAGGAGGGGGGAATACGTCACGCGAGGCCACGCCCCTCCCTTCCCACCGCCCGGATCTTAAAGGGGCTACGCCGCTGCGTGTCGGAGAGCGAGGTTGTGGGGCCTAACCTTTCCCGTATGCAGGGCAGGGATGGGGGTCCCGCAAGTGTCAGGGGGCTTGTGGGGTCCCCACTCGCCTGGTACACAGGGCGTGGGTGGGCTCCTCCTTCCCCAGGGGTCTGGGGGCCTGTGGGGTGCCCCCTCCCCATATAGGGGCCTTCCCATGGGTCAGGGGCCTTATGGGGGTCTCCCTTCCCCATGCCCAGCGTGATGGTGGGGGTTCCCCTTCCCGCAGCTCAGGGGGCTTGTGGGGCCCCCCTTCCCCACAGGCACTGCTGGGGTCCCCATGTGCCAAGGCACTTATGGGGTCCCCTCAGGGCAGGGGCTTGTGGGGTGCTCCCTTCCCAACCTGCCAGATTCCAATGGGCTACTCCTTCCGCACGGGCAGGCGGGACGGGGGTCCCTCATCCCCAAACCCTGGGGTGTGTGAGGGTCCCCCCTCCCTGGGGACCCCCCCAGCCCCCGCCACACTGGGCTGCTCCTCATTCCCACCAACGAGAAACGAGGCCCCTTTGCAGACCCCTAAATGCCACTTTGGGGACATATTTTTATCATTTAAGCCGACACATCAGATGCCTCAATCACACCAAACCCCAGCAGAGGCTCTCGGGAACATTTCAGCTTTAGCAGCCACCACCCCCCTAAAAAAAAAACCACCATCACCCCCCAAAAAAATTAATACCATGTATGTGCAATGCTAGCAGCTGGATATCCAACCGCAATCCCGCTCGTTTGACAAGTAGAGTTAAATTTAATTATTTATTCCTTCGTGCCCTGGTGTAGGAGTAAGCACTTGGGAACATTTTGCAAAAGCAAGAGAATTCTCTAAAGCTTCTTAGGTTATATTGACAAGTCAAATAAACAACAGGGATAAAAGCTTTGCATTAATTTTTCTGGTTCATGTCATGCTTAACAGCACTCTTAACGATCTCAACATCATTTTCTTGCTGTTTTCCCCACTGCGTTCGTTGAGGAGGGAAGCACTGGGGCAGGCGATGCTGCCCTGCCTCCAGCACTGTGGGGATAATGAAAATACAAAATATTGGGGGGTTTAATAGGGATGGGAGACGCTGGCGAGGAGTCCATCCAGCTGGCTCCTTGGTTTGCTCTCCTCAAAGGGCTCAGTGCGAGGGCCTGCGAGGGGATAAAATGCCTTCAAGATGTTGGGGCATGTTCAGCTGCTAACACAGGCTGAGCACTTCAGTTCCAAAGCAGCTTGTTCTTCCGAAAGTACACGCAGCTGTGGAGGAGCCCACTCTGACCCTGAGCAACGTCCCTGCCCTGTTGTTTGTCTCCTAGCCCCCCAGGACACAGAAAATGCCCCAAAATGAAAGTATGACCCCTAACTCACCCTTCTCACACCCAAAAGCTGAGCTTTTGGAGAAAGCCTCTGCATTATTTTTTATACAATAAAATATAATTTTTAAATATATAGAATATAATTTATAAATATATATTTATAAAATAATATATAATAAAATATAAAAGAATAATATTTTTTATAACACATAAAATTACCCTGCCGCAGTAATTTTATATATTGGTGTTTTCCATCGCATGTCTAAAGGTTCTGTAGCAAAGGAAAGGAGAGGAGAGGAACCCAACTCAAGTAAGGAGTGGGGTGCCGAGCACCAGTGTATTTCATTTGCAGGATGTGTTTAGGGAACGTTTCTCTTACAACTCATCCTACGGAGCAGAGCAGAGAGCCTGCTGAAAGCTGAGAGCATCCCCTGGGCACACGGAGGGCCGCGGCAGAAGCAGCGCCACTGACACCCCAGAGCGTGCGTTATTCCGTAGCAGAGGGGACGGGCACGTCTGCGCAGGGGGAAGGTGCCCGGGGAAAATCTTCGGGTCGGGGGCACTGCAACGCCCCGGCTGCAGCCTTCTCCGTCCCTCCCTGGGGACCAGCTCCCGGGCAGCGAGGCGCAGCACGGCCCCAGCAGGACACCCCAGCGCAAACATACTGGGATTCACTCTGGGCTCAGAACAGCTCTCCCCGTGACAGGAAAACAGGGCTTTCCAGAAATTTCTTCTGTCTTCCACTTCCTGTTGCTAGGAGACGGGCGCCACGCTGTGACGTCACAGTGAGGTTGGAGCAACGCCGGCGTGGCTGGGACGCTGGAGCAGGCGTCGCTGGGACGTTGCAGCACTCCCCGGGCAGCTGGGGCCACAGCTCTTCATTCTGCTGAGCGGCAGGACCAAGCCTGGCAGCGGGGGAAAGGGCCACAGCTGGAAGTTGCAGCCAAGCTGTGAAATAAGGAGCTAAAATGGAGCTGCCTTCACCAGAGGCATCCTGGGCCTCTGAGCCAGCGGAGCCAGATTGGCGGGTGGCTTCAGCTTCTCCGGGCCGCACAGGAGGTGAGACGGAAGTGTCTTGGGATGCTGCCACTGGACTGCTCCCAGAAGAACTCGCCTGACAAGGTTTGCCTGAGGAATCCTGGCTACCCATCATACGCCATCATTTCTGGAAGCACATCTGTGCCGGCACCAGCCAGTCTTCAGCCAGCCTGTTCCTCCAGGAGCTCTGGAAGATCAGCAGCAGCCATCGCTTCCAGTCCATTTGGTGGGGCGATGATGGAAACTGCATCATCATCACAGAAGAACTCTTCAGGAAGGAAGTGGTGGGGAGGAGAGGAGCCCTGAAGATCTTTGAAAAGCGAGTCCATGAGAGATTTCCTTCTCCAGCTTAATCTCCATGGCTTCCGCAAAATAGAAAGGGATTTGTTCTTATTTGTCTTCACCAAGGAGCTTCAAGAAGTAGCAGCAGCAGGTTCTGCTCCGGGCAAGGTACGTCGGGTCCTCTGCACGTGGAAGAACCCCCAGGATGTCGGGTGGGGAGAGGGCCACGTTCAGAACAAATGAGCAAGGATGGGGATGGGAGCAAATGGCCGGATCTTGTCTCATGGATGGTTTTCAGGAATTCTTGACGCGGGATTTCAGAGGAGCAGAAGTGCTGACAAAACAGGTTTTGGTGATTTCTGCTTACTTTCAACCTGTGAAACGGACACGCAGTCCCATTGTATTGCACCTTTTTGGGGCTCGCTCTGTATCTGACTGCACCAAAAGTTTAAATCTTCCTGGGGCTTCTGCTTAACGCTGACAAGGTACACGTCAGCATCAGCGTTATTCCCGACACGTCCATTCCACGCTGAGGGGCCTGAAAACCAGGAGTGGTTGGCTTTCTCCATCAGTTTTTAGGCTTTTGAAAATCCTTCCCTTCTCTGCTCCCACATGCAGAAAACACAGAGGTGGTTTTTCCTCAACAGAACAACACCACAAGGTTTAAAATGCCCTTTTAGTGTCCCCGTTTGTCTTTCCTGGTGCAAACGCTCAGTTCTCGCATCTCTGTCTGTCTCCTTCTTGCAGTGATAGCACCCAACTCCTCTCCTTCGTGTTTTGTAGCTGCTCTTCTACCACAATCCCTTTTTCAAGAGACATTAGCCCAGCGTCCTCTGGACGTGCCTGCAAAGTGCTGTGGGAAGAAAGCTCCAGCTGCATTCCCGCTGGGCCTCAAGATGAAGGAAGGCCACAAGAGAAGACGACCTGAGGCTCAGCTGGCAGTAGGAGCCCTTTTCATTGCCATAAATGGAGGGAAAATTGTGTCTTCATCTGCATAGGGGCACAAATTTGGGGTACAAAATGCTGGTTTTGGTGCCTGATGGGCACTAACAGGGCAGAAACAGCCCCAGTTCCCTGACAGCGGCCAGCAGCTGGCTGCCCAAGCCCATGTACATCCTGCAGCTGCTTTTCATAGAATCATAGAAATGGTTATGGTTGGAAGGGACCTTCAAAGCCCACCCAGTCCAACCCCCCTGCAAGGAGCAGGGATGTCTCCAACCAGATCAGGTTGCTCAGAGCCCCGGCCAACCTGGCCTGGAATGTTTCCAGGGATGGGGCATCCACCACCTCTCTGGTGTGTTCCACCACCCACAGCGTAAAACATTTCTTCCTAATATCCAATCTGAGTCTGCTTCCTTCTATTTTGAAAATGTTACCCCTTGTCCTGTCACACCAGGCCCTACTGAACAGCCTCTCCCCATCTTTCTTGCAGCCCCCTTTAGGCACTGGAAGGCTGCTCTAAGGTCTCCCCGGAGCTTCCTCTTCTCCAGGCTGAACAGCCCCAGCTCTCTCAGCCTGGCCTCACAGCAGAGGTGCTCCAGCCCTCTCATCATCTGCATGGCCTCCTCTGGACTCGCTTCAACAGGTCCATGTCCTTCTGATGTTGGGGGCTCCAGAACTGGACACAGTGCTGCAGGTGGGGTCTCACCAGGGCAGAGCAGAGGGGCAGAATCACCTCCCTCGACCTGCTGGCCACGCTCCTCTTGATGCAGCCCAGGATGCGGTTGGCCTTCTGGGCTCCAAGGGTGCATTGCTGGCTCATGTTGAGCTTCTCATCCACCAGCACTCCCAAGTCCTTCTCCTCAGGGCTGCTCTCAATCCATTCCCCGCCCAGCCTGGATTTGTGCCTGGGATTGCCATGACCCAGGTGCAGGACCTTGCACTTGGCCTGGTTGAACTTCATGAGGTTGGCACGGGCCCACCTCTCCAGCCTGTCAAGGTTCCTCTGGATGGCATCCCTCCCTTCCAGCGTGTCAACGGCACCACACAGCTTGGTGTCATCGGCGAACTTGCTGAGGGTGCACTCTATCCCACTGTCCATGTCGCCGACAAAGATGTTGAACAGGGCTCGCCCAGCACAGACCCCTGAGGGACGTCACTTGTCACCGGTCTCCACATGGACATTGAGCCGTTGACCACCACTCTCTGAGTGTGGCCATCCAGCCAACTCCTTATCCACCGAGTGGTCCATCCATCAAACCCATGTCTCTCTAGTTTAGAGAGAAGGATGTCATCTGGGAGAGTGTCAAAAGCTTTGCACAAGTCCAGGTAGATGATATCCGTTGCCCGTCCCTTGTCCACCGATGCTGTCACCCTGTCACAGAAGGCCACCAAATTGGTCAGGCATGATCTGCCCTTTGTGCAGCCATGTTGGCTGTCACCAACCACCTCCTTGCTCTCCATGTGCCTTAGCATGGTTTCCAGGAGAATCTGCTCCATGACCTTGCCAGGCACAGAGGTGAGGCTGACCAGCCTGTAGTTGCCTGGGTCTTCCTTGTTCCCTTTTTTAAAAATTGGGGTTATGTTCCCTCTTTTCCAGTCATGGGGGACCTCACCAGACCGCCACGACTTCTCAAATACGACAGTCAGTGGCTTGGCAACTTCATCCGCCAGTTCCCCGAGGACCCGCAGATGCATCTCATTGGGTCCCATGGACTTGTGCACCTTTAGGTTCCTCAGATGATCCCGAATCTGCTCTTCCAGTACAGTGCATGGTTTGTTATCCTCCCAGTCCCTACTTGTGCCTTCCACAGCTTGGGTAGTGGGACAAGATCCCTTATCTGTGAAGACTGAGGCAAAAAAGTCATTGAGTACCTCAGCCTTCTCCATGTCCCGGGTAACCAGGACACCAGTTTCCTTCCAGAGGGGGCCTACATTCTCCTTGGACCTTCTTTTGTCCCTGACATACCTATAGAAGCCTTTCTTCTTGTTTTTGACATCCCTGGCCAGATTAAATTCCATCAGGGCTTTAGCCTTCCTCACCCGATCCCTGGCCACTCGCGAAGCCTCTTTGTAGTCCTCCCAGGCTACCTGTCCCCACTTCCACCCTCTGTAGGCTTCCTTCTTTACTTTCAGTTGGTCCAGGATCTCCTTGCTCATCCACGCCGGCCTCCTGGCCTTTTTGCCCAACTTGTTCTTCGTTGGGATGCACCTCTGCTGAGCTTGGAGGAGGTGCTCCTTGAATACGGTCCTGGGCCCCTCTTACCTCCAGGGCCGCCTGACATGGCACTTGGCCCATCAGGTCGCTGAAGAGGCTGAAGTCTGCCCTCTTGAAGTCTAGGGCTGAGAGCTTGCCATGTAGTTTCCTTGCTGCCCCATGGATCTTGAACTCCACCGTGTCGTGGTCACTGCAGCCAAGGCTGTCCTTCAGTTTCACATCCCTGACCAGTCCCTCCCTGTTGGTGAGCACAAGGTCGAGCATGGCACCCCTCCTTGTTGGCACCCCACCTTGTCGGCTCCTCTATCGCCTGCAGGAGGAAGTTGTCGTCCACGCATTCCAGGAACCTCCTGGACTGCCTGTGCCCTGCCGTGTTGTCTCTCCAACAGATGTCAGGGTGGTTGAAGTCTCCCATGAGGACCAGGGCCTGTGACCGTGAGGCTGCTCCTATCTGCCTATAGAGCACCTCGTCTGCTCTGTCCTCCTGGCCAGGCGGCCTGGAACAGACCCCCACCGTAACGTCCCCTGTCCGTCCCCGTCCTCTAATCTTGACCCATAAGCTGTCAGCTCCTCCTCCATCCCCAGGCGGAGCTCCACGCACTCCAGCCAGTTTCTGACGTAGAGAGCGACACCCCCTCCTCGTCTCCCCTTCCTGTCCTTTCTAAAAAGCCTATACCCCTCCATGCTGACGCTCCAGTCATATGAGTCATCCCACCACGTCTCCGTGATGCCAACGAGGTCGTAGCCCTGCTTGTGTGCAAGCATCTCCAGCTCTTCCTGTTTATTCCCCATGCTGCGTGCGTTGGTATAGAGACACTTCAGCTGGGCCCCCGACAAAGTCGACCTGCTGGCTGGAGCTACAGGGGTTCTGTTGGACCACAGTTTAGGTTTATTTGCACCTACCTGCGATCCTTCCTCAGCTTCTGGACCCTCGGTGCTGGCACTGGCGCCATGCTGACAGCAGTGGGCTGAACTGTGCTCCCCCTCCCCCAGCAACACCAGTTTAAAGCCCTCCGGACGAGCCTGGCAAGTCTTTGTCCAAGCACACTCTTCCCCCTCTTGGTTAGGTGCACGCCATCCGCCCCTCGCAGCCCGGGCTTCTCAAAGCACGCCCCGTGGTCTGGATACCCACAGCCCTGGCTGCAGCACCACTCCCTGAGCCACGAGCTGACCTGCCAGATACGTCTGGCCCTTTCAGGTCCCTGCCCTTCGACCGGGAGGATTGATGAGAATACCACCTGCGCCCCAGAGCCTTTGACTGTTGAACCCAGAGCCCTGAAATCCCTTTTGATGTTTCTCAGGCTGCTGCCGGCTGTGTCGCTGGCCCCCACATGAAACACCAGCAGTGGATAACTGTCTGTGGGCCATATGAGGCTAGGTATTCTCTCGGTGACGCCCCCGATACGAGCCCCCGGGAGACAGCACACCTCCCAAGAGAGCGCATCGGGGTGGCAGATGGGTGCCTCCGTACCTGTCAGGAGGGAGTCACCCACTAACACCACTTGTCTCTTTTTCTTGGTAGCGCTAGTTATTACACGAGCCGGGCGCGCTACCTCGCACGGCTCCCGTGCCTCCCCCGAGGTGCTGGGTCTTACTTCTTCAGTCTGCAGAGCAGCAAAGCGGTTCTGCAGGGGCACCTCGGGGTTCTGGAGAAGCTGCTTTCTCCTGCTGCCCCTTGCCTTTGCAAGCTTCCATTCCTCAGTGTCTTCTGCCTGCTTGCTAATGTCGTGTGTCAGTGCGGGGGGGGTTGATTGGTTCACAGGGTGCTGCGGTTCCAGTGCAGACTGTGCTTGGAACCAAGCGTCCAGCTCCCTCTCAGCCTCCCTGATGTCCCGCAGCCTCCTGACCGCCTCCTGCAGCTCAGCCCCTGCCGCAGGAGCTGCTCCACCTAGGCACACCTTCTGCAGCCAGGGCTGCCGCCTGCCCCTGCCCTGGGAGTAGGGTCCAGGCACTGCCTGCAGCCCGAGCTCTGCACCGCAGCCTCCCCCCTCGGCTGCTCCGTCGGCAGCGGGACGCTAACTGTAAATAAGGCTTTATAGAACGGAAAATCCCCGAGACCGTGATGGGGAAAGAAAGGGCCAGGCAGCGAGGGGTGTGTGGGGTTTGCCCACCCTCGGTGCCGCGCACCCCCTGCCCGCCCGAGCACAGAAACATTTATTAGCACCATCTTAAAAAAAAATATATATATTAGACGCCAGTTTCCCGGAGGTTCTTGTCACAATCAGTAGCGGCACCGGAAACAGCAGCAGAACTGAAGTCAAGTCCAGGTGTTGCTGAAAGTCCCCCCTTGCCCTGCAGGTGTCCCGCTGGGACCTGCTGGGTGAGTCCTGTCCCCACCTCCAATGCCACCACCCTAGGGGACAATGGGGTCTTACAGCTCCCACTGATCCTTGGTCACTTGGCCTTTCTCTCTTTTTTTGCCTTTTGGGCTCATTTTTAAGATGAACTGATGTCCAGGGCTGGAAAAGCCCTTTGTGCCCTTGTCCTCCAGCCCGCACGGGTGTCCCTGGCCCCTGTCCTGCCAGCATTGCATGGGCTGGGCAGAGAAAATAATTAAAAAAATGAAATAAATTTTAAATTTTTTTTCTTCTGTAATTCAGTGTAGGGAGTGCCCCTGGCCCAGGGGTACCTGGCTGCTGAACTTGGAGGGGGGTCTTGGAGGTGGCTCAGAGGCTGCAGCAGTGCAGGGGGGGTCCTGCCGGGTAGGAGCCTGTCCCGCAAAGTCACCCAAAAGCAGCCAAAAATCTCCTGGAGGGACAGTGCAAACAGCAGAACATTGCCAGCTGCTAAGCCAGGCAGGACGCGGCAGCGCAGCACCCCCAGCCTCAAAAACACCCGTGAGAGGGAATGGCTGCTCTTCTGACACCCTGAGCCGAGCCAGCCGCCGTCCCTGGGCTCCCTGAGCTCCCTCTTGCACCCAAACCTCACCCCAGCCACAGCGAGACTGCAGCCTCCCTCAGAAGCAACTACGCACGCTGCCGTCCACGCAAAGCTGCAGAGGCTTTTAAAATTTTCAGTGAGCATCTAAAAGTTAAAACAAAGGTCAATGGATCTGGAGGATTTTTTTTCCCCAGAAGCACCTCTTGTCTGCAGAGAAGGCAGCAAAGGGAAGCTTGGCTGTGGTGGAGCCGCACTGGGCTCAGCCCACTGCCGCCCAGGAGCCACAGCTCAGAAGAGGAGGATCTGCTTCGAGGATGTGAAGGGCCTCATGGCGGCCTCCAGCGCCGCCTTGTAATCCTGGAGCGGGACCTCAGTGCAGGCCGGCGCGGTGAGCTGGCCCCTCCGGATGAGCTGGTACAAGGCGTCCATCATGCTGGCCAGGCGCTCCTGGTCTGCAAGGGAAGGAGGGAGCTCTCACCACCGCGCGTGCCGAGCCTGCGCCGGGGCATCCATCCCTGGGCAAATACCCGCCTGAGGCTGTACAGCGTCCCAGGGACACCAAGGTGCGATGTGCTCCCAGCTCGGGCACGCAGGATGGGGCAAAAACCCCTGGTGTGGTGGCACGTCACAGTCCATGCCTGAGCCACACCACCCAGCGCCTGCGTTTCAGCCGCCTGACGACTATCAGCACTCATGACTCACGTAAGAGCAAAGAGGATGGCACCCGTGTGGCGGTTTGGCACCTGTTCCCGTGTCGACCCACCGCGCCGGTGCTATCCCTCAGCACCCATCCAACTCACCCTGCGCGTGGTCCTTCCTCCACTGGGTAATCCAGAAGCCGCGCAGCCGCACGTCCTGGAAGATGAATGCGCTCTGTGGAGAGAGGGAGCCGCACAGCTAGGTGAGACCCGTGTGTCCCCTCCCAGTGTGACAGCGGCGGAAGGTGGCAATGGGGACCCTCACGCCTTTGTTAGTGCTCTCATTTGTGAGTCAGCCTTGAGGGGATGGGGACATCCACAGTGGAGCACACGGGATGTGCCCCGAGGGAAATCAAGAGCGTCTCCAGCACTCACCACAGGCACCATCACGGGCTGCTTTGCCATGCCCCCGTAGGTGACCATGGTTCCTTTGGGCCTGGAAGAGGGAGCAGGTATTCAGTGACTGGTGCCCAACAAGCAGCTCTGACCTTAAAACCTCTCCCTCTGCCGTACCCAACCCCACCGCTTGCACTAAAGCTCCCCCAGCTATCCCTCAGATTCCGCTTTCCAGAGCCCCCCTCTCATTCCCACGCACCATCAGCCGAATTTGCAGCAAAATACACCAGTCACACCTGGCCAGGACCTGGTGACCTTCATAACTGGACCTCAGCTGCCTCCAGCCACCAGCAGCGTTTGAGACACACAGCGATGATGGGTTAACTTTAAATCACTGCTGTTTCCCAAAACCAGTTCTTCTCCACTCATCTCCCCTTTCCAAAACTTCAGTGATGACCAACATCAGCTAAAAACATCTCCAGCCACCCCTTGCACTTGAGGGCTCTGGAGCAAGACCCTCTGGTGCTGGCTGCTGTTCCCGCGCCCAAGCCACCGCCCAGCCAAACTTACTGCAGATGCCGCAGCATGTCCGTAGTGCTTTTGCCTCCGACGCAGTTCAGGGCGAGTCTAGGCTTCGGGATGCCCTGCAAGAGTTTATTGAGAACGTTCCCAAATTTTAGGGCTCTTTTTGAGGATGGGACCGTGGTTCTTGAGGTGGCAACTGGCTTAAACTTGACATTTACCTGGGGGCAGCTAAGAGTCGTAGAGCTAAAAATCTATGACCTGGCCCTTGCAGTAGCAGCAAAAGCCCTCAGCTTCTGGGGGTAAATCCTCATCTAGAGAGAGATTTGTCCTTCCCATGATCCCTGCACATTGCCCTGCAGCGGTGAACAGCAGGGACTGGATGGTCTCTCCAGTGGGATCAACATTGAGGTACCTTAAATAAATCTTTCATCTCTGGCTTTCTCAGCATCTCCTCTGTGATGACATGGTCTGCACCCAGGGCCATCAACCTCTCCACCAGCTTTGGGAGATCAGGTCTAGGGGAATAAAAAAAAAAAAAAAGAAAAAGGACCTTATAAACTGGAAAGCAAAGTGTCATCTTCTCCTCCGTCCTGTGCAGACGTAGCTCGGGGACAACAGGGCAGAAGCTGGAGGACACCTTGGAGGAGCAAACAGGGTGCAGGCTGAACCACAGGAGAAAATCTCAGGTTGGACCAGCAGGACAACCAGATCTTGCTACCAAACTTGTCCGACCTGCCAGCCTCCAGCCCATGCCGAGGGCAGCTCCTGCCCCGCAGGAGATCATCTCTCCTCCCAGGGGACTCACCTGTCCCTCACCACGTTGATGCTCTTGATGCCAGAGGCTTTGGCGATCTGGATAACAGCCTGGCCCACGCCACTGTTGGCGGCGTTCTGGATGATGGAGTCACCTGGATATAAATCAATCCAGATTTTCATGGCAGAAGCGATCAGCAAATCCACCCGGATTTCTTTCCGCCCGGCAAAGCCGTACCCGGCGCCAGGGTCTCGAAGTCGGTCAGCATGCGGTATGCCGTGCAAGGGTTGACACTCAGGGTGGCGGCGCACAGCATCGGGATGTCGCTGGGCACCTTCAGCAGCAGCTTCTCGAGGAACACCCCCTGCGTCCGCCACGTCCCTGGGGTACCGGTGGCATCGCAGGCAGCGCGGGCAGAGTGGCAGGAAGGTGGGCAAGGAAAGGAAAACATTATGAGACCTCAACTCACGCCGTAGCCTTAACCCTGGCTGCGGCAGCATCGCTACGCCATGCACCGTCTAAATCCCGGAGAGTGAATTATGAAACATTCTTCTCTATGGATACAGCCAAAATACTGTGAGAGGCAGGGATGGATCCCCTGCTGCCTGCTGAGATTTATCATCCAGCAAAGTCTTAATCATTTCCCAGAAGGACAATGGGACTGGGGCTCCCTGGGCACAGGGAGTGTGCAGAGCTAATGGAAATACTCCCCAGCCCAAGGACGAGCCCATACATTCAAAGTCAATTTAGTCAGATTACTCCTTCTATAGTTACATGTGATTTAACCCCCTATCACCCAGTTACTTTTTTTTTCTTAATGTTGAAAAATATCACATTTGGATCTTAACCAGATAGCCTTCCTTCTCCCATTAAGCGAAAAAGCCTTTTAAGAAGAAATAGCAAAGAACAAGCTGTTAAGCTAAAACAGAACCAACAATTTTTCTGGCCATTGGCATTTCAGAGGAGCACGAGAAACGTTTGTCAGAAAATAAATCCCCATCCTTTCCCATCAGAGCAGTATTAAGGAGAAAACTGTAACGAGATATGACCATGACCTTGCACAGGTCAGACGCTTTACCCCGGGTCTTTAAGGAATCTCTAAGCAGATGTGACAAAACGCGGTTGCTTCCAGAGAAGCACCGATTGCTGCCATGCTTTATGATGCTGCAGAAGCCCCATGAAGGGGTGACGCTACAGAAAAGTAGATTATTTCTATATTCAAGTTTAGCAAAAGCAATGGCATGGCTACCACTCCTCTTGCACGTGCTTTGGGTTTTGCATTGCATGTGTCCCCTTCCCCGGAGACTCCCGTCCTTCCCTGGAGCCTCCCTGCACCTGCAGAGGATGAGCAGCATCGCTGCTGCGGCTGGGGATCAGGTACTGAGCTCGCTTTAAAAAGAGATACATGAAAAATAAAAATACGTGGCAGGAGGAGTAAAACTGAAACCAAACAGGTACAAAATGAAGATGCCTTTGTGCAGCTCCAGTGGTTATCCCGATGCTTCTTCTCTGAGACGATCCCGCTCATTATATTTATGATGAGGCTAATATGGCTCTAAATGGGTTCCAGCCACCGCTTCCCTCGCCTGGAACATTCTTTAATGGAGCTTTTTATTTTTTTTTCCATTTTAAGTCACATCTGATTAGATGTAATTGCTGTAAGCGGAAGGGGCATGTGGCTCTGCCCACACCCAGCAAGACGGTGCTTTGGAGAGGAGTGGTTCTGCTCCAGGGCCCCCAAAATCCCTGCACCAGCCTCCGAAGCATCGGTTCAGACAGGGGCATGACCACAAGTTTGCTCTCCGTGCAGACCTGGGCAGCTCCTGGCAGGCACGAGCATCCCAAAAATCCCCCGGGAAAACGTTTTCCAGGTGGGGGATGTGCAGGAGGACCTTGCTGGTGAGCTAGGATCCAGCAGTGCCACGGGTCATGGCGCCAAGGATGCTGGGGTACGCAGGCACTCACCGAGGCCAGTGCTCGCCGGGATGACCCAGTCCCCGGGTTTCAGAGCCGTCACGCGCCGCCCCACCTCCAGCACTTCCCCAACACCTTCGTTCCCTCCCACGGTGGGCAGCGAGGAGAGGAGGGCGTAGGTCCCTGTCGGGAAGGTGGAGATGAGCTGCAGAGCCCGTCATACCCCGAATCTGCCAATTCCAGAAGCAGGCTCCAAACCCTTCGAGACATCCCACCAGGAACATCTCAAGGAGAATGAATATGCAAAAACGATGCAGCCAGCACATTACCTTGGATCATATTGATGTCAGCGGGATTGATGGGGGCCGCCAACATTTTAACATGGACATCAGAGTCCCCCAGCTCAGCCACCTTGAGGTCCTTCAGTCTGAACAGGGAGACACGAAGGAAAAGCACGTTAGTACAGGCTTGGCCGATGCCTTCCGCACCTTGGTTTAAGCTGGAAAGAGACGCCCATACCACACATGCAACGCAACAGGCTTAAGATCAACATCGCCATATTCCCCACCTCACCCAAACTGCTGTAGCCTGGTCTCCTCCAGCAAAGAAACCCAACATCCAACTTGGACAACCTCATCAAGACCCCTCTGCTTCCCAGCCTGTCCCCAGGGAGCAGCGGGTAGCGATGCCCATATCCATCCCTAAACCTCATGCCCTTAGCCGGGGGCAGAAGCAAATCCTGAACAGTCCTTGCACAGAAAAAAGCCCCTCCAAGAGGGATGACGTCCCCAAGCCCTTTGCCACAAGACATTTAAAAAGGAAAGAAGATGCTCTTACAGTGAGGGAAGAGCGAGGCTGAGTCATTTAGCTCATCTCCCTCCCACAAACGCATCCTCCAGGCGTGCACGGCCCCAGGGGAGCCACAGTACAAAACTTGTGGGATACCTTGGTTCTTGTGAGGGGAGGGAAAAGCTCCTCCAGAAAACCCAGCAGCACCATGACAGAGACCATGAGGAAAGAGGAACGGGGGGCTCGGTGACCGCCTGACCCAAACCCACCCAGCTGTGCCAATTTGCAAGACGAAGGCAATTCTAACCACACGTGAACGAGCCGGGGGCTCTGCAAAGGCTGCCAGTTTTAAGGGCGGTTATTTGCTGCAATTACATGCTGCTAAGTATGCGTCAGTAGGAACGATACACTGAATTTCTCTTCGTGGCATGGCCCAATGTGCTCCAGTACTGGTTTTGGGTGTGGGTATCAAGCTCCAGCTCTCGCTTTCGGCAGCAGTCACCCACAGCACGCACCTTTGCTGAGCATCCTTGCTACACGGGTGCATCCCCCCACACGGAAACCCTCCCTCTGCATCGCGCAAACCGCCCCTGCCGCCACCCCGGCTGCCCCGTCCCTGCACACCCATCACAGGGGCGGGTGTCTGGCTTTTGCAAGTGTTTTCCTCTCCTAATTAACAATTAGGATGATGAGACGTGAGGGAGGCTCCTAGGAGGGTCCAAAAACCTCACTAGGAGAGCCTGTCATCAGCGAGGTGCAGGATATGGCCCTGCAGCTGCTGGGCACAACCAAGAGTCCTGACTTTGGTGGATTTTGCACAAAACCACGCATTTTTTGGCAAGGTTAGGAATTACGAAGCCACGTGCATGTCCTGGATAGGCAGGAGGCAGAAGCGGCTGCCGTGCAAACCGCCCGCCAGAACCAGCAGGTTGAAGTCAGCTCCTTGCAAACACGCTTCAAAGTGAACTGCAGGGCTTCCGCAGGAAAACACAGTGGCTCCATCCTGCTTAAGGTTTAAAAATATTAAAAATAAAATAAAAATCTGCATTCCAAGATGCAAGGACCCATCTGGAGGCAGCGCTGCTGATGGGCACCTGTGCCTCCGACTCCTCGGCCCCCAGTAATGCCATCTCTTAATTTGCTGTTAGAGAGCAAATTAAATAATTCTGGGGTTTGCTCATGTCCAACTGATTGAGATCCCTTTGTTTTTCTCAGAGGAGGTTAAATATTGAGGTTAAAGATAATACCATGTAGTGTCTCTGCACAGCATCAGTCCTGTGCCAGCACCTTGGGCACGAACTCACCGCTCAGATTTCCATCCCATTAAAAAAACAAGTTTCTATTAGACAGATGGACAATTTTTTGATGGGAGGCTCCTAAAAGCCAACCACCCACCAAACTCCCACGTCACCAAGCAACACAACGCTCACTAATCTTAACAAATTCAGCAGGTTACGTAAAAAAGTCGCTGTTTCAAGTGGCTGGGGGGTTTACATCTCATCCTTACTTCAGCCTTATGAAAACTTGGATATTTTCAGAAATCTGTGAAAAAGAGAAGTCGTGAGGCATAAGACCGGCCTTGCACAAGCGATGGGGCAAGGGCAGCAAATCTCAGGAGCTGTCAGTGGTGACAAGCACCGCTGCACAATTAAATGGTCATGAGAAAAAGCATCATCCATCCCCAAAAACTCGCCGGAGGTTGTGTCTGGATGCACCCGGATAACGTATTGGCACCTCCTGCACTTCTGGGGGTGACCTGCGCTCGTTCAGCCGGGGCAGCAAGTCCTCGCGGCTTCCTCCCTTGGAAAAAAAAAAAAGAGGCATAAAATCCACCAAAATGTGACTTCTGCGGCTTTTTGGCCATTTTAGAAGGCAAATCCTGCCCTGCTATCGAGTACCAGCCGCTGTCCCCAAAAACGCTCGCGATGCTGACGCCCACGCCGCCGGCATGGTCCTGTAACGAGGACCTCAAAGAGAAACCCCCATCAATGCAATGCAACTGAGGACGGAGCCGGGGTGCAGCGATGCCGAGGGCCTGGACCTCCCCATCGTACCCCAAATTAAGCAAGAACGGGTTTCCTGGGAAAAAACATGTGGTTTTAAGGCAAACGGGACGAGCGGCAGCAGGCGGGTGGGGAACGGGGAGGCAACAGGCAATAGCGGGATGGGGAAATGGGGGCACCCCCAGGGTTCCCCGGAGCACTCGGGAGCCCCCGAACACCCTTGCACTGCCTGGGGGTCCCACAGGGAGCTGCACCCAGCTTTTGCCCCTACCCCACTCCTGCACCCCCCACTGGACAATGCACCCCCGTATCCCCCCCCACATACTTGCACCCCCCTGCAATGCACCCCTATTTTTGGCCCCATCCTATACCTGCATGCCGCACTGCAATGCACCCCTATTTTTGCCCACACTCCACTATAGCCCCCACCCGCACCCCCATTTCTGCACCCCCCACCGCAGTGCTCCTCACTATACCCCCTCACCTGCACCCCCACCCCATTCCTGAACCCCTATTTTTGCCCCACCCCATTGCAACGCACCCCACTACAGCCCCCCGACCTGCACCCCCGCTCCTGCACCCCCTGCAGTGCCCCCCAGCTTCGCCCTCCCGCTCCTGCACCCCCCACGCAATGCGCCCCACTCCAGGCCCCTCCCTTTCACCCCCTCATTCCTGCACCCCCTGCAGTGCCCCCCACTCCCCCCCCTTACTGGACGACGGCCGGGGGGTCCCCGTGCCGCTCATAGAGCAGCCCCCGCGGGGGGGGCCCAGCCGCGCACGAGCGCGCCCGCACGGAAAGGGTCCGCGCCCCGCGCAGCACCCGCGCTGCCGCCCGCTGCATTTCGGCTCCCTTCGGCTCCGTCCGTCACGGTTCGGCTCCGCTCGGCTCGGTTCGGCTCCCTTCGGCTCCGTCCGTCACGGTTCGGCTCCGCTCGGCTCGGTTCGGCTCCCTTCGGCTCCGTCCGTCACGGTTCGGCTCCGCTCGGCTCGGTTCGGCTCCCTTCGGCTCCGTCCGTCACGGTTCGGCTCCGCTCGGCTCGGTTCGGCTCCCTTCGGCTCCGTCCGTCACGGTTCGGCTCCGCTCGGCTCGGTTCGGCTCGGTTCGTCACCGCTCGGTTGAGCCCGGCGAGGCCCCAGTGACGTCACGAGGGCGGCCCCGCCCACGCCCGGTCGGCCCCGCCCCCGTTCCCCTTAAGGCGGCTCGGCCACCCGTGCGATGAGCTGGCGCGGTCTCTGCGGGGCGGCTCGGGGGAATCTCCTGGGGGGGGGGGGGGGGGGGGGGGGCGGGAGCGGGAGCGGGAGGCGTCTCTGTTTCGGTGCTGGTTTATCCCAAAACGTTGGTAAAAACCGTGCCAGTACCAACGCGGGGAAGCTGACACCAGCTCCCTGCGCTGACCCATGCCAGCGCAGAGGGCTCGGTGATGGGCACAGGAGCCCAGCAGTGGGGTCCTTGGTGCATGCGATGAGCTGTTTCGGGGAGAACGGCCCCTTTTGTGTGCTTTGTTAGCCCACGGCTTCCAGCCACCCTGGAGGGACGTTTGTGCTTGCCACAGGCAGGGAAAGCTGCGTGGCGAATGTTCCTCGGGTGATTGTTTAAAACAACAGATGCCTGACTCGAGTGGTGAGAAAAAAAATCGTCATAATTTAATTCAATATTTTGTATAATTATCTTGAAGGAAAGGTCTCATTTATTCTTCCAATTAAAAGTGATCAGATCAGAGGGAAGGAAGAGGAGCAGCGGTGCCTGCCTGACTGACCCACCTGCCACAGCAGAGCAAACAGCGAATTTTAAAAATAATTTGTTCTTTCCTGTAGAGGTTGGACTTCTCGGACTGGGTGGCATCACCTGTAAATCCGGCTGCTTTCCCTTCCCGATTGATATTTTTTTTTAAGAAAAAAAGGAAAATTTTTTTTTGGGGGGGTGAATTCACGTGAGTGGAAGGTCTGAGGTGAAGGACAAGTCCAGGTTTGGAAAAAAATCCTGAGGATTGCTGAGGTGCTGATGAGGATTTTCCTGCCTCCCTGCTTTTCTCGGGTCGGATTTGCGGCTGCAAAGGGGTGGGCGGAGGAGAGGGAAAATGAACTTTTCTCACTGATTTCTTCTGTTACGAGAAATTCTGGCGTCGCTTGTAACAGGAGCGGGTGTAAAAGCCTTCAGACCCCCGCGGGATTTGCCGGTTCGCTGTTGCTGACAAACGTACGCGCAATCGCCCCGCGCTCACCGAGCGGTTTTTTGCCCGAGTTGGCAGCGCCTCCGTTGGTTTGGCGTGGGTGGTGGGCAAGGCTGGATTCGCTCCCTACTGATGGGTGCCCCATCCGTGCAGTGAGTTTGAACGGCCTCAGAGCAATCTGTGCCGCTGCTGACGGCAGAGCCAGAGGGTAAAATAGGCTTTTCCCGTATCCTGGAAGCATCTTTGCTGCCGGGGAGGAACGGCCCTTGGGAGGCTGAGCGGGGTGTGCGGCCGTCTCTGGCATGGCTGGACACTACACCAGCGTTTTAATCACAGCAATAAAATAACAGGATTTTAATCCGACGAGCCTGTGCGCTGGGAGACGCAGGTGCCCAAGCTCCGCACCGCGTGGCAAAGGGTTAATAACTAATTACGGCAGGAAAATGAGATGCCTTTCCATACCCCTCCAAACGTATGCGCTCGCAAATCGGGGCTGGCAGACAATTTATGATTATTTTGTTAATGTTTCTCCTGTAACAAGCACAATTTCCTGGTGATTAATGACTCCTTCATCTCCTGAAATTGCGTTTTTTTGGGGGCTTTTTTTTAGGAGAGATGCATGAAAATCCACTTTGCAGTGGAGGGTTTAGGAGTCGGTGTGGAGAGGACAAAGCGGAGACAATTCCTGAGCACGAGGTGCCGTGGGGAAGGGGCGATGCTCTCCGCTCCCCTCTGCCTTAAAACCCCGTTATTGATAACGAGCTGTGATTATCATGGCCATCAGTTAATTTGAGGTTTTCATTCCTGTTCAAGGCTGGAAAGCAGAAGTGCTGCCCTTGAGCTGGGTTTATTCTCGCAGACATGGAGACCCCCTGACCCGGTGCCCAGGGCGATGTGGGGATGGGTGGGAGTGAGCACCCACGAGAGCTGGGTGACACCAGGGTGACACCAGGGTGACACTTGCTGTGATTTTATCCCTAAAACCTCGAGACCGGTGGAGGACAGAGAATTTCTCCACTGATTTACAAGGCAGAGCCCAGCGACCCCGGAGTCCCGTGTGCGCTGCGATGCCTCCAGCTGCCCCGGCCCTTAATCGAGTGGATGTGGAATTATTAATTAACTGCTTACAAGATTGAAGCGCTTTCTAATTATGGAGAATAATAATCTATTGCCTTTTCCCTTTTTGGCAGAGACAGGGAAAGTGTGTCTGCTTCTCTTAGGAATAATTAGGAAAGCTGAGGTGGGAGCGCTTCCCTCAGAGGGGGTTTTCTTTGGGGGGATGCTCGGTGCTGCATCTGGCTGTGGTCCAGGCTCTACCGGCCCACCTGGAGACCCAGCACCCCTGCAGGTGTTTTAGGTGGGGATGCTGGGCTGGGATCCCGGAGCTGGGACACACCGAGACGACAAGGCTTGTAAAAGGATCTGCGAAAGGATTCCCTTTTCCAGGCGGAGGAAGGGATGCTCAGGAGCATCCCATGGGAGCAGGTGGTCGTGCCACTGTCTCGTCCTCCTCCTACGTCTGTCGTGGGGTCCTAGGCCCACTCCCGTCCTCACCACCTGGTTTTTATGACGCTCAGGAACAGCTCAGCTCGTATTTTCCCATTTTGAGCCCCGTTTACCCCAAACCCAGCAGTGCTGGCGGAGCCCCATCGTTCTGACGTTGATCACCTTTTTGTTAGCCATGCCTGAATCTTCAGATAAAGAATACATTGTGTTAAAGAGCCACTTTAAATAATCCCCGGGTCATCCTTCATTTAACACCTCTGACAGTGCTGGGCAATCCCATAAACTCTATTGAACCTTTCACCTAAAAAATTTTCCCCAACGCTCCCAGCTTGGGGCAGGTGCGACTGGATGCCCAAGGAGGCTTTATTTTATTTTATTAAGCACACTGATGGCTTCTTCTTACCCCTCTAATTTTTTTTATCCCCCTTTAAATTGTTTCATTTTCAGATAATTAAAAAAAAAATATAGAGAAAGAAACGCAACATTCGGCAGCTGAGGGAGAATGGATGGGTTCTGATTCTCTGCCAGTGAGATGAACAAGGAGGCTTCGTCTCGAGCCGTAAATAAGGGAGGAGAGGGAGATGCTGAGAGGATCCAGCTGTGCCGCTGCCCGCTAGCTCTGCCTGTGAGCGGTGTAACCCGGGGCCATCGTCCTTGCTCGGTCCTTGCTGCTGCTTTTCCTGTCGCTGTTTATTCCCGTGCTGCTCGTGTTTGGGCTGGGTGGCGGAATTGGCTCATCCCTGGACTCACAGTGGGGATTAATTGAAAAAATTGTCATGTTGAGGCATCTTTCCAGCTTGGGGCAGGGCAGGAGCTGGTCCTCCCCGGGTGGGTGTTTGGGGGTTGATGCCGAATCGAGGTTTTCATCCAGCCGGGCAGAGGAGGGTCATGGCCAGGGGGGTGAGACGCTGCTTTAGGGACCCGTGTCACTGTGATGGCACCCAAAGGTGTCACCCCTGCGTGTCTTTGCACCCCTTTCCGTACCGTCCCCACGTCAGGTGGAGCAGGGGACATCTCTTGAGATATCTTTAAAAGATGTTCAGGTGAAGAAAGGCATCAAATCAGCACCTTTTATCCTTCTTAAACTGTATTTTAGCTTTTTTTTCCTCCCCTCCAGCTCTAGGTCCCAATACGTTCCCATTCTGCTCCCATCAACTACAGACCTGAAATATCTCCAACCGTTGCAGGAAACCGTGAGCGTGAGCTGCCTTGTTTGGGAAAAGAATTGATTGATCTCTGGGTTTTGCTGGTTCAAAAGCCGGTTGGTTTTGTTCTTTCCTGTTCGGCTCAAACGCTTGACAAGCTCTTTTTGTTGGAAACTGCCGAGCGCATCCTTTCTCTGACGGGGTTTGGAAAACCACCAAACCGAAGCTGCTGATGCTCAGGGAACAAACAAGGGAGAGGAGAGCTGACCCTCCCCACATACATAAAACTGCATAAAATAAAAACAAACAAGCTGTAAAAACAAATAAAAATAATAGTAAATAAATAGTGGATACAATATTGTTCCCTGCTTTCCTTTCAGTTGGATTTTAAGTGATCGGGGAAGACTGGTTGCACACCCGTCTCCGTGCTCAGGCTCCAGCCTGTCAGCACCGAGAGACGATTATGAGAAATTTGAGCAATATCCAAACCCTAGGTCTGAAAATAAATGGCTTTTATGGTTTTGGATGTGATCAGAGACTCAAAACGCCCCAGCTGATTTACACCCCCCCTCAAAAAAAATCCCCCCAAGGTGATACCAGAGGAGAGGGCATGGAGAGTTTAGTGTAGATCTGCTTGATTTTCCTGCCTTTATTTGTCTGGTTTTTTTTTTTTTAAATCAAAGAAATTTTATTGCGAGGTTCAGGGATGGGCAAATCCACGCTGCTGAGATGGCAGCTGCTCTGCGTTAAGCGCTGAGCAGACAGACAGTGCATGGTGCTCTGGAATATTTTTGGGTTGAAAGTGGTTTGTAAAAATCCCAGGAGCAAATGTGATGCTCCCGGACAGCTCTGGAAGAGGGGAAGGGACGGACTCTGCCCCTTGTGTCCCCCCGAAAGGGGATTTTTAGCTGTTTTGCGTGACACTGCTGGCGGGTGCTGGGGTTAGGACGGCAGGGGAGCGCAGAGCTATTCCCCGCTTCACCCACACCATCGCAGATGTTGAAAAAAGAGACAAAACGAACCCAAAGTGAGATAAATAAGCCAAAATCAGGGTGGCACAGAGGAGACGTCGCAGTGTGCCCGGAGGTGACACTGATGGGGCCGGTCCCTGATGAGCCCCCGCGGCTGTCACGCTCCGTGGTGGAGAGAAGCGGGAGGTTTAGCGGGGTGGCAGAGGGCAACGAGCGTAGCCCTGGTGCCAGTGCTGGGATTTTACATTTTGAAGAGAAACTGCTGCTTGGGACCCTTCCCTGCCAGCCCAGGAGGGAGGACCTGAGGTTTTTGCATCCTTCTAATGAAACCTCTTTAAAATGTTGCTGGGGGGATGTGGGGGCAAGGGGAGCTGGTCTGGGGGCTACTGGCTGCTTTGCTGGCTCCAGAGCATGTCCCGCGCGGGCTGGGATGCTGCCATGGGCCGTGCCGGCAGTTTTGGCTGCAAATTGGAGGAGATTGCATGCAGCTCATGGGAAAAGCAGGGGTAGGTTGAGAAAGCTCCTTCTGAGGTGCAGACCAATGCTTCTCCTTGGAATCAGTGGCCGGGGTGGAAAAATAGCCATTTTCTGGATGAATTTGGTCTTCAAACTCAGCCACGCATCGGGCATCTGTGAGGCTGCACCACTGAGCGCTTGCAAAAATGCCATCAGAGCAGCACCCGGGTGAGGATTTAGCTCTGGGCTTCCCAGTTCCCCATGGAGAAAGCCCAGCACCCTTGGAGCACAAACCAGGAGAGGCGGGTTGGCGAGGAGTCGGGTCTCAAATAACATCTTCTAACATCTAACATTTTCCCGGCTATTTCCTCCGGGAAATCTTGTTCATTCGTTGCATTGAACAGGAGTAGGGAGGTTTATTTGGACAAAGACGTAGAAGTTATTTCATCCTTTCAAGCTGTGATAACTCATCTAATAGCCCCATTATATCCGGCCACGGCACCGCGTCGGGCGTCTGACCGCTCGGGGCTGGACGGACGGGGAGGAGAGCGGCGGATGAGATAATCTATTTTGTCTGTTAAGGAAGAAAAAGGATTTTTGGCATTAGTAAAAGGCAGGTGATTTGAGAAAATAGCAGGGACTTATTAGAGATAAAGGACTGGATGGGGGTGTAATAGGTCGAGGTATAGAAAAAGAAAGAGGGGGATGCAGGGGGAAGAGACTGATGTAAAGGGAAAGTGGGGGGGGAGGAGAAGGTGAAAATTTAGGGGGTGAAATTGCTTAAATTTCAGTGCAGGCTGCTGGGGGTCTTGTCCCTGCAGCTCTGCAAGAGGCGTTTGCTGCAGGGAAGGCATCGCTGGGAGCGATGACCGGGGAGGTGAGGACCGGTCCAGCACCCTGTGGGATTACTGGGGAAAAGTGGGGAATTATTGTGCTGGCAGCAAAATGTGGTACGCTGAAGACAAGCTACAAATGAAAGGGTTTTGGTGTGGAAAGGCCCGGTCAGCGTGGAGGTGCTCGCCCAGCTGGGTGAGGCCGGTGGGAGCTGCAGGTCCATCCCGTGGGTGCTGGGGTAAAGGCTCGGGGCAGCACCTCTCCCTTGATCCACCTTTTTGCAGAGATAATGGATAAAAAAAAATAATAATCCTCCCTAATGTACTGTTGACTCTTAAGAGATTCCAAGCCCCAAACCTCAGCTTTTTACCCCCAACCTGGTGGAACCCAAGAGGCATGGTGGCGTTTGAGGCTGCTGTCACCAAACACCTCGGAGCTGCAAACATTTTTCCTTTGGAAGGGAGGGACAGTTCCAGTCGAGACCATTTGCAGTCACAGCAAGGCCTATATTTTTCCTGCGAATGACTGTACTTGAGGAGTGATTACTTCATTTTAACTCAATTTCTCCTGCAAGGCACTCGGGGGCTGATGGCAGCGGGGAGACGGGGCAGGGGAAGGGATAGGGGGGCTGCAGGCTCGTTCTGCGGGGTGCTGAGCGTTTGTTGCCCCCCAGCCCCTCGGCTCTCGCTCAGGGTGGAAGGAGATGCTCGAGGAGGGATTGGGGTGGGATTTGCACGCCAGGACTGGGATGGAGCTTGGTCCTGTTGGGTGGTCTCCGGCTTCATCCCGGTAGCTGTACGGAGCAGTGCTGTCCGTCCGTCTGTCCTTCCTTCCTCCCTGCTTCCCTGCTTTCCCTTTGTCCCTCCTTTCTTCCCTCCATGCAGGACTGGCGCCATGCTGTGCAGGATGAGTGCTGTGCTGTGCCACCCCCAAAAGCATCCCTGTGCCCCTGCCTGGACCCCTGGCCCTGCCGTGGCAGTGCTGCGAGGTCGGGTCACCCCCTCAGCCTGGGGAGGCAGTGACAGACCTCTCCGCCAGATTTTCCTCCCTTTCAGATCTGTTACACAAATGGGATTTGAGCTGGATGTGCTGGAAGGGGAACTGTCCTCACCACAGCCTCATGAGCAATTCCTGCTTGTCCCTGAACCCCGAATGCATCCCCTCTGTGCATGCATACATCCCATCCATGCATGCACACAGCCCCTCCACGCATCCTCTCCGTGCATCCCCTTCACGCATCCATACATCCACTCCATGCATCCCCTCCATGCGCGCAACATACATCCCATCCATATGCACACAGCCTCTCCATGCGTCACCTCCATGCATGCGTACATCCCGTGCATACATCTGATGCATACATCCCCTCCATGCGTGTCCATCCCATCCATGCATCCCCTCCGTGCATGCATACATGTCCTCCATGCATCCCTGCCATGAATGCAAACGTCCCATGCACACACCCCCTCCATGCACCCCTTCTGCGCAGCCAGCAGCATCCCCATCCCGGGGGGCTCCTCCAAGCTTCTTCCCCAGAGGAAGCAGCCCCCCGGGAGCTGGTGGCCGCCCATGGCACCCTGCGCTGGGCCAGCGCCAGCCCTTCACCGGGAACAAGGCGCCTTTGTGGAGCCCGCGTCTCCCTCTGGCTCCTCTCGTGCAAAATTTGGCCTGCGTCCCCGTGACGGGTGGCGGGTCCAGGGTGCGTTAAGGATCCTGGTTAAGTGGCGCGGATGTATTCCCAAATGAATCCCAGAGCTCCCCCGGGGAGGTTGTGGCGGGGATTTTGGTTTGGGCTGTGACGGAGTGGGATGGTGACCCGCCGGGGAACGGGGGACAGTTTTGTTGTGCCATGCCAGAGGCAAAAAACCACCCCTTCCCGTTTCGGTTTGCACAGCAATTGGTTTAGAAACACAATTTTGGTGTTTAAAAGGCCCACATTGCTCAAAGAGGCTTGTGTGGCTTAAAAGCTTTGTGTTTGCTTTCCCCAAAATCCTGGAAGTATCCTGCTTCCGCTTGGCATCAGCTGCATTTCCCCCCCAAACTGGGATGTTTCAGTTCATCTGCTGGAAAAACCCCAGCCCTGTACCCCCGCCCAGACTGTCCCCGGCTCGTCCCTCAGCTGCCGCGTGACCCGGGCCCTCTTCCCGGCAGGATTTTGGGGAGGCTTTTCCCTTCGGTGCGTGAAAATGCCTTGACTCCCCGGTTTCTTCAGGATGGAATGGGGACCAGGAGAGGGGCGGCTGGATCCTGCGACCCCCCCGGGGGCGCGGGGGGACCCTGCAGAGCCAGCGCCGTGCCAGCCCTCTCCTGCCTTTGCTGTTGCACATCTAAGCGGCTTAATTCCTTTACCGGGCGTTACTTTAACGGGCTTTCAGCGGCACTGGGAGAGGATTTGTCAGGATCGCTCCGTGTTCAGTGCAGGGCAACGCGCTGCCGGTGGCGGCTGGTGATGGGGCTGCATTGGCACCCAGCGGGGGGCTGGCGTGGTTCGGAGGGAGGTGTCTGTCACCCTCTTCTTGCACCCCTAAATGGTCCTGGGTGCCGGTGGCGAGGGTGTGACGTGTCAGCTTTGAGGCCTGGTGAGTGCCACCGTGGTGCAGTCCCTGGATCAGTGCAATGTCCCCAGGGCTGTGCCGTGTCCCCAGGGCTGTGCCGTGTCCCCATGCAGTGTCCCCATGCAGTGTCCCCATGCAGTGTCCCCTGGCTGTCAGCAGAGCCACCCGTTGCCAGCAGATTCCTTTGCTCCACTTGCACCAACTCCGGGGCTCTGGGTAGGGGACACGACGCCCACGCAGCCATGGGGACAGGACTGTCCCCGGAACAGGACCACGCTCACCCAACACCCCTACAACCCCTACCCTGCAGCCTTCCTCCCCTCCTCCTCCTCCTCCTTCCCGCGGGGACGAAGGCCCTGCGAAACAGGCTGGTATTTTTAGCTCCGATGTAGCCGGTGCATCCCAGGTTTTCCACGTGTGGTAAATTCCGCCATCCTCCCATCCTAGGGAGTGCCCGCCATGATTTACTCGGCAAAAAGCTCTTCAGCTCCCGGGAATCATTCATCTTTGAAACAAAGACGCAACGACGCGGCCAGACCTGGCATTAAAACCGCGGCAGCGACGGCCTTGCTTCATTGCCGTGAGCGCTGTTGGGGCGCCTTGCCGCTCCCGCTGTACCCCAGGAACCGGTTCTGGGGGTGGGTTTTCCTCCCCAGTTCTCCCGCCAAGCATTTTCTGTTTCGCCAAAATAAATAATCCAGCCTGACGTGGAGAAGCGGCCTGGCAGTATCCCCGGGGCCAAGCTGAACCTGGACAAAGATTTTGGCACTGGTGGGTGGCATCATCCCACTTCCAGAGCTGGGAGCTTCCCAGTGGATTCACGGGGCTCAGCGACACCCAGGTGCCATCCCCCGTGTCCCCCGTGTGCCCCTGCCGCGTCCCCCTGTTCTCGCAGGACGAGGCTGCATTGTCATGGGGTGCTGCCGATGCCAGGGCTTCTCCCTGCGCGATTTGGGGTAAAAAGTCCCAATGTTGTGCAGGATTATTCCCTTCACCTTCCAAATTTTCAACTGCCCAAGCGGTTTCCCAGCCCGGAGTGGCAGCCAGGGCTGGGTGACCCAAGCACGGATCTCGCTGGAAAGCTGGTGTAAAGGTGTCCCCATCCCCCTCGCCTCCTCGACCCAAACCTTTGGAAAAACATTTTCTTCCAGAACTGGGGCCGGAGAGGATGTCGCTGAACAAGGCGCCTTTCATCCCGGCTGGCACCGCTGGCAGGGGCACGCAGGGGCTGCCAGTGCTTCGTGTCACCTCCCGCGTCCCGTGGCCGCAACAGGGCTGGAGGTTTTGCTTTTTTTACACCATTTTGTGTTTTTCTCCTTTCAGCTCGCTCTGGGTTCCGTCTTGCACCTCCCTCTCTCCTTCCCACCCCAGGGGACGGTGGCTTCGCTGGGTGTCACCGGGGTCCCCTGTGCCACTGCCCCCCCCGTCCATGTTACCATGTCACTGTCCAGCCGGAGAAATCCCCACGTCTCCGGGACGGACCGGGGTGGGGGGTGTTTGGGGTGTGAGGACCCCCCAAAGTTGGCAGGAGCCTTTGTCCCCAGTGCTCAGCCCACGGGGACCACGGGCATAGCCCATGGGTGCTGGGGGTTGGAGACCCCCACCCCGAGGGGCTGGGGGCACCTGCCAGCCCTCCCCAGGGTGGGTGTCACCCCCCCTCCCCTTCACTCAGCTGCGTGAGTGGCAGGGACCCCACGCAGGGTGCCGCTGCACTCACCCCACCCGCAGCCCCCCCGGCCCCCACCCCAATCACCCCCTGCCCAGCCGCCCCCCTGCCCCCGCTCTGCAGCTGGGACCCCCCAGGATCCACTCCGGCTTGGTGGGGACCCCCCCCACCCCTGAGCTTTGGGGACACCCCGTCCCTAGCTGGGGACCCTTCTGCAGCCAGGCAACCGCTGCAACCGGGGACCCCCCTCAAACCTTGCACCCCCTTATAACCAGGGACCCCCCACTTTCCTCCCACAGCCGGGGACCCCGAGATGTGCACCTCCCTGCAATCGGGGACTCCTGTGCAACTGGGGACCCCCCTGTGCAACCGGGGACCACCCTGTAACTGGGGACCCCTGTGCAGCCCCCCGCAGCCCCCGGGACACCCCCCCCCAATTCCCCACCGCCGGCGGGGGCAGAGCTGGGGCTGCGTGTGCGCGCGGCGGCCGGCAGGGGGCGCCCCCAGCCCGCCCGCGGCGGCGGCGGCGGCGGCGGGCCCCGCGCGGCGCTGACGTCAGGGCGGAGCGAGCCGCCGCCGCGCGGCCGCCGGTATTTGAGGCGCGGGGCGGGCGCGCGTGCCCCGCCGCGCCGGAACCGCGGGCCCGTAGGCGGCGGCCCCGGCCCCGGCCCCTCCGCCCGCCCCCGCCCCGGCCGCACCATGCGAAGCGCCCGGGCGCTGCTGCTCGCCCTCGCCCTGCGGGTCTGCGCGCTGGACACCGAGGCGCCTGCCGGTAGGAACGGAGCGGGGGGGGCACCGGGGAGGGGGGGGCTTGTGAGGGGGGTGGGGGGTCCCGCTTGCTCGGTGCGCGCTTGCGAACTCGGGGCGCGCTCCCCAGCGGTGGGGCGAAGCGGGGTGGGGGGGAGCCGTCGAGTTGCGGAGCGGAGGCGAGCCCACCCACCCCGGCGGCCTCCGCTCGCTCCCCGGGCACCGGGGCGACATCCAGCCCCTCCTGCGCCCTCCCCTCCCCTCCCGCGAAGGAAAACTTCGCCCCGGTGCCGGCGGGGCTCCGCTCGCAGGGGGAGCCCGGCCGGGGCGGGGCGCGGGGCGGCCCCGGGGGAGCGGCGGGGTCCGGGTCGTTATTTGCCCGGCCCGGGGGGGTGCCGGGGGTGGGGGGTCACCCAGAGTGCCGGGGGGATTTGGGGACCCTTCGGGAGGAACAGGTGGCAGCCGAGGCCGCTCTCCCGTTGCAGCCTCCCCTGGCTCTCACAGGGATATAATTAGAGTTTTACCAAAGCGCGATCGATATATTTGTTTATTTTAAATTAAATTTAATTTTTTTTTCTTTCTCCGTTCCTCTGAGCACTTTGGCATTGACTCCCCCCACGGGGGGAAGGAGCGTGGCGGGACCCTGCGAGCGGGGGCAGGGGGACACACACACACACCCCACCGCTTTAGAAAGCAGGAACGGGGCTTGGGTGCCCGAGGCGGGTGGATTTGGGGCTCCCGAGGCGCTACCAGGGACTGCGAGGGCTTTTTGCAGGGGAAACTGAGGCACGGGGGAGAAGGGAGCCGGTGCCTTGCTCCAGGAGGACCCCAGTGCGGCAGCTCTTGGTGATGCTCTGTGCATTAAGGTGTTTTTTTGCCTGGTTATTTTTTTTTTCCCCTTTAAAACAAAGCAGCTCACCAGCATGCAGTCCCTATGTTGGTGCATTGTTTCTATGTTTTTTTTGGGGGGAATAGTGGCTTTTCTCCAGAAATTATACGTAGGGACACCCATCAGCAGAAAGCAAAATAAGGCTGACCCATGCCTTATGGGAGAGGGGGAATGATGGCTGGGGGAAAATGAAGCAGCCGCGGCTCTCCACAGCTCACCCAAGGCGGAGGAGGTGGGAGGGAATGAGCTTACATTTTGCTGGGGCAGCTGGAGGGGGAAAAGTTGTGTGCTGGGGTGGGGGAGATGCTGATCCGTGCACGGAGCAGCCCTGTGCTTCAGGGCAGAGCAAGGAGGCCAAAGGGAAACTGAGACGCGTGGCTGGTGAGGGGCTTCGAGTCCTCTGCTGGAGGAAGGGGCTTCTGCACTCCCCTGGGTGCTGGGGAGAGGGGATCTTGAGCTGTGCTGCTTCCCAGTCCTGGGGCGTGCGTCTTTCTCTGACAGCCAGCTCGGCTGAGCGGCAGCAGCAGCCTGTGAGGGACTGGAGGGCTGTAGTGGGGACCTGCACCCGGTGCTGCTGGGAGGGCTCTGGGGGGAGGCTCCCCCTCCCAAGCAAGCCCTTTCCCTTCCGTGGGCTTCCTTCCCTGCAAGATGGCATTTGTGAAGGGCAGGATCGAGATTGCTCCTGGTGTAAACCTGGAGCGTGTTTACTCCGGCGCTTCCCCTGGTACATGTAGAGCAGGCTCAGCTCTGTGATGCAGCCGGAAGCGCTGTGCGAGGCAAGGGGTCTGCTTCCAGCCCCTGGGTCTGTCGCCCTTGCCACCGGCTGCTTTTTACATGAATCCCGATGTTTGCTCCTGCTGATGCGGTTTGGCTGGCTGTGGGGACATTAGCTGGCTGCAGGGACGTTGCCTGGCTCATCCCTGTGGGACTTGGGGCTGCACAGCAGGCAGGGCTGGTAAAAAATATTTAAGCCATCTGCACGTGCTCCGTTGTCACCAGAGACTCTGAAGCCAGTTATGGGGAGGACTAGCTGCTTGTCTCTGTGGATATTTGGAAGACAGGTGGTTTTCTTGCTGTTCCTCTGCGAAGAAGGTTTGTAGCGTGATCCTTTTCATGAGTGGGGAAACTGAGGCACAGCATGCCTGCGGCCGGCTACCTCGGTGAGCGAGTGACTGAGCTGGGAGAGAAGCGGGATGCTGTGGTCACAGCCTCCCCACCGGCTTGGGATGCTCTTTGCTCCTTCCCAGAGTGTACAAACTTTTGCAATGCATTAAGATTTCGTAGTGACTAAGCTGTCCGTGCCTGTCTGCGTTGTGCTTCTCATGGAGGAGGCCAGCGCGGTGTTGAAAGGTGCTTGCTGACCCTCCAAACCGAGCAGTCCCTTCTGCTCTTGTGGTGTCAGCTGGCTGTGATGGGGACCTGTGAGTTGTCACCCGTGTGATTTTTTTCTGGCCCGCCTTACATCTCTGGGGTCTTTGCAATGAAAACAAAGCCTTTCCCTTGCTAAAAGCCTCTGGCTGGGAGCAGGCTGGCTCTCGGGGCAGTGGATTTTGCAGGCTCAGCTCTCTTCCTCCTCCTCCCTGCTAGCAAAGGGTGCTGCTCTGCTCCTGTGTTGCACCCGTGCACCTGGAAACTTCAGTGATAAGTTGGGGGTGTGCCCCAACCTGTGTCTCCCCCAGCTCCCAGGCTGTTTTCCGACGGATGTGCGCTGGGGACGTGTCTGTGGCTGCTGGCACTGCGTGGCACTCCTGCACTAATTATGCAGAAGCTGTTTGCACTTGGTTTTGACTGCGTGAGCAGCAATTAAGCAAATAAAATATTTGGGTTTGCAGCTTCCACTTAGGAACTTGGTGCTGCTGGGGTGCCTTGGACTGGGGTTGGTGGCATCGCTGGTGGCACTGGGAATGGTCTGGGGGGCAGCTGTGGGGGGGTGGTTGCTGGTTTTGTTGGATTGATCCTGTTGCTGGAGGCCAGGCTGGGACCCCCCGAGGGTCCTGTCACCCCCCAGACAGCCCTGGCAGGAGGTGGCACGGGTGACCCCGACCCTGTGGCGGTTGTGTTGCTTTGATTGAATGAATGGGAACTGCTGAGCAGACGCCGTCCCCGGGGCTGGGATTGGGGTCACGGAGCGGAACAAATCCGCTTGGCGTCCCCCCGGCCGTTAACTGCAGCATCTTCAATGGTGGGGGTCATGGAAGGATGCTGCGGGGGATGCTGTGTTTAGGGGTGCTTGGAGAAGGTGGGGAGAGGGATGCTGGGGGGTTAGGAGTGAGGGGCTGTCCCCAGGTGCTTCTGGCAGCCCCCTGCCCCAGCCCTGGGGTGCTGGGGATGGGATCAGTGTTATGTGCTCTCTGGGTGCTTGGGTGCAGCTCCTGCTCTTCCCAGTGTTTATTTCCCTCCACCTGGCTGGTGATAGGCTCTCCCATGCCAGGGCATTTTTTTTTTTCTCCCCACCCCACCTTCACCAAGCACATAAAGTGTAATGCTTTTGCACATTTTCCTTGTCAGCTTGTTTCGGGCTTGGATTTCTTTTCTCCCCTCCCTGTTCAACTGTGCCAAGGAAGAGTTTTTTTCTCTTGCCTGCTCCTACGTATTGTGTTTTTAATGCCCTGGGAGCACCATCGCCTTTCCCAGAGCCCCAGGCAGTACAAACACCCCCGAGACCCGTGCCCCGGGACGCTCCTGCTCCCAAGCCCTTTGCTCTCCAGTGTCCCCATGGAGCGTGGTGGATCTTCACTGCCCGTGAGGGTGAAGCAGAATTTAGGGATGCTCCGAGTGATGCTTATGCTCCTGGATGGACCCATCCCTTTGGCTCTGTGTCTGCAGCTGGAGGGTGCCAACGCCTGTTTTTCCTTCCTACCAAGACTTGCAGTTGTATTTGCATCGGTTTTGCCCTCTTCTCCTTTCTCCAAAACTCCTGTCTCGTGTTGCTCCTCTGAGTGCTCGGACCTGCCATGGCCTCGAACGGGGATGCTGGTGAGTCACCTCCTGGCCCGAACTGCACATATTTCCCTTTGTTATCCAAACTGAGACAAACCAGCCCCATTCCAGCTTCCCTGGGAGCTTTCCCGGAGCAAAGCCCAGCAGGATCAGGGCCCCTGGGAGAGCAGAGACAAAGGCAGATGCTTGTTGGTGGTTGACCCCCGCCCTGGCAGTGACAACCTCCCTGCTGCCTGTTGGTGTTTATTTTCCCCCTGACTGCACCTGGGATGGAGCTTTTTCACCGCACGTGCCCTGTCGCCCCGTCCTTGCTCTGCACTGGGGCTGAGAGCCCTGAGCAGCCAGAAACACCCTGTAAAATACCAAACAAACAAACAAAAACCTGAAAACCTTAAAAGCTTCTCCTGGCTGCAGTCCCAGAGAGTCACCGCTTTGCTTTCGGCAGTGCTGCGAGGGTTAAGCGCGACGGGCTGGCAGGGAGGCAGGTAAATCCCTGCGGCATGCTCGGAGCTGGGACGTGGCACAGGCTCTGGAGAGCCTTATCGACACAGCCCTGCCATCTGCCTGCTTAAACCTCCATAAATAAGCCTTTTAATAATCTATTATTAACATGCACTGTAATTGTCTTATTAGACATGTCTGGGAACCTTTCGTTCCTGCGTGATTAAATGTCAGGATTCCCAAACCTCCTCCTCTGCTCCCTGATGGTGGCTTGGGATTTGCTTTGCAGCTTTCCTTGGAACCTGCTCTCCTGTCCCAGGCTGGGGACCACCCCCACTTCTACTTGGGAAACTGAGGCTTTCCCCTCCGGACAAGGAGAATTCCCAGCAATTAGTCCCCTGGAGCTAATTGTCTCGTCGTTGGCAGCCTTAAAATAAATATGTCCTGGAGATGGAGCTTTTCCTTTCCGCTGCAGGCGGCCTGGCAGAAGCTGCTGCTGATTTTCCCTGCGCCGGGATGGATGCGGGTGGGTGGTGGGGGCGGGGGGGTGCCATTCTTTGGTGCCCTGGCTTTCCCTGGCTGCAGAGGTCCTGGGGACACGGGACCTGCTCTTCCTGGCTAGATGAAGGGCATCTCTGGGGAGGAAGGCGAGGAGGAGGAGAGGTGTGGAGCTGGCAAGTGCTGGAGGGACTTCCCTGCGTGTTCCCTGAGCCATTTCCTTTCCTGGCGCTGGGAGTGGCTGCTTCTACACCCTCTGCCTGGATCGAAAGCCAAAGTCCAGCTCTGCTCCAGCTGCTGGAAAGCAGAGCCAGAGCCCCTGCCTGCCTCCTGCCCATGGGGACAGCCGCAGCCCCCCGAGCTGCTGCTGTCACGCGGGGCTTGTGCATCAGCTGCCCTTTTGAGCTGTTTTTTTTTTGGTTTTTTGTTTTTTTTTTAATTGACTGTTATTCCTGCTTACGGGGCAGTCATTAGCTGCAGCTTGTTCCATGGCTGCTGTCATGCTCTGCTGGGTCCTGCCAGGGGTTTGCAGCACCCGCCTGTGCCCAGGTGCTGGTGGAGGGGGGACACATGTCCTGGGGTAGCCCATGGGTTTCCTATGGCTTTAAGGGTTTAATCAGGCTTTGCACCCTGATTTCTCCTGCCCAGAGAGTGAATCCAAGTGTGGCTCGTGGCAGCTGCATGCACTGTGAGCCAGGATGGGGCTGTCCCTGTGTACCTCTCCGAAACCCCCAGTCTGGGTGCTGGTGCTCTGCTTGCTGCAGGAGCAGGACACAGAGCTGCCTGGGGGACCCCTCTGCCTGCCCAGCCCTGGGAGGGGATGGAGGATGGAGAGCCCCCCCATCCTGGGCAGAAATGCAGTGGGGATGCACCCCCATCACAGCGTGCGCACAGCATTGCACCCTCGCTGCAGCTGGGCGGTGTCAACGTGTTGCAGTCAGAGCAACTCTGACTGCAACACAATGATGGCGGAGGGTTCAACAGTGGAGATTTTAAAACCTGGGCAGCAAGTCCAGGCAGATCTGCCTGAGGATGCTGTCACCTCTGAAGCCCTTTCCCTGCTGCTGGCAGCCCACCTGTGGGGACAAGGACCTGTTGTGGGGCATATTTTTGTCATACACCATTTTTTTGCTTGGTTTTTTTTTTAAGTTTGGTTTGAAAAATATTGGAGAATTGCCCACAACGGGGTGGTTGTGCTGGTGCAGACCTCTTCGGCTCCCTGCGGCTGCAGCCCTCCTTTGGCTGCACGGGGCTGGCAGAGGATCCATCTCTCCCTGTGCTGGGTGCTGGGCTCTGCCCTGGTGCGGCACCCAGCGGGTGCTGGGGACCCTCTTGGTCTGGGATATCCCGCTGGGGAGCCCTTCGTGAGTCACTAAACTGCTTTGATGTCCTGGACACCCCCCCCCCCATGGATCAGATCTTTCTTGACATCGTTAAGTTAATCAGAGTTGTGGCTGTGATGCAGCAGCCGGCTGGCGTGAGATGCTCTGAGCTCTCCCAGGACAGGACGAGGGGACACCGATGACCTGATGTGTCTTAATGAGGCCACTGTCCCCGCAGCCGTGCTCCGTGTCTGCAGATGACCACGTGTGGAGATGGGCCCTGGCAGCCCCGTGGCATCCGAGCCTCGTGCGCTGCTTTGTGCCGGAGACCGTCAGCCCAATTAGCCCAGCTGAGGAGCCAGAGTGCTCCAGTCCAGTGTGCTTCACCCCACAACCGGACCATCAGCTGCTGGCTGGGCAGCTGGATGTCACTGGGAGGCAAGCAGCGGCTGCTGTGGAGAGGAGGTGGAGCGCTTGCTGCAGCCCAGCCGCTCCCCTGGTGTGGGGGCTTGGCTCTGGGCTGCTGCCCGGGGGTCTTCCCACTGTCTGACGGGAGACAGTGGCAATGGCTTTTCCTGAAGGGATTGGAGCATTGCGGCTGCTCACTTATGGAGGTGAAGGTGGGTGGAGGGATGGACGATGAACAAACTGCATTCCCTTGCCTCGGTGGTTTTGTAAGTGTCTGTGGAGCTGCTCCAGTTTGGGGGATGTGCAGGGCTCCTTGGGGTGCAGCCCCCTCCCTGTCCCGTGCTGCACGGCCTCGGTGCCTCAATTCCCCCTCGAACCTTGAGCAGTGATGGCGGAGGGTTCAACAGTGGGGATTTTAAAACCTGGGCCGCAAGTCCAGGTGGATCTGCCCGAGGATGCTGTCACCTCCGAAGCCCTTTCCCTGCTGCTGGCAGCCCACCCGTGGGGACAAGGACCTGTCGTGGGGCAGGGCGACCCCACGCACCCTCCTATGCCAGGTCCCGGGTCATGCAATGCTACCAACCCTGCGGCAGGGCAGAGGCGCGTTAATGCCCTGTGTAATTAGCAGAATAAATGCTGTTCATGTAATCACTAGGTACTGCAATCTGGCTAATTAGCAGAGGTGGGTCACCCACTGAAACACTTCGTTATGTGTTTTTGGTGGTGATGGGGCACCCGATGGAGGCGGGTGCCAGAGCTTGCCAGCGTGTTTTTGGGGAAGGAGCCAACTCGGTGGTGAGTTTTGGAGGCTGCCCCAGTGCCGTGGGCCTCTCCCCTTGGGGATGGGGAGATGTTAGCTGATGCCCAGCCAGGTCTTTTCCCAAGGACTCTCCCTGTGCTGTTTGTTTTTTTGTTTTTTTTTTTTTTTTTTTTTACTGTATTTTCAGCTGTCTGCTGAGTGATAACATCCCATTGATTTTCCACAGCCAGCAATCAGCTTGCTGTCCTTTGATTGTAACGATATCAAACTAAAGCAGCGCATGTCTGTGCTGGGCTATTTCTTTTTTTTATTAGCTTTTAGTCCCTGACCAGTGCATGCACTGGGATGGGCTGAGGATGGTGCAGGCCAGCCTTGCTGCGGGGCTGGGCGCAGCTCCGGGACGCAGCACTGGGGCACAGTGGGAGCGCAGTGGCTTGGCCAAACTGTCTGCCCAGAGCCAAGGCTGCAAGCGGGGTCCCAGCTGGGGAGTGGTGGGACACCTCGTCATGGGCGGCTGTGGGATGGAGGGTGGGAGATGCTTGTGCTGGGGTGGGGGTGAGGCAGCGATTGCATCCCAGTCTGCAGGAGCAAGAAAAAAAAAAAAAGTTGGGGAAGGAAATGCCAGGAATGAGGGTTTGGGTGACTGAAATGTAGTGGTGGCAGCGGGGGGGACGGTTAGAGGAGTGGGGTACGCTGTGATGGGAGCTGGTGGGTGTGATTTTGGGGAGACTGAAGGGAGTGCCAGCCCCACTGCCCAGTGATGCTCGCTGCTTGGCGGCCATTTTCCTTTCCCTGGAGCTGCATGGAGGGTCCTGAGCCTTCCTATGGGGGGGCGTGGCGCGGGTGGGTGCTGCATCCCAGGGGCTGGCTGGAAACCCAGCCTCGGGGTTTCCCTGGGCTTGCAGGGAGGGTGAGGCCTTGCCCTGCCTGATGCAGTGGAGTCGGGGGGGACAGACCCCAGCAGGGTGGGGGCAGAGGGAGGGCAGGGGGTTTGTGGTGCTGCTGCGGAGCTGGGGAGTGGATCCCCATGTGGGAACAACGAGGGACAAAGGAAGGAGTCGAGATGAGTGGATGCACCACTGCTCTCCCCGCTGCCATCGCTGTCTGTGGATCCATCCTGCACCTCGCTGTCGGCCGCGAGTTCAGCTTTTGTGACTGAACTCAAGGTTTTGCTTTTGGGCATGTGGGTTCAGACCCATCTGTGCACTGACTCTGCCAGGTCTCAGCAGTGCGGTGGCACTGTCATGTCCTTGCTGCTCCTGCCTGTTCGTTCTCAGAGCTGGGGAGGGGCAGGGGTGGTGCCTGCCTGCCTCTCAGCTGAGCTTTTGTAGAGCCTATGGAAATGAAGGGAGCGGGATGGACTTTGAGCAGCTTTCCAGAAAAAAAAAGGGAAATTTGTTGTATTTTTTGTTTGTTTGTTTTTTGACTGTTTGCAAAGCAAACCTGTCTTTGCAGCTGGTGCTGCCAGCGATGGAAGGGACGTATTAAAAGCAATAAACTCTTGAGGAAGGGCATCTGCAGGCTCCTGTGACTCTGGATTTACAACACGCTGTCCCTAAACGCCAGCTGCTCTTATACCAAACGTCTGCATGGGTGCTTGCATCCGGGGCACCCGAGGAAATGACCTACCTGGTTAAAATAGACTAACGCCTGGGAGCACTGGGTGACACTGCGATGCTGGTGGAGACCCCCAGATGAGTTTGCTGGCGCTGATGGTGTTTACCCCATCCTCAGGGATGGATGGATGCCTGAGAGCTGCACTGACCACGGATGGCTGAGCCCAACTCAGGGACTGGTGCAAACACGCCTGCTGATGGGTTTTGGGGGCTTGATTAGCTGTATCCCCACTGTTGCCTGGCTGAAGGGTGCCTGGCTCGGTCTGGCATGCTCAAATGCGTGACGTGACTCCCTGGCCCTGACATGCCTTTTGATTCCTCCCGCGGAGGCTTGTGCTGGTGGCTGTAGCCTCCCAGCAGATCCTGTCCGTCCCCCCCGTTGAACAGCACAGGGTTGAGCTGAGCCCATGCCCCCCTGGCGCCGGCAGCCGGGCCCGTGTGTGATTGATTTGCGCACGTCAGCCGTATCGCCACCTTTAAACCTCGGTGTCAGTCTTCCCATGTTGCTCTTCCTGGCTCTCCTGGTGCAACAGGAGGAGGAGGATGTCGACCTGGATTTGCATTGCACTGAGATGTGCTCCTGCTCTGCAGTGACGTTCCTCTCTGCTCCTCTTCCTCTCATTTCTCTTATTTCCTATTTTTTTTTGTGGATGCTGGGCATGGTGGGGACCATGCGGTCCCGTCACTGGCTGGTTTTGTCATGTGAGGGCTCTTTGGCAATGCAAGCAGCTCCGTTCGTTGCTTTGAAAGGCCATAAATAACCCGACTGAGCTGCCTCCCCAAGGCCCCGTCAGCGCTGACACACTCTCCGTCACAGGAGGATTAGCCCACCGGCCTGCGTTCCCGCATCCGTCACTGCGGAGAGGTGGTACCTGGAGGGCGAGAGGCTGGAGGAGTGGAAGACTGAGGGTTTCCCCCATCTTTATCCCTTGCAAAATGGAATTGGTTTAGAAAACTTCCTATGATTTCTGCAGCTGGAGCTGATATCAGAGCCTCGGTGATGCTGCTGCTGTGTCCTGGGGCAGCTGAACTCTGCCAGTGGAGCACCTCTGTGTCCGGGGGGTTCCCAAAAAGCAACGTTTCACTCTCGAGGTCACGGTCCTGGTTTCTTTGGGGTCATGGGTGCGTGGGATGGGTACCCTTTGGCAGGACTGTGAGGACCTGATGGTAATAAAGGAGCCAGGGAGAGAAGTTAGTGTGTTTTTCCCCCCCCTCACTTTTTTCCATTTTTTTAGTTTATGTTCCTCTCTTCCCCCCCCCGCCCCCTGAAGGTGCCAGGTGGCTCCATGGCCTGGGAGCTGTAATTGCATAGTGAGCAATCGACAATGGCAGGATGGAGGTTTCCAAAGGCCTTCCTTGTTTTTTCTTCCTATGGAGTCAAAGAGGCAGCTCTGACTATGTTAATTAAGTGATGGTTCATTATTAAAGCGCAGGTTAGTGGCCTCCTGACTGGGGAGCCTGAGGGTGTTCCTGGGTTTAAATAATGGAGGAACGGTGCTGGTCCTTCCCTGGAGAGGGAATCCAGGATCCAGGTGCTGTGCAGGGACGGCACTTGGGTGGGGTGTTAAATACACGCGTCTGCTCTGGCTGTGGGGCCGAAACCTCCCGGCTGGTGCCCCCCAGCACCACTGCAAACCAGCTGGGGAGCTGCAATGCCTCCTTGTGCCCGCATCCGGGGGGATGCAGCACCCTGGTCCCAGTGTTGCTGCTCCCTCCCCGGGAGCTGCTTTTGGGGAGTGGGAGGGAAGGGATGTGCCCCAGGGAAGGACTCCGACTGGCAAGATTAATTATTCCTCTTTGCTTTTAAATGGATCTTCGTGATACGGTGATGCACGGCGCGTGTGGTCCTTGCCCAAGCGTGAGCCAGCCCCGAGGCACTGCGACCCCTTCAGAGCTGTGTTTTCCCAGTGGCATTTGCTCTCCCCGGGCTCGGGGATACCTGTAACCGCTCTGCATCTCCCAGTTCCCCTCCTTGTCGCAGTGCCTGGGGTTCCTCGGAGGCTCCCAGGGCCGGAGATGGGGATGGGGCTGGGCGCTCGCTGTGGGAGGTTTAACGCCTCCGTGGGGACTTGGAGGTAATAAACCATAAAGAGTCTAATAACAGGGGAAAAAAAAAAAAAAGGAGACTTATGTGTTCTGTAGTTGCTGGTAGACGGATATTGTTCCGCTAGTCCTGCGCCTTCCAAACAGTGAGGTTATCAGGCGTAAGTGACTTATTATGCAAATCCTCCGTCTTAATATCTGGCTGCTCCCTCTCTGGAGTTGCATTGGCTAAACCCCGTTCGTTGTTGGAGCCGCTAATGTTTACACATTAGCTTCGTTGGCTAATATACAGGGCTTCAACTTGCAAATTGATGTTTCTTACAGCTGAGCAAATTATTTTTCTATTAAATGCAATATTTAAAATGATTTGGAGAAGCAAAACAAACTACTGGTGAGAATTTTAATGGAGCTGCTTTCCATATTCTCCCAATCAGCTTTTATCGGGGCCAGGAAATCAGTAATTTTTTTTGTAAAGGTTTCTGTTTCGCAGAAGTGGGGAACAGAGAGCAGCAGGGGGGGTGTTTGTGGTAATTACCTGGTGTGCGTAAAGCACAAAATCGTTTGCAGGCGCTTGTTGTACTGGTGCCATGGGCCCTTTGAGTGTGCAAAATGCAGCTGAGGGGGGATTTGGTTGCCCCCCACTTTGTCTGGACTGGAGGAGAGTGTCCCACCCCCGGGGTGACTGGGCTTGGCTGGGAACCGGCCGCAGAGCTGCCCCACGTCATGTCGGGGATTCCAGGGGTCTCCATCGCCCTGCGGTGCTGCGCAGGACCTGCTCTGTGTCTTGGTTTGCTCGCTGAGCTGGGTTCCTCGGTGCTGCATCCCACCGAGCAAGTCCCAGACCCCTGAGCAGCATCATCTGCCCGGGAATTTGAGCCCCCCACGGATAGAAATGGAGTTTCCCATCCCTGGTCCATTAATAACCTTGCCCAGTGAGCCTGCGGGACGGTACGTATGAGAGATGCTGTATATAAAATTTTAGAGGAATTGCGGTGCGTTCCCTATCCCCCGTGTCTGCTGGTGCTAGGAGGAAAGCGGTGCCCAGTGTTTCTTTCTTGGGGCACATTCCCGTAGGAGCATGTCGAGGAAATTGCCTTTAAATAGCAGCTGGGATCTGGGACGTGGGAGGCTGGCTGGGCTCTGCGAGGGACGGCATCTCGCCAGCATCCGCTGGAGCAGGGTCCTGCATCCCAGCAAACCCCGGCTCCCTGGGCTTTCCACCGTTCCCCGGGGGACGATGCTGGTTGCTACGGGTGTTGTGGGACTTTGCCAAATCACCTGCGTGCCTCGGTTTCCCCATTTGCGGCATTTGTCCTGTGTAAAGAACTTGATCCTTTGGTGCAGTAAAAGAGCATCTCTCTTAAACGTGCTGAAGGGCGGTCTTGGGTGAGAGTCTGGGGCTGTGCTGCTCTTTCTGTAGCCTCCACCTCCTGCTCCTGGGAATCAGTGACAACTGCAGATTTGGGAGATGCGCACCCCCACAGCCTCTCGGTGCGTGCAGGCTGACGATGGGTCGTAGCCGCGTTTCACTGTGTGGGGGGTTTGCGTGCCACCGCTCTGCAGCCGGCGCGGTGCCTGGTGTGTCCTGCTGGTACTTGATTCCTGATTTCCTGCTGATAGTTAACCGAGATGGGGGGCAGGAGCTGCAGGAAAAGCCCAGGGGTGACAAATGAATCCTGACTCCAGAAGGTCACTTGTGTTGGCTTTTCTGGATGGTGTGGGGTGCCTGGGGGCTTGTGCCCTCGAGATGCTGCACCGCAGAGACGACAGTGGGGCTAATCCAGTCCCCGCGAAGCCCAGAAGGGAACAAAATGGGCTTTTCCCCATCAATTGGCTTTGCTTCATCCTGGAGCAGGAGTCCTGGGTGCCTGCCCCAAATGTCATAGCTCTGGGGAGCCTGCGCTTGCTAAATTTTGGGTAGAAACCCCTTTTTTTTTTTTTTTAAAGCCTTTCCACTTTTGAGTGTGTTATTTGTGTAGCGTCCCCATCAGATGACGTCCCGTCGGGTCTGGGCCGCGTTATACCCCCCCTTGGGGTACGGGCATGCGTGATGCTGTCATGGATGGTGCCAGGCTGCCCTTCAGCACGAGAGCCTTTTCGAGGTGCGCAGTAAAAGAGGAGAGAGGCCCGTGGAGCATGTCCCGTGGTGCGGGAGGTTAAACGGAAAAGGTTTAAGTGTGTAATTAACTTGAAGCGAGAAGAGCATAGGCTCGGCGGATGAAAGAGCGCTGGGCGGGCTGGTGGGCAGGCGGCCACGTTCCTCAGTGGCCACGGAGATTTAATTAGACGCCGTCCGTTGTACTTGGTTGTTTGGTCTTTCTTCTCCTTCCTCTGTGAATCTTTCATTCCTCCTCTCCCCTTGCCCAGCTTTCCTCTTCTCTATCCTTGGATACCTGGGTGGGATGCTGAGCAGCAGCGGTACCCTGGGGATGCTGAGAGGCACCAGTACCCGCTTCCCTGGTGAATCCATTAAGCCACATCTTTTTTTTTTTCCTTTATTTTTTTTTTTAAATGGTCTCTCTGATGTTTAACCCCATGTTAGTGCTCACCCCTTTGCCTGGGCTCTGGTGCCACGGTGGTGGCAACGGTACTCGGGGTGGGGATGCAGAGCAGCGCTGGTACCCATCTCTCTGGCAAACTCCTCAAGTCACCTCTTTTTACTCTCTTTTTAAAAAATTTGGTCTATCTGGTGTTTAACCCCCACGTTAGCACTCTTCTCCCCCCTGCCCAGGCACGCTGTGGAGGTTTTGTGTGGGGTGTTTAACAGGGTACATCTTGTCATTGGTGTGGGTGCCTGTCATGTTTTGGGGCAGGCTCTGTGTTTGGGGGGAGTTTAGGTGACTTTGGGGTGTTCAAGCATCCTCTTGAATGCTTCGCGCCCCCGGGGAGCAGACCGTCATGCCCTCGGTCATATTTTTAGCCGCTCTCGCATTCGAATCACACCTCCTGTACTCGCTGCCTTCATCCCACCGCCCGGAGCTGCTGTTACCCTGGCCTCCAGCCAGCGCAGGGGCTGGTAACTGGGGGCTCCTTGTTTCCGCCTGGTGATTTTTTTTCTTTTAGGGAGCATCCGCACCCGGAGCAGTCCCAGCTGGCTTCCACAGACCGTGTCCTGCTGCCGTTAGCCCTTAGGATGGGTACGACCATCCCCGTTGCTGCAGATGGGTATTTCAGGTTGCAGTCTCCTTGCCCTCCTTGTGCACGTGTTGATGAAACCTTAATTTCTTTGAAAGCCACTCTGGGTTTACCCAGTTTGACTTGCCATAGCTGCTGGGGGAACCCACAGCCACCCCTTCTGGAGCTGGGACGTTGGCATTTAATTGCTGAAGTGTTAATTTTTATGCCCCTGTTAATCTTGTGATGGGGAGGGAGAAGGGACTGGAGGTCAAGCCCTGCCCTTGCGTGGGGAGAGATGCTGCCAGAAACCATCCCATAGCTCGTGGAAACCAAGGCTCTGCAAAATCCTTTTTATTTTTTCCCTGTGTGTACAAATCATGGATAAATTTATCGATGAGATGGAGCAGCCAGTTGAGCCTTCATTTTGTGCTGTGGATGGAGGGAGCGAATGGGAAGGAAGGCTCACGCCAGGAAAAGACATAACAGTAAACCCGTCGGAGGAGGGAGGTGGAGCGGCTCAGCCAGCTGTGCCTTCGCCAGCAAAATAGCTACTCCACAAAATTGCGGTTTAATCTTCTGGAGCCTGGGCATCGTCTCACAGGTGGTTGAGGATCCAGCCTTGGGGTGATGGAGCAGTGGGGAAGCTGAGGCATGGGACCAGCTGGTGCCGGTGGCTGCACTGGGGCTGGCAGCGGGATGCGGGTGGAGGGGATGTAGCCCTGGAAGAGGAGGTTGCGTCGCCCCCGACATCGTTAGTGGCTGGGAATAATTTATTGGGGCTGAAGGAATCGCTTTTCCCTGGGAAGTGGAGCTCTGTCAGCCTGAAACACTGTTGCCTGTGCTCTGGTTTCTCAGACCAAAAAAACCTCCAGCACTAAGAACAAATTTCTCCATCCCAGAATATCCCATTTCAGCAGATCTTGGCTAGAAAGACTTGGGCTTTTTTTTTTTTTTTTTCTTTCTATAAATCACTTGGCACTTAGTTTCTGACACTTTGTTTTATTTTGAAATTTTTTTTCTTTCGTTCCTGGAAAATTTTGACAGATCTGTGCTTTTTTTCTACCGTTAGGAAGTACAGCCAAGTTTCAGACTCTTTAAAATCTGACGTGTCTCGTGGCAAGAGCCGAAGGAGCCGGGGTTTGCATTGCTGGGGCACATCCGCGCGTGGGCTGGGCAGACGCTCCATTTTCGGAAGGGTTTTAAGAAAGCTGTGAGGTCTTGGTGCCTCCAGGAATATGAATAGGAGAGAACTTGCTTTCAGTTTTTTTTTGTTTTTTTTTTTTAAATAAGTTTCTTGTGATTCTGGGAGGAAAAACCAAAATCCTTAGTGATGGAGCTGGTATGCACCTTGATGCTTTAAAAAACAAGTGTCAAAGGGGGGAGAAGCATCAAATCTGGTTTTATATGTGGAAATTCCAGGAATCATCCTTTTCTGGGCATCTTACGGGCTTTTTTCCAGTGTTTGGATTTGTGTTTGTGTGAGCGATGCATCTGAGCATCCTTTGGCATGGGGAAGCACAACCTGCACCGGCAGCAGCGAGGCCATTAACTGGCAAATCCCCAGGCGACAGGGGGAATTACTGATGTAATTTGGGGATAAAATAGGAAAAAAACCTAAAGAAATAATCCCCTGGCCAGGCTCTGCTTTCACGCTGGGCCATTAGGGGATATTTGCTTTTGTTCGTTCTGCTTGCTCAGGGCTTTCGTACCGTGCCTGCCCTGGTCAGCCCAGGGGCTCGTGTTAATTAGCGCTGGTGCCCCGGTCCGTGTAATCCGTGGGTTTAGTGGAACAATAGGTCAGTGTTAACGAACTGGGCCAGAGCAGCCCCACGGGCAGAGCCAGCCCCACGGCTCCCGGGTGGGGCTGGGTGCGGGACGGGGGCTGGATGGCATCTCCGTGTGCTGTCTCCGTGTCACCTGGTACGTGTGGGGACAAGTGGTCTCTTGGCATTTGTTCTGATTCTTCGTGCTCAGCCCAGCACCTTACACACCGGGGAGGTGGTGTGGGGCTTTCAGTTTTGCTCTTTGCAAAGAATAAAAAAACCCAAAACCTTAAACCCCCAAAACATAACTAAAAGGGCTCAAACGCCAGCCCGCAGCTGGGGAGAAGGGGGTTCGGTGATGCATTTGTAGGGGTGTGACTGCCGCGGGTTGCTGGGGGTCCTGGCTGAGACCTGCCGCTGTCGTGTCATGCAATAGACGGACCCCCGCCAGGAGCTCAAGGTCAAAACACGCATGGACAGGTGAAGGGCTGAGGTCAAAGCAGGACTTTTTCAGGAAGGTTTGGGGTATTCCGAATTCCTGTGCAACTGCTGCAGTCGAGTGCTTGTTTCCTGGGAGGAACCCCCTGTTTGGTGACTGGCCCTGGGAATCAAAGCTGGGAGCTGCATCCTGCTCCTGTGACTTCCCTGGGAGCTGAGACCTGCTAGCTCGTTTCACTGGTGGGGGAACTGGATGGCAAAGATGGAGGATTAGCAGCAGACAAGAGCATACCCTTGCTTGTGGGTGCACATAGGGGGATGCCTGGAGTCCCCCTGCATTTTGAGGGGGGCTGCACGCCATCCTGGCAGGGCATCTGGGGAGGGATCAGGCATTCTGCGGGGTCTTGACGGGGACTGACTGGTCTCTCTGTCTGCAGCTGGCTGCACCTTCGAGGAGGACGGCGACCCAAACCAGTGCGAGTACAGCCAGGGCGAGGACAGTGACTTCGGATGGGAGCTTGTCCGCAGCTACATGATGCCGCACCTGACGGCCGACCTGCCTCACGGTGAGTCCCGGCCCCAGCGGGGCCACACTCGTCCTCTGCCTCCCTGGGGACCTCTGCTCCAAACCCACCCCTCGATCCTGTACCCCTAAACCACGTGGCTTCTCCTGATGTAATTCCCATAGCGTTTTAGGCTTGACTTATCCTCGGTCGCGTGGACAGGGTGCTGCTGTGCCTGCTGGCAGGGTGTGATGAGCTGTGTTAGTCCTCAGAGCTGTAGGGCAGGATGCTGGGTGTGGCCTGGGGACAGGGGAAAGGGGACCCTGCTGCTGCTGGAGGGAGGAGGGTTTTTACCAGCGCAGCAGGGACATAGGGTGGCTCTGGGTACCCCTGAGCCCTGTGTCGCGGCCTTGGCGGGGTGTAACCCTGTGCTACCCCAGCCCACCCTGGGGCAGGGGGCTGAGGAGCCTGCAAACGGTCCAGGTGTGTATTTTTGGGATGGAAAGCTGAGATTTCCAGCTCCGCTCCCTCTGCACATGACCCCTGCCATGGCTGCGTTTGCTGCCTGCAGCCCCGCCACCCCCAGCCCTGGTCCCCGGGGTCTGCATGGGGGACGTCCCCTCCTTCGTGGCATCTCCCTGCCCGCAGCAGCGGGATGGCAGCAGCTTGGTGACTTTCCATGCTTCCCGCTGCTCTTGGCAGCATCGAGCACAGCATCTGCAGCTGCTGCCAGCCGGCACGCACGCAGATCCCGTCACAAAGGGGCACCTTTGGAGCCGCTCTCGCTGCCCGGGATCTGCAGCCACCGCCTGTGCTTTCCTTCCTGGCGTGTCGGCTCGTGCGGCTTTTGCAGGTCTGGGGTCTTGTGAGAAATTCCCATCTCCAGTAGATGTGGAAAAGGGAGGTGGGGGGGAAAAAGGGTTTCTGACTCTCGCAAGTGTGGGGAAAGGCTTGTGGCTGTGAGTTGGAGGCATCCCTGAAGAATTGGGAGCAGTAAGGAAGAAAATGCAAATGGACTTTCTTTTTTTTTTTTTTTAAAGAGCTCATTGCTTTTAAACCATTTTTCATTGTTTTCTGGGTCCATTGCCTCGCTCTGACGGCCAGGCTGGGGGAGCAGAGCCAGCCGGGCCGCCGTGGGGAGCTCCCCTCTTCCGTGGGGACAGTGTGGGCACCGTGCCTGGGTGGCATTCGGGGGCTCCACTGGCTCCCAGTTCTGGACTGTGTCCTGCTGTGACCCTGTGAGTTGTCCCTCTACCCATTACCTCCGAGTGCTGCACCAAGCTCGAGATGCTCCTCATTTTTGGGACCACTGGCTCCTGCCTGATCCCAGCGTTCTGGCTCTTCCCACCTGGCATGGAGGTCAGGTCCCACGCTGAAACTGGGCAAAAAGAGGAAAGCTAGTTTAGAGCTTAATAGTAAAAATGACTTTTTTTTTTTTTTTATTAAAACATTAACTGCTTTATAGAAAACCCTTTGCTGCTCCATCAGTCTGCCTCCAGCTGTTTGTCTCATGCCTTGTTCATGCCAGGGCTTAATGTGGCTTTTCCCCTCCGCTAACCCTTCCCTTGCTGTACCTTCTCCTCTTCCCGTTGCCTTTTCCATCCTTTCCTGTCCCCTCTGGCATGTCTTGGGCGCTGGGTGAGGACCAAACAACCCTTAGCCTGGCTGTAGGGCTGCTGACAGGTTCCTGCTCTGCCTTGATGATTTCCAAATAATTGCTTTAAATGGAACTATCCTGATTTGTGTGTGTGCTGGGGAGGTTCCCAGGGCAGTGGGGAGGGGAGGAGAGCTGGGGGTTGAGATGGTTCATGATGGAGGGTCTTTAACCTGTAATTAGTTGAGTTTTCTGCTTGGTTTTCGGCTGTAATTTAAAATCTGCAGCAAACTGCTTGAGTTTAAAGCCTGGGGGCTGAAGGGGTCGGGTGGAATGCGGCTGCTATCTCTGCTCGAGGAAATCACTGTGGCTTAGCAAGTGGTGGGGGCTTAAATCAGTGCAAAGAGTTTAAGAAATAAACTCCAGAGTTGGTGGGGAGGTGGATGCAGCCGCCGCAGGTGGGATGCTGTGAGCGTGGAGCATCGCAGGGTCCAGCCCCAGGAGGAGCACCCGTCCCCGATGGTGACACCCAAAAGGATGCTCGTCCCTGTAGCTGGGGGGTCCCCTGGTTACAAGTAGACACTGCTCACAGCCTTGGGGCACCCAGTGGGTGCAGGGACCCCACTTTTGTGCAGTGTGGTGGATGGAGAGTACTCCACAGCACCGGGGCCTCTCTGGGGAGTGCTTTCCAAAGGAGTCTCGTGGTCTTAGATTAAAATGAGTTTTTGTTGGAGATCAGCCAGTTTCAAGGAGCGTAGGATTTATTGGAGCGGATGCTGGCTGCTGGCCATCCGCCTCTACCTTTCCGTCCCTCTCTCTTTTTGCTTTCTTGTTCGGTTTGGTTTTTTCCTCCCCTCTCTTCCCTTCTTGACTTGTCTTCCTTTCACCTAAAGACGACGGATGGGTCTCTCCCGTGTTGCAATTGTGATTATTTTCTTTTTTTCAGGTCTTTTATTTTTGTTTTTTTTTTTTAAAGGAGCAGCTGCAGGGAGCTGGTTGAGGCAGGCCCGGGGATGCACCATCGCTGTGTCTGCACCAAAATAGCTCTCCCTGGGTGCTTCGGGTGCGCTTTCCTCCTGCTCTCCCCCCAGCATCGCCTCTGCGTGCCAGCCTGGTCCTCACCTGCCTTCAGGCTCTGCAATGTCTCATCTCCTAGAAGGCCCGCTGTCCCAAAGCCGGGGAGAGGAGGAGTTCTCCCGAACGGCTTTTTTTTTCCTAGGTTTTCCTTCCAAACTCAGTGGCATTAGAAAGCCTTCTGTGAATCGGAGTTTCTGTTCCCTACTTGGCGCTTTCCTCCGTGCACAGAGCTGCCGTCGTGCTCCCCACATGGCCGTATTGTGATGCCCCGGTATGGCTGTGTTGGGGGGTGACTGAGCCCTTGTCCCCTCCCCGATGAGCTCCGATGTCCCTCCAGCCCCTCCAAGAAGGGGGTGCTGATAGCTCCAGCACCGCTTCCCAACCAGCTCCTGCTGTGTATCTGTAAAAACCTTGAGAAATTAAGCTTGATTTTTGGCTCCTGGGGGAATTACAGTGGTCTGTCTGAGGACACTGTTGTGGTGGCAGATGAGTCATCAGTGATGGGGTTCTCCTGGAGATGCTTGTCCTGGGGCTCAGCACAGAAGTCGGGAATGGATACCTGGCTCCGATGTGTTGAAAAGAAGATCCAGCGCAGGAGGAGGCACCGCTGGGCTTCATCTTCCAAAGCGATTTCCTGCAGGCAGATGCTGCAGCACTCACACCTGGTCCCCTGGCACCTCTGCCTGTCATCCTGCCTTTTAATGGCTCTTTGATATTTTTTTTATTTTTTTATTATTTTTTTTTATTTTTATCTCTTGGTGGTTTTGTAGGAGGAAGAACTTAGTGAGATAGGGAAGCGGGCAGGAGGCACTGGATTCTTCCCTCCTCTTCTTCCTGGACTGTTTTGAGTTTTTCCCAGAGGGATGCAGGCAGGATCCTTGGGAAGGGCAGTGCGATGCGGAGAGCTGCTCCTTCCCTGCGGGTGAGCGGGGCTTCAGCTCGAAGCTGGGGAGAAAATCCTTGGGAGCTCATCGCTCTGCGATTCATGGCTGAGGTTATTGCAGGTGCCAAGTTATCTGAAGGCTTGATTTGAATCCCAAGGAAGGGCTAATGATTCTACAAGTGGGAAAATTTGGCTGGAGACCTCGCCCGAGGACTTTGCTAGGATGAGTACAAAGCTTTCTAGGCACAGCCCCTCTGGGCTGATTTTGCAGCTTAAACCTCACCGTCTACTCTTGCGTGACAAATTGATGGTTTCCCCGTAGGGAGCATTGCTGGAAACTTGTTTCTCTTTTCATTTGTTTGATTGAAATATTATTTAGCACTTTTTGAGTCTTTTCTCATTCTCTGCAGAGCACTTGGGCTCTTCCCTAAAAGCCCCCCCTGAAAACTAAATTAAATAATTTTGCTGTGGCCACACTGGGGGGGACATGGAGGGGCTGACTCGTTATTTGTGGTGACAAAGCGGGGTGACAGCCCGCTGGACGGGCTTCTCAATTCAAGCTGACCTTAAACTGAGGATCAGAGGAAAGATTTAACGAGCGAAGCACGGTGTTTGTGTGTTTTTGGTTTGAAGTGTCAACTGGGTGCTGCCCCGGGGCTGTTTCTGCAGCTCCCCTTTCGTGGGAGGGTTGGAAATGACTTTCCCTGTCATGATTTTGGGAGCTGTGTAATGCCAACATGTGGACAGGGCACAAACACAACCCCAGCTGTGTTGGTGAGCTGTGATACTGCATCAATCCTCCGGCTGCCGGGAGGGGTCCTGCCCATTCCCCCCTGGCTCTGGGACACCCCCTCCTCTCCATCCCCATCTCCAGCTTTACTGGCAGGAGTTAAGCTAAGCGTTAAAAAAACAGAATTTGGCAGTTTGTATAGCGCTTGCTGGAACTCTGCTCTTGCCCTGGCTGGGAAAGCTGCTGGATCTGGGTGGAAGCTGAGCACCCAGCAGGATGGGGACTGGGGGGGCCCTGGCAGCAGTGTGGATCAACAGGGAACAAGTGGAGGAGGTTTGGGGGACCCCAAGTCCTTGCTACATCTCCCTGGGAGGGGCCATGCAGCCCCCTTGTCTCCTGGATGCCCAGGAGCATCCCAGAAGGACTGAGGGGCTCGGGAGGAGCAGATTGGGACTGTGCCCCGCAGAGCGTGTCCAGGCTGTCACCCCCTTGTCGCCCTTTTGTCACCTGCCTGTGCGCCAGTGCTGCTCGTGGGAGCACCCAGCTGGGGCTGTGCTGCTGTTTTAGTGGGGTGCATTAAAAAAACAACCAGAAAACCTCCCTAGAAACCAAAAACCATCCCCTGCAGAGAATAACCAGGGGCTGCCGAGGGAGTTTGTAGCCCCCAGCCACCTCTCTGCGAGGAGCTGCCTGCCCCAGCACCCTGACATGAGAACAAGCACCTCTGGTTTTCCTGCATTTAAAAAAACAAACAAACAAACAAAAAAACCAACCCAACCCCTACCCTGGACTTGAAGCTGGCACCGGTCCTTTATGGGGGAGGAGGATATAATTAGCACCAAAGCAGAAGGAGCCTGGTTTCTCTGATGCAGCAACACTCGCAAGAAAATTAGGGGGGAAAAAGTAGCACATGAGGGAAACTCTGCCGGATTGCCACCCGTTTGTGTCCAGGGTCCCAGATGACCTTAATGGACAGTCTCCATCCTTTAAAATAACCGTCAGTAGTTTAATTTTAGTCTTGGTCTATTTATTTTGATCCTCTGACTTCCTGTTTTTAAAGGAGGGGAAGAAGAAGGGTCTGTGTTTGTTAATGAGGGCCTGGCAGACGGAGTGGGCGCAGGTGACTTCTGGGAGATGTTCCCTGGCGCGGGGTGGGCCGGTGTTTGCTCTCCACGCTGCCGCTGCCTGGACCAAGTACAGCCGATCTTGTTAGTGTGGAAATAATTTTGCATGGGGAAAAAAAAAGAGAAGAAATATGGACACAGCGCCTTCCTCTCTGTCGGTGAAATGGGAGCAAAGTGCATGAATTCATTTAAATTAACTGGCGGTGAAAGCTATTAATAATTAAGCGCCTACTGTCAGGAAAACAATGGTAGACTTGGATAAATGGCCCAGCTTTGTTACTTACAGCTTCTGCTGTTATTAAAATGGAAGAGATATTAATAATCACCTTGCCCTCGGTGATGGCGAGAGTTTGGCGAGGCAGCTTCCCATCCGCCTCGTGTCCCAGCCCCACGGCCATGCCCCATGGCTCTGGGAGCTGCTGGGAAGAGCCAGGACTGCTGCATCCCCCTCCTGCCCCCAGACCACCTGGGATGGAGCATGCGGGGAAGGATGCTGCCTTTGGGATCCCCTTTGGGATTTTCATCCTGCCTGCCCCGTAAGTACGGCTTCAGGGTTGCGCTGGGGCAAGCGCCGGGACTCCGGGTTTTGTTGCTGGTGATTCTGGGTGATAGGAGGTGGGGCACCAGATGCTTCTGCGGGTGCTGGGGCAGGTGGGGAGCTGGGTCTGGAGCCAACGTCCTGGAGCGCTGCGCTGCTGGAATCCCGCAGAGCTACAGTGCTGCTCATTAAGCCGACACACGCTTTTTTCTCCCCTGCGAGCGCTTGCTGAGCACAGTTTAAACTCGGTGACAACTGCGTGGTAAATGATACGAGGCGATGGGAATGGAAATTAAGCGGCTGGGGCCCGGCTGGGGAGGGCAGTATTGACGCAGCCGAAGCTGCGAGCATTAAAGGAAAGCAGGCGGAGGGTCTCTGGTGGCACTGAAGCCGTTGCCAACCCTGGAGTCCTGGAGGCACCAGCTTATCCTGGAGGCAGCGGGTCTGATCCTTCCTTCCTCATCTGTCAGGCGGGTCCCGTTTCGGTGTCCTGCTGCTGCCCACATAGGCATCCGACACCAACTCCATCCCGGGTCCCTTGCTCCTGTCCTGCATATCCCAGTGGGCTAGCATGGATCGGTACCCAGCAGGACCTCAGCATTGTTGCTGGGTCGTGTGCATCTTTGCAGTTCCGCATCCTACACTTGCTCCATCCCTCCTAGCAAAGCTCAGGAGATGCAGAGCAGGGGGATTATTCCACACTCTCCCCACTTCTCCCTCCCGCTGTAGGCTCCTACCTGATGGTGAACTCCTCGCAGCACGCCCCAGGCCAGAAAGCTCACCTCCTCTTCCAGGCGCTGAGCGAGAATGACACCCACTGCCTCCAGTTCAGCTACTTCATGTACAGCCGGGACGGCCACAGCCCTGGCACCCTCAGCGCCTACGTCCGGGTGACGGGGGGCCCGGTGGGCAGCGCTGTCTGGAATGCCTCCGGCTCCCACGGCCGCCAGTGGCACCAGGCAGAGTTGGCTGTCAGCTTGTTCTGGCCCAGTGAGTACCAGGTGAGCCCCAGCAGACCCCCTCCCATCCTTGTGTGGCACAGACAGTGGGTGACCCCTCTGTTTGGTCCTGCAGGTCCTCTTCGAGGCGGTGGTCTCCAGCGAGCGCAGGGGCTATCTTGGCTTGGATGACATTTTGCTCTTGAATTATCCGTGCTGTGAGTGTTGGGGGATGGGACCCGGGAGGGGTGGTGGTGGGTGAGGGGGTGGGTGCTGCTGTGCTGGGCAGCGGGGTTTGTTTGGAGCTGGTGCCTGTTGGGGTGGTCCTGGGGAGAGCTGATGGTCTAATGCCTGGTGGCACCTGGGTTTGCTGTCGTCACCTGCAGTGGTGGAGCTGTCTCCTGGGTACCTCTGCGGCTCCTTTTTCCATCTCCATCACTGAGGTTTTTATAAAACCTTGGAGAAGTGCAGACTGAACGTGTCCGCACTTGTCCCCATCAAGAGGGGCCACTGAGGCTGGTGGGGACCTGAATTCCCAGGCTGTCCCAACACGTTGGCGGTTGGGGTTCATCTCCTTTTTCTTAAGGGCTTGGTGGGGGGATAGGAGATCTGCCCACCTCTCTCAGCCCCGTAGCCTGCATCTGGCAATGGCACTGCGGGGTGCTGGAGGGGGAAGGCTGCATTTCTCCCTGGGACACTGGGTGATTTTATGGGGATAGGAATAACTTCCTGAATTCAGGCTGGGCTGTGAGGATGGGAACCAAGCCTGTCCAGAACTTGGCTCCAGCCATGGCAACCTGGATGGGTTTTTGGGCTGTGACGGGGTTTTTGCAGCAATGCCACTTGGCCCCTTCATCACGTCTCGCTTGCATCCCTCGGCAGCGAAAGCGCCTCATTTTTCCCGCCTGGGCGACGTGGAGGTCAACGCGGGGCAGAATGCCACTTTCCAGTGCGTGGCTGCTGGCAAGGCCACCGAGGCCGAGCGGTTCCTCATGCAGGTGAGCAGCGGTGGTGGTGAAACTGGCATCTCCGCCGCCTACCCCGTGCATCGCATCTGCGGTGTCTCTGTGCCTTCCCTCTGGGAGAAGACATCGCTGGGCAGGGGGAGAAGGGCAACTCCCCCCACCCTGCTTTTTAAGCAGATGTCATTTGAGGATGTGTTTGGTGGCTCTGGATGTCATGCCGTGCCTCCCTGGTGACGTCTTGTCTCTCCTCGTGGGGCAGAGGCAGAGCGGTGAGGTGGTCCCCGCCGCCTCCGTGAAGCACATCAGCCACCGGCGCTTCCTGGCCACCTTCCAGCTGAACGAGGTGACCAGGGAGGAGCAGGACCTGTACCGCTGCGTCACCCAGTCCAGCCGCGGCTCGGGTGTCTCCAACTTTGCCGAGCTCATTGTGAAAGGTGGGTGACTCGCTGTTGCCTGCTGACTTTCTGGGTCATGGACGGGCTGTTTCTGCTCCGCTGATTGCAGAGGAAGAGGAAGGTGGGATGCTTGGGCCGGTGGGATTGCAATTTTGCACTGGGAATGGGTTGCTACATGTGGAAGGTTCTACCTTTCCCAGTGGCCCTAGATCGTGTATTTTTGATCGCAGTAGGTGGGAATTAATTAAGTATGGTGAAACCGTGCAGCACCACGCTGTGCAGTGTGTCTTACAAAGATAATTAAGGTTTGGTCAGATGAAACCCTATTGCAGCTATTAAAGCCTCACTAAAAGCAGTGGAGGGCACGTGCATGGGCTGAAGTTAAAGACTGAATGGTGCCCTCCCACACTTCGATGTCAATGCCTACGTCCTCTGGGTGGGGGATCAGAGTTTGTCCCGCGCTCTGCAGCGCAAAGGTGATGGGTTTGTTTGGGAAGAGACGTTCTGAATATCTCAACTGTAGCTACTAAAAAATAATATAAAATAGTGGTAGCTGTGGTTGTGTTGATGTTGGCCTGGGGATGCTGTGGAGCTGTTTTTGGAGGGGGATGCTCCACTGCCCCTTCTCCGGTCTCTTCCAGAGCCTCCAACACCCATCGCGCCTCCCCAGCTGCTCCGGGCCGGCTCCACCTACCTCATCATCCAGCTCAACACCAACTCCATCATTGGCGACGGCCCCATCGTGCGCAAGGAGATCGAGTACCGCATGACCTCGGGGCCCTGGTCGGAGGTCCACGCCGTCAACATGCAGACCTACAAGCTCTGGCACCTGGATCCGGACACGGAGTACGAGATCAGCGTCCTGCTCACCCGGCCCGGTGAGGGGGGCACCGGAAAACCAGGACCACCCCTCATCAGTCGCACCAAGTGTGCAGGTGGGTCCCACGCTGCATCCCTGCCATCCTGGTTGGCCTTGGGCAACGTCACCTCCCACTCTTGGTGGCCTGGGAAAGGTCCCCTGCCACCCGGAGCGCTGGACTGGGGCTGGATGGATGCTGAGGTCCAGGAGCTTGAAGTATCGGTCCTCCAAGCGCAGCAGATAGATGAGCGGATCCACAGTTAATTGACTTTTTAGCGACTGTCTGCAGCCTCTCGGGAGGAACCGCTAATTAAGCCCACGTTGTGGTCGTGGCTGGAGGGGAGCAGGGCGCATGGGCAAGGCTGAATCATGAACTGGCGCAGTCAGCCTGTGCAGAGGGGCTGAATGCCCATCCAGCCTGAAATGCCGTGATGGACGGTGGGTTTTTGCTGATCGGTCAGCAGCAGCTGGGCAAGGCCTCGGTGCAGGAAAGCACAGCAACGGGATACATGGAGTTAGCAGCTGCCGCGCGGTTGGTTTCCATCCCTGGAGCCAGCCGGATGCTGGCAGGAGATGGCTGCTCCTTCTGCGCTGAGGCTGCCGGCTTGGGGCCGGGTCCAGCTCAGGGCATCCCTAAATTTCAGGACGGGTGTCCCTGAGGATGGGCCCCTCGGCTGTTCCCATCACGTTCTCCCTCTTCCTCGTGAACTGTAAATTATTCTCTGCTGCCTGGTTTTGAGTGACTGGTGTGTGTAAATATATTTCTTCTAAAACTCTGTTAATCCTACACCACAGTGGAGCGGTGATGGCTTTGGCTAGCGGGGTCGACTGCCTTCCCACCCACAGTGATGACCTGGGGTAATTTAGGGCAATCCCCTCCCTGCCGAAGCCCCCTTGGGGTGTCCCCGGGGCTGGCTGGTGGGGAAGAGGGGAGCTGGGATTTCTCTCTGCCAAAATGCCCCAACAGAGCCCAGAGCGCAACCTGCTGCTTATCTGGGAGGTGATGGGGGAAGATTTCTCCAGCGCCGTGGGGCTGCGGGGGAGCCTGTTTCCCCTGGGGGAATCTGACCGCACGTCCCGTCCCTCTGGGGGTGACGCCGTCCCAGGCTGGGCTGGGCTGGGCTGGCTGCAGCAGGCAGTGTTTCAGACGCTCCATGGCAGCTGCCTGCCTGGTGCCAGGGTTTACCTGCTGGGAACTGAGTGAAGTCGAAGGCAGCGAGATGATGTGCTGGAGGCACAGGATTGTCACACGGTGTTCACACCAGGACCTGGCACCGCCGTGGTGCTGGGCTGGGACCCTACACAAAAAAAACCCCAACCCAACAAAAGCGGAGGTCTGTGCCGCTGAGCTGGGAGCATCGCCTCGCAGAGGGGGACCGGTGGGCGCATCCTCCTTTACAAGTGGCACGAGCGGAGCAGGACGCATCCGTGGGGTTGTGGAGCATCTCCCACGGAGCCCTATGCCTGGGGTTGGCTCTGGAGACGGGGTGCTCAGGCGTGTGAGGAGGGCGGCCGTGCTGGCACAGGAGGGGAAGGGGAGATGCAAACCCCGACCCAGGTGTCACAGTGAGGGCCTGGCAGCAGCTTTTCACCCCAGATCCTTTTCAGAAGTGCTGTGGGAAAGGCCAGGTTTCTGTGTTACCTTGAAGCCGATGTCGGGTGCTGTTTGACACTCCTGGCACCCCGTATTTTATATCCTGTGGCTACCACATTCAGCTCCCCCAGCTCTTCCCGTGAGTTATAACAATGTATTTTTCTCCCTGGCTTCCCCGGGGTTATGCTGGATCTGTGTATGGCAACACAGCCACCCTTCCTCTACCTGAAAGGCGACTGCGGTTGGATTTCCTGCATCCTCCGAGCCTTACCAGCCTGTATGCATCCCCCACGCTTTGCAGGATCTGGCCTGGGAGGGGACCCTGGAAAAAAGCTGCTGGGTAGATGCATCCTGTGCTTCCCGGGACAGGGGGAGATTCTCCAGACGGCTGCGTGATGCTGGCTGGCCTTGGATCCGGGTGCCGTCCTGCCGGCTCCCCCCAGAGCATTTAAGTACATGAGAATAAAAAGGAGAGGGGAAGGCTGAGACCTGGCACCGCCTGGTACTGCCCAGGGAGGTGTGGGGGGCTCTGGAGGCCTTGGGGAGAGGCGGGAGGAGAGGTCCTTTTGCCCTTAGCCACCCAACGGGTGTGATGTCGGTGGGCATCCGGGCTGAGGTTTGGTGGATTTTTGGTAAACGACAGGTTAAGGCCGGCGTCACTGCAGCGTGGGGCTGTGTGCCTGTTGCTGTGTGCCTGTTGCTGCATTCACCCCCTCAAACCAGCTGGGGTTTTGCACGGTCCCGTGAGGGCACTGGGACCTGCAGGAGCATCTGTGGAGGCTGCAAAAGCTTCTTGCAACCCTGAGCTGCCCAAATTCCTCTGCAGTGCAAATCCCATGGGAATCACCTGGGGATCAGCTCTGGGACAGGGTGGACAAAAACCCCCCTGCCCTTTCAGGGTCCTTCCCACCACCGTCAGATACGGAAAGGAGTTTGCTGCCATTAACCCAAACCACCTGTGTGTGTGTGCTGTTGGCAAAGGAGCTCGGCTCCTCATTAATTCTGACCTCTGTTCACGCCAATTAGAGCTAATTAAACTCTTCTGCAGCAATGGCACTCAGTCTCTGTCCTTTTGCGAGCCTGACGTGCACTTGGTGAAAATGCGAGGGCTCCCGTCGTGCAGGCACATTCACCTGCTTATGTGGAGCCGCACGCGGCAGGGATGCTCCCGGTGCCCGCCGCGGCTCTGCTCTGGCCCCGGAGCGGGGCTGGTACCCAACTTCACCTCTGTAATGGAAAATGAGCCAGTGGGGGCCGCTGTCCCTGTGGTGGTGGTGGCTTTGGGACCCGGTGACATCTCTAGCCCTGTCTGCAGGGCAGCAGCATCCTGTGCTGGGAGACTGGTCCCGGTTTTGGGGTTAGGGTTGCTCTCTGCACCTGCCCATCTTGCTCCTACGCTGTAAAAGGGTTTTCCCTGATAATACACATAAACCCACAAGATGTTTTGCTTCATTGCTCATCTCTCCCTATCTCTCTTCCCCTACAGAGCCCATGCGGGCCCCCAAAGGCCTGGCTTTCTCCGAAATCCAGTCCAGGCAGCTGACGTTGCAGTGGGAGCCGCTGGGCTACAACTTGACCCGCTGTCACACCTACACCGTCTCGCTCTGCTACCGCTATTTCGTGGGCACCGGCCACAACCAGACCTTCCGGGAGTGTGTGAAGATGGAGCGTAACGCCAACCGCTACACCATCAAAAACCTCCTGCCCTACAAGAACATCCACGTCAAGCTCATCCTCTCCAACCCTGAGGGTCGCAAGGAGGGCAAGGAGGTGATATTCCAGACGGATGAGGATGGTGAGTCTGCCCGGGAGGTGCATCAGCCCCAAAACTAGGACTCCGTGGCTGGTGAGCTGCTGGGGTGTTCCTCGTGGCACAATGCACATTCCGTGGCTCTCGGCCAGGGGCACCATGGGAATATCTTCTGTGACCATCCTGCTGACGGGGCGGTGGAAAGGCTGCTGCGGCCCCAGGGCCGTGCAAGGGGAGGTGAGAGAAAGGGGCAATGATGGCAGCTGGGGAAGGGAAATGTTGGGAGAGGCGTGGGGGGGACAAGGACAGTGGGTAGGGGTGTCACTGCAGAGATGCTGCCCTCCTCCTCTGAGCAGAGCTTTTTAGCCGTGCCCGGTGTGGTGGAGAGCTGGCCGAAGGCCGACTTGTCCCAGCGCCAGTCGTCCTTGCTCATCCCTTAGTGCGGAACCAGCACCTAGCAGCAATAACAGTAACAATTAAAACAGTCGATGCTTTGCGCTTAGGTAACATCGTTCATCTGCTCCATCGCTGATTAATTCGATGTTGTTGTGTTTCTGGAAGAGTGCATTCCTCAGTCAAGTGCGCTCGGCTTCCCCAGTACGCTCGGGTTACGTTTGCTCTCGTGTGGGTTTGGGTTGTGCAAACAAGCTCTGTGGAGGAGTGGGTGTCGCTGAGGGGTGTCTGGCCCCAGTTATTTGCCAGCAGCTTTCCTCCTGTATAGCTGAGCTGTTTCTCTTCTCCCCGTCCTGGCCACACCCCGGGGCTGGATTCCCCCCAAGCAGGGCCGATATCCTGGCTGGAGGCTCCAGCGTTGCTCCAGGACTCCAAGATTTGGCATCTCTTGCTCCGGCCCAGCCCTTTCCTGAGGATGTCCTGGAGCTGGGGCCACCGGAGAGGTGTCCCAGGTCTGGCCTTAACCTGCACCATGGTGCCTGACCACGGCTCGCTGTCAGCAGAAGGCTCTGGTCATTTTGGGCTCTGGACATCCGGCAAACGTGGCCGGAGGTACAGGGCAGAGCCGGCTCTGTGTCTCCAGTGGAGCTCGCAGGTCCTGCTGACAACTCCTTCTACTCATCCCATCTACTTGTCACACCCTCTTCGCTGCCCCATCAGCGTCTCCTCCGCACGCTGCGACGACTCAGCCGCCTTCAAGGACTGCCGGGCCGCCCCCAAACACTGTCGCTCTGACGGCCCGTCCTGCAGCCGGTGGGGCGAGGGGGTTGTGTCCTGTTCCTGTCCTGGTCCGCAGAGGGCAGCAGCCGTTGGGGTGCGCGTGGGGCACAAGGAGCTGCTGTGCTCTGGGGTGGGTGCTGGGTGCTGGTGTGGCTGGAGCATCCCTGGCTCTTGCAGAGTCACTGGCGCTTCCTGTTAAGCAGGAATGTAATAAATCTCCAAAACACTTTTTATCATCAAGAATCAGCAATTAAGGTGGAAAACCTGATAATTGCAGAAGATCCAGCTGGCTGCAGACCCCGGGTGACTCCGAGAAGCCTGCCGTGAAACCCCTCTGCGTGGGACTCACCTCGATTCGGGACCCACCGAAACGTGCAGCTTTGGTGTGTGCGTTGCTCGGCGCTCCCGCTTCCCGGGCTGGAAAGCAATGCCTGCAGAGCCGGAGTGAAGCCGGGAGGGTCTGCGCGTCCCATTTTCATCTCGAAAACCTGAATTCAGCACTTTTCTCTGGGCATCAGCGCTTTCCGTATCCCCTACCCTGCGCCCGCCTCACCGGGGGCACCCAGCTTCCCTCTCCCGAGGGTTTATTTTCCGACTGTAATTGCCTCAGCTGTTCTCGCGCTGCTGTGACTGCTCCAGCTGTTGCCTTATTGAATATTAATACAGGAGCTCCAGATGTTTTTTTGCTCTACTGTAATCACTCCAGCTGCTTTCTCCCAGGCCTTGATTAACCGGGGCTTGCAGCTTCCCCCGGGTTCAACTTGGAACCGTGTATCCGTTTGGTCTGGGGTGGGACCGATCCATGGGTATCTGCCTGTGGATATATTGGAAATATTAACACCTGGGCTTGGCCCAGCGTCTCCCTGTGTGGCAGGGCAGTGAGCATTTCAGCTCCCACAACTGGGTGACGAGCAGCCACCCATGCAATTAAGTGAAGGTGGTGAAAGCTCATTAATAATGGGGCCCTCGATTGTGGTTTGTTTTGGCAGGAGGCCAGCTTCGGCTGCAGCATCCGCGGATGCAGTGCTGGGGCTCGTCTCAGGCTGCTGTGGGCTGCATCCCCATCCTGGACAATAAACCCTGGTTTTGGGCTGGAAAACCCATTTCTGAGGCATTAATAACTAGGCCAAACCAAGGGGGCTGTTCACAGCATTCCGGGCAAAGTCCTGCTGGCTGCTGGGTGTGTGGACAGGATCCAGAGGTTGCCCAGCTGGTGTCTGAGTGCTCCATATGGATCCAGGGAAGGGCGGTGGCCCACGGCTGGAGATTTTGGACTATGTCTGCACGAGATGATGAGACTCAATCCTGAGTCCTTACAGAAGTATCACTGCAGCATGTTGGAGGTGTGTGCGGGGAGCTGGTTCTCTCCCTTGCAGGCAGGACGCATGCCGTGCCAGGCAGAATAAATACAGATCGGTGTATAAATGAAGATAAGCGCTGTATATGGGGGGCAGGAGGGCGTATGCACACCTTGCACCTCTGCCAGTCTCAGCCTGGTGCACGCATAAGTGTGTGGTGCCCATACCTACATAGACACAAATATATAGGGTATATATAAAATACCTATAGAGGTATACACATTCTTGCCCTGAAGGTTTCCGTAATTCCCTGCAAATTTCATAAGTGCCTTGTGTAGGACACAGCGCCTCTGATTAAATTAACTTGTAAATCAAGTGGAAATTGTGCATTTGCACGGTGGGAAGCACGTGGGAGGCGATCCCTCTGTCTCGGTCCTGTGATTAGATCTGAAAAAAAACGGAAAAAAAAGAAAAAAGGAGGGGAAGGGCTGACGTCCCCCTGCAAGGAGAGGGTGCGTGTTTCGGGCGTTCAGCCTGCAGCAGAGGATGCTGCGGGTGGATCGCGGTCTTTGCCGAGCCATCACCTCTCCTGTCCTCCTCGCTGAGCCTCTCAGGTCAGGAGCTCCGTGGTGAAGCAGCGAATATTGATCCCCGTGCTGCCAATCGCTGTTATTGTTTGCGCTGATTGTTGTTGGTGGTAGGGGTTGTGGCGGGGCAGGGAGGCTTGCTGCTGTGCTGTCGGAAACCGGTGCGATGCCAGAAACGGTGCCTGCGGGGTCTGTGCCGTGGTGCGGGGACCTCTCCTGTGCTGTGTTGAAGTGTCACCGGTGGGCCCGTGAGCACGGCAGGAGCGTCACCTCCCTGGGGAGCCGCCAGCCCCGTCTGGTGGCACGTGCCCCAGCTGGGTGACGTGGTGGCTCGACCATGCGGGACAGCTGCTGCAGCTGCCTGGAGAGGGGTTTCCCAGAGGATTTCTCATTCCAGCCCGGTTTCTTCCCGCATCCGAGCACATCCCCTTTCCTTCCCCAGTGCCTGGCGGTATCGCCTCGGAGTCCCTCACCTTCACCCCGCTGGAGGACATGATATTTCTGAAATGGGAGGAACCGGTGGAACCCAACGGCCTCATCACGCAGTACGAGGTACGTCCCGCCAGCTGCAGCACCCACGGGGGACCCACGGAGACATGGGAGAGTCCCTTTTGGGGGGGATGTGGGGCGACTGCTGCTTTCGGCTGTGGGGATTAGGGTTTCTGCAGCGTTACGGCTGTCATCCTGCTAGCAGGGTCTGTCCCCAGCGGAGTCCTGCTTTCAGGGTCATCACTGTTACACGGCAAGGGCTTTTCTGATGAACCTCTGCTTTTGATTTACCCTAAAAACCGTCTGCCTTCCAGGCTGTCCCCATGACCATCCCCTCCTTTGAATTCATCACTTTAACCCCTTCTCCGCTGTCTCTCCCCTCTCCCGTGGCCGCCGGTGATGCTCTGCCCTGTCCCTGCAGATCAGCTACCAGAGCATTGAGTCCTCTGACCCGGCGGTCAATGTGCCCGGCCCGCGGCGCACCGTCTCCAAACTACGCAACGAGACCTACCACGTCTTCTCCAACCTCCACCCTGGCACCACCTACCTCTTCTCCGTTCGGGCCCGCACTGGCAAGGGTTTTGGCCAGACAGCGCTCACTGAGATCACCACCAACATCTCTGGTAGGTTCCCCTGGGCTCCACGCCTGGTGCCGGAGCTTTTCTTCCGCATGAGTATGTGATGGCAGCACCAGAGCCTCCGCTGTGCTCCCGTGGGTTTTTGTGACTGGCTGCTGCTGTTGAATGGTACTCTTCGTGGCGGCAGCCGTGCCGGGAGCCCCCCTGTCAGACCCCAGACCCATCAGCTGGGCTGCCTGTGGGTCTCTGGCAGGGGAGTCCGGCCAGCCCAGCGCAGTGATGCTGTCTGAGCTATTGGTGTCCAAGTCGGGGATTAATTGGGCTTTGTTAATAAGCCTTGCAGTTCCTGGGCTGTTTGCTCGTGACAGTGGTGTCGCTATTAACTGCAGCGGCATGAGCTGGACCCCAGCAGCTGCATCTCAAGTGATGGCTTGAGGACCACAGGGCCATGCCAGGCATGAGAGGGTCCCCCACCTTGGCCTGGGGGTGCTGCTGGGCTGGCTTGGGCGTGCTTGGGGTGGGATGCTCACGCTGTGCTGGAACTTCAGAGCGGTGCTGTCGCCGGGGTGCATCTCGAGGCTGGAGCATTCGAGTCGTGCCAGGGTCAGATCCTGCTCCGGTCTCCTCCCTGGGACCAAACCGGTGTTCATACCCTGCCTCAGTGCACGCCCACGGGTCTTCTCCCAACTATAGTGCTTGTTCAAGACCTTGAGGAGTTTTCTTTATTTATAATAATTCACATTGCACCATTTGGTGATGCCTTGCCATGGGCAAGGCTGCTTGTGCAGCCTTGAGTGGGGGACAGCCCCCGGCGCATCCCTGGGGACCAGGACTCACCCCTGCCCGCTGTCCCCTTTGCAGCTCCCACCTTCGACTACGGGGACATGCCGTCACCGCTGAGCGAGTCGGAGAGCACCATCACGGTGCTGCTGCGGCCGGCGCAGGGCAGAGGGGCTCCCATCAGGTAGGCTGGGGCTGTGCGAGGGGGAGACCCCCACAAATGGGGTGGCACAGCGGGACTGAGCGCCAGGGGAAGGGCAGGGCCATCTTTTTAACAAAGCTAACCTACACCCGCTCCTTGCCAGCACCTACCAGGTCATCGTAGAAGAAGACCGGCCCAAGAAACTCAAGCGGGAGCTGGGTGGGCAGGAATGCTTCCCAGTGCCTCTGACCTTCGATGACGCCGTGTCCCGTGGCTCTGTGCACTATTTTGGGGCTGAGCTGCCTGCCAGCAGCCTCACTGAAGCCAAACCCTTCACCGTGGGGGACAACCAGACCTACAGCGGCTTCTGGAACCCGCCACTGGAGCCCAAGAAGGCATATCTCATCTACTTCCAAGCCTTGAGCAACCTCAAAGGGGTGAGTAGCCGCGGGACCCTGCTCCGTCTGGTGGGCTGTCTGGGGTCCTGGTTGGACCAGGCAGGAGCCCACCTGTGGTCCTGGGCAGAGGGGGTCAGAAGAAATGAGACTTAGATTCCCCCTCCCTTGGGGCCCCCACTCTGGGCTCACCCCCAGTGTCCTACCTGGGGGGAGCTGGTGCTCGGGACCACCCTTACAGCATGTTGGGAATGCAGCCAGCTGTCCATCTTCCTCCTGGCACCCTTGGGCTGTGCCTGTCCACCTCCTGGTGCTGACGCCGGGGATGATGAAGCTCAGCCTCTGCCACCCGCTGCGGTACCGGCTGGGACCCCAGCCAGCACTGGTGTGGGGGAAACCACATTCCCAGGGCTAATCCTGGGGTGGAAAAGGACCATTTTGGGCAACAAGAGCCGTTTGTGTGTTACTGGGACCTGCTGTAGAGAGCTCCTGGGAAGCTGCCGAGTTTCCGGGCTGCCTTCTCCCTGCCTGCTGGTGCCTCTTCTCTCGACGAAGCCGTAACAACCCCACTCTGGCAGCAGCCCCTGCATCTCCCTGGGCTGATTTCCTCCAGGTCCCCACCAGGACCCCCTGGGGACCCTTCTGGGCTTCACCTGCTCCGGCAGCTCCATCCCACCCAGGGGAGTGAAAAGCAAAGTGGCAGGACCGCGGCAGCATCCTCATCCTGCCTGGCTCGGTCTTGCGGAAAAGTGCTGGTTTTTTAATCCTTTCCTCTACTCTGGGATCGTTCACACCTTGCTGGGTTGTAATTGCAGCCGAGAGGGATGCACGGGGTCTCGGCTCTGGCTCGCTTGGGCACTGCTGGATAATAACTGGTGGCTGATGCAGTTTTATAGCCTTCCTGCGGGGAGGCGGTGGATTTGTCCTGGCTGCCATCAGCCATGGTGAAGAATCTGGATCCCAGCTTGGGTTTTTTTCTGGTTTTTGTGTCAGATGGAGCAGGAAGCAGGAGAAGCAAGAGCTGGTGACCTCGGGCAGAGCAGTGCTGGAGCCGGCTCTGCCCCAGGTGCGCTCCATGGGCAGGTCTTGGTCCGAGAGTGGATGGAGCAGCGTTGCCAGCGCTGGTGTCCCGAGGGGCTGGAGGATGCTGGAGAAAAAGGCAGTTCTGCCAAAATGGTGCTTTTTATCCTGCAACAGAAGTTGGATACATGGCAAGGTGCAATATTTTAGCTGAACCCATCCCTAAAAATGCAAATGCTGAAACTGTTGGAGTCTTGAGCTGGAAGCCCTCACAACAACCTTGGCAGCATGCGCAGAGCACCGGGACTGGGGCTTGAAAACTTTGTTTGATGAAAAAACCAAAACCTGACGAAGCTCTGAATGATGACCTGGAAGTGTTTTAGCCATAGCTGGTGATGTACTGGTGACCTGCGGCTCGGCTGGGTCTGCTGTGTCCCTCCTTCGATGGTCTTGAGCTTTGCCGTCCCCTCTGTGCCAGGAGCGATGGCCTCTGCTAAACCTGGGGATGCTGGAGACAGGTCATTCCACAGCATCTCTTGGTGCGTGCTCCTTTGGCTCAGCAGCGGGTGCTGCGGCACAGATCACCTGCAAACTCCCTTGGTCTGGGAGTCAAAGCACCAAGGGACCAGCCTCGCATCCACCCAGCCTCACGTGGGGCAGGAAGTGGAGCCGCTGGGATGCTCATCCGACACTGACTCCCCTCTTTTTCCTCCGTAGGAAACCCGGCTGAACTGTGTCCGGATCGCCCGCAAAGGTGAGCCCTCCCTCTCCCCGCCGGCGTGATCTCGCCGAGGCCGTGGACCCCAACCCGTGGCTGCTCCAGCGGTCAGGGCCGTGCTGGCGGGTGTCGTTGCCGACGGTCGGTGCGTGCACGGTGGTTTATTACGGTGCCATCCCACGCTCTTGTTTCCCACTTTCTTTGGTGTCTGGGTTTTTCCCTTGGCTGGGTTTTTCCTCTTACTGCTGTTATCGCGGTGGGAGGCCGGAGCTGGCGGTGCCGGATGCTGAATCCGGGGATGAACAAGCTTACACTGGGCGTGATGAAAGGTGGCACAAAGGGACTGTCTCACCCCACGGGGACCGAGAGGGACTCGCCCGCGGTCACGGTGTGGCACTGCAGAGCCCTGTAACGCCTCGGTGGAATAAAATATCTTCAAGGAGCAACGTGCATGCCATGGGACAAATCCCGTCTGACCCCAATGCCCCTGGAGCTGAGCGCTGACCCCTCCTGCCTGTCCTTGTCCCCTGACAGCTGCCTGCAAAGAGACCAAGCGTCCCCTGGAGGTGTCGCAGCACTCGGAGGAGATGGGCCTGATCCTGGGGATCTGTGCCGGAGGGCTCATCGTCCTGATTATCCTCCTGGGAGCCATCATCATCGTCATTCGGAAAGGGTAAGGAGACCCAGCGTCGCGGCTGGTGCCTTCATCCATCCCCTCCTCCCAGCTCAGCCCTTCTCCACCACTCCAGCACTAACTGGGAGTTACTGGTGGTGATACTGCTGTGCGGGACAGGCTCCAAACCCTCCCTCTGTGTGCTCCTGCACCCCTGGGCACGGTGCCCTCCTTGCTTTGTGACAGCAGCCACAGCAGGAAGCACTGGGGACCAAGGAGCAGAGTTTTGAGGACGTCCCTTTGCCCTCGGGGCTCTGCAGCTTTCTTCCACTCTCCCTCTCCCCTGTATTTTTCAGGCTTTTGTCTCTTTTTCTGCTGATTCTTGGCGTCGTGCTGCTCTGTTGGTTCTGCATTGATGGAAATGCTTTTGGCCAGGATTGGGCTCAGAGGGGCCCTGGGCCAGTGGTGAGCCCAGCTCTCCCTGTCCCGCCAGCTCACCCTCTGCTAACAGCAGCTGGGAGACCACCACACGTGCAGCCCTGCACCCCTCCAGCCCCAAATTACAAAAATCAGCTTAATCTGCACCGAGATATTGTCTCTGGGCTTCCGTGCTGCTTTACCCAGCCCAGGGCTGGATCTGTTCCTGTGAGCGTTGCTGCCTGGGTCCAACCACACTGGTACCCTGTCGTCGGCGTGGGTTAGGGATGGGCCATGTATAGTTCCCTTGCATCGGGCCAGCTTTCCTGGAGATGGGGAGGAGGGGAGGCATTTGAGCTATCACCCCTTTGAGATGGCAGGAGAGCACCCAGCACCTCCAGCCCTGGGGTGCTCGGCTCTGGGGTGATGGCCAGAAAAAAAAACTCTATCCATGGCTCGTGCCCAGACAGCGGTACAGTGTGTCTTGCTGAAATATCTGGGCAGACTCTGGCTCTTGTCCTGGGCTCCGGTTCCTTGAGAGCGTTGGGAGGAGCAGCATCTCCCCTACCTCCGGGGCCGGGCCAGGGGGCTGCCTGAGGCCGCCCGCCCCGGGGTGCGGGTGCTAGGACCATCCTGCGTCCTCCTGTGCTTCTTTTAATGGGGAACCACTGAGCTTCGAGGGAAACATGAGCGATCCCTGGCTGAGAGCCTTCAACTGGCTCTAATGAATCATTAAAATCTGGGTGCGCACCAGAGGAGAGGGTATCTCAGGGCTGTTGGTCCCTGGGGACCCCCAGACTGCTCTCTCACCCCCATGGGAGTCCCCCCTCTCCCCAGGTCGTTGACTGGGGAGCTGAGTGGGACTGCTGAGGATGTGGCCGTGGCCGTCACCATGGGGTTCACTCAGGAAGGTCGGTGGGGTGGGAGGGAGGAGGACGAGGGCTTTTTGGGACACTTGTCCCCGGGAGCACTGGGGATGCAGCCGCTGTTTCTCACTCTGGCGCAGCGCCCCGGAAAGCAGCTTCTTGTCATGCAAGGCTCAAAGCGGCGCCGAGCCCGAGGGGCTCTCAAAGCAGGGGAGAAAGGGCAGCAGTTATGCGGCTTCCCCGCCCAGGGCTCGGGCTGATGGGAGGAAAGTACGTTAACAGCCGGGGGAGGAGAAAAATAGCAGGGCACAACCTCAGCCCGTGTAAATCTGCAGATCTCTTGATGGATTTGTTTGCCCTTAAAGGATTCTTGCTGATTTACACCAACTGGAAAAGCAAGGCTCATAGCATCCCTGCACAGAGCGCAGGACTGGCTGGTGGTCCCTGCCTGCCGTAGCTCTGGGATGATCCCCGTGCGTACAGCATCGGATCGGTCTCTGACGGAGCAATTGCCAGCTGTGCCGATGTGTTTTCGGGAGCGATGCTGTCAGGCTGGCGGAGAGCGCGGCTGCTGCATTCCCGTTGCCAGTGCTGCAGGGCGGGAGAAGGAGGAGCAGCTTTGCTTCAGCATCCTGGGGTGAACCTGTTGAAGGACAAACCAGAGCCACAAATCAGACGCGGTGCTGAGGGCCCTGAATTTGAGGCTGTTGAGAAGCTGGGATGAGCTCGTAAATCTCCTCTGGAGTGTTTTGCCATTGGAAAAATACTGATGTGGTGGAATGGAGATGCACCCCCAGAATATGCTTGCCCCTAATAAACAGTGCACTGGAAACGTGATGTCCCAGCCCCATCTCTCCTGCTGGGGTTACCTGACCCCTAATCAGCTCCCGGGGGGATGCCGTACATTCTGAATGCGTTTGCTGTTCAGTCTTAAAAACTGGAATAATCCTTCGGGCAAGGGTACTGGGGACACCCCACCGCCTGTGCAGGGATTATGATCACCCCGAGAGCCGGTGCTTGGGCTGTGCTGCTGGGATGCCGGCTCCTGCTTGGAGTCAGTAACCTGTGGATGCAAAAGGGAAGCCAGGTTTCTTTATGGTGCGTTTAATTGTCTGGCAGCCGAGTTACCCCCTAACTCCCCTTCCCTATGCTGGAGAAAAGCTGCTTATGCAACTTTTGCTGTTCTCTTTGTTTGCATGCTTGCCAGGAGGAACTACTATTCTTATTCCTATTACCCGTAAGTAATTGTCATTCTCGTTCTCCTTCGCCCTTCCTCCCAGCCGCCCCCCTTGCCCTGCTGCTCCAACAAGTCCTTTTTCCGCCGAGTGCATTTTAAGGGCCTCTTTGGCTCGGGGAAAATCGTGCTGAGGAGCTTGTTAAGAGACTGAAGGTAGCATAAAGAGGAAGGGTCAGCATCTCTGGGTTGACTTCTGGATTTTGGCAGCATCTTGCGCTGTCCCGGCCCCACCAAGATGCCGATGTGGGCTCAGATCTCCTGTTCATCCTTTTGTCCTAAATGTCTCGAATTTGGGGTGTGAGATTCTGTCCCAGCAGGAGCTCCTGGGCTTTCCCAGCATCTTTGTTAGGTGCCTAACAGGGATCTTGCATGGAAGTAGAAAGCCTCCACAGCAGGTGCTGAGCATGTGTGCAGTCAGGGGGTCCATCCTGTCCCTTGGGGGGTGGGTTTGGCTGTCCAGCATGGCTTTTAGAATCACAGAATGATTTGGCTTGGAAGGGACCTTTCAAGCCCACCCACTCCAACCCCCCTGCAAGGAGCAGGGACATCTCCAACCAGATCAGGTTGCTCAGAGCCCCAGCCAACCTGGCCTGGAATGTTTCCAGGGATGGGGCATCCACCGCCTCTCTGGGCAACCTGGGCCAGTGCTCCACCACCCTCAGTGTAAAAAAAATTCTTCCTTATATCCAGTCTGGATCCTCCCTTCTTTTTGTGTAAAACCATGACCCCTTGTCCTATCAATAGAGACCCTGTTAAGGGGTCTGCCCCCGTCTTCCCTATCAGCCCCTTTAGGCCACTCTAAGGTCTCCCCGGAGCCTCCTCTTCTCCAGGCTGAACAGCCCCAGCTCTCTCAGCCTGGCCTCATAGGAGAGGTGCTTCAGCCCCCTCGTCATTTTTGTGGCCTTCTCTGGCCCCTCTCCAACAGTCCATGTCCTCCTTCTACTTCTTGCGCTCATACTGTGCAGCGCAGTGATGCACGTGGCGTGTTGGATGGTCCGTGTTGCAGCCAGGTGCTGTGGGGCGAAGGATGGGTAATGCCTGGGGAAATGGGGCCAGGGGAGAGCTGGGAAGAGCCTCTGCAATGCCAACCAACTGAGGAGAGCCTTCACTTGCCCAAGGAGCGCTCCTGGCTGTTCCAGACACGGGGCATTTTGGGGAGGGGACACTGAGGATGAGCAGCTGGAGTAGCTACAGCTGGCAAGGGAAGATCCATGTGGGGCTGCGACTGGCTTGGGGCACCAGAAGATCAAAGTGTGATGACTGCTGGTGGAACTAATCCACCCTGCTCCCTGAAATCATCTGAGCTTGGTAGCTTTGGGGGGATCTTACAGCGCTGTCGGGTGAGCCCTGCTTATGTCTGCTTCTTCTGCTTCTCCCCCTTTGCATCCCCTTGCAGAAAACCGGTCAACATGACGAAAGCGACCATTAACTACCGCCACGAGAAGACGCACATGATGAGTGCCATCGACAGGAGCTTCACCGACCAGAGCACGCTGCAGGAGGATGAGCGCCTGGGGCTCTCCTTCATGGACACCCACAACTACAGCAACCGGGGTAAGGATGGGGAACCACGCCATCCCCCCGCTCCCATCCATCCCATCCAATAATCCCTGCATATCCCAGAAACAGCTGCAATATTTCTCCAAGGCTTGTTAGCATCTATTGTATCTATTTTAGCCTGATGTGTGTAGCACGTTGCGGGCTTTTCCATGCCCTGCAAGGAAACCTCCAAGGGCATCGATCTGATCGGTGTCTGTAGCAGCTTTTATTGTCATCCAGATTCTGCTGAAGGGAAAACACTCGTGTTTCTGAGTCTCTGCATCTCAGCCTCCGGAAGCAGAGATCTGACCTTGCGACTGGGAGGGCTGAGGCCGTTTGTGGGCTCAAACACTGGCTGCTGCCCCCTGAAGCTGGGTGAACCCCAACTCTTCGCTTACGCTGAGTTTGACAGTTTTGCCCCAGCCTTCACCCAGCACACCCAGCGTGGCTTTACTCCACGGTGTTCTGCACAGCCCCAGGCTTCGGAGAGTTACGAAGCTGCCGCGTTCACATCAGAGGGAGACTGATAATTTAACACCCACTGGAGTATGCATCTCTGTGCTGATTTAGTTGCGAAATAACTCGTTGGATGCCCCAGTTTCAACCATATGCTAATAACATCTGTTATAGGAACTTCAAGATGCTGCTTACCCACAGCTCTTCTTGCGGCTGCGGGATTAATACACTTCCTGGCATTGTCTCATGGATAATAGAAGCCCAGAGGACAAACTTTTCCTCCTTTTAATACATCTAGCTAGGTGCTTTATTTTTCAGTCCTTGAAACGCTCGGAGGCTGGTGGGTCTCTGAGTGGGCTGAGCTGGGGCTGCTGCTCCTCGGTTTCTTTTGGGAAGGGGGCTGAGGGGTCGGATCCTGCTCCTGCTCGCTTGCTCTGCTGCTGGCTGCTCCTCATCCCTCTGCGTGGTGGAGGAGGAGATGTGGGGAGCTTGGGCTCGCTGCCACAGCTGGGGACAGCCTCTGCTGCGGCCACCCCCTGCCTATAAGCATCATTAATTAACGAAGGTAAATGAATGGGCTGCTCGGTGACTGGCTGCGGGCTGTTCCCCACCATGCCTCAGTTTCCTTGCATTTAAAAAAGTCACTAATGCTTCTCACAGAAACACGAGCTGGTCCCCAGCGCGCGGCTGTGCGGAGCTGTCAGCACTTTGCAAATCCCTGCACTTAATTTCTCGTTAAACCCAGCGTCCAGTCCACCCATCGGCCATGCCACGGGGCACAGCGTGGCCCTCCTGCACTGTCCCCTTGGTTCAGCCACGCATTGGCAGCCTGGAAGGAGATGTTTCTGGTTGCAGAGGTTGGAGCATCATCTCTTTGGGGGCTGCAGTGCCTGAGGGAGACTCTGCTCTGTGCATGCGCTGCACCCGTGCTGCACCCACCATGCATGGGCAGCTGGGAGGTGCAGGAGAGGGTGAGGGGCTGCTCCTCGCATTCGAGCAGACCGAAAAAACCCAACCTGGGAGCTTTGCGAGCGAACCAGCAAGGGTGGATTTTAGAAGTGTTGTTAGAGGAAACTGCACCATCTTGTAAAGCTGCTTCCCAGCAACATGTGAGCAGTGTTCCAGGCTGGGTGCTGTTGGATCCATGCCTGCCGTGCCTCTTGGCAGCAGCGGAGACCATCAGGTTTTGTGCGAACCTGCATTTCAGGATCCAGTGTGGAACGTTGCCCTGACAAACGCAGGTGAGGTCTTAGGCTGGCTTTGCTGGTAATTATGTGGAAAACGCATAAACCCAGGTAAATACTGGCCTAAACTCCTCATTAAACAGCAGCAAGCTCCATTTGTGTCACTGCTAGGAATATGATGCTGCTATCTAGCAGCGAGGAAAACTAACTTTAAGCTGGACTGGAGACTTTGGCAACGCAATTTTTCAAGTCAGGACCTTGTGTGAATATTTGGGCACATAGCTCTTACTCATCTGGATGGAAATTAATTGCTTCCGTCGGTGGGAAATAAGCTTATTAAGCCCCTTAAGGTCTTGCCCGCTGATTTTTGTGGTGGTCCTAAAAGGCTGTAACACACTTGCAGCCCCCTGAGAGAGAACAGCTGCAGCACCAGCATCTCCTGGGGATGTTTCCAGGTGCCCTCTTGTCCCTCCTCTGGGTGCTGGGAGGTGATGGGGATGCGGTCCAAGGCTTTGCTCCTCTGACGGCCCCCGATTCTCCCTCCCCTTCTGCAGGTGACCAGCGCAGCAGCGTGGTCAACGAGTCCAGCAGCTTACTGGGGGGCTCCCCCCGCCGCCAGTGCGGCCGCAAAGGGTCCCCGTATCACACCGGGCAGCTCCATCCTGCCGTGCGGGTGGCAGATCTCCTCCAGCACATCAACCAGATGAAGACGGCAGAAGGTTACGGCTTCAAGCAGGAGTACGAGGTGAGAGCGGCTTGTGCTGGAGTCTCAGGGAGGGTGGGAGGTAGGATGGACGTGGTGGCACGGGCAGGAGCTGTGTGCGAGAAGAGGATGCTGCAGACCGGGAACTGCAGCACTCAGGACAGCGGGAGCCGGAGCTCTCGGCTCTCTGGACTGGACAGGCGTCATCAGCATGTGGGGTGTCCCTGGGTCTGGATCAGATCTCTGGGCCTGGTGGAGCAGGATTTAATTGAACAGGTCCCTGAGAGGAGGCAAACCAGCCCTGCCAGCCCCACCTCCCCTCTCTGCAGTGTGTCATCCCGCCTCTCCTGCAAGGGCTGGGGATGCTGCTGCCTTTCTCAGGTCCTACGGGGCACCACGGTATCGTGTTCTTCTGCTCTCCGGCACCCTTGTCCTGCGATAAGCGTGGCTGGATTGCGATCCTCTGCAGTCAGGCAGCTCCCAGGGCGATGGAGACCCCAGGGAGAGGATGCAGGAGAGGGTGCTTGCAGGGGCAGGGAGGTCCCCCCACCAAGGGTTATTGGCTGCGTTGTGTCCATCCCACCTCGTTGCGCCAGAGCGCTTGTAAGGGAGCGCGCTGTTCTGCATGCCTCTGCCACAGTGTGCCCAGCAGGGTTCATTTCCCGACTCCTCGATGTCCCACAGGTCTGGCAATTGAAATCTCCCAGTGAAATCACTGTTTAATGCGGAGTTGTTTTAAGTACAGGAGCTTTTTTCCCCCCGCCCCCCTTTCACATACTGGACGAACCAGGGCTTGCTATAATCATTAGTGCTCCTTGAAAAGCTGCTGTGTGTTCTTAGAACTAGTCGTTTGAAAGCACTCAGATATTATGGGAGGGCAGAAAACATGTAATTTCCTTCCACTTTCCTCCTCTTACGCCAATCTGTGAATGTTACTGTTATTACGAACAAATCTTCTGTGCTGGGGAGAGAAAGGGGCTGGGGAGGTGGGGGAAAAAAACACAACCAAGCCTAGAAAAAAACCCAAGCATTATGTATTTCACCAGAAAATGGGGCATTTTGTGGGCGCAAGAGGCGCGTGTGGCTGGCAGAGCGTGCTACAGAAACAGAGCTGGGGCTACGGGACCTGGCTGCTGGGGTGGAGGGACCACCCCATCTGCCCGGCTCCCCAGGAAGCTCAGGGGGACCCCACGGTCCTGCCCGCGGGTTGTGACAGCCACCCCTTCCTTACAGAGTTTCTTTGAAGGCTGGGATGCTTCGAAGAAGAAAGACAAGACCAAAGGGAGACAGGACCACGTGTCGACATGTGAGTGCCTTTAGCAAGGGCTTAGACACCCTGAACGGCTTGAACAACCTTCTAAAGCCTTTGGGGGCTTTTTTTTTTTGGTAGGTGTGCAGTCCATGGCAGGGAGTAAACTGGTGGGGTTTGGTTGGTCAAGGGCAGCAGAAAGGTCTTTGCTCAGTGCGAGGGTCTCGGCCTGAGAGCTCCTGTTGGACATCGAACACTGGGGCAAATAGGAGGGCTGGAGCTGGGTAACTTTGAAAATGGGACATCTTGGGGTGATGATAACATCACCATGGTATTCTGGGTGGTGCTGGAAGGCCCCAGCTAGCTGAGGGTATGTTTTCTTGTATGGACTGATGAGGAACTGCAGCCCTGCCTCAGGGAACTTCTAATGTGGACGTGCAGGATGAGACAAAGGGGTTAAAGGATGAGTTTTTAGGACAGAAGACTGGGGAGGGACTTGACCCTGTAGGAGAGAGAATGCTCCTCACCAGCTCACCCACAGTCAGCATGGCATGGCCACCTGGCCTCATGCTGCATCTCCAGTGACGTTCCTGCAGGGATGGAGACACCAAGCCTGGCCCTCCAGGAACTCTGGTGCTCTCCACCTCCAACATGCTTTGCTCTGCAGCTTCATCCCTTCCACTCCAGCACTGTCTGGGGCCCTAGGTGGACACGGAAGGTTGGGCAGAGTTCTCTGCTTGCCTCTCTGGGCTCCGGCCATCCTGGTGCCCTGCTGGGGCGGAGTGCAGGGTGCTGGTGGGTGGTTGCCCTCAGTCTTTGGCAGGAATGGACAGATCTCGGGGAGATACTATGCTGAGGGTTGGACCCCCATGTCCCTGCAGGCCTGAGCTCCCATCTTTGGAAAGACCTCCACCAGCTTGTATTTATTGCTCCTGAATTCAACCCACCTGCCTGCGCTTTGCAGATTCCTGGTGCAAAATGATTGCAAAGGGTGTCCTGGGACTCGGTGGGGTGACATGCCATCCCCCTGCTCATCCCCCCTGGCGCCTGACGGTCCCTTCTCCCCTTGCTCTCCAGATGACCGTCACCGAGTGAAGCTGCACCCGCTGCTGGGCGATCCCAACTCGGACTACATCAATGCCAACTACATCGATGTAAGCGGGGATGGTGCTTCTCTCTGTGGGAGTCTGGGCTGGGACAGGAGCTTCCTGTGGACTGTTGGGGTCTGTCCAGCAGTGTTTGGAGGAGCTTAGCCCAGGATGGGCTCATCTGCACATCCCTGAAAGACACCATGAAGAGCCTGCCTGATTTGTTTATGTTCGTCAGCAACTTCTGCTTGCTGCATCTCTCCCTTGTCTACTCTGCTCTGTCCCTCCTTTCTCATTCCTCTTCTCCTCCCCTTTTCCATCCTCTCTCGCGGCCATGGATCTCCCTCGTCCCTGGGCAGAGGGGGCCAAGCGACCAGTGGGGCTCACACTGGGATACCCCCCGATCCTGTCAGTGCATGTGAGTCTGGGCAGAGCTTGGCCCTGGTGTCTCCTGGAGCTGTGCCCCCCGAAAGTGATGTCCCCTGTTGCCTCCAGCGATGCTGAGATCATGGGAGGTGCAAGAAGGCTCCGTTGGGCACAGGGCTTGAGCATCTTCCAGAAGCAGCGGCAAATTCTGCTCTTCCCTCCTTTCTGGAGAATGTCCCCTCACAATGGTAGCCCGATGCCTCGGTGGTGGGTTCCCCGTACCCGAGCAGTGTCCCCGTGCCTGTCCTCACATGTCTTTTCTCCCCTGTGGCTCGCCATGACCCCCTCCGGGGCCGGTGCTTTAACCTGTCTCTGATCTCTGCCTCACTAATGTCTCTGTCTCTGATCTTTTTCTCTCAAACCTGTGTCCCAACGGGATTGTTAAGATTCGGATTAACCGAGAAGTAAGTAGACGGTTCTCCTCTCCTCCTTTCTCTCTGCTCCCATCTCCTCGCAGGCGTTGTACTGGGCAGCGTGGTGTGAAATAGCATGTGGGAGAGGCAGGCTGGGAAAACGTGTGGATAAACTTGGCTATGGTCTGGGGGAGGGGAACATGAGAGGTGTGATGGAGTGATGGAGAGCAGGGGCTGTGTGCTCAGAGGAGTTCAATTCAACCCACAAAAATCCCTTGTGAAAGGACCTGTGGTGGCTGGAGGAGCTGCCATCATGCGTGTGATGTGGTTGAACTCTGCTGGACCAATGGCCAGGGTGTGGGACGCCAGGTCACCGGTCCCTTTGGCAGTGGCCTCGCTGGGACGTGCGCTTAGGGCTGGCATGTCCCTGGTAGGAGTTGGGAATGGCCCCAGTAAGCGGCTGGGATGAAGGAGGGCAGTGGGGCTGTGGTGGGTAGCACTGTGCTGGTGGCCAGGACCTGGCCCAGAGGATGCGCAGAGTCGCTGCTAGTTGGGTGACTGGGAAATGTTGTGTGGGGCTGTGCCCCAGCTCTCAAGTGTCCCCTCAACTTGAGGCTGACGTCTCTGCTTCCCTTGCAGGGCTACCACAGGTCCAACCACTTCATAGCCACGCAAGGTGAGCCCCCTCCTTCCCCTACCCTCAGCCAGCGCTTCGGCAGCTCCTGGTTTAGCAGCCGGGTTTGTTCCTGGTGTGATATAACCTTACGTGGGCAAGAAGGGGAGGGGACGGGTTGATTTGGGACCAGATGGGGCAATAGCAATGTGGAGCAGCTCCCACCTGCCCAACGGCACCGTGCATCCCCGGGGGAAGGGGTGAGCTGAGCCAACGTGGAGTGGTTTGGGGTTTGTTTTTTTTTTTTGCCAAGGGGATGTTAGTGCTGCAGAGGCAGGAGGGGTAACGTGGTGGCATCGTGGTGCTGCCATGGCTGGGCTCCGCTGGCACTGCCCTTCCATCCCCAGTGGACTTTCCTCCATCCTGCAGGACCCAAGCAGGAGATGGTGTACGACTTCTGGCGCATGGTGTGGCAGGAGCACTGTTCCAGCATCGTGATGATAACCAAACTGGTGGAGGTGGGCCGGGTAAGGATGCCGTCCTATCCCATCCCATCCCATCCCATCCCATCCCATCCCATCCCATCCCATCCCATCCCATCCCATCCCATCCCATCCCATCCCTCTCCCTCCAGGCTCCGGCTCTGCCAGAAGCCTCCTCCACAGAGCCAAAACCCCATCCTGTCCTCTCCTTGCAGGTGAAATGCTCCAAATACTGGCCGGATGACTCTGAGATGTATGGGGACATCAAGATCACTCTGGTGAAGTCGGAGACGTTGGCCGAGTATGCCGTCCGCACCTTCGCTCTCGAGAGGGTACGGTCCCACTCCTGCCCACCGCAACCTGCCCGACCCTGCGCTTGCGAGCAGAGAACCAACTGCTTTGGGCATCTCTCACCCTTGCTGGATTGGCATTTACCAAAACCTGATTTATTTACTCCAACATGAGGCTTTCACCTCCATTGAGGTGCACCTCTGAACCCCGGTAGCAGCTTCCTTTGCCTTTTCCCCAGCTCTGCACCCTCCGCCGGGGCGAGTGGCTCGGCCCCGCTTTGGTTTTGGCAGTGAGCGAGGATTTAATTTCTGTGTGAGTGCCGTGTAATTGCGAGAGGGATGAGGAATGCTTTTTCTCCTCTGGGCCGGGGTGCAGGTTATGTGGCCATTACTCTCCAGTGTGGTACCTGGGGATGGAGGCGGTGCGATTCACCCCGTCATCTACGGGAATGTGAAATTACTGGCTAGTTATAGGGGAGGGAATTACACCTGAGGCTGCTGCCGCTGCTTCCTTCCTCTTCCTCCTCCACTGGTTTTTAACCCTCCTGCAGCCGAGGAGGAGGGAGTTGCAGGGCTGTTGAAGCAGCTGACTGCTGTGTGGTCCATCTGGCCAGCCATTTGCTGAGCTGGCAAAATCATAGATTCCCGAGACTGGGTGGCTTTTCCCTCCCTGTGTGCCCTCACCTGACCCTTCCCTTGCAGCGGGGCTACTCGGCCCGGCACGAGGTGAAGCAGTTCCACTTCACGTCGTGGCCCGAGCATGGCGTCCCCTACCACGCCACGGGGCTGCTGGCCTTCATCCGCAGGGTGAAGGCCTCCACGCCGCCCGACGCCGGTCCCATCGTCATCCACTGCAGGTATGTGCATGGCCGTGGGGCAGAGCCGGCTGCGGGGGGACATCCTGCTCTGGGATGGGGTTGGGTGGGGTATGGATGGCCCCAGGGTGGGACAGCGCTGTGTGCTCAGCCTCTGGCTCCAAATGATGCTAAAAGTACTGAATGATGCTAAAAGCTCTCAATGGTGCTAAAAAATTCAGCAGGGAAATAGAAAATGTATAAATTTGGTTCGTAACAAGGAAAGGCTGAGGCAGGGAAGGCACCAGGGCTGATGGTGTGAGGTTGGACGTCTCTGTGATGGCACCCAGCTTTAAAATGTCACCACTGGGCTGTTGGGGGCAGGGATGGGGGGCTGCAGGTGGTCCAAGGGGGCAAGCAGGGAGCAGCGCTTTTTTGGGGGCTGCTCCAGCACCCGTTAGTGATGACGGCTCTGTCCCCATGGGTGAGGGTGGCACTGGGGGATGGGCAGCTCAACCACTGCTGATGGTCAGGACGTTGGGTCTGGCTGAAGGGAGAGGCAGGGAGGGACAGCAGGACAGCCCCGTTCCCGGAGTTACCCGCAGAGCTGGGAGGTACTGGTGGCACATCTGAGCGGCAGCCGTGGCTTTCTGTCCCCGAGCAGGCATCCCCACGCGACGGGTTAATGGCTCTTCCTCCGCTGGGCAAACAAGGAGGAGCTGATGAGCAGGAGGGAATTTTTTTCTTCTTTTTTATTTGGTTTCTCCCTGTCAATTGCCTCATCAGTATTCATTCACCAGCAACAGCGAGTGTGATTAGTGCCCGTAGCCTGTAATCACGGATAATCACGAGGAGTGATTCATCAGCCCCAGAAATTAGTATTTCACTGGAAGACTTTGTACGAAAGGGGCAGGGGAAGCAGTTCTGTTCCCGAGGGCGGGTCGCTGCATCAATAACTCTTTGGCTGCGAATCCAAGCATGCCAGGATTTGGGATATCGGTGCTGCTGGATCATCTGGCTCCAGATCTGTATTTTCCTGTCCTAAAGCAAAAATGAACCTTAGATGTGGGTGTGCAGCCTCCCACTCACCCCCTGACTGTCACACAGCCCCTGGGCTACTGCAGCAGTGTGTTTGGGCGGGTGGTGGGGAGGGTGGTTTAAGGTAAAAAACGCTGTGGTTATGATGTACGAGGTCCTGGCAGCCCTGCCTGGACCCCGGCTGCCCCCACATCCGTGGGTAGGGCCCTATGTCGAGCTGTCACCCACATGGACCTTGCCCCTTGCCCGCCGGCGTCTTGGGCTGCCCGTGGATGCCGTGCGGTTTGGGAACGCCTTTGCTGTGTTTTCCCCCTCCACCCCCAGCGCTGGCACGGGGAGGACTGGCTGCTACATCGTCCTGGATGTCATGTTGGACATGGCGGAGTGCGAGGGCGTCGTGGACATCTACAACTGCGTGAAGACCCTGTGCTCGCGGAGGATCAACATGATCCAGACGGAGGTGAGCGGGTGCTGGGGACAGCCGGGGACGGCTGGGGCTGCTGTCACTGGCAGGTTGCGGAGGCTCAGCCCTCTCCTCGTTCCTCCCCCACAAAAGGAGCAGTACGTCTTCATTCACGACGCCATCCTGGAAGCTTGCCTGTGTGGGGAGACCAGCATCCCCGCCAGTGAGTTCAAGCCCACCTACAAGGAGATGGTGAGGATAGAGCCGCAGAGCAACTCCTCGCAGCTGCGGGAGGAGTTTCAGGTGAGCGGCCCCAAAATCCCTGCATCTCCCCTGCAGCACCCGTTTGCTCCTCACCCTCCTGGTGCCCACCGCCGCTGGGACCAGTGGGCTCTGGCAGGGGTGTCTGGCCCTGGTGTGGGCGGGGAGCTGAGGGGAGCACATGTACCCGCAGACCCTGAACTCGGTGACTCCTCACCTGGACGTGGAGGAGTGCAGCATCGCCCTCCTGCCCCGCAACCGGGAGAGGAACCGCAGCATGGACGTCCTGCCGCCCGACCGATGCCTTCCCTTCCTTGTCTCCGTGGACGGAGACAGCAACAACTACATCAACGCGGCCTTAACCGATGTGAGTGTGCTGCGGGGAGGGAAGGGGCTGGTTCGCGTTGTCTCGGGCAACTTTTCACAGCAAAACCTCACTTAGTTTGAATTTACGGTGTCGTTTTGCACAAGGGCACGAAGGCACACGGCAGCCCCCAGCTGCGTGTGGGGGTGGAAGGGCTGGGACCAGCGTAGTGAGGTCCGTCACCCCTTCTCTTGTGTAGCGGCATCTTACTTGTCTTGAAAGAGCTTTTCACCTGCTCTAGCAAGCCGCACATGAAGGATCTTCATTTATTTCGTAGCAAAATGGCGTGCGGGAGGGAGAGGAAGCTCTGGGAAGGGTCGGTAGCGTTGAGTCCCGTGGTGTGCTGCCAGCACCCTGCTGTGCATCCTCCTGCCAGTTCTCCCAGTGCAATTCAGGGGGCTCCAAACTGGTCCCGAAGCCACTCTGCATCCCCCTGGTGTGGTCAGGAATGACGCCTGTAATGGCAAAGCTGTTTCCTGCCTGCTGACTGCCACAAAGCAGAGCGGAGAGGATGCTGCGGGCTCCGAGCCTGCACCGAGCGATGGGTCATTTACCACCAAAACCACTTACCCCTCCTTGAAACGGGCCGGGGTGCTTTGCACAGGTGGTGCCGAGCCCTGCCGCATCCCGAGCACCTTCCCCAAACCCTACTCGCAGCTGAGCACTGGCATCAGCCTCAGCCCTGCATTTTTTTTCCCCCACGGGTCATTTACCGTTGTGCAGATCTTCTCTCCCTGTTCCCGGCTCTCGCAGCGAAAGGCCGTTTGTAAAGCAGAGGTGGCTGCTGGCGACGGGGGAGCAGCAGCCGGCGAGCTGCGGGCTTTGGCTGTCGTGGAATGGGAGCTTTGTTTTCAGCTTGCCTCGTGTTTGCGTATCCATTTTATTTTTATACATCACTGAGCCTCCCTTAATATCTGCTACAGGGTCACAGAATAGAAATTTCTTTACAGACAGAAAAAGCCCTTTGGGTGAAATTCTTGCTGAAGGGATAAAACCCATTTCCTTCTTTGGGGCGGAGGGAAGAAGAAAAGTGAAAGTCTCATTTTCTTTAAGTGCCAAAGCAGTTTGCTCGCTCAGTCTGTCCGGCTGTCAGATGAGGCTGGTCTGTGCCGTCCGTCAGTGGTGCTGAGCACTCCGCCGGTGCTGGCGCAGGCTGGCAGAGGCATGCTCTGCTCCGCGCCGGCTGCCTGCGTTTACATGGTGCCGAAGGACCGCAGGTGCCAGGGATAGGCCAGGGACAGCCTGGTCAGCTCCTGGTGAAATCCCCCTCGCCCCGCCGCTGCCATCGCCCTTCCTGAGGGTGGAAAGCGAGGGGCTCGCTGCCGCCCCACAGACCGGGTGGGGGGAGAGGGTCAACAAGGAATTTCCGTGAGCCAAATGAGGTTTTGCAGTGGCCACAGGACTCCCTTTGCAGAGAGCGGTGCTGACTGGCCAGCACAGAGCATTTTCTGCTCCGTTCCTATGTCTGAGGAGGCTTTAGCTAAACTGTTAATTTACAAGTCTGATGCAGTGCCGAGCCTGTGGGCTCCCCATCCCTCACCAGGCTGGTGTTGGGATGATCGAGGAGTCAAATCTCGTTCAAAGCACAAATGAGAAGTACAGTCATTTTTTTCTTGCAGTCTCTAGAGATCTTTCATTCTGATCTCTTTTCCTCCCCAAAATGACCGTTGAGCCCGTTACCTCTTTGCTGCTCTTGGTGCCCAGAGATGGGGTGGGTGGGGGCGATGACATGGGTGATGCTTTCGCTTGAGGCTGGGGCCATCTGTCAGCCATGGGTTCTGCTTGTTCTTGGCTCAAAGGTGACATCTCTCCCCTAGTTATTTGTGTGAAACACCCTTCCCTGCGAGATCCAAGAGCAGAAAGTGGGTGCTTTCATCCTCACCAAGGGCAGGGATCACTTAGACCTCTTTTTATAGCATCTCTCCACACCAGGGCACAGGGGGACCAGGGCCATGCCAAGGAGGCCAGCTCCACTCAACGATGGAGAAGATGACTTTGGTGGCACTCATCTTCTGGTTGCACTGTTTTTTTTGGGGGTGTGACAGCAGTGGCTTCGGCACTGCCGCCGTGTCCTTAATGGTGCTCATCTTCCCTCTCCACAGAGCTACACCAAGAGCGCTGCCTTCATCGTCACCCTGCACCCGCTGCAGAACACCACCACCGACTTCTGGCGGTTGGTGTATGACTATGGCTGCACCTCCATCGTCATGCTCAACCAGCTTAACCAGTCCAACTCCGCCTGGGTGAGTGCTGCTGCGTCGGGGACCATGCCAACCCTGCAGGTGGCCTTGTCCTGCTCTGTCCCCACTGCTTTGGCTGCGCTGCAGCCCCTGCCTTGCTCGCTTGGCTCCCTCTCCTCTGCCAGGGGAGACAAGATGGGCTGCGGCACACAGGATTTGTCCCCTGTAAGCACAGGGCTGGCCAGCTGGAGCCAGAGATGTTCGACAGCAGCAGGTTAGCCTGGCTTCGTTGCGTTGGCATTGCTTTGCTGTACCGGAATCTTTGTGAACGCCTCGGGGAGATACAAGGTTAATGACAAGTATAAGCTTGTCGTTATAAAGAACTGATTTTATCCTCCTTTTACCACGGGGAAACTGAGGCACAGGGGATTTCCACTTTCATCCTCCAAGGGCGCTGGTGGCTTGTGCACGCTGCTTTATGAATCAGCCTCCTGCAAAGCTGCTGTCTGGTGGCTGTTAGGCGTGATGGGATGTGCAGATCTGCCGAGCTGGAGGGGAGGTGTCCCCCGTCACCCGGGAGAGAGGGGACCGTGCTCAGCCTTGCCTGGCTTTGCTCTCCCAGTGCGCCACTCCCCAGGGGGATGCCTGGAGCGCTCCTGCCACCACCAGAGCAGGTGTAAAAGTCCACTACCGGTCTGTAATGTTCATTCAATGAGAAAACTTACTGGATTTTTACATAAAATTAGTGTTACAGACTCGTAGTGGATATCTGGAGAAGACTTCCTTAGCTGGCTTATTTTATGATCCACGATGTCAGTGTTCCAAAACGGCACTTGTACTGTTCATCGCAAGGGTGCAGGTGGATGTGGCACTGGTACCGAGTGATGCGTAAATACGCTGATATTTATTTATATATTTATGTATTTATATATGCTGGACACGCGCAGAGCTGTGGAGCACGCCCACCTGTCCCGCTGTGCTGAGCTAATGCCATGTGCTTCAAAGGACCTTTCCATGGGGTGACATTAAACACGAAGACCCTGAACATCTAGGGATGTCCAGGGCAGGTTTCTCGCCTTGAGGAGGTTTGCCAGGAGGGGAAGCAGAGCTGCCCTCGAAGAGCTTCCCAGCTCATATGCTTGCTCAGAAGGGTCACTCTTCAATCAGGTTAATGTTTAACGAAGCGATCTGCCCGTGGACACACTGAAATGAGCAGGTTTGTGTGACTGGGGTCATTGGAGAGGCCCCTTCCAGCACTGGCAGCTGGAGCTGTTTGGGCTGTGTAGAGCTTGATGGTGGTGATGAAAAGGTTTAGTGTTTATGGGTAAGCATCAGGGGAAAGGCCAGCAAGGCAGATATCATGGTGGCAGTCTGTTGTAGGCCAACCCAGCAGGATGGAGAGAGATGAAATAGTCTGTAACCAGCTAGCAGAAGTCTCATGATTGTTAGCCTTTGTTCTCATGGGGGACTTCATCTTCCCAGATGTCTGCTGGAAATACAATACAGCCAAGAGGAAATAGTCTGTAGGGGGTTCCTGGAGTGTGTGGAAGAGAACATCCTGACACAGCTGGTGAGGGAGCCAACTAGGGAAGGTGCCTTGCTGGAACTGTTGTTTGTCAACAGAGAAGGACTTGTGAGTGATGTGGTGGTTGGAGGCCATCTTGGGCATAGCGATCATGACATGATAAGAGGTTTTGATTCTTGGAGAAGTAGGGAAGGGCGGTCAGCAGAACTGCCACTTGGGACTTCCGGAGGGCAGTCTTTGGCCTGTTTAGGAGACTGGTTGACGGTGTCCCTTGGGAGACGGTCCTGAAGGGCAAAGGAGTCTAGGAAGGCTGGATATTCTTCAAGAAGGAAATCTTCAAGGCACAGGAGCAGGCCATCCCTATGTGCCGAAAGATGAGCCAGTGGGGAAGAAGGCTGGCCTGGCTGAACAGACAGCTTCGGCTGGAACGTGGGGAAAAAACTTTATGAACTTTGGAAGAAGGGGCAGGTGACTCAGGATGACTACAAAAATGTCCTGAGGTTACGCAGGGAGAATACTAGAAGGGCCAAAGCCCAACTAGAACTTAATCTTGCTACATGGTAAAGACAATAAAAAGCGTTTCTATAAATATATTGACAACTAAAGATGGGCTAAAGAGAACCTCCATCCTTTATTGGATGCAGGGGGAAACAGGAAAGGATGAGGAAAAGGCTGAGACACTTAATGCTTTCTTTGTCTCAAGTCTTTAATAGTAAGACAGTTGTTCCCCAGGTATGCGGCCCCCTGAGCTGGAAGACAGGGAGCGGAATGCAGCCCTCAGAATCCAAGGGGAAATGGCATCTTCAACAACTGGGGTTTGACACAAGTGACGTCCCACACTCTGGATTAGTGTTTTTAACATTCATGACTTCATCTGGTACGTTTGCAACTGTGAACCTTGCTGGAATTAGTGTTCCCACTTTGATCTGCTTCTCAATGACTTTGTGCAGACCTGGAAAGCTCTCAGATGCTGTTGAAGATGTCAGATTTCTGTAACCCAAGCGACTGATTCAGAAATACCAGTTTTAAAGTCATGGGGATAAGGTGTGAGGTGAAATAAATTTGTCTACTGCTTCCCAGTGCCAGTTGATTTGGCTATTTTCCTCTTCATCTGGTGTATGCATGCTGAACTTGGGAGGTGGAACCACATATTCAGTGCTGTTACCTTGGGACGTAATTTAGGGAACCTTTCCGTGATTGGACTGTGCTGTGTAACGCTGCGTAATGCTGCGTGTTTACTGTAAACCTGTCAACTGGGGATATAATTTCTCAAAAAATCATTAAGGTTGGAAGAGACCTCCAAGATCATCAAGTCCGACCATCAACCCAACACCATCATGCCTGCTTAACCACGTCTATACATTTTTTGAACACCTCCAGGGATGGTGACTTCACCATGTCTCTGGGCAGCTTGTTCCACATGAGCGCTGTGATTTTCCTTTTGCATAAATGCCAGTGCAGCACGGAGCATGCTCCACAGCAGGAGTTACAGATCTGCTCTCGCCAAAACATGAAATTCCCTGTTCTGTGGAAAGGAAGGGGATCATGAAGTAGCATCTCATTCAAATGCCCCGGTTAAACCCCCTTGTCTAAAGCAAGCCTTAGCCAATGCTGGTGGGAGAGGTTCTTCCTCCAGTCAGTCCAAGTTGTGACTCCTGCGGGACAGCTTTATCACTCTGCTCGCTGCAGGGCTGTCCTTATCTCCAGATGGGCAGGAGAAACCCAAGCCTTCTCCCTGCAGCCCCGCTGCCCCTTGAGTTGGTCTGAGCTGGGGGAGGACGGGGCATGGACGCCCCAAGAGCTCGGAGGGTTTGGTTTGCTGTAAGCGGCCCTGGGTGCTGGGGTAGCTCCTGGGTGAGCCCCAGCTTGGCCTTTGGCTGGGTTTTGCCAGGTGCAGCGCTGGTGCCTGGCGTTTGTGGGTTGGACCCTTCACGTTCCTGAGGGCAGCCCCCTGCCCCGGGTGTGGAGACAGCGACCGTGAGACTGTAGAGATAGGACAAGAGAACTGGATAGGCTTTATTTTTGGGAACAACCACCAGTGAGTTACTCCTTATTCCTGACAGCTATCCTGTACTCCTTACACATATTCCTACGTATTTCTACACTTACTTGCTACCTAAAACTGCTGCCATTTCCAGCCCAGCCTGTGCTGGGGCCTAGCCCCAGGAGAGGAGTTGGGTGCTATCACTGCAAGAAGGAGAAAGACAGAGATGCGAGATCTGAGTGCTTGCACCAGGAAAGACAAACAGGGACACTAAAAGGGCATTTTAAACCTTGCATTTCAGCTGAATAAAGTATTAGGGTATGGTTCTGTTGAGGAAAAACCACCTCTGTGTTTTCTGCATGTGGGAGCAGAGAAGGGAAGGATTTTCAAAAGCCTAAAAACTGATGGAGAAAGCCAACCACTCCTGGTTTTCAGGCCCCTCAGCGTGGAATGGACGTGTCGGGAATAACGCTGATGCTGACGTGTACCTTGTCAGCGTTAAGCAGAAGCCCCAGGAAGATTTAAACTTTTGGTGCAGCCAGATACAGAGCGAGCCCCAAAAAAGTACGATACGATGGGACTGCGTATCCGTTTCACAGGTTGAAAGTAAGCAGAAATCACCAAAATCTGTTTTGTCAGCACTTCTGCTCCTCTGAAATCCCGCGTCAAGAATTCCTGAAAACCATCTGTTGTGGTTTTGTTTAGTGAGGGGGGCCTACAGTGGCAGCTTCTCTAGGAAGCTGCTGGAAGTTGCTCCCCTTTGTTCAGTGGACTTGGCCAGGCCTAGGGCGGACCCGCTGCTGGCCAAGGCCGAGCCAATTGGTAGCAGAATGTTCCGTGATAACGCCTCTGCGATAACGTATTTAAGAAGAGGAAAACAGGAAAAAAAAAAAAAAGAAGAGAAGATGTGAAGAAGCTGAGCGGGGGCAGAGGCACAGAGGGGGAAGCGCGAGCCTCATGGGCCTGGCAGGCCTCACCCTCTGGCCTCTCACCAGGCAGCCGACTGGGCCCGACTCGGTCCAGCCCGGCTGCAAGAAGTGGAGAGGAGAGGAGAAGTGAATAAGATGTAAAAAGATCCCGAGAGGCGTCTGCCAGGCTGTTGTGAGGAACAGCTGCAGACGCCAAGGCCAGTGAAGAAGGAGGGGGAGCAGTAATGCGGCTCCTGGCCAAGATTCCTCTGCAACTCGTGGTGATGACCATGGTGGAGCAGGTTGTCCCCCTGCAGCCCATGGAGGTCCACGGAGGAGCAGAGATCCACTTGGAGCCCATGAAGGACCCCGTACCGGGGGAGGTGGATGCCTGAAGGAGGCTGTGGCCCATGGAGGCCCCGCTGGGACAGCCGTTCTGGAGGGACTAAACTCCGTGGAAGAGATGACCCACGCCGGAGCATTTCCACGAAGGACTGTGGCCCGTGGGAGGGACCCCACAACAGAGCAGGGGAGGAATGTGAGGAGTTCTTCCCCCGACCATGGAGCAGTGGCATAAAACAATGTGTGATGAACTGGCCGCGACCCCCGTTCCCTCTTCCCCCCTGTGCCGCTCGGGGGGGAAGGTGGTAGAGAAAATGTTAAGCCCGGGAAGAGGGAGGGGTGGAGGGAGATTATTTTGTTTCCTGTCTCATTCTCCTGCTGTTTGTAGTAATAAATGAATAGTTTTCCCCGAGTCGAGTCTGTTTTGCCTGTGACAGTAACTTTAAGGATTTCTCCCTGTCCTTATCTCAAACCTCGAGCCGTTTTTCCTTATATTTTCTCTCCCTGTTCTCTCAGAAGGTGGGGGGAGTGAGAGAGAGACTGCGTAGGCTGGTCCCAATCGGGGCTGAACTACGACACCATCCATGAGACAAGATCCGGCCATTTGCTCCCATCCCCGTCCTTGCTCCCTACATTGTAAAAGCTCATTTGATCTGAACGTGGCCCTCTCCCCACCCGACGTCCTGGGGGTTCTTCCACGTGCAGAGGACCCGACGTACCTTGCCCGGAGCAGAACCTGCTGCTGCTACTTCTTGAAGCTCCTTGGTGAAGACAAATAAGAACAAATCCCTTTCTATTTTGCGGAAGCCATGGAGATTAAGCTGGAGAAGGAAATCTCTCATGGACTCGCTTTTCAAAGATCTTCAGGGCTCCTCTCCTCCCCACCACTTCCTTCCTGAAGAGTTCTTCTGTGATGATGATGCAGTTTCCATCATCGCCCCACCAAATGGACTGGAAGCGATGGCTGCTGCTGATCTTCCAGAGCTCCTGGAGGAACAGGCTGGCTGAAGACTGGCTGGTGCCGGCACAGATCTCCTTCCAGAAATGATGGCGTATGATGGGTAGCCAGGATTCCTCAGGCAAACCTTGTCAGGCGAGTTCTTCTGGGAGCAGTCCAGTGGCAGCATCCCAAGACACTTCCGTCTCACCTCCTGTGCGGCCCGGAGAAGCTGAAGCCACCCGCCAATCTGGCTCCGCTGGCTCAGAGGCCCAGGATGCCTCTGGTGAAGGCAGCTCCATTTTAGCTCCTTATTTCACAGCTTGGCTGCAACTTCCAGCTGTGGCCCTTTCCCCCGCTGCCAGGCTTGGTCCTGCCGCTCAGCAGAATGAAGAGCTGTGGCCCCAGCTGCCCGGGGAGTGCTGCAACGTCCCAGCGACGCCTGCTCCAGCGTCCCAGCCACGCCGGCGTTGCTCCAACCTCACTGTGACGTCACAGCGTGGCGCCCGTCTCCTAGCAACAGGAAGTGGAAGACAGAAGAAATTTCTGGAAAGCCCTGTTTTCCTGTCACGGGGAGAGCTGTTCTGAGCCCAGAGTGAATCCCAGTGTGTTTGCGCTGCGGTGTCCTGCTGGGGCCGTGCTGCGCCTCGCTGCCCGGGAGCTGGTCCCCAGGGAGGGACGGAGAAGGCTGCAGCCGGGGCGTTGCAGTGCCCCCGACCCGAAGATTTTCCCCGGGCACCTTCCCCCTGCGCAGACGTGCCCGTCCCCTCTGCTACGGAATAACGCACGCTCTGGGGTGTCAGTGGCGCTGCTTCTGCCGCGGCCCTCCGTGTGCCCAGGGGATGCTCTCAGCTTTCAGCAGGCTCTCCGCTCTGCTCCGTAGGATGAGTTGTAAGAGAAACGTTCCCTAAACACATCCTGCAAATGAAATACACTGGTGCTCGGCACCCCACTCCTTACTTGAGTTGGGTTCCTCTCCTTTCCTTTGCTACAGAACCTTTAGAACCAAGACCAGGAGACTCAGTGATGTTCTTTCAACTCTTTTGTTAAGCTGTCAACCCGGTCACTGCGGGAACAGTGACTTTCCATTTTGGGATAGTGAAATTGTAAGGGTCCAGTTGTGTCAGCTGAACGTTTCCAAGTCCATGGGGCCTGATGGACTTCATCCCAGAGTACTTGATCTGGCAGATGTTACGGCAGGACTGCTCTCTATCATCTACCAAAAGTCTTGGGAGTCTGGCAGTCTCTGCTGATTGGAAGCTAGCCAGCGTTATTCCTGTCTACAAGAGAGCATGGAATAAGGCCCAGGAAACTCCAGAGGTGTTAGTTTGAGCTCAGTACCTGGCAAAATGATGGAGAAGATCATAATGGGTGCTACTGAAAGGCATTTGAAGAGCAATGCCGTCATAAGGCATAGTCGAGATAGGTTCACCAAGGGAAAGTCCTGTTTAACTGCTCTTACATCCTTCTTTGATAAGGTCACCCACCTCGTGGATGAAAAAAAGACAGTGGATGTAGTGTTTCTGGATTTTTGTAAGGCTTTTGATGCTATCCCTCACAAGCATCCTTCTGGACAAGTTGTCCAGCTGTGAGATCATAGAATCATAGAATGGTTAGGGTTGGAAGGGACTTCAAAGGTCATCCAGTCCAACCCCCCTGCAAGGAGCAGGGACATCTCCAACCAGATCAGGTTGCTCAGAGCCTCATCCAGCCTGGTCTTGAACGTTTTCAGGGATGGGGCCTCTACCACCTCTCTGGGCAACCTGTTCCAGTGTTCTATAACCTGCATCGTGAAAATTTTTTTCCCAATTTCCAATCTAAATCTACCCCCCTCTATTTTAAAACCATTACCCCTTGTCCTATTGCAACAGGCCCTACTGAACAGCCTCTCCCCATCTTTCTTGTAGGCCCCCTTGAGGTACTGGAAGACCGCTATCAGGTCTCCCTGGAGCCTTCTCCAGGCTGAACAGCCCCAGCTCTCCCAGCCTGGCCTCATAGGAAAGGTGCTCCAGCCCTCTCATCATCTTCGTGGCCTCCTCTGGACCTTCTCCAACTGGTCCATGTCCTTCTTGTGTTGGGGGCTCCAGAGCTGGACACAGTACTCCAGGTGGGGTCTCACCAGGGCAGAGCAGAGGGGGAGAATCACCTCCCTCGACCTGCTGGCCACACTCCTCTTGATGCAGCCCAGGATGCGGTTGGCCTTCTGGGCCCCAAGGGTGCATTGCTGGCTCATGTTGAGCTTTTCATCCATGAGCATTCCCAAGTCCTTCTCCTCAGGGCTGCTCTCAATCCATTCCCCACCCAGCCTGGATTTGTGCCTGGGATTGCCACGACCCACATGCAGGACCTTGCAGTTGCCTTGGTTGAACTTCAGGAGGTTTACACAAGCCCACCTCTCCAGCCTGTCGAGGTCCCTCTGGATGGCATCCCTCCCTTCCAGCGTGTCAACGGCACCACACAGCTTGGTGTCATCGGCGAACTTGCTGAGGGTGCACTCTATCCCTCTGTCCATGTCGCCAACAAAGATGCTGAACAGGGCCGGAGCGTGCTGGGTGAAGAACAGACAGCAGGGCTCCAAGGGTTGTAGTGAATGGGGCAACAGCTGGCTGGGGACACGTCAGCAGCGGTGTTCCTCAGGGCTCAGTCCTAGGGCCGGTGCTGTTCAGTGTTCATAGCAATGATCTGGATGGAGGAGTTTGGTGAATTATTAGCAACTTTGCTGACAATACCAAACTAGGAGGTGGTGTTGACTGTCTTGAGGGATGAGAGGCCTTGCAGAGGGCTGTGGGTAGATGGGACCATTGGGCAATCATCAGTGGCATGAAGTGGAACAGGAGCAAATGCCGGATTCTGCACCTGGGAGAGGGCAGCACTGGGCGTGAGGATAAATTGGGCGAGATAGGCTGGAGAGCACTTAATTTTCCTTAATAGTGAACCTTTAGAACCCAGAGCAGGAAACTTGATGATGTTCTGTCAGCCTTTGAAATGACACCCTCTCTGCAGGACTGTGTGTTTTTTCAGTAAAGGAAAGGTTTGGTTTAGCTTTTGTAGGAGCTGGTGCTTCTCTTCTCAGTAGCTCGTACAGTAACGTACGTGTTGGCTTCGCTGACATCCATTGTGCAAACATGACGGCATGCAAACTGAAGAGGACCAAGGCTTTAGCTGTGGGCTGTGGCCCGGGAGATAGCGAGTAGCCGATCGTGAGCTGCTCAGGAGTTGCTCTGGGCAGAGCCACTAAGGTGGTTTTCAATGGAAGGTGTGAGAACCCAGTTCTGGTGGTGGCTGTTGGCTCTCTGTGAGTCCAGAGTAGAGGGTGTCGGTGCAGACTCAGTGCCCAAGGGTGGCTCTGGCACGGGCGAGCAGACTTACTGGTTTCAGCACGACGACAGGGCTGGGCGCATTGCTGCATCGAGCCCTGGCCAGCGTCAGCGGCTGCCCCGAGCCTTGCGGGCTTTGCTCCCGATGGGCCGGACCCGCCTGGCTTCCCTCTGTGTGCAGAGAGGGGTTTAAGCCGGGAGGATGGAAGGGCTCTGCCTGCGAGTATGGCTGCGGAGGAGAGCAGCGACCTTGCCCGAGCAGTGGACAGGGCCGGCTAGGGGAAGGCGACTGATGGCCCTGCCTGTGTTTCTCACCTTGATTCGTGTTTACTCTCACGTGCGCCGAGATGCCTGCCAGGGACCAAGCGCCCCTTCGAAACCCCAGCGGTGCCTCCGCTGTGACCGTCCAGCACCTCCTGTCTGCATCACGTCAGCTGTCAGCTGAACCCAGCTGTGACGGACCACGGCGGGGAAGGAGGCAGCAAACCCGATTTTATTTCCTTCTCACTACCCGGTTTTTCATTCCGTGGCGCAGAAATGCCCTTCGGCCTCGCAGGAGCTGCCCACTCCTGTGCCGTCCTCCCCCCGGTCCCCATCCCCTGCAGTGGCTGCTCTCCCCTGATGGGGACTCTGCCGTTTTTCGTTATTATTCAGCCCCGTTTCCCTCTCTCTCTGGATGTCTGTTCTTCAGGGATGGCTGTGTTACAATATTTAGCTGGATCTCAAATGTTTACCAGTTTCAGGCCAACAGGTAATAAATCAGCCTTTACAGCAGGCGGCTCTGGAAGGTGACTTGGAGGGTACATCCCTCCCTTGAACTGTGTCTTGCTGAAGAAAGTTTTAATATCCAAATTATAGCTCTGTGTCTAGAAGGCTTAGAGATCGTGGAGATTTATAGCCCCTATTAATAACCAATTATTTCTCCAAGACGTTTGCTGTGCAGTTAGGCCCAGGCCGTTAGAAGGCCTGAAATGCTAAATGCCCCGTTAAAGTGCGGTGACAAACGTCATATATTTTGTGTCAGTGCTGGTTTCCCAGCTGTCATGGTGTGAAAACAATCGCATCCGTGACCCTTGGACCGAGCCATCCGTCAGCGCCGTGCTGGACACATGATCGGGGAGCCGGCGTCGCTCCGCAGGCCTTCCCTGGGCTACAGGCTGGGGTCACCTTGACCTGGAGGGGTGTCCTGGCCATGGGGAGGGAGGGACTGTCCCACGTGGCTGTTGCTGCCGATGGCAGAGCTACTTCTGAAGCCGGTGGGGTTGGACAGCAGGCTTGGAGCAGCCAAACCTTACTCCATCGCAGCACAGGATCAGGCCTGTGCTTGCCAAGGCAGGGACCATCCTGATACCTCCTGTACCAGTAAAGTCCCATCACTGGGAGCATTGGCTGTTGTGTCTGTGCGGTGGGGAGAGGGCTGTGTGGTGCTGGGGGGTAGACCTGACCTTTCAGTTTTGCTCAACAAGCTGAGGCCACCCAGCATTTTGGCTCCAGCATCCCATCTCAAGGCCACCTCACGGTGTCCAGTGCCAACCATTCTATTCCACTTGACGCTGCCTGTGATGCAGGATGCCCTTTCCCCGTGTCCCAGTGCATGTCCCTGGTCACAGTGAGCTGTGCCTCTTCTCTCCACAGCCCTGTTTGCAGTACTGGCCTGAGCCAGGGCTCCAACAGTACGGCCCGATGGAAGTGGAGTACGTTTCCGGAGCGGCGGATGAGGACATAGTGTCCCGTCTCTTCCGAGTCCAGAACATCACACGGGTGAGGGTCTCTCCTCTGGCTCCATGCCAGAGCAGGGTGGTGGATCGGTTTTGTTAGCCGCTGCTTTGGGGAAGGGCTGGGGCTGGTTTATATGAGTGAAGACCTTTGGAGATCAGAAGGATGATGCATCTAGTGAAGCCATGCAGTCCTAGAGCTTGGCGTTGCCTGGCCAGGTAATTCTCCATATAAACTAACAGAATGATGTCTTCTTCAGCCTAATCCAGCTCCTCCAGAGGATGCAGCCCCAGCTCTCCTTTTTTTTTTTTTTTTTTTTTGAGAAAATTGCTATTGGCTCCATCCAACCTTTCTGGAGTTCATGGCTCCTTGCAAGATTTTAGATAACTCTGTAGGAAGAGTTTTCTCATCCTGCATGGAGGTCCATGTCTGCCCTGCCACGCATGTATTGCAGGATGGAGACTCCCTGCATGGGCACGGCCGCTCTGCTGGGACCAGCAAAGCCCTTTTTGCTTGCAGGGTGAGAAGATCCACACAGGTTTTCAGCTGTTGTCCCTGTTGCATTGACACTTGGCTGGTTCAGCTTGCCTTGAAATGAAGAGAAAGGCAGTGAAATGGGACAGGGACTGCGGTGAACAGCCCACATGGGCGCGGAGCTGTATGTGGAAAAAAAAAGGCTGATTTAATTACAAAAGGCAGCCGTGAAGAGGTGGCATCCCTGAGGTCTTCAAATCTCCTGAGAATTATCAAGAGGCTGAGGCCAATGCCACCTTGGAGCTCATTTGGGCAGATGGGAGCTGGGGAGTTTGGAAGGGAGCGTGCGGCTTGGCTGCCGGCCCGGCTGGGAAGGGTGCTTTGGCGTGGGAGCTGGGTCGGAGGAGATAAATCCTGATTATCTGGACTCTGAACACACAGTGGGTTTTGGTTGGCACTCCCCGTGGGAGCATCTGGCATTTCCTGGGTGTCAGCACAAAATCCTCCACCAAATGTGCTTTGCGCTCAGGTGGTGGAATATACCCCACACTGAATTAAAACACAGTGTGACTGAGATCTCTGGATCTAAGAAGAGATTTTCCCAGGCAGCAGATTGCTGCAGGAGCTGCTTCTTGCCAAGCCTGGCTGGCTGGAGAGGAGCCGGGCATTGGGGATTGTCCCAGGTCCTCCAGAACCAGACAGAGCTTTCATCAGAGCTTCAAAATGGACGCCAAAGCTTCCCTTCCCGGGCTGTCGGAGGAGTTTTCTCCTGTTTTAACTCCACTTAGTTGTTTCATCTTCTCCCTCTGCCTTTCTGACTTCCAGCTGGAAGCAAATGCCCAAGCCCGGGGAGGTCAGCCCATCCCAGCCACATTGCTGACTCTCATAGGAGCTCCCGAAAAGGTTCAGAAAAGCCCCTGTGCGTTTGGGGTGCACTGGTGGGGGTGGGCACCAAATGTCCCCAATACCCCCCAACCCCCGGCTGAGGGGTCCCTGCAGAGCTGCAGGAACACCCGGTCCCGCTGGTCTGGTGCTTGCCCCGTGCGTCAGGCATCTGAAATGGGGCGGATGGAGCCCTGCAGAGCTGGAGATCCCCCATCTGCCTCTGTTCCCCCCTTTCTCCTCTGCTGCGTGCTCCTCACTCGTGTGCTGCCACGCCCTGGGATGCGGCTGGGATGCGTGACCCGTGCTTTTATCCCGTCAGGCGCTCCCCCTGCCCCCAGTACTCCGGAGCAAGAGCCAACATCTGCCTGGCTGACGCCTGGCCTCGTTTAGCTTTGCGGCTGTAATCCTCTTCCTTGGGCCTGCTAACCAGATTAGGTTTCAAATCTAACCAGATTACCAGGGTATTAAGGTGCACTTCCACCGCCCCCCACCTCTGCGGTGGCAGCTTCTCGTCAGCCTCCTGGTTCACAGCGAGCGCGGCAGAAACATGTCCCCTCGGATCTCCTGTGTGCAAGATGACATGATGGAGAAGCCTTGGGGGTAGGCTCAGGGGTCTGCTGACAGGTTTTGGGAGATACAAGACAGCCCGAGATGCTGTGAGGTAGGATAAACCATGTCAGCAGAGCTACCTGGGGCGCGATGGGGTGGTGGGAGCAGTTGGGTCCACCTCTTGCCCTCCAGCAAACCTCCCGAGGGGGTAAATGGGGGCAGCCCATGGGTTGAGATTTGCGTTTCTAGTTGCAGGAGGGGCACCTGATGGTCCGACATTTCCAGTACCTGCGGTGGTCAGCGTATCGAGACACCCCGGACTCCAAGAAATCCTTCCTGCACCTCCTGGCCCAGGTGGAGAGGTGGCAGAAGGAGAGCGGCGACGGCAGGACAGTGGTGCACTGCCTGTGAGTGTCAGCTGGAGAGGAGCGGGCTCTGGCATGGGGGGAGATGCCACCAGCTTGCGTGTCCACAGTCCTGCCTGGAAGTCCTCTAAAAAGCTGTCATTGAGGTGACTTTGTGCCCAGATGGAGGGCATCATGTGAGTTTTGGGTGAGGTGCTTTGTCATCACCATATCAAACCTTATCTGTGAGGTGGATGCTCAACGGGAGTGACACCCACTAGCAGCATCCCTGCCGCACCCCCCAGTCCCCTGCCTTGCAGCGGGGCTCGGCAGAGGTCCCAGCCCTGTCACCACGTCCCCTGTGCGTAACAGGCTGTAAAGGGATGTGACGGGAGCGGTGCATCTCCCACAGCCTGCCTCGCGTCAAGGGGGACGTGTTCTCCAGCCCCCTCCTCGCAGCTGGGTTTGGCTCATGCAAACGCCCGAGTGTGCTGTCCTCGGGTGTGACCTAGCACGTTCGCAGATCGGTAGAGACAGCAGGCGAACCTTTAATCAAAAATTAATTACAGCCTCGTCTATCTTCATTAGCCCAAGGGTAATTTGAGAAGATGCTGTATAAAACACTGGCGTCATGGTCTCTCTTCCTCTCCCCCGTTCCCTTCGCTGCCGGGGATCAGACGTGGTGGTGTGGGGTGGTTTCAGCCCAGGATGGGGCGAGGTACCCAGCGAGCTCTGTGCAGGGTGAAATGTTCCTCCAGCCAGCGCCACCCAACAGGTCATTGGCCCAGGGTCACCCTGCAGATGGGAAGAGGGTGACGAGGACAAAGTGGCTTCCCTGAGCTCACACAAGGAATTGGTCTGTGGCAGGGCTGGGAAGTGAGCTCAGGAGTCCAAGATCCAACCTTGATGATCCAAAAAGGTGTTTTCATGCTCTGTTACGGCTCTTGTGAGGACTGGAGGGCAGGATGACAGCTCGTGCCACCACATGGGTCTGGTTCAGGCCCCCTCAGTTTGGGAGGACTCTGGGGTGTGAGCCCGTGCAGCCCCTGCTCTAGGACATCTCCTGGGATGAACACAGAAAGGGGGAGTTAGAGGGAGCAGGAAGATGCTCTAATGCCGTCTTTTCACCACCGACATGTGTATTTCTCCCACCAGGAACGGAGGTGGCCGGAGCGGCACGTTCTGTGCCTCCACCATGATCCTGGAGATGATCAAGTGTCACAACATGGCAGATGTCTTCTATGCTGCAAAGACCCTCCGCAACTACAAGCCAAATATGGTAGAGACCTTGGTAAGCACCAGACACCGCCGGCGTCCACCCCGGCTGCTGGTCCCCGCGCATCCCTCCAGCAGGGAGGAGAGGTGCTGGGGGATGCTCACCTCCCAAAAAACCTCCCCATCCCAAATCCTGATTGGCATCATGGGCATCCTCATGCAGAGCGCGTCTCGGCAAGCGTGCCAGCAGCCTACCGCGGGCTGGGCGGAGAGGGAGGCGAGGCGGCTCCGGAAAGGAGCCTTGGGCTTGCTTTCATCTCACCGTGCCGACACGTCCTTGGCGTGGGGCTTGTTGGAAATCCTTCCCAGGAGCGATAGGGCAGGTTTGTGTTAATTCGCAGGATGTAATGGCAGCTCTTTGGAGGGTTTGCGGTGCCAGGAGCAGCTCCGAGGTGGAGTCAGACAAATTCCTGTTGGAAATATAAAAGGGAGCTGTGTTTTGAGTAAAATTAATTGGTGGATGAGCTGCTGGGGACAGCGATGGAGCCACGTTTCATGGCAGGGTGGCTGGAGGTGGCAGCGGGTCAGGGTGAAAAGCCTGTGCGCTATTTCAGGCCCTCGATAACGGGACAGGGGACAGGGTAGGCGCATGTCTGTCCCTATTGTGGGGGAATCCAGGTGCCTAGTGATGTTTTAAATCAGCCGGAAATGTTTACCTTGTTGAGATTATAAAATCCCTGAGTTGCAAAATGAAATGGTTTGGAGGAGGGGATGTGATTTGCATTAGGAATTGATGTGGAGGAGAAGGTGGAGGGGACAGGGAGCGGAGAGAGGGATGCAGATAATGGGATGATGATGTGACAAGCATAAAAGCCACCGGACCCATTGGGCTAAATTGCAAAGGTATTAAAAAAAGGCACCGTTTCGCATCAGGACACAAATGTCCTCCAGCCTCAAATGAACCTGAACCGTCTATTCTGGGAATCCCAATCTACTGGAGTCACTGGGAGGCCAGATCCTCGCCCAGTGGAAAGAGCCACAGCCCAGCGGAGAGCAGCTGGCACGCAGCGGTTTCCCGCTCTGTTTGCCTGTGGGGTTTATTTTTATATGATGATAAATGGAAACAATCCCTTTTCTTAATCCAAAAAGCATTATGTGCTGTTAATCTAAGCTGTCACAGCCTCCTCGCTTTGCAGCCCTGCTCCCCTGCTGCCTGCTCCCACCTGGGGTCTCTGAGCAGCTGCCCACCTGTGCTGGGGACGGCAGGACTTTTATGCTGATGCTCCAGCTGCCATCGCCGTGCGGCTGCCGAGGATTTCGGGAGATGAACTCTCCCCTTCCCCTCCCTGCTGTCACACCTGGAATGCTCCCATGATGTCCCAGCATTTGCAGTAGCATCAGAAACCTTAGATATTTGGGCTTTTTTTTACCCCACTTGTTTTGCTTGTTGGATGCTTGAAGGAGGAACATCTCCCGGGGACGGGCACTTCCAAGGTCCGAGCTCCCTTGTAGTTTTCTGTGCTTATGAGGACAGGAGAACACAAGAACAGGCCACGTAAAGGAGAACCAGGATGGATGAGATTGCCTTCGCAAGCCCAGTTTCAGTGGTTTTTGCTATAAAAGCGGGAGCCGCCCATGCTGGGCTTTTCCTTTTGTAGCCGGGAGCCAGCTGGGGGGAGCGAAGGGTGGGGGGATGCTGGCGCTGTCCGTAGCTGCCTCAGGAAAGGGAAGCGATGGGAGAGTGACCCCGGTCCTGCTGCAGGCTCGGAGAGGACCTTCCCCACCTGCAGCTCTTGGCTCTGGCCCAGCCATCGCAGGCAGGTCAAACTTCGACCTGAGCACCAAAATGCTTGGATTTTTTGGCATTTCCCTTGGAAAATTTGGATTTTTGGAAGTGAAAGCTTCTGGGACTTCCCTTTGCACCTCTCCTCCCATGCAAAGCAAATGCCTAGACCAAATCTCTGCCAGGGAGGAAAATGGCATTTTTTTATCCACAGCAGGAGAATTTGTGATGGGAAATGTCCTGGCAGCTGGGACAGGGCGTCTCCGGTAATCCTGCACCAAGACCGTGGGTGCTCGCCTGGGCACGCTCCCTGTTTGCAGCCTCTGCTGAACTCAAAAATAAAAACACTCCTTGATTTCATGCCCATGGTTTTATTTCAGACACCTGACTCCAGACCCCATAACTCCCATGGCTCTGCCAGCATCTGATTGACACATGTCAATCACTGCAGTGGTGGAGAGGTGGGGTGAGGCTGGTTGGTAGGGTGATTGATTTTGCCGTGAAAAAGGAGAGCTTTGCGGAATAGTTTACTTGGGATCATAACAGCCTTTTTTTTTCCCTTTCCAAACAGGAGCAGTATCATTTCTGCTACGACATAGCACTGGAATATCTGGAGTCCCTGGAGACCAGATAGCACCTCGCCAGGAGAGCGGTGGCAAGGGCTTGCACGGGGGTCGTGCCAACCGTGCATTGCGCACTCGGACGTTGCGTTAGTGCTGAAGGTGAGGAGGGAAACAGCGAAGGACCCGACAACAACACCCATCAGATCCAGAAAAACAAAAGGATGTGAGGATGTGTCTGCTGCTCCCCATCTTCACCCTCTGCTGTCCATCTCTGCTTTCCGCCCCGAGCGCGTCTGAGCTGCTGTGGGTCAGATGCCACGACTCGTCCCGTCCCAGCATTGCTTTGAGTCAGGGTCATGGGGTCCGTGTGCGCAGGATGTAGCCCCGTGGTGCTGCCTGGGTGTCTCTAAAGCAGCTGGAGAGGAGGCCAGGGAGGAGGACAGAAGAAGCCGAGGCTGTTTCTCAGCAGGGAAGGATGGATATCTGGAGAAGAGACGTTGCTTTTTACCTGTGTGTGGAGTTGACGCTGCTATTCCGAGGAGCCCAGACGGCTACTGGCAGGTTTCACCCGTGGCGGGGACACACTCTGAGCTGGAGCAAAGACCCCGAGAGGAGCTCTTGAGTTTCTGCCCGTGCACACCATGAGTTTGATCTTCGCTTTTTTCAGTTCTGTGAGTTGTGACCCTTTGTGTATCCAGCCGTGCACAGAGCGGGGGACGTGGGATGGTGGTGGGACGTGGAGGGCACTGGGCATGCGATGTCCCTCTGCAGGGACCGACCCAGGCCCCTCCTGGCGCCTTGGCAAAGCTTTTCAAGTGATGATTCCCCTGCATCTCCACACTGTCTTCTCCATCTGTAGCAATTAATTCCTCCTGGTCCATTTTTAACCCTTTCCTGTGAGGCACTGCACATGATACATCTTTGGTGTCCAGAAACAAAGCCCTCAAAGTTCAGGTCCATGCCGTATGCCTCCTGGACGCTGCCCCAAGGCTGTTGCCCACTGGTGCCGCTTGGCTTTTGCTGGGAGTGGTGAAGCAGGTTGGTCGGTTTGGTGATGGCGTTGGGGGTGAGCTGTGCTGAAGCCCTAGGCCATGGCCGTGCTTCAGGGCTGGGCACGGGGAGGTCCCCACGCCCCTGGTGCCAAGCATACAGGGCTGGTGATTGAAGGTACCTGATACTTTTTTGGCTTCATCCTGCTGCAGACGAGTGTGAGATGTCACTTTTTCTGCGTGATATTGTCGCAGTTACAGGGGTGTCTGCTTACAGAGGAGAGCCTGGTTGTAATCGAGCTGTGAAAAGGGTTTTCTCTCCCTACAACTGGCCTTGAGAAGGTGCGACCAGAGGGATGCAGGTCTAGGGTCTGCCTTGGAGATTCGAGAAACTCGGAGGAGGTTGCTTCTGACCTGAGGGCCAGGAAGAATCCTTCACTTTTTCTGGGGTGGCTGGAGCAGAACAAATGAGAAGTTGTCCTCCATATGCTGGAAGTTGCATGTGGGCAACCTCATCCTTCATCCCCCTGCCATCCCCCTTGTCCTTCATCTGCTCCCATCCTTCATTCCCATCTCCTCAGGGCAGTGAAAGTTTCCCCGCGCTGCCCACCCAGAGGCTGGGGATCCCTCTCCCTGGAGAGTCGTGTTCAGATCCACACCATGACTGAGAGCTTTGGAAGATGCCGTTTGGCCACGCCAACCTGCGGCACAAAGGCTGCAGAGCCAAAGCGGCTGCGCCCCGGCTGAGCAAACCCGGGAGGTGTTCCCATCCACCTTCCAAGGGTGGAGGAGAGCAACGAGAGAGATCTCTGCCCTCTCTCTGCCTTGGAGGATGTCCCACCTGCTGCCTTGCAGACGCGCGGGGGTGGTGATGAGGATTTCGGCAGCGTCGGACGGACGGTTTTGCCCAGACACTTGGCATCCCCATGTGCTTGCCAAATAATTCACACAGCCTGACAATAACTTATTCCAAGGGCTATACAACATGATCCCCCTTCATCTCCATCCTTGCTGTCTTACCCTGCCGTGTGCCCGTGCCATCTCATGACCAAATAGTCTTTTTACCCCAGCAGAGCCTGCGGAATGGTCCAGTTACACCAGTACGTGGTTAACACCAGTACTCGCATCGCAAGCTGTGACTTGGAATAAATTGGTGTCCTTTTCCCAGTCCCCGTGTCTCTGTTGATGTGTCCGCGCTGTCCTGGGATGCGGCAGGGAAGGCGCTGTGTGGTGGGGGCAGAGAGGTCCCGGGGTGCAGAAACTGGTTTTGTGTGGAAATGGCTGAGCTGAACCACTGGAACGCCCGGGGCCAGGGCGCTGGTGGCATCATTCAGCCCCAGTGCCGGGGGGCTGGAGGGCGATGCTGCTTCATTCCAGAGGGAGGGAGCATCCCCCAGTGCTTTGCACCTGCAGTGTGGCCAGAAAAAAAAAAAAGGAAAATTGAAACCCAATTTAGTCCTAATGAGACAACAGAGACTGGAGGAGGTGAATATATGTTTTAAAAGCCAGATTTCTTTTTTTGTGATATCTCCTTGCTGGATGTCTCTGGGTTTTTAGGGCATTTCTTGCGAAGGACAGACTGAAATCAAAGTGCTATAAAAACCAACTGATCTCCAGCTCCCACCAAGATGCTCATATGACATGAGGCAAGAAATATTTCCTGTACATAGAAATATATATATAGAAATATATATAAAAATATAAATACTGTTCTTAAGATGGATAATGTTTATTGGTATTACAAATTGGAGTGGTGCTTTTTTTTTCTTTTTAATAAAAACAAAACAACAACAAAAAAAAAGGAAAAAAAATTAAAACCTGAGAAAAACACCATGGGAACCATTTTGTCTGTATGCAGAAAAAGTGACCGCGAAAGCTGGCAGTGTCCAAGAGCTGCTGCCGAAGGGACCGGTACCACAAGGTGGCTCCGCCGTGGAGGGGGATGGTGCGGTGGGACCAAGGGAGGGATTGCGAAGGAGGGACATGCCTGATATGGATTGTACCATGCACATCCAGCTGTTGTTAACTGTTTTTTTAATTATTATTATTATTATTTTGGCTTTCTTTCCTTTTAAGAAAATCAGTTGCATAAATAAATGTTCGAAATTTGTGATGGCCTCTGGATTTCTTTTGCTGGCTCTGGTCCAGGAGCTGTGAAGCAGGGAACCTTGATGCAGGTAACCCAGCAGGCAGCTTGTAGAAATCATAGAATCATAGAAATTTAAGGTTGGAAGAGACTTCCAGATCGTCAAGTCCAACCATCAACCCAGCACCACCGTGTCCACTAAACCATGTCCTGCAGTGCCACGTCTACACGTTCTTTGAACACCTCCAGGGATGGCGACCCCACCGCTGCCCTGGGCAGCCTGTTCCAGTGCCTGGCCACTCTTCCAGTAAAGAAGTGTTTCCTGATATCCAACCTAAACCTCCCCTGCCGCAACTTGAGGCCATTTCCTTTCATCCTATCACAAGTTACTTGGGAGAAGAGACCAACACCCGCCTCCCTGCACCCTCCTGTCAGGTAGCTGTAGAGAGCAATGAGGTCTCCCCTCAGCCTCCTCTTCTCCAGACTGAACAACCCCAGTTCCCTCAGCTGCTCCTCATCAGCCTTGTTCTCCAGACCCCCACCAGCTTTGTTGCCCTTCTCTGGACGTGCTCCAGCACCTCAATGTCCTTCTTGTGCTGAGTGGCCTAGAACCGCACATAGCATGCGAGGGGCGGCCTCATCAGTGCTGAGTCCAGGGGCACGTTCACTGCCCTACTCCTGCTGGCCACGCTACCCCTGACACAAGCCAGGGTGCTGTTGGTCCTCTTGGCCACCTGGGCACACTGCTGGCTCGTGTTCAGCCAGCTGTCAGCCAGCACCCCCAGGTCCCTTCCTGCCAGGCAACTTTCCAGCCACTCTTCCCCAAGCCTGCAGCGTTGCGTGGGGTTGTTGTGACCCAAGTGCAGGACCCGGCACTTGGCCTTGTTGAACCTTGAAAGACCCCAGTATTGGCCGTACCTTGCTTTTCACGGGTATTTTGGGGGAGTACACGTGCAGGGCCAAATTCCAGGACTGCAAAACCTTCATAGCACAGAGGAGCTGTGTTTGCCTGTCACCACACAGAGGAGATGGGGTTGCCTTCTGCACGCAGAGCTTTGCTGTGGTTTCCTTCATAACAGCATAGTGAGATCTCGGACGAGGCAAGACCTGCCAGCCAGGCTGGGTGCCCACAACTTCACGCGACACTTCTGATGGAAGCTTTCCATTGCCTGTAAGGTGTTACAGAGGAATAAGAAACTCTTTTGGTGCATTTCCTGGCTGGAAAAATCAAATGCTATTGTAAGAAAAGCCTTCAGGAGAAGAAAGCTCCTGCATTGTCTTCAGTGATTTGTTTATGACAAAGCAGCCTTCAGTTTAATGTGTTGTGATATTAAACACTTCCAGTAACATTTGAGTCTTAATTTAATGGAGACGAAGGAGAAAAAAAAATCTAATTGACTTGTCAGGACTGTTTCTCATTGTTAATTAAGGTTTGTGAAGAATGCAGTAATTACATTTTACCAACAACTAATAAAAAGGGGGATAACGCGAATTAAAATCCAGAGCTGCGCTTGGGAAGGGCTCTGGGTGTGCACGACGCCTCGGGGCTGCGGGGCCAGCCCTTGGCCGGGGCATTCCTGTGCCTCGGCTCGTTGTCCCCAGGCCCCGCGCTGCTGTCCCAGAGGGCAGGGTGGCTTTGTGCAGTGGCAGTGCCACGGGTGCCAGGGGGCACGAGCTGGGCTGGCCCCTGCCGCCCTGCAACCTCCAGCGCCCGCTTCCCTGCTGTGGGGGTTTGGGGCTGTTTGGGGACATCGGGCCCTGCTTGGGGATGGACTCCGTGCTGGAGCAGCGTCCCAGCAGAGCTGTGGCCCCCCAAGCCATCAGCAATGTCCCGCTGCTGCCTATGCCTTTCCCTTCCCGCTTGCTGTCCATGGTGGTGGCTGTGTGCCAAAAAAACCCAACCCTGAAACCAAACCAAACTGGAAAGAATCTGATAAATTTGTGTCTCTAAAAAAAATATGAGAAAGAGAAGGTTCTTGCTGTGCGGCTCCGAGCGTCTGGCTTCCCTGGCTGCCCTGGGGAACTGGCCTGGCCCCAGGACACACGGCCAGGCTGGCCACCGGCTCGGTGCCTTGTCCATCCAGAGCCACTTTGGATTTCTTCTACACTCGGTCACCCTCCTTCCCGCCGGAGCCGGAGCCTTGCTCTTCCCAAGCTGTATTTCAGCCACAGCTCGTTGGGCGCTCGCTGTCACTGACCACTAATGATGAAAAAACCTTTCCCCTGGTTTTATGAAAGCCATCATTCCACCAGCCAGTCCGTAATGAAGAGAGAAACAGCAGCTGCTCCCTGAGGCCCCGTTCCCACTAGGAATGATGAATTGCCTCTTCTCGGTTGTGCCCTGTTAAGGTAAAGAACGGAGCTGTTTCTGTGGGGACAAGTGGAATGGTATTGGGTTTGGTGGCCCTCTGCAGCCCCGGCAGCTCGGGGAGGTGGGTGGCATCGCTTTCTTTCCTTGCTTCATCCCCACAACATCTGGAAGAGTCATGGACAGCCCAGGAGAGCCAAAAGGTCACTGGCACTGTCCTGCGGAGCCAGGGCAGGACCAGGAGTCAGGGTCCCCATCCTGTGGAGACGTCCTATGGAGATGTCCCTCTTGTCCCAGCTCTGGTCCATCAGCATGTCTCAGTGAGTGATGACCCCGGGGATGGGGACAGGATGGAGCAAAATGCCTCCTGCCCCACTCTGCAGAGCCAAGAGTGCCTTGACATGGCGCAGGCGCCTGGGTCTCGCTGCTGCTCTCTGCCAGGCCTGGGTGGATTAGAGCCACTTAAAAGGAGCACTTTGCATTTCAATAACTAATCCGTCAGTGCAGTCCAGTGCCCAACTTTTAGCCCTTGGGAATTATTTGCCAATTCGGTGCCTCCTTTGTGCTGTTATCTGCAGCACACACACCCCGCTAGAGCTGGTAATAGTTTCCCAAAGCCAATGTCATGGTATTGTTGTAGGTGACCTGGATATTCTCGTTCCGTCTGTGGGCTCGTTCCCTAATCTGGGCTGACAGCGCTGGATGTGCCGGAGGAACCTGGCTCCGGCCCTCGGCTTGTGTCCAGCAGCAGCGCAGAGGTGGCAGGCGGGGATCTCTGTCCCCATCAACCCCTCTCCTCCTCCCTGGAGGGGCTGGTGGGTGCTCAGCTCTCTCCTTGCCAACCCCACCAAGACCGTCTTGCCACGTCCAAGTGTCCGTTGGCGTTCCCCATGCTGTGTCTCTGGATATGGCCCCATTTCCCACAGTGGCTACTTCTGTGCAAAGACCCAGCTGGAGTGCATGATGTCCAACAAAGGCATGGGATGGAGAAAGGTGCTGGTCTTCCTGCAGCAGAAGCAACCCACATCCCTCTCCTTCCTCCTCTCTGGGGCAGCACGTAATGGGATGTGCAGAGAGGTTGCTCCTTGCACCAGCGCTCCTGTCCTCAGGGCTCAAGGTGGTGGTGGCACCACTTGGTGACACACGTACCTGTGTGTCGAAGGCTGCAGGAAGAATGAGCTTAAGATCTCACCTGCGAGTCTTTGGCTCATGAGGGTCTGTCTGCAGGCAGAGCTTCTGGAGAGCCTGCAAGTCAAGCATGTTTTTAGGACATGTTGAGTGTTCTTAGGATGGTACCTAGGTCTCATCCACCCACCTCAGTGGCTGGAGCCACCCAGCTGTCAAGGTCACCAAGGGAGTCACGGGCAGAGCAAGGGCTGCTTTTTCCCCCTTCTCCTTTGGTGCTTCAGGCAGAGCGGGGGTCCTACCTGGGGCTCTCCACCCCTGCCCCTCTCAGCAGCTTGTGGCAGCTCCCCCCCTCAGGTTTTGACTTGTTTCTTTTTATGCAGCTTTTAAAAAGTTGCCTTGAGTCAAGGGAGAGGGCGACAGGAGGGCTGGGGAAAGGGTGTACTAAACCCTCCACATTAACCTTAGCAGATTGTCCTGGTTTTGTTTAGTGAGGGGGGCCTAAGGTGGCAGCTTCTGTAGGAAACTGCTAGAAGTCGCTCCCGTTTGTTCAGTGGACTCGGCCGGGCCTAGGGCGGACCCACTGCTGGCCAAGGCCGAGCCGATTGGTAGCAGAATGTCTCGTGATAACGCCTCTGCGATAACGGATTTAAGAAGGGGAAAACAGAAGAAAAAGTAGAAAGAAGATGTGAAGCAGTTGAGTGGGGGCAGAGAGGGGGAGGTGTGAGCCTTGTGGGCCTGGCAGGCCTCACCCTCTGGCCTCCTGCCGTGCGGCGACTGGGCCCAACTCGGCCCAGCCTGGCTGAGAGAAGTGGAGACGAGATGAGATGTGAATGAGATGTGAAGAGATCCCGAGAGGCATCTGCCAGCCTGTTGTGAGGAACGGCTGCAGACGCCAAGGTCAGTGCAGAAGTAGGGGGAGGAGTAATGCAGCTCCTGGCCAGAATTCCCCTGCAGCCCGTGGTGACGACCATGGTGGAGCAGGCTGTGCCCCTGCAGCCCGGGGAGGCCACAGAGGAGCAGAGATCCACCTGCAGCCCGTGGAGGACCCCACGCCGGGGCAGGCGGGTGCCTGAAGGCGGCTGTGGCCCGTGGAGGCCCCGCTGGGGCAGCCGTTCTGGAGGGACTGCACCCCATGGAAGAGATGACCCATGGCAGAGCAGTTTCACGAAGGACTGTGGCCCGTGGGAGGGACCCCATGCTGGAGCAGGGGAGCAATGTGAGGAGTTCTTCCCCCGACGATGAAGCAGCGGCATGAAACAACGTGTGATGGACTGATTGTGACCCCCAGTCCCTCTTCCCCCCTGTGCCGCTCCGGAGGGGAAGGTAGTAGAGAAAATGTTAAGCCTGGGAAGAGGGAGGGGTGGGGGGAGGTTATCTTGTTCTCTGTCTCATTCTCCTGCTGTTTTTAGCAATAAATGAATAGTTTTCCCCGAGTCAAGTCTGTTTTGCCCGTAATGGTAACTTTAAGGATCTCTCCCTGTCCTTATCTCAATCCTCGAGCCATTTTTCTTTTATCGTCTCTCCCTGTTCTCTCGGAGGGTGGGGGAAGTGAGAGAGAGACTGCGTAGTCTGGTTCCGAGCAGGGCTAAACTAGGACACAGATTAACTAAGTGAAACCTAAATTCAGTTACAGCGGCCCATGGATCACCTGTGATGTATCTGCGAGGCCAAGTGCTGTCTGTGGCCCATCATCTCCACCCCCTCTTGTATGTCCAGCCCCCAGAGATCGACATTTCCCATGCCTGTCTGATAAGGCTGGAATGGGGGTAAGCGTGTCACATTCCATCCTTGGGGACAAAGCCATGTGCCCGGGCCAGCCATCCACCGGTGCTTTGCGCAGGATGACGTCTTCCTGTGAGGCCAGGCTGAGAGAGTTGGGGCTGTTCAGCCTGGAGAAGAGGAGGCTCCGGGGAGACCTTAGAGCGGCCTTCCAGTGCCTAAAGCGGGCTGCAGGAAAGATGGGGAGAAACTCTTCAGCAGGGCCTGTTGTGACAGGACGAGGGATGATGGTTTTAAACTGAAAGATCAAAGATTTAGATAAGATATAGGGAAGAAATTCTTCACTATGAGAGTGGTGAGGCAATGGACCAGGTTGCCCAGAAAACCATTGGTTTATAGCATGAACTGCTGAGAAGGATCTTGCAAATTCTCCTCCTCCTGAAATTTCCCTAAATTTTTGACTTGCAGGAGAAAAAAAAAAAAGGAAAACTAGCTCTAAAATTGGGCAATTTCTATAAAAACCAAAGCCCTTGGGGAGAAAATACGAGTTTTGCTTGGTATGTTTTTTTGGAAAGAAGTGGGTGCAGGGTCTCTGGGTGGGATTACCTTGTGAGATGACCTTGTTCTCATGAGCAGCCTGGCTCTGCAGGGACGCCCATGACAGTTCTTCCATGATGGGCAGGGGGAGCAGAGGCTGAAGAGCCCCGTCCAAGGCTGTGCCGAGCTCCTCATGCCCGTGCAGTGAGCCGGCGGCAGAGACATCGCGCTTTGCTTGAGACTTCCCATCTCTCCAGTGCTGCAAATGCTGAAGAGTAATTTATTTAAGTAGCCTTAACGGTACTGTAATCTATATGCTGATAGTGTCACCTCTAAATGTACCATCAAAAGGCTCAATGGGAAGAATTTGTATTTTGAAATAAATATTTCCTCATGGTGTGCAAAATATCTAATCATGTATTTATCCTTAAGTACTTCCAAAAGTCAACATAATTATTCCAGTCCCATTAAGTTTAATTTGCAGTAAATTATGCATTTAGCTTTAAGTTGAGGTTGCTGGTTAGAGCCAAGATAAAGCTCTTGCTATTTATAAAGCAGTATTTCAGCGTGGATATAAAATACAAATGGTTGGACAAGAAAATCCTGCTCGGGAAGTTTGGGGAGAATTTCAAATAGGGAGGCTGAGGAAAATAAAATAATAATAAAAAAAAAAAAATCTGTGGAGTAAGTGTCTAATCACAGATGTGTCAGTACACTCAGGCAACTCAAATGAACTCCCGAACAGCTTACAGGGGCTCGGGCTGCCAAAAGAATTTTCCTCTGGCTGGAAAATTTGATATTTGTCTCAGGACACAGTTATGAAAAACAAATTAATCATTTAACTTTCCTTTTGGTGTCATGTGTTTGAGGTTTACAGGACAGGGAAGGTGTTCCCTCTGGAAGAGGTAGAACAGCTTTTATCTGTGATTTATCTGTGGTCTCGGATGTCCCTGCAGATTAACGGCAGCAGATAATTGATCCTCCCCTCCCTCAGCAGCCTGAAGCCCTTTGAGTCACTAGGAAATCTCCAATGGCCAATGATGGGTGCTCCATCTGCCCTTCCATGTTAATGGTTTCTGAGGTCACCTCTCCATGGGCTGGATCCATGTCTCCCATGTGCCAGACCCTCTGCACTTTGGGGCCAGTGGCCAAGTGACATTTTCCTATCCAGTTCCAGGAAGTGAAGAAAGTTGTGGAAGGACTTTCAATCCCAAAGAAACCGTGTTGGTGGTACTGGTGGATTGAAAAGTTGCCTGTTTGCTGGCGGGCTGGAGGGTAGAGCAAGAGTGGAGATCTCAGTCAGCTGCTTGCTTGTGTCGGTGGTAGTTCGGGGGACTTTCAGGACAAGATGTTTCGGCACTTCACCTCTCCCATCCTGGGATGCGTGCAGCATCACTGGGGAAGGGCTCAGGGCAGTCCCTCTGTACCGGGCAGAGCATCTCCCGTCGCTCGCTGTCATGCTGGGGACAACAATCCTGCCGTCCTCTTGCCCTCCCCTGCCCTCCCTTTCCCAACCGAGCTCTTGGCCGAGGACGGCACAGCGCTCAGTGAAGCAGGACGTGCTCAGTGTGCCTGGGATGCTGCCACTGCCTGTTAAAAAGGGCTCAGCTGGTCGGTAAAGCTGCCAGATTTCTAAACAGGAGGCACTCAGCTGTGTCTGAACTTTGGGCCTCTCCTGGGGGCAGTCAGAGATGAATGCACCCAAAATTACAAAGGACTTTGGAAAATGAGGGCCTGGAGCATCCCCGCCAGGATGCAGGGGGGCAGCCGCCAGGCCAGCAGTGGTGTGAAACCGTCCCTGGGAGTCAGGGGAGTGACGTGGTCGGCCGGGAGCCTAGGGAGCCTAGAGACCAAAGTAGCAGTGTCCATGGTAATTGCATATTTACGTGACTTTTCTTTCACTGGTTTTTCTTCTCCTCGCACCAAGCCCCGAAACTTTTTTTTTGCTGCCATTGGAGTGGAAGCTTCCCGCTGCTCCCATGTTGCCAGGGCTGATTTGTTTTCCAGTTTGGGACATGAGAAGAAGCACCATCTCGCTGGCACCCGGTGGGCCACAGACCTTGGACCCCCCTTGGCTCGAGGCCCACAAGTGGGTTCGAGGGGCTGGCTTTGAACTTGGCTGCTGGTCCCCCGCCGGTCGCTGCGTGCGCTGATGGCAGCAGAACGATCATCCGCCGATGGAACAGCGTGCAAGCACCCCAGGCAGCCCATGCCAGCGCTGCTTGTTGATCAGGCTTTCACCATCCCTAAATGAATGGCGTCTAAACGAAAAAATAAAGGGAATATGGAACGGCTTCTCTCTCCCTGCCCAGCGGGACACTTAATGCAGTTTGCAGAGGGATCGGCTGACTCGGAGTCTCTGGATTTTTGTTTTTATGAAATAAAAATTCATTAGAAATGTCTAACTGGGAACTAGGTCTCATAGCCCAGGGGTTTGATTTTTTTTTTTTTGGCAAGACTAGCTTTACAGCGAGAAGTGTCTCGATTGCAGCAAGGAGGCCGGAGCGGCTGCGGGAAGGGCTGGGAATGGGCTGGGAAGGGGGAAGGCCGGCCCCCAACTTGGCTCGAGGACGCGTCGGTGCTCTGCTGAGCACTGGGCACTCACTGGGGTCCTGGTGAGGGCATGGGTGGGGAGCTTTAGGAGTGGGATTCAGGAAGTTTTTACTCCAAGGAAGGATTAGAAAGTCGCAACAGATTTTTGTCTACATAAACCTGTACCATCGTCCATCCCTGTGTCAGTCCCTGCCTCCCTCTGTTTCCCTTTCCGCCCCTTTTTCATGCAACCGCATCTGGTGTCTGGTGTAGGGATGAAGAGTCAGCCCCCAACACCGCCAGCTGGCGCAAATAGCGTTGGAGGTGACTTGAGGAGTGTTGCTTTGTATGCAAACAAAGTTTCCTCGGGTGAAAATGGAGGTTGAGGAGAGCTGGTGTGCAGGAGTGACGAGCCGCTCTCGCCTCTGATTGCTTTCTCCCGGCCTAGAGCAAAGGTGTTTTCAAGCCAATGTGCCGCATTGGGACTTGATATCAGTCTGCCCATCTCTGATACACCGGCCACTGGCCCGATTCGGCCCGCAGGGCCTGGTTATGGTGTCAGCCCACGTGGCGCAAACCGGGAGCACGGCTGCAGTACCGTACGGCGGCATGAGGCCTGTGCAACCTCAGCGCCGATGAGATTTCTCCCTTGTAGCAAAGACACCACTGCGAATCTCTGCGTAGCGCCTGCGATCAGACCCATTTTGTTGGGTTGGTGGTGTCTGGTGTGACCAGGGCCGGCTGCCTGCGCATGGCGGGGGCTGCGGGGAGTGGGGTGTCGGGCTGCGGGGAGGTGGGCAGGAGGGGCCGGATCCTGCCGGAGGGAGAGCAGGGCCTGCCAGCCGGGTGTCCGCAGCGGCACCCTGATGCACCGCGCTGGCGGCAGCTGCTGTGCGCATTCACAGGGACGCAGGGCAGCTCACCCTGGGCAGGGCGTATGGCAGGACCCTCATCTGAAACGGGGGCTTAAGCACTGACATGTAGAAACTTTTCCAGGAGAGTAATTGTGTCACAGCAAATTTCACACTTGTTTCTTTTTTTTTCTCTTTTTTTTCTCTTTTTTTTTCTTTTCTTCTTCTTCTCTTTTTCTTTTTTTTTGCAAAGAGAACATATTTTAGCACATCAAAAATTTTCTGCTGGATAGACACTAGAGACCAAACCCCCTCTGGGTATGTCTCCATTCACTTTTCCGGAGCTAAGCTGGCAGTCCTGTGCTCTATAGCTGTCATCGTGATCTTCCACCCAGATCCCAGGGATGCTGCCTGATGCCCAGATATTCAACTGCTGAAGCAAACGAGGAAACACTCTGTTTTGGGGAAAGGATGTGTGTTTCTGAACAAGAGTGGCAGTCTTAGCTCCCTGCCGCCCTTTTTGCAGGGTGCAGACCCTCCTCAGCCCCACAAGGCTGCAGAGAAGCAGGGGCAGATGAAAGGATGAGCGAAGCAGAGGTGAAATGCGGCATCCAAGGTCATGAAGCTGGTCAATGAAACAGCCGAGAGGTGCACGCACCGAGCCTGAATGTTTTTGGTGATCCTGAGACCAGGTCATGCTCCTATGTCATGCTGAGGTGTGCTCTTACTATCAAATCATCTTCCCCTTTTTGCTTTCTCTTTCCCGAGAGCTTTTGGAGACCATTAGGAGAAACAAGGGGTGTTGGCAAGGTTAAGAGACTCAGTGTCTAAACTTACCATAAAGGTTCGCAGTAATTTACAGCTGTAGGCAGCTAGTGCTCTTCATGGGGGGAAGGGAAATGCAATTTAAGAACAGAAATAAATAAGAAGCTGCGGCAGCTAACACTCTCTGACTTAATCCCCAGCCCATGAGAAAGATTTATTCTGTTATCTGACAGTTTGATCACTCCAGGAATCCCATAGGTCAGCGCATATCTGCTGTTATTATCTCTGGGCTGTTTCCACCAAGATGCACTTGGAAGATACGTTAAAGAAATGAAGCAAAGAGGGGTGCTGATAGGAGCGTAATAGATGGGACCCCCAGAGACCTTTGTCAGGGAGATAACCCAAGCAATGCTTCTACACAACAGCCTTTGTGATGTGGGTGGGAGGGGAACCCCACGGGGTGGGAGGAAAACTTGAACTTAAATGACTGCTTGGAAATAGAGAGGATGAAGAGCTGGTGTGTGGGTCTGTGTAGATGGAGCGGCCCCTACCCAGCACCCCCACCGTGCTACAGGCTGGTCTCCATGCCAGGGGTGCAGATGGATGGGGCGGAGCTGGGGTGGCCTCACCATGACACTGGCAGTGTGGGTCTGGCTGGTGGAAGACCCCGGGAGCCAACGTCACTCAGTGCTGGCAGACTGAGAGTTTGCCCCATCCCTGGAAACATTCCAGGCCAGGTTGGTCGGGGCTCTGAGCAACCTGATCTGGTTGGAGATGTCCCTGCTCCTTGCAGGGGGGTTGGACTGGGTGGGCTTGAAAGGTCCCTTCTCACCGAAACCATTCCATGACTCCATGACTCTATGGCTGCTGTGGGGGCTGATTTCCACCTACAGCGCATGGTCCTTCAAGGGCAGCTTCTTCACGTGCTGTTCTCTGCTACCCCACTGGCACTCTGAAGAATTTGGAAGGTGAAAGTCTAGCCACTGAGCTCCTTTTGGGATCAAAAGGGACAAATCCCTTTGTGAAAGGGAAATCTGCTCTCTGCTATGCGGCTGATCCTCCATGTGCAGGGTGTCGGTGGTTCCTACTCCCTTTGGTGGGGGTGAGCAGGCAGGTAGGAGGGCACGCTTTGCACAGTCAAAGCAAAGATGCCTGCAAAGAGGCATCCAGGAAAGGGAAAGTTGGTCACAAGTGGCGGACAAGCCCAGAATACAGTGTGGAGGGACCATGTGAGACTGGCATTAGGGGCCCAAAGCAACCAGAAATCCTCTTGTAAGTCCATTATAGCAGGGAAGAGCCGCCCAGCCTGTCAGTACTGGGAGAGGGAAGCTCCTAAGGAGGCTGAAGGGTGGATGATTCATGAAGTCATTAACTCTCATTAGCGAGGTAATAGCAATGAAGGAGGGCAGGACCTCAGGGCCAGGGAATGCTCATATACAGACTCCTGGGAAGCAAGGAGCTTTTGGAGCGTGGTGGCTGTCATCTCAGGGTGTACGAGCAACTGTCTGGTGAGATGATGAGAGATGCCTGCAGGATGGTGGTGCTGGGTCTGTTAGACTGGGAAAAAGCAGCTCCTGAAGTGGGGAATGCATCAAGGCCTGGGGCCATCACAACTCAGTGTACAACATGTCCCTGTCTTGTTTCAGTGTCTGAGCTGCAGAGCCGGCTATCCAAGTTGGTTATCGTGGAAGGTGCTGTGTTTGGAGTTGCTGTGGGAGGAACTGGAGGACCCTTCCTGTGGGAAGAGCCCCGTCCTATAGTGTGGGACACTGGTGGCATGAGCATGGCACTCCTCTGAGCCATCCAGGTGCTGGCTGATGGGTTTGCTGCTCTAGATGCTTCTTGCTTTAGCTGCCAGAAAAGGGTGAGTGGGAAATATCTCTCAAGAAATAAGGCACAGGTTGAAAGGCATCAAGGGTATTTGCTTCTCCACTTGGCTTTTCTCTGCAAATTAACCATTTCTTAGTGCTCCCCCTCTTCTTCCCTTGCTGCCTAATAATTTCTCACTGCAGAGAATTCTGCTGTCGGAGCTGCCTGGGAATGGCACCAAAAAGTCATGGGGAAGCTCTCCTACGCAATCAGGCATATAGCCACGGAGACATATGTGGAGAGAAATGCAACCTGTACCAACCAACAGCCAGAACGCAGAGACATAAACAGACACAAACAAACAGGCTTACACTCTCCAGTAAGCCTGACAAGCGTCCGCACCGGCAGATGCGTTAGCAAGCCTAGATGGAGATGCTCAGATACATAAAAATGCATGTGCACATATAGGTTTTCCCCTTTCATAGAATCACAGAATGGTTTGAGTTGGAAGGGACCTCTAAAGGCCACCCAGTCCAACCCCCCTGCAAGGAGCAGGGACATCTCCAACCAGATCAGGTTGCTCAGAGCCCCGGCCAACCTGGCCTGGAATGTTTCCAGGGATGGGGCATCCACCGCCTCTCCGGGCAACCTGGGCCAGTGCTCCACCACCCTCAGTGTAAAAAATTTTTTCCTAATATCCAATCTGAATCTGCCTCCCTCTATTTTGAAACCATTACCCCTCGTCCTGTCACACCAGGCCCTGCTGAAGAGTCTCTCCCCATCTTTCCTTTCAAGTAGCTACAGCAAGAACAAACGCAAAGAAGGGTCACGAATGCCTTAAACACAGTGCACGTGCTGCCCTGCAGCCAGACCCCTTGGCCAAGGCCTCTCTTGGTTTGAGTTTCTCCGCCTGAAATTCACTATATTGCCAAGATCTGGAAGCTGAAGTTGTTTGCAAGCCCGCCTTTGCCCAATTTCACTGGGTTTTTTGTTTAGTGAAAGACTGGCTAATGGCCGTGCAAGGATGGGCAGATGGAAGCCTAATTAGCAGCACTGCCTTAATTGACCAGAGGAAGGGGTCAGGGGCTGCTTTTTTTTTTTCTGAGGGCAAACACTGTTTTTTCTCTTGATCTGAGGTTTTTCCGACATCAACGGGATAACTTATCGACAGCCTGGCTGGCCTTTGTGTGCTGTGCCAAGAGGGAAAGGTGCTTGGCTTGGCTCCGGAAGGGATGAGTCTGCATGGCAAAGCCTGCCGGGGTCTTTTCCCTGGGATGATATCCTGGAGCGGGAGCGGGGGGGTTTGGGCACTGCCCTGCCCCTGGGAGCTGGGCTCTGCTCGAGCTGTGAGTGGTGTAGCAGTAAACCTGAGACCCCAAAATGTCATAGGGAAAAGAGAGCAAAACAAAAAACAACTGAAAGTCCCTGGGAAGGAAGAGGCAAAGCTAGGAAAATGCTGCCTCTTTTTATTTTTATTTTTTCCTTCTGTAATTTCAAACGTTTCCCTCTGAGGAGTTCACAGAACTCCGTGTTGATGTTGGCTCTTCAGGCGAGAGCAAGGTTTGTGTCAGACCACAAAATACTTTTCAACCAAAACAAAAAGTAGCATCAAAAGGGGAATAACACAACACTGTGAGTGTTGAAACCTGATATTTTCCAGTACTTTTCCCCTGGCCTTCCCCCACCTCAAAAACCTGAGCAGCTTTTGCAGAGCTTGGAGTGCGTTTCCAACGGAGTTGTAAAGACGGATTGCTGGGGGCTGGTTTCTGTGTTGCCCCGTGCCCAGTCCCGCTGTCCACGTGCACCTTCTTAAGTCCCTTCTTGCCTTTCTTCTGGCAGGGCTGGGCTGAGCACAAGCCCCATCCTGGCTGCGCCGTGCCGTTGTGCCACGAGCAAGATGGCGGGCGGCCGCTGTGGCCTGGCGCGGGCTTTCTGCAAGGAAGGGAGCAACGATTTATACCCTGCGGCACCGAGAGGCTACCGGTCACCTTCCTGGTGTTGTGTTGGTGTTTGTTCTGATCTGGAGCCAGCACTGCCAGCTGTACCCATTACAGCTGTGCTCGTTGGTCAGTGGCTGTTTTTATCCGCACATGCCACTTTGTGCACGTGCTGCGTGATGCTGGGCCGCCGGCTCGCGCCCAACATGAACCTGCCGCATTGACCAAGGCCGTGCCTCCCCTCAAGCTGCTCCCCTGCTCCTGCTCCACAAATTGCTAGCGGCCACTGTGACCCGCGCTCTCCTGGCACGGCTGGCTGAAGGCGTTGGCTTGGGATGAGCCGTGCTGAAGCGGAGCGAACCTTGGCACCAACATGTGGCCTGGGGATTCGCCCAGCAGGTTTTGCAAGCTGTGCTGATGACATGCGGCTCTGCTTCACTGCCTACTTGTCCCCCAGCTGCTTGTTTCCACCCTCACTCAACGTCCGTGCTCTCTTGCAATGAATTCGGCTATCGTTGGTCTGCAGAGGGAGGGTGCGGAAGTGCTGCATAGGGACCCTGACCATTTATGAGTAATGAGCAGGGGTGGAAAGCCAGGAATAGGCCAGAACTGACTTGTAGTTCTTTCTTTGCTCGTTTTATCATGTATTAATTGCAAATGATGGAGGTGCCCCTACCAAGTCATGGGGTGATACTTGCAGGGATGCCCCACTGGGCAGGAAAGCGCTTGTCTGGTCCAGTCAATGGAGTGAAAATCAGGCAGTACTCCCAGAGGAGGAGGACTTGAGTACTCATGTGTAGGACAGGAGGAGGGCTGGTTGGTTTGCTTAATTGCTGGAAACTTGGGGTGAGTTGCTCCATCTCATTTCTCCTCTTGACTTTTGCCTTGTCGACTCTCAGGCTCTCTGTGCGGCATCTTGCTGCCTATAAACTGCGCTTCACGCATTCATGAGCACAGCAAAAGGAAGAGGACTAATTGTTCAAAGTGCTAAATAAAGGTTGACAGAGCGCTCCCCCTATCCCACTTCCCAGTGCGGTGCTGGCTGGGCCCCTCTGTGCTCCCTCTGTGCCACAAGAGCCACATGGCACAACCCATCTCACTGCTCTTAGACTGAAGGTGTCAAGGGGGTGTTGTGTACCCCCCCCCTAAAGTTTGAGGTCCCCCATCCCTGATCAGGAGCACCCAGGTCTTTGTGATGAAGGGTGGGTATGCAACTCAGGAGGGAAAGCTGTTTGAGAAGTCTGGAGCTTTGTGGTTTGGCACTTTCCTCAGTGCTGTGTCCCAACACCGCAGGCACCGCTTGGTGAATGGGCAGTTTTGGGCTCTGTAATTAGTGGCCAAGCAGCAGGCCAGGCTGCTTTAACGCCGGAAGGTGCCTGGGCACTCACCCAGAGCCAGGACTTGCTGCTGAGCATTTAATTAGTCCAAGGAAATTAACTTGTTTTTTAAAAATTGTGTTCAAGACGTGGACCGTTCCCATTTGAGAGCCAAGGAACAGCTTGGTGGGGATGTATTTGCACTGCATCCCTCCCTGCTTTGCTCAGGGATGCGTGCAGGGGGCAGCTCAGCCCCAGCTCCGGCTCTGCCCTGCTGCCACTCGTTTCCGCACTGACTGGGAAATGCCTGTGGTATGTAGGAGCTGTGAGTCCCTCATCCCACATCTCCAACAACAGCAGAAAAGCAAGTCAAGAGGAGAGAAAGGCAAGATAAGCACGAAATGTCCTCCATGAGGGACTTGCTGAGCCCACTGTGTCCCAGTTAGCCCTCTACCCATGCCCATGGACCCACCTCATCCATCCTTATGGACCAGCCTCCTCCCTTTGGAGACCCTTCCACTCTATCACCTGTCTCTGATGCATTATGGGGAGATGTCCAACATGTCCATCATCTGTCTTAATGTCTCCCTCTGTTAATTTCCCTCTCAGCTGCTATACAGGGTCAATAAGTTTCCCAGCCTTTTCTACAAGCTGGGTCCTTCATTGGACTCTCACGCAGAGAATCAGAGGATGGTTTGGGTGGGAAGGGACCTTTCAAGGCCATTCAGTCCAACCCCCCTGCAAGGAGCAGGGACATCTCCAACCAGATCAGGTTGCTCAGAGCCCTGTCCAGCCTGGTCTTGAAGTCCTGCAGAGTCCAGTCCCTCAGGTTTCCTGGGCCCTTCCACATCACTTGCGCCAAACGCGCCAACATCTCCGCCGATAGCAGGACAGGGGCTGGAGTGGCGGCTGTGTGTGACAGCATCTCAGCCTCGGTGCACGGGGCATGACAGAAGGGCTTAACGAGGGTTTGAAAGAAACATCTTGTAAACTTTGGAGAAAAGGAGCTGCAGTTTGATTTGAACATGTTTGCTTGGCAGGGGCTGACTGGGCCCCTGCTGCTGCTTTTACCGGCACTAATTAGGCAGAGTTCCATCTTGCCAGTCACAGGCGCTTCTCCTGGAGATGGCTGCACCAGCGAGCCCCAGCCGGGCTGGCATCCCGCTGCGAAGGGTGAAAGGGGACAGTGTGTCCCCCCTGCCAGCCCTGGCTGGAGATGGCCCATGTCCTGGGGGCAGCCCAGCCACCAGCCCAGCCTCCTGGGGCAGTGGCACGGCCTGGCTGGGTGCTCCCAAACCCCTGGGACCCCTCTCTAGCCCCAGTGACTGGGGAGACACCAGCACCCAGCTTTGCGCAGAGCACCCAGGTTAGTCCGGAGCACCCCGGGGTGTTTCGGCAGTGATGTGGCGGCCCAGAGCAGGGAGCACTTAAAAACCTTTCCAGGGCTGGGGCTGATCCTGCTGTCCCCTGCACACTTTACCTTCCATTGCAACTATCTGCTGCTTTTGAAGCTTGATAGATATTTCCTTTCCCCAGCTGTCTGTTGCTTTCGCTCCTCCTCCTGGGCAATGTCTTGTAGTAACAAAAACATCTGCAACAACACCTCCCACCCCAAAAGCACTTGTTTTTTCTTTTTCTGGCACAGCTTCACTTCTATGGTGGCTGTTCAGAGATGAGCAGGGGTGGTGAAGGAAACCTGTCCTGACCTGCCTGTACTGAAGCTGTTCCAGTTGTTTTTCCAGTGTCTTTGCTGCCCACAGGCTCTGGTCACCAGGGTAATCCATCTCCTTTGCTTAGTGTTTGCTGGGACACAGGTCCCTCTTAATCTATTAGTGTCATTAAAAGGGCCTCAAATGGCCTTTTTAGAGCAAGGTATAAATGTAATTACCGGCTCATTTAGGAATGTAACCCTTTCTTGACGATAACCTGCATGCTCTGTTTCCGGGGACGCTGCAGCAGATCCATAGAGATGGGCGTGACTCAGGAATTGGGTAGGAAGAACCTGAATTTGGCTGCTGGGTGGGTCCCCTGGTGTCGTTATGGCCCTTAGGGGTGTGCTGCTGCTGTGGTGGAGCAGGCGAGTGTTTTACAAGATGCTCTGGGATCTGCAGGTGAAAATGTTGGTATTTAGGACAACAATCGTAGAATCATAGACAGGTTTGGGTGGGAAGAGACCATTAAAGGCCAAATGGTTTGACCCCCCTGCCAGGAGCAGGGACATCTCCAACCAGATCAGGTTGCTCAGAGCCCCGGCCAACCTGGCCTGGAATGTTTCCAGGGATGGGGCATCCACCGCCTCTCTGGGCAACCTGGGCCAGTGTGACACCACCCTCAGTGTAAAAAATTTCTCCCTTATGTCCGGTCTGAATCTGCCTCCCTCTGTTTTAAAACCATTAGCCCTCACACCAGGCCCCACTGAAGAGTCTCTCCCCACCTTTCCTGCAGCCCCCTTTAGGCACTGGAAAGCCGCTCTCAGGTCTCCCCGGAGCCTCCTCTTCTCCAGGCTGAACAGCCCCAACTCTCTCAGCCTGGCCTCACAGCAGAGCTGCTCCAGCCCTCTGATCGTCTTCATGGCCTCCTCTGGACCCTCTCCAACTGGTCCATGTCCTTCTGATGTTGGGGGCTCCAGAGCTGGATGCAGTGCTGCAGGAGGGGGTCTCACCAGAGTGGAGTAGAGGGGGACAATCGCCTCCCTCAGCCTTCTGGTCACTCTTAGAAATTTCATAGGTTCCTGAATTTGGATCCTTTGAGATGCTCAGGCTTCATCCAGGATGGAAATAGCCCCTCCTTGTGCCAGTCCTACGTGGAGGGGCTCAGCCCTTGTTGGCAGATGGGATTTGGAGACCACCTCCATCCAAGCAGCCCTTATACCTTGCGGGTGCCAGCAGCCCCTGCCATGTGAGCCTCCCAGAGCTATATGGACGCAGGGAGACAGGCCTGAGGATGCAGCAGGGATCCCCAGGGCACTGTCGTCACTGCTGTTGTGCCTCTGTTTGTCACTGCAGTATGGTGTGGGCAACAGCTCATGGGGGTGTTTGGTCCCATGGGTATGTCAAACACACTCCAGAAACAGAGGCACCATAAGGATGGCATCCCAGAAATTCTCCATTTTCACATCAACTAATGCTCCTAAGGGCAGGTTCTCTGCTCTGGCTGTGTTCTTGCCTATTTAGACTATGAAGTCTGCAGGACAAGGACCGTGTTGTCCTCTGTGTGTGCTGTGAAGGGTGCACTACCACCATGGGGCCCAAGCCTCAGCGCTGACTGGGCTCAGCTGGCCGCAGCAATGATGCTGAGAAGGGGAGAAGAAACACCCTCAATTGATAAAAGCCAATTATTTTTATTAGGGAGGAAAAAAAAACCTAAACCCCACAACCCTTTATCCATTCTGTGCGTGTGCTTTAAATCGCCGCGTTCGCACCGTGGAGTGGAACTTAATTATCTTACTGGGAAGCTGGGATTACTTAGTGTGTCTCACAAAGAGAGGCACTTCATGCCGTGCGCTGAATGCGACCGGGATGAACGGGTTTCCATTAAAACCAGCATGACCCCAGCTGCCTTCCGCTGCCCGCAGCTCTCCCGGCGAGCGGCCCGGCCAACCGGGGCAATTGACGCCCAGCTTCAATAGCGGCTCTGCAGCCTGGAGAAAGGCTTCTGCCTCTGATGCTTTTAAAGGAGTTTTAATGTCGATGAGTTTTTCGCCCTTTGTTCAGGTAGCAGGGAAGAGGCTCTCGGTTAAAATGCTGCTGTAAAAACCCTCGAATGAGAGGAGATGCTTGAGGGTCCTGGTGGCCCAGCTGCGTGGAGGACCAGAGAGGACACCTTGCTTATAGATGAAGTGTCTTGTTGATGCTGCAGCCCTGGTGAGGAGCTTAAACCTTTGTGTAATTTTAAATTTAATGAATTTCCTTAAAGAATCTACCCATGGGAGAATTTACCCAGAGGGAAAAATTCAGCCCCCAGACCCAAATCCTCAATAGTGGGTGCAGGTGCCTCCGTCCTGCTGGTGGCTCTTGGCTTGCTGAGCGCCTCGTAGGAGCCTGGGGTGAGCAGGGGGAGCTTGACCCCCTGGTCCCAGTGGGGGCCTTCGCACATGTCCCGAGCCCCAGCCAGGGGGGCCTGGACCGGGGGCTTCAGGCGAGCTTGTCCTGGCTGAGGGAAACTCTTGTCCCTCTCGACTTATCACCCTGCTGCTCTGCTTTCAGAGCAGTTGAGAAAACGATTTTACAACCACCAGCGGTAAAGCTCTTGCTGTAAAGTGGGTCGTTTTGTATCTTAACAGCTCCAATATCAGTCATTTTAATCAAAGCAGTTGGTTTGCAACTCTTTTTCTTTTTCTTTTTTTTTTTTTTCTTTCTGCATGGCCCAGCACAATTAAGAATCATCTTCATGGCAGCAGCTGAGGCCTCTCTGAGTGCAAACTGGGATGTCTGAGACCCTGCCTTATGTCCAGCCAGCAAGCTGCAGGATCTGTTTTTGGATCCTCCAACGGAGGAGCAGCAGCACCAAGGAGAGGAGAAAGGTACACCACTGCCCTTGCCGTTTCTTTGTTTCTGCTCCATGCTGTTTCTTTATTTCTTCAGGGGTTGTTTCCTTGTCTGTATTTCTGGTTCTTTGTCCAGTACGACAGAGACATCCTTTTGTCTGTGCTGAAGGTTTCTGCTGCTGTTGCTGCGAGCCAGCCCAGAGGTGCTTGCATTTTGTGAGCAGGGCAAGTCCTTTGTGGGCTGACAGTGTTTTGCAGATGACTTGGTTATGGAATCACAGGACGGTTTGGCTTGGAAGGCACCTTCAAAGCCCACCCGCCCTGCAAGGAACAGGGCCATCTCCAACTGGATCAGGTTGCTCAGAGCCCCGTCCAACCTGGCCTTGAATGTTTCCAGGGATGGGGCATCCACCGCCTCTCTGGGCGACCTAGGCCAGTGCTCCACCACCCTGACTGGTCCGCCCTGCCCTCTTTCTGCCTTGAAAGTGGAAAGGATGAGCTGTCTGGACAGTGTGGGAAACCCAGTGACAAAGACCATCCACTCCTGCATGTGGTGAGGTTGCTGTAGGAGCAACCAGGAGCTGCAAGAAGTGGGGAAATGTGCACCCCACCCCCTCCCTTGGCCTGGCCCAGCTCAGAAAAGGTTGGTGTAGAAAGGCTCAAGGTATCTGGAGGGGGAAAGGGAATGAAGGTCCATGCCCAGGTAATAACCAATGCCTGCAAGCATGCGGGGCTGTGGCCTCCTCCCACCCGCTGAGGAGCTGCTTCCTTCAGCTTCTGAAGGAGCAGTAGGGGGGTTGAAATTCCCTCCTGCTTTCAGCTGCAGCATTTGTGCTGTGTGGTTCCTTATAGCAAGAGAAGTCCCAGGGAAAACTCAGCCTAGTCTGCTCCTGGAGTTTGCTCTGACCTGGGGATGGAGCAGGGGAGAGCATCCTGGACGCCTGCTGCAAGTCTACCCCAACCTTCTTCCTCCCCCTTCCAACACAAAATTGTTTTTCTTCACTTCAGAGAAGCTAAAACCTTCTTTCCACCCCAAGGGAAGGCAGGAGAGACAGTTTGGATTTATGCTTAAATAGTCAATTACCTCAGTTTGAGTAAAGATAGTGCAGCATCCCTGCCTGGGTGAGGCTCCAGACACAGTTTGGGTGGGTGTGGAGCGGTATCAATGTGCTGTGGAAAGGCTGGCTTGGCTTCTACCATGGTCTGAAGCGGCTTGGCCAGCACCTTCCTGCTGCACGGATGCTGCAGCATTGCATTGCACGCCCTCAGCGTTGCTTCAGCCAGCTCTTGCTTGATGGGAAAGGGGGAAAACATGTTGGGGCAGGGGATGTATTAGGCACAGCAGGTCCTTTTCGTGTCGCCTTGCCAAAGCTATAGGGATTTTTGTGCTGCTGGAAATATTGTTCTTCTCACTTCTCCCTCCTGAGCACAGCCCAGGATTGTTTTCACTCCTTGGCAATTTACTTGATCGAGTTCTGGCAGAGTGTGTGAGGGTCTGGTTGAATGGAGCATCCCCTGATAACATCTATACAGGCAGCGTAATCCACTGCAAAGACCCCAAAATGCCTTGGTGCAGGTTGTGCACCTCTAGTTTGATCTGAAGTGGAATTACAGAGCTGGAGCTTTGGCATTCCTGAACAGCCCAACGTCTGAGCCTGGAGTCCTGGCTCGGCAGTGCCAGCTGCGTGGACACAACCAGGCACAAAACCTGTAGACTTGGGTCTACAGAGCCATGACTTCATTGCGCTATGTTAATGTGAAAAAAACCCAAAATATTTCCCAAAGCAAAGTCATTCTCACACCAAGCATTTTGGCAGTCAGACTCTGTCCACCATAGGCTGTGGAGGATAGCTCTGCGCAAACTGGTGGAGAAGATGCTGTTGTGGGGCATGTCCCACGCAGGCGTGACTCCACGGACCCAGCCAGAGCACCTCGCCCTGCCTTCGTCCTGGTGAGCTGACAGTAGTTCTAGCTCCACCTGTTGTTACACAGTCGGATGTGGTTGGCATTCATATAAAACCGTAAGTGGATTTTTATGAAACTTCTTGCATGTCTAGCTAGAGACACTCCATAAATCCACAGTTATTGGCCTTCCTGGTAACCCAGGGAAGACAAACACTGCTGGAGGGTAGCTATGGACTTTTCGGGAAAGCTTTTGCTCTTCAGGTTGAACTCCCATTTGCAGCTGGTTGTTTTCCAGTCCCACCAGTTGCTTTGTTCCCCTCCCTAGATCGCATGAGTATCTGCTCGGCTGTCGTGTGTGGTGTGGTCTCATCCTGTTGCATTTTAGGGACCGTGCTCTCAGCCAAGGCACAGGCTCTCCCACTGCCCTGGCCCAGCTCTCGCTAAGCTCCCTCAGAAACCCCTCCCTGCCTCTTACGGTGTGGAAAGTCTCACGTGAGACTTGAGCCTCAAAGGGCTGGCTCCGCCTGGTTCGTGGGAGCCCCGATCCCTGGTGTGGAATTGGGGGTGCATTTCCCTCACCCCATCCCGATGGCCTTCGTGACCTTCCCGGAGGGCAGACGTGCCACCAGGCACACAGCTCTGCAGCACCCCACAGGCGTGCTACTCCCCACCGAGAGCATTCAGGTACCTTTAATTACGCCCAACTTGTTTTCAGTTGTTCCCCACAACACATTCTGATTAGGGAAGGAGGAGCGTGTTCTGTTACAGCTGCAATGGCCTGAACTTTTCTCCCCCGAATTTAGAAGAGATTAATTTTTCATGCAAAATTATGTAGGTTTCTGTCCCAGCAGTTGCTGGGAGTGTCTCTGGAATAACTGGTCCAGTTCATGGGCAAAATAGAGACTGGGGAGGAGATGGAGATGGACTATGTGATGTGCTACACGTGGCTGGGGATAGCACCGGGACTACAGGATCTATCACTCCTCAGCCCCATCCTGCCCAGATCCTTCTGAGTCCTTGCTCTAGGTCCTTCTGCCCTTTCAGGTGCTCTTCTGTTTTTCTCACATCTTGACGTAACGGGATGAAATTAAACCAAATTTCAGCTGTTTGAAAGGGAAAAGAAAAAGGCAAAGTCTGTTAGACCGTGAATAATCTTCCAGGGGAAATAGCGTGAGCTTTATTGCTTTGGTCATTTACCTCTGGGCTGGACAGAAATACTAGGAAAAAGAAATACTGGGAGAAATATGAGAGCTCCTGGGGGATGAGGGGGCTCTTGCACTGGAAGACATCTGACCGGGACTTGCTGCTTCTGCATCCTGACATGTAAGGGCATGCTTACAAGTGGGAAATCCCCTTCTAATGAAGGTCTGTTCTCTAATAAGGAGGTAAAAGTTCTCAGATGCTCACGTACCATGGTGTTTAAAGAAAATAAAGCTGATTGGGTCTGTCAGCTTGCCTGCAAGTTAACTAGGCTTGGTAGGATTCAGCCTTTATTTTGATTGAAAATAAACAGTTAGAAATGGAAGCCTGTTTTTAGTTGCTAACATTTATTGCTGATATCATGTATAGTTGCTCTCAGCTGCTCTTTTCTTTGAGCCATGCAAACATGGCTTTTGCATTGCTCCCTACGGAGCCTGGCTCTTGGATAGCAGAGGCTATTTAGCGGAGGCTGGAGGAGCGTTAGCCCGGTGCATCTCACCACCCGCTGCGTTTTCTCTGGGGTACTTTTTCCTGAGTGTCCCTGCCCATGATGTGACCAGGGAGACCAACCTGAGGACACAGCTCCTCTGGAAGAGGGGGAAGGCCAAGTGTTGTGTGTCTGACCCCAAGGAACTGAGCTGGAGCCACTCCAGTGAGCAGAACGTTACTGCATTTGCTGTCCCTTCTCAGCAGTTTATCTTCTCTTTGAAGGTGTGTGGTGCCACATGGACAAATGTCACTGCTGGGTCTCTGCAGTCACAGAGTTTTGTATCTCCTGGGAAGGAAACTCTTGAGGTGTCGCTCCACAGCATCTCCTGATGCCTTGTGGCAGGAATCTTGGAGCTGGGTTTGCAGGATGTGTTGGGAGCATTGCAGCCAGGCTGGTGAGGTGTTCTGCAGAGTCTAGGTAGCTGCATCTCCTTAGGACTCAGCTCTCCACAGTGCAGATATGTTCAGAAAGACCTAAACCCATACCTGTGTGTGTGTGGACACCACTGCTATTCCTACAGCAGATATTACTCTTCTACTATATATATTTTTTTTTAACACTTCAAGAAAATTTGGTGTCTCTGAGTCCATTGCTAGCAAGAGAGAAACAGTTTCCCAGGCTTTGGACTAGCTGTGTCCCAGCCATGCTGGACCCATTTCTGGGCTGGGTGCGTGACCCCATGGACTGTGCATGTGAGATGAAGGTGAAGGCTCACACCTGATGTGGCAGCTTGTACCTAAGGATTTTCACGTGAAAAAGGCCAGAAGCAGGCCACCTGCTGGCTCACATCTTTTCTTGGAGGAATATTTTGTATGTCAAGGAGTGTCTTGCTTGTCTCTGCTATGAGATGATCCTCCAAGGGATGGAGGCGTTTGTTTTTTTTTTCAGAAAGATAAAGTCCACTCCTTTGAGCTCCAGATGTGCAGCAAAGAGTGGGAAGAGGATGCTCATGTGCATATCCACAGGGCAGAAAAGGGCTTGTGGCACAGGCACGGTCCCTGGTTGCAGCTCTTCTTTCTGGCTGGGCAGAATTCAGAACCAGCTAAACACAGCTGCAGGACAGGCCAGCACATTTCGCTGCAGTTAAGCTCCCTACTGCACTGATAATCCTATTAGTTTCCCAGATTTAGTGTTTTGCATCTGGGTGTTTATCAGGATTTAATGGCTATTGACTCGTTAATATTTAAACTTCAGCACATGTTGTCATTTCAGCAGTGTGCTCTCTGGAGTGGAGATGCCCTGGGACTTGCTGCTGTTTAGACTGCATGACCTTAAAATACCGGGGTGGTTCCCAAGACATCAGATGTAGGGATCTATGCATAGCTGCTGCGTTTGATCCAGGCTCTGATCCCTGGGCTAGGGATGGATGTGGGGGTCTCTAGGCTCATTCTACCCCTCCGAGCCCCTCCACAGATGTCCTTGGACTGCCCTCAGCCCATAGCATCTGGGAGAAGATTCCGTTTGAGCTCCAGGCTTCCTATTGCTCTCCCTGTCTCCTTGGTGCTGCTGTTGCTGTAGCAGGGCTGCGGAGCAAAGGATTTCAGGCTTCAGTGCCTGTCAAGCTGGGATGCTTCGTGGATGAGAAAGCAGGAGGAAATCCCTCCTTGTGAGATTGCACTGTCTCCTGATCCAAGAAAGTTCAGAACAAAGCAAATGCCGGGTGTTTATTGGAGGCGATGCTCTCACTCCCCTCTCCGGCAGCTCCATCTCTTTTTGTGCAGTGTTGCTCCCCGTTTACACCAGTGCCAAGCCTGCGCTCAGACCTACTGCACCTCTGGCATTGATCCTGAACACGAAGCCGCTTAAACTTACCGTTGTGCGCACGCCGATGGGGGAGACGCCTGGGCAGCCTGCACCGAGCCCACACGGAGGGAGAAGAACAGGTATTTGGGAAAAGCAGTGCGAAATCCACTTACAGGAAGGGCAATTAGTGTTAACAGCACCTGGGACTGATAGAAGCATCAGTAGATCCATTTTTAACAAGCTGCCCTGAGAAGGTGCATTCAACATCCAGAGTTTAATAAAACAGGTAAGCATGCTCTTCAGAGAGGTGACAGTGGAAATTGCATTAAAAAAGCTGGTACAAGGCCAATTTCGGCAGGGGAGAGAGCTTCCCAGATGAAAAAAAGGTGGCGAAGCAGAGGTCAGCAAACTTGCCAGAGATACCTAGGCTTACAATTGGAAAAACCCCATCAATATTCTTAGGCAAAAGCTTGTGAGCGCTTGAGCTATGAGGAATGTCTAAAACTTTTAGCAACTTACAGGTGATGGGAATTAGGAAAGCACATCTTATCCAAGGGATAAGGAATGTGGCTTTGTCCAGCTTGGGGAAGGCATGAAGTGGGTGGATGCTGGGACATCTGCTGATGCCTGTCCAGCAAGAACATCTCATGTTGGTGTCCCCAAGGCAGGCAGCCTTGTCCCTAGATTTTAGAGTGTTCTGGAGCTACATCATTGCTACCAGACTCGTGCTGCTTGGGGCCAGCCTGACAGTGAAGGACCTTGGTGCATAGGAGATGACGTAGATGAGAGCAGAACATGGAGACAAAAGCCAGGAGGCGCAAACCTCTCTGAATAAATGGTTGTTAATCGGTGTGGTTTCAAGACTGCAAGGAAATTCTGCTGTTGGCTCCATGCCCTTAGGAACCCTCTGTTATCCCCAGGGGTTTTTTTGTGTTGGTGTCATCAGGCTTGCAGGAGAGACAGAGCTGATTTGATTAAGAGGCAGCTCATCTCTTAGCTTGTTCTTGGCAGGCTTTGAAAGCTCAAATCAGGTTTATCTGGCAGTGTGGGCACAGAAAATGTTGTCCATCATAGGAGACTTCATTTGGTCTTCTCGCCTTTCCTCCTCCTTTTCCAATTTATTTTCCTTTCTTAATACTGAGTATCTGACTTTTCCTAGGACTGATATCTAATATGTCACTTGTCCCCACCAAGAGAGAGTCAATTTTCCTTCCAACTCCATTAAAAAGCTTGTAGTAAAACCTGAAAAGGATGGACTATAGGGCTAGTTAGTAGCATTAAATTAATTAGGTATGGGAAGATGAGTCTAGGGGGTTTCTTAATGCAGTTTAGTTTTATGGATTGTTATTGCCAGGCTCTTATTGATCAGAAGAGATGTCCTTCAACATGTGCTCCAGAAGCACTGACACACTGGGCAATGCACTGCGCTGGGAACCGGGATGCTCACGATGGATGGTGTTTTCTGGCACTACCTAATAAATACACGAAGGAGCAGAGCTAGTGTGTCTATGAATGTTAAGCAATTGCATTACATCTTGTGTTGTGTCTGAAGATCGTGAGTGATTAAAACAGAATTCCTGCTACTGGAAACCCAAATAGAGACATTAAAGGGAGCTTATAAGAAAGATGGAGACAAAATTTTTAGCAGGGCCTGTTGTGATACGACAAGGGGTAATGATTTTAAACAAGAAGGAGGTAGATTTAGATTAGACATAAGAATTGTTTTATGCTGAGGGTGGTGGAGCACTGGCCCAGGTTTCCCAGAGAGGTGATGGATGCCCCATCCCTGGAAACATTCCAGGCCAGGTTGGCCGGGGCTCTGAGCAACCTGATCTGGTTGGAGATGTCCCTGCTCCTTGCAGGGGGGTTGGACTGGGTGGCCTTTAAAGGTCCCTTCTAACCCAAACTATTTATTCTGTTTGTAGATATGAGAGAACTAGGCTTCGGAGAAAGCAAGGCAGCAAAAGAAAGGAGGTAACAAATCCTAGCATCTTAGGTGGACTCTAAATCCATAAGTAAGATAATATGTTCTGGAAAGCTACCAGAAATTAGTTAAGTGAAAGAACAGCACAAAAGACATGGCTTCAAGAGAGCTTTGCCAGATCTTTCCTCGGCTGAGAGTGAGATCCGGCAGAGACGCCAGTGCTACAGTCATTTACATGGGAGGTGAGTGGATCTGGCCCACCATCATCTGCTGCGCAGGCTGGTGGTCTGTGGCTACTTGAGCAACAGTCAGTCTTCCTGGGGAAAAGCCAATCTGCTGCATCGTACATAATCAGAAATCCATGGATGTGGATGATAAGGGCAAGATCTCTTCTGGGCAAGTTCTGCTGCTCTGACGTTGAACAGCGCTTGCTGTTCCAGGAGCTCCGTGGGCTGCTTCTGATTTGTGCACTAAGGGAACCTGATCCCCCTGCCCAGGACCTTCCTGGTACCTTCCCTCAAGCCAGTCATCACTACTCCCAAAGACCTGTTCCAGGCGACAGCAATCGACAGAGAGGAGGCAGCGCGGCCGTGTCCCAGTGCCGCAGCCGCCAAGGCAGGTACGCAGGAACTAGGACACCCTTCTCTTTCTTGTGCAGAAGCAAAACCTTTTGTTCTGTGCCGTCCTTACAGGAGATCACAGAGAAGCTGGGAGACGAGCTCTTGTGCTGATTCTTGCTCTCAGAATAACTCCAGTGCTGGCCGCTTTCATCTTGCAGAAGTGCATCCAGCTCAGGTCTCTCCTGTCCTCCTGTACAAGCACACAGGTCGTCAAGGGGGCTCCCCCTGCCCGCAGGTGTTTTGTCATTATTCCAGGTGTATCTGCACAGGGAGGCACGCTCTCCAGCACACACAACTTTTAGCAGCCTGTATGCAGAACTTTTCCCTCCGTTGTGTTGATTCAAGGCAGTCCAAGGATGGATTCAGACCTGTCAAGGAGTCTCGTGCTGGGTCCCAGTGGAGATAATACTTTTCACTGTATTGCAAAAAAACATTTGCTGGGAAGCTGTTCTCAGCAGCCTGGGTGTAAGGGAGGACAAACATCTCTTCAGCCTTTCCAAGAGTCCTTCTAGGTAAGGGCGCAGAACTGTGTTTGAGTTCAGAGCTCTTGTCATTCCTTGCCTCGTTTAGCTGCTCTGTTATTGAGGTTTCAGGGTTTTTTGTTCAGCAGCTTTAACCAAATTTGCTAATAAAATTAGAAAATTGCTATGTATATATCCAGCCCACTTCTCTTGTCAATTCTTATTTCGTGCTGGAGATCAGAGGAGTACTCAGGTAAGAGCATGGAGTAATTATCCTCCGAGACAGCTGGGTCCCAAAACAACCTCTGACTTTTGCTGAGGGGAAGGGGGTCAGCAGCGAACGCTCTTGTGTGGGGGTTGGAGCAGACTCTTGGGAGGGGAACCAGTGTCACTTTGGTGTCCGCTACCCAGGCCAGAGGAGATGCTGCACGCTGCAACCCGCCTGCCTGTTGTCTCCAGGGAGGTTGTATGACTGATGGATGCTTCTTTTGAGTCACTGCCAAGGCACCACGTATTTTCAAGGAAACAACTTCTGCTAGGCAGTGCCTCTGAGGCACAAGGTTTAGAGGTTGTCCAATGCCTTTTATGGGTCTGCCATAGACCTGGACGCCAAATTGGAGACTGAAGTCTCCCAATCGCACTCTCTTTATTTGCTTGCCATGGGCGCTCCACCTGCTCCTGTCCAAACCTCTTTGGGGTAACCTGGCAGGGAAGGGAGGGACAGGCTGCTGCAAAGGGATTTCATCAGCGTCACTATAGGAGATTTGTCTGGATAGAACTGTGGGGATGTGAGGAATAAATGCAGCCACAGGTGCGTTTGGCCCAGGGAAACAAAAACTTGCTCAAACCCTTCTTTGTGCTCTTTTTGGGTGATCCTGTGTAGGGCAGCCGCAAGAAGTCCCACATCTCCCCTGTGGCACCGCTGGCCAGATGAGCTGTGCAGAGACTGGGATTGACTCCTCTTGGCTGCTCCCAGGAGTGACTGGAAAGGCAATTGCTGCTTCTGAGTGGAGGAAACCAGACAAAATAATTTGAAATATCCTTGTGCCAGATGCGCTTTATTTTGAGGAGCAGGCAATAACCCTGCATCCCCAAATGAAATATTGAATTTTAAGGGAGATGCAAACAAGTACAAATGAAAAACGTCTCTGATCATAGAGAAAGCATTTGCTGAAATTAAAATCGAATGCATTACTGTCCAGGCTGGAGACAGAAATGTCAGCAGAGCTCTGAAAGGGGAGGTTGACTACTTAGGTGACCAGATACATTTATTGTTTTCTTTCCACTAGTGCCAGTGGCAGTATTAGAGGAAAAAAAATCCAATTGCCTGACAACACTTTAGAAGTGAATTAAGTCCAGTCCTCGCAGAAGTCTCCTTAGCTTCTGTCTCAGCAGGGAAGGAGGCTGGACTGGACTCGCATCCAGAGGGACGGGGTAGGGAGAGAGGAATTAATTTCGCTGAGCAGAAATAATACAGATGATGTCATAATAATCATTAGAAGGACAAGTGAAACTGGTCTGGCCCTTGAAGCGATCAATATGGACCATTATCCAGTTGAATTGGCATTTGATGGGAATGGTTCGTTGTTGTATTGGATGTGTCTGTGTTTCACATCAAGTAATTCAGAGCCAGAGGTGTATTAATGTCAGGCCACAGGCATTTGCAGGGAGTTTGTGGCAAGTTTGTGTTTTGGAAAGTGTGTACGTGGCTGATCTGAACGCACGTGTGGTTGAGCATCCTGTAGGATTCATTCCAATGCCTCTGTCTGCACTGGTGGAGGCTGACCAAACTGACCTCATCCAGAGCCCGCTGAAGTTAATGAGAAGCATCCGATGACTCCAGTGGGCTTTGGGCCAGGGCTGATGTGTAGACAAACATACTGCTCGGTGATATGAGCACCATCTGTAGGTGTGTAAATGCTCGATGTGCTGGTGTTGGCGGGGCAGATGCTCTTGTGAAGGTTCAGGCCCGGACAGATTGCAGGAAACTTGCTCTGGGGGAATTGCCAGCCTTGTTTTACACCACCGTGGGGCTCAGCTAGCGGGGAAGAGTGCGGAGAAGGCTCTGAAAATGTATTTCCTGCATGGATCATTAGGGCACAGGTCCTGCAGCTCTCAGTTGTGCTCTATCGGTGAGGTTGGAAAAGTGACGCCGACATGAATTTGTTCATGTAAAAGGTTGATGACAGATTTCAGTGTTGCAGCATCTACAGGTGGGGCTGTAAGCCCTGGAACACCCATCCCCTGCATGGTTTACCTGAAGAAGGACTTGCACCCTTCTGCAGAACCCCCATGTCCTCTCTCTTCCAACGGGATCCCACAGCCAGGGCTGCAGAAGGACTTGGGGATGATGAACCAGATGCTGAAAAAACTGGCCTTGCTGGTAAGTGCTGTTCACGGTGAAGGCACCCCATGCCTTGGTGTGTGTCTCCCATCTGTGGAATGCAGTAGCTCCAATTAGATCCCATCTGGATTTTGTCTTGTTTGGAAGCAGGCTTCCCATGACCAGATGTGCTGTTGTGAATGTGGCTGGAGGAAGCCATCGCCTCCCGCTGCCCTTTCAGTTGCTTGGGTGGAGCGTCCTGTCCTGGGGGGTCAGCGCGTTTGTGGTGAGGTGCCGGCGGATGTAATGCTGGTACTGGTTGGAGGAGTGCTGGCGAGACGGGCTGTGGCAGTGAAGCGCATAGCGCTGCTTTGGTCGGAAAGGCAGGAACGGGCAGCTCGGACGGGGCTTTCTTGGCCTCTTGGAGAGCTGGGTTTGCAATGGAGCCCTGACCCATGGCACTCTTCTGTCAGGCATGAGACAGTTAACTTCCATTTCTCTCCAAGCAGGAGAAAGCACAGAGGTAAAAAAATGTCAGTGATTTCCCTCAATTAAACTAAAGCCTACTGGGTCTGTTGCTTTGGGATTTTTAAATTTATTTTATTTTATATTTTTGTAAATGAGTCTTCCAGGGTCTTGGAGCACTTACCATGGGGAGTGACAATCACAATCCGCTGCCTTGCCTCTCCCCGTGCTGCCTCTCCACAGGAGCTCAAGAAATCTTAACATCCCATCAAAAGCTAATTACATTCTGACACACCAATTGGAGACATCGAGAGATGGGGAGCAGGGGGAAAGCAGCTTACATAATGGTTTTAAAATTACATGGAGCATGCTGAATATTTGGTGCTATGAAGCACCAATAGCAGCAGAGCAGCAGAGGGAGAAGGGCAGTGGGAAGGAGTTATGGGATGTGTACTTGAAACCCACTCTGGGTTGTAGGTGCAAGACCTGATCCTGCACCTTGTCTTTGCTTTCAAATATTCCAGGTTTTTTTTTTTTGAAGGGAAAGATGCCCCCAGCCTTCCCCCTCTTGGGTCTCTTTCTAATCATGGGACCACGCCATCACTAGAGCAAAGGTGGGTGTGGTTGTCTCCTTGTCCTTTGGGAACCCCCTCCAGGTCCCAATGAACAGAGACATCTTCTGTCCTTGTCACAGCCCCAGAAGGAGAGAGGGGAGAGCTGTGGACAAGGTGAGATGAGAAGTCTGAGGGTAACTGGGCAGAAGGATCCATCCATGGCTGTTCACTGCAAAGCTGCAGATGGGTAAGGGCTAGAAGAGACTTTCTGGGAAGTGCTCCCGTGCAGTTGTCCCTTTCCTGTGTCCTTCCCAAGGCGTTTGCTGTTGGCTGCCCCTGTGGGCAGGACACTGGTTGAGATGAAATGAGTGCACTTGAGCCTGGAGCTGGAGGTTATGGCAGTGAGATGGAGGAAGACTGAATTGCTTTGGATTTTTCTGCCTTTTTTTCTGGTCTGCAGCACTATGGTCCCAGCCTGTTTCAGCTGTAAAACCTGAGAGGTGACAGACTCCCACCGGCTGGAGACTGCACATGGGCAGCTCTAGAGCCCCATGGAAAGTGAGACATCAAGCAAACCTCTGAAAAAAAAAATATTTGGCTCTTTGTCCTCAAACTAGTGGAGAATCCTTGCTTTTCGCTCTGGAAGACATACGTTGCAGTGGTGCAGGACCCAGGGGAGAGGGTGTGGGGCTTCACCCCACCTCGGCCAGGAGAAAGTGCTGTTTTCTGAACCAGGCTGACCAGCTGCCCTAGTACCAGTGTAATCCTTTGTTAATGTTATTGGCTGGGCTCAGGAGTGTGGCAGGAGGGCTGTGGCTGACCAGGCAGCAAATTAACTGGAATTTCATTACCTAATAATTTATGAGATGCGTATGTATTTTGGCAAGACACCTTCATTAATAGAAGATGCCCTCTGTCCACTGGCTATTTACATTGCTGGTTTCCCAGGGACCCCATGTGATGCTTCCCTTTTTAGTGACTTTCATAAAATAGAGAAAAATGCTCTTAATTTCCCTTGATTTTTATAATTAATATTATCCCCTTCTGCTTTGCAAGGGTGTATTCCTCTGGATTTAAAACACTACAGACTTAAATTCCCCTCTGCACTGGTGTAAGGCAGAATTCACTCCCCTGGTATGACTTGCCTTGCAAAAGCTGCTGGGCAGCCCAGAAAAGATGCCGACGTGGCTCTGTTGTCTCTGGGCTTTGGTGGCCCCAGACTGCAGGACAGAAGCGTGGCATCAGTGGGTAAGTGCTGGCACGCACGTATGAATGCCAACCAGGAGCAACAGCCCGTATCTCAGCTGCTTGTGTATAAGCCCGTAGAGATGCTGCTGGGTTCCCTGACCGTGGGCAGGGTGCCACCACCACTTTGTCCCCTCTCCCTCATTCCAGCATGTGCCTTCGTCTGGGGCAGCACAAGGCATAGCAGGACGTCACCTGCCCTGTGAGGACCGTGGCACGTGGAGGACAAGGACATCCTCCTGTGGCTTTGGCATGTTGTCCCCCAGACCCCTGAGGCTCTCCTTTAGCTGTCAGCCAGCCCTCTGGACCCTTTTGCTGTCAGATCTGTCCTCCTGTGGGGACAGTGACAGTAGCGGAGGGACCAGCTGGCTCCTCAGGATGTTTGACACGAAGCTTCTTTGAGGTTTTTCTTAGCTGAAGAAAACAAAGGTTCATTAAATCCATCTCCGAGCTGGGGTGATGCAGAGAGGTGACATCAGTGGCGTGACTCACAGAACGCCAGCAGAAGAGCCGCATCCGGGAGGGCAGGTTGGTGCTTTGTGCTGCCGGGAGGGAGGTGGCACCCCGCAGCCCTGTGTGGGTGTCTGGAGGCAGGGGCCAGGTGTGTAGACACCATTCTCCCATCCCCTCCTCCTTGGTGCCCTGCTCCCACCCACGCAGCCCAGGGAAAAGCTCTGCTGTGGGTGTGGAAGCTGGTGGGGACCGACCTGGAGCCTCCCACTCCGGGGCTGGGACCCTGTCTCGCTGCTGTGTTTTCATTACACTGTGACTCCAGTGAGCTTGGGTCCACCTCCCACTGCCAAAACTTCCCAAACCCACTGCCATCCCTCCTCCTGTGCCCAGCGGGGATGGCACCGCCAGCTCTGGGCGTTAGCGGTGGCTCCTTCTCTTACCCAAGGGAAATGGCCAGCCCAGCCTGGAACAGAGCTTTCCAGTCTTTATGGTATGGATCGTATGTCAGGCACCCATGGCCAGTGTGATCCAGGCCCTCTGTGCCCTGGGGACCCTCATGGTGCCTGGAGGTTGTTGCCTCCACAGTGGGTCATTTGTAGGCAGAGGTTGAACTTCTTGGTGGTTTCCCTGTTGTGCATCAGACGGGGGGCACCAATTTTGCCCAGGCTTGGCTGGGAATTAGTCAGCTGTAACTAGCAAAGGGCAAAGCCTCCGTGGAGTGACAGGCAGGGACAAGCTGTTCCCATTCCCATCCTGCCCCTCTGATTGATTTGCAGAGCACTAGCAGTGGTTTGAGTATCTCCATTTCTGAGTGCTCAAGGGCTGCAGTGAAAGCCTTTCCTGGAGAGATAAGGGTGCTCCAGAGCACCACGGCGTTGGCCATGCCAACCGGTGCGGGACGTGGTAATGAGGGCTGGAGAGCCAGCCACAGCTGGAGCGTGCCAAGGCTCTTCTCTCCCCTTGAGAAGGACCCTCCTGGTCCCAGGAGGACTGTGTCTTTGAGGGAGGAGGCGTCTTGACCTTGTTGCATGACATGGTGCATCTCCCTGCTTTGAGCACGTACTTTTCTTCTTTTTTGCCAAACGGCTTTTCCATGGGCTGACGGTGATCCCAGAAGCGTGTGGCTCACTTTCTCCCAGGCTCTGCAGGAGGGGCCTGTGCACATGCCATGCTCATTTACCTTCTCTGCCTGATTAAAAGAACCGAGGCCTCTTTGTAGCGTGCAGAGCCCTGGAAGGGCTCCAGGGCCCTAGGCCACGATCCGTGGGGCTAAGCTGGACCACAAAGCCAGTGCAGGGTGGCCATGGACCTCTGACTCAGCAGAATTCGTTGGTCTGGCTGTGGCAGAGAGGCTCTCCCTACCTGTCTCCTCTCTCTGTGCCTCTGTGTGCCTGGAATGTTGACTTCGATCTCCATCTTTCCCTGCTGCAGGACACCTCGAGCCAGCTGACGTGTTGAGTGTGCAAATCCGTCAAGCAAGGCCAGGAGGTACGTGAGCATCTTCTGCCTTGAGATGGGAAGATTTGCCCTCCTGGGCCTGGCAGAGAGGGCGAGGGATGTGTTTTTTCCTGCTTTCCTGCAGCAGAAGGGCTGTATCGCAGCATGTATTGGACCTGTGGCTCTGGTGGGGATGTCGCCCACGGTCAGTGCCGGTGCTGGATGTGTGGAGGTCAAGGAAGGACTGGGGGGCTGTGTGCCTGGGCGCTGCTCTGGGTTCAGCTCCTGGTGTCACCGTGAGCTTCGATTCAGGGTCTGTCTGCACCATGCCCTCCAACCGCGCGCTGAGGTGTTAGCTTTCGGCGGCAGTGTGACACCGTTGGCGCAATGCTGTAGCTGGGTTAAGGAGCCCTGTGTCTCTGAGCCCACAGCACCCTGCCAGCGATGGTGGCGGCTTCTCGCTCTGGCTTTAGCCCTGGTGACCCCACAGAGCAGCACAATGTGGGTCCTGCTGCTTTGAAAGGGCTTTACCCATCCTCAGTGCCAACAGGGGCTAGACGTTCAAAAATCCAGCTTGTCGCCCTCACCTCAGCCATCACGTCACCTGCCCCAAGTGAGGATACTGAGGCATCAGGTCCCGTCTGTTGTTTTTACTGGAAAAAAATCCCCCCAAGCCCCACAAAACAAACAAGAAACCCAACCAAGGGATAATGACCTCTGCATCAGCCAGCTGCATTTTTGCAGTTTGATGTCAGACGATGCCCCAGCTCTGCTGAGCTGCAGGCCTGTGCTAAAGAGAGGAGGGCCCGGCTGGGCTGGCTGGGGCTACACATAGCGGCTTGGGTTGAATTTCTTTCTCTCTTTGAGGTTTGTATTTGTTTGGCTTAAGCAGAAAGGAGTAGGTAGTGTTTGATAGTCAGTGACGTGGCTGGGGACTTGAACTTGAGTTGGGATTTTCCAAGACACCTGGATGGGAGGGTGGTGGGAAGGGAAAGCTGCCCTATACCAGAAATGAGTCACTCTGAAGCACAGGAATGTGTATTTTAGAGAGTGAGATTGAAACTATAAACCCATGGATATGTTCTGATTTTTTGCTAAAACATTGATTCATGTGTTGGTGGCAGGGTCTGCCTGCCTCCGTGGCACTGCTACTGGCACTGAAAGCGCTGTGTCCCTCGCAGGATGCTCGCTCTTGGTACGGAAGCACGTGAGGAGGAACCGGTTACAAATCGCTGGCAATGTTCATGCAGCCCCGATGCGAGGCGGTGGAGTGGGTGGATGTGATGCACCAAAGGAGGAATTTAAAGAGGAAAGCGTCGGAAGGTTTCAGCTGTACGGGGAAGCTCTTCCCAGCTTGCTGAAGCAATTCTCTGAGGCTCTGCAGAGGTAAAGCTGGCTGGTCTGCAGTTGTGTTTCCTCGGTGTGAAATTCTCCTCTCTCTGGTTGGGAGAACTTTTTCCTAGAGGGTTTTAACAGCAAGGAAAGATCCTAGTTTTTGCAGAAAAATCAGGTTTGCATTTATGAACCATTGCCACTTGTGGGAAATTATTTTGTCAATTGTGTAAACGCACAGGTCCCCACAGGATGGTGGCAGGAATGAACCGACATGCAAATGCAGGGCTGTGATGTGGGGAAAGCAGATGCTGAATTAGAGAAATCACCAAAGAATTAATATCCTCACCAAGGCAGAACTGGAAATAGGGATATGACATTTACATTTTGCCACTGACTTAAAACATTGCAAAGGACAGAGAGTCAGATCCCCAGATTTGTAGGTTTTTTATGGCCATGGTTAGCCTGGCCAACACGGGCTGATTTTCACGAGGAGATGAAGGGGAGAACTGCAAGTAAGTCTCCCCCTCCAAGTCCTGTGTTGCAAATTACTGACAATCAGCATGGGAAGTTTTCCGACAGAGTTGATGATGTTGTGAGGCTGGGAACTGGAACCCTGTGGGTGATTTGGAGAGAGCTGGAAATTGCTTATGATCTCATGGTGTCAGGTGTCTCATTTACAATAAATAAATACAGAAAATACACCCCAGACAATTGCTGTCAGATACCAGGAGTCATCAGCCAGAGAGCTCCCTCAGAATTTGGTATTTTAGGTCAGGTGGGTTTAACTTATTGGAAACTGCAAGCGGATAAATATCAAGGACTTCCTGAGTCAGAGCTGCGGCGTGCTGAAGGCGTTCAGCTGTTCAGCTGGGGCTTGGGCTGGTCGGTAAATGAATGAATGAAGTGCAGAACTTAGCAAAAGCCACTTTCCAAATTTCCCATGGAATTACAAAGCAAACTTTTGGTTGTTTTCTTCCACTTCTCATGAATATCAAAAGCAGGGAGCTGTGCCGGAGAGTGTGGCGGTGGGTTTGGAGAGTCCGTACGGCACCACGCAGAGCGTTCCTGGAAAGGGCAGGGCTCGTTTGCAGCAGCTGGAATGGAAATGTAGAAATCTCACTTTGTTCCCATTTGTCCTGCAGGGCTGGAGATGAAACACGCTGGCAGAAGTGCTGCTGAAAGCGCCAGGGCGATCTATCATTGCATCTCAGCAATTTCAACTCCTGTTAATTTAGTAAACACAAGTATTCATGGTGGCAAACCTGATTTGCAGAACTCTGCTTGTCTAATGGAAGAGAAAACAGGACCGTCCAGCCTCTGCGCTCTGCCACAGCTAATCAGCACGGCTCAAAATCTGGAGACCAAATCCTCGTGATGAAAGGCTCGTGGACAGCCCGTCGCCTCTCAACCGAAGCTCCTGCTGGCGCTAATTCCACTGACGTCAGCGCCGACATCCCCAGCAGAGAACTGGCTCCCCAGATTTATTCCAAGCAATTGTTTAGTGAATAATTCCAGATAATGAAAATGCAGAGGGGAGGAACTGGAAAGTTGTTCACTGTCAATTCACAAAAGAGAAGAAATGGACGAATTTATCATGTCAATGGTTTGCCTATGAATTATTCACTCACTTCACTCAAAAAAAAAAAAAAATCCCCTCCTCTCAGCCTTCCACCCCATCCAAGCTGAGGCTGGCTGGCTTTGCTGTAATAAGTTTTTGATACGCTGGTTGCTGGTAGTGCCCCCCACCAGCTCCTGCGCGTTGAATTACACATCGCACACTCCCCTGCTGGAAGGGAGGTCGTCCCCGAAGCAGTGAGGGGAATTTAAACAGCAATGCTAAATCCAGGAATGGTGCCAGAGAAGCCATAAACAAGTGGGAAGGCTATTAACGGCGTATAACCTGATGCTACTGTACCGATAACGGGAGGAGACTCTGCAGCAGCAAGGGACGTCAAAGCAATGTTTCACTGTCTCCACGCCCCTGAGCATCCATGTGGCAGCAGGAGGGGAAATGCCATTGAGAAGGGGTTGAGGGAGGGAGGCAGAAGAAATATGCTGGTGCGGAAGATGGAAGGTGAAGGAGGGTGGGATGGGGAAGGATGAAGGGTTGTTTTCCGCTGCTGTCTCTGTGGTGTGCACGCTTAGGTGAAAAACCTTGATCAGAGACGGGGCAGAGATGAGTTGAGGCTACGGCCCAGTCTCTTCGGGAAGGGGAAAGAGCAGCACCAACCCTGACACACCTCAGCGTTGAACCTGCCATTAGCCCCACACATCTGACCTGGCTTGGGGATGGCTGAGCTGAGAGCTTGCAGCACTGTGCTCCCAAACTGGGGCTGGGAAAGGAATCTAGGGAGTGGGCAAATGGTCAGGAGGAGCATGTGTTTTTTTTTTCCTATGGTACTATTTAAATCTGCACTGTTTTAGCTAAAGATGCTGTTTAATACCCTGTTGCCGTTACCACAGTAAAAAACATCCACAGAAGGGCTTTCAGGGTGTTCACTTAATTGGTTTGAAACCTCAGCCAGAAAGTGGCATAATTTACTGGAAGAAGCAAAATCTTACTCTCATTTTCATAAAATAATAGTGCTAAAATTGAGCCAGTTTCTTAAGAAGCTAAGCTTATAATGCTAAGCTGAGTTTTCACTAAAGAAAGACACAAATTTTAGACCACAAAATGAGACTCGAAAAAAAAAATAACCTGACAAAAGCAAATAATCATCTATCACCTGCATTTATTTGTGCCCTCACACCTTCCTTAAGATGATCTCAGGGCTGGTCTCTATATGGACACGGAGTGAGATGTTGCTCCTGCCCATATAGAGGAAAACTGAAGGAATGCAAAGGGACAGCCCCAAAAAATGGGTCTGACAATGTTGTTACAGTGCTTTGCATTTTTTTTTCTTCTCAAGCTCAGGCTGTGGAGGAGATGCTTCACTGCATGAAGAGCAGAGGTGGCTCTGGCGCTGGGATTCCTCCTGCTGAGTAAGTAAAGAGAAACACAATCGCACCCATCATTAATTCAGAGAGCAGGGGAGTGCCGCACGCTGTTTTTGTAAAGGCTCTCCTCCACGGTTACAAATAGTGGGAGAGGTGTTGTGTTGCTCCTCGGTGATTCGGGCGGCTGCTGGATGGATAAGTCAGCTCACAGCGGGGGAAAATGTTCCCAGGGAAGCGTTGCTTGTAAGCGGCTTCTGATCTTAACAGATCAGAAAACATGTCTGAAGCATCATGTTCACTTCTGATTTCTCTTTTGATGTTGCCCTGTGTGCCCCATGGTTCAGTGGAAGGATCCTGTGTGTGTCTGAAATAAACATTGGGAAATCAGTTTTCATTACGGTTCTTGTCCATGAGGAGACAATTGAGGAGGCTCTGTTTGGACGTCCCTGGGCTGGCAAAGTTTATCCTTTCTAGTTAAGACCTAAGATGAAAGGATTTATTCAAGCAGTGTTGGAGCAGGGCCAGGATGAGAAGATGCTGACAGGCAAGTCCAAGGACCGGTTTTACAGTCACAGCCTGGGGTTAAGTGGGCTGAAATAAGCTTTTCAAGGCTGTGCCCAGGCAAGAGGAAAAGCTCTTTGTTGATGGACTGTTGTGGTTTAACCCTGGCTGGCAACTAAGCACCACGCAGCCACTTGCTCACTCCCCCGTGGTGGGATGGGGAGAGAATCAGAAGAGTAAAAGTCAGCAAACTCATGGGCTGAGATAAGGACAGGCTCTTTAATGACCCTTTGTTAAGATCAGAAGTAAGATTGGCCCTTCTACTCTGTCTAGGGAACTGCCCACTGGAAACTGGAGTAGCAATTTTTCTGGAAGAACCCCATTTTGTGACTGTTTTTCCTTGCAATTCATGTCCCCGTGCCTCCAGAGTCGAGGTAGATTTTCCATCCCAATTCCTCATGTCCTCTCTGTGGTCACACAGGTAAAACCACAAGGTAGCCTGTAGTGCGTACCCACCACATCCTATCTCTTGAGCAGAGGAATGCTTACTCCTAATAGCTGAGATACAGGTCCATGCAGATAGGGAGTAGAACATATCCTCTGTGAGCTGCTGGAACTCCCAGGATAGTTTCTTCACAGCCTGGATGTAGACCCGTAGGGAGGAAGAGAGATTTTCTTCGTATTGCTGGAGTTGGACATCCAATTCATCCACCGTTGTCCCTCTTGGCCATTCGGAAGGCCTTTGGGGGTGTCACTGCTGCGTATCATAGACCTGTATCTCTGCACAGCTGTGCGCGATGGGACATTTGGGTTTGGTATGTGAGAAAAGAGGGAGCTAGGGCTCCGTCAGTGAAAGGTTCATGGAGGTGGCTGCTTTGATTTCCCTGAGCTGGGAGGAGCTGAGCAGCGGAGGCTGGGCTTTGTGCAGGCAGACCTATTAAAAGGAAAGTGAATTCTGTGGTGTAAAGATAGAAATGATCAAGTGTATGGGGTGCTTGTGTGCATGCATGCCTTGTAGGAGAGATCCTACAAGGTGAGAAATTACACCATGTGCCATTAATTTGGGAATGCTTTGGGTATTTGGGGTGAGTGTGTGAGAGGGATCAGTGTGTTTGGATCACGCAGGGCAGGGGTGTTGTGCCCCAGCACTGCACACAGGGTGAGATGGTGAGAAGTGCCCAATCAGGGATAAAAGCCTGAAGGACCAGCTGATTTTGTCCTGGGAGTCCCTGCTCTGTCCCACCGTTTCGCCGCAGCAGCCTGCGCAGTCTCTTATCGGTCCCATTAAAGCCAGTTGCCTGTGCAGGGATTGATTTCAGAGGAGTGCAAAGTTAATTCATTTCCAAAATGAAAGACTCTGTAGACATAAAACAGTCTTTATCTCTTTCCCTCTCTGGATAAGTGAGCGTGAGTATTTTGTGCCTTTTCCTTACAGCTCTGGGAGCCTTTACTGAGATTTCGGGGGGATAGCGGCTGCACTTCGCCAGCGTGTAGATTCAAGGATAAAACGACAGATGTCTTTCATTAAACATCTCCAGAAAGAGCTGCTCAGGAGGCAATATGTATTCAGACGCTATCAATATTTCATAAAGCCGTAATAGGTGTTATCATAGATCCTCCATCCAATATTTATTGCCCTATAATCACTGACACATTGCAGCAGGGCTCTCCATCTGCCCTCCCTGCCTGTCCCCCCGTAAGCCGCACACCCAGGTGCGCAGGATTTAAACGGAGTGCAAAGCCAGTGCCACCGTAAATTTGAAGGAGTTTGATGTTGTTTGTTACTTCAGGCACTTCCAGGCTCCGACGCTAATGAAACAGATCTGTTTGCAGAAGGCGTTTTTATGGAAGGATTTCAAAGTGAGCTGGCTCAGTGTAAATCTCTGGGTTGAGGCCATTAGAAAGCGTTTAAGCTGCAGCGAGGCAGTGGGCTGTGTCTCCAAGTCTGTGGGTGTTGGAAAGCAAAGTCCTAAAATTAGCAGTGTGGAAAAGATGAATCCTTTCAGCAGTCTGCTGCTAGGTCAACACAGGTAGGGGAGACCTGAGCATGGCTGGAGCTGGACCCTTCCCTCCCTGACCCCACCAGCATCCGACCGAGCTTTCTGAGCAGCTGTGGTGCTTCCAGGGGAGCTGTGGAAGGAAAAGGTTGGATGTGAAAGATTTATAGTTGGGATTTTAAAAGGAGCCTAATGGATGAAATTTTGTAGCTGGTGCTGCTCAGGAGGTCAGACCCCTGGTCGTGATAATCCTCGCTGCTCATCAGTCTAAGGGAGGCTGGCCGTCACCCTCTGCACTTATCCTGAACTGGGTCAAACTTCTCAAAAGCATTTGGCTTCATATCACAGGACATCCTAATGGATAAAGGGGAGCCATCCAAAATCAACGTGGTGCACATTAAACAAACGAGATTTGTAATCGGTTTCCAAATGGAGTCCTGAAAGGAAATTCCACATCAAATAGCTTTGTTTCTGAGGGAGACCCTGAATGGCTGGTCCTGACCCTATCCCATGTAATGTCCTCAGCAATAAGCTGGGGGGGGTGGGAAGAGAAGAATATGTTAAATCCTCATTGATAAATGTGGACACAAAAAGTGACACAAAGACTGGGGAGGAGCCTTTGCAGAGCTCCAGTTAATGGTACAGAGCTTTGGATTTGCTTGGCAGCCCTGGGTCAAGTAAACACAGTATTTTGGTATGGTCAAACGTCAGACTGTTCATCTCGCTTAACTGGGGCCATCTAAATGTTAGGTATGTGGGGTCCACTTGTAGTCCTAGGAAGGGTGAAGCATGAGTAGTTAGTTTTACTTTAGATATCCCTTAGAGTGGGATGAATCAGTGCCTAAAAGGGGCCTATAGGAAAGACGGGGAGAAACTCTTCAGCAGGGCCTGCTGTGACAGGACGAGGGGTGATGGTTTCAAAACAGAGGGAGGCAGATTCAGATTAGATATTAGGAAGAAATTTTTTACACTGAGGGTGGTGTCACACTGGCCCAGGTTGCCGAGAGAGGTGGTGGATGCCCCATCCCTGGAAATGTTCCAGGCCAGGTTGGCCGGGGCTCTGAGCAACCTGATCGGGTTGGAGATGTCCCTGCTCCTTGCAGGGGGGTTGGACTGGGTGGGCTTTGAAAGTCCCTTCCAACCCAAACCATCCTGTGATTCTCTGAATCGCCTCTGGACAGTGCCCATTTCTCTTTACCAACAGTGGATGCAACTTAGATGAGTGGCTAAATTAAAACATATAAATCCTAGACGACTAAAGCCAGGGAAGGAAGCTCAGCTGTGGAGCCAGGGAATGCACAGAATAATTTCAGAATGGCGTGACTGACATTTCAGGAAAGTCCTCGGGAGACAGTACGTCCCTGATGAGCAACTTGTGACCCTCTGGCTGGTTTTGCATAGGAAGGTTACATTACCCCTGTACTTGGCATGGTATCTGCAGTTCAGATGTGGAAATATTGGAGGAGATTCAAAGAAGACCCAGAAAGAGACTAACGGACAGGATGTCACACCTTTTGGAGAACAAATCAAGGAGTCTGATATGCTTAATTTAGCAGAGAGAGGGTAATATCTGGCTGATGGCACCATCACACCTGCGGGGAAGGGAAACGGTCATATCAGAGAGCTTCACAGCACGGCAGGGATGAGCTGCGTGAGCATCAGGGGCTGGACGGCTTTGCCAGGACAGCCCAGCCCAGGAGCGGGGTGGTGGTTTTTAATAGTGAAGGAAATGATTTGGTGATATTGCTGGATTTCTTATCACCAGATGGTTTGGAAGCAATTAACTCAAACCCATCTTTTTTTCAGGGTTATGTGATGTATCCTACTGTGTTTCTCACGAGGGTGAGACAGGATCATGAACTGTAGAAAACGCCTCAGAAACACCTACGTTACCGATATTTTATCTCCTCTTCAGGCCCGTGGGGCCCTGAGGGGAAGCAGACCATAAGGAATGTGCACATGTGTGCAGGGGAAGGGATGATTTTTTAGGATGTGTGAAAAATGTGAGCCTAAAGGCTTACAAAGTCTTGAAATTTGGAGTGCAAGTGAGATAAGAGCCTTCCCTTCAAAATAAGGTGCCCACGAAGATGCTGGGTGCCGAATGGGTTAGGGGACCTGGGAGAGGCTGGGGGTGCTGGAGAAGAGGAGGTGGTTCATGAGGCAGGCAGGGAACGTTTTTGTTTGACTCTTTCAGGCCCTGTGAGCCCCCAGGTTTGACTTTGAGTTTCTGTGAAAGAGAAAACCTTTGCTGATGTAAGGAAGCCTGAAATAACAGGAAAAGCTTGGGGGCTGCTGGCACTCAAATAAATCCAAATGTCCTGGTATTTGGTTAAACTTGCATCTGAATATTTGTGTATGTTTTTTTACAACATTTACTTGCCTCAGGGAGCAATTTGTGGAGCTGAAATAATCCAAGAGCTTCCCCCCCCCCCCGCCTCCCCTCTGCCTGGTATTTCCACCCTCCAGGAAGCGAAAAGCCTTGAGAAGATTGGATCATGCAGTATTTTTACCCTTGCAAATTGTTCCCAGACGCACGGAGCTCGAGCTGTGAAAAATGCACAATGCAAGCCCTCAGCATGCACTGGCTCTTGAAATGCCAACCGGAGAGCTGAGACTGGACCATTAATCTCACGGATGGTTACAGCGGGGGCCCAGCTGGGACCACGTCACCTCGAGGTGTCTCGGCAGAAACACGACCCCCCTTTTCCCGAACCTCATCCTCTCTGCGTTCCTTGTGTGGGAAGATGTAGGCACCTTGGTTCCTTTGAGTTGAATTTCAGATTTCTGGGGAAACCTGGCTTCTTGACAACTTGGCTTCATCTGCTTATTCTATGTAACACATAACCTCCTTAATATTACGCATGGCATGTTTAACTGCTTAATTTGCTTTGGGAAGTACTGCCAAGTACAGCCATTCTGTTGACATATCATTTGCATGATAAACTAGTATATTTTAAGCCACAAATAAGATGTGTCTGGGAGCTATCCGTCTCCAGTTTTACAAGCTACCAGCAGTACAGCATCTTCACTCCTTGAGTTAAAGAACGTCACCCCACATCACGCTCGGGGAGGGAATGGATGATTGTCCTCCTTTCTTTCAGGAGAGCAGAGACTGACGGCTTTTCTTCATGAAGGAGTTAGATCGTGTAGCCCTTCTCAAATAAATTTTTGGGTAGACATTTTATTTGCACTAAAAATGACCTTTTCTTTTCCCCCTAAAACAACTATTCCTGTTTGGGTAAGACTGGAAATGATGCTTTTTCCCCAGACAAAGGTATTTTCCCTACTCTGTGACCAAGCCCCCTGCAAGGAGCCTGCAGCTGGTGGCTCTGAGGTTGGCAGACCTTCATACGTGCAAGTGCATCGCTGCACGGGAGCAGAACCAACACACCTCTCCTGGATCCCAAATCCACCCCTTGAACCTCCTTTTTCTGACACCATGCATCTGCATGTCTCTCTGCAGCTCTCCTACCTTTCAGAAGTGGCAGAGGCATTTGTCAACCGCTAACGAGCATGCATCGCTCCCTCTGTGCTCTGCTTGATGGGGCAGCATCACCTTCCAGCTCTTCACCGTATCAGATGTGCAGTCCCACAGCGCCCCGTAAAGCTTCAGAACCTTTGAAAACCAATGGCTGATGTCTTGGAGTCTAATTTGACACGTTTCCAACAGGGGAAGCGTTTATTACGTTAGACAAGTTGATGCAGCTCTCAGGTTGGGAATTGCACTTATTTGCCATAATAATGGTGTAAAGTCCTCTTCCTTTTATTGTGTTATCTCTCTTTAATCATGTGGAGATGCTCCCCAGTAATTTTAATCAAAGGCTCGAGCATCACTTATCTGAGAACTAATGACTCAACTCAATGAGAGGAGAAACTTTGAAGAGCTTGCAGTTGAGCTGGGAGGAGCAAAACAGGGAGAATTTATTTGAAACTTTTTTTTTATTTCTTTACATGTGTCATTATTTCACCTGATTTTAGATGGAGAACCTTTGTGTTTCTGGTGGGCGGGAACGAGCTGTGTCTTGCTGCTTTTCCTGAACATGCTGCGTTTAGGAGCATGGCTGGGAGAATGAGGTGTACTTTCACAAGATATTCCTGTTGGAAAAAGATGGTGTGGTCAAAACTGTTTCTATAGAGAAAAATATCAGATTGCCTGAATATTTTCCCTTGTTTGATGAGATTATTTGAAAGATATTTGTCTTGGAATGAACCCTTTTACCTTCAAATGCCATTTCTAACAAGAAAATACAGGATCTTTTTTGATTTAAAACAGAAATTCTTGTGGAAGCCCCAAAAACTTCTAAAAAAGAAAAAAACAAAGAGAATCTGAAAGGAATTCATGTGAGGTTTGTAAATATAAGGTTTCTGGTGCTGATTCCTGTTATTTTCACCAAAGTAGCTCATTGTCTATGTTGGAATTGAACGGTTCTGCTTTAGATTTCTTCGTGGTAAATCCCATGGAGCTCCTGATGCAGAGACTGTCTCTTTCCACCTGGCACGAAGCCTCTGCTTGGGATTTGCTGTGGTCCTGCTCTCTGTAGGTCAAGATGATCAGAAGCGGATGGCAAGCTTGCTGTGAAGTGTGCCTCCAGCTGCCAGGAGCTGGGAGCTGTGCCCTTTTCAGTTCTCTTGGCTAAAGGAAATAAAAGTACATCTTCCAAAATGGCAAGCGCTGTTGGAATGAGTTGCTTGGGTAGAGCAGAGGGCTTCCTAACGGCAGGTGAACAGCATCGTCCCTGCTTCCTAGCTAGGGGAATTGGTGTATGGAATCAGGGTGTTGTTCAGGATCTCAATGTTGGAAGGAAATTGGAGATTTCCAAGGCTCCATACAAGCCAGTACAGAGATCCTGAGCCTTCTCGGGGGCTGGTTTTGCTGATGCATTTTCTATCCCTGCAGGACCTCCTGCCTGAGGAGCCCAAACCTGCGCATGAATTTTTTTTTCTGCAGGTCATTTTCATGCAGCTCTGCACAGCCATGGCCAGAGCAGAAGTGCTCTGGGAGTGCTCAGGGGTTGATGAGAAGCAGGAGTGACTGTTAATCTTTTGACACACCATTCCTGAGAGCCGTGTTTTTCGGACTTGCTCAGTTGGGAGACTCCTGAGAAAGACTTGGATTGAAATCCTGCTCACAACACGACAGTCAAGACGAAACCGCCCTGGCCAGGGCGTTACTGCTGCAGAGTCAGTGGCTTCTTCCAACAGTTTCCTCCTGTGGGTTTCCTGTGATGGGAGAACATGGACTAAGTGTTCTTCCTTTCACCTTCACGCTCTTGCTTTGGCCACAGAGGTGAAGAAGGGGGACATGGAACAAGGTGCAGATTGTGAGTGGTTTTAGCCATTTCCACCCGGCACTTAGCATACTCACGTGTGTGCACCCACAACAGCCACGCTTGTGGCCAAGTCAGCACAGGCCTGTTTTGGGGATGCAGTTTCCTTGCAGAGATCCAGGATTTGTGGCCAAACCTGCACCCCCTGCCCTGCCCGTGCTGGCTGGGGAAGGAATGAACCCCCCCCCCCCCCCCGCTTGCTCTGCACTGGCCCGGGAAAAGAGAGATTCCTTCCAAAGCCGAAACCATGATGGGGCTTCTTTTAAAAGCAATCGAAAGGAAACTGATAAATGCTTTGAAAGTGGCTGTGCTTTTGCAATGCTGTGTCTCTCCTTATTTCGCTGTGGTTTTGCAGGTTCCCCTCTCCGGGCCTCTTCACATGCTGCAGTAAGAAGGTCTGTTGCTTGACGTCTTGGTGCTCCCAACTCTTGCCTGTGAGTCCTGTCTCCCTCTCCAGGAGCAGCTGCGGTTTGGAGGTGATTTACGGCTGCCGGCACGTCGGAACCAGTGGGAGCTCCTGGGATGGAGGCGGCTGCCTGGTTTGCCATCCTGAGAAGCATGAGCCAAGCGCACCCAGCGCCGGCAGATGGTTGGAGCGTTATCTGTCACAGCGGATCTCTGAGCAGATGGATGCTCTGTAAACATTTCACAACTGTGGTGCTATTATTGATGCAATTACTATTAATACTATTTATAAGCATTATATTAACACAAACAGAGCCCTGTACTAATGAACACAAAGCATACTTAGCATGATTGCTGGTCTGATAATTAATGCCATCTACCAGCAATACTATCTGCTATTACAACTAACGACACAACGGCAACACACCTTGATTTCCAAAGGAAGGGATGGTTTGGGAAAAGGTTGGTGTGATGAGTCAGAGCCCACGGAAAGCTGTGGAAGCTGGAGAGGATGCCCAGCTTCAGAGAAAATTGTCATGGGAGACTGAAAGCCAGGGACACTAATGAACTGAAGGTCTTGGGAGAAGCAGTTTGGGGCTGTGGCTGTTTTCAGGCGTTATGGCTCTGTACCAGCTGTCTCTGAAACAGGCTCTGTAGCTTTCTGGGCTCTGAATTCAAGGCGGCCAGAGCATCTGGGTTAGAGCAATTTGAAGTGTATAGTTTGTGCCTTAGTGCCAAAGAAAAAGCATTAATTGAGGGATCTTGGACTTGCTACTTGCCTGCGCTCTCATTTCAACTCTGCTTCCGACCTGCTGTGCGACTTTCCATAAATATGTGCCTCCATCTGTCTTGTCTATTTTTATTGCAGCTTTTTTTTTTTGGGGCCAGGACTTGGCTATGTGTCTGTATGCAGCTCCTAGCACAACAGGGAGCCAGGTTTAATCAGGACCTCTAGATCTCGTAGCAGCACTGGTAACGAGAGCCTGGCGATGCTGGTTGGAGCTTGGGGCCTGACGGTGGTCCAAGGGCAGGATTTGTCTGGCCCAACCTGAAACACTGACGTGCATTCAAGTCTGAGCGAGTTTCCACAGCCGTGTTTACCTTAGAGCTGACTGCAGTATGAGATAATTTGTTGGGTTTTTTTTTCCCCCACCATAAGGATTACAGAGAGAGCTGAAGGTGCGTAACTTTAAGTGCTTAACTTTCCTGTGCCTGAGTTGAGGTGAATGAAACTCATCCAGATCTGGGTTTGAGAGAAGGGCCTATTTTCCCCGCAAGATGTAAAGCTAATACAATGAGTTTAAAGTGACTAATTTTGCTGACACACAGGGAGAAAACCCAGCAGGTCTTTTAAGTACCTTTTTGCCCAGTGTATTATGCTGTGGCATGTCCTCTGGTGTGTCAAGCCCCAGGAGATGGAACGGACCAGATGCAAGCTCTTGGTGACAGAATGGCATCCTTGGACTGCCATTGTATGCGACGAAGTCCCACCAAGGCCTCCTCTCTGCAGGGTTGTGCAGCCGTGGGACAGGTCCTTGAGAGAGGCAGTGGAGCCACTATCCCTGGAGCTATTCAGAAGTTAACCAGACAAGGTCCTGAGCTAACGCTGAAGTGAGCTGAAGTCCTCTGAGGAGGAGGTCAGACTAAAAACCTCCAGAGGTACCCTCAACCCGAAATTCTCTGACATTTATAAAAATCCCTTTTTGTAGGCACCTGAATATTAAGGCTTTTATATAACTAAAAAAAACCACCCAAGCCAAGACATTTCTTCGCCAATAGACCTCTCTGAAAAATCTGGGCTAGCCTATGAAGGGCTTTAGAAAATATTTCCCGTCTACAGACGTCAAACACCGTAACGCAGCTGGAGGTCCCTGCCCGATACAACAACACGGGAAAGATTCATGGCATGTGCTTCACTCCCTCCATGAACTTCTTGGCTTCCCAGTGCTTTGTTAATGTGCATTGATTATATTCTGAGGAGTTTACTGCACTGTTAGAAAGTCATTTAGGCATTTATTGGGCTGGCTTTAAACACTGGAAGTGAGTCATTACCCTGACCCACTTAGGATGTGCCTGAGCCTAATGCCTAAACTCAGCTCTGGACTGCAGTCCCGAGGTGAAAGCCCTCCCAGGAAACTTTATTTTGAAGGTAACAAATGGGTTAAACAGAGCTTGTTAAGGCACATCACTGCAAGCCTTACAGTACACAGGAATCGCCTAATTTCCTCTTCTACCCCGCTTAATCAGAGATAATAATAGGGTAGCAGTATGAATTCAGATCCGATGACCACGAGTGCCGTAGAATGAAATAGGCTCCGCAGGCAAACCCTGGCTTTTCACCCCAGTGACAGGGGATGAGAGATTTTTCACTGAAGGATTTTCACTGAAGATCAATGGGACTTGGCTGTCTGCCTCCTATCATAAATTTGAATGTCTCTGCTTAGATGCAGACGATTATCGATGAGCCACATTGGCAGTTTCCCTTCAAACAGATGGGGAATGCCAGAGATTTTCTTAGCATTTAGGATTTGGCTCAACCTGAATCACAGGATGGGCCATCAGCCAAGAAAAATGTAAACCCTTTCTAGAAGGACCATTCATATTTTTGTGCTTTTTTTTCTTTTTATTTTTCTTAACAGTGTGTTGCTGCAGGGGCATGCTTGAGGTTTCTAGCTGATACAGTAATAATATTAGTAATGATTAGACACTGAGATGCACACTGGCAGTTTGGCTTCTCCCAGCACGCAGGCCAAGCCGTGAAGTTTGGCTCCCAGTCCGATGGCTCCTAGTCATCCGGGGAGCTGAGATCTGTGGTTGTGCTCAGAGCACAAACCAACCTTACTATTTCCATTTGCTTTTGTATTCAGACTCTTGCTGTGTTTGGAGCTTGTGCAGTCCCTGTTTCCTGCTGGTGAACCTCTCCACCAAGATGTGCGATGACATCGTGCAAACCTGGGAAGACTGCGTCAAACTCAGGTGAGTCCAGCACTGTTGAAGATCATTTGTCCCATGCCAGCACTGTTTTGGTGGCAGGTCTGCTGTACTCAGGCCAGTTTAGGGTCTGCTCTAATTTACATCACTTGGCTACAGCCCCCTTTATCCACACAGTGAGCTTGGACTTGCTCCTGCTTTGCCAGTCCAAAATGCATGTTTATGCCAAATCAAAACATCTCGCAAAGGACTCAATAAAGTCCTGTAAGCACCAGCACCCTCTGATATAGGGATTTTCTTTAATGCAGATACCTCAGCTGGGAGTCCCCCTTCCTTCCACCCCACAGAGACCTGGGCTGCATCCAGTAGTGAGACGAGTCAAAACAGACTCGCAGAGAAAGGACAAGGCAAGTCTCATCTAGCTTTTCCAATGTGAAGGAGAAAAAAAATTATGAAAAAAAAAATCTAAACCTCAATAAGAACTTAAAATAAGTCAAGTAAAGCCAGCGGTGTGAGAGGAAGCCCTGAGCCCTGTGACTTTGAGAGCTCTGGGTCCCTCAGGTCTCATCACCCTGGGGTCCTGCAGGAGAGAAGAACATCTCTCCACAGCATGGTGTTCAGGTACCGTTGGAGCAGGTCTGACCCGCTGAGGTTGGAGGGCAACGGCCAGTCTCGCCAGCTCGGAAAAGTTCAAGGAGAAAAAAGAGTTTATTGCTCTGTAGGGATGAGTTCAGGATGGCTCTCCTGGAAAGAGTGGTTGGTGGTGATAAATCAGTGCTCAGCCTTTTCCTAGGCGGGATGCGCTGCTGCATAGCTGGGAGACGCTCCTCCCTGCCGCCAAAGCTGCGACTGGCTCAGACGTTTACATCTCTTTCCATCCCACCTGAGCAAACAACCCCTCCCTGAGACGGAGGGGGACATATGGAGGGGACAGCACAAGATTTACCCAGAGCCGGTGCTCAGTGTGGCGAGGGGAAGGGCTTGGGGCCAGGTTCTCAGCTGCTATAAATTAACATCGCTCCATCAATGTCAGGAAACATGTGTTGGATTGTACCAGCCCTTTGGCTTTGGCTCCTGAGGCTCTGCTCGGGTACCGGCAACTGAACGCTGCCTCCCGATTCCTGCAGCTGGGGAGGCTGCAAAGGGTTTTGTGCGTTCACCTCTGTGCCTGTGCTTGGAAATGCCAGTCCCACGCTTTAAAACAGATGCTTTAGTCTGGGGAGGGCAAGCTTTAGGTGAGGTCATGGGTTACATTGAATTTGACTAAATTTCTCCATGAAAACATCCTTATTCTACTGGGTTTCTGTAAAAATTGAGATTTCTGTAAAATATCTCCCCCATAAGTGGCAATTTTGTTGGAAGTGTTCATTTCTTTTCTTCAGGAAAGTAAGAATGCAATACTTCCCTCTAGATTGGTGTTAAACTTTTGTCTGAGTTGCCACAAGTGAAGCTTTCTGGGTAAAAATTGTCACCTGGAATGTTTCTGACAGAAAAATCAGAATGGATTTAGTCAAAGTATTTTGCAAATTCATGTTGAATTGTGACAATGAACAAAGAAACCTCTGCACAACACCTGGCGTTCTGCTTTTCAGCATTTTTAAAATTAAATGAGCCTTAATTCAGAAGGACTCCTTTTTTTTTTTTTCAACACTTAATTCCTTTTCACTAAAACACACACCTGTATATATATATATAAAGAATATTTTTGGTCTAAAGAATAGATTCCTAGTAAAGTGGTTTTTTCCTCATTATTTAAACTGCAGACAAATGAGAACTCAGATATTTGTGTGCCCAAGGGACCACGACCTCCACTTTGGCTGAAGGATGCTGATGGACCATTCTCCCTCCACGGCTCAGGCTCCTGTGATCCTTGGTGTCTGTCCCACAGCTTTCCTGGGCTGAACGGCAGCGTGGGCAGAGGCAGGCTGATGTCTTGCTGTGCCAAAACGAGCTGTTTTGACATATTTGAATAGAAATTGCATGAGATTCCAGGTTTTTAGGGTTTTTTTTTTCTTCAGGTTTTTAAATTTTTTTTTCCCACACATGTTTTGAATTTTCTGTCGCTATTTGGGACAAGCACATGTCAAAACATCAGTTTGGGATTTTTATCGCCTCTTGTCTCAGAGTCCCTCTAACGACGCACTGATTTGCTCCCTTGCATCGTCCACGCTCGACAGATGGGTGCACTTTGCGCTGCAGTGAGACAGACGGCACTCCCACTGCTCCTTGGAAAGCTTTTTCCACATAGCCTGGAAATCGGCTGCTCTTTGCTCATTTATCGCAGGCAGGTGCTCTGCAGTCTTCCTCCCAGCTGGGAGCTGGCAGCACAGCCCTGCCTGGAGCTGCCCACCAGCGCCTGGTCCAAACACCCGGAAATGGTGGGAAAAAGCACTGTCCAAACGAGCCGTGGTGCAAATCCATCAGGAGGGTGGGATGAGGAGCTAAGCAGGTCTTTCTCGCGTGGCTCTGGCTTGAATTGGTCCATCTCCACAGCAGGGTGGGCAGGAAGGCCCAAGGGTCATTAACCCATTTCTTCCAAAGAAGTGTTCTACACTGGTTACCTCTGTCCCCTAGTTAAATACGAGCACTTGAAAAGTCCACGCCACGACATCCAGTTCCCCAAATTCATTCATTTCTGAGCTGGGTGGAGGTAGCTGCAGGCAGAGAACAGCCCGACCTGGATTTCCCCTCTCCCTTGACTGGGGAGTTTTGCTCTGCTGACATCTAATTACATTCTGGCAAATGTTATTTGTGGAGCTGGGCTCCAACCTCTGCTCCTAAATAAAGCCGTTTTCATGGGGTGAAGGAAGAGGAATGAACGGCCACAGGGCCATTAACGCTGGCATGGGAGTTAATGAGTCCTAAAGAAAAATCCTGCATTTCACTGGCTGCTTGGCAGAGTGGACCTGCTTGTAACAGCGGTCTATCGAACTGCGTCCTTTCCCTCCTCTTTTTAAAGCTGCTTAATATTTTATGAACATCTACAGGGCAAGGCATTAGCTTCCTTCTCCATGCCAGCCCTTGATAGCTTACTTGCCATTTTTATTGCACATTAAATGCTTTATGGGAGTGGTTGTGAAACCTTCAGAGGTGCTTTCAGCGCAACTTTTTGTCAACGTCCCCTCTCTGCGGCGACAGCCAGCAGTGGGACGTGTTGCTCCGTGGTGTGCTTCTCCCTGCACGTTGCATCAAAAAGATTCTGATGGGGTTCAGCTGCCCCCATGCAAATGCAGCGAAGTCCCTGCTCCGGGGTATTGCCCAGGTTGGATCTCGTGCTGGCTGCGGGGAGGCAGGGGAAGATGTGGTGTTCGCTAGATCCGAGCTCGCATTTGCTCAGGAGAGGTTTGCTGTTGGAGGGGCAGTGCTAAGGGGGGTGACAGATGTGTGTAGTGGTGCGTCCTGACGTATCTGAAACCGTGATGGCCAAGGGAGAGCTACGCCGGGGTACCCGTAGTGTTGGTGTCCTCCTAAATGAATCCTGAATTGGCAGTGGTGTGAAAGGGAGGGAGACAGGGATTTCTGGTTGTGAGCCCTGTGTCTGAGAGGTTATTTTGGCACTCGCGAGGAACTCTGGTTTTGCTACTGCTGCTTCTTTGAGGTGTTCATGACCCATTAGGCTCTGCTCTGAAATTGCACCTGGGGGAATAGGGTTGTGATGCAGGAATGGACCAGGAGAAATGGAAATGCCAACATCTGCCTTTAACTCTGGAGGATAACTTGTTTCATTGTCCACGTCTCTTTGACTTCACTTTCCAGCTTCAGGGATGCATGGCAGGCAGGAGCAGCTGGGGAAGGAGAAGCTCCGAGAGAATACAAAGAGACCATGGAAGAGTGGAGAACAGTTTTAAAATACATAAACACAGGTATTCACGCTGGAAATGTCATCCTAAGAAGTACTGTGTTTCTGTTTAATACCGAGAGTGACGTGTACCAAAACTGACGTCCCTTTGCTTCCAGGTATCGCCTGCACGACCTCGCTGAGCCAAGGATGGGTCCCAGTGCCCAGCTTTGGGCTTTACCTTCCGGTGGATGCTGTGCCGGAAATTTGGCACTGAGGATTCGGTGCTACAGGGTATGTGAGCAGAGCTGGGCTCCTATGAAAAGCCGATGTGCTGAGCAGGACCCCGGCTGCTTGCTGTGTCTGGCAAAACCTCCCGCAGCACCTCGGGGGAGACACCAGCTTGAAATCTTAATTAAAAAGCAGAAACCAGGGTTTCATGCTAGGCTGATATTGTGACTCTCTTCCCTTTATGGACAATTCTTATGCAAGCTCCCACTGTGTCTGTGGAATTGCTAATTTAAAGGAAGCTACAGATCTGCACGGTGCAGAGCCTGTGTCAGCAGTGTTTAACACAGGAGAACGAGGTGTCTGCTGAGCCCTTTCATTGTGAGGAACTTTATTTTTATTTCTCCCAGTCCTCCCTTTCTTGCCATCTACTTCAGAAACCACCCGAAGGAACATTGTCACCATCTGGGCTGTGGAGAAAAAGCACCGATGAAGCAAAGCGTCACCATTCAGCATTAAAACTATGCTTATGGCCAAATGGTGACAAGGTCCATGTTAGGAAAAGATATCACACGTGGACTTCCCAGTGCTGAAGTCTCCTTTGGAAATCTTAAGAGGGAAGAGGACAGAGTCGTTTGGACAAAGGCACGAGCAGCTCTGGTTGAGAAGGCTGAGAAGAGAATTTGAGGGACCTGTGATTTATCTTTTTGCTTTGACACAAACCTGGTGGAAACTTTTGAAAGTCGGGCTGACATTGTCAAATTTGGCCCAGTCTCTAAGCAGCATGATGTGCCCCATCTCCAGCTGCAAATGGACTGAGGATACCAGCCTCTAGAAAGGATTTGCTTTCTTTTCATGTCTTATTAGGGAGATACAACCTCCTCTTTTGAGGCATGACTTTGGAAAATGTAACTTTGTTGCTTGAGTTTCTTCATCTCTGGAAGTAAATAAAATCTTCTGTCCCATTAGAGGAGTGGATGGAAAGAGATTTAGAAGGAACCCGGTAGTGATGGGAAAGCTTAGCAGGCCTGAAAGCGCAATTCTTTCTGGTCCTAATGGTCTAATAGGAAGGCACTTACCCAGAATTAGGGAAATTTTAGGGACAGGCTGCACCTTATGAAGACAGATGGTCCCAGGTAGACCAATAGCTCCTTCATGGATATCTTGGGCACCCGAACCCTGCCACACAGCCTTTAGCCAAATGTGACTTGCACTTCCTCACAGAGATTCAAGAAAGATTTGAGTTCAGATTGATGCCAGCAACAGATGAAATTCAAGAAAACTTTATCTCTTTATTTATGGAGGAAGAACTGTTTCAGACAACGCCTAACTCAATTGTGAAACTCACTGCCAGGGCCAGTGGAGACCAAAAGCAGAAATGGGTTTGAAAAGTCATTAGGCAAATATGTACAGAAAAGGGCCATCAAGGGCTTTTAGATACGAGTTACAGATACATCTTCTGGCTCAGGAAGGCCCCGAGCTGCAGATTGTCAGAATTGAAAAGGGTTTATGGCCACACGCCTGTCCTGTCCCCGTGCTGGCTGTACAGGAGACTGGCCGAGATGGACTTCTGATCTGATCCGGGAACCTCTTCTCATACCTTATCACAAATGTCCTCTGCTAAACAATTAGAGATCGATCAAAATGGGAGCTGGAAGGAAATTCAGATTGGCTCTGGCTTTGTTGATAGTTCCTTCAGGAAGGCAAGCCGCAGCCCCAAGCTTGGACACAATTTGGTCTTTCCCCTTGTTCCAGAGATGCTCAGACTTTATCCCCATGACCTGGCTGTGAGGATCCAGCCCACATGTTTGCAAAAGCTGCTGATCAGTGCATGGAAGCGAAACCTCTCCCTTCAGCACAGCAGTGGGGCTGTGTGGGTTTTCTCTTGGAACTGAGGGTCCAGGAGTACCTGAGCATCTCCAGGCTGCAGAGAGAGCGAGAAGACAGGTGCAGGCTGATGTTGGCTCCTTGTGCTCAGTAATGCCGTCTCATGACAGAACAGGCCAGCGGTGAAGTAGGTTGATGGATTAGTCTATCATCTCGGTGAAGTGAGGTTTGCGTCTGCCTGAGGGCACGGCTGTAAATGAGCCCCTAATGGATTCTGCTCCTAAAACTTCCCTGTAATGCAGAAATAGCTGCATCCCTTAGAAGTGGGAAAGAGGGGCAGAGATAGGCTTTGAGTTACACCAGAGGGAAGGCGTGATGGAGCCCCAAATTGGTGAGGATGGCAAGGAAACCTCTCCTGAAGCAGCCTGGGTCAGCCTGGGTGATGCTGATGCTGATTAGGAGCTGTTAAATGGGAGATGTGACCATCCCGCCTCCCTCACCCCCAAACTCTGCTTGCTAGTATTGCTGCTGTAATAATAAACCCCTCTAAGTTATTAGTTCCCCTCAAATCTCATCCCAAAGGAAAACCAAACTTGGGATGAGGAATGCACCTTCCCTGACCCCGCTATCCTCCTCTCCTTTCCTGCACCTCTGGACCCCCTGTTTGGCTCAGATATGGGACAGGAACAGGCAGTGGAACTGCCATCCCTGGTAGAGCCCAAACCTGCTGAGCAGACCCTGGGCCTGACCCCTGAGCCATCCTGGCCACCTTGGGCTGAGGGGTGCCCCAGGTGCCCCAGGGCATCGCAGGAAGTGGCTTAGCTCCCTGTGCAGCCCTCGTCATCTCAACTTTTCTCAGCTCACAGCCTCGGTCCATCAAGCCCTAACAGCTGTGTAAAGGGGAAGCATAAGCCCTGGCGAGGTGCTGGCTGGGATTCAAGGTAGAGGCACATTAATTATGGGAATTCCAATAAAAGCCTGCCCGGGTGTCACTTTCCATAACAACCCATGTGTGCGATGATGGTCCCAGTGCCATGCCGCATGCCCAATGCGCCCAGTACCACAGGGCCCGTCGCAGCAATGCCACCCGTCGCTGCCAGAAGCTGGGAGCTGCCAGGAGGCACCAGGCCCCCATCTATGGTCTCGTTCCCACCGCCAAATAACTGGAGCACAGAGAGGAGAGCAAGTGAAATGCCACTAAGCCAGGCAGCACCCCGCCGCCTCAATGCATGCGTCTTGTTACTGAAAGGCTGCTTGCTCCCACTCATGCTCAGGCTGTCCTGCCTGAAATGAGAGCAGGGTAGCATGAAACGTTGGGCTCCATCCCGGCAGCTGCAGAGCTCAGGCTCAGATGAGCATGTGTTAGCGCGCGTGTTGATGGCAGAGACGGTGAGAGGTGGAAGGGGTCCACTCCAAAGTGATGGAGGCAGACCCAGCCTGTGACCCTGACAGCCCCAAGGTGCAGGCGAGGTGGCGGGGAAAGGCTTTGCAGCTGCCATCCCCACCTCGAAGAGGGGTGGAGAGCAGCAGGGAAAGGCAGGGCCTGCACAGAGCCATGGCAGCGATGCCCTCTCTTGGGGACTTCACCTGTGGACCTCCATCCCCTCCAGCAAGCTGGGGCTTTAGGATGCTCCAACGAGGGCAAACTTCATTTGTGCAGGGCTGGTTTCTTTTTGCTTTTTTTCCCTTTTGCCAACACGCCTGTCAGTCAGGGCTCTGATTTTGTTTTCTCCCCACAGTCCTTTCAGATTTACCAATGCCAATACTCTTACTCCAGGCCAGAATAAAATCCTCCAGACGTTCTCTAGGCCTGGTGGGACTTGAATATAGATAATCCAGGTCCTCCATTTACTACTTTGCTGGCCCCATGTAGCTGAGCAGCGACGCCAGAACCCCTCTGTGCAGCAGAGGCGGTGCAGAGGTGAGCGGAGCTGGTTCTCATCTCTTGGCTTTGCAGCTGAGCTCCCACGGGCCTGACAAATACAAGAAAATCAGGCTGCAGTGTGGGGCAAGGGGTAGTTCGTTGGATATCTTCCTGGGGCTTGTTAGTGGAGAAAACGGGGGTAGCTTCAGGAGCGCGAGTGGTGCCCCCCTTATCCCAGTAATGCCATAGTGGGAGGAAAAAATAAAGCACTGCTTCAAGTCAAGCTGGAAGACATGGGGCTGACTGCAAACGTGCTACGGGCAAGAGGATGGGACCTGAGAGGCCGCGCAGCCCCTCGGCTGCCCTGGAGCTGCTTTCTGGACCAGCCTCACTTTTTGCAGCCCTGCAAGTTTGCTGTGATTGAGATTTGCCTTTCAAATGGGTGCAACCTCCCGCGGCCACAGAAACTGCCCTTTGGCTGCTTGGCCCGTGCCGGCTTAGTGCTGGCGCTCACCACCACCACGCCACCCTTGACTCTCTTGAGTCAAAACCACAGTTCAACGGTGGAAAAAACACTGTGTGCAGGTCACGGGGATGATCTTGGGTCCTGTACAAAGTCTGGCAGATGTTACCTTGCCAGGAATCTTTTTAATCTGCCAGATGATTTCCTTCCCGTTCCATTCCATCATTTTTATGGCCTTGCAACCGTGCGCAGATCTTGTTGTGTCTCGACGGGAGGTGGGAAATCCAGCCCGCACTTCGCAGTAAGCGCCTGATTCATCGCCGTTAATTCCTTTTGCCATTTACCATAATAACAATAATCAAAATGAATTAATTTGGTATTAGTGGAGAAAGAACATTGAAACTGCAGAGGAATGGTGCTGCAATCAAATAAGATACGTGTCAATTTAAAGAAAGATCTCTTTAATAGCTATCTACCTACCTATGTCTATTTATGCCCAAGGACGGACTATCATATTAATACAACTTACAGTTATTCTGTTCTCCATCTTTCGCAGCTTTTTCTAAATATTTTAGTAAACATAAAGTGGATTTCTTCTTTTCATCCTCTCTTAGAATGAGGCAGAAAATGATAAAAACTAGTTTTCCTTTTTATAAAAAAGGTTTTTTATATTACAAAAGGTTTTTTATATTAAAAACTAGTATACCTTTTTATAGCTTATTGGGAATCAAGCAAAATATATCAATTAGATGATTGTGTGGAGCAGCTTCTTCTTTATGGTGTGGTAACTCTAGGCAGAGACACAAATTCTCTGGGTGGACGGCCACAGTGTTTATTAGCCAAAGACGTGTTTATACGAGGCCAATAGGAAATACCATCAATTTATGGCTAATTCTAGATAAAGGTCAGAGCTAATAAAGGACTGACTGACACATTTACAATGGGACTTGGGTCCCAGATTCTGCGTCTTGTCTAAAACAGATGCTCAGCATCCCACCAGAGGCTGCTGCGGCCGCGTGGTGCCTTGTTGGGGATCACCACTCCTGGGCTGGGGGAAGGAGGGAGGACAGTGAGCGTGAGGTGCAGATGGAGATGGGACCCAGACCCCGGTAACAGGGGGACAGGAGGGAGGACGCTGAATCTACCTGGGGCATGCTGCTGCGCTGGGGCCATTCATGCTCTGGTGGCTTTTTCACGACACTCCAGGGTGTTTTTTGACAAAGTCAGCTGGTGGCACTGCCCATCTCCTCCCTGCTCCCTAGGCCACCTTTGGTCTTGTCCCAGGAGGATGATGACTTCCTGGTGATGCTGATTGCCCAGCAGAGATTTCTCACCACGCAGAGGAGGCGTGAAGCTGTCCCTTGAGTGAAGGGCTTTATTTTCATCCTTATGCTTTGTAGGGAGGAGACACGGGATGGGAAGAAGTGCTCTGACTATGAGGAGATCTCAGAGGAATGCAGCATGCACAAGGACCAGTTGAGCCAGCAGCCCTCCTTCGGGGGTGAGAAGCCTCCTCCATGGTAGGTGATGGACCTGTCCAGGCTTCTGATTTGCACCAACGCTGTGCAGGAGCCCTGCTGTTAGATTTGCATTAGGTCCCTTGGACTGTCTTCCCTTTTATGAAGGTTCCCCAGCCCCAGACAGCGAAGCAGCTGGCAGAAAATCATCCTGCGATGCTACATTTAGCCCCGAGCCATTCTAGGCTCTCGTCTCTATTTTCCTCCCGTCATTCAGAGGCGAACTTCACGGGGGAAATATGAAAGAAACAAATTAGAATTGCCTCACTGGTGTGACAGCGAGGAGAGCTGAGTTGGAGAAGCTGAATGGAATGATAAATCCCATCACTTAAACCGCATAATGAATTTTCCTGGAGATTTGTCTCAGTGTAAAGAGAAAGAGCGGGGGGGGGGGGGGAAAGTATGAAATTCTCCTCCGATTTGCAGAAGGGTTGCAGGCAGCTCTGACTGAAAAGTGTAAATCTGAAGAGTTGGTGCCTGCAGCGCATTCAAATAAGTTCCCCTTCCTTAATAGTCCTGGGTGCAGTTTTCAATGAAATGTCAAATCGTCTTTGCCTCCACTGGCATTCGGTCTAATAACATTATTTTGTCCAAGGAGCCTGGAGAACTAAAGTGTTCCAGGAGTAATTCTGCAGCTAAATATAGAAAAGGATTTTTTGCATTACAAGAAAATATTTTCATGCTGTGAGGGACTTCTGTGGGGGCTGGAAAATCCTTTGCCATTGATTTGTTGGGTGACCTTGGGTAAATCCCTGTCCCTCTCAGTGCTTATTTCTCCTTCCCTCTCTGAACCTCTCAGGTATTTAGGTTTTAAGGTCTTTGGGGCAGGGACCAGTTTCTGCTGTGTCTTTCACAGCACAAAACACCAGGCTCATCCAGAAACATTATATACCAGCCAGCGGACTTGGAAACACTTTTTTTTTTCAATTGTGTGTAACATAGCTGTACACGGCCAGGTACAATGCAGGGGCCGTAGATCACAGCTGCTGCTGTAGTGTTAGGATTTCCTGAAGTGCTCACAGGAGCGAGATGTGTGGGTCAGCACAGCTCTTCATCCCGTCAAAGGAGGACACCATGACACAGAGGCTTTTCAGAGCCTTTCTTTAGAGGAGTCTGCAGTAAAACTGGCAAGAAACATAAAAGAGTTGGACTTTTCCTCAAAAGCAGACCTCAGGGGCCCGCAGACCATGCCTATTGCGACCTCCCTTCCCAGTGAACTCTAGAGAAACACATGTTTAATGAATGACAAGCCAAAGTATTTATACTGTTTCTCTAAAATATGTATTCCAAGATATGAGTGAATCTATCTATAGATATGTTTTGATGATTGCAAACAAGAAAACTCAGTTCATTTCCATGAAGGACCTGGAGTAGGAGGCTGGGAAGCGAACCCAAGATGTCACCAACCCTGGGGAGCTCCTGGCAGGGTGAAGAACTCAGTTCACAACTTTCAAACCCAGAAAAAACAGGTTCTCTGTGTAATCTGGGGTTTACTGTCAGCACCTCCTACCCTCCTTTCCACACCTGTATATTGAGCTACACCCTATTTCATTTAATCTTTTCCTTTTTTTTTTTTTTTTGTTTTTCAAGAAAGACCCAAAGAAAAAAAAACCTGCAAGCTGCCTCCAGTGGGAGTGGAGCTCAGGGCATGAGCAAACCTACAAATATGTGCTGGGAAAAATACATTAAAAAGTGATATTCCCTCAGGTAAACTGTGAATGTCTGTCTATGTTCAGACCATGTCATCTCACTTTGCTGCTGTTTTTATAGAGAAACAGGGGCTTGGTTGTCCTGGCCATACCCAACCAGTGGGTCTGTGCAGAGATAGAGCAGGTTAAAGGAATCCTGAGGATTCTCTGCCAAAAGCACATTTTAATCTTAAAAAAAAAAAAAAAAAGACTGATTTGTTCAAATTAATCCCTCAGGCCACTGATACAATAGCACCTGGCCATGTCCTGCCAAAAAAAGGAAAGGTTTCAAGCAATCTTCTGACCTTCAGGGGAATCATCACCTCCAGCTCCCGGTGGCAGTAATCTCCCTCTCCGTCCCTGTTCTCGACAAATACTCGAAGCCCGTCCATTCAAGCCCACAGCGGACAATTATGGATTTGTGGCACAAGGTACATTAGCTACATCGATTCGGCTTCGCGGCACCAGCCGAGCTACGTTTAGTTTCACGCTGTACGTTAATGGGAGCAATAGGCGTGACAACTCTTACACACAAAGGCACCGGGCTCCATACAGCTGGTAAATGAACCTTGGAACTTACATAAAGCAGAAGGTAATGAAGAGTAATAGAAGTCTTGAGCAATTCTTTTTTCCCCCGTCTCTCTCTCTCTTCTTCCCACCATCTCTTTTTCCCTTTACATTCACCCCTTTCTTTCCAAGGCTGAGGTGAGCGGTCATGTCTTGCTCGATGCCGTCGCTGTAACCACAGCCAGGGTTTGGGGGGGATCAGTGTCAGATGAAGGCAAAGCAGCTGAGCAGCCACCCCACTGCTCCCAGCTTTGTTGAATAAAGATTTGCACCCTAAAAATACTTCAAAATATTGCAAAAAGAAGAAAAGCATAGGAAATTCTTAGTTTACAATGTTAAAAATGTTCTGAAATTCATAAATTTGAGACTTATAACAACAGAGTATTTTTGTTTCCCCCTTTTTTTAGTGTTTTGTCCTGGCTGGGCAATGGGAAAGAGTCTTGGCTGGATACTTCTGCAACTGAGAGAGTGATGTCCACCTCTTAGCGTCAGATCTTGGCTTAAGGACAGCAGAAACTTCTCATGGGGTGTATTAAAAATCATTGCCCCCAGTAGCCTTTTAGGCTAGGCACGTGTGTATATACGCATGCGAGTATCTGCCTATCTACTTGGTGCATCACAAAAACATTTCTGTTGCCTGATTTTTCCTGGTCAACACAGAAACAGGATTTCAAGGATGAAGCTCAGCAGTTCAGTGGAGATCTTGTCTAAGAAGCTGACTCAAGCTCGGCAGAGATGTGATTTTGGGGACTGAATGTCCCTGGAAGACTGTTAACTTGAATTCTAGAAGGACGATTCATATCTAGCTCGAGAGGTAGAGCAGAGGGGCCTGGTGCAATATTTTGGGTGGACCAGGTCTCTAAAGAGCAGAGGGCTTTTGAGATCCAGGTGCTCGTTGATGGCTTACAGCTGTCTAACGTGAGAGGCAGCTATTCTGCTCACCAGCTCCAGTGAGATTTAATGCAGCCTGTGCAACACTTTTTGTCTTAGTTTGCTGATGCACTGATGAGCTGAGAGCGGTATTACACCTCCCACCCCCGAAACCTTTCCCAGAGGGAAAGAAAAACTGTGTCTGCAGTGAAATTTCTCAGCTGAGTGGAAATGGGGAGGCTGAGAGCCAAAGGAATAATTTAGAAAATTACTAAAAAATGCTGTTTTAACTCTTTCCTATTTCCTGAACTATTTATGGCCCTGGAAACCTGATGTGGCGGAAAGCAAGTGTTTAGAAAATATTTCATTGCACAGATAAATTAGAGGTCTTTAATTTTTATTCTTGATTTGGACAGACAATAAGAAAATTCCCATGGACTCTTCCTTGCTGCAGGTTTCACTTTTTCACTCAAACGCTACTGCAATCCTCATGGTTGGCAAAAGCACGCTGGTGCCGGCAGCCCACCAGCTGGCAGCATCTCCGGGCCGCGGTCCGATGGGTTAAACACCCAGGTCTGCCTGAGCACTAAAAACCAGCCCTGCTCTTAACCACCCATTGTGTGATCTCGAGCAGAGTGAGCCTTCCCACTTCCTTCTGGAAAATGGAAAGGGTTGTTTTTGCGCGGATTGAGCTGTGGAACACGAGAGTGGTCTGCTGTGACTATAGCTGAAATTTGCTCTTCTGCCCAGCAAATAGGCAGCATGGCACGAAGTATTGCAGTGCAAATTACACTTTTCTTTATTTGGGCTTTAGATTATGGAACTAAAATTAAATTTAAACTCTTTGTGGAAAGGTAATTTTTCCTAATCACTCACACTGCTGCACAGATCTCTACAACTTGATTACATTCTAATTAGATTAATTGGACGGAGAATAATTTCTTTCTCCAAGAAGATCAACTACAAAAGACAAGCAATTCTATAGACTCTGCGGTGGAAAAAAAATACAACCAAAAACCCAACCCTCATTCAAAGCTTTAAAACCAAAGCACAAAATGCACAGTAATTAAATTGTTAAAGAATTTATGAGCATATCTGGATGAGCTAAAGGGTTTTTTTCCCTTTTCCCCTCTTTTATCATTTTCCCTTGCCCTCTCCCTCTTTTTCTCCTGACCATAAAATGAGATGTGGAATTCCAATTCCTTCATTGATTTTTGAGATAAAAATTTAAGAAACTCAAGTAACAAAAGTTTGCACTCCTGTGTTCTGCATGCAAAATGGATTGCATTTGTTGCAGGGGCAGAAAATATTGAACTGTATAATTTTGCGAGGTCTTTGGCCTGAATACTAATAGTCGTTACTTACCAGAAATGAACACAAACCGAGGATATCCAGCATCTCCCGATTCGCTTTGGCATCCAAGAAAGGCAGTGAGTGAGGGGCAAGGAATTCTAAAAGGGGGTCCAGGGTTCAATTTCTCTGCCTGGCCCAATATTGCTGAGATGAGCTGCCTGAGGATTGATGCCGTGCAGCTTTTTTGCTGGATCCATCTGGTTGGTAGCACACACGGTTGTCTCAAAACAGGCTGCAATGTGCTATTTGGGGGCTGTGTTCCTGACGTCCTCACTGGATGCCTTCACTTGGCCTTTCCTCAGGCAGTGCTCACCTCTGCTGGGCACACATTCGAGCCGAGGTGGATGAACTCATTGCTATAAATTCATCCTTCCCTGGGAGGAACAGTCATTGAGCAGTGTGACTCTTCCTTGTCCCACGCTCTGCGTGGATGAGAGATGCTGGGCTGCAAATGCAGCATGCGGGTGGCTGTGGAGCCACGAGGGCTGTGGGGAGATACCAGCTGGAAATTCATATTTGAAGCTTCTGATGTCTCTCAGAGAGGCATCAGGGCCCCTCAACTTCTGGGAAGGACATGGAGGCTCTTCAATTGCTCTCCGTTGTCTCTTAAAAACCCATCTGTGATTAGATCAGAAAGGAAGATTTGCCTCTTCACCTTCAATATGCCCAAGCAGGTCAATGATAAAGGTGCAAATGGGACCAGATTTGTTCTGGCGACTCTCAGGCCAACACTACTCTCTTCTGAACTGTCCTACAAGACTGCTGAGAAAACGCGCCTTCCTGCTGTTCGATGAATGAGCAAATCGTACCTACCTGCAGCTGCGTTGGAGCTGCTAAATGATACAAAATGGAGCCCTCTTCCTTCTCACTTGCAGCCATTTGTTTTGTCATGAGACAAATCTGCCATGGCAGATTTATGCCTCGCGAGTTCTGTGGCTCTGCAAAGCGTTTGGCTGGCTTGTGCTGAATGCTAAGTGCGCTCCGGTGTTTGAAATATGAAAAGTATTTGGATAAAGCAGATAGGCCACCTTGAAGACATAATCCACAGGAATAATGACAGGGCCTGGCAAAGCCAAAGCAAGTACTGAAATTAATGGCAAAAGATCTATTAACGAGATTAGCCACATATTGTAACACTTGCAATGCTTTATCTCACAGTGGTTGTGGCAGGAACTATATATTTCTCCCAAACAAATGGATAGGGGATGATTTATAGACTAGGGAGTGCAGAGAGAAACTTTGCGCACTTGAATTTCCAAACCTCTGAGCTTTGGCTGGGGGTGAGGGATGGCGAGCGGGCCCTCTGGGGACGTCTCTGTGAGTGAGTTGGGATGACGATGTGCCTAGGAAGGGATCCTCCTTGCTGTCCCCATCGGCTGTGTTTTGGTTCACACCCCGCAGAGCACGGGCTGGACCCTGTCCAGCACCCCTGGATGGGAAGGTGTGCTCCAGGAGCATCCCAGCCACAGCCAGAGCATGGGATAGAGCTGGGGCCAGCCCAAAGTACTCCACCAAACTAACGCAGGCACAACCAATGGCACAAATATTGCCTTTATTTGGGAAGGAGAGCTGTGGTTTTGAGGACCCTCCATTTCTAGGGAGAAGCTTTTGAGGGAAGCAGCAAGGCTTGCCACTTCCTGCACCCACAGCACACGCAGGTGGGTCTCTAGTTTATCCGTTTGGGCAGCCGAAACACCACGAGTCACTTGTGAGAAGGTAAGGCCCTGATGTTTTGTCAGCACTAGGTGGACAGCTTAAGTGGATATCTGCGCATGTATCTCTATAGCTGCAAATATTAAAGTGGCGGATTTGAGCTGCCAAAGGGCTGAGTGCTGGACTTCACAGCCTCAGCCTCTTTGGATGTAATTCTGAGTGTGCCATTTGTAAGATTCAATGAAAAATAAAGTAGAAGATGGAAACCCCATTGTCAGGACCACACAGCAGGGGTGGAGCACACTCCTACATCTCCAGACTATAATATTTACCTTGATTCCCCGCCAAACCTGGCTCAGGGTGGTAATGACGAGGTTCTCCTGGACTGCTGTGGGAGGAAAAGCCATCCTTCCAATCCTTAATGTCTCATTGGCGCATAGTAAATTCTGGGATGTTCACAGGCTCTTGAACTCCTGGTAGCCTAAGCAGGTCCTTTTATGTTTCCTGATGCTCGTTAGCTAGTTTTAAGAGAATGGAAAGAAAGGAAAAATCACATTTAGTCATTTCTTTTACAATATGCCCCTAAAAGGAGCCTCATAAAATCTGAATTCTACAGAATGTGCTTGTTTCTAAATTCAGAACATGTGTCCAAGAGACTTTGTAGCTCAGGAAATGAAGGACAAACTGCGAGGGACGGGACTTCTGCAGACAGGCAGCTGCCCCCGCCCTGCCCTGGCATTTTTGCTGGCAGCTCCCTAAATAAGTTGCACCCGAGGCTCCTCACCCTTGCTGCACAGCTCTCCCGCCTAGTCCAGCTGGGCAGTGCCACCCTCCGCTCCTGCTCCTCCGTTTGCGATATTGATGCTGGATCCACACCCGGGAACAACGCGATGCCCGATGTTTTCTTGGGGCTGCCACTGCGTCTTGGTCCCTGGCCCACCGAGACCCCGTCCACCTCCACGTAATGAGCCTGGCACTTAAACCGGATGAGGAAAAGATTTCCTGCCCTGCCAAATGTTCCAGGTTCAGCGAACCGGGATGGAAAGACACGCTCTCAAGTCCTGTTTGCAGTATGAAAGCTTGGCAGAGTAAATTGCTTTTGATCTGCACAAATAATTCCCTTGGCAGTTTTGGGGAGGGTTTTTTGTTTCCATTTCTGCCGTGTTAACTTTATGTTTGTGATAATTAATTTCATGATAATCAGCTCAACACTGGGAAACTCAGAATCATTTAAAACCAGAAATTTCTTTTATTTTGCAAATATCAAGGCTGAAAAGTGAACAAAGATTGAAATGTCCCAGAGGCAGGCAGAAAGGAGGGGGCTCCTTCCTGCAAACGCTCAATTTTACCAAATAGACATTTTCTAAAGTCCCAGTCTCCTCCTTGCGCTGAGGACTTAATTGGCCTCCAGGTCAACATTTTTCTCCTCCTCCTTTAATTTTCTAGGTTTTTAAGGTCTCGCTGGAACCTTTTCCAGGGCAACAGCAATCGTCACTAGCTGGGCTCATTTCTCTCCGGTGGGGGAAGAGCGTACAAGGGAGGGAAGAGCGCTGCCGGAGCAATGGGGAACATTCACAACAGTGCATCGTGAGCTGTCATAAATTACCCGGCCCGGTGAGAGAGAGATAGAGGATGGAAGCAGAGTCTTTAATCAGACCCACATCAAGAAGTCACAGAACCAAATCTTCAATCCTGCATGGGAAAATTGCCCAGCGGAGGAGGGCTGCTTTTAGCAGGCGATTTATAAGCTTGTGTGCCATCCAAATGGATGTGATACACTGATGTTAGGGGAGGTATGGTTTTTTTTTTTAATAAGATCTTTTGGACTGGGGTCCCTCGTGCACCCTGTCTGGCCACAGGCATGCTGCTCTTGTCTTCTTGGTGATGATTAACCTGCTCTTTAACGGGGGAGAGCACCTGGGTATTTGCTAGCTTTCAGGCTCTGCTTCTCTCCATTCAAACTATGGCAAACCCAAGGAGCAATGCAAGTAATTTTATGGGTAATGAAAAGGGTCAAGCAGATTTGCTCTTTGATGAGAGAAGCCGTAGTAAATCCTTAACCGGGAGCTGGATGGATCAGGGTTTCTGAGCACGGACAGGCAGAGAAAAAAATTAGGAGGTGAGATGGGCTGATAAGTCAGTCTGGGAGGATAGATAGATGGATAGATTAAATAATGATCTACTTAGCCATCCATCTATCTATCCTCGCTCTTCATCTAGGAGGAGAGCTCGCTCCCTATGATGGGAAATGTATCAGGATTTAAGAAGCGAGATGGATAGGTGAAGGAATAGACGGATGACTGGGTAGCGTTCTACCAATCCATCTCCATCCCTCCGTACACCTAAATCTTTATCTCATCTAGCCAGTGCAAGCAGATAAATAGCAGGAAACCTACGTAGAGAGATAGACAGAGAGAGAGTTCAGGGTGGTGTGGAGAGAGAGAGAGAGGCTATATTCATCCCCGAAAGATGCATGTGTCCCAGTCCTCCCGTGTGCATGGACACGAGGCCCTGCTCTGTCCCCGAGACGTCTGCGGCCACAAGTGACAGCTCCAGGAGCTGACCCCAAAGATGTGTGCTCCTCCGCGAGAACAGCAGCTCGCTGGCTGGCTTTTGGAAAACGAGGCAGTCTCACTCCGCCCAGGGAGTGGTGATCCAGGAATGTTTAAATGATAGGTTCCCCATTTTTTTAGGGAGAAGGATACAAACATAGGGATGTTTAGGAGCTGAGCGCTGAACAATGCATCTCCAGTGGGTGTCCCACTTGGGACATCCCTCCAGCTCTTGGTCCTCTCCTCTTCCAGACCCCTTCCCAAAACCATGCAATGGAGCCTAGTCCAAAATCAGAAGTATTCACTACCACGGTGTTGCCGTGCCACCCTGCAGCACCCTGAGCCTTTCATTCCAGTAAGTGTTATTGCTTTCCGCCTGCAGCGGAGCTGTTATTTTAACACAGATCCCAATCCCCGCTTTGTGTGCCAGAATCGATAACAGAATCGTGAGTGATATTTCAATAATAACGATCATGATAATAAATACGGCGAGGTGCTGGATGCCACGCACCTACGCAGGGGCACAGCACCTCCTGTGTATTAAAAGATCCTGACCCCAAATTGTTGGATACCAGGAAATCTGCTTATTGATTTAATGACCTTTGGCTGAAGTCATGAGCAAAGAAAAGAGACAGAGAGGAAGAGGCAGACAGAGTGGAGGCGGAGTATCAAAGAGATGTGTCATGTTTGTCCGAATTCATGTTATTTAACATAAATAAAAGGGGGTTTTTTTTAACCTTTTACTTCCCATGCACCACTGCCAAGGTTGTCAGTCCCTAGGGATAAGGACGCCTTTGTGGGGACGCCTTCGTGGCCCCTTACTCATCTCCCACTGGTGATTTTGTGCCTCAGGGTGTGTAAATTGCCACGCAGTCACTGGTTTGGGCAGGGTGTAAGCTGGGTGTTGCAATAGGGCTCTTGGATGCCATCCCACAGCTGTAGCTGATTTCTCCAGCTTCTGCAAAACCTGTGGGTATTTCCCCCCACGCCGAGGGCACTGTCCTCTGATGTTCAGTGGCTGGGATCCCTGGGGCTGATTTGTTGCATCCCCCCTGTTCCTCTTTCCCCCAGGACGGTGCCTTGCCAGAAAAATCTCTCCTGGAGAGACACAACCCCGTGAAAAGCCACTTGCTTAGCACGGATGAAACTCAATGGGGAGCCGAGTGGGTGAAGGATTTTAATACCTATCCCTCTCTAACTGCTTTGGAAAGGGAAAGTTCATTGGTTGTCAATATTACCCTGCTGTGATAAAAGCTTAAGAAGCTGCTTTGCAGATGCCCACTGCGAGGAGCATGCTATAAATGTTTCCAGAGTGAAGCGACACATCACAGCTCATGGTTGTTCCCACTGAGAAAGATCCCAGCTCCCGCTCCTTCCAGGGACACCCTTATGAAATGCAATTTACTGGCACAATCAAACACATTGTTCCCAGGTACAAAATTGGCCACTAGTGAGTTAATACTGGGCGCCTTGCTCTTAGAAACTCTTCCATATGTCAGTCTCAAAAATAAGTCAAAGAAAAAGGGGTTGGCATCATCATCCCTACCCTGCCAGGAGGGAAACTGAGGCAGGCACAGTGCCACTCATTGCTGCTGTGCCTGCCAGTTGACCACCGACAGAGTCTTCCTGGTGAGACCCTACACACAGAGATGACTTTGTGTGTAGGAGAACTTTCTGCAGCTGTTTAGTCCATTTTCCTAAGGAAATTAGGCTCAAAAGAAACTACACACTGTGTATACGTGTGTGCATATCTGTGCTTTCTACCACTTCCATAACTTTCAAATGTCCTGACTGTTTTCAAGCAAATTTGACAGAGAAGGAGACTCATGATGCTTCTGCCATCCCTGTCAATAGCGGCCGAGCAGAGGAGAAAGGCCCCACAAATGACCTGAGTGAAACCTGCAGCATCATCACAGACTTGATTAGACGTCATAGCCACGGCACCGGCTGGTGGGGAGAAAGACAGAACGACATGGAAAGTCTCAACCAGAACTCACAGTCACCCACGAGACACAAACCTGAAGGAAGCCAGGCAACTTGGAATCTGATATTCACGTAACTATTATTTTTTTCCTCCTGATTTGTCTGAATGACTGTTTTTATGTATGTCTGTGGGGATGTGGAGGTGAGCCTCCAATGCACCGTGCAAAACTCACGCAGGGAGGCTGAGGGGAGGGTGGGCGAGGGAATGGAGGCACCAAGAACATCAGGCAAAATGCCCAAATTTGCATAAGAGTAGCTGACATGAGGTGCGAACTCTTTTCCTCCCCATTGCCAGCCTGTAACCATGCCCCTGCGTCTGTCCTGACATTATCTCAAGTGGAATTACATCAGTTTTCTATACAGAAACATGGATTTCATTCAGGTATATAACTGCTTAGATGTTCTGGAGCTGCTTCATGAAAGCTCTGGAAAGTTGTTTATTTTGGCCCATTTGAAGTGATTTCACTGATGTGTTCTGCAGAGTGGGTTTAGCATGTGAGCTCTTCAGTAAAATCATTACTGTATTAATGAGACCCAACCTAAAGCCACTAAACATGACTTCAAAGGAATCTCAGAGCTGCTGTCGAGATGGATGGGAGCAGAACGTGTTTGTAAAGTTACACATAGTCAAATCAAACTGGAACTCATTAAATACAGCAAAATAGTTTGCTGAATAATTCACTCCTGTTGAGTAGGAAAGGTTTGGAGAACCTTGGGTTGTTTGATTGAAAAGCAGCTTATTTTTATGGTCCTGTGTATGTGACAAAGCAAAAATATGAGTTGAAGCTGGAGAGCTCTGTCACCTTGGTGTCAAGGACCTTCCATGGAGAAAGGTTCATTAAAACTGAGGTTTGACAAATTCTGACTGGAAAGAAGGCGTACACTTTTACTGGGGAGGGTAATTAACAGCAGCCTGACTGACTGGGGGACATGGGGGTTTTTGAACCTTCGTCATCTTTCATGCTAGGTTTTCATGCTAGGACGTGTCTTCCACGGCGGCTGCTGGAGCAGCTCTGAGGTTGGTGCAGAAGCTGTTGGCTGAGGGGCTTGGGTCAGCTCGGACCCCGTGCTCATGTCCATGGGAGAGTGCTCTTTATCAAGCCAGGCTTAGAGAGTGGTGGGGGGGAGCAGTAACCACACATCTCATTTTTTTTTGCTTGGCCTCTAACTCATACCTCATGCGATGAGGGACTGTGCCAGCCTCGTGTGGCGCTGGGAGCACAGCATGGCTTGGTGGAAAGTATGGGTCTGTGCTGCATCTTTTTCTCGTTGCAAAGCCCGAAAGCAGCTTCAAGCGCAGCAGAGGTTTCCCAGGGGATATGGGCTTGCGGAGATGATGGCTGGCTCCAGCAAGCTGCGTGCCAGGAGTGCTGTGCTACACGGTTCCTCTTCCCCAAGCAGGGAGAACAGTCTGCTCTTAAAGTAAGGAAAAAGCTATTACCCTTCTGTGCAAGTTTGTAGGCCAGATCTCAGCTGCTAAGACATCCCTGCCACATAGGAAATGGCCATCCTTGTTTTACATGTGGGAAAACTCTGCCAGGGATAGCGTGGCCAGGTCAGGCACGCATCTTCCCTCTGCGCCCTCCTCCTCCCTTAGCCCCCTTCACCCCACCGGTGAGATGACTCCATAATCTGCTCAGGAATCTCCCAGCAAAACGCAAAGCTTTAGACAAAATACAATTTTACAGTTCATTTCAGTTAATCACGGAGTCTATGTTCCAAAATGATCTGCTCAGCATTGCCTATGGAGAGAAGCCATGGTTGATTGACATTCCATTACTAAACAGCTAAGCCATTCATAATGCAAAAAAACCCAGACTTGATGGAAAGATTTGATTCAGTTTTCAAGATAGACTAATTCAAAACCCAGTGCTCTATAAATCAGAGCAAATGTTCTTTATAAAAAAAAATATAGCCGGAGCCCATGAGCAGTATCAGATCTATGATTTATGCCTGTATCCCATTAAAATGAAGGACAAGCGAGGGGAGCACGGGGGCTGCCACTGAATGCTTGATTCCCATCTGCCCTCTAACAAACATGTCCAATGACTGCGGAAATAGCCCCGATGTCCCAGGGACACTTGGGGACATTATGTTTTCCTTTAGCGAGGGGACACAGCTAAGTCCTGCCCTCACATTGCTGCCTGCAGGGACAGCAAAGCTGGCAGAGGATGGAGCGGAGCAGATCGCGTGCCTTGCAGCACCCTGGCCATGCAAACAGGCTCCCATCCAGGGCTGTTTCCGAGGCAGGCATCGCTCACACACTGACACAACACCCCGAGCACGGCCCGGATGAGCGCTGCCCGTGCGCTGGTGCGTGCGCACACTGAGGATGCTGCACACTGCAGACCCATGCGCTGCTGTGGCTTTTGGGGGCTGTCACAGGGGGTTGACATTTACCCTGTGTCAACTCTCTTCCTCTTCCCCACTGAACACCTCTGTGAGCTGCACAGGGATTTTTCACACTGGAAACCAGACTTCTCCAAATCTGGGAAGTTCAGATCTGTTGAGAAATCTGTGTCCTGAAGAGCTGATTAAGGAATGAAATAGCAGTAATTCTGGTGGAGAAATGCAAGAGAGTAAGCCCCAAATTTACTGGATGGAGCATCCCTTCCCACAGAGCATGTGTGCGGGCTGATCTCCAACACCGCCATCCCCCAGCGCAGGAGCTGAACCGCAGAGATGCTGAGTGGCTCGCTCGGGTGAGGTCTGTTGGAGAGGGACAGTTTGATCCAGGAGCTGCAGCAAAACAAAGCGACCCAGAAAATGCCCTAAATTTATTCCCCTCCCCCTAAACTTCCCCATCTGATGGCAGCTTAATCGCTCTTTGAAAGCCCGGTATCTTTTTCAACCTTGGCACAAGGAGCGGTGTTGCTGGCTGCACCGAGCTCCAGGTTTGGTGGTTTTTTGCTGCTCCCCAGGAATGAATTTACAAGCAGCCCTCACTGCCTGTATCCTAATCCTGTTTACTTTCTCTATAATTCATAAAGCATCGGGTGGAGCCGGGGGCTGTTAACATCTGTTGGCAATCCAGATCTCAGAGGGAAAAAGATGCCATCCTTCAGAAACCGTCACTGACATTTTAAAAGCCATATCTGAAATCCCCAAACAATTAAAAGGCATTTTTTTTTACATTCCCTCCCTATCTGAGGCATTACGTAGTCAAGGCACCAGCTGAGAAGTACATGTTGGTCTTGACAGGAAAAGCTACGATTAATGAATAATGGAGCACCAGCCATATATAACTTTCAGGCGGAGCCATCATAATTCAATCCAAACGGTAATATCAGGGTCTTTTCTTGGAGGAGTCTAAGCAGCGGTTAAGTATTAAATTAAAAAGATGATATTTTATTTCATTTTCCTTTGGCAATTCTGCATCTCCCGATTCAAAGAAGCGTAAGGCAGCAAGTGCCACCTTGGAGAGGGAAGGAAAGTTTCGATGTAAATTCATCTTCCCCCAGCCCGGGCTATGAGAGTGCTTAATGGGGGAAGGGAAGAGCAGGTCTGGGGCACTCTGCTGCACTTGCTGGACTGATTTACCACCTAGATATGTGCCCTTTGTCTTTCCATCATCATTCAAATTGCTGGGGTTGTTTCAGGAAAAAAAACTTCTAGCTTTTCTTGCTGGGTTTGTGCGCGTGTGAAGATGCATTCTTTAAAAATTCCAGTAATTCTCAGCCTGCACAGGAGCCTTGGTCAGTCGCCCCTAGTTGAAGCAGATTTAATAACTGAACGCAATGGGTCTCGCTTGCTCTGAATATGGCCTTTTTTTCTTTTACGTCTCTGAAGTTCTGCCTCTCTACAATGTCCCAGAGCCACCTCCTTGCTGCCAGGCCTTTCAGCTCCATTCCAGGCCATTGCGTTTCAAATCGTGCCTTGCATCCCCCAGGCCACGGCCGGGCCCTGGCCCCCTCTCCCACCACACATTCTGGGTAGCAGAACAGAAACCTCCACTGCGGCGTTTCTGTGCATCTCCACCTCATTGACTCCTCATTTCTTTCCAAATTTCACATCATCCCTTCCCGGGTGCCGTCCCTCTTCCCCTCTTCCCATCACTAGGGCTGAACGATTTCATTAATTCCCCCGAGCGCTTCCCACTTCACTGCTTTCCCTAACGACTCCATCAAGCATCTCCTGACATCTGGTGTTTAGCTCTCCTGACCAGTTTCACACGCATTTGGCACCTGAGTGTTACTGACCCAGCCCGCGGCAGTGCCGCCGGGGTCGCTTATCAAGGTGAAATCACACTGCTGCAGCCACCCTCCTTGTTTTGTATTTATGAAATAAATGGTGGTGAATCCTCTGTCGCTGACCACACTTCCCCTCTGTGCTACGCGTTGTATGAAAACACACAGAAATGATGCTCCCTGCAAGGCACTGGGAGAGCAAATGGGGAGGATGAGGACTTTGAGTGAGCAACGGGTACCTGATGGGCTGTGGGTGCCCCTCTCTATGAATCTCATCCTGCAAATGTTTGGCAAATGCATGGGATTAACTCTTGTTCGGTTTTCTTTTTTTTTTTTTTCAGTTGGAAGAGCAAAACCTCTACTTCTTGTCCTGATGGTGCCAGGCTCTGCCGCCAGCCAGAGGGATTTTTCTAGAAGTGGAGGGCAGGCTGTGGGGGTGATGGGTAGAGCTGCTGAGAGCATTCCTAATGTGGGAAACAAAGCCTCAACTCACGCTAAATCTGCTTTGCTGTGAGCTGAGCCCAAACCTGCTCCCATAGCTTCAAGTGGGTGCCCAGGAACGCAGCTCACCCTTGAGCTGGGGGGACACTGCAGCCCGGCAGGAGAGGAGCTGCACAGGGAGGCTCTGACACCGGCATCCCCAACACGGTCCCCAGGGTGCCATCGCAAGAACGGGCTTCGAGGCTGCCCTGGGCTGAGGGATGCTCTCCAGCACCTCGCTGGCATCGCCTGACTCCCCGGGCGTATTCCCATTGCCATGCCCTCGGGACAGCTGCCCCACTTTAGGATAACGCCCCTCGCGCCCTGCGCCGGCTGGGTGAGACAGGGCCAGCGGTAAGGGACAGTCCAGAGCACTGGGTTCCCCAACGAGAGAGTGTGGGGAAAGAGACGGGGAGAGGTGACCCGGGGTGTCTGGGAACACATTGTGAGGGAGGGCTGGGATCAAGAGCAGAGGGGTCCTGCAACTCCCGCAAATCCGATGCTTTCCGGCAGGGTTTCTGAGCCCCGCAGCGAGAGGAGGTGAGCAATGCCTGCAGACATCTCTGTCACGCTCTCCAGCAACAGAGAGGGTTGCATTTCAGAATTGAAATCCCGTACAATAACAGAGCTGATCCACCAGATAAGGGAGACAAACAGGAAAGGGACGAGGTACGTATCTTAAATTCTGCCTGAATGTAGCACTTTATTCATGAGACAACACTGCCTCGCAGCAATGCCGCCTGCGCTAGAGCCATGCAGCAAAAAAAATACAAACCACTCAATGAAAAGTTACAAAACAGAGGCATTTAAGTGCAAGGACTTAGAGAAACAACAGCCCAGCTAAGCAAATAGCTCCGTGCATTCAACAGAGGCCTTGTCAGCCCCCACGGCCGGCGGGAGAGACAATGCCGAATGGAAAACAAACAGAGCTAATCCGCCGTGCAGGCTGTTTTCCGGAGACCTTCCAGCAGCCCTGACCCATGAGCAGCTTTTGTTTCTTTCCACATTTCTTTGGCAGCTGCTTGCGGAAGGCTTGTTAACTTTCCACCCACCCCCCTTCACAAATGGACAATATTTTACCCATCAGCTTTTCTCGGGAATAACTTCTGCTTTCGAAATCAAAGGGTTGGGTTTTTTTTCCTTAATTTCTGTCGCATTTTTGGAGGAGGTGGGGAGGAGTGGATAGCAGTGGAAAAACATGTTGTACAGATGCGTTTAATTCTGCCCAGATAAGAGCGCTGCACTAAATCATTTCCAAAAAGAGAGCAAAGGTTACGATAAGGCTCCCCGCTGTTCAAACCTTTCTCTGTTAGAGAGAGAACTGGTAAAAAGCAAGCAGCTGAAGATGGAGCAGAACAGAGTTTCCTGGGAGTTTAACATAATTTTTGTCTTGATGGAATTAGGAGGAACTCTCTTAACAAACAGGCTTTTCTTGCCCAAGGGAAAAAAAAGACATGAACAGTCAGCCTGAAGACATTCAGCTTACACCCTGACCGGGTTTGCTCACCAGCCGCTGCCTGCCGGCTGCCACACATCCATCGAGGACGCTGTGCTGCTTTTCCGCGCCCATGGGACCCAGCTCCCGGCATCTCCCTTGACGAGCTGCCCCTCCGCCGCCGGTGCAGGGGGGACCTGGTTTGTGGGACTGGTATTTGGAGAGGGGACTGTGGTCGGGAGGTTTCCCTGCCAAGGCTGGAATTTGTTAAGCTTTCGACAGAGTGGTTTTTAATTTTTTTTTTTTTTTTTTAACATGAGGTCTGCCTGCTTCTTGCTGCAGATTTCAGTGTTTCGTTGGGAAAATAAAAAATCCTTGGCTTCCAGTTGACATTTTATTTGTTTTCAAGCAGGACATTGTGCCACAGTGTTGACGTGTTTCCAATGAAAATGAAAGTTCCTTTGGCTGAAGCTCTCTGCGAATCACTGTTCCCTTCCTTTCACCAGTTCACACTACCTCCAACCTGAACCTGATTTCCTCAGACCAATAAAGCAGATAACTGCGGTGCCTAAGGTGATTTAAAACTCGCTCCATGACACACAAGTCACTCACTAAATCTGCAGACAGCACACACACTTTAGCTGCCTGGCTCTCCTTGCGCTGCCGAGAGCAGGACGTAGGAGGTCTCTCCCATTGCTCCCCCTTCCCTGGATAAGCTTCCCAGCCCTGTGTCCAGCTGAATCCCGCTCTGGCTGCCGCGCTGCCTTATCACGGTGGCGGGATGCCGAGGAGCACAAGTCCTATTGACATGCAAGTGGCTCGAATGGATGCCTCCCATGAACAGCATGCCAACAAGCCTTTGCAGCAATACTTTTTTTTCCTTTTCTGTTTTTTTTTAGGGTTTCCAAGGTGACACCTCAATGAAGGGAAGCGTCATAACTCCTTTCCTTGAGCCACGGAATGGCCAAAGAGAGAAGGAAAGCAGGAAAAACGGAGCTGAGTCTGCAGGACAACCTGCCTGTGTCAGAAGCGGCATCGCCCCAAGCCTTCGCCCGAGAGGCTGCAGCGCTTTCACCCACCGACCCTCCCGGCAGGGCAGCGAGGACGGGCGCATCCCTGGCAGCACGAAGGCAGGAGGGGGCATCGGAGGAAAGCAGCCTTATGCTTTTGGGGGACAGTAGGACAATTTGTCCCCCAGATGGTCTCCAGACAGTTTACCAGCAGGGTTTTGGTGTCTCAGCATAGCGCAACGCTTACGTTGCACTGAGAGAAATCTCACTTCTAACACTCGTCTGTAAGGCTCTGAACGCAAGAATGGGAACACAGATTAAGTTGAACTTTTAAGACGCATTTCAAGCAAACATCTGAAAGCACTTTGCAAACAAACATGAAGGTGCTAAGCCTCACAGAAACTAGGTGAAGAAGATTAATATTTGGCTTCTAATTAGAGATTCGGAGAAGCGGATGCATAAGAAACAGGATTGATTCAGCAGGACATAAAGTGAATGTTCAAATGAAAACCTAATTTTTGGAGTCAGATGGATTTGATGGGGGACAGGAACACTTGTAAACATGCTGAGTTATGGACTTTAGGATTTTCAGAGCTTGCTAATGGAATTAGGTACCCATTGACATACAGGAATTAAAAAAAGAATATTTGTAGATTAATTTGAGGTCTGTGTCAGGCTAACATCGCCATGGATAGGATGGGATTTATAATATGATTTTGAGATGGTACTTTACGCACAGATTCCTAAAGGCCAGAAAACCATAAGAGCTCATTCCTACATGTTGTTTGCAGGTCTGTCAGGTTCCTCATGGGATGACTGCGAGGAGGCAACCCTCATAGCACAGCCCCAGAGAGGGACCCCCAGCCAGGATCAGGTACCCTGGAAGGGCAGATGTTCCTTCTATGCTGTTGGTCAAGCCTGGAGCCCCTCCATACCCACGCACGTGCCCGAAGACAGCTGTCTGAAATCAGAGCGTGGCACAAATGCTCAGAGTCCTCGAGGTTTCTCTGCTGCGGTTCTCACAAAGGTGGTCTGTCTAGCAGGACAGCCTGGCACCACCCATGGGTGTCCTAGCACCCTCCAAGAGGGTGAGGAGTTAGCGGGGAGTGACTCCGAGCAGGAGCAGTCAGTGTGAGTCTGCGCCAGCTGCCCTTTGCAGGACCTGGTCTGCTGCCCAGACCTGAGCTCCACTCCGTTCTTCTTATCGGAGAAATTGGGCTGCACTACAAAGGAAAAAAATTAGTCCAAATTTCTTGTTAAAGAAAGGCCCCAGAGCTGTTTTCCATTAGCTTCCATTTTTAAACAGACTCAGAGAGGGGAAAAAAAATCAAAACAAGGTCTGTAACCACTGCAGAACCTGTGCTGACATCTTCCCACTGCCCAGCAGGGACTGCGTCTTCCCTCTGTCCCGCTCCTCCTGCTGTGCCATTCCCTGTCATCTCCAAATGGGATGGTGGCAGGGGAACATTATTACTCATGGAACGACACAGCATGTGGGACTTGTGCTGCATAACAACATCTCCCTCTGCCATCCACTTTTGTGTGTCACCCTCCCCGTATCACCCTCCCCCTGTCACCCTCCCTGTGTCACCCTCCCTGTGTCACCCTCCTCACCGTCACAAGCAACAGGGGGCTGAAAGCAGTGGTTGTCCAGCAGTGCTGATGTCCCCACCATTGAATGCAACGTCATGTGTGCCAACTCTGGGATGGCCGGAGGAGCACCTCAGTAGGCAGGGAAGACCTGGGCAGCTGCTTCCCCTTTACGGTTGCCCAGCAAGAGGGGCAGAGGTACCTCTTTGCTTGAATAGGGGACAGGGAGATGAGACGCAGTGACAAATGGGCAGTATGGAGGGATGGTGTGGCTTTCTGAGCTCTATGTCCCCCTGGACAAAGCATGGGAAAAGCTGGAGACCATCTCTCGCAGCCAGACCCCCAACTCCCTCCTCATTGAAGACTCCGTGGTGCTGATCCGAGTGTGTGGGATGGGAACCCCTGCCCGTTCCAGCCTTGTTACCGCACAACTTCATGTTCCCTGATCCCAGACTCAAATGTCAGATGGACTGGGAGCAGCCATGATGCCTGACCTGGGCTGTGACCAGATGGTCGGGTTTCTGCTGAGACAGGAGCGTGTGACGTGATGCTTGTACGGACCTTCGGCTTTACAGCACTTTTGTGATGGCAGCGGAAAAACAGATCAATCAGGCTGGCTATAAATGTTTCAGAAACAGGGGTATTGAATAAAAAAAAATACATTTTGTTCCTATCTGCTTCTTCCCTTCATGATCTGTCCTTGGACACTGGGCTGACCTTACCACCAGCCACTATTACGTCCCTCTGTAGGACAGGAGCCTTGGAGAGGGGCTGGTCAGAAAAAAACCCTCCATACCATATGCAGAATATGCTCTTCCTCTCTGCACAGGTGCTGAAGAGCACCCTTCCCTCTCCCCAGGGTGCTGTGGGGAGAAACCACTTAAAAACAGCTTAGTACAGAGCTCCGGACGGTGGAGCAGGACTTACGGAAAGCATTGAGTGCTGTGGCAGAACCTGCCCTCCCGTTTTCTCTAGCACTCCCGGTGCTCAGATGCCCTCTAAGCTGGAAAAACACCCCAAAACTTGAATCACGAGGACACAGCTTCGGTGGGAAGCTCTGGCTGAAATTCAGCCCAGTACAGCTTTTGGGCTGGGCTCTGGCCAGGCTTTGTCAGAGCTCAGTCCCTCCCATCCTCGGTCCCTTCTGCAAAGCCCTTACTCAGAGCCACAGCGGCACAAACCCGACCAGAATGTGCTCTCACATCCCTGCTTGCTGTCCCAGAGCAGGGAGATGGCAACCTTCTCTCTTCTCCAGGGAAAACCGGAGGCAGGGAGAGAGGGAAGGGGGTTCAGGGCATCACCGCTTTGGAGCGCTCCTAGGGAAGCGAGATAGCCAGGAGCTCAGGAACCCCAGCCAAACCAAACAGGTGCTTCACCAAAACAACATCCTTCTGGTCAGCACTCCTGGGGAATCAGGTGGGAAAGGGCTGTCACATTTGTCTTGCTGACAGCTGGCATCACTGATAAGAATTAATTTACTATAAATAAATAATCATGATAAAACCCTCCAACGCCTACTAGCAAAGCTATTTGTACATTTATTTTTTTTTCTTTAGTGTTCCTCTTATCTTGCACAGAGGAGGGGGGAAAAAACAGCAAGGAAGATAAAATGTTGGGTAAATCCAGCACGGCTGGACCCGAGTCATCCAGTGCTACGGAGCCGACATCTGCTTCGTGCTCCTGCCTGACAGCAGGCACAGGCAGCATTATCACCGGTTCAGTTTCCAGGCAAATATTTTCGAAGTGCAAGCAGGGTCTTCCAAAGTCTCGCACATGCACACACAATGTGTGCAAGAAATCTGTTTCTGCAAGGTTTGTGCTGGAGTCAGGCTGGGCTGAAGGGAGGGAGAGGCCTCCTAAGAAGAGCTGTTAGCAAGCTGAAGATAATCAATCGTCTTGATGAAGGTGCAGTGGGTTTCTGTAGACTAGAGTTTATGATTTTGTCATAAATAGAAAGAATTGATTGTCCATTAGCTAAACATGGTTGTCAAGGGTATTGTAGATACTCTGTGGGCATTTGTTCTTCTAGGCAAATAACTTTGCCTGTAAACCCAGGCTAGACCCACATCAGAGTTCCATCACACCCACTCTGGGCGAAGAGTGAGGTGATGCTGAGTCTGCTGGTGGTGACTGTTGCCCCTCCACGCAACCACCTCAGGCTCTCCTGATGTCCCGTGGGGATGTAGGGTGGTAGGATTCCCACATTCATGGTTCTTGCAAGTGCCTCCCCACAGGCTTTCTCCTCTCAGCAACATCTCTCCAGCGCAGGGCAGGTGGCAGTGGCGGCCCTGGTCTGCATCCACCATCACCTCTGCCACCCTGTGCCAGGAGCAGACACTCCACTAACAGGACACTGGTGGCAGTGGGCTTTGTTTCTCTTCCCTCATTCTCCTCTGGCAGGGCATGTTTTCACACTTTTGTCCTCATTTTAGGGTGGCAAAACTCTGCACATCAGAGGAGAGGGTTTCTATGAGAACACATGACAAGGGCAAACAATTTTTCAAATCAGAAAAAAGAATCCAAGATTAAACTAGAGACCTTGACCAGGATGACGGTGTCACAACTGATGTCTTGGAAATTTTATATGAGGGTTTACGTGACCTACCTCCATCTGAAGCTCATTGCTCTCTGGTCTGTGGCAGTAAGTCCCGTGCTCACTGATTCACGGGGCAAAGGCTCCCATTGACCCACCAAAACTCCTTGGACCACCCTCTGTCTGCTTTGACCACCCTCTGTTCACATCCTGGGCCACCCTGGGAGGATGCAGCTCTCGGTAGGGTCTCTTGGCCACCCTTAACTTTAGCAGTTTTCCTAAGCAAAGCCACATTTCTAAACATTCGGTGCAGCTTTACTGAATTTTAACATAAATATCAATGGGATCTTGTCTGTTAAATTCCCATCTATTTGAGTATATAATTTCGCCGCAGTCAGAATCTATTAGTGAGATCTCAGCCCGTCTGACAAGATAACAGAATCCTCAAATTAAATAGGGTTTCCACAATTACAGCTTTTCCCTTTCTCTCCTAGCATTAACACCGTAAATGCTGCTGTCAGAGGAGATAAGATCTGAATTCTATCCTGACAAGGCAAATGTTATCAGAGATCAGTTAATTACACACTGGATTTCAACAGAGGCAAACAAACCCCCAGCGGGCTGGTGTGGAAACTGCTGTCTTCCCACCAGCATTTCCCTGGGCCACCAGGCACGCTTCCCTCCTCTTCCCTCTCTTTCCATCACGTGAAGGAAACGGGATGGACATTTTCCACCTGGTTTTAGACCTTTCCCCAGGCTAAAAGGGGTGCCCCACAGCAGGCCGCTGACACTGAAGAGATGGAGGACGTTCCAAATGTTCTTTGCAGGAAGGGACTTGCAAGCAGAAGAGAAAACCTGTTAGTTTTGTTGAAGAGGCCCCGTGGCTCTGCAAAGAGCACCAGGAGGAAAGAGGCACTCAGACAGCAAAAAGGCTTTCACAGGAGCTGGAAGCTGATGCTCAACAGAGGTCTTGTCCCAAGGCAGAGGCTCCTCGGTTGGCTTTGCTCACTGTCTTGGACAAGCTCCCGGAGGCTGTAAGACCTGAAGCACAATATTCATGCAGAATGTCCATTGCATTTAATTTTTGACACCTGAAATGCGTGTGCTTGACTAAAACTGCCATCTAGACTCCCTAGAATGGTTCCTTGGAAACATTCAAGGCCAGGTTGGACAGGGCTCTGAGCAGCCTGATCCGGTTGGAGGTGTCCCTGCTCCTGGCAGGGGGGTTGGACTGGATAGCCTTTGAAGGTCCCTTCCCACTCAAACCACTCTATGATTCCATAGGCTCACACCATGGTAAACAGAGAGAGAGGCATCTCTAGAGGGTTATTTCACCCCATCCTCCATCAGTGGATGATTTACTCTTTGCCTCTCTTTTTGATGCCAGTGGGAGGGATTCTGCTGGCGCTACTTCGGGTGGTGTTTGGGTGCAGAGTGGCCTGGAGAGATGTCTGGTCTGCCGCTGCAGTGTGAAGTGCGGCGAGTCAACAGGGCCAGTCCAACCCTGCGGCGTAAGTCGGGTTTGCCAAGGGATTAAGCAATGCTTACTCAGCCCTGTACACACACGTAATGCCATCTCAGCACTCACTCGGAGCAAGGCAGTAGCTACAACAGGTGTAAATTTTAGGTAAATAAAGTAACTGCCTTCTCTTCTCCTGAACTCAGCAGGATTTCCATCACTTTTTCCGAGTCTAACTTCTTTCTCTTCAGAATGACTCACTCTGAATTTTCTTCCTCTAACTCAGGATGTGTCTCATCTGCTTTCAGGAAGGAAGGAAGACCAAAAAGACCAATTATTACTTATTACTTCTTTTTTTTTTTTTTTTTTTAAATTTTTTCCTTACAGCAATTGGCAGAATGGACTTATACCTTCTTTTATCCTGTAGCTGGCTCTCTCCATCTGTGAGTTTTGTCCTTCCTTTTCATTGTATTTGCAAATAAGGTATTTAAACCTTATTTTGGATGGCAGCCTGTGTCGTACGTGGGATGTTTCTTTGGCTGGCGTGAGTTAACATGGACCTGTATTCAGACCATTTACTGCAGCACGGCGGGTGGCTGGGGCACCACTGATGCAGCCCAAGAGACTGATGGGAACATTAGAAACCTACTATTAAGATCTGTCAACCACAGTTGTACGCAAATTCTGAAAATTATGTGGAAAATCAGAGGCTCTGTTCACTGCATTAAGAATCATGTTCAGTCCTGCATAGTAACTACCCTGAATTATTTATTTTCTACTTAGACACAGATACCACTGACGGTAGGGTGAATGCAGCCCATCACAAGGATTACACCAGTTAAGGATATGGCCCAAATCATCTTGTCTTGCTGGAGAATGGCTTTGCTGCATCTCTCCTTATCACCAAAGTCACGCCTGTCCTACCAGCTCTGCCTTTTTTCCTGTTCTGTTTCTTTCTGTCCTGCGAACGTATGCAGGGTGTTCCTGCGAGTGGCAGGGTTTACTCAGCCGCTGATAACTCCAATCTCCTCTAACAAAGAAGCAAATGCACAATGACATCTCTCACGCAAAGAGCTGTCATAAAGAGCGTCTGGCAATCCAAGTGGTATAAACGCTCTTTCGATTAAGTGCCTCATCGAGCTAAGTTGATGATGCTCCATTAGGCTGAAGTGATAGACTTCCAGTTCATGACACAATCGGTGGGAAGAGGGACTCGGTGCTGAAGCAGGCAGTGCTACGCTCTGCCGTTCTCTACCCTCCTGCAATTCTCTATACTCCAAGCTGATCTACTGCAGCTTTCCCACTTTTGCCCATCACCCTGCGTGGGGCTCAGAGGTGGACACTTCCTTCCTCCCCTTTTCCCTCCACCTCCAGAACTGCCAGCCCTTTTCTTGCAGTGTGTCCTCCCTTGGACTGGGCTTTCTGGAGGACAGTGGTCTTGATGCAGCTTTTGGAGTGCCAGGGATTTGCATCAAATCTGCTAATGTGTATTTTTTATGCTGCAATAAAAGCAGCTCTACCCCCCACCTAGGTGTAATAAATAATGCCAACATTTTGAGCTCGTTGCTGCAGCTTTTATTTAATTCAGGAGAAAAATAAATAAATAAAGAAAGAAAGAAAGAAAGAAGGAAAGGAAAAGGACGCAAGTAATTTATGGATCCAGGATGCAGTGAGAGTCCTGGCTGTGTCAACGGAGATCACTTAGGGCCAGTCCCCAGCTTCCACTCGAGGAACGAGCAGCCCTGTGGTTAGGCTTTGGCCCAAGGAGGTCCTCCAGCTCTGCACTGGGATGATCTTAGCTGGACAGTCAAGCCCAGCCCAAGTCAAGCAAGAAATTAAATTCTCATTATTTCAATAGGAGCCAACTGCATGCGAGTGAAAGATGGTGGTACCCCACTATTAATGACTTCAGTTTCACTTGTGGTTGCTGACACTCACTGTCATGCCTGCTGGGACACGGGAGGAGCTCCATCCATCCCTCACAGATCCGTTAGTGGTGCACACTGGGAAAGGCATTGTTGCTGCCTGGTTTCTTTTTTCCATTCCACACACAGAGTGCTTTCTCTCCCTTATTAAACAGAGGAAAATGAGAGAACAAATTGGAATATGCAAAATGCTTGTTACTTGCATTTTCCACCTGGCTGGCGTTTCCCGATAGGCTGTTTGTGGGGTGTCCATTATTGTTATTCACCAAGATAGCTATTATTATTTTCGTTACTTCCTTATTGAACATGAAGGTATCAACTTTCCCTCTCACCTTGATAAAATAGGATGTGATTGCTTTCATGCTTAACGAGTCCCAGGCAAGTGCCATATTGGCTCGACCGGCATGACAGCTTCTTGGCTAGTTGGTGACTGAGGGATACATGGGAAACCATCACTTCTGCTTTAGAATTATAAACTTTACACTGAGGCGTTAGACGCAGCCATAAAAAAAAGCAGCACTTAGTTGCAGAGAAAAACACAGGGACACGAATGTAAAAACAAATTCAGGTTTTATCTGCTGGCAGAAAGCAGAAGTGGGTCACTGTCAGTAACTGACTGTGGAGATCCATTCCCTGAGACACCCACCCAGAGTTTACACCAAACCCTCTAAGTACGCACTCAAACAGGACTTCCATCATGTCAAACTTGTCAAAAGCGGGTAATGCAGATGAAACACTTTAAAAGAATCTCATTTTCAGGACAAGCTGATCACTCTTTCCTTGAAAATAAAGCCCTTGTAAAAGATCTTAATTTAAGCAGTCAAAGATTAAGCTGCCCAGAATGACTGCCTGCTTTCGCTGGTGAATTTACTGGCATTTAGCAAGTAGAACAAGGCTGCTAATGGTGTGTCTCCGTGCTTCTGAGACCTGTCAGGCTGAAAAACATCAACCGGGGGACATGAAGGAGACCACAGGGCAGGCTGTGGTGAAGACTGTGAATCCTAAACTTAGGCTCTTGCATGAAAAAGAGGCACGTCCCAGCTTTGCCGAGGCCAAGAGTGCGGTGCTGCTGTTGGTCCCTGGTCTGGACGCTGACACTGAGCGGGTGAGAATCACCCTTTCTGGGAGAAACCATTTTGGAGATGATCATGATACAACTAGAGGAAATAAGGCTTGAGGATGGCCAGAGGGGTCATCTGCGGTCAGGGTGGACTTAATGGCCCTACGAGTTGATGTCACCTGTAGAGGAGAACCTTGGTCTGCAGAGCTAACAGAGTCCCTGTGCGACCTTGGCACAGCCTAGCACATCTTCTCCTGCTTCCTGACATTGAATGCTCCCAGTCAAGAAGGCAAATTGAATATGTTGTTTCCTAAACAGTTGTTCAGGAGAAACTTGAGCAATAGCTAAGTTGGTACTGGTTCAACTGGAGGGCGAGTCATTTTTTTTCAGAAGGGAGAAGCTGGTGTAGCAGGGTAAACCAGAAGGATAAAAGACATAGTCAGAGGAAGAAATCAGGTGAACAAAGCCCATTTCCTTGTGGTATTTGAGCTCCTGGTCATCTCTAGTATCAGCAAGCACCAGGAAGCCTTATTTATCTATTATTTATTTTTGGCTTAAAAAGAAATGTTCACTTGTTTGACAGCTTCTGCCTGGATTTTTATGCCATTTTCTTTTATTTTCCCTGTATGTATTTAATTTTTTTTGAAGGGGGCATATCTTAACAGAGCCACTCTGCCTCCGTTGGCTTTTGTAGACACGGCTTCAAGGCACGACCTCAGTCAAACAGTTCTCAGGTGGGAACTCCAACAGCCTCGGGCTGGCAGCAGGCTCTGCCTTGCCCCTGCCTCCCCTCCTTGCCCCAGCTCTGATCCACCCACCGCTTTACATCACAGCCTCGACGTCAAGGGATGCTTTGTGCTGCTGATGTGTAAAAGGTAGAGTTGAACATGTTGCTAGCTGTCCCTGGAGGATAACTTTTCATTATTGATGTGGAAAGTGGAAAATAAAATAGACTATTACACTTTTTATCTTCAGGCAACATTTTTTTCTCCCCATCCCCTCCCTTCAGACAGGAAAGGATTTCAATTCAGAGAATCATTCAGAGTACAATGAAGAGAAGTCAGTTCTGAGAGCAGCAGGCACATTTATTTACAGTGCAGGTGACTTACAACAAGTGTCTATCATGTATGCTTTTCTTATGCCATGACAAGCCCGCAGACAGGACGTCTTGTACCTGGAGTGCCGCAGCCGTGCTGCTCTTTACAGTCATTAAACCTGTCTTTGAAGTCTTCAGAAGAACCCAATTCCTCAAGTTCAAACAGGCCTGCAGAAATGGCACATAAAGGAAGTCAAACAACATTCCTTGGATTGAACCACAAGCCAGAGAAAGATCAAAAGACAGCAGGTGAAGAAAATAAATTAAAAAATCCTCCTTTAAGGGTATGAGAAGTGCTCTCTGTCTGTCCTCCACCCGCTCCAGCTGCTGTGCCACACGAGGAGAAAGCACTGTCCCACGTGTTGCAGATGGCAAAGCCCGTGGACATCTGCGCACAGCTGGCATGCAGCGGTGCTCGTGTTTGCCAGCGAGCTGGCCAAGTGGAAAATGGGTATTTGTAGGTACAAGCCCTTCGATTTTCCACTGGGAGAAGAGCACAGGCAGGCAGGGATGGGAACGTAAATCAGAGCTCACTGATACAGATCCAAGAAGGCTTCCAGATCAATATTTAAAAGAGTGAGCTCGTAAAGGAAACCCGCACTCACTCGCTATCCATCGGCTCTGCACGTGGCTGCTTATCTCATCTATCTCCTATCTCCTCCCAGGCTTCTCTCTTTCCAAATCTGCAGCACCATCTAGCCCTCTAATCATTTTTCTGTGTTCCAGTCTCACTTCTACAAGGGAAGGATCAGGGCATTTGGCACCCAATTTGAGACCTCTTTTCACTATTTACTCAAGTACAGGAGGCTGGGGAAGGAAATTAGGATAAGAGATGCTGACGCTGTGTTTGGTTCTGCACAGGCGGGTCACTGCTGGTGGAGTTTATAGCAATGCACTGGGAAAGACCTGGCACCCTGGTAGCTCCAGGTAAGAACCTGCTGTCATTTTCCCGTTTGCTTTAGTACTGCTAAGTCAGGAGAAGAAACATTTGGATGCTGTTGAGAAGGTCAATACATCGTTAAATGTCAGCGCTGGCTGGAACAGCTACAGCTGGTTTAGCCTTTTGCAAAAATCACCCTTGGTGTCGTAGCTGCTGTCCCTTCGCTACTGTGGCGTGTTGCTACCTATAGTGATGTTACAGCGGGAAAAAAAATCTGAAAACTGACTCAAAGATGAGAGTTACATGAACCTAGCAGGTAGCTTTCATTTTACAGCTTGCCTCTGCCCACTGGGCCAGGGATTTGTAGCTGAAATGCCATTGGTGCTTTGTAGGCTCTTATCTCTCCGGTGTGCTGAGATAGCACCTGATTACCACGGCATCGCAGCATCTAGCTCTCCGTGATGTATTCATCCTCATAGCAAGCCTGAGGATGGGTAAGTGCTATTATCTTCCTTCAACAGATGGGAAACGCTTCACTACAACCCAGATCCCCACTTCGAGGTGCAGTGATACAGAGGACAATAATTATTTATTAAAAGTGTAGTAGTTTGTAGTGGGACAGGCATGAAATTCATCACTTCATCAGGAGTCCACCATCTAGCTGTCTCCGTAGGAGTTGGCTGTCAGAGTCTTTTGTACTTGGAGAGGAAGCAGCGCTTCCAAGGTGTGGACCATCTCAGCCAGTTGTGGTCACCTCAAACAGCCCACATGAATCATGCGCTAGGTATATTTACGTGTGCCCACTGACTATCAAGGTAGGACTGTCATCTACCTTAAAAATGTCTAAAGCTGGATAAGATGAATGCCTTTGACATGCATTGGAAGAAGACTTAGGGGCATTCCTTGCAGATTTTAGGTCTAAATGACTTACTTGAAGTGACCTTCGGGCAGTTTAGGACCGAGCAGGTTATTGAACACTGGTGACTCCTCACAGACAGTATATTCCTCACTGCTTGCCTGACCTTTATGATCACAACATCTGCTCGGATGGGATGAGTCACCCTTTGGAAATATCTTTCCATGCTATTGCCTACTAAGGCGTGGTTAACATTAAGGCCTAACTTTAAGGTGGGAAGTCTACTTTGATGAGATGGAAAGTTCAACTAATGGATGCACTTCTATTTCTAGAGGTCTCCCCTCATGCTCTGGTGTTCCCAGTAGCATCTTCTTGCAAGTGCTTTTAGGCGCTATTTCAAAACCAGAATAGTGAAAGACAGGTATGTGGTTGTGGGTGGGATCTCATTTGTGTCTGTGCATGTGTTGTGTATTGATACAGGAACTTTCATGTCATTCAAGCAAGCTTGCCCAAGCAGCAAACTTCACATTTATGTGCAAATGAGGAGACAGTCACACCGAACTAGAGGGAGAGGATGCTAATGAATGTTCTTCTAGGCTTTAAGGAAAAGATATTGCCCAATGCTGTGGAAAATTAAAATTTGTTTCTAACATGTATGGTAAATTTAATGCTAAAGACCGAAGATAAATGGGAGGAGAGTTTAATCCAAGCTGACCCCATTTCTGCTGGAATAGCATTTGCTATGGTTTTTGCTCCCTCTCAGAAAGCAAGAGACACACTAATTAGTTCTTGCATTCTGCACATAAATTATTGCTCCCAAACATTTAAAGGAGAACATAAGGGATGCTGGGAGAGGCACTAAGGGAACTGTCCTGTATCCATACTGGGTTTGCATATGATCACAAGTTGAAGGGCTGACGCTGTAGTGTCACTAACGATTGTCACAAAGAAAAGAAGTGTCTTTGGCCTCTGAGTGCTTCTCTGCTTGTTGAGGTCAGTACTGTGAGATGTGGTGGCAATAGGATGAGTGGGATTAAATTCACTTCAGGATGAAAAGATTTCCTTGACTAAAGAGTCTCTGAAGTGTACAGGGCTTGGCTGGTCTTAGCGTTCCTTGAGATGGACCAGACTTTCAGATTTTCAACACTGCACACACATATACAATGACCCTCTTTTGCGTTAAACTGTATGATCACATACACTGATCCAGCTATCCGAAAAGTTGACTTGCAAATCCCTTGCTGAGCAAAAGATGAAACCAGAGGACCCCTTTCTAGCTTTCCTTCTTAGACAAAAAGATCCAGAAATAACATGATTTATGGAAATTCCCTAGAAAAAGATCAGAGTTTGAGCTTTATCTTCCTTAAATAGTTCCCTGTGAGGTTTAAGAAAGCTTTTCCGACACGCTGGGTTTTCAGAGCCATGGGACAGGTTCCCCTCAGGGCACTGAACTCGCACAGCTCAGTAGAATGCAAAGAGTGGCTAAAACTGAGCTCTGAATAGCACCACTAACATGGATGCACCACATCCAAAACAGTGTGCCCAGCGCCGACCCATCGCATCTGTCACACTGACCTTCGACAGTTCACTCGTCAGCAGTTCAATTCTCCTGGCCAGTGCTGTGCTGGCGGATGGAAATGAGCCTCTCTTCAGCTGATGGGAGCTCAGCAGAAACCTATCAGCAGATGATCAACGTTTAGAGTTCAAAGGAAAGGCCTGAAAAACTTGTCTCAGGGAGATTTGGGGCCCTTTGTGCCCAGCTGAAGAAATTTAATCAGCTTGTAACTGTGACAGGTTATAATCAACCTGTCCAATTTTATCTCATCTGTAGCTGTGATGCAGATTTTTAGTTTTTTAAAACCCTTTGCTTTATTTGAATTGTGAATGTGCCCTGCTAAAAGAAAGGACTCCCTAACCTGTTTCCTCCAGGCAACTGGAAAAGTTCCTCATGCAGCCAGCAATTGCTGTTTTTAAATGTCAGTGCCCAAGAGACAGACGTTAAGGGAAAGTGGTTCATCAGAAAGGGTTAATGAGTCTTTGCTGGACTACCTAAGAGAAAATGGCATTAAACAGCCAGGATATTTTGCAGAGCTCCAAATTTTAAATTTGATTTGACCCCTGATGAAGAACTTACCACTGTAGGACCTAGAAAAGCGTCAATCGTGCTTTGTAAGAAGCCCTGCATCCCAAGAGGTCCTTCAGCTGGAGCACAAAGCCCTCCAGTGAAAGAAATAACTCCATTCAACCAGGAGGTGTGCTTCAAACGCTTCACCAGCGTTGCTGGGCAAAGGTAAGCCTTCTGCTTGGAAATGAGGTGTGTGAAATGAAGGTGTCGTCGTTCTTCTCGTTGGCTCTTGTTCTTACCCCTGATTGCACGGCAAAAGGGACAGGAAAGCCTGAATGCTTCAAAATTGTACATGAGACATCTTATTTTGGTTAAAATAATTTTAGGGCTAATTATAATTTCTTGCTTTTGTATGACTTTTTGGGAAGGGGGACATTTAGATCTTGCCTGTGGGCTTTCCTCCACAATCTTCATACACATTTTTAAGTAGTCACGTGAGTCTAGGTCTGACTATTGCATGGCTTTTCTCTCCCTGAAAAGAAAGCCAGTGGAATTTAGCAGTGCTTTGGTGCAATTTGCCTTCGTTTGAACAGAGACCCGCTACCCTGCTGAGGGGTGGGGGGACGAGGCAGCAACCAAGCTCCAGCTGCCCATGAGTCAGTGTCGCGTTTGCTTTGTGCCAATCGCTCAGAAAGCCTCGTGGTGGCCCGGTGAGAAGTGCCAGCTCTCCGGGACGCAGCTTTGCAGGCCATGATCTGGAACTGTCTATCATCATTAGAGCACTTGCTTTCAAAAACCAGCCTGACAGAAGTGTTTTGTTCTGAGGGGGTGAGGAGATGATCTAAGAGGACATCTCCCCGGGCCACCTCAGGGGCTCGGCACAACCTTGTCCATCCCTGGCACGGTGCAGCAGGATTGTGCTCTATGCAAATGGAAGTTAATAATTCAGCATTTTCTCCTTTCTGGAGATGCTTGTTGGCTGTGGGAGATGCGTGTGGTGGTGGGGCAGGCTGGATGTGTCAGGACATCGCTTCAAACTGCTGTGAGAGTGGAGGAAACCAGCACAACCCCACAAAATTTTCATACCAGTATAATTACCTCTTCTGGGCATGTGCGATATTTTTAGCCTGGTTGCCTGAGGAAATGAAGCTCATATGATCCTGTAATGAACGCATGTGCATTTCTGCATGTTTATTCTGACCTTCGTAATTTTTCAACCCATTGGTGGTTTCAAGCAGATTTGATGGAGGAGGAAAGCAGTCTCACGTACAATTAAATTTTTATACATACTGTGAAAACAGTGGTCAGGTAGAGGAGAGAAAGCCCGTAAATGCTCCTAATCAGCGTCTCTTGTCTAAGCAACAGGCCATAGCGTGGGCTTCTACCATATCAGGCATCAAAGACTCCACACTGGGGGAGACAATATAGAAAAACCCATTCGAATGGCAGGGAAAGAATTGATCGGAGCTCACAACCAGGCATGAAAAGCAGATCCTAAGGAAACAAGGATTTGTTATTCCTTGCGCTGACGGGACTGCATATTAACTGCTTATTAGCTGGACCAGCACAAAGGCGAGCGTGGATTTAGTTGGAGGCATAAAGTCTTCTATGGCAACACAGCTTTTCCTCTTCCCCACATATAAGTGCATTTATGTCAGCACGGCTGTTTGCTGCACTCGGGTAGTTAAAGCTGCTCTCACTTTGGGGCATAAACAGGGCTTAAAAGCCCTGAGTACTTACCATGGAGATGTCTGTGCCGGGGTAAACTGAAACAGCTGTCAGCTTTGGCTCTCTGCTGTACTTAAAGTGACACAGATGAGGACAAGGGAAGGGAGTTCTTGTGGCAAATCCTCTGCATTGCTCTTCCTTGGAGGCTGCGAGAGAGCTGTACCACTTTCTGCAGCGTGAAGAACGGGCTGAGGGTGCTCAGCTCCTGGGAGCTTTGGAGAGAAGCCTCTCAGAATTTGTTAGTCCAGACCTACAGCTTGGGCGTGGCCCACTGCCCACAGCTATGGGGCTTTCTTCCTCCCTCACAGCTTTTCAAGGTGGGAAAACCACATCGTTTTTGCCCACAGGACTCCCACATTTTGCAATGAGCAGTGGATGCCTGCACCCACCCCAGCTTCTTGTCTTCACTCCCATGCTTGCCTGCAGAGACAGATCCGTGACGATGAACGTGTTCTTCAAACAGGCATGGGAGCATGTAGTCTTAATTCCACTTAGCATAATTGACATTAGGGTTTAACACAGTTTAGCAAATCCACTGGAAATTCAGGGTTTTGCTTAATTCAGATTAATTTTCCAGAGAGTCCCTGTGTGGACAAGACTTCTGAGAAGCCTGGCAGTAGCCAAGGTTTGGCACGTGTGGCTCACAAGGGATAAACTGGTTGGAATCAGCCAAGATGTGTTCTCTTTACTCTCTTTCATGCCATGGTACGTGCGTCCAACTAAACGATGGGCAAGCGACCATACAGCTGCATGCAATCCTTTCCAGCCTCCTCATCCTCACATCCAGCCCTCGTTAAAGCTGCAGGCATTGCTTGAGACAACTGGGTTACACAGCTGCTTCCAACCTCCAAAGCACCTGGGGTGTGGGAAATGGTGCTGCGCTCTCAGCGGGGCAGGCTCCTCTGCCAGCCAAAGCCACCAGAGCTCAGAGGTGAAAAAGCTGCCACAAAATCCAGTGCCAGAAGGGATTTCATAGGGAGATGCTCCAGATCCCAGCCTAGAAACAATGGCATCTCCAAAGAAACAAGCCCCAGTGCAAGGCAGGGTTTCTTTTCCCAAGGCTCCCTTCTCTCATGCTTGCAAGATGATAGGTGATACCTTTGCAGAGTTCCTTAACGAATGGCCCTGCAAGGCCCTGTAAGTCTCTGTTAGCACAGCGCTGTGCGCCCTGGCAAAATAGCCAGAGATTCCATAAAACGCATCTCTTCTCATCAGCTTGCCGGCTTATAGCAGCTGGAATTAAACTGATGCCAACATAAGGGCTCTGAGATCATTAAAGCTTTCCTGGACAAAAGGGCTGCATCTCAAGGGTCTATTTGCCATAAACAAGCTGGGTGAAAACAACAAGAAATCCTGAGGAATAATATCCTTGTAAAGAAAACCCTACTCTGCTGAAAAGTGCCAGAGGGAATTAGGGCAAATGGCTGCGTTCATCCTCCACGGGGCTTTCAGATTAACATGGGCGGGGCTGGGGGCTGTGATGTGTGGAGATGGGCTAGACATCCGGGACTGCCAGTGACTTTTGGAGAAAAAAACCCAAACATCTTCTCCAGGTGCACGGGACTGTGGAAAACCACGGCATCCTGACTCAGCTGGTGCTCATAGTGACACAGTAGTGGTTGTCCCACAGCAACCAAGAAGTCAACATGAGAGCGGGAGCAGAAGGCCAGGGGTGGTGGCTGTCCCGTAGGACCTGCCAGAGTTGCCAGATGCTCAGAGACAGAACACCGCGGGAGCGATCGGCATCCACAGCATCGCTATCCAAGGTGAAATCACGCATGCATATCAGTCTGTTGGTTCTTGAATGGGTTGGGATAGGACCAAGCTGCTCAGAGGTTAAGTGGCTTTGAATCAAGCTGGAACAGATAGTAAGAAAAAAAGAGGGGAGAGGAAGTCCCAGATTTTGTACCCAACCTGTAGTTGTTTGTCCCTCCAGGTGAAAAGTTTTGCTCCTATTTGGGTCATTAATCCTTTTTGAAATGTTGTTTTCTTTGTTTTCTTCAAGAATGTCAAACTCTACATGACAAATGCCATTGCGAAACGTACTGTGAAAAATTAATTTTGAAAATACAAAGCAAATGTAATTTTTGGAATTTGTCCAGCATTTTCATCTGCCAAAGCAGCTGAATCCATCCTGATCTGAATTCAATGAAGAGTTTCTGTCTCTAACATTTAGTTTTGGGAGAGGCTTTTTGTAAGTAAATTGCAAATTGCTGTCTGCTGCATCGACCAATGCAAAAGCTCCAGAAATTGGGAAAGATCGCTTCAGTTAAACCATGACAAATCAAGGTCTCGGTCAGAGTTTATGGTGTCTGTATGTTAGATGTGCAATTCCCGCTGGTGATTTAGGTCCACCTATGCCCCAACTTAAACACCTATTTTAGGATGGGAGAAATACTCTTTCTGAAGCTGATGCTGAGCCAGAGCATCCCAGTAGCTGTCCATATTGCAGACCAGCCTGGCTCTTCGGATGCCCTGAACCATCCGGATACGCAGCAGCTCCCTACTGGAAATCCAACTGCCGTTGCACTACACCCAAGCCACTGCCACGCTGCAGAGGGTCAAGGAATTTCTTAACAGTTCGGCTGGTCCACTGGTGCCCACTGCATGAAGGACCTGCCTGCTTCCTTCCACAGCTCCGAAGAGTAAATTAAACGATGCGGTGAAACATATTACATTTGCATCTGGCTCAAAGGGAACATAACAGCACTAGGCAGCCCTGGTGCTCATTAAACGCCTCCGACTAGAAGGATGTAATGAACCAGTTTTATTACAATAGTAATTTCTTCCTATCACATTTGGTGGTTATATATTCATGGGGGATTGTAGGGAAGGGAGGCAGATCAGTACAGACTGGTGCATTAAGATCTATTGCCTGTGGAAAGGATGACACCAGAGCGTGTGGCGGACAGATAGGAGAGGCAAGGCAGAGAGCAGAATATCCCCAAGTCCATTATAACGCTGTCAAACTGACCTTTAAAAAAAAATATATATCTATGACCAATAAAAAGGGGATCCTCTGTTCTTGGCTTCTGAAGCATCAGCAGCTCTGAAGTTGGTTTAATGACCAATGTTCGTTAGGAGCCTGCCAGAGCTACAGCTGAGCCATCACATACTTCAGCTGCCCCAGGCTACGCAGGGCCGTTGCTTTGTACCCATGCTGCCAGGTGTCCGTGGATGCCAGAAAGCTCCATGCCGGGACCTCGTGGGCACTGCTGGCAGCGCGGCACCTGGAGCTGTGCTTGCTTAATGCTCATTATGGCGTGGCCCGAAGTGGCGTGGGAAGAGGGAAATCTAAGAAGATACCACCTGGGAAGGAGAACGGCTGTCTCCCCAGTGTTTTAACGCAAGACTTCTTCTCCATCTTCCAGTCTGGCTGTAACCAAGGTAGTCTTCTAAATTTGTACAAAGAGGTAATCCGTGATTAATAGCCATTTTAATAAATGGGTAATCAATTTATATGGGTTGCTGTAGAGTCCAATAAATCAAAACCAGGTTGATTATAACGATGGCTTATAGCCATCTTATGATGCCTTCCACTGATGTGCTTATAATAATCTGTAACATCCGCTGCTGCTGTCGGTAACTCATTTAATACACCAGTTAGTATTTTTTTCAACCTGCTAAAAGCACAGGGTGAGTAAATATTCCTCTATACTTGTAAGTCATGTGACCTTTCATGGTTGCAAATTTGGGGCCCAATCAATGTCCATCAAAGGCAGGGAAGGACTCTTGTGGCTTGAAAAAGCAGCTGGAAGAGTGATATAACTATAAGAAGGGTAATAGTGAGACAGATTTGAGCCCTTTGTTGTCTGAGAGAGGCCAGAAAAGGATATCTGGGAGGAAGGGTACAGGAAAGAGGGCAGAGCTCCCTGGTCTATCTATCCACCTTGCAGCAAAGTGAGAAGGACTTTGGAATGATGTAGATGAGAAGCTCAACATGAGCCGGCAATGCGCCCTTGCAGCCCAGAAAGCCAACGGCATCCTGGGCTGCATCAAGAGGAGCATGGCCAATGGGTCGAGGGAGGTGATTCTGCCCCTCTGCTCCACTCTGCTGAGACCCCACCTGCCACACTGTGTCCAGCTCTGGAGCCCCCAACATCAGAAGGACATGGACCTGTTGGAGAGGGTCCAGAGGAGGCCATGCAGATGATTGGGAGGGCTGGAGCAGCTCTGCTGTGAGGACAGGCTGAGAGAGCTGGGGCTGCTCAGCCTGGAGAAGAGGAGGCTCCGGGGAGACCTGAGAGCGGCCTCCCAGTGCCTAAAGGGGGCTGCAGGAAAGGTGGGGAGAGACTCTTCAGCAGGGCCTGTTGGGATAGCACGAGGGGGAATGGTTTTAAAATAGAGGGAGGTAGATTTAGATTAGATATTAGGAAAAATTTTTTTACGCTGAGGGTGGTGTCACACTGTCCCAGGTTGCCCAGAGAGGCGATGGATACCCCATCCCTGGAAATGTTCAAGGCCAGGTTGGCCAGGGCTGTGAGCAACCTGATCTGGTTGGAGATGTCCCTGCTCCTTGCACTGGATGGGCTTGAAAGGTCCCTTCCAACCCAAACCATTCTGTGATTCCAATAACAGTGCCAGGGGTTTGCAGACAGCCGAAGGGTGTTCTCAGTCCTCCTGTTCAGCAGTCATGGGTGGATTTATCCTCACGAACATCTCTTTCTCCTCCTTTCACAGAACTACAGAGCAGTTGGGTCTGGAAGGGCCCCTCCGGAGGTCATCTGGTCCCAGCCCCTGCGCAAGCAGGGACTTTGCTTTCAGTGATTAAAGGGTCACCTTTCAACCTCTTTTTATCATAGAATCATAGAATCATAGAATGGTTAGAGTTGGAAGGGACCTTCAAAGGTCATCTAGTCCAACCCCCCCCTGCAAGGAGCAGGGACATCCCTGACTAGATCAGGTTGCTCAGAGCCTCATCCAGCCTGGCCTCAGATGATCCCGAACCTGCTCTTCGAGTACAGTGGGCAGTTCTTCATCCTCGCAGTCCCTGCTTGCGCCTTCTACAGCTTGGGTGGTGGGACAAGATCCCTTATCTGTGAAGACTGAGGCAAAAAAGTCATTGAGTACCTCAGCCTTCTCCATGTCCCAGGTAACCAGGACACCAGTTTCCTTCTGGAGGGGGGCCTACATTCTCCTTGTACTTTCTTTTGTCCCCTACATACCTATAGAAGCTTTTCTTGTTGCTTTTTATATCCCTGGCCAGATTCAGTTCCGTCAGGGCTTTAGCCTTCCTCACCCGATCCCTGGCCACTCGCACAGCCTCTTTGTAGTCCTCCCAGGCTACCTGTCCCCACTTCCACCCTCTATAGGCTTCCTTCTTTACTTTCAGTTGGTCCAGGAGCTCCTTGCTCATCCACGCCAACCTCCTGGCCTTTTTGCCTGACCTGTTCTTCATCGGGATGCACCTCTGCTGAGCTTGGAGGAGGTGCTCCTTGAATGTGGACGAACTGTCCTGGGCCCCTCTTCCCTCCAGGGCCGCCTCCCATGGCACTTGGCCCATCAGGTCGCTGAAGAGGCTGAAGTCTGCCCTCTTGAAGTCTAGGGCAGAGAGCTTGCCATGTAGTTTCCTTGCTGCCCCGTGGATCTTGAACTCCACCGTGTCGTGGTCACTGCAGCCAAGGCTGTCCTTCAGTTTCACATCCCCAACCAGTCCCTCCCTGTTGGTGAGCACAAAGTCGAGCATGGCACGCCTCCTTGTTGGCACCCCACCTTGTCGGCTCCTCTATCGCCTGCAGGAGGAAGTTGTCGTCCACGCATTCCAGGAACCTCCTGGACTGCCTGTGCCCTGCCGTGTTGTCTCTCCAACAGATGTCAGAGTGGTTGAAGTCCCCCATGAGAACCAGGGCCTGTGACCGTGAGGCTGCTCCTATCTGCCTATAGAGCACCTCGTCTGCTCTGTCCTCCTGGCCAGGCGGCCTGGAACAGACCCCCACCGTAACGTCCCCTCTCCGTCCCCGTCCTCTAATCTTGACCCATAAGCTCTCTGTCAGCTCCTCCTCCATCCCCAGGCGGAGCTCCACACACTCCAGCCGGTTTCTCATGTAGAGAGTGACACCCCCTCCTTGTGTCCCCTTCCTGTCCTTTCTAAAAAGCCTATACCCCTCCATGTTGACGCTCCAGTCATATGAGTCATCCCACCACGTCTCCGTGATGCCTCTGACCCTGCAGCAATACATTCCACCTTGTAATAAGAGCACGTGAAAAACACAATTAAGGTCACATTTATATGATCAGACACATACAAATACATGGAAAGTGCCTTTCTGAAGCTCCAGACTTTGGCTGTGAGTGATTCGGGTGCCATCAGCAGCCTGGATGTCCCAGCGGGCATCCCGCTGCCCCCCGTGACCCTCCTGTTGTGCCTGGGGCTACGCCGTGCCAGCCAGTGAGGACAGCTATTTCCAAATGAGAAAAAAGGAGTTCAGCACTTGAGCTGATCCCTTAGAGAGCCCAGGCCAGTATTTCTGCTGTTTTCCAGCACCTCCGTTTTCAAAGCCATCATGACAACAGAGAATAATGATAAATTAAAAAAGTGAAGCAAACTGTAAGCAAATCCCACAGCTGGTAGGTTTTGCTTTTTTGATATTCCAGCTTTTTTTTTTTTTCTTTCTGACTTGATTCCCACAACTCTTTAGAAGCAGCCCATTTGCTAAATATAGACTGAAACCTGTAGCTGCTTGGAAAGAGAAGTGCGGTGATTTCCGAAAAACTCAAGCCCATAAAAGCTGACACACAGCCCCTCACACTCTGTAAAAACCATCTCCTGGTGGATTTATTAGTCTTAAGCAGCAGCAGTTGGTCTGAAAAGAAAATGTATTTAACCTTTCTTTTTAATTGTCGCACTGTTAACCTGTCAGTTCTACATGGAGCTGTTAATAATTCTGCTTTAAACGTCTCAAAAGGAACCTTCATATTTAAATATTAAGCATTAGAACTTGGGTACAGTTAGAAAAGAATTGATGCAGCACTTTCAGTAGTAATGTTGCTTGATCCAAAGTCTGTTGGAGGGCCTGGGAATTGTCACACTGCATTAACCGAGCCCAGAGCCAGGGTAGGCTGCCAATCCCGATCCCGGGGTCAAACCCTCAGAGCTCTATCCAGGGAGAATAAGAGGGGTTTAACCTTGGAAAGGACCCAGTTAGACCTTTAGAGTGGGCTTTTATCAGCACCTTGAGGTAAGATGCACATCAAGGGCTTGAATTAATTATTTTGACGCAGCTGCCTACGTTTTAACAGAACACAAAATAACTCTGTTTTAAAGGAGGTTTTAGCTTGGAGTCAGTTCCAAGCTTCTGTGCAGACACGTGTCCTGCAGTAAAACCCACATTGTTTTTGCTTTCACTGCAATTTTAATTTAAGCCTAAGGCACCTCTCTTTTGCAAATATACCTTGAGATCTACCTTAACTCATCCTGATGTTTCCATGTCAGGAGAGGTAACTCCAGCCTGGGCAGGAGAGGATGGGAACCTTCTCACGATGTTGTGGGGTGAGTGATGGAGCAGCCATATGGAAATCCGCCAAACCTCACTGGTATTGCCACCAGCCCTTGGCACAGGCACACAGTGCTACGACATCCCAGGAGCCCCTCCATGAAATCAGAATTCCAACATAAATCACTCCAGAGCTTGTGAATGGCAGTGTGGGAGGGTGTTTGGGCTCCTGCCAGAGCTGGTTGTGTCCTCTCCAAAGGACAGGTCAAATATTAACAGGGCTGGAGAGACAGAGCATGTAACTTGGGCACCCAGGTGGGAAAATGGGGTTACAGATCCTTAAACAAAACGATATCACAGGTCATTGTTGTTTCCAGAGGTGGAAAGGTTAATTAGCTTTCCCAAGGCCGTGACGAGCTTTGTTGGCAAGGGCAAAGCATTGAAAAGCCTGGAGCGAGTGCTCCAGCCCAGGGCGGCCCACCGCAGCACCTCGCATCTCCTGCCCAGCGGGAGGGGAGCCGGCAGGAGCTAAAATCTCAAACAAGGCTGATCCCAGATAACTCTGCTGCACAGCCTGGGCCTAGCTGTAACAATAAAGTGATGTCTCTTCTGGCAGCAGCCCTGTACCCTTGACACCAAAGCTATTTTCCAGGACTGAGAAAGTCACCGGCACTGTCGGAAGGGCAGGATCGGAGCTGTTACAGTGCTGGGGAGGAGCACAGCAGAAACCACATCAACGCTGGGAGGTCAGACCTGTACCGCTGCTGCTGAGTGACAGCAGAGGCACCGCCGGATGTGTCCTGAATTAACACGCACTTCCACCGACAGACTGCGAGCCAGGTACACCGCGGAGTTCAGCGCGTGGTGTGTCTGTGCTGTGACGGACGGCAACGTGTTACCGACGCTGCCGTCCCCTTCCCGCAGGGCTTTAAGGAGCACATTCACCACACATCCCCATTTCCATTCACACCATGATGCTCCCGGCCCTTATCTACATTTGTGCAGAGACCTCGTCTCACTTCCCAGCCTTGCATCCCATCTCCCTGCTTGCTGTAACCAGCTGCTGAGTGTTGCATTGCTAGTCACCAGAGAGACGGGCATCTGCGGGCCTCAGCGGAGCCGCACCGCAACACCGGTCACTGGAGCTGCTGGGCTGGTCTGTGCTTTGCTGGTGGGAAACTCTGGTAATGAGGAGTTGAGCAGAGCCTGTGCTAAGGCAGCCACACACTCCTGAGCTGGTAATGCGGGCTCGGCACCACTCGTGCTCCTGCTCTATCTAGAGATGTTCTCCTCCAGCAGAAAGATGTCCCATACTGGCCCACACCCCGGTAGCTTTCTCTTCCCTTCTCAACGAGGATTTTTGAGAAGCTCGTGGTGCCATCTCCATGCTTCCCTTGGCAGGAGCCCTGCAACAACCCAACACATGGTGGGCTCTGCTCTACCCCTACCAAACCCAGGGACAACGTCCCAGAGACTTTACGGGCCTGGCCAGCACATCAGGGACTACTTGTATGGGTCAGAAAAGCAAGAGAGGGGTGATGACCACATCCGTATCTCGTCTCGGCCCTTTCAGCCACGACGCTCACAGCAACCTGGGATGCCACGGGGCAAATTCAGCGGTGCTGTCGAAGGCGGCATGATTTAGAGCCTCTCCAGTTTGCTAAGGCTCCCTGGGCACTTCTTACACCCTGCCTGCTGATGCATAAAGCAATATAAATAAGTGTAATTTATGCACCAAAGAAAAGGTGCAAGTTAAAATAACTCTCAGCCTAAAATAGCCTCTACATGAGGGAGAGAGAGAGTAAGGGGAGTCTTAGCTTTGTGCCATGTAGAGCATTATCCCTGAATTTGGCCCTGGGCCTAAAAGCTTTTAAAAAGAAAGAGTAAATTTACTTTGGAGGAGGTCACACACGGCCCTGTGCACCTCTTCAGGACTTTGTTAGAGAGTCCTGGGCCAAGCCAGGCAAGCACGAGCACGTTGCGGAGCGAAGCTGGCTGGGAGGCAGCGCTTGGTGCCGGTTTTCCACCTCCAGTTCCCACCCTGCCTGCTCTCGCCCCTGCAAAGCTGAGATAAACCAAGGCCATTCCACTGGGTAACCGCTGCACACGGATGCACACGCCGAGCCATGAAGCAACAGACCTTCGCGTCTCAGTTACTAAGCGCATCCCAGTCGACTGTCTTTTTCTCACTTTGATGCTCCCTTTACGCACAGGACAAGTTGTTTTCCAACCAGGTGGCTCCCGCTGCATCAGGAACAGGTGGATTTATTGCTATCAATACTTCGGAGTGACCGGAATATTTCTGAAACCTGTGTCATCCTGCCCAATGCATACTTAGTGCTTAATTGTCACAAAAGGCACTGCTAATATTGGCAACTTGTGACCTGTCTGCAACCCCCCCAGTCAATAACGCCGCGACCAGCGCTGGTATGGGAAGTGCCATTGCTGATGCTAGGCTGATAACATTATGCGCCTGTGACATGTGAATCAACCTCAGGGTAAGCGAGCTAATTTAGAATACAATGAATAAATATCCCTGGGTTTGAAGAAGGGATGCTGTCAAAGACTTTCTAAAAATAGTTGGTAATTGGCTTTGTATTAGGCTTATTATTGCCTGTGACAGTCTCTTAGAAGTTCTGAAACCACAGCTTCCTCCCTGGGCGCATTCCCGCGTTCTAGAGCCGTGCTCTCACGGCACAGGCACTGCCGTTCCTGGCTGCAAACACCAGCAGAGGATTGTCTTCAGCACAGGGCAATGCCCTGCTCTGCATGGGGCGGAAAAAAAACTCATGGAATACTTCCTGGAAGTGGTGTCCTCTGGAGTTCAGGGCACTTGTTTGGTTGGGGACAGCTCTGAAGGGCTTAGACCAGGATGATAAACCCCAGGAGGATTTACTGACCCTGTCACTGATGGCTGTGAGTTGGCTGTGCTGTCCCACCATCAACTCCTCAGCTCCGGAACTTTTCCTGCTAAGCAGATTTGGTTTGGAAAACAAAAAACAAAAAAAAGTTTTCTGGCTGAAGTGTTTGTTTCAAGACGCGAATCTGATCTCCTGAGCACAGCAAGGCGTTCTCATTGCCCTGCTCCCTCCAGTGCAGGTCCTCTGGCTCTTGCACCTCCTGGAGAGGGGCTGGTCCTCACACTCCTTGGAGATGCTGGGCAGCTACAAGTGCTACATGGTCCTTTCAGCAACATGCCCTGAAGAGGCCATGAGCCGTAATACAAGGCATTATTATTATTTTTATGTCTCTAAGGCCATTTGTCTGGACAAACCTGCTCTGTGGTGCCTATTTACTGATGCAGTGAAAGGAAGAGGGGACACTATCCCCTTCCACCGCCACGGCCGTGCTGCTCTCTGCTGTGCCTGTGTTCAGCCCTGCGCTGCGGTGCAAATGAGCTTACGTGCTTACAGCAGCACTGGGGATAACGATCTCCTCTCATCTGGTTCCTGGCATCCTCTCGCTGACAGCCCCTGGCAGGCTGGAGGCATTGACAGGGTTGATGTTTCTCCCTGGGCAGTTTTCAGCTGTCTCCCCCGGCTCCGTGGGCGAGCACTGCTCAGCGCAGACCCCTCAGCGGACAGGCCTCAGTGGGATTTGCAGGCTGCGGGCTGCAGATAGCAATCACTGCCCTCACAGACGGAGCGGGGCTGCTGCGAGGATGCTGCTAGGCAGTGACAGTCGGATACTTTTATAGTCCCACACAAAGACCAACCCCTGCTCTAAGCTTTCAAAGGAAAGCAGCTTTTCTTCTGTCTCAGATTCATTGCCAGCTTGGTCAGAAGGATGTGCAGAGCAAAAAGGGACCTTGTAATCTTTTGATGCAGATAAACAATGTGAGGAGGGGCAGGAGGACCTTCAGCAAGGATCTCAAAACAGCACACTTGGAGCTGGGGAAAAAATCCTGCTGGGAAGAGGTCAGCCAGTTCCAGACTCCATCCATCATCCCCTGGGTGTTCACTCTCCATATTGTACCTTGGCTCTAAAGGACCCTTCAAATGGCCTGAGCCCTTCAGTTACCCACAGACAGTATCTGAAAGGCTTAAAATACATCAGCAATCACTCCACTAAAGCCTAATGGGTTTTTAACCAACAGAGTGAAATCTGTGGAACAGGCCTGATGGAGCGTCTTGTGAGGGTGTAAGAGTGGACGTGCTCAGCCTGCTCTTGACCGATTAATGCCACTCTTCCATCGAAACCTCAGCCTCCCTCCCCCATCTCTGCACCAGATTTAATCACATCTGTTTGATTTTATACCCCAGGATACAAAGGCTAAAGTGGTGGGTACAGACTGGAGCAGCCTCTCCGGCACTGCTGGTCGCACCAGCATCGCTGGCTGGTTTATAGCAACAGTGAATTCTGGAGGAGAAGCCCCCCTCTGCAAACCAGCTTGGACCTTCTGGATGTCCCAGGCTGGGCAGATGTTTCCAGCTTGGCCCAAAATGTGAGGGTAACGATGTCCCCTCCTTTCCCCACCTGAAGGCGCTCCGCTGTCCTCTGCTCTGTGCCCAAACTCCTGCTGCCTTTGATGGGGTGTAGATGAGGCATTTCTTCTGCAGGCTCTTGCATTAAAGTTCCTAGGTATCTGTAAGCACATGTGGAGGAAAGCCTTGAGCACTGCAATTCACCCAAACCGTCACGATGCCTTTTATTTTTACATTAAATGTTTTTCTTTATGAAAGGAATAAAAGAACTATAACAATCACAATGAAATAAGAAAGTGAATGCCTAGAGGTAACTACAATATAAAATCATATTCAACATATCATAATATTTTACATTTGCTCGTTGTTTTATGTGGATTAAAAGCCACTGGAGACACAATCTAACAACAGCAAGAGAAGCTGCAGAAGAGGAAGGGGAAAAGCAGTGCGAAGCCCAGGGAACCAGGACAGCAAGAAGTGATCTCTGGCTCGCAAGGGAGCCAGAATTGCATCCGATAGTGGTCACCAGGATGGGCTGGCTACCAAATTAAAGGAGAGAAAGCGGAACAAAGGGACTTGGGGAAGCAGAGCATTCTTCACCTCCTGAAAGACTTCGGACCAAGATTAAATGCCTTCCTGGAAGTTGCCTTTTAAAAACCTATGCTGGACGAGGTGCAGCAGTGGAGAGCCTGGATTGCACTAATCTCGTACAAAATGCTCAAACGTCCCGAACATCTCTGGATGCAGGAGAATTTGCAGTGAAAAATGGCATTCGCTGACTTTCATGCAGCTCCTAAGGTGTCTTCTCCCCAAAGAACTGCTAAAATACTAACTTCTGCATGGGATCTCTTTTGAGCAGCAAGGGCTTCTTGTTTCTTTTTTTTTTTCTTCTGGAAAGGAAGGGAATAGCTAAAGCAGATCTTACTCCTCAACGTCCCGAGCGGTGAGGGAGGCAGGCTGGGCGTTTGGACTGCAATGCAGGCACTTCGAGTTCAAGAAAGCGAGTCCAATTGTGGGCTGCATGCCTTCTCCTGCATAAACTCCAGCGTGACACTTCCAACCCTTCTTACAATGCTTGTCAATGTATTTCCAGGAGCTTCCAGAGAACTCTTTAAATTATCCACATGCCATTTTTCACACGCAGCATAAAGACGGTGCACTGTTTTTATTTTCTGTAGGGCAAATCAGAACAATGCTTCGTGGGTTTTGTTTGTCTGAAATGAGTCTGTGTGGCAAAAAATCTGCTGCACGGTGATACCATTGTGCAACTTCTATAGCCGGGGCTTTGGCTGTGAGAGTTTGCAAGCACAGTGCTAGCACCGATTAATCATGAGAGCCTTCTTGTGGTGCGAGCATGCACGTAAAACTGCAACACGAGCTGCAAATGGGAATGGGTGAAGTGATCTTCCAGTCCTGTCTAGAGATGTCTCAGCAGAATAAAACACTCACATCTGGACTTGTAGGATGCGGTGGCCTGTTCTTTTCCCCATCCCACAAACTCACACTTGTCAGCAAGAATGAACACACTGCCTATTTTTTCCTTTCCCCCTTTCCCTTCCTCTCCTCTCCTCTCCTCTCCTCTCCTCTCCTCTCCTCTCCTCTCCTCTCCTCTCCTCTCCTCTCCTCTCCTCTCCTCTCCTCTCCTCTCCTCTCCTCTCCTCTCCTCTCCTCTCCTCTCCTCTCCTCTCCTCTCCAGTAATTAACGTAAGACATATCCAGCTACAACATAACGCCACACTTGGCTGTGTCTTACCAATCTTTTGTCTTTCTTCTTTTGAGCTCACAGCAGTTAAGGATGAAGTGCTGCTCCTGGAGCCTTTCTATGGCACGGACTGGTTAGCAGGACGACCACAGGAGTCGTTGCCTGGGTGTAGGGACGGCACCAGAAGGAAATGAGCAGGCTCCCATCACACGTGCTGAGCTCCTGGATCCCCTGGGTGCCTTGCACCCGTGGGACAGGGCAGTGCTGCAGCATGGCCCCAGCCCCAGCTGGTGTGACTGCAGCTCTCCAGGGCAGCTTGCTAGCAGATTTAATCTCTTTCCACATTCCCTGCTCTCCATCCGAGACTCCGCAAGTCCTGAGATCCCTAAGGAAGCCAGAAAGCCCCCTCTTCCATCATCCTTGCATCACTAAATTCAGATATCTCTACCTGTTTGCTTTGTTCAGCTCCACATTATTCTACAAAATGAGACCAATATTTCACCAAGGCCTCATGCTTCTGATCAAATTACTGCAGACTTGGACCTCATTTAGCTGTTCTGTTTAATGTTTATTGCAAAGAGGCTTGGTTGCAGCGACTCTTCACTGAGGGCATATTTAGCACAGCCCTGTTTCTTTTCTGTCACAAAACTGTGAAGATAAGGTTTCATTACCTGCGTGTTCCAAATGGAATGAAACATTTACCTACAACAACCAGGAGGCTCGGAGGGAATGGCACTGACAAAAAGCAGAAATGAGCCCTGCTCAGTTTGCTGCCTCCTTTAACTCACTGGTCCCAGGCAGAAAGAAAATGATGTATTGTAGAAGAAAGGGGAGGGATATTTGGATTTGATGTCTGGCTCTATGCTCCAGACCAGTAAGAGCATTTCCATCACCATCCCTCTGTGGACATGCTGATGGAGGTCCTGTCCTCAGAGGGTTTTGGCTTCTTCTCTGCCTTGCAAACTTGCAGGAGAGGTTCGTGAAGTTATTTTAACTATGTTAATTGCTTTTTGTGCTCACCACGTTGTGAAAACAAGTGCGCTTCAGCTGCTGAGCCTCCCAGGTCATGCCCACATCTCAGAAACGCTGTGGACAGCCAGAGAACACAGCTCTTCACCCACGCTACCCTGGCATCTCCTGTCTGACTGCTGCTCCCTGACTTCCAGCTGCCCTTGTCTCCCTGCCTGGCCTGGACCTGGCTGAACCACTGCAGGGCAGTTTGGGAAAAACAACACAGCATCTCTGCGCAGGTTTGCGGCACTCAAAGTCAGAGTGATTTAGCAGAAGGACTCGGGATCCTTGTCTGGGGCAAAGCAGGGAACATCAGATTTTATCTGTGCCCCTGTCTGCCTTGTGCGTGACAGAGAACTGGCAGAGCTGCGCTTTGTGGCTATTTCTTGGTCTCCAAGGCCACAAGCATTGCTTTACCCTGAGCCTCCCCTTGTCCTCAGGTCCCTGAGGGTATCTTTTGTTAACATTTTGTACCTCATGCATCACGTAGGGGCTTGGATGTGACAGCCAAGTGCTCGTGCCACATAGCTCAAACCAAAAACCCATACAGAGCAATCCTGATTCCCGTATTTGCGTTGGGGGTCAGAAAAAAAGGCTTTTCCTGGCTTCAGTCTGCTTTTTTTTTTTCATTCAAATGAGCGCTGTGCCCACACTCTTCTCGAAGCAAATTGAACAAGACAAGATCCCCTTATTCCGGCTCCTCAGGAGCGGCCAGCCCATCACCGGCCGATCGTGCTGTGGGCCAGATTGCTGCTCTGCAAAGTCAACCCCCCCCGCCAGTGTCATGCATTTCATTCCTTTATCTTTCTAGGTGCAGCCCACATTTTACCGCCCCTCTCCTGCTCATGGGGGCTCCAAGCGGGTCAGGGATTGGCAGTCCACCGCGCGTTTTAATCAAGCAGTGATTTGGCTGCCTGCCGCTCGCGTGTCAGAGTGTGGGCACTGGCATCGGAGGAGAGCAACAAAGAGCAAATAAAGGAGATGAAATGGTATGCGGTAATTAAGCTATTCTTCATCTTCGAGATTGCTGCTGAGGACAAGATCAGTACAATGAGCCCGAGGCGCTTCTCCCTTCACTCCTCTCCGTCTCAATGCCTGTGACATGGAAGATGAATATGCAGCATTTTCTGTTTGTGCTACTAAAACCCCCATTAAATGCTAGCAGGGAGAAACGATACATAAATATGAGATACCCTTTGTGACTGAGAGAGAGAGAGAGCATCCCTCCTCTGTCCGGGGAGGGAGCTGCGTTTGGCTGGGGCAGAGGCCCGACGTGGCCTGGCGATGGGCAGAGCTCCCACGCCTGCCCAGCACCCGCCGTGCTCTGCCAAAAGACAAGGAGCCTGCAGCTGGTGTGCAGCAAACCAGTGCCCTCTGATGCACACCTTCCCCACTTGCCTCACTGCAAAAGGCTCCCCAGGAAGGAACAAGATCATCTGGGACGTCGCGGCAGCCCAGGCGGGACAGGCACAGAGAACGTGTCCTCCTGTGGCCACCGAGGAGGTCCTGCCCTTGAGGCAGTACCGTCACAGCACCGCTCCAGTGCCAGAATTTGGGGAAAAGAGAAAAAAAAACAAACCAACAAAAAACCCCCACGACCAGCCCCCTGTGGTTTCTCAGTGCTTTGAAGTGGGTCCAGGACGAGCGGCTCTCACCTAGAGAACACGAGACAGCTCCTCTTGCAGGGTCAGCCAGCGGTGGGATGCAACCTCACCCAACATCGCTGCTCCTCAGCCACTTTCTTTGCAGATACAGTCTTGGCTGTCCCCCCCGCCTTGCCCCCACTCCTCCTCACAATCCCATGGAGACCCACCTGCGTTTTGCAGCTGGCAGGAGCTCATCTCCAGCCCTGGCACCGGGGTTGACTATCTCCAGCCCCGCACCTTGCAGGCAGCGCCGGTTGCCAGCAGCCGCTCGTTTCCATCCGCAGCAATCTTGGCAATATCTAAATAAAGAGAGCTGCCGTGAGAGCTCCCGAGGAAGCCATCGGTGAGCAGATAAGCAGGGACTGTGCTGTTGATGTGTAATGCCGGGTTTCAAGCAATGAGGGGAGATGAGGATCATTGTGTTATCTGCTGTTATCTAATTCAAGGAAATAACCGTGTGCATGGCACATATTATCAAACGCACAGAGCTCCTCCAAAATGATATTAAGCCAGGAACTTCACAGTTCCAGCTGCCACTTCATATTTAATTCACGTCCCCACCCCCACACGCTCCTGGATTGCTGAAATCTTGGAGCAGTGGGAGCAGTGGGTGGCCGGGCTGCCACATGTGCTCCATAAAGCCGGGTGAGGGACAGGGTGGGATGAGAGCCTCTGGTTCTGCGGCACTGTGCTTTTTTCTGTTTAAGCAATAAGCAATGTTATTTTAACACTATTATTTTATTTTATTTTTTTTTTTAACTCTGTCCATAGAGAGGGGAGGGAGGCCAGGCACAGCTGTATGATGCAGGTTTTGGAATACACTGGTGCAACTGGTCTTGTGCTGGGGATTGGCATGGAGCGGGTGCTCTGCACCACACAGATACAGTCCCTGCTCTGGCACGTTTATCATATCAATAAACAGGGAAGAAAAATGGGCCCTGGGAGCAGACACCAAATGGGTTGCTCATTGTGGGGCAGCAGGTGGGTGACAGCGGAGGGGGAAACCCAGGCGCACTGGCTTACAGCATCCGGTAGCGGTGCGCCACGATCTCGCCTTCCTGTTTGATGCACAGCCGCCGCTGATTTTAATCTCCCACTTGTGATCCAGAAGGGAAGGATTTTTTAATGGCAGGGGAATGGATGTGGTGTTTAAGCATCCTCTCCAGTGACTTTTCAGCCTGATATGGCCAAGATTTAGCACTGCAGCCAGGTCATCTCTGTGGGAACTGATAAAAATGCCTGCACAGCAGTTTCTCACCAGAAAAAAAATGATTAAATTTTAAATGGGGGAGATGTTTATGTTCATTGTTACCAGAAACTGAAGCCTTAGTCTTGGAAGCTGCTATTTAACTAGAGATGTAAATTTAAGGTTTATATCTGGCATGCTGGGGAAAAGATACCTCCCTATGGGAACTGACTGCTAAAGGCATGGCATAGCACCGCTGAACAGCAGAGCTTACTGTTATGTTTATTCAAGGCTCATTTTGTTTAGATCAAGGTGCTGGAGTAGTATTACCTTGAAATCACCAATAACAGAGCTGATGTGGGGGGAGGAAAGCAGTTTCCAGTACAGGGCTCGGGCACATCGTCTCGCCAGCCTCTGCCTGTTCTTTACAACAGTCCAGTCCCGAGGGGTCAGGCAGGAAGAGGGTGCACTTGGGCCTGATGCTGATGAAGCACAGTGGTAGACAGTCCCCATCCCACAGCACTTACACCCTGCATGATACAACCTGTCTGCTTCCCCAGACACGGGCAAAGCAATGCCTGTGGTTTCTTGGTGGATCCAGGCTGAATGGGTGCAGTGGTGGGACCCGGCTCTGCCCACAAAAATGGGACAGCCAGCTGGAAACTGGAGCCTTGTGAAACCATCCTGGGGTCTTTGCCCAGTTGTCACCCACCCAATACCAAAGAGCAAACAATTCCTTTCCAGATCCGTTTGCTCTGAGTGTACGTGGTGAAGTAGCTGGGAGCGGGGCTGGAGCTGGGGTTTCCCACCTCTTTTTGGATTAAGTGCCTCACAGAGCTTTTGGTGCTTTACTTGCTACGCACCGAGATTTTCCTGTCGCACGCAATATATGCCTATGAGTCTTTATGTGCAGAAGAAGAAACAACCTGGCAGACATGGACAAAGCCCGAGAATGGGCGTCCATGCCAGGTACCCCTCTGGTAACCCTTCTCCATCGTGAGCACGAGGGGAAGCACAAACCTCTGCCCAAGACTGGCAGGCATGGCCAAGGGTGCTCATGAGACAGCCACCTCAGCCAAACCACCCCTCTGAGCCTTACAGCCATGATGTGCCACCTCGTGAGAACCCCGCTGTGCACAGAGGCAGGAAAAGGACCCTGTGAGAAACAGCACCAGGGTCCTCCTCTCATCGCTTGACTCCGTCAACATGGGACAGCCAGATCTGCTGCTCAGGCTTCATGTCTGAGCCATAGGAGTGACGCTCAGACAGCATTTTCAGGGTCTCTTTTGTGATCTTTCTCCAGATATGACCTATATGGAAATTTCCAATTATTCAGCTGATGCACAAACTACCGCTGCTACGGCAGCTGCATGCTTGTCCTCGGTTTCGGCTGCTGCAAGGACATCAGATTTGGGCTCAGATTCCCCCACTGAGTCCTAGGCAGTTGCTTGTGCCAGTTTAAGATCACAGTCCTCATTTTCAATGCAGTTCATGGCTCAAACTCCAGCTTACATCAAAGAGTGGATTTTGATCTGCGAACAACCATGACAGCCATGCTCCTTCGTGACAAGGCAGCTTGCAAAGCCAAGAAGGGAAGGTGACACAGCTGGGGACAGAGAGCTCTGTGTTGAGGGGACCTGGAAATCTTTCCAAAGCAGCAAGGTGATCTAAATGGCTAACTGCAAGTAGGAAAACTGCAAAGGCTGTCTCTTGGAAAATGTGGGAGTGATGCCCAGGTTCAGCATCCCTCACTTCAGCTGAAACATGCAAAGTATTAAAAATCTCCCCAAATATTCACAAATGTGGACCTGGAAGAGGGAAAAATCACCAATCGCTCCAGGGAGTCCCCGGGGGACACAGGGTGCTGGCATCATTGCTGGTCAGACAGAGAGCTTTGCCAGCTGGATTAGCTCTCCTGGATCTGCAAAGATCCTTGCTGCAGAGAGAGGCACCCTCGACAGAGAAATGGGAAAGTTAAACAACTAACACCCCTCCCTCCCTCCCAGCTGGGTCAGCATCACTGCCCTGGAGGTGGCTCTTTTGATGTCAGTCCTCCTGTTTTCTTTCTCTTTTCTAGCTAAACATCTAAATGGAAATTAACATTGACCCTCAGAGAGAATATTTTCACTTCAAAAAGGTCCAAAAGGGTTATTTCAAACATTTCGATGTTTCCCTGGTCTTGAAGGGGGAGACGCGCAGAGACCAACTCTTTGCTGTGAACGGTTCTGATGCTGAAAAGCTGTCAGCTTCTGCAGGGAGGGGGGGGAAGGAGGGAGACCCCCTCTGCAGCACTGCACCCAGCTCTGGAGCCCCCAGCATAAGAAGGACATGGACCTGTTGGAGAGGGTCCAGAGGAGGCCACGCAGATGAGAGGGCTGGAGCAGCTCTGCTGTGAGGCCAGGCTGAGAGAGCTGGGGCTGTTCAGCCTGGAGAAGAGGAGGCTCTGGGGAGACCCGAGAGCGGCCTCCCAGTGCCTAAAGGGGGCTGCAGGAAAGATGGGGAGAGACTGTTCAGCAGGGCCTGCTGGGACAGGATGAGGGGCAATGGTTTTAAAATAGAGGGAGGGAGATTCTGACTGGACATCAGGAAAAAAATTTCTACCATAAGGTGGTGGCACACTGTCCCAGGCTGCCCAGAGAGGCGGTGGATGCCCCATCCCTGGAAACATTCCAGGCCAGGTTGGACGGGGCTCTGATCTGGTTGGAGGTGTCCCTGCTCCTTGCAAGGGGGTTGGACTGGATGGGCTTTAAAGGTCCCTTTCAACCCAAACCATTCTGTGACTCTATGAGGGGAAAGGTCAATGACAAACTCCCTGAGCATCTCTGCCTGATTTCTCCCAGAGCCTGCTTGGTCCTCCCTGCAGCTTCTTCAGCCCAGGTTAAGGCGTACCGCAGCCAGGCAGAGCCAAAGTCCGGCGGTGAGATGAGAGGAGGGCTGTTGGACCTCACCAAAGCACAAAGGGTGAATAACCAGATGCCCATTTCTGTGGAAATGATGGAGTGGCTGAAGAGGGGGACGGACCTGGCACACCTGGAACATGGCAAAGCAATGAAACCAGGGAGCATAATTAAAGCTAAATTACCTAAGGTTTTATTTATTATTTGCGGACTGTGACAGACACAAAGAATAAAAAATGCAACCTTTCAGCCAAAGTTCTTTTTGATGAGAATAATGGCTTTTTTTTTTTTCTTGGACTATTTACAAGTGACAAATAAAATCCAGGAAGCCCAGCTTGCAGCGTGACACGGAGCGGCGCAGGGGGAAAAGCAGCACTCCGAGGGCCACGGCAATATCTTGCAGCACTGAATTTCACAGATCTGGCAAAAAATCCATCTTGTTTCCTCACTTTTCTTCTCTCTCACTCTCACCAAACACAACCGAGTTACATGCATGTATTTTGGGTCAGCTGGTGTTTTTTCCACATACTTAATCACCCAGCAGCACTCTAAACTTTCAGTTTGCATCTCACCCATGGGTCGGGGGTGTTCAAATTTGCTACCAACTATCTACTTTGCTTTCCAAACATGGACCCAGCAAGTGATGTGAAAACAACCACTAATGTCTAATATCTACTGGGAGGTGTAATAAAAAAAAGCTCTTATTTTCTTTGTTAAGAAAAAAAAGGAAGAATAAAAAGGAAATCAGAGCTATTGAAAACTAGGCTTTACCTATTAACTCTTGAAAATTGTCCAACCCATGACAAAAAGAAGATAGAACAGAGTGGGTGTTTGTTCTTGCTAAGTAATCATTGCTACATTATGCTAGGTTTATGATTAATTGCAATATGATGATTCTGTATATGAATTTTTCCCTGTCTTTGTTCAAATATAGATTTTTGGATGTGGGGAGAAGAAATCAACCTTCCTTCTCTGCCTTGAAGAAGCCACAATTATAAGTTTTTTTTTTTCTGCCTGGAAGAAACATAAAATGATGCTGGGTGAGGAGAGGTTTGCGCTGGTTGTGGCAGGCTCCTGAGTGCTGGATTAACGCATAATCACTTTGGCCATTTTGTTCTGTGATGCTGTTCTGGGACATATTCCCTTGCCATCCTATCACCCCATCTGGGGTGAGCTTGGAAATAACCCTGGAACTGGAAAGCATATCTCCGTCCTCTCCCTCACCTAGGTCTCCAGGACACCAGCAAGCTCAGTTTCAATCCATGCCCTGGGTACAACTTTGTCACGGTCCTTTGAAGTCTGCCGCACAGGAATAATTGGTTTGCTCCTGCTGAAGCACGTCAAGGGAGGGAGAGAGGAAATACTTGCCAGAAGTCGCCATTTAGTTGTCATCTCGCCCTTCCCTGATCCTTATATTGATAGATGAGAAACCAGAGGATGGACCAAGAATGAAAACAGCAGGCTTAATGCCGCAAAATTAAACACCTAGCAGCGTTGTTATGTACTCAGTGTGGCTGGAGAGTGGCTCAAAGGTGACTGCAGAAGACTTCATCCTATGGGACATTTGCAGGGAATTCTATAAACCCAGGGCGAGGGTCCTCCAGTGGTGCTTCCTATTTAGTGGTTTCCAAAGCCCGGTGACTGAGAAGATCCTTCGGGATTTGATCTCAAAGTGATAATTCCTATTTTTGCTGAAAAAAAAAAAAACAACAACCAAGCTGCAATTTTTCCATGAGGGTTTTTAAAATTTAGGTCTGAGTCTGCAATTTTGACTCACCACTCCTTTTTCTTTTCCTGCTGGTTTCTAGCTTTCTTGGTTGGAGACAAAAGATTAAAAAAGCAATCTATTCGCCTTATGTTTCTAAGGTGTATATACCTCCACCTCAATGAATAATCTGAAATGCAGTCTCCAGAATTTGTCTGAAACACATCAGACTGCTGGATTTGTTATATTTTGGGTTGTTAACATGTTGGTTTGCACTCTGACACCTTGAATGGTGCCTTTTCTCGGAGGAGAACAACCAGTCATTCCCAGGGCAAAGCTGTCAGCAGGAAAGGCATGGCTGGGGGTGGGGGTTAAAAGGTGAAAAAGGGAATGAAGGAAACTGAAAACTAGATGTATGAGGAGAAGCAGCAACACGGCACGTCATCCTGAACGGATATGGCCTTGTTAACCCTTATCAATAATTTATGTCTGTGAACATGGATTTTCTATTATTCTGATGAGACCAGCTCTATTGCTTATATGTTGTTTGGCACCTAAAATTAATCAAGCATTAAACATTTACTAACACATTTCCTCCCTGGCTCTTCCTTTTAGAGACCATCTCTGTGTTTTTCCCTCCCTGCAAGCTATGGAAGCATCTCAGAGTGGGCTTAACTTTGAGGTAATTGAGCATAAAAGAAAACGTGGAGAAAGCCATGAGAGCTCCTGGCATGGCGAGGGCTCCTCTCCAGTCTGCTCTAGGACTGTCCCCCTCAGCTCTTCCTCTTCCTAATGCACACAGACATTTAAAAAGTAAATTTTCCATTTCTCCATTTCCTTCCGTGGGAACACAGTTGAGGTGCCCAGTGCAAAGAGGCAGCAAAGCTCTCGCCTGCAGGTTCCCGCAGCACCTGGAGATCCTCAGCAGCTGCAATGGGGACATTGTTTCCCAAGCTCTGTCCCAACCTGCCCAACCATTCGCCTGTAGAGAGCATTTTATCTTACATACAGGAGCAGCACAGTTTACGGCTGTCGCTGCCCTGGATGTGCTCTGAATGTGCAACGAGCTGCCAGCACAGGGCATCCACCCCAGACGCTTCTCCTCCGGCAGCTCACAAGGCTTACCTCATCTCGCCTTGCAGATCAATCTTTTTTCTGCTCCTGCCACCTCCCACAGATTGTACACCTTTCGCCATCTCTCCTACGCCTTTTTCCTCCTCCTCCAGCTGAAACAGTAAGGGAAATTTTGTAAACTGAAGAGAGCCAGCCTGCCCGCGGTGAGGGCTGATGCGGTCCTCAGCATGTTCTCCAGCATGGCACTGATGTAGGAAGATGCTAAATATTGCTCAGTTTAGAGAATAGGATGTGGTGAGATGGTCTGAGTTAGCTCCTAACCCACAACACCCCACCTCCTAGGCGAAAGCCTAAACATTGGCAGATGTGCTAGGTTATGTCAAGAGGTTGGTTGATGCCAATTTGCATAAATAGTTTGGCAAATAATTTTCCCTGGGAAACCAGAGAGTTCTTGTGCCAGAGGGTGAATGAAATATAGAAACCTTCTGTCAGGGCTACAATGCAGGGGAGAGTGGAGAAAATGTCATGTACCCTGTCCCTCCTGTGTTGGTCCCACTGTGACCCTTGCCTGGCATGGCCAGCCGGCCACAGCAAGCTACGGCTTGCAAACCAACACAGCACGCAGGTGTGCTCGCTTGATCGCTGTGGCACGGGATGCCGACAGAGAAATGGCACAAGTTAGGGATGATCATCCCCAAAAGACCCAAGGAAGGAGAACACCAAGGCTCCTCTAAGCAAAAACCGCATTGTGACCCATAAGCAGGGCCCAAACCAATAAACTTGACCTACAGCGTGAAGTGGCACAACCTCTCCATCGCAGGGGTGCACACCACACGGCTGTGACCAACAAGCACCAACCCTCCCACCTTGCGGACCCCCGACCTGGACCCCCTATGACGTGACCTGGCTACTCAGCCCTGGTAGCCACAATCCGTGGTGGCAGGACCGGCCCCGTTTGCACCCAGAAAAGCTGGGGGAGATGCACCAGCTACCTCCTCTATCCAGAGGGAACAGAGCACCAGGATCTGCAAGGCTACTCTTTAAAATCCCAGCCATGCACTTCCTGCGTGAAAATAAATCATCGCTGAGGTCCCACTGCCAGCTTCGAAAGTCTCATTTTGGTTTGGTTTTCTGACAAAATTGTAACCACTTGAATTTATGCAGATTATGCACTCCTGCCAGGTGTTTATTTTATATGCTTTTCTTCCCCCCTGCTACACGGTGAAAGAAAAATTGGATAATATTTGCTAATGAGGCAAGTGGGATATTTCTGGGCCACTTTAACTTACTAGGAATAAAATGTATTTTTTAAAAATTGCTGACCCTTTAAACCTCAACAGTTAGTTTATCTCAGGGACATGTTTCTTAGTCAGTAAAGGGTCTTTCCTGAAGGAGTTATTTGTAATTCATTAGTACTGGGGTAATAGTCACACTCCTAAATAATTCCTGTGCTTATAAAACGCCATCTGGTCTCACGCGCTAAGGGCCGGATGCTCTGTCGGTGTAAATCACTAGAGCTCCATTGCCTTGACTGAGTTCTGGTGGCTTTAAATCCACCCGCCCAGCTGGCCCACGAGCTCCTCTCAAAGGTCTCATGTTCCCTGGTTTACGGGTGCTCTCGCGTTGCCTCCTCGAATGCACTGCTGTCGCCTGCGCTGCCCGGGAAAAATTGCTGCTGCGTGCAAAAGCACAAAGCTGGGTCCCGGATAGGCGGGGGCAAGCCAGGCCCAGGGCACGCAGAGCTCTGCCAAGCTGTGTTTATGGGTATTTGTACTACAGCAAGTGGTACGTCCTGTGCGCTGGTTAATAAAACCTGTCAGGAAATTCTGAATGTAAGAGAGGGTAAGAAAAAGGTGTGATGTTGAAGCCATACTAACTTGAGCTTAAGCTTTTTGCTGAATTAGACACCAGAGATGGATTTACATATGTTAAAGTACATATTGTTATTGCTGGGGTTATATTCCTTTGTATTTTTTCTTTTTTTTTAAAAAAAAAAAAGGCAAAGAGATTTACAGGACATAGCCAATGAGAAGGCTCACAGTTCATGATAATCAATCCAAATTAAAAGCATTTCCCACTCAAATCCTGCCTACAAAATTTGAAAACTGCTTGAGAACCTCTTGGGTTTTATGAAGGACGGATCCAGGCAGAAGGACCCGCATCAGCCACCAACAAATCTGGATCTGGGACCAGCTCCTTCCATCCCCCTGGGCAATGCCAAACCACCCCCATAAGGCTTCATGGGAATCCAATGCCTCACACCTCCTTACAGGTCCAGTCTCAGGCTTATTGCTCAGGATGGTTAAACCAGTCCTTATGTTTCTGGGTTTCCTCCATTTCCACCAGAGACTTTGTGGAGCTGGGCTCGGTGAAGAGAGATCACCTCTCCTTTTAGATAGGGATAGCATTTCAACAAACTGCTGTGAGATCTCGTTAGGGCTTTTGTCCATTACACAAATCCCAACGACGATAAGAGGCTGGTGCCCTGGAAACTTAACAAAGATGACAGAGAAGGGACCTAGCATGTTGCAGAACTGGATCCTTTTCACTTTCCTGGTGGATTTCCCCGCGCCCCCTCCCCCCCCCCCGCCCCTCAGGTATCTGATATCCCAAACCCTCATCTGTTCAATCTGCCTCCAGTCCTCCGGTAACAAAGCCACATGAAATCTTTTGGCAATTCTCATGCTGCAGAACAGAAGCCGCCAAGCCCCTGTGACCCTCCCCAAAACACAGCACCGCACACAGACACATCTCCCCAAGCAAAACAAAGGCTTCAAAATAACAGATTTCATTCAGGATTTCTAGTCTGGATCCAGCCCTGGAAAATATAAATCCACCTCAGTTGTGTAGCTCAGCTGAGTCCTGCAAAGGCAGTTTTGCAGCAGCAGCTTTAGAGGGTTTTGTAGCTGTGAATTTTGCTTCCTCTTCCCTCCCCACGGTGCAGAGATGGCAGATCTCAGGGTTTTAGTTCCCGCTGGGGCTCTGCAAAACAGCGTGGGTGCAAAGCTCCTGTCCTGGTCAGTCCCTCGAGGGACAGCCTGCTTCGTCCAGGAGTGTTCGTCATTGCTCCCGGTATCGCTGCCCCAGTTCACAGCAGTGCTGAAAGGCTCCCCAAATCACAGCTTTTAGACCTATTTTGTTAAAGCTTTTTCTCCTTCAGTCCTGTGACTATCTGAACATTTTAAGACTCAAAACACCAGATAGGATGAATGTAAGCCGGTGTAGACTGTTCTCTAACACCAAGTGCCGAGCTGGTCTGATTCGTGACTTGTGAAACTCTCGGCTGTCTTCTGTGGCCCAGATCCAGTCCTGTTCCCAATGCATGCCTGCGCTGTGACCCCGGGCGAGGGCATCTCCCACGGCTGGGCAGAGCCCGGCAGCTCCTGGCTTCGGGAGAAGGCACCTCGAGGTGGGGCAGGGCCCCGGAGATGCTCTGGGGAAGGGAGAGGAGGGAAGGAGGAAACACACAGAAGAAATACTCTGAATTTCTGCAGCATCAAGCTCAAACGAATTCTGACCCATAACAAGTCTCCTAATTAATAGTTGTTAATGATAATAATGGACAACTAAGAGTGGGAACAGGACAGATGGAAGGCAAGGAGAAAGCATAACAGAGTCAAGCAGGAGGAGAAAAATAAAAACCCTTTCAGGTGCTGCTGTCATTTGCGATAAAGCCTTGCAAACCCTGGCGATTTATCTGGGGCTCGCTCTTTCTCCTCTGTCTTTCTCCGTGGTGTTTCAAGATGCTGATATTTGCAGAAGGTGCAGTGTAGCCACTGGAGAAGGGAGAAGAATGAATCCATCACAGCTTTCCCCCTTTCCCGCCTTGGTGCCTGACAGCTTCAAGTCATAAAACTCGGGGAATGCAGAGCTTCCCCTTTGAGACTGGCAGCCTGGAGACGCAGTCAATATACCTCTGTATCCCACTGCTATTAAGACAAGCTTATCAGCAGGGCACCAGGAGTGCAGAGCACACCGGCTGACAGAAAAATCAAAGTTTAATTCCCTTTGCAATTCACATCTGGGCTACTCTTGCCTCCTGGCTGGACCGGGCTCCCATCCTGACTTCTACACAATATTGTGCGTGCTCAGCCTGGCCAGCCATCTCCAATTTTTGTGAGGGTGTCTTCTCTTAGACTCAGCCCCGTCCCACACAAACCCCATCCCTCCACACTTCCATGCAAGATCTGCTTGCACAGAGGTAAAAAGATCAGTTTGCCACCGAGACTGCAAAGCTGAAGGAGCAGAAGAGGCTCTCCGAAAGTGGCAGGGAAGGACTCCAGAGGGCCATTCTGTCTTTGTCATCCAAGGTGATAAAAGTCTGACCGAAGTCTCAGCAGCTGCAAAGCCGAGTGACACAAAATGGCTCTGTTCTTGTGCAGACCCACAGGACCGCTTGGGCTACAGGCTGGTGGGAAGACCTCCTGGGAGAGAGGAAGGGATAGGATCTGGGCTCTGTACACCAGTTGAGAGCTCCTGGAGGGGCTGTGGGAGGGTATTTCTCACCTTTCTGATCTGCTCCACACTCAGGTAGCTCATGAGTTGGCAGTGACAAAACCTCTGGGAAGAGCAGAATTGCTTCACTTTGCCTCTACCCCACAAGCTGCGGTTGGAGGGTACCAAATTATAAGCAGCACATGAAAAGCTTAGGGTTGGCAGTTACAAGACAACTTTTCTGGGAGAGAAACTTCTTCCCAAGTCCTTGTCTGACTCCCTAGTCCTCGGGGAGGAACATGCCCTGACCACGCAGCTTCCCAGAGAACCACAGAATCATTGGAGTTGGAAGGGACTGTTCAAGGCCATCCAGTCCAACCCCCCTGCAAGGAGCAGGGATGTCTCCAACCAGATCAGGTTGCTCAGAGCCCCGGCCAACGTGGCCTGGAATGTTTCCAGGGATGGGGCATCCACCACCTCTCTGGGCAACCTGGGACAGTGTCACACCACCCTCAGCGTAAAAAGTTTCTTCCTTATATCCAGTCTGAATCTCCCTCCCTCTGTCTTGAAACCATCACCCCTTGTCCTGTCACACCAGGCCCTGCTGAACAGCCTCTCCCCACCTTTCCTGCAGCCCCCTTTAGGCACTGGGAGGCCGCTCTCAGGTCTCCCCGGAGCCTCCTCTTCTCCAGGCTGAACAGCCCCAGCTCTCTCAGCCTGGCCTCACAGGAGAGGTGCTCCAGCCCTCTGATCATCTGTGTGGCCTCCTCTAGACTCTCTCCAACATGTCCACATCCTTCTGATGTTGGGAGCTCCAGAGCTGGGTGCAGTGCTGCAGGTGGGGTCTCACCAGAGTGGAGTAGAGGGGAAGAATCACCTCCCTTGACCCATTGGCCATGCTCCTCTCAAGAAGCACAGGGCCAGGCAAATTCAGAGCAAAGGGCACCATGAAGTTCAGCGGAACCAACAGAAGAGCAAGCCTGAAGGGAGAACACCGGCAGGATCAAATGACCCATCAAAATTTAGACTGTGAAGCAAACACAAAAATCCCATGCTACTGCTTCCTGAGCAATAGCACCAAAGCCTCTGAGGGCACTAGACCATCAAATAGCAGAAAGAGGACTGTCGCACAAAGCTCTGGTGTCCCTACCTCCATCTCTCTCTATTTCCAAGAAGAACTTTCCTATAATATATTTCAGATGGCTCATAATGCAAATCTCTGTGTACAAACACAGCTAGCAATGCAGGATTCCACCAAAAGGCCTATTACACGTTTCCTTTCAGCAATTAAGAGGCTTCTACGGTAATAATGTAAATAGAAATAGGTGTGAGCAAAAGATATTCTGGTTTTATGTCCTGCTTGGCTTCATTTTTGGCCTTACATAAGCTTGTTCAAGCATTTTCTTTGTTATCCTACAAAACCCCGTGCTGGGCTGTAAGGACTGGGGCCCCTTGCTCTCACCCAGAGCTGTACAATTCAGATGTGGCTTCAGTGAAGTTGGGGGGAGTTGCAAAGGAATATAAGAAGCCTAAGCAAGAGCTGTGTATGTTCACAAGGTTTATTTCTCTAGCTCTCCTGTTTCTTGCTTTTTCCCATTTCATACAAATATTTTGGAATGACAGACGGTTAAAAATGGAAACTGCAAATGGGAGTGTGAAGTTTTGCGCACATTTGGGCCATAACGAAACTCACTTGGCTTCCTACTCTCTGCAATAGCATTGCTGGAAACTGCAAAGACTTTAATTTTCCCTGCACGCGGCTTAAAATGTCTCAGCTCTTGGTTGAAACGTCAAGGCTTCGTTACGTCCATAACACAACATAAATCCTGAGGGCAACGACATGCATCTCCTTGCTGTGTTGCAGAGGGGTGGGCTGCAAAGGCCGTATCCACCTTGGGAGCTGCAGCTCTGCCCTGCCTGAGAGGGAGCAGACCTGCTACATCATCGAGAGACGGACCTCACAGCAACCTGTCCTCGCAGCGTTTCACAGAGCTTGCTTGCCAGAACAAGTGAACACAAGCTCTGCGCATCTGCTTTTGGAGGAACACCACACATGGTGCTTGGAAGAGAGAAAAAAAACATAATGCAGCATTTTTATAAATGAGATTTCCACAAAGATGTATTATTCATTATGCAATAATCAGCCACATTTATGGACACTGAGCACGCCGAGTCGCAGCTGCTCAGCCTGGCCAAGACACAGAGCCAGGGTCAGGGCTGCGCAGATTGGACCCAGAGGTCGGGTCCTTCACTTCCCTATGCCATCGCCATTGATTTTTTTTTTTTTTTTTAGTAAGCTCTTCTTTGTGGGGCTGGAAACACCACAGTCACTAGCACTGTAGCACTGGTCCCCCCAAGCTTTCATAGTCTAAATGAGCGGCCAGGGTCTGACCCTGCGCTGTCCACCACACCTCGGCAGTCAAGAGCTGGTGTTTGCCAACGGACGTGTTCCCCTTCTCAGCTCTTAGAGTGCCTGTTGCTGTAGATAGACACAGTTTTCTCCCTCCAGGCTCTGCAGTCTTAAGTGCTTCATTAGCGAAGGCATTTTACACTCCTGAACCATGCCTAGCAGCCCCCCAGACCCTTGAGCCCAGGGCACAGCCCCGTCCCCTCCCTGGGTTGCTGACCGGCAGGGATCTCCAGGGATGTGGTGAGAGCAACTGAGGTCCCATCACCCCATTGCACCCCACACCCGGGGGTCCTGTCCCCCTGTCTGACACGGTCCCACAGGAAGGAGCAGCTCACAGCATCTCGTCCAGCCGCAGCCTGGATACAGGCTCTGCTCAGGGGCTGGGGCTGAAGGACTGGCTCCACGCTGGTGCGGCACTGGTTTACGTCAGGGCCTGGCCAGTTGATTCTGGCCGGGGCAGGGCAAGCGGGCAGCATGTCTGCTGGAGAGAGCCCTGCACTCACCCCAGCATGGGAACACATTCAAGCAGAGGCAGAGTGATTGGAGGTCACGGTGGCTTCAACAAGAGGTAGGAAGGAAAGAAAAAAAAAAAAAAAACACTCCCAAAACCACACAGCAAACAAAACCGCCAAACCTGAACAGCAGCACAGAACCTGAAACAAACATTGATCAAGGTGTCCAGAGGGCCCGAGAAGTCTAAGATCATGGCCCACACCCCCAGCAGTCAAAGGCTCTGCTCTGCACGAGGAGGTTGGACAGCCCTTAGGACAGGCCTAGGTGAAGCTGACTGGAAACTGGAGTGTTGGCACTCAGACTAGTTTTGCTCTTTAAGAGTAAGAAGCTGAGAGACGTGATCTTCATTAAGAAGGAAAAAAAATACCAAGGCAGAAAGAAGATCTTTGTTTCCTAAACTTTGCATTGCACACATACATTTATTTTATACGCACATGGCTCTGCACATCAGAGTATTGCCCCCAGTCTTTTATGAAATTGCCTTTCTGTTTGGCAACGTGTGGAATCAATGGGGCCACTTCCCTTTCATATTTCTGTAATTAGCCTGTTCCAAATCCTTCAGCAGCGCCTTGGAAAGATGTTGATTATTTACAGTACGTGCAATTCAGATGTCACTGGATTATTAACCTTGGTTATGCAGTCTTAAATGTCTGGATTAGTGGATATGAGTTTGTTTCCTCTGCTTCAGGCTAGGAAAAAAATCAGAAAGAAAATAGCAACATAAACAAGTTAGAAAAGCCAGTGCTCTGCTACCACCTTGCACCCAGAAAGTGTAAAGAGAGCGGTTAGCAGCAGCTGTGGAATGCCAAGAGGATGGAAATCAGGAGCTCCAGCCCCAGAACCACCCTGGTGAGAGCTGCCCTGGAAGATCCACGCAGAACAGCGCTAAACGAAGACTCTGCTTTCAACAGGGAAAACAGAGACCAAAGCTGAGGGCAAAACCCTACAGCAGCTTCAGAAGAGCCCAGGCACCACCACATCTTGCTATTTCTCATGCACCTATAGCACCAGGAGCCCATTTCCAGTCCTGCCTCTGCCTTACTATGTGATTTTTGGGAAAATATCCTCAGCTCTCCTGTTCTCCATCTCTTTGCAAACAGAAGATGGGAATGTGCTCAGATGTAACACTGAACGGCAACAGAAATATCCATGGCTCCGGAGGCAGCTCACTTCCGAAACGCAGCTGCTAAAATGGCGGTCAGCCATGAGATGCAAAACGGATCTCCCCCCAGCCGTTTTCTTCTACGCCAAGGACTGAGGCGTGTCTCTCCATGCTCCAAACAGCATTAGAGTGGCCAAATACTGTCCCTTTCACCAGACCTGCATGGAGCTGGCTGGACTTCCTTTAGGACAGAGGGGTTTCCTATCTTTTTGCAGTTATCTGATCCGTTGACTCTTATTGAAGAGATGCAAGAGCAGGCACCAAGAGGTGCCCTAAGCCTTTGGAAGAGAGGAGTTAAGGGAGCACTAACTATTTCCATTATCTTTGAGGACGGTTATGGAAGGATTTCCATCGACCATGACGGCAGCCAACTGCCGGGTCTTCCTCTAACATGGTACTGGGAAAGGTCCCGAGGACCACAGACCTATAGATGTGGTGTATACAGAAGCAAACAGAGGGACATTAGCAAGTGCATATTTGCAAGTGTTAATATAAATAAAAATATTAGATTGATTTGAAAGCATGCCATTCTCAATGCACTAGAAATGTCAAGAACCACTCAGTGCTGTCTCAGAAATATTTCACTTTGATTCTGATCCTTTTTAGACAGCTGCTCTTACAATAAAATTGAAGGAAAAGTTGAAGTGGAAAGCTGTTCTGCATGAAGCCTCCCCAAGGTTTTCAATTCTACATGGGCTTTTCTGTTTATTTTTGGGTTATTTTATAGAAATAATTTTGCAGAACTAACCCAAATACACAAGCATGTTCTGTTATTGGTACTCCATGGTTTTCACTGACAGTAATCGATCTTATTCCAGTCAGCAGCAGCAGGAAGAACTCCTGTCAGCACCAAGAAAAAAAAAGAAAAGAAAAAAAAGCCCTCAGTTGAAAATTTCTGTGAGCCGCAGGAAACTCCCTTCAGTTCCAAACAAGGGAGAAAAAAAATGCCATCAGTGATTTTCCCCTTGTAATTAGGTTTGCAAAGGTTGACTTGCAAGGAATTAAAACATGGAAACATTTAAAATATCAGTGAGTTCTAGCATCCTAAGTAATGTGACATTTATGTGATAATTTGGCAAGTAAATATGCAAGCAAGGATGCTTTTTCTTTTCAAACATGAAGGTACGGTACTTTCACAGAACAGCTTCCAGCATTTTACAGGTTCACCTTCTGACTTGAGTGGAAAAATATTACATGTGATGTGCGGGTGGGGGACACTTATACCCGCACAGATTTCCATCGATTTAGCAGCATCTCCCAGCACACCGCTGCTCTGCCATAAAAATCCCATTTAAGCGAGCTCCAGGTGGAAACCCCGTACCTCACTGCCTAAATATTGGGATGCTTGCAGAAATAAAAATCTTTCTCCAAGTTGCACAACTGGAGGAGGCCCGAGAAAGAGGAGGTTGTGCCTGTGCTGGGAAGGAGCATTTGGTGGAGCAGACGAAGGTCTCCCTTCAGCCAGACTCTGACGTCATCACCCCCCGACACCAATCACATTCTTTCTGTGCACCTCAGCAACTCACTTCCTGTGCTGATGAATAATTTGGAGTGCCTCAGCCATTATTAAATAATAAAGATTCTTTTCCTTGTAGAAATAATTGAATACCAGAGCTGAGAAATTGAGGTCACCCTGAGCTCTGCCCCCTCTGACAACGCCGCTCCACCAAGACGTCAATTCTGCACGGCGCCAGCAGAATGGGCGGTTATTCGAGCCACACGACTTGGCAGGGCTGGGCTCATCGATGCCTGTCCTCTCACCTTGGGGCTGCTGAGAGGGAGCAGGGAAATTTCAAAGCTGGCATTAATGCTGTGGAGACCCAAGACTCTCTCAAGAGATGATGAGTGTAACTGGAGTTTATGATGGTCTTGGCTGCATCATCCAACTGGGACTCTGTTGCTGCATGCAGCCAGCTCTGCAGATCCATAATTTCTTCCTTAACAGAAGGGAAATACCAATCCTTTTGGATACGGAGGTATACAAGCTCTGCTATCAGGGAAAGAATCATCAAAATCATTGAACAGTACAAAAGCTGGAAGCCTTACTCCCTTCTGAAGGCTGATGGTCTTCCTGCGTGGCACAAGCCGCACTCTTATCCCGGGGCTTGGTTTTGTCAGTCACCAAGATGACATCTGGGGAAGCTTGAATTCAAAGTTACTAACAGCAATACATCTAGGATGACTCTGGTTGCTTCAAGCCCTCTCTGCTCCTGCCAGCACCTCCTTTTTGCTGTGCCCTCCACTGGTGGCTCTCAGTCCCACACTGCAGAAGTTTTTGCTCCAGGTTGATTTCAATTGAGTGGAGAGTAATGGCTGAGATGTGTCCTCCCATCTCTACGCTTGTTATCCACTCAGGAAGAAAAAGCCAAGAAGAAAAACCACAGGCAGAACAAGTCCCCACTTCATTCATCTGCATGGAGCTGGATCTAGCCCACCTTCAATCCAGCAACGTTTTTTTTTCCTCTTGTCTTCTTCCCCTGATCTCACATCATTTCTCAAAACCAGGAAGAAAACCACCATGTTCTACAGTTTTCTGTCTGACTTCACATTCCTGCACACGCACTGATAAATCAAATTCGCATTGACCATTATAGAATTATAGAATCATAGAATCATAGAATGGTTAGGGTTGGAAGGGACCTTCAAAGGTCATCTAGTCCAACCCCCCTGCAAGAAGCAGGGGCATCCCTGACTAGGTCAGGTTGCTCAGAGCCTCATCCAACCTGGCCTTGAACGCTTCCAGAGATGGGGCCTCCACCACCTTTCTGGGCAACCTGTTCCAGTGTTCTATAACCCGCATCGTAAAAAATTTTTTCCTAATTTCCAATCTAAATCTACCCCCCTCTATTTTAAAACCATTACCTCTCGTCCTATCGCAACAGGCCCTACTAAACAGCCTTTCCCCATCTTTCTTGTAGGCCCCCTTGAACAATGGCTTATCCCAGGAGCAAAAATCCTCTTCATACAGAATCCAGCCACAATGAAACTCATGGGGTTTTAGAGCAGTTACACTAGTAACCCATGCGATTCAATATGGAATGAGATTCCTTCTGTAGGATGATCCTGAGCCAGTTCAACAACAGCAGGAGAAAGAGCAGTAAGGAACTGTGTGATGTACCAGGCTGTACAGTATGGCACTGAGAGTGCCAACGTTTACTCGGGGGAGGGGATCAGTCCACTGTATCATGAGAAAAAAGTGTGAGAAAGTAAAAGATCTCAAAACGAAGTCAGCCTGCCCTAAATCCTGAAGTCAAATACAAAACATTTGGAAAGAATTTCAGATCCAAACTTTCTGCCTGGGGACTCTCTGCTCTATAATTAGGTACAAATAAAACTGCTTAAAGAGTGCTAATGCATTTGCCATGCACTGAGAATTGTCATCTCCTCACAAATACAGCATGTTGGAGCCAGTGTTTATGACAAGGTGATGACTAACTCCATCAGGCTGAAGTGAGAACTTCCCTGAAGACCTTGGCTGAGCATCCCACAGAAAGCAGAGCTCTTCTCTGTCACAAGCGACTCTCTGGTCTTCCATTCCCTGCGAGTCACTGAGGCTGAAGAACAAGACCTTTTTAAAATCCCATCTCTCTTTCTGAGGGTGTCACTGAGCTTGATCAGTTGGGCCTGGAGGCCTGTAGTTTGTTCACATCACAAAACCGTTAAAAAATATAAAACCGTACAATATATTTCTACTCCATGAAAGTAAAAGTTGAGTCCTAAATTTTGCAGTCTGTTCTATTTGGAAAGCATATGCACAGAAACCTGAGATTTCTCAGGGCAAAAAAGTTTGTGTTCCAGATGTCCATCTGGATTATTATTATTTTTTTTTAATTAGACTTCAATTTCTGTTCATGAACTCCCCAGTTGTACAACAGGACCAGCGGCAGAAGGCAGCATCAGGGAGCAAGTTCATGACAACTCAGTACAAAGCGCTTTGAGAGCCTTCCTTGGCAAATTCTCCAAGAGCTGAGTGGGTGCGTTTGTTAATTCTAAATAAGATAATCCATGATTTGAAGTAAAGTCTGAACTGGGAAAGCCTGATATGGTTTTGAACTTCCCCATACTGCACTTCTACAGCAAAATAGTTTTGTTTACATGAGATTTTCATTTTTGTTCCTGCTAATGTGACCTTGTGGATAAAGGAGGCAAAAAGAAAAAAAAAGAAAGGGAAAAAAAAAAAAGATATATGTACATGCATGGGGAAAGTCTCTTCCTCCCCCAGAAGGAAAAAGCCCAACAAAACTGGAATTGTTCTGGGGCTTGTTTGAACTTCTGAAAACTGATTTCAGCACCAAGGAGTCTGTGCTTGCCTTGTTCATCGTCTCTGGCTGCCAATGTGCAGCATTTTTGTCTTGGTTGATAAGGGAATTTTTAATTATTGTAATTATCATTTGGAAATTGGGTTCCTGCCACAGACAATTGAAATTCGATTCTGTTACTTTTTATCTTTGTTAATGTCTTTTAATCTGAGGTTTCATTTCCTATCAGCAATAAAATATGTGTATGTATGCACACGTGTCCCCAGTTTAAGCACACAGAAAGGGACCCGTGTGCTCATAAAATATGTGTGAGGGTATGACACACACCAGGCAGATTTAGAGCAGCAAGGGCTGTTATGATCAGCTCATTCAATCTATTACGAAACAAGGGCCATGTCATTTCACCCTGTAATTTCTGCGTCAAGTCACCTCTTTCAGAAGAGACATCCAGCGCCGACAACGAGTTTGCACAGCGAAGCACAGCCTCGGTGGACCAGCAGCCAGGATTGTCAAGGGTGACTCCTCATCTAGAACTTGTGGAACGTGCATCGTGCAACCTGGAGGGCGCACACAGCCCTCGGGTGGAAAAGGTTTGTGATCCCATCACAGTCAGGCTTTGGTCCTCTTCTGCTGGTACTGCTGACAAAGCTGCCCCACAGCTTTGAAATGAAGATTTTTTTTTTTTTTATTATTTTTTTTTTTTCCACTGAGAGAGACCTCAGGAACTCACTTGACCCAGACTGCTGTTACACACCTGATAGTAGGTGAGGATCAACTGTCCGAGCTGCACAAACCCCAGTGACCTCAGCATGGAAGCAGGGACAGCAGTCACCATGCTGTTGGCACATCCCTGCCTAAAACAGTCCTTCTTTCCATACTGTTTTTCAGCTAAAAATCTGCTGCTGCTGGCAGGCTTCAGTATCCAGGAGATGGAGGTCTGCACCCAGATCTCTGTTCTGCCTCTGTAAATCCAGCGCAGTCAGCTGGTTTGCTCAGCACAGTCTCAGCTGGCAGCTTCGCCCAGGATTTGCAGGCAAACCCTCCTGGTCTCCGAGCTGCTGAATGCAGCCAGGAAAAACAGCTTAAGCTACTGACTTTCCCCCCCCCCCCCCTTTCCACCCCTCTCCTATAACCCTGTTCCCCCGAGTCTTTCAGCCTGCCGAGGTCCCCCAGGGCCCAGCGTATTGGCCATCACTTATTGCAGAACGCCAGCAAGATGCAGCCACTGCAGGGCAGGACTCGCTCCGAAGTGGGCGGCCAAGCCCTCCCCTGCCTCATTCCTGCAGCCCGTGTAGAGTTGGCACAGGGCTTTTCGCCCCCAGAGAAGAGTGGTGTTGAGCTCCCCATCTCAGTGCACAAAAACCAGGGCTGGGCCAAGCCAATAGAAACTGCAGATGTTTTTCTCTTGTCTCAGTGGCACTGGGGAAACCACTCCCAAGCACAGGGAGGTCTCCTCCTGCTTCGTCACTGCTCCATGCTACAACCCAGTGCTCACCCACCTGGTGAGTTCTACCTACATCTCCCAACCAAGGTCAATGCCCCAAGGTTTCTTTCAGTCCTCAGATGAGGAAACAACAAGAACAACGACAAAAACCTCAGACAAAGTCATCCTTTTTTACCTTCCCTCTCTCCTTCATAGATTTATGAATCTCTACCCAGATTTCCTCTTCCTTCAAGCACCACAAAGGTCAGCTCTGTACAACATGGAGAGCAGGCAGAGCCCAGAGATGAGCATGGAGCTGAGATTGAATCCCATGGCCAATACCACAATCTCACAGCCAGTCTTTGAGATTACAGACGTCACCCTGGGTCTAAAATGTCTGATTACATTTAATGTACTTAAATGTACTTAACTCCTTTTTTTAAAGAGAGGTGATAGGGAGACTTTGCTACTATTTCTGAGCCTCTTTACCAACCCACCACTGCTTTTCCAATTTAGGAAGGATGGAGTCCTGCTGCAGAAAAGTCTTCTGAGGTGAGAGTAAGTGGGTTTAAAAGCTAAGAAATTAGCTTTGGAAGAACAGTACTCCATGGGTGCACATGTGCCCTGCTTCACAGGAGCTGTTTAAAACCAAGGAAGAATCAAGGAGGAAGATTGTTTAGAAAGTTTGGTTTTGTTTTTTTTTTTTTTAAAAGAATAAGTAAGAGAAGCTGAAGAGTTTTATTTGTTATATACCATATTACGAACTTCATTCAAAGCAACCCTGAGTTCTTAGAAGTGGTGAAATAAACCTTCCTGGTTTAATCTGTCTGCTCTGGAAAGGAAATAATCAGATCCTGCCTTTTGCATAGACAGAGTTTTAATTACCTCTGCAACTTGCCTGGTCCCATATGAGCAGCTTTTCAAAAGCAATCTATTAACAAACAATAACCCCGCTGCTTGCTGCCTGGTACAAAGCAGATGCTATCGCTGCCTTCATGCACGCCTATTCCCTCCCCCGCTCCCCCCCCCCCATCCTGCAGCAACATGGATCAATCAATAAACTCCGCACATCAGCACGGGGAGAGGGCTGCTGCAGCCGCCCAGGCGGCCAAGGCTGGTGCTGGGAGCAGGAGGTGGACCAGCAGAAGAACTGCACATCAGGGCTACGAGCACAGCTCTGGGGTTCGATTCCCACATATCATTTTCAGCAGAAGAAGAAACTGAGCTGACAGGGGAGGAGGATGTCATCGGGAGCTTTGGGACCGCCAGCCTCGTTAGCTAGTTGACTCCAGCACTGGGATAATGAAGCTAAGAGCTGCTGGCCTCTGCTGCTGAGGACGAGATTCATGTCCAGTGTTCTAGACCCTCTGCCCTTTTGCAGAGAAGGGACAGAAGGATTTTCTCTTTTATCTCTATCGGCAAAGAGAAGGGCATCGGTGCTCTGGACTCACAGCTAATGTGAGATCATGAGTGGCCAAACCTGCATGTAATGACTGAGGTGCCTCAAGTACTGTGCAGCTACCAGTAAAGAGGGCAAAATCGCCTGCAAGGGTAAGTCCCTGACCTTAGCAAAGGGGAGAGGAAAAAAAAAAAAGAAGATATTTTTAAGACCTCTCACGTTAGGTATCGGGAAAAGCAAGAACAGGGAGACCTCAGCTTTCGAATCGACCAGCTCTAAAGGCTGGGCTCCAGCTGGCATTCAGCCTTCCCCCACCCCGCGTTGGCTTGCGCCTGCGGATGCGCTGCTCCGACATCGCGGGGTCAGCACTTGTCCCTGCGAGACGCGGGACTGCGGGAGATGCGTCCACGAGCCGCAGTGCTGGGAACCCCAGCAGAGCCCAAGGTCCCACAGCTCCCAGCACTGCACAAACACTTTGTGAGAGAAAACCATTGAGCAGCTGCTGACATTTTGAAACATCAGCCACTTCCCACACCGTTCCCCATCTGCTTCTTCTGGGGACAAACAAGTGTCCTACACCATACACAGAGGTGAACGTCTCCGGTTACTGTGCTGTACTGTCTAGTCCTCATCCACACAGAGCCAGGCACGGGTTCCCCAGCACACTTTAAGAGCGGTGTCCCACAGGGTATTGCAACAGAGTTGGAGTATTGCAACCCAAACCATGCTTTGTGCCAGGCACTACCTGTTAAGAGCTAGGTTTCTTGGTTTTGCTCTCATAAACTCTCAGAATAGATCACATCCCTGGTTTCTTGCCAGCTTACATAGAGGGAACAGAAAACACCCATACGTCCAGGGTACGAGGCACCAGGGACCCACATCAGCGAGGCAGCTCTGCTCAGTGCCTCGCCTTGGGGCCAGCATGGTTTCACCCTTTCTGTAAAGCTCCTTCCACTGAGCTCATACTCTGGAAGGATTCAGGAAAAGCAATTTTTTTTTTTTTAAAGGAAAAAAAAAAAAGAGAGGAAGAAGCATTTCAATCATCAGTGTTTCATATTGAAAGCACACCTGCCTTAGACCTATTGCTGTCACATTCCTCATTTAAATTTGATAGCCTAAAGAACCTAAAATGAAGTTTCCTTATTGCACCATTAACCTTCTTGGATATATATTGTTTTCAACCAAGCCACAGTGACCCCTTCTCAGGCCACACTCCCTAAGTACCAAACACCCAGATTCCTCACAGCAAACAAGCTCAAAACACAGCCAAGAACATTTATTCTCCAAAGCCAAATTGCTTAACACCTCATGACACAGCTTTCCCAATTTCCCACCTTTTTTAGCAGAAAACAAAAAGCACAGAAGCAGCCCTGAGACCTTCCTGCAGAGCCTGAATACTTGTCTTCTCCATTCCAGCTGCCACCACCTCTGCACATCGCCATTATGAACACCAGCAAGCCTTTATTTGGGCTCGTTAGGAAAGACTAATGAGGCACAGATGGTGTGGGTTTGCTAATGGCACAGGGCTGGCTGCTCGCTGTTCTCTTGGCCCCAGAAAGGACAAGCTGCCATGCTGCCTCAGGCTCCTGAGAGACCCAGCTCTGCACGAGGAACAATGAAAGGGGACAGAAGAGCCAGGACACCTCGACTGCCTGTCCTGGACATGGAAATGCTTAGTGTTTTAGTCTACGGGGGTGGTAATCCCTGGCCCATCCCTTGCCCGGGGATTGCTAGAAGCAGCACAAGAAATTGAGGTCTATGGTTGTTCAATCTCTCTTGAGAAAAATGAGATCTATGAGGTTCTTTTTTCTTCTTTTTAATGAAAAAAAAAATCCCCCATGACAGCAACCTTTAGCACCTATCACCTCCAGGATCCAACACTTATTTGGAAAAATGAGCAAAAAGCCAATAAAGACCTGTTTTTCAGCACCTTTACTGATGGCCCCTGTGGTTCTGATTAGTAATTAAATGCAGGAGGTCAGGGACCCTGCTCAACTGAAAAATGTTTCTTCAGTATTGGAGAACTGACAGGCCCCAACAGAAAACAAAACAGGAAACAAAAGGGAAAGAACAGTTTGATCCAGCCCCTGGCAGCAAATAAATCACCCCAAACAGGCGCTGTGCCGCGAGCGTGCCGTCTGCTCCCCCTGCGCGGATGCATCGAGCTTGCTCTCTGCTTGCGGATGCTGTAGCGATGTCAATGGTCCTAATCAATAGGGTCTTGTTAGGATGCTGGTGACAAGCAGCACACAAGGAGGGATGCGCTGGCCATCTCGTACAGCAGAGCAGTCGTTTTTTGGGGTGTCTGCCACGCTGATGATGCTCAGGCTGGTATTTCCGAGTTCCTTCTGTTTTTCATAAGCCTCTCCTGCATAAAACCACCCTACGGATGCATGAAAAGAGTCAGCATCATCTTCCCATAGCTTCGATTCTCCATCCTTTCCTCCTGCATCCTTTGCTCCCATGCCCAAAGAGACAACTTTTTAGCTGATGCAAACTGGAGTCAAGGGAAGCCTTTGCTGCATTTCCACCAGCTCAGGAAAAAATACTCCCTGCACCTCTCTGGCAGTTTTGTGGCCCTGGAGGACCAGAGACAGGACTGAGAAAAGGGAAAGGAGAGCGGTGGCCTGGCTAGGTGTTAATGAGAAAGTGATTTGTCTCTCCAGGATGTCCTTGTGCTTCCCAGGAAAGTCACAGAGCAGAATTTCTGAATATTTAATACAGCTTCTTAATTAAGAAAAGGGTAAAAACCTGAGAGACACCACCCCCTACTGCAAGTTCAAGGCCAAAGCTTTAAATACAGGATAATCACTCATCTCAGGGAAGCAGGAGGTACTGATTAAGAGGGGTGTCCTTAGAGGCAAGTCTGTTTAGACTGGAGAAGCAGCCCCTTCTGCGCTCCCTATGATGTTACACTCAACATTTTCCCTATAGACAGAAAGTTTTCCCAATTTCAGAAGTGGTTTTACCCTATCCTGTCCTACAAAAGCTGAAAATCTAAAGTAAGGCTCAAAAAATGAAGACTCTTACAAAGTAATTTAAAAAAAAAAAAGCCCTGTCTGGTTTCACAGAAACATTTCAGTTTGGTAATTTCCAAAGGTTTCATTTCTATTTCAATCTTTCTTTTTGTCCTGTAGCTGAACTTACATTTCAAAGCAAAAAGCAAATTTGAAGCAAAATATAATAGTTCAATTTCTAGGAGTCACGGTGACCTACTGATAATTTTAAAAACTTTTCTCCATTTTCCCCCGAATGTAAAATCTACTGAAATTGGTCCTTCACTCTGAAATATTCTGACTTTGATGAATCAACATGTTATGATGAAATTTTTTTTTGGCAAATGACTCCTAGGCATCCTCATTTCTCCCATTAATATTCCATACCACAGCAGGAGACAATTTGGCCGGAGGGACTGGCTCGGATTGAAGGGCTGTGGCTGCTTTTCCCACTTCTACCTATTTTCCATGACACCTCCCATCATCTTCAGGTGCACTGCTCTGGCAGAAGTGGTTGAGATGCTGCGAAACATGAGTTATCAGCTGCATCTCGGTCCCTGGCCACGTGCACGCTCCTACCTGCATCAAAGCGAAATGCATTTGTTTAAAACAGATATCTGCTCTCCTCAATTAGCATCCCATTTGGCAACGCCATCCCTACAGAAGCACACGCAATTTGTTCCTGCAGTTCAGCTGGCAGGTGGTCGCTGCCTACGCAACGATGCAGTCAGCACTGGTGACTACATTAACTTTGTTTTCTCTCTTCCCCTTTTTCCACGTATGCGGTAAACTCTTTGGGCCAAAAAATTTATATAAGCAGAAAGTTAGGCTGCAAGGGCATCCGCGCCCAACAGAAATGCAAGAGATTCCTCAAATAAATGACCTTTGCCCAGGTACGTGGCCCACCTGAAGAATCTGCTGTGTCAACAGGGATGATGAGGAGATGGAAAAGCAAGGTTTTGATCAATTTGCATGAGGAGCAGTTGGAAGCAAACGTGTTGTGCCATTAAGGAAACACTAGAAGCTCAAATGTTCTGTGTGGTTGTTTTCTCCTAGCAGTAGGCACACCCAGGGGGATTCAAAACGTCCTTGAACTTCAGGAATAAAAAGATGAAGAAGGGGAAAAAAAAAAAACCCAACGTGATCAGTAGCTGCAAGAGCACTGTCAGGTGATCAAAAAAAAAATGGAGAGAGCCTCAATACGCCTTTTTATTACAAGCAGTGGTGCCTAGTCGACCTTGCCTGATTCAAACAAGGCAGGAAAGCAGAGATTGAAAGATATGCAGCCTCGTGCGCCAGCCCTCCCCGCTTGGAATTTAAATGACAGCATTAGTATTCAGAATCTTTGCATGTGTTTAAATGTGGATTAAAAATGCATTAATTGGTCTCGTTTTAACAAGCTCTTCTCTTTGTATATCAAATATTTGAAAGATTTGGTATTATCACCTCTTGTCTGTGCTGGAATTGAAGAGGAGAAAAGAAATGTAATTGAGGACTTAAGGAGTGTCTCCTCCTGTTTGCTCAGCATAGGGCTATCTGATTGAAAGCTCCGGGGAAAATGACTTTGATAAGTATATGAGCAACATCTAAAGGCAACACAACTTGGCAAATGAGTACCAACATCCAAGCAGAAGCATTTTTGGCAAGAAAAGTGGCTTTCCAGTAAGCGCTGTATCAGAAGAACTGCTGGAGTAGTTTGTACCACATAACCTGTCCCAAGCAAGTGCCAGAACGAGGAAAGATGCTCTGTTTGTTAAGGTGTTAGCTCAGGCTTTGAAAACCACAATTCAGCTATTTCCTTGGCCACAGCTCCCAGTCTGACCTTGGGCAGCTTACTCCAACCAGGAATTGACCTCTTCTTAGACTGAGCTCCTCCAGCTCTTGGTGTTTTCTCCCTGCATCCCTGGGAGATGCTCAGACCTGCCACCAGTAATGGGAACTGAGGGTGTGACCCACATGGAAAAGTGTGGCCAGAAACCACTTCAAACCTGGCCTTAATCACTCCAGCAAGCCTTGGAGACTCAGAAGGTTCACATATGAATGAAAATGCAACTGCTCAGAGACATCAACTGAGATATGAGCTTCACACAGATGGCTCACCTGAACGATGAGAATGCCCGAGGAACTTGTCTCAATTACAGAAGATACACAGGACAAGACTGGCACGAAGGCTCTCATCTCCAGAGCCCCAGCCCAGGGCTATCCCCACGCGACATCAAGGTTTGTAGAGGAGGGGAGCATCTTTGGGCTAGTTGCAGCACCCTGAAACCTCCAGGCAGAACTTGAATTTCAGCTTTGACCCATGTGTGTCTACTGAGGTCATTCTTGTCCAGAGGAATATCTCATTGCTATTTCCTCTTATTAAATCATATTCCAAAAAATCACCTGAGAAAAGTGGAGAGTTAATCCTAAGAGGGTCAGGACAGACTCGGATTTAAGAACTGACCAGACCCTTCATTAAGTGTTCAAGTGCATCTCAGGTGCTGAGCATTCACGAGTTTTGATGATCTTTACTTGCAGGCGTACTTGCTACTATCTCCCTTTTGCCTTTTCATCTACAAATGAAAAAGTAACAGCTGCCATACTCATTTATTGATGATGAATCTGGACACTGAAGGGACGTGGCTGAGGACCTCTTCCAAATCGAGCAGGTATGGCCTTAAGTGGGTGCCAGCTGTGACATATGTCCATCCGGTCACAGAGGGCAACAGGAGCACCAAAATTGAGCCAAAAAACCCTGATGAAGTTCTAATGAAATTTCATTGGGAAACCTCGCATTGAGAGACTGTGGCCATGTGAGGTTCTTACAGAGGTTTTGTGTTCACCAGTATTTTAATTGCTTGTGCAAGTCTGAGTTAAAAACCTGAATTAAGAAACGGTCTGTCTAAACCTTTAAACCTGAGTTTCATCACCTAGTTATGAGAGCACCTCTCAGCATTGCCATAAACACTGGGCTGAAGCTTGCTCATTAAGAAATTCATAAGCATCGAGCTATATGCTGCTAGGATCTGCTCACAGAAGATGTCTAGCAATCAGCATAAAAACTCGCTGAACTTGAATTTGCATGTTTATAGCTTTCACTTAGCCATGCGAGCACATTTTGCAGATAATCCCTGCTTCCTAGGAGGCAAAAAAACCCAACCCACCTCAAAACGTTCAGGCTAAAAAATATTCCCTTCACTTTTGGAGGCTGTGGCGATGCTGTGGGAGCAGGTGCTTGTGTGCATGCGTGCATAGGGTTGTGTGCCACGCCAGGTCTCTGCTGGCCCCAGCAGGTATTCAGAGCTGTCAGCTCTGCAGAAACACCATCCCGCTCGGCTGGGGCTTGTATGGGTTTTGAGGCTGATAGCCCCTGCACTCCCAGGATCTGAACGCCCAATTCTTATTAAAATTAATGTGAACACTGCCGTCCAGCTTTCCTCTGAAGCTTTGAAAAATCTCAGCCTGGGACCGGATCTGAGTCACCGAGGTCAGGTACCTTTGCAGAGTTTTATTTTCAGCTGCAAGCTGGAATATTTCCAGACAAACTTTATGTAAAATTCACTCCAAACCCCACATGGGAATCCAGGCTCATATAAAATGCTATGAACTTTTTGCTGGTTCCTAAGCTGGAGGCATTCTTCTTTCAAAAACAAGAAACAGCTGGGGCGGCTTGCATTTTCTCCTCATCTTATCTATTTACATACCCTATTTTGTCCTAACATCCAAGCCACACAGAAAGCCCTGGTGAGACTGCGGGGAGTCTGCGATCCTCATCTCGCACATGTGAACTGCAGCACAAACTCATTTAATTGAAGCTTGTACAGGAAGAGCGGAGATTTCAGGCCTGGCTTCCTCAGTCAAAGGCTGTCCTCCGCTGCTAGGAGTCTGTCTTTTAGGGTACAGCATGAAACAAAGGTTATACCCAGCTTGGATCACCCTTGCTGCAGCCTGGAGACTCCTGAGGACATCACCCATCTCCTGGAAATACTAGATCTTCCAAAAGTGCTAAAAAAACCACTGACATGGAAAGTCAGTGAAGGGGAGGAAAGCTTTTGTTGTTGTTATTGTTCTTTTTTTTTTATGTGACAGATTAACAGTAGAAATACAATGCATTTTACAGGTTGGGTGTTAATCCTCAGTGTGCTGTGAAATGGAGAAGATGCTTTCTGTGCCTCAGAAAACAAAGACGTATCTCTTAAGGGATGCAAACACAGCAAGGCTCCCCGAGTCACGCACGCTCAGAGCGCTGCTTTCCTGTGCTGGAGAATCATAACAGCATACACTTATTTACTTTTAAAAACCATCAATAATAAGAGATGTATAGCTGAACCCTGGGCTCTTCTCACACACACTTAAAAAGGAAATGAATCTTAGGAAGTAACAGAAACATATCTATATGTGTATACAAGCAGCATGAATAAGCCACAGTACAAAACAAACTGAATTATCTATGTTCCTTAAACTACCTTCGAGAGTATTTGCCATTACTAACAGTTTGTATCCAGAGAGCTCAGATCAATCACAAAAACGAGTCTGTATTATTTATCATCTCCGTTTCACAGACAGGAAAACCAAGGTGGCATTAAGGGCTGATGCAGGCAGCTAAGGCCCATGGGGGAGCAGGACCTCTTCTTTGGCAAGACCTGTGTCGCACCTCCAGTTGGCTTTGATTTGTACCATTCGCCATGTCCCGGGAGATCTCTCTGGGGACTTTTACTTTCCAGAGAGGCTTTCATGGGAACAGTGCGTGTGATCGCAAATTCAAATCAGTCATCACCTTCCCACTGAGTTCAAAACACCTCTTTCACCATTTAAAATGGTTTTTAAATGGATGCAATGCACTCAATCTTCCAGCTGAAATAACTTCTGCATTATCCTCCAAGCCTGAATTCCTTTCCCCCCTTGCTCTCTGCACACTTCAGATAATTCAATGGGAATTTATTTGAAAAAAGGTGGTGGGTCACAAATGAAGTAAAATGCTGACAGCAGGAGTTCCTTCCCATTCACTGCTTACTTGAAAGGCAGGGAGCCAGATTTAGGTAGCTAGGGGATAGTTATCATTAGCCTGGTTGAAAATATTCCATCTCACCAGAGGTGGTTTTTTTTGCTTCTTCTTTTCCCATAAAAACCTATTTTCTTTTGATTAAACGATATTTTTACAAAATGTGTCTTCTCCCTCATCTTGCTGGAAAAAGTCAAATGCCTGCAAAACGAAACTCTAACTAGCCTTAGCCATGGGCCTGCCCGGAGGCACTGCCAGGGAAGGCGCCTTCTGGAAGCGTAGTTTGATTTAGGAAATCAAAGGTGCTGTAGGGAAGAGCGGAGGCACCTCTCTGTCAGGATTCCTCAATTCGACTGCTCTGGCTTGTGGCTGGAAAGAAAGAAAGCCTCTGAATTCATGCCTAGGAAAGCTCTCCTCTTCAATGAAAGACATATGAGCTTAATTGCCAGCTTTATTCCTGGTGAAGTATCCTCCTGAACCTCACTCCAGAAAAAGCAACACCTAGATGAGCTACTTATTCCTGCCCTGTGCCACCAAGGTGGACACACAGCAGAGGACCTTACTGGTGCTCCGGGCAGATGCACGGTGTGACACAAGGTGACTTTCTGGGGAGATGTTGCAAGTGAAGCGCAGATCTGGTAGTCCCTTGAGATGGATGCACCGCTTGACTTTCAAAATGTTTTTGGAAGTGGACTGTTTTCTCCTTTTTTTTTTTTTTTTTTTCTAAAAAAAAAGGAGTCTTATAAGAAAGAAGGGGACAAACTTTTAAGTAAAGCCTGTAGCGGTAGGACATGGGGTGATGGTTTTACATTAAAAGAAATTTTTTACACTGAGGGTGGTGAAGCACTGTCCCAGGTTGCCCAGAGAGGCGGTGGATGCCCCATCCCTGGAAACATTCCAGGCCAGGTTGGCTGGGGCTCTGAGCAACCTGATCCGGTTGGAGATGTCCCTGCTCCTGGCAGGGCGGTTGGACTGGATGGACTTTGAAGGTGCCTTCCCACCCAAACCATTCTGTGATTCTTTATTTAGGACGATCTTTTTTTTCAAAGCCTATGTGAACAGATAATGTGCACCGCAAACTGCAGTAATAAAAGCTGTCATGCTGCTGTTACTGATGGGAGCACAGTCCTTCTGCGGGTGAATCCCAAGCTGCCAGGGGATTATGTGCCCTACAGTAGGGTTACTTAAATCCTTAAGAGACTTGGCATGATCTGAACTACATTTGAACCGTGGTAGTTCAAACCAAAAGCAGCAAGATCTGGGTATCTGCCATCTGCATTAGCCGTGCTGACCCTTGCCCTCCATTGCGAACTCTTTCTTCTCTCCAGTGCTTCCAGCCCCACGATTGCTTGTTCATTTGCTGGTTGCTCCATTAATGACTTGTCATCATCATAAACTCCAAAGAGATCCCTTATTTTAATTAACCCAGAAAACCACCACCACCATCACGCTACTGTTGCAGTTCAGGGCACCTAATACTGACCTTTGCAGCTTTTTTTTTTAATGGCTTTAATTAAACAGAGCTTGTCATCTGGAGCCTTTCCAGTCCCACCATGCAGCACCTGGCATCTCTCCTGAGTTTGCCAAAGTCCTTTGGGATCTGCCCTATTTTACCAAAAAATCTGCCTGTATCCTGCCCCCTCAAACCAGGTCAAAAATCCTTAGCGGGCTCTTCCCAGAGCCTGTCGCCAAATTTTATTTACCTGATGTAAAACCTTCTCCTGGAAGTGAGCTTGAAAAACCTGCAAGAGGGGATGTTTTTGTGAGGTGGACACCAGTGGTGGTTCAGAAGAACCGTCAGAGGAACTTCCCTGTCTCCTTTCAGCTGAGGATGTCACAGCAGACATCTGGCAGACCCTGGGTCAGGCTCACCCGAGGGATGACAGAAAAGGGTTAAACTGCATGAAAAGGGGTTAAACTCCACAGAGCAGAAACATTTTTTAGGGGGAGAGATGTTCTGTTGCTCCCTCTCCAGACAGAAAAGGGAAAATAAGTTGCATTCCTGCTGTCTGTTTAAGAGCTTGCTTACAAGGGGAAATTAATCCAAAATTAACTAGTGGTGTGAATTGCAAGTGGATTAGTTGAATGACATTAAACCCAGGTCTGGATACTTTCATTTAAAATTAAAGTGGCCTTAATTCAATTTGGCTCAAGTTACTTTGAAAGTGAATTAAGTAAAACTTAATTATGGACCCTTTAATTCCAAATGAGTGTGTCTACATAGGTTGTTTAATGTGCTTTCATTTACCGTTTTTAAGAATTAATCTTGATGAGCTTTTCTGAATCTCCCTATGGTAGACAGACCCTCATTTGTGTAGTAAAAAAACCCTTATTCCCTCTAAAAATGAAAAAAAAAAAAAAAAAGAATAAGACAAGTGACTTCTGTCTGTAGCCAGACAAAATAATGATGCCGTGCTTGCACTGCCCTGTGCTCCAGCACCGGAGACCGATGTGCCTGGAAGACTTTCTCCTCGAAGCCATTTTCTGGCGGTATTCCTTCCTACCAGCTCCCATCAACATTTCCAGTAACTGCCTCTTTGCTACGTTTTCCCAGAGGTACTGAAAACCTGTAAGGTCTTAACCTGCTCCATCAGAAGCAAGTAGTGGATTTTTTGAAGGGATCTTTTTCTAACCACTGCAAAAAGCATTGTCCTGACCGCTACCGATGCAGCAGGGTCTGATTCCCAGCTGCAGTGCACCCTACATAGTTATTTATAGCCATGAGGTATGAAAACCTGTCAAGGACATGCAAATGGATCCAGAGGGGAATCCACTTCAATTCCTGTGCTCCCTTCCTTCCTCTCGTTCCAGCAGTGTTGCCTGTTTGAGGGACAAAGACTCAGATCTCAGTGTGGGAATGGCCACTGCTCCATCATTTTCAGGGGACATGTCTCATGTGAGCGTGTCCTCCAACCTGGGAGCAAAATATTTCTGGTCCAGAAGCCACCACCAAGACAACACGAAGGAGCCCCGATGACCTAGGTGAGGTAGGTGGAATCAAGATGTTGCAGAGGTCCAGCATTGAACCACGAATGCCAAAACCTCCCTGATATGAGGTGAGAAAGACAGGGCCAAACTTTCTGATTTTCCTCCCACAGAAAATGGTGTTAACACTGAAATCTTCCCTGCAAAGTGCTTTCAATTTAACAGAGCTGTATTTTGGATCCAAAATCACTGCTGGGAAACATTTTTTCTGGCCAGCCACCCTACTTGTCACTGCTGTGGGCTGCTCCACGTTAGCTCACTTCTAGTCTCCTTCTGCTTATGTGCCTGATGGAGAAAATAAGTTATTCATCACCGAACAGCACAACTTAACCTTCAACACACGATTGCCCTAACCATGACTCCTTATTCCAGTGCTGCCTGGATCCAGGCTGGAGACAAGCCAGAAGGAAGGGCAGACGCATCCTCAGCAGCGCATCCTGCCACACCTGCATCCTGGATCCCACCCTGGCCTCTCTGCTCCAGAGCTGGTCCCTCAGCCAGATCATTTATCCCTTCAACAAGACTAATTCCAATTTTTCCAAGGCGTGTTTGAAGCTGCTGATTTTCTAAGATTGGTTGGCAATTTCTGCAACGCGTTGGGGGCTGCTGCTTCCCATGCTGTTTGCTTGTGCTGCTATTGCTCTTTTCTTCTTGGTGCCCGGAGCATGGAAATGCTTCCTGCTGTTCTCGGGCTGGTTTCCTAAGGAAATTCAGTCATGTGGGATCACCCTATTTTTGGGTGTCTCCTCACCTGTTCAGACTCCTGACCATGTTCAAAGAAATTTGACAGAACTAGAGGATGATGTGGGTGGATGTAGGGAACATTGTGGGAGGAAATGAAGTAGAAGAGTTTTTCAAAGCAGGACTGCTCTAGTCCTGCCTATATTCAGGTGCTGGAGAGAAGGATGTTTTTAAAGGTGTGGGCTGTTTAAGATAAATGAGATAATCCTCTTTAAGTTCCAAAGTCTGTGAACCCCCTCAAACAAGGGTAGGAAGGGCTGCCCTACCACAGAGCTGCCCTGAGGAGAAACGCATTAAAACCACAGAGGTGGAGATGCAAGAGCGATAGACAGAGTTTATTATATTTCAGAGTTGTGCTAGATATTAATCATTTTGCATCCTAAAAAGGTGCCTGAGGAACCTAATTTGTTGTGAAAATGTCAAACAAGAGAGATGCCGCATTTCCAACTGAGAATAAACAGTGAATCCTGTGGAACGCTAGTCTAAAATGACCTTTTACTTTATATTAAAGCAAACAGGTGAAAATCAAAATCGAATCCCCAGCAGAGAGCACAGCGTGTGTGTGTCTGTTTGCACGTCTCGGTGTGTCTTCCTTCTCACAGGCTGGAGGCACTTGGAGCAAACCCGGCACAGGGATCGGCTGACGTGGCTGCGGCCTATGATCATCCCGGCTCCAGAAGAACGAGGAGTGATGCTTAGGTGACTCAGAAATCCTAGCTCTCTGCTGCATATAAAAATATATATTGATTTATATCACTGTATATATGGTTATTTGTCTAAATATATTTATATTATCATGTGTATGATATCAATATTTATACATGTATATTATTACATGTACGATACCAACTAGTCTATGTAATTATTATAACTTTTAAAACATATTAGATATATATTTACACTCTTACATATGCAATATTTTGTGGTTTCTTGCTCAAAGTTCTCCTTATGGCTATCTAAAACTAGCCCCCCAAATTTTTTCTTAACTTCTGAAAGAAATTGTATATTATGTTCTAATATTAGAATACATGTACGTTTAAGACTGATAGGAAAATCACTAAATTTGCACTGGGAGTTACTGTCCCTGTGCTGCAGGTTACTGCTCTCCTGCCTGAGTCGGGGTTACTGCTCTCCTGCCCGAGTCGGGTGGTTGTGGTGGTCAAAGACGCGACACCGACCCCTTCCCCACGCAGGGCCCAGCCGAGCGCTGGAGGAGCCCTGGGGTGGTGCGTCCCAGAGCACCTGCTCCGCAATCCACTCAAGCCACCACACACTCTCTGAGTATTAGTATTCGTACTCCTGGCAAAAAACTAGTTGGCATTTCTGATGAAGTAATAATGTTTTCTGCTAGAAGTGGCTAGTCATTTGAAAAACCTAGTTCTGTTGAAAACATAAATTTTCCTTCAAAATGTGGTGTTGACTGGTCCTAAGATGTGTTAAGGGTGAAGTCCATTTTTGCGACCAAGGGCAGCACAACTCCTATACCTAATTGCATCCTCTTTAAGCCTGAGCCGCTCTAGGGTGGGATAGATTTCATCAGAATGCGTTTTCTTTGCTTGAATGCCTGTAGGAATGTTATTACATCCACTCCCAGATCATATTTTTCATACTTGTATTCCTGCCTTTTTTAAGAATCAAAAGCTTTCAATTTCTTAAATGGTTTCACAAGTCTGAGATTGAGCTAGATACCTAGAAGGATAGAGCTGACAGAGAATTAGCAGGGCTGGAAAAAAAATCCTGGCACAACTCACTTGCAACTTGGAATGAATACAGTGACAAGTGCTTCTTAGAATAGCATCTCTTAGTCACTATTTGTGCTTTCTGTAAGGAAATGGTTTCTCAAAACCATATAGACTTTGGACTTGGTTCACAATTCAAAGTGGAAGTCAATGAAAACACTTAGAAAACTCCTCTAGAGCAGTTCCTATCTACTTTTATTCCCTTCTATTTTATTTTACTTTTTTTTTTCTAATTTTATTTTCACTAACACCTTTCTGCCTTGGGTTTGACTGACATTTCTAATCCTTTGAGAGAGACTGTAAATGCTCTGATTGTTATCAAACCTTGTTCCCCTGCATGACTCAAAAGAGAATTTGACTATTCCATCTCCTATCAGCTTCCCTTGATGGATTTTGCCCTTCTAGCCCTTTGAAGAGTCTCCTTTTAAGACAGCCCCTGGGGATATTTTAACAACCACCATGATCAAGGAGAGACTCTCTACCTGTTAGCTATGCATTCACCTCTAGGCTCCTTCACCTCCCAGCTGAATCCAGTGTCCCCTTCAGCTGACACCCAGGATTGCAGAGGTGAGGGAAGGTGGGTGGAAGCCCCCAGTTTAGTTGAAAGGATGATTTTGCCCTGCTTGGGAAGTAGTGGTAATTTGGCCTGCTACCATGCTGTTGTGGTGGGTACTGTAACGACTGAACTTACCGTAGCTGTGCATTAAGGTTTGGGTGTTGAGAAGACTATTTACAACGCCATTACTTGTAATGCTATGGTATTTTGTTGCACAGCCATATATTGACCACGCTCTTGCTGAAATTACAATGTCATAAAGGTAGTGATCAAAACTTTGCTCAGAATAACAGCTGCCTAAACAAGACTGAATTTTGGTTACTGAATTACAGGTCCCTTGGAGAACTGGAATTGCCTCATCAAACAGATTTGTTCTGTGAAATCCTTTGATGTCGAAGCACAGGGAGGAACTGCGTTATAAACTATACCTTGTTTCTATGTCCTATGTCCCAAAAGGGTCAGAAACTAAGAAATTTGCAGGCAAAGAAAATAAAAATGTCATAAAATTTGTGTTGCCCCATTCACTGCAGAGTCAACATGGCCATCAGCCTAAGTTAGAACATACAACTCACTGGGACTTGACTTCAATGGGAGCAGGGCTTGAACCACGCAGAGTCTTCTAGCAGGGAAGCCCAAAACCAGAGCTCTGAGTTATTCCCACCACTGGGGATCTACACGAGCAAGCAACCTCGCAAAAAAGTCAAGTTATCAGTGCGAGCCTCAGGCAAACCTTGCAGATCCAGGCAGTGGGCTGAACCCCCCACCCCATGAAGGTGGAAAGAAGATAACACGAAATAACACATGTGAGGCTGTGTACTCACTTCTGTGTGTGAACAGGGTAAGAAATAACCTCGCCCTGTGTTTATGAGGAAATTGTCCCCTTACCCACATGAACCAGTGTGAGTGCTACGCACTACACGAGTCCAACTCTCTTACAGATCGTGTCGTGCCATCTGTTCTCTGCCGTGGCCACAAGAGCTTATTAAAACTTCTCTCCAGTGTTTCATCACAGAGTCTGGTACAAGGGCAGGAGAATGCTTGCCACCCCCTCTTCCACCCTACAATGCCAGAACGGTGCTGCTGCAGGTTACAATACTGTTTGCCATTTCTTTAATCGTAACAAAAGGGATGAATACGGCTTTTCATTAAAGTCTTGTCATCAGCAAATGAGGTCCTGGGGACTAGGAAGACGGAGAGATAACGATTTTAGATAACACGCTGAATCTCAACTGGCGGGTTTTTTTATTTGCATCCCTCGATGAGCAGAGCAGCGCGCTGGGAGGTGAGGTACAGGCAGCGACGTGGCGTTTTGGCTCGTTCATGGGCTCGGCACAACTGCAGGGCTCTGGGGAGCAGCTCCTCGCCCTGCCTGTCACTGTCTGAGAGGAGGCTTCATTCCAGCTTTTTCAAAGTGAGCTCCTTTGCTTTTTCAGGTAGAAGACAGTATTTGCTGAAAAAAAATGTCGTTATATTGCAAGTGAAAAAGGAGAGTTAAAGAAAAGAGCTAAGTAAGATACCAGCACATCAGAGCATGATGTTTTGGGTCAAACACCACGTGTATCTTGTTGCAAAAAGAGGTTTTTGTGTATTTTGCCCATAACTCCGGAAAATATATTTCATTTCCTCTGAAATTTATTTGTTTCCCTGCATGCTCTGTTTGGCTGCCGAACCAACAAATTCACTATTCCTGTAGCAGATGAAGATGACAGATTCGGGAGCCTTTGGGGCAAAAGTTCAACAGTGGGATTTGGAAATTAGCTCTGACTGGATCAAAAATTGGAATTTCTAAAATCTCAGCTCCTTGTTTGCAGATTTCAGCTCCATGGGTACCTGCAAGTGTGGTCTGCTCCCCGAATGCTGCTGAGCCGGGGGCCCATCACGGTGGGACCTGCACCCACCAGCGATGGCTCGCAACTAACCGTGGCAGCCGTGGTGCAAGATGAAAGAAGCACTGGAGAAAAACTAAATTATTTGTACAAGTTCTGCTATAAGAGATGAAACTTTGAAGGAGCAGTGAGGCTAAGGAGCGAGGTCAGTGGGAACTGGGTCTGATCGTGGCAGGAGTTGGAACAGCAGCAGCAATGACTCACCTCATGACTCAATTTGGGCTTAGAAATAAAGGAATGAAACAAGAACAATTTTGGTTTTAGTTTATGATACACACGAACAGCTGTTATGGGGCAAACCAAAGGTATAGGTAACCCAAGTTTCTGTCTTCAAAGTGGTTAATGTGGACACCAGGAGATGTCTATAAGAACAGAGTGAATACTTTATTTATTATTTTCCCGAGCATTTTCAGTTTGCAGTTGCCTATTGATGTTTTTGTACTTAATAGCCCTTCATGGATTCATTCCCCGTTCGTCTGCCCACTTGCCTTTGAAACCCACAATATTCTGTGGCAAAATTTCAGGAGGCAAAGCTAGTTAATTCTTGGTCTTATTACAAATAGATTTTTCCTGTGTATGAATCAGCACCTCCTCCAGCCCTCAGCCATTCTCCAAGCCTCACAAAGGTTAAAGCTGATGGTCAGCACTTGCCTGGCGCAAAACAAAACCTCTTCACTTCAGCTTGAATTGTGTGATTATTCCTACTCTTCAAATATCTAAGTCCATTTTGAAATTAAAACACTATGTTTTGAAACAGACAAAATGTTCCAGTTTGAAAATGGTAGGGTGAAAGCTCTGTCTTTTTTTTTATTATTTCTATTTTCTGCCCAAAATAATTTACAAAAGTCGACCCAGAGGGTTTTTTCCTCCCTTAATCTGTGTAATTCCACGGGCTTGTTTTGAGCAGAGAGAGCCTCTCCCTGCTAAGGGGCATGTGTTCAGAGAAACACCTCTAAATATCCCACTCATCGCAGCTCTCCTGCCAAGTGGTTGCTTTTATGTATTTGCTTTACTCACGAAACCTCATCTAGCCTTGTTCTTCTCTCTATCCATCATTCACACCAGACAGCCTATTGCTAGGCATTTGCTCAGCTATGACCATTTTTCTCACGAAAAACAAAGGGCTTATTTATTATTTTGCTAACTGCCATGATTGCTGTTTTCTCTCAGCCTCTCCAGAGTGAACCCTTCCTCTCAAATTTGGTTTGCCTCGCTGACCTTCTGCTGCCACCAGCTTTCCATCATCCCTGCCACCCAGGACCCTCTCAGCATGGAGAGTACTCTAACTTGCATTTCTGAGTCACGGCTGTATTTTTTATTAAAGGAGTGAGCCAACTCCTCTGCTCCCTAAAGCTGAGGTTCACCTACAGCACTGTCAGCACTGGGCTTGAGCCCACTTCAGGCCCCACTTGTGGGCTAGTGTCGTATCCCAGTGTGAGAGGAAGAGGACAGCTACTTCTGTTTTTTCAAGCATTTGACTTTGCACAAACAATATGTTTTTCCACAGTTCTCAACATTCATTCATTCCTCCCCCCATCACCTTTTCTTAAGCACCAATTTTAAAGCCTGGAGCAGTTCCATCACGTCTTGGTACTTGGTACTTGGGCAAAGGGAGCAGCTAGCAACACCACCAGGCCATTTATCTTTTTGGCAGATTGGCCCCTGGAGGTAAGAGACAACAGTGGGACTCAGCAATTCACTAAATAAAATCTTAGAGGCAGGGGTGGGACAGGATGGCTGGAGGTCTCTTGCCCAGCCTACAGGACTGTTGCCAACTCAAGAAGCTCTTTGAAACCTCTGAGGACTTCTAAGGCCCTTTCTCCCTTGGCTTTAAGGCTGGCTGTTCCACATTGCCTTCCCCATCACTGCAGGGGACAGAAAGGCTCCAAGAGACACAGCCTCTACAATGGTCACGTGAACTGGGATTTCTTTTTGGCTTACAACTCAGAGGAAGTGGACTGGATGGCAAAGCCAAATCTTTGACACAAAGGAGACTTTGCCTCCAAATCTCAGGTTCCTTACTCAAATAGCAAGAGCTATTCAATGAGTCACAGCATGTGACATGAAGCAGCAAACCAATTTATTCTCCTCTGACACCTTTCTTATTTATTCTTCTCTGACACCGAGCGGCATAGGGGGGAAGAGGGAATGGGGGTTGCGGTCAGTTCATCACATGTTGTTTAATGCCGCTGCTTCATGGTTGGGGGAAGAACTCCTCACATTCCTCCCCTGCTCTGTTGTGGGGTCCCTCCCACGGGCCACAGTCCTTCGTGGAAATGCTCCGGCGTGGGTCATCTCTTCCACGGGGTGCAGTCTCTCCAGAACAGCTGTCCCAGCGGGCCCTCCACGGGCCTTCAGGCATCCACCTCCCCCGGTACGGGGTCCTTCACGGGCTCCAAGTGGATCTCTGCTCCTCCGTGGACCTCCGCTCCTCCGTGGACCTCCATGGGCTGCAGGGGGACAACCTGCTCCACCATGGTCATCACCACAGGCTGCAGGGGAATCTTGGCCAGGAGCCGCATTACTCCTCCCCCTCCTTCTGAACTGACCTTGGCGTCTTGCAGCCGTTCCTCTCAACAGGCTGGTAGATGTCTCTCAGGATCTTTTTACATCTTATTCACTTCTCATCTCCTCTCCACTTCTTGCAGCCGGGCCGAACTGAGTCGGGCCCAGTCAGCCGCTTGGCGAGAGGCCAGAGGGTGAGGCCTGCAAGGCCCATGAGGCCTGCGCCTCCCCCTCTGTGCCTCTGCCCCCGCTCAGCTTCTTCACATCTTCTCTTCTCTTTTTTTTTTCTGTTTTCCCCTTCTTAAATACGTTATCGCAGACGCTTTATCACGGGACATTCTGCTACCAATCGGCTCGGCCTTGGCCAGCAGCAGGTCTGCCCTAGGCCCGGCTGAGTCCACTGAACAAAGGGGAGCGACTTCTAGCAGTTTCCTACAGAAGCTACCACCTTAGGCCCCCCCTCACTAACAAAACCATGACACAGGGGAAGAAGAAAGTTGCTAATAATTCTTTTTCCTTGCAGGTGGTCTCTCTTTCACTGTCTCTCTCATTTGTCTCTATTTAAAGCTCCATCCTTTTCCTTTTCTTGCATTTTCCGCCTGTGCCTTTGAATGCCTGGATATTTGTGAAACTCTTTCTCTGGCCAGCTCCCCTTGCTTGCTTTAATTAGCTCCCTAGTATTTCTGAAGGTATCTCCCAGGGGTTTCTAATCCCCTCAATGTGCTGACTAACCGAACCCCAGGAGATCCTTACAAGAGAAAAACTGCGGGATAAAAGCAAGTGATTTCAGGCCTCTGGTTTCTTAATTAGCAGCCTATAGACCAAAGGTCCACAGGAGTGACTGCCTGACAGGGAGACTTTGCGCTCCTACTCAGAAAAGAGCTCTCTGCTCCTTTTTGCATCCCTTGGAAACTTCGCTTGTCCTTTTGCTGGTATTCGCCCTGCAACCTCGTCAGCATCAGTGGGACATGAAGGGTGGGCGATTGGTACCACCTGTGCTTCCCAGTCCTGTCCCATCTCCCAGTCCTATGAAACTAAACAAACTGTTTTTTTTAGAGTTGTTGAAACTAACTTTCTCTCACCATGAAACAGTCCTCTCCATCTTGAAACAAAATGCTTAAGAGCGTTCCTAAGGCAATGCTCAGAAAATGCAAAGCAATGTAGCTCTGTTTGAACCTGTGGCTGCAGCTCTGCTCCACCAAGGGCTAAGTATGTGCTCGCAGACGGGCTCAGCCTTGCTGCCAGCAGCATATATAACCATGGCAATTCAACTGGAAATGTGAGTCCCCAGTCTGAAATGAGAGGGATGATCAGACAGATAGCACAGGATGGAGGAGAAATGCACTGGGAGGGATGGAGACATCGTCCAAGTGTCTCCAGGTCTTGGACAATGTCATCTGTTTACAGTTCTCTGAGGATCTTTGGTTGTTTCACAGGCTGCGCTGTGAGATGCAGCTTTTCTAGTCCCTACCGTGAAGCTTAACATCTGACTGATGAAGAGGCAGAGGGAGCTGAAGTCCTTTTCTGGAGATGGGTGAGAAGGTGGCTTGTGTCTACACAGGATGTGAAGCACATACTTGAGAGAAGGAGGTTACTCATTGAACCCTACTGTTCAAGTGCTTTCTGGCCATTGTGGTGGCAGTTTGTGTTGGAAGCTCAGCCCTCCTGTGCTTGATCCATCCAAACTGAACAAATAAGACTTGGCATTGATCACACTGAGGTTTTAACGCCTGGGAGAGCTCAAGAGTTCAGGCAGTTCCTCACTTGCATGTTAGCGGAGATTTGTGATAGAGAATGGGATCAGACCATGCTTATCTGTCAGGGTGAGCAGACCTCTTACACTGGAGACAGGAGAGGGACTTGCAGGCTTTAATACAGCAGCTGCATCCAACTATTAAATGTTTAGCACAGCTCGGAGCCAAGGCACGATCTGGCTGCAGCGTCAGAAGCCGTTTAAGAGTCCTTCTGTTAGATATTCATATTAAGGCAGCCAGTTTCCCTACGCTCCCTCTCAGCAGCCTTCTCTGATGCAAATAATCTCTAAATTCCTCCTTAGCCCCACTTTGCCTTATCTGCCGCGTGCCGTCGGTGTGCTGTAAATGACACAGCCCGCCTGCTCATGAAAGCTGACATTTTCAAACCTGATTTTTTAAATTGTAAAATACATGGCACGTGTCTTGACAAAATCAGATGAAATCAAGTTAGTATCTAAAATGTTAAAATTATCATTTACATTTATATCGGAAATTAAAGCAGACTACATGCTTTGCAAGGATGCTAGTAAAAAAGCCACAGCCGTCCTTGCCCAAAAACTCATGCACGCATCAGTCCTGTAAAGACATTATTTAAATGCTGTTTGCTTGGCATCTTAGCAAATTTGCAATATAAAAAGTGACATTATCATCACAGGAGTGAAAGTTTCAAATCACTACCAACAGAACAGAACTGAGCAGGTCTCCATGCAAGGACTTTATCTTCCTTTATTCTGTTAACAAGTAAGGGTATCCATAAAACAACAAACGCTGGTAACTCAGCATAAAGCTGCTGTTTCAACTGGAAATTCAGCATCTCCATACTGGGGGGGGGATGCGAGTTCTTGCTTTGATTTCATGTTAGGTCTTTGTTCTCATGTTAAGCTTTGGTCTAGTTTGGCTCCCACGGAAGATCCATACACAAGGTTTAGGTAACAGATGCCCATGTCCTGTTTCCAGAAGAGAGGCAAACACTTGGGGACAAACACACAAAGCTATCAAGGCACTTAACTCCTGCGCAGAATGGGGGACACCGTATACAACTGTACAGCACAATAACTACAAATCTCCCTGCAGTAACTGGGGACTCTCCACACATCACTAAGAAAAGACATTTACATTTCAGATGACTGAAGTGAGGTAAGATGAAGCCCCATCCCAAATGCCTGAAGTCCCATTAAAATAATTTCTTGTTTAGGTGTCTGTGTCAGGTCAGATGCCTGCACAACCCTGCATCTGCAAGCCACATCTGGAGAGGAAATTCGGTATCTAGGACACAAATTAACACTTCCAGACACTGAAATGGTGGCTAGAGCCTATTTGCATCTCTGGGCATCAAAACATCTTGAAATACCTGCAGTGTATTTGGTTACTTCTAGATAGGGAACTTTACCAGGCAACTAGGCAATCTGTCACGCTTTGCACCAGAAGGGATGAGTCAGACACAACAGCCCAGCTAAGGCAGCTGCAGTTTGGAGCTGAGAGCAGGTAACTTCTTAAATGGCTACAAATGCATCTCAGGCCCTCATCTGACTACGCCCTACTCTTACAGCAAGCTCAGGTTGGCTCCACCAGCTGATTTGAAAACTTTTGTCAGTAACTACCAAAATTGGGCACAGAATCACCAGTGTGGTTGTGAGCAGCACTTTTTTTTTTTTTTTTTTTTTTTTTTTTTACTTTGAAGAGGCTTTACACTGAAGTAGGCATTCAGATTGCCAAACTTTCATTATGATGGATTAAAAACTGGGTAGTGCTTATGGGCCTCGGTGCAGGTCCATGTTATTCTGACGATCCACATGTTTACACTGAGGGTGGTGGAGCACTGGCCCAGGTTGCCCAGAGAGGTGGTGGATGCCCCATCCCTGGAAACATCCAAGGCCACGTTGGCCAGGGCTCTGAGCAACCTGATCTGGTTGGAGATGTCCCTGCTCCTTGCAGGGGGGTTGGACTGGGTGGGCTTTAATGGTCCCTTCCAACCCAAACCATTCTGTGATTCTATGTTCTGCTTCAGAGCTGTCTCACATCTGGAATAAGCACAGGCAGAACTTTCCTGACTCCCCAGCCCCCAGATCAGAGACTTATTATAAGGTTGTAAGAAAAAGAAGCAGTTGAAGGTGATGGAAAGAAGTAGGAGCCCTCTCTGCTCTCCTTTTGGTCACCTCTCGTCTGAGCCCAAGGCAGCTTCTAGGAATGGTTGAAGGTGATCCTACCAGCTTGTGAAGCATGAGGATGAACTGAGCATCTGAGCCCTACTGATTTAACAGGGTGGCTTCCTAAGCACTGCCAGACATAGAGGCAGTTGTCTGGTATGGTGAAGAAACCACGTGCAAAAGGTAAGTTTCTGTTATTGAAGTATGCTAATTGGCAGTGGATGAGCCTCCAACAGTTCAGAGATCTGGCTGGCATAACCATGTCTTAAGGCAAGTTGCTCATTTTCTGAAATGGACCTTCCAAGACCCATCAAGCACTCTGGAAAGCTCATAAAACTGGATTTTCTGAGGGATTTGTACTTCCTGCTTCTATCCAGAATGAGCACAACATAAGATGACCTTTTCTCAGCTGCCATAAGCCAAAAAGAAAAGCAAAAATACGCAGAAGAATGTGGATTACTAAGGCAAAAAGCTAGGCAAGCTATTTCTTACTACTAAAAGTTTCCGGGCTGAGAGTTGGTTTGAATTTGGGGCCAAAAGGTTCGGGTTATGGTGTGCTCTGTCCCTTCTCAATATGAGGTGCTTTGGAAGTATCATAACAGCTTGAAAGAACTCAAAAGCTGTTGACCTTCTCTGATGACCTAACATATCGGCTTTCCATTTGAGAGTAGCTCTTTGATTGAGGTTTTCACTTTTTTATTATTATTTTTTTTTACAGATGTCAGGTCAGCTACTCTTCTTTGTGACTATCGAGAATAAAAGATGATGGCAGATCCTGCACTTCCCAAGCTAAGTGCTTTTGATCAGTGGTCAACACTGTGATGAATGCTTTTCCATTGCATCCCTCATCCCATGCATTTTCAAGGCTAGTTAGAAGTTGGAAGGCAAGACGAAAGAACACTGCTATCCGACAGAATTCAATTTCCTGAAAAAAATAAAACATTTTTTTTTCCCTGTGACCTAAATGGAAAGCATATTGTTCTGAAAGTGCTGTTCACACAGAATTACCGAAACCTTTTATCAACAAAGAGACCATCATATATCAGACATCTGGTGTGGATGTCAATTATAATAATTAATTAGACATCTCCCCAGATGCCTGACACTACATTCTGTCAGCAGATTTTTTGACTTCAATCAAAACTGCTGCTGCATTATGCATGAAACCCATGGAGTAGTTGGGAGTTGAGGAGATCAGCTACAAATCACAGCTAAACACACTAAAGGCCTCCTGGTTCTGATGCTTTTTACCTCTTTTGAAGGCTGCCAAGTGAAGGTCACATACATTGATTTCTTTTCCTCCCTTAACAACATTTCCAAATGTTTTACATTTCCTCATGCAGAAGTTCAAACAAAAAGGATGAGAGGGAAAGAAGAATATATATAAAAGCAAGGTAATAACTACTGCTGCTGTATCCTCGTGGTGGGAAAGAAGAAAGCCGTTCTCTCATGCTATCACCAACCTGAAGCACAACCACAGAGGAGCATCCTCAGCTCTCCTGTGACTGTAGCAGTGACGCTCTCCAGAAATAATCCTCAAAGACAACTGAAGAAGATAGAAGACAGCCATGCTTAATTTTCTTTTCTTTTAGTCCTTTTTTAAAAAATTAAATTGAAAATAAATTCATTTCTGGAACATTTAATTAATTCAAAACAAAAAAAAATCACTTTTTGTTTTTAGTTTGTAAAAAAATACTATCACATTTCCCAGGCTAAACAATTCAATTAGTTCTGCTTGACTTAGGAAATCACTCCAGTCAACCAAATATATATTTTTTTTTCATTGAGGAATATCTGAACAAATACACCACCAGCTTTATCTGTATTAGCAAGGATAGAAAATACTTTGCTTCAGACCAAGAACTAATAACGGTCAAGTATATGGGCCCTACACCTGCAATTTGGTCTTATTCTCTTCGATGGGAATTGGCTTGTATTCAACGTGTGCACTCTGATAGGACCTGTAGTTTGGAAACACTTTGTAACGAAGAGAGAATAAAATTCTGGTTTAAATCCCTGGGTTTTTCCTGTTTTCACTGGGGCAAACATTTCTGCCTATCTTCTATTTGTTCTATGAAGTATTTAGCACACGTTTGAAGAGCATGAAATGATAAATGAATATGTAACTACCACACACTTGCCTCTCTGGAGCTGGCAAGTTTCTTTGATTTGAAGGATTCGCCAGTGAAAAATAGAATTACAAACAGTATGTGCATTTTTAGAAGAAAAATATTTGTAGTAATCCATGTGTTTCAGTATTTCATAAAACTGTCTGGGTTAGTTTCAGTTTCAATACAAACAAAAAGAGAATAGATTTAGATTGAAATGGATTTACACTGAAATAAAACAGGGTATTTTTTAGGTTTTTATTTCTTTTATCTATTTTCTCCTCTCTCCTTACCAGTAGAACATAGGACTAAATGAGAAGTGAAGCAAAAAGTAATTTTTGAAATTCAAATTGTTAAGCTTTGAGTGGCATCAAAATGAAAAATGAGAACTAAATTATAATTATATTGTTCATGTCTACAATTCTGAGAAAAACAATGACTTTAACTTCTAATGACACATTGTAACCAGGAGTGAGCTGTGAGATCTTATTAAACCTGAAGATGTGTATAAGGAGAATGAAAAAGTCAGTGTGTTGTCACTAGCAATGGAAAACACGGTTGAGGAGTGCAGGGCATATAGAACATGCTAAGGTGTAATCAAAGAGGAGCAAAGTCCCAACGAGCAGAACATGAACAAATTGCAGGAACCGGCCTGAGAAGCTCTCTGGATTTCCGAGTATGCACCGCTTACCAAATTCTGAAGTAGGTTTGTGAGTTCTTCTTTTGGTCAGCCCCCTCCCCAGATTTGTCATTTACAGAACAAACACGACACTGCTGAAAGGTTTTTTTTTCATGTAATGTTCATCTCCACGGGGGGTGCTGAGAAATTTAATTCATTAGTTAATAATTGCAATTAATTAAGATTGGGGATTTAAAGTGGATTAGCTAAAGTGCATTAAATCATTGTGTAAACACTCATATTCGGGACCAGAGCCATCCAAATTTAGCTCACTTGTCCTTGGGCTGGCTGATATGCAGGGCTCAGGAAGGGGTGAAATTATAACACATTTTCTTTCCATGTGGTTATTTCAGATGTGTTTTAAAGTAACTTTCTGCTGCTTACGCTACTCTGAAAGCACAAAACTTGGCCTTGCTATGGATAGTCCCTACAGAGCAGCTAATGTCCTAGAAATTCGTGCCATTTGCTGCAATTTCACTGTGAAGAGAAAACTTCCGGAACTGCATGGTACTGCACTGGTTTATGCCACTTCAGCTCTGAATAAAAAAGTTGAGCTAGAAGAGTTTAAAAGAGTTTAACTGGTGTATTTGGTGTATAATGTAGATTCATTTCCCCCAAATGTCTTCGTCTGAAGTTTCTGGTGAAGCTAGCTGCGCGGGCAGTGGTGCTGGTCTAATATTTCTCTTTTCTTCTGAAAAATGGAGCCCATAGTGTAGTGTGGAGCAGAATTACTTATTCAAGGATGAAAAGGATAATCACCACATTTGGACAAATGATGCAGAAATCAAAGAAACATGTCACAAGAAGGGAACAATCAAGAGAAGACCTTTAAGGAATTTCCAGGAGTCTGGAGGATGTGGAGGTTTGCGTTTGTTTATGTATCATGGATGGATGCCTGTGTGTTGATGGACAAAGGCTAAGCAAAGCTCTGCAAGGCCCCATGATTTTGGCCTACATTTCTTTAGCAAAATAAGGAGAGCATGATTCACAGCACTGAGAACAGAGACGCCTAGGCAGGCTTCAACAAATAACAATAAAAATGAGTTTTTAATTTTTTTTTTTTTTTTTTTTTTTTTTAAGCCCTGACCCCCAAAGTGTTTCCTAGTGTTGCATGGGACTTTGCTGTTCCTACCTGGTGAAGGGTGTTGGCAGGGCATTGAAAGATGCCAGCTCTACCCAGATATCCGATCCGTCCATCCACCTCCCCCGGTGAGCACATACAGGCAGGTGGAGAGACTAAATATTCTTCATTTATCTCCAGGAGCTCTTAATCGCTGAGCATGTTTAATCTTGCTTCATGTTTGGATAGACAGCAAGAGCACTATAGAAACACCAAACACGTAAAGAAAATAAAATAGAAAAATTGCAAGGAAGAGTAATTACTTTGAATCTACTGGAATAGAGAATTAACACTGAACCCAGAAACAGTCAACAGCAGCAATCACCAGCCACTGCCACTGATAACAGGACCAGATACATTTTTTTTGTTTGCTTAAAAAAAAAGGAAGACGTTTCCCCAGTAACTTGTAGCCAAAAATCTCACCAGTCAATTAATGACCTTTGCCTCTGACATCCCTTCCCTTTAAGGCTTGCATGGCTATTGTTTTCGGTACTTAATCTTTTAGAGTTATTTGTGTCTTCGAATAACTGACTGCTTGTTTTGCTATCAGTCAGCTCCAGGACTGCTACAGCATCTCTTCAGCTTAAATCTTGCTTCATTCACCTTGTGACTTCAAATACCATTCTGCCTCAAGCGGGGGAAAAAAAAAGCCCCCCAAATCCCATATTGCTCCTTACAGTTTTATTACTTAGGAAACTAAAGAGAGAAAATAAAGGTCACAAGAACTTTAAAACAACAGTAAAGTCTTGAGAACAGGAGAGCTTTAAAGGAAGTTACAAGCTTGAAATTACAGACTTTTTTTTTAGGATGTTCCAAGACATTTCCAAACCACCAGCACCCCCTGTGCTTCCTACTCTCCCTCACTTCTCACAGGAAATCACTCCGAATTATGTCTCCCAGCCTGTAAGGAGAAAGCAGGTTATGAAGCGTCAGACATTCGTATGTTGAGAAGGAGACTGCAACCAAGAACCCACAAGTGCCTTGACTGGAGGTGGAAGGAGCTTCACCACCCCCCGATGCCTCAGGACCCCCTTCCTAATCTCTTCATTTATATAGAGTGGCAAATCGCAGGAACCAAAGCACCGCAGCTAAGTCTGTACACCTAGTTCAAGTCATGAGAAATGACCCGTGTCCTCCAGGCAGTCACACGTGGCCCTGCAGAGCCCTGCTGCTCCCAGGGCCCTGTCCCGCAGGACAGCCCCTTGCCAGACGTGGGGTTTGTTCCGCTCCTACTGTCAGCACCGTAAATGTCTCCATCGGAGGTGGCCGCTGTCCCAGGGCAGAGGAGGTTCATCCCCAAACCCCGTTTAGCGGGGCTGTCTTCAGAGGAGAGTGGGAATAATCAGGATGAGCCCAGAGGAATGAGGAACTTTTTTAAATCTCTTTTCTTTACAAGCGGGCTCTACTGAGATGCAGGGGAGTTCTGCACTGTGTTACTCTGCAAGGACTGCAAAATCAGCCCTTTGTGTCTGCCGTATGAAGAGCAGTAGGACAGCTCGGGGTCTGACTGCCTACTGATCTCCTGGAACAAACAACTTGTGCTGGCAAGGGACAGTGTCTGCTCTGGAAGCTTCTTTGCGGAAGAATGGGTTGGAGATCTGACAGAGCGGCAGTGAACACCCAAGATATTTTCCACTGCAGAAATGCAATTCTCTGTCCTTAGCCTACCTAATGATTAAGCCACTTCCTAAAACAGGACAGCCCTGACCGGCTCCTGTGCACATCCATTGTTTACTACTCTGTGAGAAGAGCTGGGCATCTTGACTTCGCAAGGCGAGGCTGTCAGGGTGCTTCTGTGCAGCAAGATGCAGGCAGGCACCTCAAGGAAACTTCAGAGGTTCCAGCAATCCAGGTGCCCAATGCAGAGATAAATCCAACCCCAGAACTTGGCCTTGTTTGAAAATCCTAGGCCGTAGGGCTGTGCAATTTTTGTAAGACACTTCATAAACGTGTGGGACAGGGAGGGGGAAGACTTTAAACAATTTTCTCGCAGCTCTTCCCTTTGCTGCCTTGATGCAGGTGCTCGTCCATCACATCTCTACAGGTTCCTTCTCCTTCCCATCTGCCTTTTCCCTGGGGTTCCTACTACAAGTGGCAATGAGGTCTTTTGATCCCACTGCTCCCTTAATCCAATAAAGCCACCTAAACAAATCCCCTGTGCAACCATTAATACCATCAACCAGACTTCAGGGTGAAACTGCTGACAGAACGCCAGCCACAGCCAGGGAAATGTTTCATTAATTATCATAATTGGTATCAATAGCAGATGTCAGACCTAATGAACAAGGAAAGCAATTGCCAACAAGAGATGCAAGGGGGCGGTCTGCCAGCCCCCGCGCATTGACTTACTGGGGATGTTTTTCTGTGGGTGTGAGTGTCTGCCCAAGGTAGATGTCTTGGAGAGATGTGAGTGGGGAAGTGACAGTAATTCCCACCCTCCAGCAGTCAAGAAAGGATCTAGTTGGAGGAAGACATTTTTAATATCTGAGGGGTTTTACTTGTTGAATTTTTTGTCTCTAGGGAAACCAGTACTGCTTTCAGGAACGAGGAAGCAGCACCATTATCAGGCACTACGGAGAACACACAGGACCACGTTACAGAGCAGCATGGCATCCAGCACAGAGATGGGAGGAGGAAGCAGCGCAGTCATCGGGATGGTCGGGGCCATCACCAGCATAGGCTGTGCTTCACCACACAAGGATCCCTCCATCGGAGCAGAAAGGGGAAGGGATGCAGGGAGGGGGAGCAGCGGTGAGGACATAGACAATGTTCTCCTCATGATTGTGAAACACTGCAGTGACAAATTAGCTGCTGAGCTCCGCTGTATAACACCACAGATCTGCTCATGCTCACTCCCAAATGGATGTCTGTTCCTAAAATGAGGAGGAAAAGATCTGACAAAGTTTTCAGCCACTTGAGCTATACCCAGCAGAGGGAAGAACATGTGCCTCAGTAGACTCCTTTTTAACTTTTCTGGGCAAAAAAATCATGTGACAAAAATAGCACTAGAAATGTTTTGGGGAAGTTTTGCATGATGCTGTATCTTTCTTTGGGCCAAATAATTTGATAACAAATACTCCCTTGCTTTGTTCAGTCATTCCGTTTTTACTCATGGGATAAAAGTCTTTCCTGAACATCCCTCGAGGTTCTCACTTCTGCAGAAAGCATACATAATAACCCTTGAATGAGGAGAGGTATGGGCTGAAAATGTCATTAAACAAAATAAATCCTCATCTAAAATCTTATCAGACCTAGAACAGCCAGGGCACTCGATCTTATGTCTCAGGCAGCTCTAAAGTCTTTCATTACTGGGCTCACTGGACCAGAGAGGCTACAAGCCTGTACATCTGAATATAGATGATGTACAATTTACGGGTGCATGGCCTTCTCACTTAACCCAAGTCACTGGCCCATGATAGAGTTTGCCAACTTTGCTGTTTCAGGCAGGAACAAACATTTTATATGCTGTCAATTTAGCAAATCTATTCCCCTGATCCCCCCCTCCTCCCTTGCACTGGCTGCGTTCATTAATTATCCCCTACTGTCTCCCTGGCAAGATGTGTTAATTTTTATAGGGCTTACTCAGCAAGTCTTAAACCACAGCATGCTCCCCAGGCAGTGGAGCATGGCTACCTTGCTGAACTGCTGAGCCAATGGAGGTTTTGTCGAAGGACAGGTTCCTTCACGGCATTCCGGACCACTGTTGCTTCTGTAGGCTTGAATAAGTACGGAAGACCTTCACTGAGTGGAAGGCAATGGAGCCATCACATGGATAGCAGCACTTTGGGTCTTTCTTAGCTCAGATCTTGCCATTTTGGTAGACCCTGCAGGACTCTAGTAGTGAAAGTGTTGTCATAAATCAATGAAATAAGGTGACTTGTGGATTTGGCTGCTGTCAATGGAGTTCTCCACACTGGCCAGGTGACTTTGGGCAGTCTGCTTTCATGACTTTATGAGGATAACATCTCTTCAGTACATGTGTAGGGTGACCCCACAGGAAAAACACTTGTGCTTAGAACAGGGGAAAGATGCTGCATAAGTGGGGCTTGCTGCCCAGAAGGACACCAGGCCTGGAGCAGTGATGGTGATGTAGGTAACTAGACACTGCTGTGCTTGGCCAGTGTACTGCTACCTTCTGTAAAAATCACATCCTAGCAAGGAAAAGCTGTGAAACCCAAAATGTTAGAGAAGAGCCTATAACTTTGCAGATACATTGACTACGCCTTACATTAATTATGGAGGAAACAAAAGGGTGAGAAAAAGGGAATATCCATCATGCTGTGTTCTGGCAGGGTCTAGAGATGCAGAGGAGGAAACAACAATGGAGATCTACCAAGAGAACCCATAGTTTCTGAGACAGGCAGTGTAGTAGCCCCAAAGCAACATTTTTCTTTCCTGCAGCTACGCTGAAAAGCAAAGAGCAGGAAAGGGGTATTTTATTGAATGAGGACTACTGACATCACTTGGAGAGCAGTACCAACTGCTGTAATGCAAGCCCAGGTCTAAGCTGGCCAGCTAGGCTCTCTAGGGAAATCCAGACATCCCAAGGGCAGTTCAGCCACAATATTTTAAGCACCTTTGTTAAGAAAGGATCAGTCACCCCTGGAGAAACTCATCTCTTGCTCCACTGACTACAGAGGGAACACAGCCTGATCTTCGCACTGCATGAACAGAAAGGTTTGATGGGATTATCTGGGACTAAAGCGTTTCTTTGATCAAGCTGGTGGGATGCACTGACAGCCCTTTACTTAGGAATGATCAAGTAGCTGGATTATGAGTCAGTGGAAGACTGGAGCCAAACTGGCAAAGCAATTGCAAGTCTCTCCATATATGCATGAGTGAGAGCACATGCAAGACAATAACTCTCCTTCCCTTGGTGACTCGGATTGATGGGCCTCTGCTATTCCCATCTTTGAAGAAGCCACCGGTCGATACTTCACTCCTTTGTGCCCAGCCATCCCATCATCCCCATGTCTGGCACCAGCCCTTGTAGGTGTAAGTAAGAATTATTTCTCAGGCTGCCAGCCCTTCTGCCTGGAAAACATGAGGCTCATTTCAGCTCTCAGCATTCAGCTGGATGCCTCCTCCCTTCTCTCACAGCCCTTTGGTACTTACTCCTTTGCTGACTTTTTCCTTGGCACATTTGCATGTAACAGCAGGTCATTGACCTGGAGAACAGATGCAGTAGAGATGCATTCTGCCCCTCAGATGCCTGGCTAATAGCAGAGAAGTCAGCCCCCTTGTTAACACTGGAGTCTGGTCTTTCCATCATGGGTCAGCAGCATGCTCCATCTCCCTTTTCACTACAAAGCCCTGTGAGCTTTTTCGGTCTGGTGAAGTGTGTGGTTTTGCAGCTTAACACTGTGAAACGTATTCATACGCATTTCTCCTGTATGTTCCCTTCCAAGTTGTCTACCCTATTAGCATTGTGTCCACACTAAAGAATATATATATTTTTTTTTTCCCCTTGGCATCCTCTCAAATAAATTGTGAGTTTGCTGGGGGAGAAATCTTTGTGTGCTGAATACGGGCCACCTCCCTGAACTCAGCAAAAGCCTCCGCTCCAACGCCAAACACTGACAGTAGACACCTCTGCTGCTGCTCATCCAACATTCAACCCCTTCCTTTCTTGTTCCACCTCCAGCTGAGGAAGACAGAAGTGCTGGTCTGACAGGTAGAGATTGCAGAATGGACCACAGCTGTCCTGTTTCTCCTAGACCAGGACATGGGAGAACTGCTACAATCTCTTTGCACCTTCTGCTAGTCGCTTTTTTCTATTTAGATTTTGTCGCCTTTGTTTCTTCAGCTCTACCTCTGTTGCTTTGCCAAAAAACCTGGGACCTATTAGGAACTGTTGTGGTTTAGTCCCTCTCAGCAGCTAAAATACCACACAGTCACTCGCACACTACCCCCCTCACCATCCCCTCAGTGGGATGGGGAGGAGGATCAGGAAAGAAAGGCAAAACTCATAGGTTGGGATAAAAGCAGTTTAACAGAACACCAGAGGCAGAGAAAAGAGAGACAGGAAACAATAACAGATTATACATAAGCATGTAATTTACAGCACAGTAACTCACTATGGATCCTGATGCCTAGCTCCCTCCTGAGAAGCAAAACCTGCTCCTTAGCTCCATCCCCACTTTATACACTGAGGGTGGTGTCACATGGGATGGAACGGCCCTTGGGCCAATTTGGGTAACCTGTCCCAGTTGCTGGCTGATTGGTAAAGATCCCAGCTGTGTCCCCAGCCACAGAGCCCATCAGCTCCAGCTCCTCTCCCAGCTCAGGTGAGAATTAACTCTGTCCTAGCCAGAACCAGGACAGGAATGTTAAAACACAAATACTTTTTGTGTCCCTCTCCCCAAATATTTTTCATAAATGAGATGACCCCAACCTGCTTGACAAACAGTGTCTAATGTTTTCCTTTCTACCTCCCACCACCCATGGGCTGAGCTGGGCTATGTCTGTGGGACATTTGCTGCTCCTTTCCTGGAACTGGGTACAAAGAGGGAGGAAGGATGATACATTTTGGCCAAATTGATGCGCGGATCAAACTCTACGACTCGGAGAGAGTTACAAAGCGGGCATGTTTATTCAGTGCCGGGTGTGTGGGGGATCGCTCCTCCAAAAGCACGCACACCGACAGCACATTTTATACAGCACAAATTTATACAGTGCAGGTGTACATATCCATAGGATTGCACAATACAGACATACATGTGCATGAGTGAAACAGGGTTATTAAAAAAACACTTGCATTAGCATTTCAGATCTGTCTCTGGTGGTCGTTCACTTCTCCAGGGGTCTGATCTTCCTCTAGACGAACTTTAGTCATTCACCCATGCTCTCCTTTCACTGGGGGATTTCAGCATTTTCCTGACTTCTGACTGAATTTGCGGTGGAACTGACATTCTGTCCTTTGTTTGACATATTAGTCCTTGATGAATACCAGTTTCTTGACAAATACCAGTCCCTGATAAGCCTAAGTGAGTTTCAAGGCAAACAGGATTGTTAGGCATTGTCTAGCAGACAGTTGGTCTCCTAAACCAAGCAGTATGCAGACAGTCAGTCTTCTAAATCAAGCAATATTTAGCAGGCAGTTAATTCCCTGTATCACACACACATCCAATTCCAGTGAATTTCAGAGGATTCTGGAGGATGATGGAGAAGGAACAAGCTACTTTACCCAGAGCTATGGGGAACCATCTCTATGGGGCAGGGAGTACTTTCACAGAGGCTGAGCAATAGACTCCCTGAAAACCTGGTGGTGGCAGGGAAGGAAATGTCAGGGTAGAGAAGGCAGATTAATTGGGCTGGATGGTGATAAGAAACAGAATGATACTTAGCACTTCCAAGGCATTGTCCACATCTCCCTGTGGGCCATGCACACGGTACATCAGCATTAACGCCGAAAGGCACTCAAGGAGCAGACACAGAAGCTCCTCAAGCAGGTGTGCCCTGTGAGTGCTGTGACTCAGTGTGGGCACTTAGCTCCATAGCAACATTACTGTTATTACTATACTACTACCGTGCCTGTTACAGCACTGTAGCATTCGATTCCAATTGCCTCTGGCATTTTGAATGAAACTGCATCTCCACAGCTCCTTAGGAGAGCCGCTAAGGACGGCATCTCTCCCACAAAGACTGGAGAGTTGCCAGTGAGCCCCTCATGCCCCCGGCTGTAATGTGGGATGGCCTCTGACATTCATGGCTGTTTATTCTGGGTATTGGTGGTGTTTTCTGAACAACTGATCAAATAGTTCATTCACGTGGTTTCCAGCCTGCTCCCCTACGTCTCACAAAATCACTGACCCTGACACTGCTGCTCACTGTAGCTCTCCGATCCCTACCTTCAGCTTATTCAGAGGCTTCTAAAGTTTAATCAAGGCATGACTGACTGATGGTAAACCTGGCCCAAGCCAAAGCCTACAGTATTTCGGCAATGCGTTGAACAGGAAGGATATTTTGCTGCCCACATTCATGTTCTTTGAGCAGCCCGCTCTGGGAATGACATTCAGCAATGAAAACTTTTTGCTGCCTTGAGCTGTAATTTCATGCCAAAACGCCTGGCATGCAAACATCTTGAGAGCCAGGCGCAGTGGATTGTCAAGCAGATATAGGCTGCTCTCTTCCCTGGTTCTTCTCTGCAAAGACAAAGCCATCCCCAGAAATTTCAGGACAGGGAAGGAGGGTTCAGGTGGACAGTGTTGATTCACTACTCCAGGAATGCACCATGGTCTCACTGGCTCATGATGCAGCACAGACAGCTGGAGGGCACTGCCCCATCTTTCTTCTCTTTCATTCTGTGCTCTGACAGTTGAAAAGTGCTGGAGAAGATGCTATAGCACACGAGTGCTCTTGCTAGGCTGCACTGCCTTCCCTTCTGGCAGAAATAACCTCCTGAGCAAGAAATCCTGATCAATGACAGGGAGCTTGTCATTTTGAGTCACCAGAAAACACTGGGACGACAGCATGCTTGGTGCTGTGCATATACAAGGTAAGAACTCTCTCTCTCTGTGAACAAGCTGGTAAAGTGTCTTGCTCAAGGCTATCCAGAACAGAATTGCTTTATTCAGGAAAAGGAGCCAAGTTTGACAATATTTTGTCTCCTAGACAACATCAGATGATTCTGTAGGCTTGACTTGCTCAAAGAAGGCTCCCAGGAGACTCCAGGCAACAAACCCTCCTCATCCTTGTTAAAACGACAACTGTTCAAATACGGTTGTTTGCTTGGTTGTCTCTTACTATGGCCTTCCTTTTTCTGGCCAGACCTCCACATAGACATCTCCCTCCTGGTGACAACGTCACGGCAAAACACAGAGAGCCAAAGTACAGACAGACAAAGTAGTGGGGAAAGCTCAGCATCTCACCTCATGAACAAATATAATGCCCTCCATAACCCAAACCACTGGAAACAGGCAGTGAGGTTGTTTCTTTGACAGCTTACACAAAAAAGAAAACTTTAAACTATGCAGTATGTTATTCTGTGGCTGCTCGCCTCTCTGGCAGCTTCTTGTGGAATGTATCTTGGCTTTTTCTCATATTGTCTTTTTCCATCTAACCAGCCGCCTAATGAAACAGTTCTCACATGCACTGGTCTGCATTTCTTTCTTCAGTGTTCCTTCAGCCACCTTTTATCTTCCTTACATAACTCACATATTCTTCTTCTCAGTCTAAAATCCATCCCCTTCAACCTGCTTCTTTGCAGATTTTTATGCCTTTTACTTGATTATTTTATCCATCTCAAACATTACTGTGTTCATGCTTTAAATATCCTGAAGTGCGTTTGTGTGGGGGTGAGGCTTGTGTGAACATAATTTGAAAATGAAAGCCACAAGCTATATTGTGGTAATAGTCTATTACGTTTCTCCTCGTATTTACCTCATTCAGCAATTTTTGACTTGATTTGACAATGAAAGTTAATGCTCTGATATATATACATCTATATGTATTTTCCTTTTTATTCCTTGATTAGAACTGTGAAAATTTTCAAAGATTTAAATTGAGTAAAGTGACTAACAAGGATCTTTCTGCTGGCTGCAACATTAGCTTTAATTGCCTGCTAATAGCTCCAAGCATTTAGCTCAGTCTCCCAACACACAGACAAAAATGCCTTCCGAGGAGATTTCTGAGTGATAACTCGCTCCTTACCACCCGGCTCGGGAAGCAGCCACATTGGTGGAAGTGGGATGCTCCTGGGTGTGCATGACTGCAAGTATCTCCTCTGCCATGCTCAAAAGATGGTGGAGATCATGAATTTTGTCCCCAGGGTCATTCCTTCATGGTGTTTGGTACCATTGACTTTTCCTTTCTTGTCTCTCAGCTCTGTCATTGACCTCTGCTAGCCCATGTTATCTCCCGTACTTGGGTCTTTCCTGCGTAAAAGAGACGGTCTCTCTCTGGTGAGACCCCACCTGGAATACTGCATCCGGTTCTGGAGTCCCCAACATCAGAAGGACATGGACCAGTTGGAGAGGGTCCAGAGGAGGCCACGAAGATGATCAGAGGTCTGGAGCAGCTCTGCTGTGAGGCCAGGCTGAGAGAGCTGGGGCTGTTCAGCCTAGAGAAGAGGAGGCTCCGGGGAGACCTGAGAGCGGCCTGCCAGTGCCCAAAGGGGGCTGCAGGAAAGATGGGGAGAGACTCTTCAGCAGGGCCTGGTGTGACAGGACGAGGGGTAATGGTTTTAAAATAGAGGGAGGGAGATTCAGATTGGATATCAGGAAAAAATGTTTTATGCTGAGGGTGGTGGAGCACTGGCCCAGGTTTCCCAGAGAGGCGGTGGATGCCCCATCCCTGGAAACATTCCAGGCCAGGTTGGCCGGGGCTCTGAGCAACCTGATCTGGTTGGAGATGTCCCTGCTCCTTGCAGGGGGGTTGGACTGGATGGCTTGGAAAGGTCCCTTCCAACCCAAACCATTCTATGATTCTATGATTCTAAAAGCCAAGACAGGGTGTATCGTTCCTCCCATTGCTCCAGAGTCCTATCAGCCCTCAAGGGCCAGCCTGTCATTACAACTCAGTGTTTGGGTTGGCCTAAAGAGGTTTGACAGAAGAGTTTTAACCAGAAAACATAGTTTTGCTGTGATCTAAACATTTCATGGGGACACATCAATAGCAGTTACACTTCTGACGCACAAAATTTTGAAACAATTTGTTTCCATTTTCTCATTTTTTTCAAAGATGTCAAACTACTTTGATAAGAAAAGAATGGCTCATTACAACTTTCTGGTTTTGTTTTAGCTTCCTTTTAAACTTTTATTCTCTGGGATCCCTTTATTGTTGGAAACATGTAGAATATCAGATGTGAAGCCTTCTGTTACACATTCAACAAGAAGGAGTCTGACTTCATCAAAAAACAAAATGATTCATAGGAGTGGAGTGAGCAGCTTCAACAACTTCAAAAGAATAGGGTCAGAATCTTCATTACTTCTGAAATCTTCCAGTTTGAGCTTTTTATTGTGTTTACAATCACATTTCTACTATTTTTAGGTTATTTTGATGGAAAGAAAAAAAGACTAAGGCAGAAAAATCAGTTTCCCATGGATCTCAAATCTTAAATCCCAAGTTTTTCTACAGAGTTCACCCAGTGCTGTTGGGATGAGTTTTACTGATATTTTTAACATAAGAACTGACAGCCACACCACCTAGGTTAAAAATAGGCATTCATATGTAGAAGTTGGAGGGCTAATAACCAAGATCTGGAGAAGATTCACATCTTCTCTGGATTCGCTCAACTGCTTTCAGTGCTTCATTATTTATGTTTCTATGGAGGAGGTGTGAAGACTTGGCAGGGAGCCTGTCCCACCTATCCCGCCCAGAGTTTCATAGGCCTTCCAGGCCAGACTGGGAATAGTTTTGAAGCTGTGAGAGCTCCTACCTTTGGCCACATTTTTTTTCCATGGTTTGTACCTGAGTTAGGAAATGGAAGCAGAGAACGAAGCTCACTATATATTAAAGAGATGTAAAAACATCTCAAAACCAAAATAAAAATCCTTCTCATGGCCACAAAAAGCTGAGTAGTTCAGTAGTAAGGTACAGCTCCATTCTTTGCTCAGATGAGAAGTGAGTAACCTCTATTTCTGTGTGTTTAACATGAATTGTACACAAATTAAACAAAGCTCGTTACTCTCTACTGGGCAGTTTACAACATGCAGACATGTGCATTTATGGCAATTTTGAAACTTAAAATGACTAGGTTTGAACCCATATTTAAGCCTCAGATGTTTCAGGAGCCAACCACTGAGTAAAATTACATTTGAAATTCTGATAGTACTGTGGTTTCCCGCTCACTCTGATGAACAGGGGAGAAGAGCTTATTTTCTGACAGCAGTGCTTTGTTCAAGAGTCCTACTGAGCTAGGAAATATCAGAAACTTAAAACTGTAAGAAAAAAAAAAAAGGGCAGGAAAGGATCTCAGGAGGTCAGTGGGTCTTTCCTCTGCCTCAACCAGAAAATGCTGCCTAAACCACTCCTGACAGATGTTTGTGTAACCTCCTGAAGGCTTTCAGCAGTGGAAGCTCTGCACCTTCCTTGGCCAATCAACTCCAGCACTTCACAATACCAGGTTTAAAGACAGTCCTTCTCATGCCTAACTTGAATCTTTCCTGCTGCATTTTAAGCCCATTTCTTCTTCACTTATTCACCAGGAGCACGAAGAATAAATTCTTCCCTTATTCTTTGCCTTTTTCCTATTTGAAGATTGTTATCTTGCCATTTCTTCCTCAGGCTTAACAGCCTGTATGTATTCATTTTACTTTTATGCCATGCTTTGAGAGTGGCTGATAGTCCAGATTGCTGTCCTCTGAATGCCCTCCTGCTGATCCACAGTTTTCTTAAAAGTACAGCATTAAAAACCAGATGAAGATGTGGCCTTACCACTGGAAGGACTGCCCACGTGCCTTGTGGTTGATATTGTTACACTTCCCCACACATTTGCTTTTTCTCTATGCCTGGCATTGCTGAACCAAGTGTGGCTTTACACCAGCTAAAAACTCCCCATCCTTTCCTGCACATCATCTGCCAAGCCAGCTGTTCTCCATCCCACAGTTATGGATTACCCTTCCTAGGTTCAGGCTTGAAGCTTGTCCTTATTCAATCACAACCTAGTTTTTTCAGCTTGATTCTCCAATTTGTTGTGTTTGCCTGGCGCACAGACTATGTTCTCCAGCTTATTTGGATCTCTTCCCCCCATTGCATAGATCACAATCTCCATAAGCCTAATTTCTGTTCTGCTATCTGTGTCATTAAAGAACACATCAGATGACAGCAGATATAGAACAGGTCCCAAGGCAGACGCGACTCACCCTCCCTTTTGTTTTTGACATATATCTCCTTAGCTGATGCGGCAAATGCTGGTGACTGGCACCCTTATGCTTCTCCACAAGCACTGCACCTTGGTCAGAACTGGTTTCAGTGGAGCGGTGAGCCTACATCTTCGGTCCCTCCTCATTTCTATGCCTCCTGCTGCTGTCAGGATTCCTGCTGGGCAATAACTTGCTTGTTGCTACTTTATCCCATCCCTATGGGTCTCAACAAAGGCTGAGAAGCTCCTCAGAAATGTGTTCTAAGTAGCAGCAAAGGGACTTTAGAAGTTTTGTGCTGTCTCTTTATCCAGCCCTGCTCACTAATGGCCTGCTGGCCATGAAGCAATGATTTGTTTCAGGCTGGTCTGTGAGATACCAAAATGCTGTTTTTTCTCCCCCTTCCATTTTCCAGTTAAATTCTAAATACTATAAAGAGAAAACCTCTCTGAAAACAAAACAAACAAGAAACAGTCTGCAAAGCAGCAAGTTAAAATCCTTCCAAATGTCAGCTGTGTCTGGAGAAGCCACTTCAGGATTAAGTGCAAAACTGGGCTGTAAAGCCTAATATCAGGTGAACTATTAACTATTCAAAAACCTAAAAAACTCCTAAGTCCCTTGGGGTCCCAGACACACCTAGGTTTCAGAGCTCAAGCTGCAATTCTGGAACAAGTTTCAAGATAAGCTGGATCTCAGTTCCTGATTATGTATCACCCAAGTGACTCAAGTTTCATTAGGTCCTATTTTCAAGCAAGTCTGGACCTCAATGCCTTGACTACTGGGTGTCACAGTACTGTCTTTGGACTCCAGTCCAAATTAAGGACTCCAGTCCTTAATAATCAGGGTTAGTCCAGATTGCTGATTATTAAGAAAGCTGATTATTAAGAAAGCTTATCTCTCATTCCAAAGGAAACCCAGGCCTTCATTTCTAAGGAGTCCTGGACCTCATTTCTTAAACTAGCTTAAGCCCAGCTTCCTGAGCAAACACTGGATTATAACTACATAGTATTCATCACCATTTCATCAAGTTCCAGGTACTCTAGAAAGTGTTTTGACTAATACTGGGGGAGATGCATCAATCCCTGGAGGTCTCAGCTCCTCTCCACTCACTACAGAGAGAGGTTGGTGTGACTAGCTTGAAATTTATCCCTTTCTTTTGGCCACCTGAATTAGGGTAGCTGATTCTCACCCTAGTACAGGAGCCCAGAAGCATCTGCCACACCAGACCCAGACTTCTAGCCTGCCCTACTCCTGGTGCCTTGGAGAAAGCCACCACCCAAACCCTTGGGCTTCTCTATCCCATAGATTCCCTTAAAGTACATTTTCTATATTTTATTAGTCTTATTTCATAGAGCTGTCATAATCCACCTATCTCTTCCCCTTCCTCTTGGTGGTAAGGGTAAAGCTAAGGTCAGGCTATTTTACAAACAATAAAGATCTTATTAAACTTGTCAAAGAACAGTGGGAGCTTTACCCCGGTTTCCCTTGGAAATGTCACTAGCCCGTTGAGGCACAGAATCAGAAGGTCTCTGTTTAAATTATGTATGCAGCTTCCTGACAATTATGTACCCTAAGGAATATCATATTCAAAAAGATGAAGGCTTTGAGGATCTAGGGAGGGAGGGTGCTGAGAAGGAGCTTGGAAAGATAACAGCTTGATTTTCTGAAAAGCAAGCATTCACATCACATGCAATTCAAGGGGTTTTGGTTTGTTTTTTTTTTTTTTTTTTTTCTTTCTTTTCACAACAAAGTCAGCCTGCTGTTATGTTCCCTGCACAGAACATTCAATAAAAAATTCGTCCGTAAGTTGTATACCAGGTGAATTATCGTAGTTACAGTCACCTGCTAGGAAACCACCTACTGTTACGGAGGAGAGGAGCGGGTTGGGGTGAAAAAGAGCTTAAGGTGAGGGGGAGGAGTTGGGCAAAGGCTCTTCACCAAGTCTGCTTGAGCAGGACCCATGAAGCCATCTCCCTCACAGCGAGACAGAGCTGCTCAAGACCAAACCAGGCAGGATTTGCAGAAAGCTTGAGCATTTCTTTGGAGAGCAAGAAAATCTAGCCTTATGACTGAGTGCTAAAAAGGTGGTGGGTGCAAGGCTTAAGTCAGTCTTGGAAGACATTCACTCCCTGGGTCTTCCTGAGCTTTTTCCTAGCTTCCATAACTTTAGAAAAAGCTGACACATATTCTAGTTAAGGGTTTGCTCAAAAATTTTGCACATCTGATGCACTCAAAATTCTGAATTAAATATGGTTTAGGGTGATCTAGAACATAAATGTTTTATTTTGCTTTCTAGTCTTTTCATGATAGATTAGGCAAATGTAAAACAATTTCTGAAAGGAAACTTGAAGAAGCAAAGTGCCGTGAACATTCAAGCTGGGCTTTCTAAATGCCTCAGAATATTTTAAAGTGGGAGATTCAGCAACATCAATATGGATCCACCAAACATGTTGGTGTAACTAAATCTGCTTCTTTTGCAGAAAAAAAAAAACCAACCCAAACTAACCAGTGTCAAAGAATTTCCTGATGTCTAGTCTAGCACCTGGTCTAGCTTATTTCCATTGTGAGAAGTTTCCAAAACCAGCCACCTCAATGAGAACTCCAATAACGAGAACCAAGAGTCCTGTCATAACTTGGTCCCTGTGATGGATCAACTCTATTTTCTGAACACAGCTCATACAATTTGCACCTCTGGAAGGTCCAACCCAATTTTCCTCATACCACTTGGCAACAGACAGAATACTTTTGGTCAAAACTTGTTTTTTCCATGACAAAACTGCAGGTTGGGATTGATCAAATAGGCTCTGCAACTTCCCCTAGAAGTCACTGAAAAAAAAAATGGAACAGAAAATAAAAAAGTTTAAAAGAAAAACAATCTGCTATTATTTTTTTTTCAACTTTTTACTCCACTGGAAAAAAATTCAATTCAAGTTAACTCAAAATGTATTTTTTTTTTCCAATTGGCCATTGAACCAAAAAAATGTGTGGTCTCTTAGCTGCTATTGGCACCTTTTATTTGTTCAATTCTTTTGGTTCATTGCCCATATTTTCAAGAGAGAGCTACAGCTTTCTAATTCTATCTGCTGTGTTCGTGGAAATACTGAGGAGAAGACTGGCTACTTTAGATGATTATAGGTTATTTTGTTTTAGCGTATGAAAAAAAGAATAATCATTGGTCCATGCTAGCTATAATTTCTGTCTCCTCGCTATGTTTGGATCCACCAAGTATTCACATTTAATGTCATTATACAGGGATCCCAGACTGAGTGCTCATTTTATGGAAGAACGTTGTTCTGTCACAAAATGCCATTTTATGATGAATGAGATGTTGCTCAGGAACATTTTGACTTCAATCACACTTTATTTGAAAAAAAAAAAAACCAGAGTGGAACTGTTTTGATTTTCCATTTTGAAGTGATTTTTCACTTTAGCTTTTCTTTTTTTTCTCCATTGGTATTAAAATGATGTTCAGTTTTAAAAAGTAAAACAGGAGGGAGACATTTCAGTTATTAAACTCAAAAGCTCTAAGCAATCTCAAAGGCTGTTGTATCTCCTCAGAATTTTACAGGAAATAAATTTTACAGGAAAAAAAGTCCCATCCCAGAATTGAAAAAAATGAATGAGAAATTGTGAAATCGATCTCAAGGGTGGGCTAAATAATTCCTACACAGGTTTAAAAAATCTCTATTAGGAGAAAAGTCACTTGTCTCCAAAGCCAATTCAAGGTCTGTATGGGGCTTTTTTAACTTTTATAAACTATTGTGGAAGCTGCTTGTAGCCAGCATAGACCTGGGGCTCTGATGTCACCCAAGGAAAATGAGACACTTCTGGTGCCTGCCCCAGCCACGAAGGGATCACCGTGCTGCGGCTCATCAGGACATTGTTCATACGCCAGCACCCAACACCTCCCATTCCAGCCCGTGCCCCTACATCGGCCTGCGTTTGTGGGAACCACGATGCAGCAGCCAGAGTGGACAGGCACACGGCAGCTGTGGCCGTGGCAGCACAACCATCCTCACGTCCCCTCGATTCGACCTGCGGAGCCGTGGCTTGCCAAGGGGAATAAGACGGGGGATTTTCCTTGCCCTCCTGCTTAGGCCTTGCACTGCCATGGCCTGCAGCCCGGCCTACCACCTCACCTGCACCGCCTAAAATGGCACGAGCAAGCCACCCCAAAACCGACAGTGCCACTCTCACTGCACATCTGCTCATCGTGCCTCCCGCACAACATCACATCATTTCACTGGATAATAAATACCCCAATTCTCCCCCCCACCAGCTCTAAGATCTCTGCCTTTCTCTCTTGGCCTCCATGCTTTGACAGCCACTCTTCTCCCCCCGCCTCGCCTTTTGTCAAAACACCAGCTTTGATTTGAGCCGAGTGAAATAAAAATTGACGTGTAACTGACAGCAGCCCAAACAGATGCAAGGTTTGGCAGGCTGAGGTTACAGAGAATGAGCAAATAAATACAGACACCAGTGCGGTCAAACGTGTCGCTGACACATTGAGAATATCTGGCTGGAAGAGTTGCTTTGTACGGGGTATTTAAGGCTTCCAATTTGTACCCTCTGATCATCAGCCAAGTGACTTAAGTAATTTTTGCCTTTCAGGGCAAATTTGAAGTCCCACATTTGAAAATGGTTTACAACAGTTCCCTTCCCCTCAGCATTTCTTCGTGTTGATCTTAAAATTCGTCAAGTACTTGGAGAAACCTGGAGGAGAAAGATAGAGCAGAGCTGAGCCGGTTTTCCGCTCTGCACCAGCTCATGTTTTCCTCCTCTCATGAGGTGGGGTTGGTTTTCAAAGGGACTCTGTGCCTGCCAGGGAAGACATAAATAAGTACGTGCAAACATTTGTGGGTGCAAATGAGGACTACTTCCATGGCAAGAAGAATAAAGGCATTTGAAAGTTCAGTTTTCTCCTTCCTCCTTCAGAAGGTGAACTTACAAATGGAGAAAAATAATTACCCATTCCATCTTAATCACCAAGAGTAGAATTTCTTCTTTTGATTCACAACACATTAAGCCATTCAAATAATTCTCTGCAAATTACATGGTCAAACTGAATCTGAGCAACTTGTCAAATGCCAACCACCAGCTAAACCCAGGGAGAAAGAAGTCTTTCTTCTACTGTGTCACTGCCTAATGACCAGCCTCAGATCAGCCTGTTTTGGGAAAGAAGTGACATTTTTATTTCCTAAAATAGCACCATTTAGAGATGTGTTAGGGTAAGACTTCATTCAGTCAAAGGATAACCTTTTCAAAAGTGCTTACTTAAAGGCTTGTTGTGTCAGGGAGTTGTGATGGTTAATTACAGCAGCACAGCTCGATGGCTGCAAGCCCTGCTGTGTGCCTGCCTGGGACAAACCTAACTGGGACTGAGGTGGTCATACCGATTTACCTGCCTTTACGCTGAACTTGTGTCTGTCCCGTTAACTGTGTGCTAATTAACTTCTAACTGCTGGACTAACCTGAAGTTTCCATGTGTTCTTAGGTACAAGTGAGAAGTTCTCAGGCTGGGCCTTGTCTGTGTTACGGACAGATTATGTCCATGCTCAGCCGTGACACCTTAGAGCTAACTGCCCTCAGGGAGTTATGACGGAGGTCTTTACATAGGATTTATTAGCAGAGGCACAGTGTCACGCTAGTGCAGCCACGCAGCTTCTGTGTCGGAGATGGCAAGTGCCCAGCAGCTCTGCACTGCACCACTGCCGAAGTTCCGGCACCTCCATGCATTGCAGGGCACAGACACATCCTTGGCGTGTTGGTGAGAAGACATGAAGGTGTGACTGCAGCACACCAGAAAAGGAATAACAGCCCTACTGCTACCAAGGGACAGGGTTAAGCATCATGGAGAAACTTTCTCCTTCCCCTCTCCCAGCAGCAGCCACTGCCTCTCACACTCTCCTGCTGCCTCACAAGCATCCTGCACTGGGACCTCAGACGTTGCCCTGGTGCCAGGAGAAAAAGGATTTTTCAGTTGCACTTTCACAAGGCTTTTTCCTATCAGAAACCTGCTCTTCTTGGTGTGGTTGACACCTTCACAAAACGGTGAAGGTCTTAGGGCTCCCAAGGGTGCAGCAACAAGGGTTACCGTGTTTCCTTCACAACAGCTGCAAAGGTGAAAGCTTGGAGGTCCTGGGAATCCCTACTGCTGCCAAACCCAGGGGAATCCCCAGACTCTGAATTTTGGGGGCACTGACTGCCCCAACAGCCTGTGGGCTTCCTCCTATGGTCAGAGTACAGATGGGCCCTGGGGACCCTTATACACTAATCCAAGCCTAGGATCTTACTTGGTTGCCTATCAAAAATGTGATCTGCAAGCTGCAGGCGAAATCTCGATCCACCAGTTGTTCAATATGTTCCCATTTCTCTGCTCTGTGGAAATACTGGGTGCTGCCAAGCGAGAAGGAGCAGTCAGTGGGCACGTTCAGCTCACTGCAAGCTCCTGATGTTCCTCCTCACACGTGCTTCTGGTTTGAAATAATTCATCAGATCGCTTTCCTCAGTAATTGCATGTGAATTGATTTACCACCCTCAGACACTGGGTACTTGGTTTTCTCATTGTTGTCACTGCCGTTTTTTTTAACAAGTGTATGAAAGAAATTCAAGCTGCTCTGCTGAGTTTCAGAGACACGTAGGGCAAGCCAGTCCTCTGATTTTGGTGACTCCAACCCCACTTACTGTGAGTGTTATTTGCAGCGATGCTTTAAAGCTAGAAATCAATGTGTAGTTACTGTTTACCATGAAAATGAACATTTCAGCCTCTTACACTAAAAGGGAAAGAAATTTTCTAGTCACCTGCCTTTTAAATAGCATCTCACATACAGTCTCTAATTTAATGCAAATCTCATACGGCTTCCTTGTATTTGTCATTTCAGTGCATTTTTGTGCTTGTAGTTTTTATGCTAATGACCCTGCTCCATTGCTAACTGGGTCTTTATACCGATCATTTCAATGATACCAGTAATTACACTGTTAGGTGTGTATATACGGGTGCATGTTCCGTGTGCTCAGCTCTCTGTCACCCCTTTGTTGATTGCTGCGTGAGAGAAGTGAGTTCCCACTGTCGGCATGACAGCAGGGTTTTGTTTGCAATGGCTTTCTGCAACTCTGAGTCTGATTAAGAGAAAAATTTCTGCAAGTGTACCAGGTGACAATAAACAGAACCCTGTGGATTTGGGCAAAAACTGGAATACCTCAGAATGGAAAATAACGAGACAAAGCCTTGCTCTGCGCTTTGACAGAAATGGCTCTTCCGTAACCCACGGTGCGAGGCATGGACCTCTTCCTGGCTGTGTCCAGGATAAAAATACCAAGACCCTCAGGGATTTATTGCTCATGATCCATTTTGCCAGGGAGTGAACGGATGAATCTGTACAGAGGGAAAGGGAAGAGAGGAGTAAGTGCACCTAATGCCTACTTGCAAGTGGAGAAAATAAGAGAAGAACACAGAGAAGCACAGTGAGAAAAGATGAGAGGCAGCTGAGATAATCCTTTACAGAGAGAGAACAGGGAGAGCGGCACACAGTGCCCTGGACACTCTGCTCAGTGCCCAGCATCGTTTTTTCCTGTACTTATTGCCTGGCTGCATGTTTTTCTCATGACTCACTGAAAGGAGGGTGTGCATCCCTGGGAGCACAAAAGTTTTCAGCTACTGCACAGAGAGCTGCAAGATGCAGCAGTTTGGGGTTACTGGGATTTGCTGGAATGAGGAGCAGGCTGGGGAACTCCCGAACACACCCAGGCTGGCCAGAAAGACCCAAGGAGCCCACTCAATTTTCTTAGGTCTCTCCTCAGCCAACACAACTGGTTTGCTCAACGACAGCAGCAACTCCTCCACTGCTCCTTCCTGTACAATTTTGAAATAATTTCTCCCTGTGGTGCCAGAGCGAATCCCAGTCTCAGTTTACACTGGTGTAAATGGAACCCAACCCCATTCCTTCAGCAAAGCTCTTCCAGCCCAGGGCTCCTGACCTGGCCACTCAGGATCTCCTCCCACAGTCACACAGTCACTGAACTGCTGCAGGAGGACTCTGCAAGGGGACCAAGTAAACCCGGTGACAGCCCGAAATGAAACATGGCATGCAATCGTTTCCAAGCGTGTTGAGAAGAGATTAATGTGCAGCCCTGAAAAGAAGAAAGTTTCATTTTGTCCTCAGTGCTCTTGACAGAAGAATCGTCTGCAACTTACTCAAACTCCGGTGAAAGCTGAGATGAGCGGCTGATGGCTTCACCTTTTATGGATCAGGCTGCTGAAGGGCGGCCAGGGATGAGGATGACTCCCCTCCTCTTCTGCTTTGATAGAGATAAGGCTAAAATATACTTCAGATTAGGAGGCCTTCAGGCTGCTGGAAGGTGATGGGAAACGCTGCAGAGGATGCGAATACAAAATGTAAACAGCAACACAGGGAGAAAATAATTGAAAAGTGTCTGCCAGGCAGAAGCAGCAGGCTAGGAGAGGTCAGCCCCGAGTGCCGGCTTCTGCTAGGGGTATGCAGAGAAACCTCAGGGATCCTGGCAATTAAAACACTGGTACAGAAGAGTTGCTGTCTGCATCATGGAAACGTTTCAGAACTTGAAGCAAAATCAGGCACTGTCTGTACTTGGCACTGTACAAACATGTAAGGAGAGAGACTAAACAAAGAGCTTAAATAGGCAAAACCTGGGAAAACTGAGGCATGGAGCAGCAGGTGATTTGATGAATTATTCTGGAGCAGCACATCTTTTTTTTTCTGCTTTTCAAGCCAATACCTTATGTGTTTGTTTGCGCTGCTCTTTGGAAGGATTGGAAGAGGCACCAGCACCCCCTCACAAAGCCCTGGCAAAGCATGGGCACCCCACAGAGCAAGGTGCACCCGTGGTGTCTTGCTGCAAGAGAAGCCAGGGAAGGGTGCAGGAGAGCTGCTGAGACTCAGGATTGAGGATGAACTGCTCATCCAGAAACAAGAATCTCTGGTCCTTCAGAGGAGACACTCTTCTGCTCTTCAGACTGTTCCAGGCTATGCTAACCCATCAAAAAGCCACAGGACTGTCCCTGTCCCTGACTTGATTTTCAGCCACATCAAGAGGGTACTGATCACCACCAGTGTGTTTTCTCCACGAACAGGACCTAATGTGCCTGGTAGAAACAGTTGGCATGGAGCAACAGAGAACCTCCCCCAGAGGTGGGAAGAGGGTGTTGAAGAGGCAGAGCCAGGTCTGACTGCACCATCTGGACCTGCTCCGGCCTTTGCAGCATCATGTCCAGTGACAGACCAGTGTCTGGAAGTCACTCTGGAAAAGAGCGGAGCCAAACTCTGATTTCCTGTCGAGCCAGCTCGTAAGTGGATTCTCTGATGTCTAATATAGGCTCGCACTACACCATAAACATTATCACTTGCCTCTACCAAACAACTTCTCTCAGAACAGATCAACAGGTTTGTAAAGCTGTGATGGAGAGAGGCGCACAGGCTGCACTGGCACAGATATGCAGAGCGTGACGGCACAGCCAACTTCTCCTTAGGCAATCATGTTTAAACACTTTTTTTGAAGACACACTTAGTTCCTTTTGATTTTTTTTTTAATGCTGTAATATACTGTACAATCTGAGCAATTTTCCCTAATGATGAAGAAGCATGCTGGGGAAAAAAAAAAACCCAAACCCTAAGCTCAACTGTTCGGCAAACTAATCTGTTACGTATACATCCATAATTCCCTTAGGAAAAAGCTGGGTAAGGAATCAAACAGTATCTCTTGTTCATTTACTTGACAAGTATAATTAATTTTTAATATTTACCCTAAAGTTTTACAGCATTCTAGCAAATGTTCTCCACTACATACTTTGCAGAAGTTCACGAACGTTTAGGAAGGACAGATATCACTACAGTTTCGTGCTATTGCATCTGTGTGGTAAGAGCAGAAGAAAAGGTATCAAGAAAGGAGGATAGATTTTTTGTGAGTGCTAAGAAAGGCACATTATTAAGGCTCCATTGAATTAGTATATTCATCAGAATGTACAAAAAGGAGCATCTTTAGAATACCTCCAAATCTTTCTTTCTTCTTTCTTGAAGAGAAAGCAAAGAAAGAAACTAAATACAAATGAAATTAAATCAAATGAGTTCCTGAATGGCTTAATATGGTATTTTAGCCCATTTAAAAATCACCCTCAGGAGACCAGGCTGATTTAATAAGTCTAAGAGATGTTGCGGTGAAGACTGAACAGCCTTGATGAAAGCAGAACTTGGCTGGGGCTGCATTAGCCTAGGAAACTTGTCCCAGCCTCTTAGAAAGAGTCTTTTCTCCATTCTTGAAACAGAAAGAACGGATCAGGCAGAAGATATTCATAAAGGAGAAAAAAGACACATGCACTTATACAGCTATGTGATGGAAACTGTTCTAATTGCAGTGCCTAATGGCAAAGAAAAGCAAGCTGTGATGGTTTAACTGGTAAATTTAATGCAAAGGCAGACACCTGAGATCAGAAGGAAGGACCTTTTCCTGTATGTCATATGCTGTAGTTCAGCATGTCTGACAGCCTGGTTCTTCTCTGCACACTGCAGCATCCCGGGCCTAGAGATGACTTTAACTTGAACTTTGAAGTTTTATGTGCTCCTTGGGCCTCCTACTAGGTTCCTCTGCAAGGCTGAATCCTGGAGCCCCCGCAGTGAGCTGCCCTTTGATAGCTTCCTAGACAAAAGGAAACAACTCATGTCTGAAAATGTCCAAGCTTGCATGACTGTAAACTACCAGGAAGTCAATTCACAGGCTGCTGACAGTGGTGGATGGTTATGGTCCTTCCTGGGCCTCCTCTGCTGAAACCTGCTGGATTCACAATTCCAGCAGCTAGGTAGGGGAAGGGACAGACTTACCTCCCTCCTTGCAGAAGAGGGGAAGGACCCCCTCCTGTTCTGTAAAGAATGCTGTTGAAACATATTAAGCCTTCTGCAGGGTCAGTATCTGCTGTGAAGAAACATTAAGGCCCTCAGGGTCTGCCCTGAGCCATGGAGACCTTCATGGACCTTCTCTACCCATTTCCCCTGATGCTTGGCTGGAACCCACCAACAACTCTCAGAGCTACTTCTCCAGCAACCCCAGCTCCCAACCAAAACCAGCCTCACCCTGGTCCAAGCAGAGCATGGGCAGGGAGGGGCTGAGCACAAACCACCCACCTGGACACGGCTTGGAAAGCAGCAGAAGAGAGACTAGATGCTTCCCAGCCCTTTTTCAGGCCCTGGTAATTACAGCCCCAAATGATCTCAGCTGTGATCATCTGAGTGGAAACTGCTATCCCTCCCACACTATCCCAGCTCTAGCTGTCTTGCACAACACCCAGTTTTGAAATACGACTTTTATGAATGCATAGAGGAAGGCATACGATCACATGCATTTTGCTTTACTGTCAGAAGATGCTTGGTGTGTCGTGGCTCAGAGAAACTGTTCTTTGGGGAAATCTGCCCATGTGAGGCTCAGGGGATGCTTCTGAAATTGTTTGCATCCAGTCTTTTCTCACTGATGATGAACGCAAGCATCTCTGCACACACTGCTAAATTCCTGACCTTGGAATAAAAATATAGGAGGTGTTTTCAACAACTGGATGGGAAAACATACGTTTTTCATATGTTGGACCATTTCTGTCACTTAGTTACTGCAAAGAAACAATGTCAATGTGCTTTTATTTCACCCAAATAAATAACAAGCAAGCTTCCATGCTCCAGAATCCAGCCACTTGGAATAACTGATTTTCTGCTTTTTTTTTTTTGTGGGTTTGGTAACATTTTCAAGATGATGCTTCCCTGCAATTCTCCTGTCACAGGTACAGTTAGGAAAGAAGAGGATTTGATACTAAAGCAGAAAGCCACAGGTAGAAGATGAGTATATGAGCTTTGGTCCTTGGCTTTTAACTTTGGGAGAGCTCAGACTGGTCTTGTGGGACACAAGAAGCTGTCCGGGCTTTGTCTGGAGGATGGCTCAACATCCGGGTTTCACTTATGCCAGTTTTCACCCATGCAGTATCTCATGACACAGGCACATATTCCCTCCATAAAACACCACAATATCTTGTGCATAAACCCTCTGTCCCAACCATTCAACCAAAGATGGGGAGAAGGCTGCTAAACCTCCGCCCTCACCTCCAGAAGGGGCTGCACCAAGTGCTGGGAAAGGGGCTGACGGGATTTTGTATTTACTGCCCTGTTTTTAAAAGTGCCACTCAAAAGTAATGAAAAGCCCAATTCAGCAAGGAGCTACTCATGTGCACGGCTTCGCTGAAGTCAGGACAGCTGCTGGCTGGGAAATCTCCATTTATCTTCTTGAGCACTTACTCACAGGAGGCATCCGAAGAGAGCCCCTGCATGGCTGCTGCTTCTGAAATCAAGTTATTTATCTTCGTGGCTAAATGTGGATTTAGAGACCTTCTTTCTCCCCTGGCTTCTGAAAGTTTTAGTGAAAACTTGTGATACTCCACACGTAACCACTCTCATAGACCTTTTTGATTTGTTTGTCAAATGTTTTCATAGAATCACAGAATGGTTTGGGTTGGAAGAGACCTTCAAAGCCCACACAGTCCAACCCCCCTGCAAGGAGCAGGGACATCTCCAACCAGATCAGGTTGCTCAGAGCCCCGGCCAACCTGGCCTTGAATGTTTCCAGGGATGGGGCATCCACCGCCTCTCTGGGCAACCTGGGACAGTGTGCCACCACCCTCAGTGTAAAAATTTTTTCCTTATGTCCGGTCTGAATCTGCCTCCCTCTGTTTTAAAACCATTACCACTCATCCTATCCCAACAGGCCCTGCTGAAGAGTCTCTCCCCATCTTTCCTGCAGCCCCCTTTGGGTACTGGGAGGCCGCTCTAAGGTCTCCCCGGAGCCTCCTCTTCTCCAGGCTGAGCAGCCCCAGCTCTCTCAGCCTGGCCTCACAGCAGAGCTGCTACAGCCCTCTTATCATCTTCATGGCTCTCCTCTGGACCTTCTCCAACCGGTCCATGTCCTTCTGATGTTGGGGGCTCCAGAACTGGACACAGTACTCCAGGTGCAGTCTCACCAGGGCAGAATAGAGGGGCAGAATCACCTCCCTCGAACTGCTGACCTTGCTCCTCTTGATGCAGCCCAGGATGTGGTTGGCTTTCTGGCTGCAAGGGCGCATTGCCAGCTCATGTTGAACTTCTTGTCCACCATCACTCCCAAGTCCCTCTCCTCAGCGCTGGTCTCAATACATTCTCTGCCCAGCCTATATTTGTACCTGGGATTGCCACAACCCAGGTGCAGGACCTTGCACTTGGCCTGATTGAACTTCGTGAGGTTGACGCGGGCCCACCTCTCCAGCCTGTCCAGGTCCCTCTGCATGGCATCCCTCCCTTCCAGCGTGTCGACGGCACCTCACAACTTGGTGTCATCGGCGAACTTGCTGAGGGTGCACTCTATCCCTCTGTCCATGTCGCCAACAAAGATGTTGAACAGGGACGGGCCTGGCCCAACATGGACCCCTGAGGGACGCCACTCGTCACCGATCCCCACGTGGACATTGAGCCACTAATCACCACTCCCTGAGTGCAGCCATCCAGCCAACTCCTTATCCACTGAGTGGTCCATCCATCAAACCCATGTCTCTCCAGTTTAGAGAGATGGACGTCGTGCGGAACAGTGTCAAACGCCTTGCACAAGTCCAGGTAGATGATGTCAGCTGCTCGTCCCTTGTCCACCGATGCTGTCACCTTGTCATAGAAGGCCACCAAACTGGTCAGGCACCATCTGCCCTTCGTGCAGCCATGTTGGCTGTCACCAACCACCTCCTTGCTCTCCATGTGCCTTAGCATGGTTTCCAGGAGAATCTGCTCCATGACCTTGCCAGGCACAGAGGTGAGGCTGACCGGCCTGGAGTTGCCGGGGTCTTCCTTGTTTCCCTTTTTAAAAATGGGAGTTATGTTCCCTCTCTTCCAGTAATCGGGGACCTCACCAGACCACCATGACTTCTCAAATACAATGGCCAGTGACTTGGCTGGATTGGCTTTTCATCTAAAAGTTTTGACTGAAAAAAACCAGAAAACCTGTGTCACTATTAAAATTTCCACAGAAAAAAAAAGTCAATTTCTGCTTAAATGGCTTATATAAAAAGAAAAAATACCAAGTAATCAGTAAGTCCAGTAGCAATAACAACAGCAAACTGCTACAAGGTTTGGATTTATAAATATACTTATAAGAAATATTTCAATTTTTAGTTCAACTTTTCCAAGACATATCCTTATAACAAAATGCAAGCCCAGACATCCTGTGAAAAATCAATGCTCGTTTCAGACTGCAGACTTTCATGAGCTCCACTGAAGTGAAATGTAAACCTGCGCATGCCAACGGTGAGTCGTGACAACCCCTCTTGTCCAGTAAATGCAAAATCCTTCATCAGCTGGACAAGAGGGAGCTTATTTGAATTGCATGGTCACACATTCAGCTAGTAACACCATGTAACAGTGTCAATAGCAAGGAGAGTGAAGAAAAGATACCCATGGAGAAGACACTACCTCCATCACTGAAGGTCTGTAAGAAAAGTTTAGGAAAAACATCTGCCAGGGACAATGTAAGCAGCATTGATCCTGCTGTGGACAGAGAGATGGACTAGATGATTTTTTAAGGCTGTTTCCAGACTTATTCTCCTAGCATTTTATGACCTGTTGAATATCAGTAAATAAATATTTGGTCGCATATAGCAGCAATGGAGTCGGGGTTAAGGGGTAAATCCCACACATTGCTCAGAGTCTCCAGGATAGAAATTCATGTGTTGCTTCATTTTATATCAGCACTACACAATGGGAATGGTAAAACACTTCTAAGTCTGTGCTAGGACTCGTTTGTAATTGAGATGTCTTTGACTTGACAATGGTTAATGATGCTTTGATATCGGCTGATTGCTGGTGAGGGGCGGAGGAGGCTCCCCTGGGCATCGCGCTGACGCACGAGTGAAAACAGGGGATTAATTGATGTTTTCATTCTTGAGGTGCTCAGGGTTTTGTCCCTCCCCTCTCCCCCCCGCCAACTTAGATTTAAGATGACATTTCGCTGCAGGTACCTGACGGAGATTTCCAGCCATGATGGCTCTATTACACCAAGCCGCCGCTGCTCACCCCACCTGGCCAGGCGATGCTGCTGCTCTTTCCATCACAATGCTGCTGTGAGTCACCGTGTGACTGACGCCCACGGTGAACATTTCCTTGAGACACAGCGGAGCCCCCGTTGTGCAAACTCTGCCTCTGTCCCCACTCCGAACTGAAGACGGGAAGGAAGGAAGGGATGTGTTCCCCTGTGCCTCGGTGGCTTAATCTTGTAAGTCCCATTTAATGTAATTTAGACCCATGAAGGTTAACTCTTATTTAACTTCATTAGAAGCTGAGAGCTTTGAGCGTCTTTGACACGGCCTAACACTTAGAGATCTGTCTGGTTTTTTATGTAGTGAATATTTGGATGCTACACAAACATCACTTGGCTGCCATCTCTGAGTCCGCAGGGCTCTCGAAGGTGAGAGCCTTTGGTCTATAGAGGTACTGCCCCAGACCTACCTCGCCGCAGAGATATATTTGTGATTTCTTCTTAATTTGAGAGGGCAGCAGGAGAGACAGAGCAGCACTTCCCTGCCAAATAAATTCAGAATTAGAAAATCCCCATCCGCCTAGAGGCTAAATTATCTCCAGTAGAAACAAACTTAGCTTTGTGAACATAAATGATCAGAGCTTCATAAAGTCTGCGTCTAATTGTACAAAACAGTGATTAGACAATTTCCTCCCGGGATGTGTGGGCTCCTTCTGAAAACGCGACACTGGGACAGCCTCTAGTGGAGGCAGGAGCCGCCTCGCGCGGGCTTAGGCGGGGCTGGAGTCAAGCCCAGCGAGAGACCTGGCTTTCTGCTGCGGGCCAGACCCTGCGCCAGCTGCCCCCAAGCCTCTACTCCTCTCCTTTTAATAAATTCAAACAAGAGCCGAGGCTCTGCATGAGCAGAGCTTGGGTGCTGCCTGAGATGGGCAACCAGCCTCTCCGAGTGCAAATGCAGCACTGCCCGCATTATTGTCCAAACAAGAATGCCTTCCTTCTGGCTAGCCAGCCCTCATAGCTATTTAAAGGCTTGCTTCTATTTTTCCAACTAAGTTTCCAGAGTCAATTCAGGTCAGGTCCAAAAGGAAACTCTCTTTTTCTTTAAACAAAAATCCAGAAAATCCTCCCCCCGCTGCTCTGACACACCTGTTTGGGAATAAGCTCCGAGAACAACTGAAGCCATAACACAGCGCTCTGAGCACAAGACATGAGCCAGAAGCCAGGCAAGAAATTATTACTTCTGCTTCAATTCCATTATACTTTATGCTAAAAGACTTAAATGATCAATGCTGTGTTAATAAATTTCATTTGGCTCATTTAAAAGACGACTTAGTAGATGAGTGAGTTTGGCCATGACCAGTAGTGAAATAATAACTACGCAAGCAGCACATTCCCTTACAGAAATACTTCATGCTGGCGTCATTCTTTATTCCAGGAGAACTACAGATGCTCTGCAGGGCGGTGCTGCCTCTTTACGAGCAGAGGTGTAGCTTTGATTTGGAGATGGGGGCATAAAATGTTCGTTTAGGATGCCAGTTGAATGGGGCTCTGCTACCAGACACCACCACAGAGCTGAACTGCCGAGCCAAGAGTTTATATCCCAACTGGCCTGAGTCCTCCTGTTGTGTTTCCTTGCTAATGACACTAATTTCCCTGTGCTTTGCAGCGTGCAGCCTTGAGACGAGAGCTAAAAATGAAGTTTGTCAGCTTCGTTCAGTCGGATCGCAGGAGCTGGCTGGCATTTGCATTGCAGCTTTTTCAGCTGCTGGCCCCAGGCTCCTCCAGAAACATCCTGTGGTTGATGTTGCAAGTGCAGCTCCCTTGGGGTGGGCTTGCTGAACGCCTAGATCGCAGTCCCAGTTATTCCAGTGTTCCCAGGAGGCTTGGGCAATCTGGAGGGAAAGTGCTCTTGACCGGGACGGGGGTTACGCTGACCGCCCATGGTGCTTGCTGCTCCCAGCACCTTGTGCCAGCACATCAGCAGCAGGAGCTTCTTTTAAGTGAGGTTTGCTCTTCAGCAAAAACAGCAGGCACCGTGCCACAAGCACGAAGCAGCATGGATGGAATGCGGCAAAAGGAAGCCGGCCACGAGGTCAGGCGAGGAGATGGTCTGCCTTATGGCAGGATGGAGCATCCCTGGTTCCCCCTCATGTGGGGCAGCCAGTACGTGTGCTGGTACCAGCATAGCTGGTCAGTGTGGGCAGGGAAGGACACCGCTTCTGCTCCACTTGTGTCTTCTGGGTCTGAGAGAGGAGCTTTGCTTGGTGTTTTCTTCTAAGAGAGGACAGATGCCCAGTGCTGAGCATCTCCAGGAGCAGGGATGCCCAGCTGAAATGCATCAGTTGTGCTTTAAATGACAATGTTTCTTCTAGCACTTAAACAGCAGCTTCCCTGCCACAGACCAGCCCCCGTTAGTTCCCAGCACGTTAGTTCTCACATTGTCAGTGACTAATGAGGATAATTTCTCCCCACTTGCCCCTTAATAGCCTGTTCTCCAGTTGCAAACAGCCCTCCTGCCTAGGTACAGTCATCTTTCCTCCAACTTGAGCCTGCCTGTCTCTCACAAGCCCAATTCTCAAACCCTTTCCATCATTTTTGTAGCTCCCCCACCAGTACGTGATGCTGCAGGTTCATGACACACAGCAAACTGTTGTAACTCCTGCAGGGTGGGAGAGGAACAAGCTGGCCTGCAGCCCACCTCGGGCTCTGAGCAGCTCTGCTCTGGAGAGCCGGAGAGACCCCACACTGGAGGGGGAATAACGTGGGTGGCAGCAGCAGCAGGAGAGTACGTTGGTCAAAGAAAGAAGCTAGAGCTGCTGGTGCAGCAAATACTGTGCACAAAGCTCAGACCATGATCTTCACTCGCATGGGTGGAGGGGAAGGGAGATCAAGAGGCCTGTGTCCTGCTCTGTGAATGTCCCTGGAGAAGCCCTTTGGGCTGCACTAACCAGGAGGCAGAGCAACGCTAGCCATGGCATAAATGACAGAGATGCTGCTCCTGTCACCCCACTGGAGCATGCAGAAGGCTGAAATCACTGTGAGGAGCTGAGAGGCTGCCTTTGTGGAGGCAGGCGAGAGAGCAAAACCAGGGGTAGAATCATAGAGTGGTTTGGGTTGGAAGGGACCTTTCCAGGCCATCCAGTCCAACCCCCCTGCAAGGAGCAGGGACATCTCCAACCAGATCAGGTTGCTCAGAGCCCCGGCCAACCTGGCCTGGAATGTTTCCAGAGATGGGGCATCCACCGCCTCTCTGGGAAACCTGGGCCAGTGCTCCACCACCCTCAGCATAAAACATTTCTTCCTAATATCCAATCTGAATCTGCTTCCTTCTATCTTGAAAATGTTATGCCTTGTCCGGTCACAACAGACCCTGCTGAAGAGTCTCTCCCCATCTTTCCTATCAGCCCCCTTTAGGCACTGGGGGGCCGCTCTCAGGGCTCCCCGGAGCCTCCTCTTCTCCAGGCTGAACAGCCCCAGCTCTCTCAGCCTGGCCTCACAGCAGAGCTGCTCCAGCCCTCTCGTCATCTTCGTGGCCTCCTCTGGACCCACTTCAACATGCAGGGATCATGTTGCTGAACTCCTTGGAAATGTCCTTTCAGACTAACTGGAGGCACCACGCTGATGCACAGGGTCCAATAGCACTGTCCCATACCAGCATTGCCATTTTGGCATATGCTGTTTGCTTTCCTGTAGCATAAATCTCTCCCACCAGTGTGTGAATTAGTCCTGATATCCTGCCAGCCTGCTGAGTTTTCTAGACCCTATAGGTAAACTGAGAGACTTGAGGAAAAACTGCTGAAAATGGGGGATTATGGTTATTTCCATATAACTTGCACTCCCTGTCAATCTGTGCCTCCATCTAGTGGTTAGAGCACTATAAAGAGGGTAAGATCTGCCTACAAGATGCAGCAGAAGACATCTCTCTCTCTGGTTGAAAGCAGCTCCCACCACTCACCCCAGAAGGTCCCAGCTGCCCATCCCACTGTTGGCCAACTGGACACAAGAACTTGTGTTTTATCAAGTCCTGTCCAACACTCATTCCAGAGACAGCTGGAAATGTCGGGAAACTGAAGCAGCCCCAACCTGGCAGGACATGGAAGCTTTTGAAAGTGTCCTTCTCCCAAGCCAATGGGGTCCCAAGACACAGAAGGCAGCTGGCCCTCCTTTCCCTCCCTGGGATCACTATGTTGGCTGGCTCTGTTTGTGGGCTGCTTCTGCAAACGGAAAAGGATTGAGGAATCAGGAACTAGGCTCTCTACACGCCTAGACCTGCTAATATCCAGTCACAGCCTGCCTGGAGGCTCTGTCTGAATATGCTGCTATGATACAAAGTGAGATCACTTGCCTAAAATAGGATTAAAATTGACCCTAATTAGCAACAGGGTTCGCTCTGCCTTAAAATGAGCCGCCAATGCGCCCTTGCGGCCCAGAAGGCCAACCGCATCCTGGGCTGCATCAAGAGGAGCGAGGCCAGCAGGTCGAGGGAGGTGATTCTGCCCCTCTACTCTGCCCTGCTGAGACCCCACCTGGAGTACTGTGTCCAGCTCTGGAGCCCCCAGCACAAGAAGGACATGGACCAGTTGGAGAGGGTCCAGAGGAGGCCACGCAGATGATCAGAGGACTGGAGCAGCTCTGCTGTGAGGCCAGGCTGAGAGAGCTGGGGCTGTTCAGCCTGGAGAAGAGGAGGCTCCGGGGAGACCTCAGAGCGGCCTCCCAGTGCCCAAAGGGGGCTGCAGGAAAGGTGGGGAGAGACTCTTCAGCAGGGCCTGGTGTGACAGGACAAGGGGTAATGGTTTTAAAACAGAGGGAGGTAGATTTAGATTGGATATTAGGAAAAATTTTTTACACTGAGGGTGGTGTCACACTGGCCCAGGTTGCCCAGAGAGGCGGTGGATGCCCCATCCCTGGAAATGTTCAAGGCCAGGTTGGCCGGGGCTGTGAGCGACCTGATCTGGTTGGAGATGTCCCTACTCCTTGCAGGGGGGTTGGACTGTGTGGGCTTTGAAGGTCCCTTCCAACCCAAACCATTCTGTGATTCTGTGATTTAAAATACAGGGGTCAGCCCTCCAGCACAGATTCAGTAACTTCAACAAAGCCATGACTTTGCAACTTGAAGCCACTGGGATCTCCCCCAAAAGTCCTTTTTGTCCCCCTCTGCCTTATTAGTGGACACAAAACAGGGGACAAGTTTCTGATTAAGGTGCACAAAAAGTTTTATCTGACAACTGATGCAATAAGTGTGCTGAGCAAAATCACCGCCAAAGCTCGTTGCAGTGCTTTATGGGGCTGCTCTGAGAGTGTGAAAACCCGTTTGCTGCAAGCTATGAAATGGTGAAAAACGCCAAGCTCGCAAACAAACTGTGCAATGAATGTGGCTCGACTGCCTCTAGTGAGAACGTGATTGAGCCTGTGTCAGGGAGGTGGCAGCGAGAGAAAGGTCCTTCACTGTACTGCTGCCACGCTGTGCTGCAGTGATCACAGGGCAAAGCGACCCGAAACAACAGCAGAGTTTCCACCCAGACCCACTCCAACTTCACAACTGATCTAGAGGAGAAGTACAAAAAGCGCTCTGCCAGCGGCCACCCCAGCCCAGGTGGCTCAGGTTCTCGGTGATGGTTTTCTCTACCTTTTGGCAGCTTCCCCTACACACCACGTGTGTGAGCAGCGTGGCGCCGAGCCACGCAACACGTCATGTGACCGCTCAGGATAACGGCGCTTCCCACACTGCGTCCAGGGGCATCACAAACCTTTGTGGCAGCGCAGCTCCTGAGGGCTGGCCGGGCATCTATCTCTGCACAGCTCATTAGGGCTGGGGAGATCCGGACAGAAACGTGAGCAAGCTTCCACCTTCACTTGGATGGCTTGGGGCTGAGCATGCTCTTTGGTATGAAGGGGGTTTTTTTAGGTGGTCCTAATTCCCCAAGCAGGTAATAAAAACAGATTTTCAGAAAACAGGAATTATTGCACATACCACAGGGAGCACTGAGCACCCATGGTGCACATGCTCAAGAAGCCAGCCCAGTCCCAAAGCGGATCTAGTCATGGCTTGGCTACGGAAGCTTGTTCCAGTGCCAACTCAAAACTTATTTGCCGAGGCACAGGGACAGTTTTCACCTGCTTCAGCAAGGCAGGAGCAAGTGCTGGCGCTGCCAACCTGCCAGCAGAGCTCTGGAGCCCTCCCCGGTGCGGGCAGCAGCACTGGCACTGATAGAATAATAGAGTCACAGAAGGGTTTGTGTTGGAAAGGACCATTAAAGCCCACCCAGTCCAACCCCCCTGCAAGGAGCAGGGACATCTCCAACCAGATCAGGTTGCTCAGAGCCCCAGCCAACCTGGCCTGGAATGTTTCCACCACCTCTCTGGGCAACCTGGGCCGGTGCTCCACCACTCTCAGTGTAAAAAATTTTTTCCTAATATCTAAGCTAAATCTCCCTCACTCTATTTTTAAACCATTACCCCTCGTCCTGTCACACCAGGCCCTGCTGAAGAGTCTCTCCCCACCTTTCCTGCAGCCCCCTTTAGGCACTGGAAGGCCGCTCTAAGGTCTCCCCGGAGCCTCCTCTTCTCCAGGCTGAACAACCCCAGCTCTCCCAGTCTGTCAAAAACTGTGGGAGAGGAAAGGCAGAAAACATGATGTCCTGTTGAGGCGGCACCTTGGTCTGCTCTTAAACCTGTGGTGCCCGCTTCTGATGAGAAGTAGGTGCTAACCAAACACAGATTTCAGTGGGGCAGTGAGGAGGGTATCATCAGAGAGCCTTCTGTGCCAGTCAAAACACTTACTGAGCATCCCTGCAAAGGAGCTGCCTCTTGGCATCTTACACTCATGTGAAAAAAAAAATCCCTATTAGTTGAAAAACACCCTTCCCCTGTTAACAGGATATTGTGTAATGATGTTATTAACAGGGCAGCGTTGCTTTCAGCTCAGATCTATATTCACCCTGGCCTTAGGTCACTGTATTTGAAATCTAAGCTAGATGGATCAGAAGGTGCAAGGGCATTCTGTTGCTTATCTCCTGCTCCCGGGCTGGGGCTTGTTTTCTCTATGCTAGCTAGAAAAAAAATCAAGAAAATCACCCTGTGTGCAGACCAAAACCTGCCATGAAGTTTTGTATGAAACAAGCAGTGCATGGGTCTTTCAATGGCCTTTCAGATAAGGAAGAATTTTCACCCATGGTGCACTGAGATAAGCCGCCGTGAACAGGAGATCAATGGTCTTCTCCTCTCTGTGATCTAAGCTGGACTCAGAGAAATTACGATCTTCTAGCAGCGGCTGCTGGGACATTTCGCGTGCTGCTCCCATTCAGAGTGAGCAGTGAAACCCCTCTGCATTTTACCGTGTCAACAAATGTGCAAGAGTGAAGATAACAGAGATCCGGTCCCTGAGGCTCATGGTGTCAGACGCACCTGCTCTGTGCAGCAACCAGAAGCACCCAGAGACCCACGCATTGACGGACTACGGCAGGAGAGAGGCTTTCAAAGTAAAGGAGAGAGAAACATGGAGCCCCGGGGAAGAAGCCGGATTTAGCATTGCCCTAGGAGCTGAGCAGAGTTAGTCTGGCCCCAGTGCAGCCATTTGGTCCTCTTTGACTCCAGCTCCACCCTTGCACTTCTGCTCGGTGTCTTTCTGTCTGATTTAGTGCTCGTGCTGGGAACAGATCTGTCCATGGCCTTGCGATAAAGGCTACCGGGCCATGTCAGTATGATGGATTTTATATGAAGGAGTGAAAATTATACCAGGGGCTGGCCCATGCAGGTTCTCTGTGAAGGCGAAGCTGCCCTGGGATTTGGTGAAAGCTGTGAATTTTCTTTTTAAACGGCATCTGTTAACCGAAAAAAATGCAGCTTTGGGTCAGCTCCTTGTACTCTTGGCTTTTGGAAAATGAAGTGATAGGTAAGTTTCAGAGACTCAGATATTGCCCCTTTCAAAACACTGGGCTTCAAAATTTGCTTCATTTTAAGAAAAAGGAAGAAAACCCTGAGATACCCTCCTTCCCTTCCCCCAGATACACACCTCTTTTTTTTTGGCTTGGCTTGAAGTGATTTTAGTTTCCACTGCAATTGCCAAGCCAAAAGAGTCAGTTACTCCCTGTGCTACAGCTAATCTAGAAATGCTGCATAAATTGTCACTTACCTCAGCGCCTAATATCATGTCGCAGCTAAGCACATATTAAAAATTAAGCAGGTGCTAAATGCAGCTTTAATATTTGCACTTCTGTGATGATCCTCCTCCCACCTCTCCGATCCCCTCCCTTTCCTGCTCTGGAGTGAGGAAAGAAGAATCGCTGAAGTGCCGGGTTCAATATTGCAGCTCTTGCAAACCCACCCTTGCCTCCCAGCTTCTGCACAGACACATTGGACCCGAGGGGCCGGTGGTGTGAGCAGTCACGCCAGGGAATGCCCCATGTCTCACAGGCTGAAGCTGCCGGGACAAGAGATGCGAAGATGCTCCTACTCACGATTTGCCATGAAGACAAAGGGGGTGCATTTTGCCAAGCACCACCCTTTGAGTTGCAATCCTGCATAAACTGCGTTTTCCACCAAGAAATGGATGCAAGCCACGTGCAGGTTGGTATCTCAGATGGGAACAGTTGATATCAGCTCTTTTTGCACCAGAAAGAGATGGGCCATAAATTCAACGTTAATTCAACGTTTATGGGTTAGGCTTCTGCTTTAATCCAGCTAGATAACAGAGACCAGAGAGCCCCCAGGGTTAACTGGGAAGGAGTGTGCTGGGGCAGACTGCTGTAACGAGAGGACCACAAGAGTCAAAAATTTTTCCACAGAATCTCCCTGTATCCTGAAGGCAGCACCCACTCTGCACTTCCTAAGAGAAAAGGATTTATCCTTGTACCCTCACCTCCACAAGCCCAGATGCAATTGCAACTTATAGTCAGAACTGGCCCCAAACACCTTCTGAATATCTTCTGGTCAAGTGAGTGCCACCTCCCCACTCGTCCCGTCTGTGCGCTGGGCAGCACTGACCCTTCTAAAGAGAAGCCATGAATTTTATATCAAATTATGTTCACCAAAAGACACACAAAAGCCCCACCCCAGATTGATTTCCAACAGCCAGATGAAGCCGTTGCTGTAGACAATCAGTATAAAGATTAATGCCTTAGAAAATGTTTATTCTTGGAGCTCAGCCCAACATCCCAAGCCAGCTGTCAAGATTCAAGATAGTGGCCACAGTGAGAAGGGGCTCTGCACGTTGCAGAGTAATGAATTTGGCAACTGTCTCAAAGCAAGAGTAGATTCCTGCTACCGCCGACTAGTCTGAGGGGCCAACACAGAACAGGAAATAAGCCCTGTGTTACTGGAAAATAAATGAAAGGAGAACAGTCTAGACTATTTTTGTATTTGTAGGGGTTTCATGCAGTTCACTTAGTGTCCTAAGGCTTTTAGAGAAATGGATTATTCCAGGCATTTTGGGAACAGTAATGCAGCAGCCTATGGAGTCCAGCAGTAAAGACTTAATTTGCCATTAAACACCATAGTTGGCTTTACAAATTCCACAGAAAGGCTCTCACTCAATTCTATTGCTCTCCAGAGAACAACAATTTTACAAATCACTTTTCAGCCACAGATCTCAGGACATTTTTTTCCAAAAAGAGATGGGCTAGAGATGCTGGCCTACTGTATGCGGAGGATGTGGGTGTGTGTGGTGGGATTCTGTGGAGAGACTTCAGAGGTCATAGGTTCGGCCGAGGAGCACAGGTTTCCTGTAGGCAAGGAGCCTTCCAGTGGCGTAAGACCAATGTTCAGCAAAGTTCTAAAACTCAAGGCTGGCTTCAGGCACAGCAAAATGTTACAACCCAGCAGATAATAACAAGAGTAGCAAAGAATCAGGAAATCTGAAGAAGATATCATCTGTTTCAAGAACCCAAATCAGATAGATCTGACTGAAAAGCTCCAGACTCAACAAGCATTTGGAAAAAACCCAACGCATGGACCCATGCACTGAGCTGTCTTCCCTGGGGCTGAACGCAAAGCTGGCCGAAGCTGCTGTGAAGCCTGGCTGGATCTGGCTCTCCTTACGGCAGTCTTTGGGAGGTAACCACTGGAGATGTGGAACGTCGGCTTTATTTAGCAAGGACTTGCACTTTGCAAACTTCCAAAAATGAATTGTAATAAGATGATTACTTAGCAGTGAAAGTAAATGGGTATTTATAGTTCCTGAAATACAGGAATGGATCATCCCCTTCTTCTGCAACTTAGAATTATGGATCTTTTTCCAGATAGAGAGCTGATTTATTACTTAAAAGTTTTTTTCCCCATGAAAAATGACAAAAGCAAAGGTTCTAATGGGAACTTTAGGACTTTGAGGAGAAAAATCTTACAGTGTCCACGATAGTGCTGGCAAAACTGAGTGCTTACAGTGTTGCTTACACAACATTACATTTTTCTTCTAAAGAATTGCAACATAATTTATACTAACAGTTAAAACTGAAACACCTCTAAAAGTAGATCTTGCTAGATGCTATGTGATTCTTACTTTGTTTAGTGGGAAGTTAAAATTAAGGGTTTGGGGTTTTTTTCCCTTTTTGTGCATAAGTAATTTTGAAATTGTGAAATTCCCTTACAAAGCAGAAGCTGCTCTGGAATGTCTAGGGAATCACAGAATCACGGAATGGTTTAGGTTGGAAGGGACCTTTAAAGGCCACCCACTCCAACCCCCCTGCAAGGAGCAGGGACATCTCCAACCAGATCAGGTTGCTCAGAGCCCCGGCCAACCTGGCCTGGAATGTTTCCAGGGATGGGGCACCCACCACCTCTCTGGGCAACCTGGGCCAGTGCTCCACCACCCTCAGCGTAAAAAAATTATTTCCTAATATCGCTGATGATAGAAGCAGTGAACTTAAGATACTTTAGATGGCATGAACATGACTAATAAACCTGCCCATTTAGTTCAGATTTGTTCTTCTGCTGTTCCCAACTTTCCAGCTCTGCTAAAAGGCACAGCGATTCCAGTCTATAGCTCTCTCTTTGGCAAAGAAACAAACCAAAGCTTCAAGAGTCTGTGGAGCAGAAAGTTAGATATTCTTCCTTTCCTGCCCTAGTCTGAGTGAGCTTTTGTTAAATAAGTTTAAGTGCTTAGGCCCCAGCTAGAGCACACAGCATTATGTGGGAGGCACACACAAGGAGCACTGGCTTTTAGGTCTTGCTGAGAAGTGCTCTGAATTGCTGTCCACCGACAATAGCAGCAACAATCTCGCTTTTAAGCTCAGTTCATTGGTTTCTGAACACCTTTAAGATATTGACAAAACTGTCAATATTTTATTTTTAGTTATTCTTTCAGATGCATGTCTAAAGTAATTCTGGGGAAGTAGGGTTTAGAAAAAGAAGTTACCATGAGTCTGAAAACTATTCTTCCATTTAAGATTGCTGAAAGTGCTTGAAAATTTCTGCGAAAGGAAAAGAGAAATCATTTATTTTCCAACCATAAGACTGGCAAGAGAAATCCAGCAGTTAGTGACTCTAAAATACAATGGACTTGCTTCACTCAGGCCTTCTCAAAAGGGTACTTAACGCATGAGCTTGTGGGTGGCTGAAAGCTTATCAAATAATTGGAACATAAGGCACGTCTTAACATCCGCAACCTCTGCATCCAGCATAGAACACGCTGTCGATATCCCCATCCCATCCAACCCCATCCACTTCTCCCCTTGACCCCAAAGCCCTCAGCTTTCTTGCCCCAACCCTCGAGGTCCTCACAGCTACCAAGCACGCAACCCTGGGGAGTCCTGCTCTCAGTTTTGCACCCTCACGTCCACCAATGCTTTCAGGCTTTGATTTCCCAGGAGCGAAAGGCGAATGGCCTGAGCCACCGATGTCTCTTGTCTAAAGGGGAACAAGTATTTTTAGCAAATAAAAACAGATTGTCTGCCTTAAAATCATCAAGTCCATGAACCTTCTGAAGCCCACTCAAACATCACAAAAGCCCGAGCCTGTCTGTCCTCTCTGACCGGGACATTTCCTGCTCCCCTCTCTCCCACGTTGTCCCTGCAGAACAACGATGACAGGCTGCTGTCACAATGAGATTCATAAACAAAGCAGCATTAAGTAATTTTGCAGATTTTCTCCAGCACAAAAGAAAAATACAGTTTATGTGTGAAATGGCCCCAACAAAATCTAATATAGGAGAAACACAAACGATGCATGGAGGAAACAGAACTCAAACCACGGGAGTTTTTATTGCTATTTTGTCTTCCGGAGTGAAGAAAAAGAATGGATCAGCCAGTAAGATGCTGGCAGTGCTGGCAGGCGGGAGGAAACGGTGTCTTGGTACATTGCTCATGACATTTCAAGATGAGATCTCAGTTTCCTGCCAGAAATGCAGAACTCTTGGGTTTTATAAGAGTAGTAGCGGTCAGTCACCTGACAAACTTTTAAACTTAATTGTGCACACTTACAAACAGATTGGTGCAGTGCCAGGACCTCTGTCTTTGCTGTGAATTTTCTGGGAGGTACCTGTGTCCATTTGCCATGGACTCACGGGGTTGTTTTCTGTCTCACATAATTTTTAGGGAGCTCATGGACAGATGGAGGCAGGACAATAATGTCAGCTTTTGCGACTGGACAGTGAAATATTTTTCTCTTGAGCACAATCACAGCATGGAAGGTAGAAGGAAAAAGGATATGAACTTACTGGTTCCATATGCTCCATTGGAGTGACCAGCTGTACCGCTGGCAGGAGGTCACCTGTGTCCCTGTTTCTGAGTTATAAAAGCATTGCCTGCTTTCATCACATGCTTTTGTGCTGGATGTAGTCTCCAGAGCTGGTCTGGAAACATAAACCTGAATAAAAGGACAGGAAAGGTTTGAAATCACAGTTCTCCCTCCCTGCAAACCGGTCCTATGGTGGCCATGGGGCAGACAGCCTCACGCAGAGAACGAGGGGCAGCTCATCACACCTACCAGACTGCTCGGTCTCTGCTGCTGGGCAGTCAGAGCTCATCTGCGTAAGACTTGAGGAGCTAGGTAGTGACGGGGTTTATTTTATTTTTGGTAGCCTTCTGTCCCCAAATCATGTTCATTTAATTCCTTAAAGCAAGCTTTTAAAATGCTGTACTGGGCTACATCTGAAACAGTGCTGTGAAAATGCCCAGGTTCTCTGCGTTTAGAGGAGTAACTGAGAACGGTGTTCACTCCTCTCGTCACTTCTCCTTCCGTTACCACAGAAAGACCTTCCTTCCCCCAGTTTTGATGGCAATTAGGCTTTTATTTCAGTGTGCACCTAAAATACCACGTGGCTGTGAGCACCAGTTTGGGATTATGATTATAGAGACTGAGAAAGGAAGTGACAGGGGAGACAAAAGAGGGTTTGCTAATTCTGAGCGGGAGCTGGGAAGGGCTGTCAGGTAGAACGCAATGCAACAGTTTCCCCATGACATTTACAGGGAAGAGGAGAAACTGTCCAAACCAGAAGAGCCTTCATTGTAGGAACAATACCACACTCTTTTAAGAAAAGGAACCATCAGCCTCCAGGTGCAAACACCAGTTAGCCCGTGTCCCATGGAGATCTCAACGCACCACGTCAGCCAGTTCAGTCTCACAGGCTCCTTTTGCAGTAGGGATCAGTTCTTTTACCACTAACAAAACACACGCAAGTAATAAACAGAGAAAAAAAACTGCCCGAAGAGCTTGTGGCTGAGATGGAAACAGGAGAGGCAAGTTTTGGAAATCAGCATGAAATTTAGCTCCTCCTACCCCAAAGCCATGCCAACACCTCTGGGAGCAGTGACTATGCACAGAACAGTCCCTTCCTGCGCGTGTGGAGGGTCACAGGCACAGAAGTCCTCAAGATCAGAGTTTTATGTTTTTTTTAACTTTTTAAACTTTACTCAAGCAAGTTGTGACCAAAGTGAATCAATCTTCTTCCAAGGTAGAAAAAAACCCAAAAAACCAAATGAGCAATAGTGAGACACAGGGTACAAGAGGGATGTCATCTGCCTTGCATATTCTCCTTTGACCAGCACAAAGCAAGCACACAGCCACGATTCTTAAGCAGAAACATTTTGTAGTTCGCTTTGCACCAGAGGCAGCAATGACACAAAGTACAGACCTGGGAGATTCGTACTGGAACGGAGCATCATCTATTTATATCAGTGCCCCCGTGGAAGGCAGGGTGGATTTGTAAGAGCACAGATGTTTCTTTGTATTTTGCTCAAGTATTTTCTTCTCCTGAAAGGCACTTACTCTGGGACGGTTAACAAGACAGATTAATTCATGTGGATCCTTGCAGCAGAGTAAGGCTGTCACTGGTGGAGAGAGAGGTTTGATTATATTATTCCCTATTGTGAACACAGGCACTTTATAATAGATTTATGGCTAATAAAATCTTGGAGTAGTAGAGGGTCCTTGAGTTTCAATTTTGAACCTTTGGCCCTTGCTCAAATCACCAGCAGATGCAAGCATTAATAAAACCAAATAGCACGCGGATACTAAAAAGGCATATGGCTGGGTACTCAATACAGGCAGTAAAACACAGGAGAGGGATCTTTACAGTCTGCTTTGACCTAATGGAATCATTCTTTCAATAATAAAATTACTCTTTACTGACACGTGATATAGCACATCTCGGATCAGTGAAGTAATTCCAGAGAACTCAGGAGTTTAGGGGTGGTGCTGGCCAATAGCATGTTCTCATTGGATAATCTGAGGTGAGCTCAAAAACATGGATTGGTGAGGAGAAAACTGAATTACGGCTACGGAAGAAAAAAGGTGCAAAATAAAGAACAGGTAGGGCTCTGCAGAAAGCTTCCTTTATGAAATGATCTTTTTTTTTCAGCCACTGGCTCTGCCTGAGGTGCAGACTCCAGGACAGTCTGCTGTCACAGTAAGCTGTGACACCAGCAGGCAAAGTGATGAAAAAGCTCCCTAACTGACCACGTTCAGAAATCCAGCCGCTTTCCTCCAGCCCCAGGTGTACAGCCCATGTCATGGGAAGGGAGTGGTAATTCCAGGAATGGAAGGCAGCAGCTCTGGTCACCAGTGCTTTGATGCTTTGCAGAGAAACCCCCTCCTCACCATTAGACATGGATCAGTTGGAGAGGGTCCAGAGGAGGCCACGCAGATGATCAGAGGCTGGAGCAGCTCTGCTGTGAGGCCAGGCTGAGAGAGCTGGGGCTGTTCAGCCTGGAGAAGAGGAGGCTCCGGGGAGACCTGAGAGCGGCTCCCAGTGCCCAAAGGGGGCTGCAGGAAAGATGGGGAGAGACTCTTCAGCAGGGCCTGTTGTGACCGAATGAGGGGTGACGGTTTTAAAATAGAGGGAGGCAGATTCAGACCGGACATAAGGAAGAAATTTTTACACTGAGGGTGGTGTCACACTGGCCCAGGTTGCCCAGAGAGGTGGTGGATGCCCCATCCCTGGAAACATTCCAAGCCAGGTTGGCCGGGGCTCTGAGCAACCTGATCTGGTTGGAGACGTCCCTGCTCCTTGCAGGAGGGTTGGACTGGATGACCTTTGAAGATCCCTTCCAACCCACCCCATTCTATGATTCTATGATTCTACCTGTCGTGGGATTTACAATCAAGCCCAGGTTACAATCCTATCCAGTTGGATGTGATTCACACTTGGGTTTGGATTCACATCCAGATTTTGCCACACAAGACTCTACGGTAGCAGCCACATCGGCCACCACTGGCTCACAGAGAACTCCCAACTTCTCCACATCAGTTTCTAAAAGTGTAGCAAGTGCAGTGGGCATGTGCCTGGGATGACTTCAGCAAATCCCCAGCCTACAGAAAGGAGGACAAGCACCACCTCTGCCACCCTGTACACATTTTGCCCAGGCAGTGGGCAGCTCAAGACCTGCACAACTACTGCTGACAGCAGCGGGCACCGCACGGCTCCAGATGTGAGCGCACAAACCGGTGTGACCCAGCACTGCTCCAGATGTGAGCGCACAAACCGGTGTGACACAGCACTGCTCCAGATGTGAGCGCACAAACCAGTGTGACACAGCACTGCTCCAGATGTGAGCGCACAAACCGGTGTGACCCAGCACTGCTCCAGATGTGAGCGCACAAACCGGTGTGACCCAGCACTGCTCCAGATGTGAGCGCACAAACCAGTGTGACACAGCACTGCTCCAGATGTGAGCACACAAACCGGTGTGACCCAGCACTGCTCCAGATGTGAGCGCAAAAACTGGTGTGACCCAGGACTGCTCCCAGGTGTGAGCAGCGAGCACCACACAGCTCCAGATGTGAGCGCACAAACCAGTGTGACACAGCACTGCTCCAGATGTGAGCGCACAAACCGGTGTGACACAGCACTGCTCCAGATGTGAGCGCACAAACCAGTGTGACACAGCACTGCTCCAGATGTGAGCACACAAACCGGTGTGACCCAGCACTGCTCCAGATGTGAGCGCAAAAACTGGTGTGACCCAGGACTGCTCCCAGGTGTGAGCAGCGAGCACCACACAGCTCCAGATGTGAGCGCACAAACCAGTGTGACCCAGCACGGCTCCAGATGTGAGCGCACAAACCAGTGTGACACAGCACTGCTCCAGATGTGAGCACACAAACCGGTGTGACACAGCACTGCTCCAGATGTGAGCACACGAACTGATGTGACCCAGCACTGCTCCAGATGTGAGTGCAAAAACTGGTGTGACCCAGGACTGCTCCCAGGTGTGAGCAGCGAGCACCACACAGCTCCAGATGTGAGCGCACAAACCAGTGTGACCCAGCACGGCTCCAGATGTGAGCACACAAATCAGTGTGAGACCGCATTGCCCCCAGATGTGAGCGCACAAACCAGGGTGACCTAGCACTGCTCCAGATGTGAGCGCACAAACTGGTGTGAGACCGCATTGCCCCCAGATGTGAGCGACAAACCGGTGTGAGAGTTGCTCTCTTATCAACCACGGGGTCTCCAGGGTTTGCTGCTGCTCTTGGCAGCATTGATGTGGAGAGCTACAGAACAGCCATCACTCAGCACAGTGCCGGGAAGCGAAAAGCTCCCGAAATGCACCGTGCTCTTTATGTCCTTATGGCCATGAGAGGGGACCACGCTAGGGACCGCCGGGATAAGTCAGAGCACGTGAGGCGGCTTCAGACTCGGAGGCTGCCGTACATACCTAGTGCATTGCAAGTGAGTTCTGTTGCTAATTAAATCCTTTTTCTTGATTATTTATAACCTTCTATTTACTGGCTCATTGATTTTAAAGGCCATGTTAGTTTTCTTTTTTACACATCTGGCTGAATGGCTAGATTATAACTTACGACACAAAGAACAAGTGAATTGGTGTCAGAGTGATCTATTACGCAGATGGTCTGTGAGCAAAGGGCCTCTGTCTTTGATTTTGGCATACTGAGAAGACAGGGAAAGACACTGAGCCCAGTTCAGTTGGTGCAAAATAAGATTGTCATCCCTGTCAAGTGGCTGTTTCGGGAGGTTTAGGACATTGGCTCCATGCAGTTCCTTCTGGTGGTGGCTGAGGGTTAGAGAGGAGACGACTGGGCAGGTGGAAACAGAAGCTCTCTGTGGAAACTCAAGAAGCATGGATGGTAAAGAGAAAAGGGTGTTTGCTGCCCATAATAAAAGAATTATGGGGATATTAATTGAGACTAGCAGGCAGTAGTCTTGAAAAAAAGAGGAAGCTATTGGCATATGTAACAAAAATGCGGAGCTCTGCCACAGATTGCTGCAGGAGCCAGAGATTCGTATGATTTCAGAACCAGAGGAGCTGATGGGAGAAGATAGCCCCTGAAGAGATCCTCCGCACAAAGTCACTCCGGTTTAGGAAACCCCAGGAGTCACTGTGGGAGTGTTCAGGGGAATCAGCACCACGCGCCTTCCATGTTCCTGTGCTTTGCTCTTGGCAGCTGACACTGGCTGCTGTCAGATGGAGAAAAGCCTGAGCCAAGAGAGCTGCCCTAAACTGACCTTGAGTTCAGGCTAAAAATCAAAGAAGCAGTGGGGAAGTACATTTAACCTGGCCACCTGAGGCAGTTTACTGGGCAAAAATGCCCATCCTGTGGCACTGGAGCTGCCTCCCACCGCACGAGCAACCACGAAACTCCCAGCCTTTCCCAAACCCACCAAGGAAGCAGAGATGGAGCGCTCAGCCTGTAAACACATTCATGCCACTGTGCAAGAGGAAGAAGGCTGGCTTTGCACCTACCAAGACCTTCAGTTTAAAGAATTCGAATGCATTTCCCAGGGTGAATGACCCTTTCATAGTACGTTTATGTGGCCCTTCAGCAGTAGTACCTTAAGATCAAGCACTTCCAGCAGTTGCACCAGCATGTAGCTGGGAGGGAGCTATTAGTGCTCTGGCAGGGAGCTGGAGCTAGGTCGTGTGTTGCAGAGCAGGGGTTATGCCTGCCCACGGATGAAACGGCTGCTGCGGCCTCCCCAAAGAGCCAGCTCATGCCTCGCAATCACAGGAGGTTGAGGGTTCAGACACCACGTCCATCATTCCGGCACCGCAGCAGATACACTGGGAAAACCAGTTAGCCTTTTTGTTCAGGCAACGGCTCAGGCTGGGTCCAGCACGCTGATGTGTTTCAGTGCCGCCTCACTGACAGAGATGCAGTGGGAACTGGACTACCTATGCAATCAGGACTGGGTGGATCTGGAGCCACGTCTGTTCTGGGAAGATGCTAGATTGCAGCCTAAGCTTGACCCTTGGCTGGGTTTTGAGGCCATGTGAGTCCCTGTACCCAAGCCTTTAGTAAAACCTGGTACTTCAGCTGTAAACTGGCAGCAGACTTCTTGCTGCAGCTGATGGGGGGCATCTGCACAGAGCCCTGCACGGAGCGAAGCAGTGGAACCTCAGTCTGAACCAAAGCCCGGCTCAGACCCTCTAAAGTCTTCACAACTCCGGGTACAGACAGACAAAACTCCCTGTGCTGTGTGAGGCTGCAGAGCTGATGGTTTGTATTGCTGCTCTGGGGAATTGTTTCAGGTGCTGAGCTGCCCACTGCTTTGTCATCTTATCCTAGACCTTTAAATTTAATGTATTTGCAAGAAAAGAAAACCGGTTCTTCCCCTCTATTCCCCAATTGTTTTATGTTTAAAGGAAATAAAGTCTTGTTTCAATAATCATAAACACAAAAGGGTCCCCAGAGGGCTGTTTAAGACTCCAGGCTAGTTAAAAAGAACATTTGCATGAATTAAAGAGCAACAACAAGTCACCACCGATCTAAGCTTCTTTCTAGTGCTTAACTGGTGTCTGTATGTGGGGAAAAGCAAGACAGATTAGCAGGAGGTAAGAAAGGCGAGAACTGGGATGCTTGTTCTGCTTTACAGTGCATTTCCCAAGCAGCAGCCGGGGAACAATACCGGTCCTTCACCAGCCACTTCACTGCGTCCTGTATCTGTAACAAGGCATAACGGACAACAAGCCTTTCTACAATGGCTCATACTTTTTGCCTCCCACAAGACAGCATCGGGATTAAGCAGGGAATAAAGGGAGCTTTCACACCGGTTCCCATTATTTAGTGTGGAGGACGGCGGAGCCACTGTGGTGCCGTGAGGGCCGTGCTGGCACCATCCGTCCTCTTGCACAGGGAGCTTTGACTCGGCTTTTCCTGGGATGAAACTCCCAGACCGCTGAAGGCTGCCTGAGTTATGTGGCAGGAATAAAACCCGCAAAGTTTGCACATCTGTGTCTCTTAAATACACATACAGCATAACACACGTGAAACACACCGTTGGCTCATGCCTATGTCTTTATGCGTGTTTCTTTCATTCACAGCAGTTCTTATTTACAGATATCTGACCTCCACAAGTGTGCACATCTACATACAGGATCTGACCACACCTCATGGTTCAGGCTGGGCAAGGAGCCACTTTGCCACAACACGGACTGTCAGCGCACAGTTTCATGCCAGATTTGCGGGCTGTTTTACACACCAGCTCCCGTCCCGCAGAAATCTGTGTGTGCCTGCATCACTGCTCACTGCCCCACACTGGGAAGGCCATGGGCAGGTTGTGTTAACCTGCCCAAAAGCTTTGCCAGGGTAAGGTGAATGCTACCAGTCACTCAGGACACCCACAGCCACCCTGTCCCCTCCCTACGTCCCCTGCCAGGGGTGTGAGACACGGCCACACGCACATGTATGAACACATACACCCACATGTATGAACACATACACCCACATATGACTCCATATTCCCTGGTGTATTTGCTTATTTCCCCACACAGCACAGCTGTGGAGCTGGGAAAATGAGGATAAACTCCTCCAAGGAGTAACTAAAATCCTCAGTGCACGGTTTATAAAGCCTGCCAGACAAAATGGACATGAATTCACACCCTCTGAGGCTGGTGACCTTCGCTTTTCACTGCAGCCAGAGAGCCAGGCCTTTGCTAAAATGATCATGTTCAGAGAAATCAACACCCTCTGAATCATCTGAAAGAACCCTTTGGAAATGGACTAAAATCTGAAATGAAAAGTTCTCTTTTTATATGAGAAAAGCTCTTGTTGAATGCATTCACATTGCTGCGATACACAGAACATTTGAAAAGGCCATGCATAGCTTAACAGCTCCAGCGAGATCAGACACTAAACACCCAGGTGCGGCGGGGCTCAGATCCTCCTTCATTTTAAAGCATTGTGTGGGCACGAAACTTCACAAAAAGTTATGCTCGAATCTGTGAAGCCTGGATGGGTTTGATCAATTATTCAGCCACAGCCCCAAGTCCCTGTTAATCTACATAAAACAAAACCCAGAGTAACTTGCGATGGAGAGCAGCGGGCTGGGTGGGCAGAGAGAAGGGGAGCAGGCCGAGAGTGCTGAGATGAAGATTTATTTTTGTAAATCCCTCAGTCTCGAGGGTTCAAGATTAGGCAGTGTGGGCACCTGTTGTTCTGACAGCAATCACCAGCCAGGGAAGGAACTGCGCCATTCGGTGACCAGTCACACAAGGTGACCACTTCACGAGCCGCAGCGTTACCCGGGAGCTCTGCAGGTGCGAACTGGGAATCCATCACAACCTCTGGGAAGTGACATGAGGCCAGCGCAGCTTGGGCTGGCCTGTGGCAGCCACCCCCGGACCAAAGGCTGAGGCAGGATGGGTGCAGGAGAAGGGCCGGGGCTCGGCCTTTGCCTGTGACACGGGAGCTCTGGGGACACACTGGGAAGCTCCCAGCACGAGAGCCCCCGTCAAGGGAAAGTCACACCATGTTCTCCCAGAAGGGGATGAAGGTCTTCATTTGAGATGGGGGAAATTTATACGTCACTACAGTGCGGGGTGGAGGGAGATCTCAGTGCAAACTGATCTATCGATGCTCTAATAAGTGGCTCCAACGCTAGAAATAATGATTACTCTGTGTCCTGGGATGGAGTGGCTGTGACCCAGTGATCAGCCCCACATCCCTGTCCCACTCAGTCCCTGTGCCCACAATACCACAGCTCACAGAGCACGGCTCGTGCGAGCGTTGCCCACGGAGGGTGGAAGTGGCCGCACAGCGGGAATCCAGCCCAGCAGCCAGGAGATGTGAGCAGCAGTGGCGGGGAGCCCTTCCCTGCACAGCTGATGTCCTCCTCAGTGCCTCCCTGGCAACGCTCACCCAGTGAGAGATGGAGGCAGAAACTTAATTTAAAATCCCCTGGAGGGACTCCAACAATAAAAAGTTTGCAGAAGGAGGTAAACTCTCCGCTACTGCCATTCGCAAGTAAATATTTTTTCCAGGCACAGCAGTGCTGCATTTTTCTGAGAGAGTGGCAGCACTTTCCCAGAGGCAGAGCAGACCAGGGTGCTGTTTCCCCAGCTGAACCTCTGCTTTGGGGAGCTTTACCCTCCAGGGAGCAGCTCCAGGAGCCGCCCTGCCTGCATTTCCCAGGTCAATACACAACGGCAACCCAATCAGGTACAGCTTCTGCTTTTTAGTTGGATTTAACCTTGTCATTCCTGTGCTTTCTCAGGAAAGCACGAGAAAGGCAAGGACATTTACAAGCAGCACTTCTTTGCCCAGTTTTGGTTTTCATGGCATTGGGAACTAATCAGGGGCATTCCTCTCCTGGAACATCATCTGGCTGCTGTTGTGCAGAAGTCCTGTCAAATCCTCCCTCGCCTCCTTCACTCTGCGTCAGTGGCACCATTTGGCAGCCACTCAGAATCACAGCAGTGTCCCTGCAGTTAAATTTACTTCTTTACACCAAAAAGCTGGCTCCTTGCACACTGTACATCAGGCAAAGCCTTACTGTACTGACACCACCAAGCAAGGGAGAAGGTAGCATCTTCAAGTTCAAGTGTTTCACAGGATTTTAAATAATTCCCTCTGCTACCCTCTTCACACTTGTGCTCCAAGTGACCCTGACAACAGAGTTTCACCACCGATCTCCTGCCGCGGGGAGAGGGGTTGTGCCCATCGTGGTGCTTTGCTCCTGCCACATGTTGATTCCTCAGGGAATTTACCTGCAGCGGCAGGAGCTCGGCACAAAGGAAAAAGACTTTTCAAGTTTGCTTTGGGAGGAGAACAGGCACGCTGATTAACTGAAACGATTTCTTTCCTGGCCAAAATCCACATAAATAGGACTTGAATTCTTTTTCCTACTTCTCCTGCAGAGTCCCCTCACTGACAGACACGTGGGTGCCTGAGCACACAGCAAAGGGAAGGCAGTGAGGGGCAGAGGAAGGCTGGCACATACAGTGGTTGCCTTTTCGAGCCCAGAGGCTCAAACCCACTGCCATTAGCTCATCTATTTGTAATAGCAAACTGCAAGCATAAAGGTGTGGTACTGCTATTTACAACAGAGGGGAATGCAAGGCTGTTTGCTGGCTTCTCCCAGTGCAGCTGGCCAAGGCAGGAAGCTGCCTGGTGTGGATGGCCATGCAGGCATGTTGCCACCTGACATCCATCAATATCACATCAAACTTCCCACAAAATCGCAGTCTGACATGTGCCAGAGGAGCCCCAACCTTTCTCCTCTGTATCAGCATGGTGGATAATGATGGTATCTCTGCCAAGTCTCCCAACCCCACCTTCAAAACTGGTTGCTCATGTTCTCCTGGACACCCCCCACACCTTAAAGTCCTTCAGAGAGGCTTAGTTTTAGTGCAGCTCTACCCGACCATCACAGTCCCATACACATCCAAGTTTTGATGGATGGGGCTATGTCACCTCCCTGGGGTGAGGAGAGCCAAGGCACTGGATTGAGCTCCAGCTGCATATAAGAGCAGTGGCAGAGTAACTTGTGAGCTCTGAACAACAGGATCTCACACACAGACCAGAGCTGTTTGCCAGGCCTGGCAGATGACCAGCATTCCAGCAAGGAGGCCGGGGCAGGAAGGGACAAGTGTAAGGTGTAGTTACTAAATAATCCAGGGAACACCACAAAGGAATGACTTCTCTTCAAGGCAAGCATCTAAACACCCAGGATTACAAGCTCTCTTTACTTAGAAGAAAAATAACCTTGCTGACAGCTCTTACATTTCCGTGCTCTTGTTTGATCCTTTACAAGATATAGGAAAGCAGCATCATGGGCATCTGATCAATACACCTAAACCCCACTTTCACTTTGATCTCACACCAGGCCCTGGGTAGTTTTTGAAATGTAAATAGTGCTTTTGAACACTTAATCTTCCCTTAAAGCCTGGTTGAGAGGAGAGATTCAGCTGTTCAAAGAGTAGAGGGCACCTAAGCTGATCTCAGATATGATGGCAGCGAGGTCTGCACGGGGATGTTAACCAGCTCCCTGCTCCCCATCACCCAGCCCCTTACAGGCTGGAAAGGACAGACCCCAGCAAGCTCCATCTATTCCCCAGCACAGTCACTTACTCTTTGGGCCATTTCCAGTGTCTGAGAGCCAGAGCATGCATGGGCTGGATGAAGCCAGTGAAGGACCTGACCCTAGGTACATCCCTCTCAGCCACAGATCCCAGCCCACTCAGGTCCAGGCATTTTTGCCAACAGGAGGGACCAGAGGCACTCTTCTGGAAATACTGGGCTTCCAGCCACAGATAGGAAAAATACAGGGAGAAAATCAAAGGAGAACCAGGGATTAGTGGGGAAACCGATAACTCCTCCAGGCCTCCTGCATGGCCAGCAGGTCGAGGGAGGTGATTCTGCCCCTCTACTCTGCTCTGGTGAGACCCCACCTGGAGTACTGTATCCAGTTCTGGAGCCCCCAACACAAGAAGGACATGGACCAGTTGGAGAGGGTCCAGAGGAGGCCACAAAGATGATCAGAGGGCTGAAGCACCTCTCCTGTGAGGCCAGGCTGAGAGAGCTGGGGCTGTTCAGCCTGGAGAAGAGGAGGCTCCGGGGAGACCTGAGAGCGGTCTTCCAGTACCTCAAGGGGGCTGCAGGAAAGATGGGGAGAAACTCTTCAGCAGGGCCTGGTGTGACAGGACTAGGGCTAACGGTTTCAAAATAGAAGGAAGCAGACTCAGATTAGATATTGGGAAATTTTTTTTACACTGAGGGTGGTGGAGCACTGGCCCAGGTTGCCCAGAGAGGTGGTGGATGCCCCATCCCTGGAAACATTCCAGGCCACGTTGGACAGGGCCTCTGAGCAACCTGATCTGGTTGGAGATGTCCCTGCTCCTTGCAGGGGTGTTGGACTGGATGGGCTTTAAAGGTCCCTGATTCTATGATTCCATGATCAGTAATGCAAAGTGAAGCAAGAGGGTTTTCAAGGCTGAAGCCAAAAGCCTGCTGATCTGTTTTCTGCTCTGAGCATGGCGGTGTCCCTTTGGCTGCAGAACATGCTGCAGCACAGTTCCCAGGAGCTGTGCAAGGATCACAAGTGCAAGAAAATGTGCCCGTCTCTGCGGCTGGGGCTAATCCTGAGATGGGACTGAGCCTTCCTGGGGCTGGGGCTGGGCCTGGCCAGGCCGGGGCGAGATCAGCCCGTGGCAGGCAGCTGCTGACAGGGTACCCGCTTGCTGAGAAATTCCAAAATTCAATCTGTTTATGTCAGGGGAAGACAGAAAGAATGGTAAACGGAGATCAGATAAGGCGGGGGGAGGGGGGGAACACCAAAGATTGGAACAGTTTCTGGTGACATTTTAAGCCACTTTTTCTGTTGCCCTTTTATGAGCATTCAGCTATGTTTGGACTATATTCTCAAAACTGTGAGATTTTGTTTGTTTTCCTTTGTTTTCCTTACTGGAAACTAAGGACATGTCAGGCCTCAATGAAATCACTCTTCACTTAGAGGACTGAGGTCTTTTATCCAAGTACGATCAAAGGGCAAGGCACAGGCTGCCCTGACCTCTGGTTTCAGAGGTCTTCAAGAAACATCAGCATTTTAGGCTGGCAGCATTGTTTATCATAGCAGGAAGGAACAGAGGCCTAGCAACAATATCTATTGATCAGTCCACCTGTCAGACAAATAAAGCAGTTGTATTAATCATAACCATCCAAACCCTTATCCGAGCACAATCGTGGACTGAGCTTGGCTGGGCTTGGCTGGCCTGCTGGTAGGAAAGCAGAAGGAAATGAAAACTTCGTTAGGTCTGAGGCTTCAGCCATCTCTTGGGATTGGTTATAACAATGTACAGTCCAGAGGACTTGCACAGGAAAAGGAAACAAAGTCTCGTTGATTTTTCCTGAGACAGACTGAGAGAGCTGGGGCTGTTCAGCCTGGAGAAGAGGAGGCTCCGGGGAGACCTGAGAGCAGCCTCCCAGTGCCTAAAGGGGGCTGCAGGAAAGGTGGGGAGAGACTCTTCAGCAGGGCCTGTTGAGATAGGACTAGGGCTAACAGTTTCAAAACAGGAGGTAGATTTAGATTAGATATTAGGAAAAAAATTTTTACACTGAGGGTTGTACAGCACTGGCCCAGGTTGCCCAGAGAGGTGGTGGATGCCCCACCCCTGGAAACATCCAAGGCCAGGTTGGATGGGGCTCTGAGCAACCTGATCTGGTGGGAGATGTCCCTGCTCCTCGGTTGGACTGGGTGGCCTTTAAAGGTCACTTCCTACCCAAACCATTCTGTGATTCTGTTCACAATGAGGTTTAGGGAAGAAAACTGCATTTGCCCCATAATCTCCATCACAACTAATTGCACAGCGTTGTATCTTTTGGGTACAACCCAACTATGAGCAACAGTGAGATGGTCACATAACATTGGTCAAATCACCGGGTCGCATCTGTAGCCTCCTCTTTTACCACCACTTGTTCCAGTGGAACAAGTAGGATGCTCCATTTTGGGACACCACAAATGGAGACAGAGCTAAAGAGCAGAATACCAGAGGAAATAAAAAGAGGCAGGGTTTGGAGGTACCAGGGCCTGTGACTCTAAGCTGAACTAGAGGTCACCCCGCAATGCCGTGCAAAGGACGGGATGATGTTCACCAAGCTGCCACGTCTCCCCTCTGAGATGGAGACGACTGACAGCACAGTGATGGTTTTTAATGTGTTTACCGTCAATGTTGCAGGAGATGCTACAGCTCATTTCTGTTCAGGCGCCTTGTGTGGATGATGAATGTTCTTTAATAGCTGCAATATTTAGTGTTTAGTGTAAAATCACTTGCTTCTAATGCTCTGCACTTGCAAGGTTATGAAGCTCCATTTATGCCTGACTGCAGAGTTGACAAATCCATGCTGGTCCTCAGCCCAGGCAGCTGCACAGCAAAGATACAATGGGGAAAGTCTTTTCCACCTCATCCCACCTTTTATACCTTTCCACCAAGATCTTTCCTCTGAACAGCCCAAAAAACAGCTGGGGTTATATCAGTAATAGACTCCCTACATCTTCCCATAAACTTTTGCTCACATGTGATCCAGAAAATTGACCCTGTGCAACAAAAACCTCTCTGCGTCTGACTTTCCATCCTTACCACAACTACGCTGTGTGCTTTTCCCATTAAGACCTCATGCCGACAGAGGGAAAGGACCATGAAGGGAGGAAGTGACACCCGCCTAAATATCAAAATACAATCTACTTTTGGGGAGACTACAGAGGAATAGACCACCAGAGCTCCAGGTTGACAGCCCGGTGTCCCATGCGCTGGACCGGGCTCGGTGCCAGTATGTGGAGTTCTGGAATGGCAACAAGCACACTGGAATGCAGCTTGGCTCCTGGAATAAGAACAAATATGATTTCTTGGAGGGATGGTGCTTAAAATCCAGAGAGTAGCGTCAAGAGCACAGCAATCCACTCCCGTCACTGTCATTTATTTCGTCTGCTGGTGGTTGCCTAGAGGGAAAAATAGGCAGAGATTTGAAAGACAGTGCTAATTTAATTTGCCAGTATGAATAAAGATAAGACTGTAAAGCATGTTAATGAAGCTACAGTATCACATAATTCACATGCAAGGGAAACACTGCCTTTCTCAGATCATGATTGTCTTTTCCACATTCAAAACTGATTAAAACAGGATGAGGGGATTTCATTACATGCCCTCCCATGAAAGGCAATGTTCTTCCAGGGACACTGGGGCACATTTAGAAAAAGCTGGGGGAGGAAAGATAGGTGCCTACCGCCATGGTTGGTTAAACGTACAGATTCAGGTGCACTGCTCACACCTGTTTATCTCAGCTTTACATCTCTGTGGGATTCTTTCTCTCTCCCTATCTCCTTCATTTGTCTATTGACAAAAGAAAATAGCCCAAATTATGTTTTTGGTTTTGTTTTTTTTTTTAAAAAAAAGTATTATAAACCTCAGGGAGTGAATTATGCCCCTAGAAGAAGGTGAAAGATTTTCTTCTCAGTTAAGCAAATTAGAATTTAGAAAAATCAAAATTCTCAGCAGCAGATGAAAGCCCTCGCCGGCTCCCCGGAGCATGCGTGAGAGTTCCCAGGCACGAGTTTTCATCAGGTGCTGGCTTCACAAAGCACGTATGGTTCGTTCTGTATCTATAAAGTAGGAAGATGACTCCTATCCTTACAGATACGAAGGCTTGTGCTTCTGACCGAGATCAGTGGGAAATTGGTTCCCAGTGCTGTAATGTCTGTAACTCAGAAAGAAAAAATAATATTATTATTATTAAAATTAATTACCTATCAAGCCCCCTTAATCTTGATTTAACTGCACGAGAAAGATGGATTTGCTCATCTAGCCAATGGGGTGGAGAAGAATTTAAGGGGATTTTAGAAAAGGAGTACAAGCACTTTCATTGATACGTAGGAAAGGATGATCGAGGCACGTGGGAGAACCCTCCGTGACTCCCTGACTGGGAAGCCTGGGTGCGTGCCCTGCACCATGAGTCAGGCTGCTGTGGGGCATGTGGGATGCGCGGTTCTCAGACTCTTTGCTGCTGTTCTGCAATATTGCCAGCACCATGACCCAACCCCAGAGGGATGTCACAACATGAGGCACACGCTCTGTGCTTCCTTCAGCATGGAGATGTCTGGTGTGTGCCTCTGTGAGGTTTCCTGTAATTACCAAAACTGCCCAGATTGAAAGTGCTCTTTGGGATAGGAAATTACAGCACAAACATCACGTACCTGTGCCCTTTCTCTTCAGAAATGCAAAAACAATAGCCTGCTTTCATCATCTGTCTAATCCGATCACAGCGAGCTTTAGGAAAAGCATTGGGAAGAAGTCTTAGCTCAGAGCAGCAGGCTCTGCTGCCACCAGGACACAGGGACGCGGTATGTGGCACAGACTGCGAGCGGGTTTAGAGGAGAGGGAGGCAGAAAATTACCCACACTTTAATTTAGCCGTCACTGCTATGGACCCCCAAAATTTGTTTTTTTTTTTAATGGTTTTAAGGACTGCAGCACTATGACACCAAGTTGGGTGGCGGTGTGGATCTCCCTGAGGTTAGGGAGGCCCTTCAGAGGGATCTGGATAGGCTGGATCGCTGGGCTGAGCTGAATGGGATGAGGTTCAACAAGGCCAAGTGTCGGGTCCTGCACTTCGGCCACAACAACCCCATGCAGCGCTATAGGCTCGGAGCTGAGTGGCTGGAGGACTGTGAAGAGGAAAGGGACCTGGGGATGTTGGTTGATGCTCAGCTGAACATGAGCCGACAGTGTGCCCAGGTGGCCAAGAGGGCCAACGGCGTCCTGGCCTGCATTAGAAATAGTGTGGCCAGCAGGAGCAGGGAGGTAATCATCCCCCTGTATTCGGCGCTGGTGAGGCCGCACCTTGAGTATTGTGTTCAGTTTTGGGCCCCTCACTACAAGAAAGACATTGAAGCCCTGGAACGTGTCCAGAGAAGGGCAACAAAGCTGGTGAGGGGTCTGGAGCACAAGTCTTATGAGGAGCGGCTGAGAGAGTTGGGATTGTTTGGTCTGGAGAAGAGGAGGCTCAGGGGAGACCTCATTGCACTCTATAGCTTCCTGAAGGCAGGTTGTGATGAGCGGGGGTTTGGCCTCTTCTCCCAGGCAACAAGCAGGACCCGAGGAAATGGCCACAAGTTGTACCAGAGGAGGTTTAGATTGGACTTGAGGAAAAACTTTTTCTCTCAAAGAGTGGTAAGGCACTGGAACGGCCTGCCCAGGGAGGTGGTGGAGTTGCCGTCCCTGGCAGTGTTCAAGAGGCGGCTTGATGAGAAGCTACAGGATGTGGTTTAGTAGCTGTGGCAGCAATGGTAGTGGGAAGACGGTTGGACTAGATGATCTTATAGGTCCCATCCAACCATGCGATTCTATGATTCTATGATTCTATGACTAGGCACAACCCATTGGGCCTCTCTGGGACAGAGGGTCCATGAAGCACTCCAGATGATTGGGCAAGGAGATTGGCCATCCCTGTACCCCTAGGACGAGAACCAGGCGCTACATCTATTCCCCTTACAAAGAGCTTCTCCTTGGGCCATCACAATGTCAGCATGGTTACAACTCTGTGGTGCCCACCTGGAGTTGTCACCAGTGTCGCTGTGGCTCCTGTTAGCTGCCTTGGTTCAGGCTGAAGGCAGAGTGTGGCCACCACGTGGACACAGCCAGAGAGCTAGAACCTCAGCCACTCCTCCCACCCTGATTAAGCACTTCAGCACAGAGGGAGGGCAGAGTTACAGGCTCTTGGCCACTAAAGGCCTCATGTTTCAGATCAGGCTCCCAGAATCCCTGGACAAGGCTGGGAGAGAGGAAAGGTGATAAAGCAAAGTGATATTTATTGAGTGCATCATACATTTATCCCAGCTTTTTTTTTTCAAGCAGCTTTTGGAAATCTCATCTCTAAGGATTTATCTTTTTACTCTGCCTCAGCTGCCTTTTCTACTCTCCCTCCTTTTTCTTTCTCAACAGCAGTATCTCTTGCACCTTCCTCCATCTCGTAAAGGGCTATGAATCCAGGAAATTCATGAACTCCCAGAAAGTTATAGTGCTTAAAAAAGTATTCATTTGCAATGTGAAAAATGGTTTGATGTATATCCAAACCGAGGTGACTTTATGGAGCCATTATGGTGCAGGTTTGAATTGTAACGCTATATATCTGTCTGTAATTACTTGGTCTTAACTGTTGCTCAAGCCTTCTGTTTTATACTGAAAAGGCACAAGCAACAAAACTGCTCTGGCTGTGCCATGAGACTCCAGGGATAAACCTGTGCTGGAAAGTCAGGCCAAATGCAAGAGGTGCGTTGGGGTTAATTGGCTGAAATCAAGTAAAGTGGGTCCACAGTTTTACAGCATAGAGAATTGCACAGAAGAAAGAACTGGGCTTCAGAAAACCATAAGTTATTTGAAACAATAAATATTGTCTGTTTGTTGCATTTCTTTTGGTTTCTAAACCTTTACAAGTCTACTTGTTCAGGCTTTTATCCACCAGGCTTTTATCCACATCCATACACGAAAGCTTGCATTTGCTGCGCTTTTTTTCCTTTTAATGAGAGAAGAAATTCTCCTCTAATCACATGCCTTCAGGAGCAAGGGCTTTATGATATGAGACTTGAAAAACAACTGTGATATTTAGCAGAATGACACAGTCAGCAGCTGGTTTCCCCAAGCCTTGAAGCTTGGAATTTCACATCCATCTCTTTCAAATCAGGGCAGGCCTGGCACAGACCATCACCAGAACCAGTAGATGTTTTACACTTGATTTTCTCCAGGACAAAACACCCATTCCAGAGCAAAGAGAATCATCAGGTCCTTAAAGATTTCACTGAACCATTCTTTGCTTTCTTTGCCTCCCCTATGCACTTCCAAAAGAGCTGGTGTTCTTTCTAATGATGACTTTTACCTTCACCTGTGTCATACCTTAGCCCCACTCAGAACCAAGCTACGCAGTCTCTCACTTCCCTCACCCTCCAGAGAGGAGAACTGGGAAAGAAAAGAAGGCAAAACTCATGGGTTGAGGAAAAAAAAAAAAAAGATAATAACAGAAGAAAACAATTACAGTACAATAGCTCACAGCAAATCCTGATGCCTGACTCCCTCCCCAGTAGCAGGAATCATCCCCTCAGCCCCCTCCTCACTGACACACTGAGCATGGGTCCCATGGGATGGAACGGCCCTTGGGCCAATTTGGGTAAACCCATCCCAGCTGTTGGCTAATTAGCAAACTATCCCAGCTGAGTGCCACAGCCACAGGTGCCACCAGCTCCAGTTCCCCTCCCAGCTCAGGTGAAAGTGAACTCTGTCTTAGCCAGAACCAGGACAACCTAATAAAAGATATTAATGCCTTGCTCCACTGCAAGGTAGTGCACTGAACAGCTGGGGAAACTGAGGCAGTCACTGTGGACATATCAGTAATGCAAAATGAAAATGCAGAGGCAATCACAGATTATTGATAAAATAAAAAGTACATCTGTCACTATTTTGGCAGAGTTCTTATTCCCTGCCAGAAAATTTATCTTCAACTTTGACTAAAAATTTTTTTCTTTTCTCTTCTTAAAGAAAAAAATGGTCTCTTTCCCCATTGATCTTCGCATTCTTGGAACTCTACCATTTGTTTGAAAAATTCATTTTGGCAGGCATTTTTCCAGGATCCTTCTCTATTTACTTGCTGTGAGGGGAGTAAAAGGCAATGCTGCGCATGTTTGTACGGTCCTGGCCAGATCCCCCAACCGACGCAGCCCTTGCAGAAGTGGTGCCTTTCATCTCTCCTTTCCTCAGGTCAGCAGATGCCTAGAGTTACAAGTGAGCTGGGAGAAAAGGGAAGCTCCAAAAAATGGAGTTATTTAGTAGACCAGCCATGCTCTGTTACAGCCAGTTCTTGGTGAACAGTTGCTCTCTGCCTACCACTAATGTCTTTTCAGGAATCCCATGGAGTTTTATGTGGTCATGCCCTGCCCTCTTCTTCCTCAGCCTGTTTAGCACTACCGTCTCCATAACCTTTCCTGCAGGTCTGTCTTGTCCAGTCCTGAACATGGGAAGAGCGTGTGCTGCCAAGGATGCTGGCACTCCTGATGCTCCTCACAGACAAGGACTTTAACCAGCTCTTGTGTCCCTGCTGCGGGAGGAGGTAGCAGTTTGGTCCCTGTTTTGCAGTAACTCCAGGCAAACGTTTTCCCTGACTTTTTGCCAGTGTAAAGAAAACCTTCAGGCTTGAGAAAACAGACTACAGCACCAATCACTTCAGAAGCATGGGTTTTCTTTTCCTTTTCGTTTCCTTCCATTTTGATCATTTAGTTTGTGACACATTCTGTTTGTCCAAGTCAAAACTCCCTTTGAATCCTGGCCACAAAAAACACCACCCAATGAAACGAGTCGTTCAACAGAATGTTCACGGGCTCTGGAAATAAACTTTACTGTAGACATGAGGGTAGCTGTAAAAGATGGCTCCAGCTGACATTTGCGGTTCAGCATGATGCTCCATAACTGAATGACTACAGCAGGCAGAAGTTTAAAACAAGATAGCTTCAGGATAAGTGACTCAATTCATGCTATAATGCAAAGAGTCTGAAGCTTCATATTTATATCTTGCGACACATTAAAAAAAATATTTATTAATCTTTTTGCAGCTGCTCTCTCAGATTGATGCTGGGACTTATCAGAGAAATCTCTCTTCTCAGCCTCAGCCTTCATCAACTGCCCAATCTCAACCTGTCAGGCCAACATTATCTTTGTTCATTTGCAGAACAATTCTGCAGAGTTATTAAGAAGGAGTCTTGCTGCGTTAATGCTTTTGTGCTTTGAGGCAGTAATCTGGAGTCACTGGAAAGTACAACAAATAGACAAAGCCCTCAGCACATGAACACAAACAAGAGCTGCAAAACAACCAATACTAATTCTTTAGCTCCTTCTTTTTGTTTTAAATCTGCAAATTCTGTTTCTCCAGGAAATAATTTATAAAGCATGTTTCACAGAAAGGTTCATAAAAAACCCCATCTATCCATTTGTCTTTCTATTGAGAAACCCAACTATTTTACTACTGTAAAATTAAATTTAGGATAAATGAGCCAAAGTTAATTTTGTAGGGAATGAGAAATATCGGAATGCTCCAAACTTCCCTCCACATCAGGAATGTTTTAGTGAGTTTTCCAGGCACTTGGTCAGCCAGCTTCTGTTACAGCAGGACTGATCAGGAAGAAGCCAACTCTGGACTGAACATTGCTGGCCCCATGTCTGCCCTGATGGCAGCTGGGTTTCATCCAGAGCAGGGGACTGTGTCCTGGCATCAATGCACAAAAGTCTGGCTCTTCAGCTCTAGATTAAATCAACCAAACTAGGTGACTAAATCAACTTCTCTCCCCCTGCCTCACTTGAGATAGACACATGCCAAACCACACCACTATTAGCAGTTTTTTCTTAGGATGGTTTTTGCGGTGATGGAGTAGCTCAACAGCCCAGCTAGCACCTCATCCAGAAAAACAGTGCTGAAGGTCAGGTGCTTCAGAGGGGATGACCGTGACTGACTCTGCAGATTGGCACTTGGGTGATCTCCAGCTATGTAGGACCAGTTTCAGGCTGTCTCTGCTAATGGGACCAACTTGTCCAAAGATGAAAGGAAAAGAGAGCTAAGCAGGTTGGGAACCACACCCTGCTCCCATTAGGACAACATCCCCGAGCCTTGGTATCTCTCGGTGAAATGAGGATAATAGTTGCATTTTTTTCCAACTTCCTCCTCTGTTGTTTAGTTGCATAATGAGCTCTGATCTCAAATGGGAGGAAGGAGTGATCGTTTCTTGATCTGATATGTCCCCAAACTGGCTGTGAGTTATGCAGCCTTGCTCAGGCTGAAGCTGTGCTAAGCAAATGAAGGTTTCCAGAGTCCCTGGTCACCCTAAGCAGCTCCCATCTCTAGGACTGACCCCAGACCACCGCTGTCCCCAAAGCAGCGCTGATGTCCCTTCCTCAGCTTTGGGTATCGCAATAGCATAAGGGCCAAGAGGAGCTGGTGGGGACTGGACTGTCAAGACCCCATGAAATTAAAAACTCAATTGTAATCAATAAAAAGTAGCAGTCAGATCAGTGCTGGTCTCAGGCAGCCCTGAAAAAAAACCATCCTAACTGCACTGAAAAGCTTTTCAGGTCAGCATACGGTGGGCTCTGAGATCCTGCGGTACTTCAACTTTTGCTCAGTGTTACTGACAGCACCATGCTTGCCTGGAAATGTTGATTTTTTCTTGCACAGATCACTGCATCTATCTCAGGATAAGCACTCACTTACGAGACTTGTATAGGGAAGCTGTCCCCATATCTCAGTCTTTCTGTAGATTTCACAGCTCATAAAAGCCTCTTATTCCTTGTATTCATCACCAAGAACAGAAGCTTTGAATTCTTTGATTCCAGTAAACTACCATTTATTAGACACATTAAATGAAAGACAGTCAAAAGGAGAATACAACAGAAAACTCCAGCCCTGGAAAGGCTGCGTCGACTTTGCTTTTCTCGTCACTAGCACAAACTGCCTTTCAGCACATCAAAGCTGAGCACCGCTATACAATACGGCATGCTGCAGCCAGTGAGATACGGGCGGATATAAATGCAGCTAAATAGGGAGATGTGTAGTTAAAGATAAGTTACATCTCCGAATTCAAATCCCCACTTATCGCCTCTGATAAGTTACTCATGCATTTAAAGTCTGGACATGGCGTGTGCGTTTGCCTCTCTTCCCCAAGAGATGCACACACTTCACGATGCTGAGTCAAAAATTTCAGCTCTAGTGAAAGCCTGTTACCACAGCAGCCATGGCCAGGTCAGCTGGCTCTGGGGGCACCGATCTGCAGAGCTAAAACATCCCATAGGGTGTGAGGTGAAGAAGCAAAATCCACGTAATGTTGGCTGCAAAAACTCACAGCAGCTGCTGGCTGACACAGTAAAGGTGTATCATACATCACCAAGAGGTTTCTGAAGTCAAAAGGCCTCATCTTGTTATTGTCTATCACAGGGCCAGACTGGCTATGAAGACACCCTGAGGTGCAATATCTCATGCTAGGTGAGATGCACCATCCAAGCACTGCAGCAAACAGTGGTGAGAAGATGGAGGAACTGCAAGGAGGCCTGTGGAGGTTGATGCATAAACCACAGCGACGTAAAAAGTGTTGGTTCTTTTGCACGGGAAGATGAAAAGCAGATTGGAAGGATGTCTCTGCGCCCGGCACTGAGACTGAGTGCATGGGAAGGATGTTACCTCTGCACCCTGCAGAGAACATCCAAGGATCACAGACATCCTTGGAGAAGGAAGTGTTGATGAACTTGCTATAGTGAAATCACTGACAGGCACAGTGTCCATGAAGCATTCAGAGGACTAAGAATTTGACAGTCAAGGCACTCTGAGTTGATTTTGTTGCTTTGAGAGAAGAAAAATCTGTGAGGTTCCTAAGAACTACCCTTGGAAAACAATGATGGTTTGGTGATGGATTTTGATTAGTCGAACTCTGTGCCTTCTGCAACTTAACTCTGTTGATTCTGAAACTTAATTTGCTCACTTCAGGCTTTTAGATTTCAGATCACACTTATTTCTTTCCCTTTTCCAGTTTATGGGGCAAGGATTTTAAGCAGCTAACATGTAAGAATGGAACTCACTGCCAGGGTTCCCTTGCTGAGAGCTGGGGTAGAGTGCTGCGTCTGGGGCTGTGTGGGTAAGGAAAGCTACACTGCTCCAGAAAGGATGAGGCTTTTGGAGATACTCAAAGTTTGTTATCAGAGCAAAGAGAGCTCTAAACTGAGCAAGACTGAATGGAGTGAGCCCAGTGAATGCAGTCTGCTCAAGGGCTTCTGCACTTCCTTACGAAAGCAGTGACTGTGGATGCATCAGATAGCGCGATAGCTTAGGTGGAGTGGTGATTCCCCACGGTGACTGCCATGATCACACCTTTCCTGCAAGCCCATCATTCCTGGCTGATTTTCAAGAGCCATCTGATAAACCTCTTTCTCCAGAGAGGCATTCTGCAATCCTCCCCAGCCTCCAATGGGCTATCTTTGATAACCAGCAGATGTGCAAATCCTGTCTCCTAAATGGGCTGCGGTGGACAGAGGACCCAGCCCTCCTCACATCTGTGACACTAGGGAACCAGTGTGGGCTCACCTATCTTGCCAAGGGCCGTTATCTGCTAATTCAGCACATGATCACGCACACCTAAAGGTATCCCCACTGTAATTACAGCCTGCTCTGATCCCCAAGACATCAGGACTGACAGGGTTGTGTTTACAGAATAAATTTCCATTTCATATTGTCCACTTGACTCAATGAGGAAGGGTGAGGCTGCAAAGAGGGACCGATAAATGCTGCTGGAGTCCAGCCACAGACACTGATCACAAATATAAAACTCCAATGAAGCCGCGTTATTCTCCAACAGCTTATTTACAGATTTAGCTCATGATGGATGAGCTGAAGTCCCCTCTCCAAAGGAATCCAAAGGCTGGATCTAGATTCCCAAGGTGTGGACGCCGCAGTTCTCTCAATGACCAAAGAAGCTCACAACTGGTGGCATGTGCAACTATTCCTTTGCCATTGATGTTCCTAAACCACCTGGAAAAGGGTAGAAGAGGGGCTCCTAAGTCACTTTGGAAAATTAGGAACAAAGGAAGATCAGAACATAGAAGCTAAGGTATGATTTATATTCATGCCATTTCCCTTCTGTGGAAAACAAGGACGTGCTGGCGTGGTGTCTCACTGACCACCAGCCTACACAGACCTCTGGCAGTCCCAGACAGACCTGTGTTCTGCAACAGAAACTGGGATGTGTTTGAGGAATCTTTGCCACTTCCATGCCACTCCAGATGCCATTTTTCCTGGTGTCACTGTGGACACCTCTTCTGTCTTGGCAACTTATTGCACAGAAATTCGTCGACCAGGACCTTGCCAGCATTCACCTCCCAGGAGGCTGGGACTGACCCATGCTTCTCCATACAGGAAATAAGTGGATGCACTCTGCACCTCGTACAGCATGGTCCTCACTCTCCTAGCTAAGGACCAGGTCCAACCTCTATTTTCAAGACAAATGTCAGTCCTAAATCCTCTCCCATCTATTTGCACTGACCTCTATCAGGCTGGAAGACATTAGTCATGTCATTAGATTAGCACATCCAGAACCAGCAGAACAAAACAACAAAAAAAAACCCCTTCTCTCCCAGTAAAGGTTTCTGACCTGGAGAGTTCTCCAGTAATAAGGCAAGAGCAAAAGCTTCCTGAGCAATTCAGGCTTTGAAGCTGGCTGATAAATCTTTTCGGCTGATCTCTGCTGTGAGCAGTGAAAGCTGTCAGAGGTTCAGAGGCAGGATCCTTTGTGCGTCCCCACGAACATGCTTCTGAACAGTGCACGCTGCTCTTCGCTGCTCAGCGGCGGATGCTCTTTTGAAGGTGAAACCTCATTTAAATTAGAAGCAGCCCCAGCCACCACGGTTTCTTTGTTTTGTTTTGTTTGTTTTATCTGCAGAGAGCAGGAAAGGGAGTGCAACCAGGGCACACGAGAACACTGGGATTTTCCCACTCTTTCTCATGAAAGCCCCATCTGTGCAAAGCAGCAACGTTTCACGATCAAAGGAGCAAAGGCCAAGGAGGCAACAACAGCCGTCGTTCAAAAACGAAGCATCACAGAACTCCTTTGTCAAACACTACCCATCCGTCCGGCTCTCAGAGGCACTAGGTTTCCTTGGAAACTACAGAAATGCCAACAGGCAACGAGATGGATATATCAGGCACGTGTTTGACCACCCCACAGCTTTGGTGGCCAGTTAGATCTATCAGACAGCTGCATTGCAACCTCAAGGGTCATCTTGGCTTCTAGGGGTGTCAGGGCATGCTGAGAGCTTTAGGGTGCCTCTCCCCTACCAGGACCACAAGATCAGCTCTCTAGCAATTCTAATGAGCCATGTAAGACACGGACCTGTGCTGGTGAGAAGCGTGAGCACACCACACCTCAGAGAGCGCGGCTCACGTGGCTGAGCCACTGCAATGCTGGGTGAAACGCACCTGAGCCTGGTGTTGGGGTGGGCTGCTGTACACCAAGGATCATGGGGTTTCATCAAATGTCCTCTGGTGCGGGACGGTCTTGTGCTGAGAATTCAGCCTGACATGAGGAGCTCAGGGCTTTTCTGCCACTGATTTGCTGTCTGATCCTGGTAAAGGTTTCAGCGGCTGCAGTTTTAATCCTGGGGGCTAGACTAAACAGCATTTAGGAGCTCCTTTAGTGACCTGCAAGGCTTTTTGGATAGATGAAGTTTCCAACCCATCAGCAATTTGGGCAGTCTGACTCTGCACCACCTCCTGGGAGCACAGAGGTGACCATGCTTTGCTTCAGACCCATTGTGCTCTGAAACTCAGCCAAAGCTGGGACCGACCGCACACAGAATCCTCACCTCAGAGGCTAAAAGCCTCAATGCAGAGAAAGCAAGTGAGGGCAAGCAGAGACAGTGACCTGCCCCCACCCCAGCCCCACCAAGAGCAGGGCAGAGCGGTGAGGGGAATTCGGATGCCTGAGACTCCTGAACCTCATCGTCTCCTCAGCATCTTTCTCTTGCAAAGACAGAGACAATAATAATCATTCTCATATTATTACTGTCACTCTTACTGTGCTAACTTAGCCCCTCTGTCACTTGTACCCGTTGAAGTTGCAAAAAGCGGGGAGTAGAACCCTCATTGCACGCTGAGCTCCTGGGAGGACGGCAGCCGCTCTCCCAGTGCAGCGTTTCCAGCAGACGCAGCCCACTCCGCTTGGCCCATCACGGGGCTGAGCCTACGCACACGCCTCATGTCGGGCATCTCATCCTGACCGAGGCCTCTGGGCACAGCAGTAATGTGAATAACAACAATAACTTTTAATCAGGTTTTTCACGGTAACACAAGCCTCCCTCTGCAGCATCCTTTAAATGTTCCCTCACTCTTTATCTTTTGCTTCCTTTAAACTGTGATTGAATTTAGGACTAATGAAAATGTGAGTCTGAGAGCGTTTACGGGAAGCCAGCTGCTCGTGCGTTTTCATCTCAGGCTCTCGGTGCTGCCCGTCTCACAATCTGCCTTTTCTGCGTCCACCCAGGGAAAGCGACCAGGCGCATTTCTCCAGGGGAAGCCGGTGGACAACCAGGGTTTGACAACCCTGGTTTGGACAACCATCTTTATGTGGACAGCAAGGCCAGGAAGTGGGCACTGCTTGCTTATTTTTCTTCCTAATATCTTTTCTCAACAGCGAATGGCATCTTAATAAAATGGAAGCCTTCCTTTCTATCTTTTTCAGAGGAAAAAAAAGAAAGAGTTATTGGAAAATCAAAGCCTGAAGTGTTTTGCTTTTTCTGCACCAGGCAATCGACATTTGGTTCTGTCTGTGGATGGAAACCGAGACTAAACAGCGCTGAAACCTCTCATTCTGGTTTGGATTGCTGCACCCTTAAAGAGCTGGTCAAATATGGGGAAAACACTGATAAAATTTTTCACAATGGAGGAAAAATGTCTTCCTTGGCAATTTGTCAGAACCAACAGGTTAACCTGTGTTGGTTGGTGTATCTGGTTTTATTGCCCTTTCTGGATCTCTTTGCTTTGATAATGTAGGAGAAAAGTATCAGGATCGTAACTGAGGGCTCAAAGGTATGCAATCACACCACATGTCCCAGGAATACAAGTCATTCCAGCTAGTGCTAACAGGCAATAGAAACCTTTCCCCTTTGCATCTGGGAAGACACAGTTATAGTTCTTGCAAATGTTGTCCCCTCTGCGCGGGAGAGCCGAGCACAGGTCTGGCAGCTCTCCCAGTGTGGCTACCTGGCACCAGCAGGCACACAGTGGCCAGAGTGGCTGATGTCCACCCCACCCCAACTGTACCACAGAGCCATCCTCTGTGCTCGATTGTGTCATTGAAGAGACATGCTATGATTTCACCTCCTTTCTGGAAACGTTAAAAGACTGAAGACAGAAGAGCCTCTTACCATCATAAAATAATATGGATGGGCACTTCTATTTTTCATCTAACCTCCTCCTCTTCTGCCCTTTCTTTCATGCACACTACCTTAAAAAAAAAAAAAAGTGACATGGAAAACTTGGGCACTAGAAGGTCAGATCACATGGAAGTCCCAAGAAATTGCCTATCATGCTGTTTATCTGGGCCATACTGGAGCTACCGACTTTGGCAACTGCAGAATCAGGGAATCACCATGGCACACCTTTTTGGCCTGGGTTTGTACATCACCAAGAACATGTGGAGCAGAAGTCCTAATCTGTGTTAGGCTCCCTAATGCCACCATCCCCATTAAATACAGAATAGATGGAGAGAAAGAGGAACCAAGGGAATAACCACATAAATGACCTTGCTCTGGGTGCAAGGGCTGGGGTGCTGGGAGGGACTGGAGGTGGAGAAGGGCAGCACCATCCCTTTGGCGCGGAGCAACAGTTAACATTTACAGAGCAGAGTCTATTTCAGAAACAGGAGTGAACTGCCTAGGGATGTACTTGCCTGGGCAAAATTCATCACTTCTCTCTTTTTTCCTTTTTTTTTTGGTTCGTTTTGTTTTGGAAAGAGCAGGTACATGGCAGGGAGGAGTGAAGAGACTGCAGTTAAAAGGAAGAGTAATGCCAGATCCTGATAAAATAAACTTGACACAAAATTAGAGAACAGGTTATAGAAAAGGGGAGTCCCTTTTTAATAATACGAAAAAGACCTATATTGTGGCTCTACATTAGAAAGGGCAAGAGCATACAGAATTCCAGGCTGCCACATAACAGCCTGACAGTAAAACAGGAGTGGAATGTGCCAGGTCTTTTTATTAAAGACAAATTGTCAAATAGCTTGTGATGGAAACCTGCCCTGTCTGAGCGTGATCAGAGAGCAGCCGGTGAAGCGCCTGCTGCTCCGTGGTGCAGACTGACATTAAAGCAGACGGGAACAGGAGCAGTCTGCTGCTCTGCTAGCAAAGAGCCCTGAGAGGCTGTGCTTTTTCCTCCCTTCTGTGTATTCAGTAAATGAAGAAGTTATTTGAAGGCATCCATGGAGGCTGAAGTCCCAGTTTGCTCCCTCTTGGCATGTCTGGTGCTGCAGGGCTCGCTTCCCCTGGGTTTTTAAGGGTCACTGACTTTCAGAGAGATGGGGCGTCTCCCAGATTCACCAGCTAAGCCCCAGTCTCCTCTGTCCAGTAGGCTCCCAGGGCTGGCCCTGGCCAGATCCACCACGGTGTGGAGTGGCGAGGCCAAGGGAGTGCTGAGCTTGCTTCATGCACAGCAACTTCCAAGCCACAGTCCCAGCTCCCTCTTTGCATGTTTGGATCCATCCCCTGAAGAACACTGCCCACCGTCCTGGCCAGAGAGCCCGCAGGACTCGGGGGAGGTGGGTGCTTGCCCTGCACATTAATTTCTGATCCTACCTAAAGAACAGATGGGCTGTGTGGGATGGTCAAATCCTGGCTTCACTAGCGTGAAGTTCAGAGTGAAGCCCCCGGGGTCTGTGCTCCAGCCTTGCTTGGAGGCTGCAGGAGTGTGGGAAGGCAGGGAAATGGTGAACATGCTCCCTCATGGCAGCTCTTGTGCATGCAGCACATCCATCCTTGAGCAAGCTTCGGATGCAAGAATATGTAAGGCTGCAATGTCCCATCCTGCCAGGCAATGTTCAGAGGAAATCCATCCATCCGCCTATCTAATTATACCGATGTAATTAGGCAGCTCCCTTAGCACCAGTGCAGATTTCAGTTTTACATAACATCAGCACTTGGCAGGTTTTGCTTAGCCACCTCTAAAAGAACAATCATCACCACGTTACTTCTGCTGTGGGATTACGTGCCCCGCTGGGACCAGTGTCCCGGTGCACAAGGAGCTCTCTACACACCTTGGAAGAGGTGGTCCATGCCCTAAAGTTTAGATGAATAAACACAATTGGTTTCTCAGATTCACCAGGAATCTCTGTGTATATGGAGCCTGGCATGGGGCTGCTAAAATGAACTGCACCAAACAGTTCTTGTGCCTGGAGAAGAGAAGACTTCAGGGAGACCTTAGAGAGGCCTCCAAGTACCTCAAGGGCATCTACAGGGAAGATGGGGAGAAACTCTTCGGCAGGGCCTGTTGTGACAGGATGAGGGGTAATGGTTTTAAAATAGAGGGAGGCAGATTCAGATTAGATATTAGGAATAAATTTTTTACACTGAGGGTGGTGGCACGCTGGCCCAGGTTGCCCACAGACGTGGTGGAAAAATTCAAGGCCAGGTTGGTCGGAGCTCTGAGCAACCTGATCTGGTTGGAGATGTCCCTGCTCCTTGCAGGGGGGTTGGACTGGGTGGGCTTTAATGGTCCCTTCCCACCCAAACCCTTCTGTGATTCTGTGATTCTAAACACAATAAAGTCTTGACACAATTAAAATTTGAAACCTTGGCAGCTGGATTTTGATGCAGCCTCCGCCAGTGACCCTTCAGCCTTCAAAATAATATTTCAAAACAAGATTTCAGGGTGAGTTGCACTGTGCACACTCCACCCCCAGCACCTCTATGGGCTGGTGCCAAAAATCCCACGAGGGCTTCACGGTTTGTGCTGAGTGGTGCCTGTGTTAAATCCCTGCCTCGGTCTGCAGCAACAGCTGAACTCCTCTCAGCCAAGGTGAAATTAAAATAGACAGAAACAATTACTGCAGGGAAAGTGGAAAAGTTAATAGGGGCCTTGAGCGTGCTTGGGAGACATTCATAGGGTTGGGTTGGTTGTTTTTTCAGTACCCTTCAGATCCTGGAAAATAGCTTCAAAGTTAAAAAGACTTTTCAAAAAGACTTTTGCAAATGTGCATGGAAAAGCCTAGGAATACTCTGTTGATCAAACAGGGATTTTGTTTCCCCCAATTTACCTCCTACAATCAGGAGTTGCTGTAGTGGACGCAAAGGAGAATCTCGATGGCTTTATTATAAAGGAGATTGCTAGAAAAACAAAGCTGCCTTGGAAAAAGCAAGAAATGTGATACATGTCTGTCTGGTCTCGTAGGAATCCCTGCAGAGACATCTAAGGCCCATGGAAAACCTCTTTTTGACATCACCAGGCGCTGGATTAGGCCCACGTGCGGCAGGAATTGTGCTATGCCGTAGTGCGTGCACAGGCATTTCAGCTTCATGGAGAAGCTTTCCTTTCTTATGCAATGGGTGAAGGGGTAGATGAATTGGGAGCTAAAGCCTTTTTCTGGTCTGTTAGAACAGGAATCACCTTTACTGAGGAGCAGTAGCATGAGCACTTCCACTTCCAGGCGTCAGCTTTGGCCAGCAGAGATGAGGTCCTGCAGGTCTGCCACATCGACCTGCCCGTACGTAAGGCTCTGATGCATCAGCTATCCAGGAACGTTCTGCTCCAGCAGTGGTTGCCCAAAGGGTTGTTCTCCCCCTCACCTTTTCAAACCAGACCTCAGAGCCTAATGCACCCAGCTTGACAGCTTTTGCAAAACCACACACAGACAAAAAGAAAAAAAAACTTGGGCTTTTTAATTTGCTTCTCACACAAGTCAGAAAGATGGATGGTTAGCTGCCTAGATGGTGGTTTCTAGATATCTCTGTCTTGTCACTTAATCATACACTATATCAAGCAAACAGTTCACATTCTAATACGACAGTGGCAATGTCTGACTGATTTTCCCCGTTCATAAACCAGATCGTTATCTCTTCCCATCTGCAAACATAAAGAACCACGGTGTTATTACACGGCTGATGCCATCGTAAAACACCCTCCATGTCCTGCTTGCCTTCCTCCTCCCCGCTCTCATTTTTACATCACCCGCAACCAGACTGAGACCTTCTACGTCTCCTGCAGCCTCTTACCATCCCTCTGCCCCCTCTCCGGAGGGCTGATACAAGTCATCTGTCAGTCAAATGTGGGTCATCACTTTTATTTTCCATAGTGGTGGTCTAAGCCTCTGGCACGTTGCCTCTGTGCCCTGGCTGGAGGTAGGTGCCGTCTCCCTCCCAGTCCCTGCAATGTGTTTCCTCTTCGTCTCTCTGCACGCAGTATAAATCAGGGATGCTAAAGCATATTTTATTTGGAGCGTCTGCTGGAACAAAAATTAATCACTGTCAGGCTATCTGAAAATAACCATTAGTTTTGGGTTTATTCTTTCCTACATAAGCAGAAGAGATGCATCTCCATTCCAGTTATTAATCCACTTGCTGGCTGGAGGAAGGCCAGACTACACATGAGAACAGCTGCCTACCAGTTGGTCCCAGGAAATAAAACGTGGAGTTTAGGTGGAAAGGTGGAGCTTTGCTGGAAACGGAGATTGACAGAGAAAAGAGGGAAAGCTTCACTGTGAACGTAGAAGGGAGTGTGTCTGAGGAGAGGGAGGAAGTCTTGTAGCTCTGCAGACGTTAATGTTGACACATAAAAGGAACTGCTACAAAGCTTTGAGAAAAAATATGTTTCCTTTGTTTGTTAGCTTAGAGCTTTTTAGGCAGTTAATTAAAGAATATTCTTGGAACATATCTTTTTCACACTGTGGCACACAGTCAAAACAAGTGACCGTAAACTTGGCATCCTAGGGCTCCCTGTTAATTTTCCCTCTCAGATTCTGGAGTCATGCGCTGCTTTTTAAGGTCAGAATGTTGGGGTTTTTTTCCTAATTTCTAGGACCACAAATTCTCCTTCATGAGATCTACAAAATCCAAGCTCTGTTTTTTCAGCCCTAGGCTTCACTGCCAGTAGACAGTGCCAGACTTCCAAAAGATTTTGCAAAGTCTAGTTCCTAAGTCACTTAGACACTTTTGAAAATTCCTGTGTTATATAAAATTAAGGCAGCTGCACAGTGGGATTTCATCTCAGTAGCGCTCTGCCAGGTTCAGCTCTGTAGGGCTAAGAGCCAAGCTACCTTTCAAGTCAGCCGCTGTGATTTAAAGATGAAGACAGAGAAGATCAGCTGGGAATTGACATGCCATAGTTTTCTCTGCAGAGCTCAGCCATGTTTTGAATATACGCAGCAGGACAGTAGTGGCAACACAGCATTTACATGCAGCACATACAGAGTTTCACCACCTCTGCCAGTATGTTTCAAGCTCTCTGTGCATAATATGTGTGTGTGTGTGTGTGTGCACACGTGTGTACATTACTGGCTGTGTGTTACTAAGTCCATAATACAAAAAAAAATTAATAGACTGATAATTAATAAAAGTATTAATTACGCTTATAAGCATTAAAACTGTATGTGCCCACCTAAAGTTTTCATGCCTCCCAAAACTGGCTCCATGATTGCAAAAAGGGCTTCACACAAACTCTATTTATACCTCTGTGAATACATTTTAGCACATTAAATGAAAATTCCTTTATTATTCACGCTTATCTTAAGGCTGCACAGCACAGCCCCAGGCACTGCGCTGTGCCTAATTCACATGGGCACTACTAACGGAGCCACTCCTCCAATGCCCGTGATTTAAAATAATAAATCCCCAACCTTGTCTGATGATCTGGCATAGAAGATCACAACACGCAAACTGTGAGAGTGCAGCTCACACGCCAGTTGGAGAACTCTGCTATTGTCATTACTGGTCCTTTTCCCCGCATTTTCCCAACTTTTCCTTTGCCCTGTGGCTCCCTGCAGGGAGTAAGAGAGGCTCCCCATTGGACTACGTTGTCTCTCCTGCTCCCAGACCTCTTCCTCACATCCCATATTCATGGGGGAGAGATGGCATGGTGCTCTTGAAGACCCCGTGGTGGATGCGGATGCGGTTTCTGCACAGCTTTAGATATTTGCTGCTCCCCATCCCCAAATTAAAAAAAAAATCTCCCTAACTGCTCAGGTTTTTCCAGCAAGTGTTCCTCAAAAATCTGTAAAATAGGTCCTTAAATAATCAATTAATCTCATTGATCTCTTTAACTGAAATCAGTTATTTACATAAAAGTTTAAAATTTGCTACTGTCCCTCAGGTCATTTTGTTTTTTGAGAAGCAGACTGCTAGGAAGCTAATTATGTAACTAGCAATTAATTTCTCACAAGCATGACAAATATTTGACTTAAAAGACGTATCTCCCTTTTGGTGAGCTCCAGCCAATTTGTGTGCCGGTAACTGCAGTGGCACATGCCAAGGAATGAAAGGGTCTCCTGGGATATCAAGGTCTTAACTTTAAGATACGTGTGATTCCTTTCTGTTCAACCCCTATTACTTCTGTCTACACCCATGAAAGGGAGGGCAGAGACATCACAGGTTCACAGGATTTTTAGGCGTGTCAGTATGACCTTTGCCTGAGAGAAGATGCAGAAATTCTCTTAAAGCCACTGGACTTCCTTCTCAGGGGCTGAGGTTTTGCACTTCTGCCCAGATTCACGCCATGTAATATTACATATTTACCTGTAGGATCTAAACGAGATGTTCAGTGTCCACAAGATTTCTCACCATCAGCATGTGGAGAGAGAGGATGTTAGCACACCCGCAATATGTAGTGCTCTGTGAACTGTTGGTCCAGCTCCATGGACAATAGAAAGAGTCAAGGTCTAGATTCTTCTAGGCATGACAGAGCACTTGGAGATGGACACCTTGGAGGACTCCAATGACCAAGCTGCTAAGAAAGCTAGGAAAGAAAGTGAAAATTTTGCATGGGACAGCAATTGCCAGTTTTGCACAGCCCTTGAGATGGTGGTTCCTGGGCTGCACTCTGACTCAGACCCTCAGATCCCACCTGCACAAGCTCTTCTTAAAACAACTGGGAATGTCAAAGACAACTGAAGTCTGTAGGAGACCTCCAGCTGCCTGCCACCACACCTTATGAATGAGCACAGAGGAGGCAGGTTCCCACATGAAGTAAACTGCTATAACGCCAGAAGCCTCTGGTACTCACCCAAGAGGATCAGGTTCTCTGCACCAGATTAAAGTGGTGCTTGGAAACAATATCTTTCCAAAATCTAGAAGGCTTGGGGGAGAGATGTTATGTTTGTTTTTCTAGGTGCGTGTGAGAGAGATTCATAATAGAAATGCGACTGCATGTCAACCCAGCAAGCCCACTTCTGATGCCAAACGTTGCACAGTTCAACGGTCCCCCATGTGCTTCCTGCTCACTTGTTGACCTTCTAACTGCAGTAAACACAGTGACTGAGCCATTTTTCCTGTTTGTAGAAACCTTGATGTCACCAGATGGGAAGTTCAAACAGCAAGCAAGGCATGACTGCTGGACTGTTTTTTTCACCACTTTGCACAGGAAGGTATTGGCTGAAATTCCCTGCCCTTTCCCTGCAGAAGGCATGGCGGCTGTGAATCAAAGTCCTTGTGTTACCACGGCTTAACGAGTTCCTGACTATCAAGACAGACAAAGTAATGAGCTGTTTGGATGTTCTTTGTCCCTCTTGTTGCAAAGAAAATGTGTTAGCTCCATGAAATGCAGTTAAGCTGGCAGTTCCTGGGATGGCTTACAGCTCCCGTGCAGCTCAGCTGATGAAAGGTAATGCCTTGACCAGCCATGGCTCAACAGCTTTCAGGGATGTGTCAGCGCAAGTCTATCTGAAGTTTGTTTGTTCTCGGTATGAAGCTGAATTTCAGCTTTTGTGAGTACGAAATGTCCTGGACGAGCTGTATCTTTACTGCCATTGGCTTATCTGAGCCATGAGGTTCACACGGGCCCTTTCACTCTCTGCAAAGTCAAGGTTACAGAGCTGAAGTGTGAAATGATATTACAGAGAACAGCAGCATCAAGCAGGAAGAGCAGGATTTGTTCAGACTGGAATCTTATTGAAAACACAATTCAAACCTCACTAGAGATTCGGAGATGAAAATAATCCTTTACTTTTATTTTGCCTTTATTTTCAGTCTGTCTCTTTTATTCTCAACTCTGGAAGGGCAGAAATACCAGTAAAAATGCCATTCCTATTGTGCTCAATTGTTCCAGCTGAACATGTGAACAAGAGCCTGAGATGGAGAATGCCCGAGGCAGCTAAAATGTCAGACTGAGCTTTGAATTTGGGGGAAAAAAAGCATGCTGCAGTAGTGTTGGTTAAATCAAACACCTGAATTGCTGGATGCACCCTGCCTTTCCCACCCCGCAGAGAGGTTCTCATGGGCCAGTCCACTCCTTCTTCTAAAGGGGAACTTTTCCGTAGGTTCAGGCAAACCCGTAACATCAGCTAACACACGCCTGGTAGAGAATCACCTCGTTTCCTCCTGTATCTTCTCAGCTATTTGCACAAAATAACACTAATTATCTAAAATGCTGGCTTCCTCAAAATACCTGTGGAACAGAAGATACAATTACCATAATTCCATTGCAAATTTCACTTCCCATAATGACTTCCCATTACAACAAGCATGCAAGGTACCTTTTGCTTCACCTGAGTGATGGTGAAAGCAAAGATTTAACTCATTTAACTCTTTTCAGCCCAGTTTAGAAAGACTTAAGTATGTGCTTTCTTGTACGACGTCTGTAGGAGCGGCTTGCTGAACTTGTGACTTAGAACTACAAGGAAGGTATTAATCAGTTCCAAAATTTAAGTATCTCTGGTTTTGCTGTCTTAAGTTTTATAATGTCCAGGTAAGAAATAGGCAGTTCCAGAAGGCAGCTAGTTCATCCTACCTAACTCCAACGCTGTATTTAGGATAGGGTGAGGTGCCCTCTGAAGGTACCATCTCTACTGACTTGTTCAGACTGGATCTCCCATTGTTTGACAGTAAAGTTGACTCCTGTAAACCAAAAAATCTGCCTTTTCAATTGTGTGGGGGGTGGCCAGTGGAGGTCTCTGACATTATTAGAGTACACCTACACTGTGTGTCCTCTTTTCGTTTAGACCTGAACTCCTATTGCTGAGATGGGGCAAGTACGGAGCAGTGCCCAAGCAGACTCATTTGAGCTTGGGACCCTCTGGGGACAGGAAAGGCCAACCAAAGGGTGCAGCCTGGGGGCTTCAAGTGACCACTGAGGATGGGTTGACCCCAGATTACTTTGCATTTGCATGGATTAGGAGCAAACACTGACATCTGCCCCACCTCAACCACAGGGAAACAACTTCCAGAAGAGAGCTGGAGTCTTCTTTAGGAATTTTAATGGCTTGTCCCTTCCCTTTTGTGTCTCTGCTCTTGGCTTCCTTTTCTGAGGAAAGCAGGCAAAAATTTGGGCTTTACTCTCCAGTTCTGTTGCAAACTCCCCTTCTGTTCCTTGCCACACTTCTCTGAGACAACCACTGAGCTTGTAACAAGGGAATGCCAGGCAGTGTTTTATTCAGATATGAGCAAATAATTCCACTCGGAATCTTCTCAGATACCAGCATGGCACATGTCGTAGTTCAGCCCTGATCGGGACCAGACTACGCAGTCTCTCTCTCACTCCCCCCACCTTCCGAGAGAACAGGGAGAGAAAATATAAGAAAAATGGCTCGAGGTTTGAGATAAGGACAGGGAGAAATCCTTAAATTTACCGTCACGGGCAAAACAGACTCGAGTTGGGGAAAACTATTCATTTATTACTACAAACAGCAGGATAATGAGACAGAGAACAAGATAACCTCCCCCCACCCCTCCCTCTTCCCAGGCTTAACATTATCTCTACTACCTTCCCCTCCTGAGCGGCACAGGGGGGAAGAGGGAATGGGGGTTGCGGTCAGTTCATCACACGTTGTTTCACGCTGCTGCTTCATGGTCAGGGGAAGAACTCCTCGCATTCCTCCCCTGCTCCGTTGTGGGGTCCCACCCCTACGCCACAGTCCTTCGTGGAACTGCTCTGGCGTGGGTCATCTCTTCCACGAGGTGCAGTCCCTTCAGAACGGCTGTCCCAGCGGGCCCTCCACAGGCCACAGCCGCCTTCAGGCATCCACCTCCCCCGGTACGGGGTCCTTCATGGGCTCCAAGTGGATCTCTGCTCCTCCGTAGACCTCCATGGGCTGCAGGGGGACAACCTGCTCCACCATGGTCATCACCACAGGCTGCAGGGGAATCTTGGCCAGGAGCCGCATTACTCCTCCCCCTCCTGAACTGACCTTGGCGTCTGCAGCCGTTCCTCACAACAGGCTGGTAGGTGTCTCTCAGGATCTTTTTTACATCTTATTCACTTCTCAACTCCTCTCCACTTCTTGCAGTTGGGCTGGACCGAGTCGGGCCCAGTCGGCTGCCTGGCGAAAGGCCAGAGGGTGAGGCCTGCAAGGCCCATGAGGCCTGCGCCTCCCCCTCTGCGCCTCTGCCCCCGCTCAGCTTCTTCACATCTTCTCTCCTCTCTCTTTTTTTTCTGTTTTCCCATTCTTAAATACGTTATCGCAGAGGCGTTATCACGAGACATTCTGCTACCAATTGGCTTGGCCTTGGCCAGCAGTGGGTCCGCCCTAGGCCTGGCCGAGTCCACTGAACAAAGGGGAGCGACTTCTAGCAGTTTCCTACAGAAGCTGCCACCTTAGGCCCCCCCTCACTAAACAAAACCACGACAGCACAGCAGAACACAGCCCCCTGAGACCTGGCCGAAGCAAACTGCTACGAAACCTCTCCAGGATGTTGGAAAACCAAAACCCACTCACAGTCAATTCTTCCACCTGTTTGGATGAGGGTGGACCAGGTGGTGTAACTGCTGTAGCACACATCTCCGCAACCACAGCCAGCTACACCACCTCCCAGTCCTGAGCAACTGATGGATGTTTGGATCGGTAACCGAGGCCTTTGAAAGATGAGGACAAGAAGCTCAGGAATATTAATTCTTGCCACCCTCCAACACGCATCTTTTTGTTTTCCCTTAAAAAATGAAACGTTGCACGTCCTGTGACAAGACTGCCTTCTCGGCATGCCATCCTGCCTGGCCACAATTCCCAGGGCTTGTTGGTCCTGTGGTGGTGGCACGTCAGCACAAGCAGAACAGATCAAGCTGCTAACTTCCACCTTCTGCGTTGCCACCACCTCCAAAGAAGAGCAAGCCTTTCCTGTTAGATGGTACAATTTTGCCTATTTTGTCCAGAAGTAACCAGAATAGACCTTGTCCTACTCCAAGGAACTGAACCACTACTTCTACCAGCTCATACGAACCAGATCACACAGAACCAGCACCAGCTTGGCTGCTGGCAGCCCTCCTTGAACGCTGGTGGCCCAAGCCAGGGGTTTTATAACAGAAAGTTTTAGATTTTAATCTCACTAGTGACCATAAAATTGACAGAAGCTCACAAAGTTGGTTAAGTTGTATAGACAAATCCTTTTTTCCTTCATGTACCTACAAATATATTTTAGATTATCTCCATTGGAACTAACAAGGTGAGCAACACTGGTAAACACAGCTAAAGTAATGAGAAAATGGTATATTAGGTTTCTGTTCTGGCAGAGTTTTCTTGGAAACATCAGTCTGGATATTTCAAAAACCTTCAGACAGGCCCCCAAATTATAAGAGTAATGTGCTTTAAAAATAATCCAATTTCATAAATACAAATCAATAGTGAGGTTCAGTTTTTTTCTTCCAGTGGGTTCCTTGGCATTCATGTGCTGGTTACACTCAGTCTTCAGCGCTGCAAGTCCAAACCATTATCTGTTTAAAAGAAGCAGCTGAAATCTCTTTTACCCCTGACTCTGGGAGCTGGAGCTTCCAGAAGAATATTGAATATTGCCAGCCTCTTCATCAAATAATCAGAAAATTTTTATTTTCTCTATTTTTCAGAGGTTGAGGATTGTACAGTACGTTAATGAACAGCTTTCAAGATCCTCCTGCCTTCTTTCAGGAGTTCATTTTCAAAAGTACCATCCAGGGCATTGGAATAGCAATAAAGAATAGGTTAAAGCCTCTGATGTTTCATTCCAGGAAAGCTGAAAAGATTAATGCACTTGTCTGCAACTTGAGCCCTCGCTATTCCCAGCTCTCCAGAAACCAAACAGCATGTACAGCAATTTCTTTATTACTTAAATCACTTTGCACGACGATTACACCGCTTTGGCTGGAAGGCAGCAAAATTGTACTGGCCGCCAAGGTGAAAGGTGACCGAAGGAAGGCCAGCTCGGCATCTGGTGGGAAAATCTCGGTGGCTTTATAGGACAGCACTGTAGGTGTAGTAACTTGGATGGCCTGGGGTGTGGGGAAGTTAGGGGCTACCCCCTCCCTGCATTTGGACCTATTTTGGCATTGCTTGGTGTAGGAGGAAGGCTCATTCTGGCAGCTACCGCGGGCATGGTCCTTGGAACTGGAGCTGCTGGGAGTGTTAGCTGAGCTAGAAAACCAAGCCTTCCTCCAACACCTCAAACACACAGCACAGAGCAGTCGCACGGGGATGCACATCTCCTAGACTTGCCTAAATTTTGCTCCAACATAGGGTCTTTGTCCTTAGACTACACAGCTTAGCAGCGACACAAGTCAGTCAACGTATAACATCATCCAGCATGGAGAAGAGAGCTACACCCGCCAGTGATGGTCTTTGGCAAAGCCTTTAAAACACAAGGTGGTGCCTTACAAAAAACAATGTGGAATTCCTGTACAAAGCTTCGGGCGCTGGGTTTGGTCCTTTCTTCATGCAACCCTTTCTCATAACCTTGTAATTGCTCAGATCAAGGCTTTGAGAGAGAGGTTTAGGAGAACTTGAGGTTAGGCCCATGAGAAGGCAAGTATCTCTCTAACTGCAATTTTGTGTTATGGGTACTGGACCAGCTCTTCAGCTGCTAACACAGACATGGAAGATCTCATTTTGCTAAAACATGATAGCTCTTGTAATGATATTATGCACCGTAAAAAATGGGCATAAATTGGAGTGCACTGCATCGTAATCATTATTTGCACAGCACAAACATATAATGGTGCTTGCTAACTATTAATATTAAATTTCATGTTTCAAGATATTTGTTTTTTACATTGTCCTTTAATTTGTATTTTCTTGCTTTTATTTGTTTTTTTTTTTTCTTCCCCTGAACATCTTCTCAAAGATTAGATTATTGCTGCTATTAATATTTCTGGATGTTCCTAACTTTAGCTGTATCTATTTTTTGAGATTATTTATGTGTTGAGTATCTTTGTTAATAGTAACCAGACTCTTTAGGATAGCAAGTATGAGCGACAGCCAAAGAAATCACTTTATGCAGGATTCCTGACACAATATTTTGACAATTTCATTTTAAGTAAGACACTATGATTGTCAGTTCAGTTACAATATGGTTGTTCCTCCCTAGTGAAAAAAAAAAAATCAGAAAATTGGAGGAAATCAAATTCCTGTCTAAGTGATTTTTACAGTAAAACATTCAGGTCTTGCCCTTGCCTCTCACTGCACGTGTACAAGATTGCATGATGCTTGAAACGCGTAAGGAGAGAGCAAACATCTAGCAAATATTTGAGAACCCAGGCACACTTTGAATAAGCGTGTAGAAAATATAGGCAATTCATCACTCTTTGCAGGCTGGAAAGAGTGTTTTTCCATTTGTGCTCCTTTTCTGCCTAACACAATGCCCAGAACAAAGCACACTATTGCTGATGGGAATGCTTTGGGGATCTCTTTTTATTTTTATAACAAAAAATTATCATGGGAATTGAAAGGGAAAATGCAAGATGGTGCCTATGCACAGCTTTCTTGGTAGGGCAGGCAGACTGTTAGGAAGAAATGAGGTGGCACTTGCAGAGAATTTCTGGGGACACTTTTATTTCTATGGTAGAAAGATACCAGCACCAAGTGCCCAGAAGCCGGGGAAGGATTGCAGGTAAGTGCAAATGAACTTAAACTGCAGTGCAAAAGAACCCCTATCGCTCCAGCCCGCAAGGCAGCTTTGTCGGGGGCCCAGCTGAAGTGTCTCTATACCAATGCACGCAGCATGGGGAATAAACAGGAAGAGCTGGAGATGCGTGCACAGGAGCAGGGCTACGACCTCGTTGGCATCACGGAGACGTGGTGGGATGACACATATGACTGGAGCGTCAGCATGGAGGGATATAGGCTCTTTAGGAAGGACAGGCAGGGGAGAGGAGGAGAGGGTGTCACTCTCTACATGAGAAACCGGCTGGAGTGCGTGGAGCTCCGCCTGGGGATGGAGGAGGAGCTGGCAGAGAGCTTATGGGTCAAGATTAGAGGATGGGGACGGACAGGGGAGGTTACGGTGGGGGTCTGTTCCAGGCCGCCTGGCCAGGAGGACAGAGCAGACGAGGTGCTCTATAGGCAGATAGGAGCAGCCTCACGGTCACAGGCCCTGGTCCTCATGGGGGACTTCAACCACCCTGACATCTGTTGGAGAGACAACACGGCAGGGCACAGGCAGTCCAGGAGGTTCCTGGAATGCGTGGACGACAACTTCCTCCTGCAGGCGATAGAGGAGCCGACAAGGTGGGGTGCCAACAAGGAGGGGTGCCATGCTCGACCTTGTGCTCACCAACAGGGAGGGACTGGTCGGGGATGTGAAACTGAAGGACAGCCTTGGCTGCAGTGACCATGACACGGTGGAGTTCAAGATCCACGGGGCAGCAAGGAAACTACATGGCAAGCTCTCAGCCCTAGACTTCAAGAGGGCAGACTTCAGCCTCTTCAGGGACCTGATGGGCCAAGTGCCATGTCAGGCGGCCCTGGAGGTAAGAGGGGCCCAGGACAGTTAGTCCACATTCAAGGAGCACCTCCTCCAAGCTCAGCAGAGGTGCATCCCGATGAAGAACAGGTCAGGCAAAAAGGCCAGGAGGCTGTCGTGGATGAGCAAGGAGCTCCTGGACCAACTGAAAGTAAAGAAGGAAGCCTACAGAGGGTGGAAGTGGGGACAGGTAGCCTGGGAGGACTACAAAGAGGCTGTGCGAGTGGCCAGGGATCGGGTGAGGAAGGCTAAAGCCCTGACGGAACTGAATCTGGCCAGGGATATAAAAAGCAACAAGAAAAGCTTCTATAGGTATATAGGGGACAAAAGAAAGTACAAGGAGAATGTAGGCCCCCTCTGGAAGGAAACTGGTGTCCTGGTTACCCGGGACATGGAGAAGGCTGAGGTACTCAATGACTTTTTTGCCTCAGTCTTCACAGATAAGGGCTCTTGTCCCACCACCCAAGCTGTAGAAGGCGCAAGCAGGGACTGCGAGGATGAAGAACCGCCCACTGTACTCGAAGAGCAGGTTTGGGATCATCTGAGGAACTTGAAGGTGCACAAGTCCATGGGACCTGATGAGATGCATTCGCGGGACCTGATGGAACTGGCGGATGAAGTTGCCAAGCCACTGGCCATCATATTTGAGAAGTCATGGCGGTCTGGTGAGGTCCCCGATGACTGGAAGAGAGGGAACATAACCCCCCTTTTTAAAAAGGGGAACAAGGAGGACCCGGGCAACTACAGGCCAGTCAGCCTCACCTCTGTGCCTGGCAAGGTCATGGAGCAGATTCTCCTGGAAACCATGCTAAGGCACATGGAGAGCAAGGAGGTGGTTGGTGACAGCCAACATGGCTCCACAAAGGGCAGATCGTGCCTGACCAATTTGGTGGCCTTCTGTGACAGGGTGACAGCATCGGTGGACAAGGGACGAGCAGCTGACATCATCTACCTGGACTTGTGCAAGGCATTTGACACTGTTCCGCATGACGTCCATCTCTCTAAACTGGAGAGACATGGGTTTGATGGACAGACCACTCGGTGGATAAGGCGTTGGCTGGATGGCCGCACTCAGAGAGTGGTGGTTAACAGCTCGATGTCCATGTGAAGACCGGTCACGAGTGGCGTCCCTCAGGGGTCCGTGCTGGGCCAGGCCCTGTTCAACATCTTTGTTGGCGACATGGACAGTGGGATAGAGTACACCCTGAACAAGTTTGCTGATGACACCAAGCTGTGTGGTGCTGTCGACATGCTGGAGGGGAGGGATGCCATGCAGAGGGACCTGGACAGGCTGGAGAGGTGGGCCCGTGCCAACCTCATGAAGTTCAATCAGGCCAAGTGCAAGGTCCTGCACCTGTGTTGTGGCAATCCCAGGCACAAAGAGAGGCTGGGCAGAGAATGGATGGAGAGCAGCCCTGAGGAGAAGGACTTGGGAGTGCTGGTGGAAGTGAAGCTCAACATGAGCTGGCAATGTGCCCTTGCAGCCCAGAAGGCCACCAGCCGCATCCTGGGCTGCATCAAGAGGAGCATGGCCAGCAGGTCAAGGGAAGTGATTCTGCCCCTCTGCTCTGCCCTGGTGAGACCCCACCTGGAGTACTGTGTCCAGTTCTGGAGTCCCCAACACAAGAAAGACATGGACCAGTTGGAGAAGATCCAGGGAAGGGCCACGATGATTATAAGAGGGCTGGAGCAGCTCTGCTGAGAGAGCTGGGGCTGTTCAGCCTGGAGAAGAGGAGGCTCCGGGGAGATCTTAGAGAGGCTTCTGGTACCTAAAGGGGGCTGATAGGGAAGATGGGGAGAGACTGTTCAGCAGGGCCTATTGTGACAGGACAAGGGGTAATGGTTTCAAAATAGAGGGAGGCAGATTTAGATTGGGTATTAGGAAAAAATTCTTTATGCTGAGGGTGGTGTCACACTGGCCCAGGTTGCCCAGAGAGGGGGTGGATGCCCCAGCCCTGGAAACATTCAAGGCCAGGTTGGCTGGGACTGTGAGCAACCTGATCTGGTTGGAGATGTCCCTGCTCCTTGCAGGGGGGTTGGACTGGATAACCTTTGAAGGTCCCTTCCAACCCTAACCATTCTATGATTCTATGATTCTGTAAGTGTTTAAAGTGGCAATGTTATGGGAAATGCATTTGTTTGACAAATCTGCTCCTCTTGCAAAGAGCGCTTTTACCAAAAGAAGTGCTTTTTGTATTGCCACGTCTTCTGGACAAAGGGAACAGGTAAGGCTGGCTGAGATGGACACCCTGGGAGAAAGCGGATGGGAGAAGTCCAGGTCTTGACTGTTTAATTTAGGGCCCGGAGCTGAACCGTGCATCATAACTCTCCGTGCCTCGGTTCTTCCACACCAACTTTAAATGGTTTCCCTTCTGTTCAAACACGTAATGAAAATGCCTTTGGAAGCTGTAATTATATCGTTGAATGGAATATGTGTTTTCTGGACCACTATAAATTGTATGCCACAAACCCAAAGGAGGGTTAGGATTAACTGGGGCAGGTCATTGGAGCACTTTGAAGAGTTATGGGATTAAATTAAGGAAGGGAAAATTCAGGTGAATATCAGAAAAATCTTGTTGGCAATACGCTTGTTGTTGCTGTGATTTACATACAGGGCCTGTCCACAGATCTATAAATTAAAGGTTGGGGCCTCGCTTTAGAGATACACAATGGATGATAAGAGACCGAGATTGCTGCTGGATTAGATGATGGACAAATGCATTCTTCAAGATGGAGTCTAGACCAAACAATGTGCAATGCAAATATCAGGCAGAAATTCTGGAGCAGGAGGAACAGCCCAAGCAAAATACAAATGATGACATGGGACATTACGGATAGAGACTGGATTGTATGGATAGAGACAGGATTGTACATTAGGCCTCTACTGATTGGTCTGCCAGGGAGCTATTGAACCTCAGGGCCTCCTGCTATCTTGAAGCGGTGGCTGTTTGGATCTGACAGAGAGAAATGCAGTCCAACTGATGCAAATCCATACTGGTCTGAACACACGCTAGAAATAATCAAACAGGAATTTTTCTTGCAGGCTTTTCAGAGCACTTTGTCACTCTAGGCCATGCCCATCCAAACCTTTTGCTTTCTGATGGTCCTTCCAGATACTTCTGTGAACCTGAAGACTCATTTAGTGGCACACTTCATCTTTATTCAATGTCTCCATGAAGATTTTGCCTTCTTCCCTTCACCACAGATCTGCATACGTCGGTGTCCTGTATATGTGTACTTGTCCTTAGGGATTTGGTGTTCGGGTCTCATGGACTGGTTGCAGGCTTGATTCATGGCTATTGAGCTCAATTCAGGAGTGGGATGCCTCGTGTCTGCCAGTGTGTTACATCTCACAAAGTGTGACTATAGGCCTAAGCAGGTTCACAGAGAAAGTATGGGTCTCAAGGACAGCATATCCTCATCCTTGTTCACATGGGTACTGCCGTGACGAGAGGAGCCCTTGTCAAGAGGGACAGAAACAGCTCAGGGTGGTGGGTGGTCACGTTAGGCCATACTGGCACGTCAGCTGTGACACCTTCGTGCAACAACGGTCTTTTCCATTTCTTCCAGTGCCAGAGCAGGGTCTGACAGCAGCCAGAGGACCTCAGCCCCACACCCTGGAGCACCAGATCAATGCTCAGCTCATGGGCTCCACACAGCACGCATCGATCTGCTAACTTAGGCACATCTGCACCACTGCCAGCCCTCTGCTGACAGAAGTGTAATACCACTCAATCGCCCCACTACCAAATTTAGGACAATTTTAGACATTCATTTCACTAATAAATGTGGTGATGCTGGAGTTTGCTGATGAACTGTCTGGGTTTTAAACTCTGCCATTGCATCACATTTGATTTGATATAAAGCAAGGTCACTCCTCATTCTTTAGGTTATTCAGGATTAGAAAATTGAAGCCATTTGAACTGAGATGATATTTCTTAATATAATAATGGCTGGGAAATTGAACTGCAAGAATAGCTCCTTGTTATTAGTTCATAGGAGGTGCTTTTTAAAAATTAGAGTAGAAGGAGGATGACTGTAGTTTAATCCCAAGATAAATCATGTTTCCAAAAAGGCTAGCAAGGCTCAGGAGTTGATATCATTAGGAGACTTAAAGCTGTGGCAGGGCAAGTTAAAGCACTCACTAATGATTTTCCCTGGATTACAGAGGGATACGCAGGACTTGCTGTACCCTGCCAGTTCTTCACATCATGATGCGCTGCAGGTAGTTTTCAGTCAGGATTGTTTCTTGATGTTTCACAATGAAGGCAAATAACGACCAACACAACCAGTTCATCTGACCTTCACATTTCTTTGGAGGCACAGTTTTTTTAATCTTTCTCCAAATTCTTGAAGCATGAAAGACACCAGGAAGAGAAAACATACTGAATTGGTTAAAATAATTTTAGTTAAAATCCCTCTCTCTCCTACTCTGTGTATATTTAAGCATGGAACAGCTTTTTAATCAAAGTGAGAATTTTAGCAGAAAGCTGTTGTTTGGGTTAAAATATCTCCACTTTCGATCACTGAACATTTTGATTCTTTTCATATCCTTCTCATTTTCTTCCCCCTTCTTGCTTGGCTTCAGTCCAATGGGAAAAGAAGGCAGGGTTTTTCAGTTGGATGGTTGATTTTTTTTCTGCTTATATTAAGTTTTGGAAAAAAAAAAAAAAGCAGTCCAAAAGATATCCATTTTGAGGTTTTTTTTTTTTCTTTCTGCTCATCTGAAGCATTTCTACCCTCTTTCCTCATTAAATTCCCTCTTTCAACTTGCTACTTTCATTGTTGAACAATGAACTTCTGGCTGTTGGAGACATGACCTATTTAGCTTCGTTCACAGGAGGAGGAGAATGGGCTTCTGTGACGGCCATCTCCAAGCCCAGACCACAGGCAGTGCCACAAGCCTTGCATTCATTTTCCACCTTTACTCAAACAAAAGTCCTGCTGCCTTAGAATCGGAATCCGTGTTTCGTGTTGTGTAGAACAGGGCTTGCCTTTTGTTCTCCTGTAAGCATTCTGCTGTTTGAGAGCTTTTGGATTGGCAACTCTGATGAATGAAGACAGAGACATTGTCAGAAAATGCCTTATTTTCCTTTTGGAAATACTCACTAACTACGACAAAAATGTCCATTGTTTTGTTGAAAAACATAATCTTTTTTTTTTTCCTAAAGAATTCAAGTGTGGAAGGGCATACCCCGCCCCTGTAAAATGTGTGAATTCAGAATTATTTGAATTTTATTTGTTTCATCTAAATAGGCTTCTGTAGAAGAAGGAAACAATCTAATCTCTTTGTCTGTCTTTGACAAAACAAACAAAAGTGGACTGAAATTCATCATAGAACAACTTGTTAACAGCAAGGATAGTAAGAACGGAGCAGGCAGTCCGGGGAAAGTGAAATTCTCATCTGGTGGGCTTTATAGGGAGGTGAAGCAAACTTCTGTTGCAAGTGGTGTATATATATATACACCAGCTTCTCCTTTGGGATAACACGGTGACTGTCTTAAGTAGCTTTTTGCAGAATACCAAGGTTGAGAAAGACCATCGAAAACTGAAAAAATTAAGTAACATGATGGAAAACTGGTGGAAATCAAAAGAAAAGTTGCATTTTCAGCTGTAACTTTGCCCTTCTCTCTCCCGTTAGATAAAAACGCAGACAGTTCCCTGCAATAATTTTTGCCCCTGCTGCCAAGTCAGGTGGGCAGGGTGGCACCAGCTCTGGGATATACTGGAGGAGCGGTGGTGCCTGGCTTTGCACAGGCAGAAACCTCTGCGAACTGGGTCTTAAACTGGTCAACACTGTCTCCACCTCACCAAAGCCAGCGGAGTTTTTTTCCGGTTACACCAGCTGGGAATATGGTCCCGAAGTCTCTAGATTAACATAATCCTCTGCAGTGTAGCTGGAAAAGGTTTATTTTGCCTACTAAGAGCACAAGAGAGAGAGCGAGCGACGGAGAGCCAGCAACAGGCAGCTTATCCAAGCTGAGGGTGCCTCTGTGGATTAGAGCGGTGCAGAAAAGGAAAAAAAAAATATAATTAAAGTCTACGTTATCTCTTGAGAGTATTTGTAATCAAGTCCTGTCTCTGTAGCGAAGGTAGGCCTTTGTAGCGAAGGCTGATTGGACTCTGGCTTTTGCTGTATTTGAGTTCGTTACACACACCGCGGGAAAGCAGATAGGGATGGGTATAGGGTGGATCAACGCGCGAGGCAAGGCTTTCACCAGCAGCCTGTAATTTTAGCTGTCAGCAGAGTTGTTTACACAGTTAAATAAACGGATCCCAGCCTCACTCCCTCTTATCTCTGGTACGCACACATAGTGGGAACAAGTTAAAGAGGCCCCTCGAAAAATATTGCGTGCTCACTGCTGGGTGCTGTGAGCCCTGAATTTGTTCCAGCTGGCTCCACATATCAGACTGGAGCCCCTGCTCTCTCTTCTCTTAGCATCTCCTCTCCATGGGAGCACGCACAGGCTCGGTGTTGGTTGCGTGGCTTTGTTTTCCAGGAGAGTCCATCTGCTCCTGCCTGGTGTAATCCCATTACAGGCATTCCTGGGTTCAAGCCCTGCTGCTGGCTGCTTGAGTGACATTTCTCATTTCCCCCTCTTGCTTGCCAAGGCTCGGCACCCTCCCTTTCTGACATTTTCCTTTGCTATCTGCTCACAGAACCACACTGAGGACATTCAAATGCTTCCTCTGACAGAAGAAGCAAGGACACTGGGCAAAACCCAGCTCACAAATGATCAGAGCCATCCATCCTCCCAGGGTCAAGCAAGCCAAACCTTAAATGCTCTTTTTCTCTTGCACATGTACAACTGCATCTGTTCACTCCAGGAAAGATGGCAGCAATGTCCGTGTTCCTGCCAGGAGCTACTTGCAGTAAATCAAAGCAAATCAGGCACGGATACTACGGGTTACCACACTCCTCAGCTGACTATTTCAGCTGTGAGGCAGGTGATGTGTCTGACTGTAAAGCATCTAGATTTGAATTTTCTTGTGGGGGAAAATATCAAGTCACTCTTGGTGATTCCAGTGGACATCTTCACCTCTAAAGGTTTCTTACTGTGACTCTTTAGAGCTGCTTTTGTTGAAATACGGTGGGAAACAGGCAAAAGAGACTTTTCCAGCCTTTCCCCTGGACTGCAGGCTGTTAAGCAAAATGGGCAGGAAAGAGCTTTCAGGGTAACGCAACCTGATGAGCCAAGGATACCGAGGGACCAGCAGACAAAGCAAAAGTCCCTCTGTAACAGTCATGCGCTAAGATGGCTGAGATTGAGGGAAGAGAAGCAACAGAGAGCTGGATTTACTTTTATGTGGAGCATCATTTTCCAAGTGACCAAAAGAAGTGCAGGAGTATGATCCCACTTTGCAGTAGAACAGGGCCTTCTCTAAAGTCTGGCTTTGCTCAATGATCGAGTTTATTCCGAGCTGTGAAAAGTCAGAGGGAGGGAGGGGTTAAGAACCAGGCTGTAATTTATCCTGCAAAACTCCTGCAAGGCTGAAGGCTTGGGGAGAATGTTCTGGTCCTGCACGTACAGCACAACAACAAAGCAGGATGTCTCCGTTCGTGTCGGCGTACTGCGGTGTTTGAATTACTGCCCTGATGAGAAGAAACGTGCACCAGAAGGGAAGATGTTGTGTGAAAAACACGACCTGCTTGGAACAGGGTCACTGAGTTCGTAACATCAATATCCAGTCAGCACCTACAGATTGTTTCCAAAGCTCATTATTTCACAGAACTGCTGTACATGTGAGTGAAACTCATTACCTGAGAGGCTTGTTACATTTTCTGGTCGCTGACAAGATGTGGGCATTGCTTGGCTGCCTTAATTAATACACAATTAGAAACTGAAATGTATCATTTGTATTTAGATATGTTTTTCGTTGCTGAGCCACAGAAATCCATCTTTCAGAATAGCCATCAAAGGCCAAGGAGCCTCATCTGACATGGCAATTAAAAATATTTTTTCCTGTTGGAGTGGAGAACTTAACCTCACCGTTCCAGCAAGGCTCCAGAACCAGGTTAGAAACTGCTGCAGAGATGCTGCACTCTGCCCAGAGCCTGCTCGGCGGCTGCGGTCCTCTGCTCCGGAGGTCCCCGTTTAACGGTCAAGTGACACCAGCCTCCCTGACGACTTGCAAGCAACCTTGTGAGTAGTACCTTATAGATGTGAATCTCTTCCCTGCGACAGCCTGTATAATATATCACATCCATAGGAAAAGAAGCCAGCCTAAATATTTCACTGTAGGTACCAACAACGCTTTAGGGCACCCTTGGGAGTCATAGGGACATCTTGGAGGTAAAGCTGAATTTGTGCGTGGATTCTCCAGCTCTGTCCTACTGCAGCCCATATCCTTGCACTCCTGAGCAATAACCACCGTTGGGGAGGACAAGAACATTTGACACTGTCCCGCATGACATCCTTCTCTCTGAACTGGAGAGACATGGGTTTGATGGATGGACTACTCGGTGGATAAGGAGTTGGCTGGATGGCCGCACTCAGAGAGTGGTGGTCAACGGCTCAGTGTCCCAGTGGAGACTGGTGATGAGTGGCTGGGCCCAGCCCTGTTCAACATCTTTGTTGGCGACATGGACAGTGGGATAGAGTGCACCCTCAGCAAGTTCGCCGATGACACCAAGCTGTGTGGTGCTGTCGACATGCTGGAGGGGAGGGATGCCATGCAGAGGGACCTGGACAGGCTGGAGAGGTGGGCCCGTGCCAACCTCATGAAGTTTAACCAGGCCAAGTGCAAGGTCCTGCACCTGGGTCGGGGCAATCCCAGGCACAAAGAGAGGCTGGGCAGAGAATGGATGGAGAGCAGCCCTGAGGAGAAGGACTTGGGGGTGCTGGTGGATGAGAAGCTCAACATGAGCCGGCAATGTGCCCTTGCAGCCCAGAAGGCCAATGGCATCCTGGGCTGCATCAAGAGGAGCGTGGCCAGCAGGTCGAGGGAGGGGATTCTGCCCCTCTGCTCTGTCCTGGTGAGACCCCACCTGCAGCGCTGCATCCAGCTCTGGAGCCCCCAACATCAGAAGGACGTGGACCAGTTGGAGAGGGTCCAGAGGAGGCCACGCAGATGCTGAGAGGGCTGGAGCAGCTCTGCTGTGAGGCCAGGCTGAGAGAGCTGGGGCTGTTCAGCCTGGAGAAGAGGAGGCTCCGAGGAGACCTTAGAGCGGCCTTCCAGTACCCCAAGAGGGCCTACAGGAAAGATGGGGAGAGACTGTTCAGCAAGGCCTGTTGGGATAGGACGAGGGGTAATGGTTTTAAAATAGGAGGCAAATTTAGATTAGATATTAGGAAAAAAATTTTTACCCTGAGGGTTGTAGAGCACTGTCCCAGGATGCCCAGAGAGGGGGTGGATGCCCCATCCCTGGAAACATTCCAGGCCAGGTTGGCTGGGGCTCTGAGCAACTTGATCTGGTTGGAGATGTCCCTGCTCCTGACAGGGGGGTTGGACTGGATGGGCTTTGAAGGTCCCTTCCAACCCAAACCCTTCTGTGATTCTGTGATTTTGGCTAGCAAGCTGGGTTGGGTTTTTTTTCAGATTTTGCTATAACCATGGCTGCAGTTTGAGTGAACCTAACACATGTTCCCAGCCACACATCTCCCGGGAAATTGTAACAGGACAAAGGAGCAGCAGAAGGGAAAAGAGGTGGTGGAAAGAACAGGGAAGGAAAAGGGAAGAGGCGATGGATTTGCTCGAGGGCACCCATCAACCTAGTAGCAAGGTAGAATAGAAGCATGGTCAGCCAGAGAGTTGAGTTAGGACCAATAAATTTCACCTGTAGTGATGCTAATTTGGTTATCTAAACCCAGGTTGAGCTAGGCTATCTGTGCAGGCAAGGGAGAGCAATTCATCTCCTCTCAAGACAGGTACTTCATGTAGGCCAGATGGCTCACTGGATGCTTCTGAGTGAAATAAAGCTGAGATTTCCTCCCAACACCTTAAATCAGCAGTGTAATCACAGCTGAATTACATCCAAATCTGGACCTATTGGAATAACGAAGGAACGCAGTTTGAAAAATGTAGCTTGTTTTGAAAACAACATTTTAACTTTTTGGAAACCTCACGCAGCTGCACCTGAGACTGTGCCAGCGCAGAACCGGCACTTTGGGGAGGGAGGCAAGCCGATTTGTACAACCGGCCTCATGTATGGGCTTTGTGTCCCAATTTTAATTCCAAGTTAGGAATTTTTCCGTAAGTGCTTTCAGAAATGGCTAACTTCAAAAAAGCACACTTAATTGGCAGGTTCAGAGAAACAGCAAAGGCTTTTTTTTTTTTTTAACATTTTTCTCCAAATTTTTTTTTTTAACATTTTTCACTGGAAATTTTGGTTTACGTTCAAGTCCTTGAACAAAAAAAAGGTTTTTCTGATTTTGCTGCTGAATGCAGTACACTGCATTACATGATTTTACTTTTGCTGACATTCTGTATTTGTGCAGTGCCTGCTGCAATGGAGCACTGTCCCGGATAACGATGATAACAACAATGAATTAATGATAACTACAAAAGCAAGTCCAAGATTTATTTTTCCTTCAGCTTCCATAGAATTATTCTGTTCAGCTTGCCAGAAATACCTCCTTTTCCATGAGAAATTTCAGCTTCTCATGAAAGCATTTGGGGTTTTTCTTTTTTTTGGTTTTTTTTTTTTTGTTGTTGTTTTTTAACCTGTCAGGATTTAAGAGGAAATGAAAAGAAAAATAAAATATCTTTGTTCAAAGAAAGTGCATAAACTTCAATTGCAAATCACAAATAGCCCTAGGAGCGAGGTCTAGTGATTAAAGAGGAGGAATGGAAGCCGAGGTAATCGTGTTAAGCCTCTGTGCGTCTCTGAATCCTACAGCGTTTAAGAAGGGACAGAGGCTTATGACTCAGTTACCAGCAGAAGACTTAAGGGCAAACATTTATAAACAGAATTTAGCTACTTCTAACATCAGCTATATCGCATTCACCTACTGCTTGTATACAACAAATACAGGAGTTGACACACTTTTAAATTTACTGCTACATCTTTCCTGTTGAATAGGTTGTCGAGGAGATAGCTGGAGGGGCTTTCACGCAAGGGCCTGAGATCCCTCTGCAGTGCTGACCAAGACAGAGGCATTAAAATGTACGCGTCTGCTTCCCATTCGCACAGCAGCACCTTACTGGAATGGGAATGTGGATATCACATTCCTTTCTTCCACTCCATGGGGATAATTCCCCAGCCAGATTTACCAGGGTCAGCTTGCTAAATGTGGGCCATCGGATGAAAGCATCTCCAAAGAGTGATTTCTTCCATCCTCAGGCAGATGACCAGCACATGAAGGACAAAGAGAACTGTGGAGCTGCCTGCTTGTCTTCAAGCTTGTCCTTGCTTCAGCTCCCAGGGGAGTCTGAAACATCCAGCTGTAACCCCTGACCTCTAGACAGCCAAAGCTAAATGACACGAACTCCACTCTAAGTCTTTGAGAACACGACAGGACGCCAAGGATGGACTGCGGCGGGCAGTCTCCGTAGTCCAGGAGGGCGGCTGGGCTACTGACAGTGCTCCAGGACACTGAAGTGGCGTTTCTATATAGAAACATTTTCAACTTTTGACTGATCATTTTTCAATATGCATTTTTTTTTCTATTAAAAAAAAATTGTAATTTGAGAGGAAGGAGAAAAACTCTTCTATTTCTTGACCTGTGCAGATGGGTTCAGACAAGTAAAACTCTTTGGCAGCTGTCCCGTAATCACAAGTTCTGGTTCATCCAGCAAGCCCAGCCTCCTGCCTGTAAGGTTGCTTCTGGGCCTGACTGTGATCCAAGAGCTTCCTAAGCCGATGCTCCTTCAATTTACAGATCTCTTTTAACAGTCTGTTAAAGCTCCCTTTCACTACCAGCTGTTTTTTAAGCTACAGGAGAAAGGTGCAAGACAAGTGGCTCTTCCTATTGTGCTTTGGTAGTGAGCAGAGGCGGGAGGTCACCTCACTGCCACACGTGCTGGCACACGGCCTGTCATGTTGTTCAGAGGAGATGGCTTCCCTCGCCAGCACAAAGCCAGCGTGCAAATTCTGCTGACTTTGCTCCTCGAGCATGTGGCATCGCTCTCTAATCCATTGTGCTATGGCACTGAAGGACAGAAGAGTCCTTCTTGCCAGCGGAGCTCATGAACATGAATAAGCCACAAACCACGTGGCCATACCGGCGATAGCGGCCAGGACCGGCCAAGCAACCCAGTGCCACCATAGCTCTGCGGCACAGACAGGACTCCCAACTCCAAGGCAGCCGGACCACTCCGTCTCTTAAAATAATCTCATAGTGCCTCAGTAGGGCGTTGCAGGGATTGATTAGTCTATATTTGCATAACTGATAGTTTTGGAGGAGAAAACATCTGCTACAGAAAAGCAAGTACTGTGTGGTTCGGCTCCGCGGCTGTGGCTCGAGCTTAGGGCAGAGCCTGCAGTCCGCCTCCCCCGGCTCCCCTGGGCAATGGCCCAGTGACAATTCCTGTTAATGGTGTGCTGGTCCAGTCCTCAGGACCGAAGTGCTGGAAATGCCTGGGAACAGTGAGATGCTCCTTCTCTCCGAGCCCCAGCACCACTGCAAACGCCATGGGTGAGCGTGGCTCCTGCCGCTCTGGCTGTGCGTGTACAATTTTGTGATAAGTTCCTCTGACAGTCCGCTACTGCTCTAACACCTTGCCGTGCTGTCGGATACCTCGCCCGGTAAGAGATGTGCGTGCTCCCTGACGCTCACGCAGCATGAACTTGATGTCTCAACACACGCTTCTGCTGTGCCTCCCGCGGAGAGCAGCGGGGAGAGCCAGGCTAATATCTTCATTCTGTCAGGATTGGAAGCGTCTCGTAAAGGTGTGAGGAAGGCGGAGCACAGGTGAAGGCCAGACGAGATCCCATCTGCTACCCAAACTGGGCAATAAGAACTGAGGCGCAGCACTGGACCCTCGCCAGCCCCCTCCGGGTCTGGATGAGGGCTGTGTCCAGGGCCTGGCCAGAGGGACACACATGGGGCACGCTCCAGCTCCCGTTTGGAGCGGAACAAGTGGATTAAGTGTGCTCCACTTCACATTCCTCATTACAAAGCCTCCCGGTAGTAAAAGATAATGAACTAAATGTCACTTCAAGCCCTCCCCTCCTCTCCTCTCCCCTCCCCTCCCCTCCCCTGCCCTCTCTTAACAAGGATGCCAGTTAAGAAAAGAGCCTCTCTTTCTTCCTCCCTCTCAAAAGTCTGAGCTGGAGACCTCTGCCACCCCAGGGGACAACTAGGATGTAACATGTGTGATCTCCCCCACATCTCTATGGGAAGACAGAGGGGTTTGGAGCTGGTGGTCTGACATGAGAGCTATGACCACATGCACAAGACACTACAGCAGCTTCTCACTGTGGCTTGCTGGGCAGGACAGCATCTACACAGGCACCTGCCACACCAGCTCAGTTTCTTCTCCTGAAGGCAATTCAGAGGAGGGTGTCAAAGCAAGTGGTCTGAATAACCCTATGGAAACATCTCTTTCTTCCCCTTGACCACTAAAGCAACCTGGGGTGGTGAACTCCCCAATTTTCCTGTCTCTGAAAGATGCCAAGAGTATTCTGCAAGCCCCAGGGAGCTCCCAGTTATTTGTAGCTACAGCAAACTGCAAACACTTTCATTTCCATCCCCAGTGACGTGGTTTCCTACTTAGGTTTTGTATCAATTCCTGCCAGACTGGTCAGAGTTAAATCCAAAGAAGCTGCAAACCATTTCCTGAGGAATTAGCAAGAAAGGTAAAGCAAGTGTAGATAAAATAGCCTCGGGTACACAGCTTCAAAGGAGCATGGAGAATAGCCAGACAGATGCGGAGGGAAGGATCTCAGGCCAGCCTCACCTGCATCAAAGGATGTTTCTCCCCCATGCAGTGTGTAGCCCCCAGTAAAAAAGGCAACAGGGGGTAGGAGGCTGTCTAGAGACAAAAACTCCCCACAGTCTGTTAGAGAGAGATCTGACAGACAGGGAGACATTATTCACGGGAGAAAAAGCAAATGTTGCATGAAATACAACAGTTCCTCGTGGCTCAGAGAGGTGGAACAAACCGGACCTGTCTGAGCCTGGGATGGAGGGGTCAAACGTGGCCGAAGAAAAGCTCGTGCGGGGTGTCTCTGCCTCCTCCTCGCAGGGAGGAATAAGCCACGCTTGGTTTTAAAGTCGTTGTTTTCAGGCTGTGCTCTGTGGAACAGCGGGCACACACTGCGGCACGCTCAGCCCGCAGGCCTGGAAGTGGGTGAGCGCCAGCGAGCGGAGAGCGCAGAGCCCTGCGGTTGGAACAGAAGGGGATCCAGTGCTCCTGGGAGGAGCAGTGGGGAAAGTCAGCCTGGAGCCCTGGCAGGGCAATGTCATCCTGTTCTGGGTGGGTTATTACACAAAAAGCAGAAAAGCTGGCCCTGGCTCCTCACTCGCTCACTCCCGTGGATGCTGGGAGGGCCTGGGCTGGAGCCGATGTGTCTCTTCAGTCCTGTGCAGAGCAACGAGGGGCCAGGGTCTACGCAAGGGAAGGCTTTCTGGGCTACTCTGAGATCTGTAAAGGGACCTGCTGCCTTGCTTCTGCGCGAGCAGTTTATCAGTGCGAGGCGTCCTCCAAACACTGACTCGGAGGAACATGGAAAGAAGAGAGAAGGTGGCGGTGGAGTGTGTGTTGGGGCTGCTGGTGGATGCTCCTGTTCAGGGCCAAAGGAAGGAGGGACTGGGCTGCAGAAAGAGCAGTCGAAACCGTGACAGCGCTGCCAGGGTCCCAGCTGCTGGGGCAGAGCTGGGGCCACCTCCCTCAGCCTGCTCTCCATGGGCTTCTGCCCAAGAGGCCACCAGAGCTCCCAGTGGGGCATGAGCTTCTCCAAGGGCTGCTGTGGAAACCAGCCAGCAGCTTTTTTTTGTTTCCTCCCCTCAGGCTGGACCCTTCTCAGGGGATGTTGCAGCTGAGGGAAGGGTTTTCTGCTGTGTACTGTGTTGCCCTACCAACTACTGCAAAAAATGGAGAAGAGACGGGAGATGATGTGGGAGAAACAGCTCCATTCCCTACTCCTTCCCTTCGCAAGGCTCTGTCAAGGATAACAACCCCATACTTAGTGTAATTTACAGTAACTATGTCTTAATAGATGTTGTGGGATCCTTAGCCTTATTATGAAAATCCTCTTACGAGCAGCAGCTCCTTTAATAACCCCGGGCTGCAGAAAGTGTCTGTCTATTTACATCTATTTGCATGTATTTGCATGCAAGTTGCTAATATGAAAATCTGAAAAGCTCTGATGACTTTCCATTTTTTAAGTCTACCCATAATTTGACAGCATGATTTTGGCTATGCGTGCAAGCGTTGCCCCAGCGCTAACAAAGAGGCAGGGTCCAGTTCAGGAGAGAGCCGGGCTTCCTGTCTGCACTGGATGCGGCACAAGGGATTTGATTTTGGAAGGATGCACAGGTGGATCCTTTAAAACCCCAGCCTTGTCATTAACAGTCCCCCAGAGCTCTCCGTCTGTCTAAAGATGGTTTACCTCATTTCTTAGTGCCAGATGGTAAAATTACGAAAAATAAAGTTGCAAGAGCAAAAAGGAAAATAAGAGCGCTGTCAAAACCTGTGAAGTGCTTCACCTTGGAAATGGCATCATCACACACCCACGTGTGACAAGGCTGGTATCTGGGGAAAGGGGAGTGTGTTATGAGCTCCCAAGGATTCATTCACAAACTTTATTATTCAGAAGTTCTCTAACAATATCAATATTTTTTTAAAAACAGTGAATTCTGAACATTTTCTCTATCGGACATTGCATGGTGGCTTATTTCAACATGATGTATCATCCAAATTCAATAATTTCAAAACTTATCACTCTGATGAAGTAAAAATGGTGTTTAGATGATCCTAAACATTGTGATATGAAATCTGAAGTATAAGACAACGTGAATTACGATATAATAAAATTGATCAAAGGAAACGAAGCATAACAGTAACATAGGAAAAAAATGTAGATTATTGTCTTGAAAACACAGATTTAGGACACCACTGAAATGAAACAATTCAACTTCCTATAGAAGATGATGTGTAAGTCAGCATATTTGGACAATGTTTCAATTCTGCACAACGAAACTCCAAATTTTAAGCACAACATAAATAACCAGGGCCAAAAGTACATGCCTAAAGCTTCCTGCAAACCCACAGCCTTGCACCTAGAACTAATTTGCCTGAATACAGCAATGTGCTGCAGATCTGGAGAGATCACATCTGCTGCTTGGAGATAAAAAACCCTTTCCCATAGCCAAACAAAGCACATACCTGAAATCCACTGGAAAACCTCCCATTAATTGCTGGATATTGCTGTAACTCCTCAGAAGTCTAATTGACAATATCTTGCAGCATAGAGCATGCAGCAGCCCTGCCAACCACAGCATCAGCATCAGCATCAGCATCAGCATCAGCATCAGCATCAGCATCAGCATCAGCATCAGCATCAGCATCAGCATCCTCCTCTTGTCCCTTCCATCTACACCACTGCTAATTTAGCCCTGACCTCGTCAGCAGCTGATTTCAATCCGAAGGAGGCTTGGATCAGTCCCTGCTGGCCAGCTCGTGGCCCAGGCTCATCACCCTTCCCTTCGCCTCTCGGTTTTGATCACTCAAAGTGCCGAGGTTCTTGTGAGAAAGGCGCTTTCCTCTGGGATTTTGAGTCCTGGTTTTTAGAGTCAGGGAGTCTGGATGGTTCAGAGAAGCATTTGGATTTATGGATGCTAGTAGGAATTAAGTCCAGTTTTAGAAATTTTGAGGGATTCAATAATCTTCACCTGCCTGGGAGGAAGACCCTCAGTGGAGTTACTCCCTGCACCTGGCTCCTGCCCCGGTTTTCCTGCAGATGGACAGTTTGCTCGCAAAGCTCAGCCCCAGGGAAATAAAGATGGTGATGTAAGATGCAATAACCACAAACCCTGCAAATTTCAAAATTAAATGTAAAAGGATAGCTCACATAGAGACAATATCTCATGGGCAGCATGACTAATCCCACACATTGAAAAGTTTGTGTCTACCTTTCAAGTCATCCGAGCTGCTGAAATACCAGGAGAGTTGCAGAGATAATAAACAGAGGGCTCGCTATCTGCTGTCTCAGGTGCTCAGCCCACTGCACAGCTGCTCACATTTTCAGGCTTTTCTTTACAAAGGCTGGCAAGGTCCAGCTGCGTTTTAAATAAAAGCCAAGACCGCCTGCATTGCAAGAGCATGCAGGTTTTGTGGCTGGAAAGCCTTGTGCTCCAGTAGGTGAGCATAGCAGCCAAGAAACTTTTAGGTAATAAATATACTTTTCCATCTATTGATGGTGAGGGGAATTGCCCAGATAGACAACTGTGGAGTGAAAAAAAATAAACAAAACACAAGTCTGTGCCTGTAGATTCAGACAAGCTGTGACAGGCCAGGACTAACACACTTGACAAACGCAGGGGTGAGGTATGTGCATCATCACCGGGAGCTGGCCCAAGGACCTGGACACCTCTTCTGCCTCTGCCAGGAGTGCTTGGCCCCCCTCGCCTGCTAGGTCTGGGGAGCCGCCAGGCAATGCCCGGGCACCACCGTCCTCCCACATCGCTGCCCACCCTGCTCCTCGCGAGCCATCGGCCTGGCACTCTTTGGGAATGTGATCCAAGCTGCCGTTCCTTTCCTCCTCAGTCCTCTCGAGCCAGCCCAGCATGGTTCTGTTTTCTGTCTCACAGAAACGCTATTATGTCCCCACCAATCCCCACTGTGAGGTTAGTGCCAGCAATCCAGGCCTCAGGGAGGCATCTTCAGCGCTGCTCGGGAGAAGCAGCAGCATCAGGGTCTCTGCTCATCTTCCCTCGTCGCAAGTGAACACCCTTATTGGAGACTTCTTTCAATATTTCATTAGTTCTCAGACATACGCTCTGGGAATGTCAAAATGCTAGGATCTTCTGGAATGGAGTGATAAAGAGAACTGACATGGAATTAAACACTGAATTACCTAGAGAGGCAATATTGTTTATCTGGGTGTACATTACTATAGCTACAGCCCTTGCAGATGCACCTCCACCCCCTAACTTCACCCAAGAAAAAAAAAAAAAAAAACCAAAAACCAAAAACCAAAAAACCAATCACCCAAACAGAAATAAAATTAAAATGTAATAATCTCAGGAAATTTGCATGTCCTCCCTGTTAGCAAATGGATGTGCTTGGCATGTATGGCTAGCTGATTTAAGTTAATTATTTTTGGTGTTTATATTTATTGGCTGTGATTAGTTATGCAATAAAGACTATGGGAGAACAAATCATATCAGTGCAGCTAATTGGAGATAACACATAAATTTTCATATTTTATGCATGAAAAGGGGACCTGATCCTGCTGCTTGTAAATCTATAAAGTGGTGTTGAGGTTTCCATCCAAGGATACGAACCAAGGGCTGAAACCCAGCGCGCTGGATGAGTTACTCTGGGTTTCCTGGGCTCTGTCTACAGAGCTACTGAAACTCACAGATTTTAGCAGAATAGAGCTGGGGCTGAGGTCAGAACTGCGCTGGGATAAGATACGTCAGAAACTGGGATATATGGGATTTTGTTCCTTCGGAGTGAAGGCTGGTGTGAAGCCACCTGACCACAAATTTTAGGACGTTTTAGGACCTGAATATGAATCTCTTCTGCTTATCTTTAGGTATCTGAGGCACCTACACAAGCGAACAGACGCCGGCTGTTATACCCAGGATGTCTAACGTGCCTGGTTCATCTTCTTGCCCACAGCTGGAGCCACAGGTGCTCAACAGCCCTGGAAATCAGATCCTGAGGCTGAGGGTCATTTCCCATCTGGTAGGGAACTGGTCAGATGTCACTTTGCAGAGGCATAGGGCACTTTTTGGTGACCACTGAATAAGCTGAGAGTGCCTGGCTCTGGTGTAGAGCTCTGTTTTCAGCCAGCTGGATCTAGGGGTGACTAATCCAACCTCTGCTGACCCTCCTCGTGCTCTGGGGCTGGCCCAGGGTGCTCAAACGCACCACCCAACATGTGCTATAAACCACTAAACCTTCAATAAGGCCTGGGGGCACTTCTCTGGCTGAATTCAGTACCCATTCCCCTCCCCACGGACACCCCCAGCACTGGAACCCTCCCTGTTCCAACGGTGAACAAGAAGCCATCCTGCCCTGTGCTGGCCTTTGTTCCCACCAACGCTGTGTTTGTTTGTTTATTTCTGGAGTGCAGATCCTGCTAATTTATGTTAATTGGAATTGCACAGGTAGTTATTTTTCCCCCTCCATGTCCCCCCGCACCCTGCTGTGAAATCAAGCCAGCTTCATAATCTCCTCCAGCAGCCTGCTGCCTGCCGCCGCAACAGGAGCCTTTGCATGCAAAGCATGTTGACGAGCTGCTTTTATTTTCCCCCTTTTTTTTCTCCGTTCCTTATGATGAAGTTTGCATATTTGGATAGTTTTGAAGGCTTGCTGAGCCATGATTACAATTCCCTTTTATTTATTTATTTAGCAAGGAACCGCCATTTACGAAGCTGGCTGCCCTGCGGCACCATAACTGTGGTTTTCTCCACCCCTTTTGCCGGCTCACATACACTGGTTTGGGGAGGAATACAGCAATATACGGCGTTTGTGCTCCTCACGCCTCTGTGCCAGGTGACACTTGTTCATAGAATCACAGACTGGTTTGGGTTGGAAGGGACCATTAAAGCCCACCCAGTCCAACCCCCCTGCCAGGAGCAGGGACATCTCCAACCAGATCAGGTCTCCCAGAGCCCCGGCCAACCAGGCCTGGAATGTTTCCAGGGGTGGGGCATCCACCGCCTCTCTGGGCAACCTGGGCCAGCATTCCACCACCCTCAGTGTAAAAATTTTTTTCCTAATATCTAATCTGAATCTGCCTTCCTCTATTTTAAAACCATTACCCCTCATCCTGTCACAACAGGCCCTGCTGAAAAGTTTCTCCCCATTGTTGTCTGGTCTTGGTTGCAAGCCCAAGGTGTGGGAGTCAGGGGGAGCTTTGCTTTAGCTCTGAGTGGAGCAGGGTCCATGTTCAAGACAGTGAAAAAGCTCTGCCTGTGCTGCTCTTTTGGTTTTTTCGCAGATTTGCCAGGGAAGACCTCCTTCCCCACCGAGATGGCTGTGGATCTGCAGGCTGTGAGCCGGGACCCAGGATCTCCTCTCCCAAGAGGGACCAGGGATGGTGAGGGCATCTGGGAGGGGGGACCTCTGCGCTCCAGGGCCACACTGCCCTACTGCTCTTTTAAAAAGCTCAGGAAATGCAAATCCCAAGAGTCTGGGGGGCTTTGATTACTAAGGGAGTTTTTAAAAATTGGCTTGTATCATGAGATAATTTGTTTTACCCACCAGACAGAGTAGGGGCTTTTATCTTCTGCAGGGAATTAGCCCAGATGCATATCACTGTAATGGAGATCAGAACTTGACCACAAATATCTTATTACCTTGAAAAGTTACCTGTTTTATTTCTGTCCAAAGAATATTTTGCTTGGGCGCTTTCATCTTAAAAACACTGACTTCTAGAAAACCAAGCTTTAATGTCATGTGTGATTTTGCTTTCTTTGAGGAGCGGAAAATGCCACACACTGTGGCATATGTACAGGACTGAGTCACAAGGGAAACAAATAAACAGTCCTTGTTCTTGGTTTGATCTATGTACATCTGTTTCCTGGGAGAGAGGTGAAACGGGATATTGACTTGGGTAAGAATTGTAAGTCAGATGCACTCCACTGTGAAATAAATAAAAAGGATATTAAAATTAACTATGTAAAAGGGATCTGGGGCTGGGCTTTTCATCACAAACTGGAGTTCTTGTGTATAGCATGCATAACAAGACTATAAATATTCTCATCTCTAAAGTTTCCAAATGAAATGTCAGTCCCATCAGAGATAAAGCCAAAACTCCTTGCTTTTCATGAGACTGGGATTTCCTCTGTGCCTGATGGGGCTGCTCTACTCATCTTGCTGTTGACTGTGATTTGGGGGAAAACCAGTCTGGGCTGGCACACCAAAATCAGTATCTCATCCCTTCGCTGCTGCCTGGACGGATGGACACGCACTGTCCAACCACAGACTTCAGCTGCTGCCCCAACACTGCTCTTTCACGGTAAGAGACACCCACTCCGTGGGTACGTGAGACATCCTCAGTGAAGTCATGGCTTCAGAAGGGACTCGCACATTGCTACTAAGAGTAAACGGGGATTTGGTCACCATCCGAAATCAGCTGTAGGAGAAGAAAGGTCTGTATCAGACACATCTCTGATGCTAGGAGCTCCCCGACCCTGCAGACTGCTTTCAGTTGCTTTAAGATGAGTATTATAAGAATTAAAGGAGAAAATAAATAGCTATGTTTTAAGAAGGTAGGTAATTTATCATTACAGGGCTTCCTGAGGGCTGATGTTCGTTCTCTGTCATCTGGTGTCTTTAAGTCAAGACAAGATGTCTTGCTGAAACATACATTCTGGTTTAAACCTGTGTTGTTGGACTCAGAGAAGGAATCACTCTGCAACACTGTATGGCAGGAAATCAGACTTGATGGCTGTAATTGTGTTCCTATCTGGCTTTAAAATCTATTGATCTGTGAAAATAATTGCCACAGTTTACTGATTTTCCTGAATGTTTGATGGTAGGTAAGAAATACTTCTGTCTCCTGTGGCCTGAGCTGCCCTGAAAGAATTTCCTCTTTGCATTGAGCAGGAATTAGAAAAAAAAAATATATTGATTTAGCATAACCAGAGAAAATTTTTAAACGGATCTTTGCTTAGCTGTTTGATATATATTTTTTTTTCTGTACTTTCTCCACAAAATCTGGCTGTCAGGACTACTGAGCATCATCCCGTGGGTGGGCCTGGGAATGCTTGTGTGCAGAGAAACACAGGCATTTTCCGACTTACTTGACTTAATTGCAAACCATCACATCACTCTCGCTCAACTGATGTGACTAAAAGTATGGACATATACCAAGCTGTGCCCTAATTAAGGTCAAAGAGTAAAAAAATAGAAAGCTGTTTTCACTTCACACACAAAGGCTGGAGCGTGTAGAACAGAAGAGGAGATCTTTTAATTTTTCTGGGAAAGAGTCCTGATCCCACGAGGCACTCCCATGGGAGCTGAGCGTTTCCCAACACCTGGCAAAACGCCCACTGAGTGAGCTGAGTGCATTTTCTGGGTGTAAGTGCTCCACAAATGGTGCAGAGCCCTTGTGTGGGTTTGTAAGCACAAGACAAGCGTTCCTCTATGGAAATACGCTGGCTTTCGGCATTTTATGAGGAGAACCGTTCTCCTCCTGCACACCGTGCCTGCTCCTTCCTCTTGCCACCAAGACCTGCATGTTTTGTCTTCCCAGTTATCGCTGTGGAAACTCAAACATTATATTAGTTTAATAAGAGATCAACGCCTTTTATGGAATGCAAATGCCCTATCCAACTAAATCCCCCTTCTCAAGTTGGCAGATGCAAATTAAATCCTGTGCACTGAAGTGTAATTTGGCTTTGAACACTCTTAAAGGCCCTCAGTGATCCAGTGGGTGGAGGGGAATTAGACTTAAGCTGCATTTGTTGGTTTCTCCTCCCTTAATTTGTTTATATGAATGCTACTGAAGCAATATCGAATGTAGACAAATTGCCAAGTAACACACACGAATGAAAGTCAAGGTTTTACTGTTAGTTTTTGGAGGTCCAGTCTACTTGAAATAATGGTAAATAATGGGCCATCTGCCACTTGATGTCCCATTGTGTTGTCAGTGACCAGCTTGCTCAGAAGCGGTCCCCCCTGCACTCACGCTGGGCAGGAGTGCTGGCTTAGGGGGTTTCTGAGCACTCCAAGAGCGCCGTTTTTCAATAAAATTCTTTTCTTTAGCTGTTACATCCCCAGCCTGATGGGTGACTTTGGAATTCTCATCCCACCAGGAGAGCCCGTGAAGCTCTCCCTGCTGATGCACTAAGCTGGTTCCTCCAGACACCATCCTTCTCTGGTATGCCTCAACAAAACTGCCGTATTTTTGTCTAGGATTACAAAGTGTCCCAGTGAGGATCTGCAGGACACTCTTAGGAGTTCACACAGTGCACAGTTTCCCAGCTTCGTTAAATTAACAGACAACATAGACATTTTGCAAAAAACGATCCATTGCAAGCTTCTGGTATTCCCACAATGGTTTTCACAAGTAGCCAGCTAGCAGGTACCACTTGGAATATCCCCTTTTATTTTCCTTCACTGGAAGTAGATGCCCATGATTTTGCAGGCCAAATACCGTAACATGAGTGTGATGACATCATCTCAGGCAGACCAATCCTTTTACTTCATACACTGCAATTTAAGCAAGAGGTGTTTTACGCCAGCCTCAACAGATTAATTACAGACCGTAGTCGACGTTCTTCTTCTTTGCTCTTAGACCAGACAGCGATCTAGCCCAAGTGTTTTTGCTTCACTGTCATGTTTCTACAGCTTCTGTTGTAGAGTCTCTGTTTCCTCCCATGTTCTTCCCATCTCTGATGATTTATTCTAGGGTCTGAATTCCAAGCCTACGTTCACCTCACAGCAGGTGCATTATCACACTGCACAAACTGCTTGTGTCCCACACTCACCAAACAGCTGTCGTCCAGCCCCTCCAGTGTTTTGTTTTGTTGGTTTTTCACACGGAGTGATTTTAAAGCTTCCCATGTGTTATTCTGAAGAAATGAATTAAGCAGGAGAATCTGCAGGTAACAGGCACTTCAACTCCTGTTCCTGGTTTTCTGCTGAACGTTTTAACAACTGAGCAAATGAGTGCCTTTCAATTACACTCTTCTTGCAGACACTTCCCGCTTATGTTTTGTAACAATGATTTTGGATCAAGAGGTTTGCAGCTAAAGGGATAAACATTTAGCCCAGATAAGAAGATTTGTAGAAATTGTTGTTATCCAGAGCTCGTTTGATTCATTAGGAACCAGCAGTGGACAGCTCTTGAAATTTGATGGGGATAAATTTATCCCACCAAAGAGAAATCTGCTAAGGGATGAGTCTGAATCCTGTTCTATTCATAATTAATAGCATTTCCTTCTCTTACTTAACAAGGCAAAAATAACCATGAGAGAGAAATTATTTTCTGTACCAGTCTCCCTGACCTCAACAAAGACCTGAAACACACTTGCAGGGAGATTTTTGGGACCTCCCAGCAGCAGAAATGAGGAAGCAAAGATTCAGAAGCGAAGTGCAATGAGCTCCTGTGCGTTTACTTGTGTGGGCTATAGGGACGGGCAACCAGGAAAGGGCCGTACGAATGAGAGGTGGTACTGATCCCAAACCACTGACACTGTCAGGGCGTTATGGTAAAAGATGTAACATTTTGCTGCAACCCACATTTGCACAGAGACTTCTTTGACTCTAGAGATGGACCCACTGCATCTTGTCTGAGGACTTCTGCCTCTTCTGTTCTCACCTAGTAGCTTGTCTTGTTTATATTTATTTCTCTCTCTGTCTCTTGCAGTCTTGCTCTATCGTCTACCTCCTTTCCTCCCCTCTGTTTTCACAAGCAATTTTTTTGCATAGAGGAACATCATTTGCAGATGACACCGAACAGGGTAGGACTATCGATCTGTTCCAGGGCAGGAAGGCTCTGCAGAGGGATCTGGACAGGGTGGACCAATGGGCCGAGGTGAACTGTATGAGGTTCAACAAGGCCAAGTGCTGGCTCCTGCACTTGGGTCACAACAACCCCGCGCAACGCTGCAGGCTTGGGGAAGAGTTGCTGGAAAGCTGCCTAGCAGAAAGGGACCTGGGGGTGCTGGCTGACAGCTGGCTGAACACGAGCCAGCAGTGTGCCCAGGTGGCCAAGAGGACCAACAGCATCCTGGCTTGTGTCAGGAGCAGTGTGGCCAGCAGGAGTAGGGCAGTGACCGCAGTGACCGTGCCCCTGGACTCGGCACTGGTGAGGCCGCCCCTCGAATGCTATGTGCGGTTCTAGGCCACTCAGCACAAGAAGGACGTTGAGGTGCTGGAGCACGTCCAGAGAAGGGCAATGAAGCTGGTGAGGGGTCTGGAGAACAAGGCTGATGAGGAGCAGCTTAGGGAACTGGGGTTGTTCAGTCTGGAGAAGAGGAGGCTGAGGGGAGACCTCATTGCTCTCTACAGCTGCCTGACAGGAGGGTGCAGGGAGGCGGGTGTTGGTCTCTTCTCCCAAGTAACAAGTGATAGGATGAGAGGAAATGGCCTCAAGTTGCGGCAGGGGAGGTTTAGGTTGGATATCAGGAAACACTTCTTTACTGACAGAGTGGCCAGGCACTGGAACAGGCTGCCCAGGGCAGTGGTGGGGTCGCCATCCCTGGAGGTGTTCAAAGAACATGCAGACGTGGCACGTCAGGACATGGTTTAGTGGACATGGTGGTGTTGGATTGATGGCTGGGGTTGATGATCTTGGAGGTCTCTTCCAACCTCAATTCTATGATTTTATGATTTTGGGAGAGGGGTGAGTATTTGTCTGTTCTATGCAGTAGGGTACCCAGCTCCCTGAGTAGAAAGTCACCTAGAAAGACCTCATACATCATGCCGTGCCCATCTTTTAATCTATGAATTGGCCAGGGGGGAAGGCCACTGACATAAAGCACAGACAAGGGTGGGCAGCAAAGCATGCACTTGTCACAGAATTAGCGCCAGAATTATATGGGCAATCAATCAAAGTTACAGCACACTCTCCTTGTGGGAAATTGATATATAATACCCCCAATGAATGACTAAAGAGGGGGGAGAGAAGAAAGGGATTTGATTTAATATTTGCCTAGGCTTTGTAGAAAAGTAAGATTTATTGCAACATAAAAAAAAAAAAAAAACAAATTTAGCCTCTAGCTTAATAGCCAGTTGGTCCCTGTGATATTGCTGGAATCATATTTACTGTGCATCCTAATACAACGACATTAATATCCGTTTACCTGCTCAGCCATGTCATGCTGGATATTAGCTGGTGTGAAGCATACATCTGGTCTTGACTTGCGAATAGCTTGCTTAAGGAAACATTTTCTTTGTTGCATTTAGCATTTTGAATCCATAAGAGGTTTGCAAACGACCATCTCTATTTGCAAGGAGATCTCAGGACCTGATTTGGCTTGGCCCTGTACGTGTCAGAATGAACTAAAGGCAGGGTTGCAAAATACATCTGGTAGGTCCAGAACGGGCAATAACCACTTGATGTTTCTGCTTGCCCTTTGCTGTTGTATTTGAGACATTAAATTATGAAATCAGACACGACTTTTTTTTTTTTTCTCTCTTGCCTTCCTGGATCCCTTAGATCCAGGCCTCTGCTGTTCTGGAGAGCTTCTGGTCCATGTGATGTGGCTCATGGGGATCTGCACAAGGTTGACACCCAGGGCTCGTGTCTTGCCACAGCTCATCTCCAGATACTGCATGGAATGATGCTATAGTAAGAGAAGGCAAATGACCCAGTGCAAAATAAAACTGTCTTCCAAAGGTTGGGCAGAGCCTTGCAAAAGTGTTGTACATTGTGCCTTTTTCTGCATGGTCAACTAATGCTGGGAAAAAACAAGCGTAGTCTTTAGCTTCAGCTACTAAACCCTGTTTGTGGCCAAAAAAGCAATGAAAAGGCATAAATGTTGGTGAATTCAGACCTTAGTTACAGCAAATCCTGACACAGAACACAGTAACAGGTGGTTTGATGCTGATTTCAGCAATTAGAGGATTTAGCCTGAAGCATAACTGCCCTTACGGTCATGTTTGCTGTCAGATCAGTGTGAGACTCCAGCCTTTACCCAAATCCTCAACAGATCAGCTGAACCTGCTGAATTTGACCAGAATGCAGAGTTCTGAGCTTTTTGGTATGTTATAGTCAGGTCAAAGAAAAGAAAAAGGTGACAGCCCTGAGGGTAGTGTGACACTCATATTCACAATATCCGTCACAATTCCAACAGAAATGCATGGGGAGAGCAGCAGCATGAATTCTCATTTGCAAGCAAGTCAACAACCACCATCTTCTCAGCCCTCTATCTGCCAAGGACATTTCAGATTCTCCTAAAAACCCTGGACATCTGGCTCAGAGAAAGGAATAGGCTCACATACAGAGGAAAATTCTCAGATTTATGACACACGCACGCAGTTCACAGAAGTATTCTTGCAAGTTCCAAATATAATCTCCCTCCTTGCAGAGGACACAAGAGTGACACATGAATTTTGCCAAACAGTTGATCTTTTGAACCAGTATGCCTTGCATAATGGGAAGACTAATGTCCTCCAGCTTAGGAATTACTCCATGTGTGACCTAAGCTATGGAGGAAATCGTCTAAATAACTCCTGTGATATCTTCTGGCCTTCAACTCCATTGCCCACATTATTCATTGGCCTGAAATTTATGCCATCAATTTGCAGCAAAGTGCAAGGTGAGTACAGACCATCAGGGCTCTAATTTAACAGCATTTTATACCAAATTTGTAGAAGTACAGGTAAAAGTGCAAAAGGCAGAGCAGTGGCATCTCAGACAAAATCTGCGACTTGGCTGGAATTTCACATATTATTTACTCCTAGTTCACGAACAAGAAACAAATATATCCACAACAGGAAAGTTACTGAAGACAGTTCAAAAATAAATATGATATGTGTCACCACAGGCCATTGATAGATCCTTTGTGACAAGAAAAATCAGCTAATTTTTCCTCCCAGGAAATGTCAGCTGTTTTAGGAATGGTTTGTTCTGCTGATTATTTCTGTTAAATGAGTCCTATTATAATTATGAAGCCTGTGATCTAGAGTTAATCCCTGGCTCCAACCTCGCCAGTCTTTGAAAAAAAATGATCTCGATCTTGGCATGAACCATTGTGTTCAGTCTCCTAAAAATTCAAATCGGGGTAGACAAAGCTTCATAAATGTTCCTGAGGTTGGAAATGAATGCGTACTTATTGCAACAATAGCTGTATTGCCAGCCATTCACAGCTCCAAGAGCAAAACACAGGAATTTCTTCAGAAATAAAACCAAACAGATGTCTCCAGTGAACACAGTTATAGTATCGGCAGAATATTTCTTTCAGTAATCTCCCCAGTAATTAATTTTTCTGTTATCACAAAAGACATTTCAGAGACTGGGAAGAAAAAAACCCTGCTTTTCTCACTGGCCTCCGTGTCGATCCCAGGATTGTAGCCTTTCTCATCCAAAGGCAGCTTCCGAATGGAGAGGTCACTTGAGACGCCCCTCCTCAGCCGATTGCCGGCCGGGGCCGGCAGCCCCCATTGTCTTCCTGCAGAGAGAGAGATAACAATGAGGTTTTTCCCCATAAAAGTGAGTTCAAAAAAGCATTTACCTGTAACAACAAAAGTAAGCGGATAAATAAGAAGAAAGCACACGTGGTGTTTAGGATAACATGCAATTAAAGGATTAAAAATTCATACATTTCGATGGGAAACAGCATTGAAATTGCTGAGCCGTTAATGACTTTGAATGAAAGGGGGGCTTATCTCTTCACTCAACCGGAGTGTTTAGAACCAAGATAGACCTTTTATCATTTGTAATTGTTTCATTCACGGCATGCTGCAGACATGTGCCTGCCAGAGAAATTTTCATTATTCCTGGGACTGAAGGAAACATTTCTAACCCTGCTGTTATTGCCTTGGGTGGTGGAGCTGCCTGGGGAGGACAAGGCAAGGGGAGGAAGACCATGGATGTGCATCAGCCTTTCTAGCTTTTTATTCCACTGCTATCTGTCTTCAACAGCTGAGTGGAGGTGTGTGAGCGCACTCCACAGCCCAGTCTCAGACAGACAGAGCCTGATCTGGAGATGCTTCAGTCTTAATGGGATGGTACCAATCCTCCCGTGTCCTAAGTTCACTTGGCTCAGCCCTTCAGTTGCCACAGGGCTTTTATTAGGAGAAAATCTCCCTTTCCAACAGGGCTAGCACTAAACCCAACCCCTTTCTGGTCCTCACAGGAAGGCTCGAATAAGATATATGAGATGCAAGCCTTCTGCTGAATAACTGCCACCCCTTCTACATTACTTTTTAAGCACATTTGTTATTTCTAGAAGACAGATAGACAATCAGTTAGCTGGGTGGATAGGCATAAATAGATACACTGGAGAAAGAGAAATTCACACCAGCGTTTTGCTGTCTATTTCTCTTCAAGAAGCTGTGTTTTAACCATTACTCTTTTCACAGCCATAAAGACAAGACGACTGATTGTTTTTTTTTAAAACGAGCTGAGAGTCCCATCTGATCACCCAAAGTGGAGCTCCAGGAAAAACCTCTGCTATTAGGAGAACTGCGACGGAATTGTAATTGGACAATAGCCAGTTCACAATTACAGAGAAGGCTGAGGTCTGATAGATGCAACACGAGACATTGGCAATGGAGAGCTCTATTTTCATCACGTTAGAAAAGTGGCCTGATTTTTTTCATTTCTAGAAGATGATTGGCACCATTGATTTATAATTTGGCAATTCAGTTTGTAGTACTTGATGATTCTTTCTTTTGTAATTGTGACCAAAAATGGCAAAAAGAATTTTGCTTACAGTATTCAAAACCACAAAACAAACAAAAAAACAAGCAATCATCTAATGGAAGGTATCAATCAGTCATAATTATGTCTGAAAGATGAAAACTTTGGGAAGCAATGGAGGTGTGAAAGGAGGAAATTGGAAAGAGTCTTCTGAGCTTAAAATCTTGTCAGATATACATTCTCTAATCAGCATCGGATAAATTTGTCTCTTTACAGGGGATGCAATTACCCACCGATGGCGTTTGCTGTGGATTCCCTCAGTGCCCAACACGCACCGTGCAGAGGGCCATGCCTACAGCTGCACAGTACTGCTGTACTTCTGGCCTCTTCGGAGGGGTTTAAGTGTAATCTTAGTGGGGTTTTCCCCCCCCCTTATTTTAATGTTGTGCTGTTGTTATGGATGTCTGAGTTCCAGAACTATGTAAATCTGTGCACATAAATGGGGTCTTACTGAACAGAAGAGCTCTGACCTGTGCTCCCACCAGCAGCATTCTCAAGCTGTTGATTTATTAAGCCAGTCCCATAGAAATACTCAAAATTTAGGTATGCGCTTAAAATGAGGAGTGTCACTTCGAAATGGGGCCATCATGGTTGTAACTTCTGTGACTGCTGTAATAAAGACTATTAGTCTTTGCTGAATTTTAACATGCAGCTGTAGCATGTCTGTTATTTCTCCATTTGCAATAGGGAAGTACCAAGAGGTGATTTTTTTTTAAATTACGTTTTTATTGGCATTTTCATTTTTTAAATATAAACATCATCTGGTTCACATTAGTCAGTCAACCACATAGGAAATGGTAATAAGTTTGGTTGATATGATTTTTCTCTGAGGCATTAACAAGGATAATATTTATATATGTATTAAGAGATTGGTGCATACCCTCAGGCAGTAACAAAGAGAATAAAAAATATCAGCAGCATCAAAACAAGTTGCAGGTGGCTAGCGGTTATTGCATTTCAGTGGTGTGGTGGGACCAAGGGCACGGAACGTATATCACCTTGGGTACTGGCACGGGATTACTCTAAGCTATGACTCGGAGTCGTTACTCTACTATTGACTCTGTAGTCAATAGCAAGAGATGGGCATCTTCAGACAGTGTGAGACTACTTAAGGACCCAAGTTGGCTTCTGTAGGGCATCTTTTTGTCGTCACCGGCTGAGGAGGGGACATCGGGTGAGATCTATCTCATTTCATGTTAGTAATGTGGTATCCAAGCCTGCAATAGTTATGCAGGTCCTGTCTGCATCTCCTTTCCCTACACAGAGATCCTACACAAAACATACACCTCCAATCATTTATGATCATGGCAAAACTTGGTCTGAGAATGGTGACCAAAGAGAGGGAATAAAGGGTGAGTAACGACAGAAGCGGGGTTACAACACGCTGGAGTTCACAGAAGGGCAGGAGCCCATCAGGTACTGAGCCCATCTCCTGAATCTGTGTTCCATGGCTGCTGAGAAGATAACCAGAAGATGCTGTTCAGATGGTAACCATGCACACCCATTTGACATCAGACCTCTAACCGTTCTGTGTTCCTCTGTCCTTCCAGTTCCTCCACAAGCAACAGCCTCTTTAACCCACGCTAGATCTGCGTAGGATGGAGAGCAGTGAAGGAAAGAAACCTTGCGGTATTAGCGATGGGAGGGAGCAAGGCAAGCTGTGATTGATGCCTGTAATACTGACCACACAAATCATAGAGCTCAGTGAAACTCCTATAATTTCAGGGAGAAATAAGAATTGAAACATCATGCCCATGTCACTTACGACATCTCTTGGAATAAGACAAACACTGTGCAATCAGTTTAGACAGCAGGACGCAGAAGAAAGGCCACACAGTGGGATTATAAATATTATGGACCCAAAATTGTCCTTTCCCAGGTCTGGGCATCTGGCACGTCAGCACTGATCTGAAACTGACTGCAGCATCTAGTCCAGGAGACTCCTCGGAGAATACAGCGAAAGGTGAAGCATCTCCCTCTGGTTTAATAAGCTTTGAAATGTTTTCCACTTGTCCTGCACAAAGATTTTGTCTGAGCCAACCTCCTTTCAGGTCAGCAGGACATAAACTTTGTGACTGACTTAAATGAGATTTTGTTCATGCTCTGAAGAGCAGAGCCTACACTGACTAAAGCTTGAACACTCCTAATTCCCATTTTCTCTTCTTCAAATGCAGGTCTAGCTTCTTGAGTGGACTGGCTGACCTGGTGCTGAGTGGCTTTCTATCCAATTTTGGATGGAAAAAGAGTACAACTGTCCTGGTCCAATCTATAGGGTCTGAGTATCCATGTGCCTTCCAGATAAGGTCCCAGAAGGAGAAATGCTTTATTTGTAACTCTTAGTAGACCTAAACCCAAGCTTTCCTGTGTTTATCAGCAGCCTCTCAAAGCATTTAAACAGAATACGGTCCCCTCTCCCACACTGCAAAGAAAAGCCTCACACAGAAATACAGCTTCTAGGAGGTGGATATGGGATGGACTCTTCCTGTGCAGTGGTGTGGGCATGGGAGAGGAGGCAATGGGATAATCTGGGAAACCTTTCCATGGAGCCAGCCTGGGGTGGAGGGAGGCAGGCGCAGGAGAGCGGTTGCTGCCCTAAGGCAGGCGAGGAGAGCTGCTGCTCAGCAGATGCCGGTGCTCAGCAGAGGAGCGGGGCCGTGCTCTCCCCTGCTCCCTTCCTTGCACCGTGCCAGCCTTGTTGTGTCAGGTCCAAGTGGGACATGGATCAACTCTCAGCGACACTGCTGCAGTTACCGTGTGAGCGCCCTTGGAGGCAGCAGCAGGAGCATGCCTGGAAGGAGGACGGAGTAATGGCTGTATTAGGGCCCCACGGCTGGCTGCTATATCCCTTAATCAACTTCATGAAAACGTTTGGGGTCAAAAGAGTAATAAAATAACAGAGGACAAGTCCATGCTGCCTCTTTGCACTTTCCACCTTTCCAGTCATTTTATCCTTCCTTCCCAGAAAATCAGCTTGCTTCGGCCTGACCTTGTAATGCGCCAGCTCCGTTCAGCCTGGCAAAATTAAGATGATTTGTCCCCCTTCACATCGCTGCATTTGCTTTCCCTGCACTTCTCCAATCTGTTTGCTTCAAGCTCAGGGCTCCCTAATTGTATTCCAATGGAGACAAACCTCATGATTAAAACTCAGATGTGAGCTGATCCAGGCTTCGGCAGCCCAGGCATCAGGGGCCCTGAAATTGCAAACTCAATCTTTCTGATGGATTTAATTTGGGGATCTGTTTTGTCACACTCATGTTGGGTGCCACAGCAGCCCCTGCCCTGCCTGTCCCTCTTTCTCTCACTCTCCCTGGCAATTTCCTCATTGCTTAAAAATATTCAGTGAGGCTACATCAAACCGAATATTGAGACTTATATTATTGTTGCCAGGGGTGACATTAGATGAGAATTATATGAAACAATAAGGGCACTGGAGTATAATCCATTTGACATTTGGAACATGTTCCCAGTGCTCTGTGCTCCTTGAAACATTCGCACAACAGAACTGTCTTCATTTTCATCACAATGTTTTCGTGCGTGAGTAGATTTACCTCTCTCTTTATTTCTCTGTCTGGTCATTCTCTGCAAAGCCAACAAAAAAGAAAAACCTCACTTCTGGGGCTGTTGCCCTATTCAAGTACCATTTTTTTCTTGTTTATACCTGGAGGACAAGGGGGGAAGTAAATTGCTACCAGCATAGAGCTGGTCCAGACACTAGACCAGTGCTCATTGCTGTTGTGTGAAGCCATCAAGCTCTCACCATTTCACTGCTGTGCCTGCACATCCTGGGCCAAGGATGGAATTTTTTGGGACACCCTGGGAAGTAAAGTCGAAGAAGCTCCCATGAAGCGGTTTTAGCTCAGAATTGCCTTGGAATGGCAGACGGTGAAGAAGTGTTTGCAACAGATTAGTTCCTGCCCTCCTTCCTCTCGCAAACTGCCATGAAGGAGCTCCGGTGGGTTCCAGAACGTGAAGATACCTACAAAGCCGACTGCCTGCTAACGCAGCCTCACCCTGAATAGCTCGGTCAGCCGGCTCGGGCACAGTGTGGCACAAACGTGATGCCGTGGCCGTCAGCCTCTCTGGAGCATGGCCAGATTGGGCTTCTACCACCCAGGCTGCTCCACACAAACAGGTGAAAGCATGGCTGCAATGTAAAACTCAAATTCCTCTGAATTTTCAAAGACTTCTGAAAAAGATTTCAACTTCATGGTCAGAGCATACCTAGGAGGAAGTATTTTAGACTGAGATTCTCATTTGCATCTTTGTTACTCCAGGAAGGTCTCAAGCCCTGTTCCCATGGGGTGACGGTGATGTGGACACCTAGCCTTGCTCCTTCATAAAGTCCACCTTAATTGTTGTTCTTTCTCCAATATTACACACAAAGACTGACATTTTTAGGAATAAAAGCCTGGCCTCCTTAAAAGCATCGTCACTGAGCTGAACTGGTCCCAAACCGCAATCAGTGAGTGAGCTCAACATTCACGTACCCCCACAAACACACGAACAGATGCACCAGCACATGCACAGGAGCTTCTCCTCCACAAACTCAATATCCATACTCCAAGTAATTATCTCAATTACAGATTCAACAGGATCATTACATCTGCTTGCTGGATTCCCCGTGCACAATATCTTTCCGCTCCAGGCGCCCTCTCCGCCGTACGCTTGTCCCCTGCCTGACACCCTGGCTGGCAGCTCAGCCGTTATTCCTCACGACCACTGAGCAATTTAGCTGTGAAATTACCCTGTGCAGCAGTGGATCGCTTTTCACCTGGAAAATGTACGATATTGCATCTTAAAGAGATCCAATACAAAATACAGAGCACGGGCTCGATGTTGCAGAGGTTTTAAGGCACTTGAAGTTGCTGTAAATTTTGATGAGAATTGCAGGCTTTTGGTACCTGTTATGTTTTACACTGAGGGTGGTGGGATTTTTAAGTAAGGCCTGTAGCGGTAGGACATGGGGTGATGGTTTTACATTAAAAGACGTTTTTTACACTGAGGGTGGTGAAGCACTAGCCTAGGTTGCCCAGAGAGGCGGTGGATGCCCCATCCCTGGAAACATTCCAGGCCAGGTTGGCCGGGGCTGTGAGCAACCTGATCTGGTTGGAGATGTCCCTGCTTCTTGCAGGAGGGTTGGAGTGGGTGGGCTTTGAAGGTGCCTTCCAACCCAAACCATTCTGTGATCCTGTGATTCTATGTTTGAGAGAGAGAAAAATGTGGTGAAAGTCAGAGTGGTCAGAGCAGGCAAATTTACATTCCAAGATTACACCAGCAAAGTCTTCAGCATAGCTGCATTAAAAATGTGTTTATCCCAAATAATATCTATGCTTTATGTTATTTGCACTTTAGAAATCATTATCTTGCACTCTGAGCTGCAGGATGTGAATTATTTCATAGGAGAACTGTGCATCTAGCCTGGAGATTCAGCCCAGGTTCGTTTAGTTTCCCGAAGGTTCATGAACTTGTTGAAGTGTCTGAGCTGATTTATGGGGCTGATGGGAACACAGGTGAGGCTCATTGGCCTCTGCTTGGCATTCTGGGCTTGGCCTTGCTCAAATCTCCAAGTGAAGCTTATGGAACATAAACCTTCCTAAACTGCCAATGAATCAAATGTTTGTAAAAATTTTTGCAAAGTGAAACAGTGAGAGATGCCTGCACTGATGATGTTTCCATCCTGGAAGACAGCAGTGGGTATTATTTTGCTGCAGGTTCCCACCACTGAAGGACTGGAAACTGCAGATGTGGTTAGTCAGGCTGTGTTTTACCTTGCTGCAAATGCTGGGTTTGCATGTGGTTTTATCAGCAGGGCTTGGGGAATTGTGGTCCCTGCTTTCCTTCCCCAGGAGCAGTGGCTGCTGTGGTCCATCTGACCAGGTCTGGCCAGCATCCACACAGGCACTGACTTCTGGATTGCTTGTGACCAAGAAGGGGAAGAGATATCTGACTTGATTTATGAATGAGTTCCTACACAGGCTAACAAGAAAATGAAAGCTCCTCAGATAGTAAAAGAATGTTTATATAAAGAACACAATGGCAAAAGAAAAAGTCATTTGGAACAAAAGGATTAATGCTTTCTGTTTTGGAAACCATGTGTGACAACTTGAAAATGCTAAAATTTTTCTAGCAATATGGAGATGTGTTGATGTGGGTCCTTCCCTATGAACAGTCCCAGAATGACAAGTCAGTGCTTCTCCATGGCAGAAGTCAGAAATGTCCTCTTCTGCTCATAACCATGGACTCCAATGAATTCCCCAACATTGTTTTCCAAACACCTTTGCCCTTTTTACGATGAGAGATGCTATGCGGTATTAAGTTCTCCTGGATAGCAGGAAACAGGGAACAGGCTGCCCAGGGGAACTGGTGCAGTCAACATCCCTGGAGGTGTTCAAAAAAACCTGTAGAGGTGGCACTTTGGGACATGGTTTAGTAGGCATGACTTGATGGGCATGGGTTGACTTTTGGACTTGATGATCTTAGAGGTCTTTTCCAACTGTAATGATTCTATGATTCTACGAATGGAGCCTAACGATGCACCATATTGGCAGGAAATATTTGGTGGGATCCATTACACTTCTGTCTACCAAAAAGGGTGCTGAAGGGCACCAGCTCCGGCTTCAACATCCAGCCTCTCAGTCCTCAGGTGACTGCCCACAGGCAACCTTCTGCCCAGCTGCAGCTGACAGCCAGAGCACAACAAGGAGAAAAATTTCCTACCACTTTTCCCATTGAAGAGTGCATATTGAGCTTTTTACTTGGTATTTATGGAAATGGCTCCAGACAATGTGGGGCAGGGCAAAGGCTGGCTTTCTAAGGTGACATCAGCAGGAGCAGCTCCCTTCCTTGCCACTCTTTACACCTTTACAAGGCCCTGCTTCTGAAACCTTCATACTGTCCTTTTAACTAAGCATGAAGATAATTAAATTTTGCAGTGTGGTTACACCTCAGTAAATATTGTCTATAAAAATCAATTGGCATTTACTGTACTTAATGTATAATAACAATTCTTATAAATCTAAATTATCCTTATAAATCTAAATTAAATGCCTAGGTTTAAATGTATTTAGGACATTTAATTAATAAAGTGTTACCAAATAACCATTACTAATCTGTTTACTTCAAGCCTGATTTCCATTTCCAAAGGATTTATTTCTCAGCAGTGTGTGTGGGAGGGAAATGTGAAGTATGTGAAAAGGTTTTAAAAAGCTGCTGCAGGTACCAGAAATATTCAGAGACTGCCCAGGAAATTCTCTCATCTTTTCCCCCCATGGAGAAATGCTGATGTGCTGAAACCAGAACTTTTCAAAGGACAAGGTCCATTTTCACCCATCTGTAATTCTACATGTTCAAAAAGTTTGGAAGTCTGAAACATCCTGTTTTGACATTTTCCTAATTAAAAGCTCTGCTTTTCTGTTTAGTCTGATTTTCCAATTCAAAATTTAACTTAACTCACAAAGAGAAAAAACAATTAAGGATGAAAAGGTCAAAATCAAAAAGAACTGATCTAAATGAAACCTTTAGATTAGCCATAAACTCTATATGGAAACACAGGTTCTTACTTTTTTCCCTGGAACTTCTCTTGAAACTGCCCTCTGCCGAAGTCTAAAGGGTGATGTGGCTCAGCCAGGGTCCATCAAGGAGCCAGTGACAGGCATGGACTTAAGGTTACGTCCTCCAAGCACGGGTGGGCTCAGCTGGTTTGTGCTGGAAAAACCCGGATTCTGGTCAACCCAGAACACGTCATGAGCTGGCGCTGAGCTTATTCACTTCAGCTTGCTGGTCTCCTCCCTCCACTTCAAATTCCCTTCTCAAAACATTGTGATGTTTTATTTTGAAATGGGATTTTATTACTCAACATCTTTCTAGACAATTGAACAACAAAGACTTCACAATCTCCTCCAAATGAATCAAATGTTTTGCTCAAGCTGGAATGATTTCTTACTCGGTTTCTTTTTGCTAAAATGGTGGAGAAAACAGAATTCACATCAAGCCAACCCCCAAATATTTTGCAATAGCCACCAAGCGCAAAGCCCAGGCAGCTCTGCTCCACGGCACCCAGCTGGACTCCAACCAGTGGATTTACTCTTTCCTCCCACCATAATTAACAGCCACAGACCTAGCTCACACAAAGCCAGAGGGTCAAATTCAGAATAAGTGTAGCATGGTGCAATTATCTTGAACCAAATACTAGGTCTAATCCAGTGATTAATTTAGCTAAAAAAATACAATTGTGAGCAATAAAAAAGTATTTATTCTGCTGCTGGAAACTGGCCGAGACTGCTTCCCTGTATAATAGCAACACCTGCCAGCATCTAGGCCTAGCAGCTCTCCTAGCCCGGTCCATAATGACTCAAATCATCAGTCTTAGACGTATTCACTGCTCCGTGAGGTGTAAAGGGAAGATCACAGTCCAGCCGTGCAAGGGGAGGGATCGGCAGCGGCGCGAGCTGCCAGTACCCTCCTCGGTGGGCTGAACAGATAAATCCAAGCACATTAAATCCACTCCTCTGCACGGGGCTCAAAGCAAGGTTTATGTACTAATTAAGCCAGAGCTGAAGGTTATAGTCAGACACTCAATTGCAATTGTTCTAGTGCCTTTTAATTAAGTTAATCACTGGTACAAATTGGCTCCTCGTTCCCAGAGCGGGCAGGGTGACTCGGTCCTTGCCGTGCACGGAGCAACTGCTCTCTCGGTGAGGGACACCCCAACAGACACAGGCCGTCCCGTGCCCCCCCAGCGCCAGCTCAGCATCCAGCCCACCTCTCTGCAGCGTACACCAGGGTGAACCTCTGCTTCCCCTTCAATATCAAGTCCCAAATCGGGGCAGGGCAGCAGCCCCACGTCCAGGGTCCCCTTTGCTGAGCCACTACCAGCAGAGGTGGAAGTAAAGGATCACAGCACGTCCAGCTCCCCAGGGGCATTTTTAGCCACTCTTAAATTCACTATGGAAGGGTAATACTGAAGAAAACACCTTTGAGGAAGATGAGGTATTTTATAGGCTGTCTGTCTTTTTCCACTTGATTCAGACTGAGTTTGGCAGATGGAAGCAAGCGCAATCCTAAAGAGAGAAAGAGGCTGAGAAAATATTTTGAGAGGGAGCCTGGCATCTCTGCCTTAACAACCGCTTATCTCGTGGAGTGACATTTGACTTCATCTGTCTAACTAGTTTGACAGTCTCTCAGTGTTTTTTTCTGATTGGGATAATGTATTTGTTTTCATGCTAAGTTTTATTGCTTATTGATTTTCCAAACCATTCTGAACCTATGTCAGTTGTTATCTGCTCAAAGCAATAGAAATTGTTCTGTGGAAGATACGCTGTGTAAAATCTTATTGCCAGCCAGACTAAAATCTACAAATACTGCTAATTACCGTGATTACAATCCCCTTAGATGGCAAATTCAGACCTATTGTCCCTCCCTCGCGCTGCACAACCCCCGCTGTAAGGAATTAATGTACTCCAGACACCAGATGCAGTGACTACGTAAATCACACGCTGTGGACAAGAAGTGAGTAGCATCCAAGCTGTCACTTCCAGAAAGCCCAGTGCTTTAGATTGTCCCAGTAGTCCTCTCACACGGTCTGAGGAAACATGGCAAACTGCTCATGCTACGATCCTGCTCAGATTGCTCCAACATGCTTTTTTAATGATTTCTGATTATTTCAACCTGAATTGAATCAAAAAAAAAAAAAAGGAAACTAACAACCAATCCAGCTGCAGTGAGAAGAATGAACAGGTCTGTTATGGGCTGCTTACCACAGATTCATGTCATTTGGTGTCTTTCTAGCATGAGATGTAACGACTGCCAAAGGAGTAATTGTTCTTACCTACGTCCAGTAAGCCTGCTCTTGGAGCCCCGCACACTCCTCCTGCTGCTGGGGCTCAGCATGGCCCCCAGTTTCCACCACCTCTTTGGAGATGCTGCTGCTCTCCTTATCTGCACGCCTGTCTGCTATGGGAGCTCAAACTTAAACTCTCACTCCAGGTGAACCAAAATCACAAATGTCTACTGTCTTACGCCTATGTTGGTGTTGTGGTTGAGCCCTTGTCACCACAGAGTTTCTCGCTCACCCTCCCCCTCCCCAGTGGGATGGGGGAGAGAACTGGGAAGGAAGGAAAACTCATGGGTTGAGATGAAGACAGTTTACTAGAATAGCAAAGGAAAATGACAATAATAATAGAATACAAAGATATTAAAATATACAAAATGATCAACGCATGATTTCTCACCACCTGATGTCCCAATGAGCGATACAGCCTGTCCCGAGCAGCAATCATGGAAATGACACCGAGCAGCAAGCGAAGGAGTAAAAGGGAGCCAGGAAGGTAGAGGTAATGATGCCAGTCAGCAAGAGAAAAAGACAAGATGGAAGAAAAGAAAAATAGATGCCCCCTCCATGGCCAACCCCCACCTATATACTGAGCATGATGTTTATGGCATGGAACACACTCTTTGGCCAGTTTGGGTCAATTAGTGTATCTTTCTCCCAGCTTCCTGCACATTAGCGAGACCTGGAAAGCTGGACAGTGTCCTTGTCCATTCACAACAACTCATAACATCAGCGTGTTTATCAACGTTCTTCACATCTGAAATCCAAAACATAGCGAGAGGAAAATTAACTCCATCCCTGCCAAAACCAGGACAGTGGGCTTAATGGGGTGAGGGCACAAGCAGCTGTGCCAGCAGACGGAACAGACCCTACCCTCCTGCTCGGGGTGGTGACGGGGACAACGACCCTGCAGCTGGGAACAGGGCAGCGATCGAGGGAGGCAGAAGAGGATGTATGGGCAGTTTTCCTCTGGTTGGCACCGATCCTCTCAAGGGTGATAACAGGAGACAGAGACAGAAAGGAAGGCTCGCTGCTCCATCTCCTCCCTGCTTTCCCCTCTCCACAAAGCAGGGCAGAACACCCCAATGGAGGGTCAGGTCCTGCACTGAGCTCCAAATCCCACCAAGCGCCCAGCGTCGCACCCAGGCTGGGAAGTGCTGAAGCTGCACCATGGTGAATGGCACGGCATTGTGTACGGGAGGAGGAGGAGGGGAAGCATTTCTCAGCTTAGAAAGTAATAATGCAGCTTAATTGTACCAGCAGCTGGCAGCGCTAGGCAGAGCGAGGTGAGGCCTCATCATTGCACTTGGCAGCTGTCTACTCTGCTGAGCACGTTGACAGGAGAAGAGAAGACTCCTTCCAGCAGACAGGTTGGGCGAGGGAAGGGTGAGGGATGCTGTCCTCACCCCCGCTGCCTTGGTCGCTGAGGTCAGAGAGGGGAGGCCCGTGTTGCTGAGGAGCATCAGGTGGGGCTTCACTCTGCCTCCAAACGGAGCAGTGGGAAAGGAGACAGCTGGCCTAGGTGCTCCTTAAGGGAGCAGGGGGAGAAAAGACGGGAACAGAAAGGCCTATCTGAGAATGGAGGCCAGCCCAATCTCTGTAAGAAAGGCGAGGAACTGGTGGGGAGGTGAGACCTGCCAGCCACATCCCAGTTTGAGGTTCCTGACCTTCCTGCAGCCCTTACACCTGCAGTCAGCTTCTCCTCCCAGCAGGTCATGCTTCCAGCTCCAGAGGTGTCCAGGGTACCTCCTGGCTGCCACGGGCCCATGATGGGATATGACCTTGGGGACTTCTGCTTAGCAAAGCCGAACACACGCAGTTTAACGCACACAATTTTGCCTCCCTTTCTGCTTTTATCCTCTTCCAACACTTAGCAGGGGGAAGGGCAGATGTGACTGGGCTGGTTTGTATTTCCATAAGAAGAACTCAGCTTGATTTTCATTAGCACTAAGAACCCTTTCCACCACCTAGGTTATGGAAAAGGTCCTGAAAACAAAGTGAAAATAATTTATATGTGCTTTAGAGCTCCGTCACACTGTCAGAGGGATGTAAAAGAGTTTCCAGATAACTGCAAAGAAAACTCCTCATTCTCCCATTTCTCAGATCACCACCACGCAATGATGCTGAAATTGTTGATTAGCTGACATCCAACACTTAAATGTTGCAAGTCTTTATTATTTATTTATTGGACAGAGAATTACCACTACGTTTTATTTTTATTTTAGAGATACAGCTTCTGAAACTACTTACAAAGCTTTCGATCAAAGATGTACAGTGGTGCTGACAGAACACAGAGGAGTTTTTGCTGGGGAAAGCCATCATTAATTATCTGACTGTAAGTAGCACTGATAGCGCAAGCATTTGATTTTGATTTAATGTCTAAATAAGCTCGCTTACAATGGCAAAGTGCTTCTTGCTTAATTGAAAAGCACTAAGTTTTCTATCTCCGCTTCTTGTTTTTCATTCTGGCCATGATCCAGGTGTAGAAATAGAAAGAAACCTGAACAGAATGCAAAAAGTCAGTGTGAAAAAGCGTCAGAGCCGCAGGAGACCGAGCCTTCTGCCAACAGCACTGCTGAGGTGTCTGGAGCATCTTGTCTCTGCAAGGCTGCCCTTGCCCTTCAGATTTCCTCCCATCCTAGCTTGGTCCTGTCCATCCCCTCTCTTTTTCTGTATCTCCCCTTACATCACACTTTCTGAAATCATGTCACCATGGGTTTTCCCCATCCTCCCCCAAAAGGGGATTTACGTCTTGAGGAAGGTCTTCACTCAAAGGCAACCGTACAAGGAAACAGATGTTGCCTTGCCCGGAGGAGAGGAGAGACTCCGGAGAGCCTCACCTGGCTGGCATGCCCTGTGTCTGCATGGGTGCCCCACGGTTTTCCAGCCTAACAGACAGCAATAGCTGAGATTTTCAGTGCTGCCAGACATCGATACCTGCCAAGGTCACTGCGTGACAAAAGCGATGTTGAGCCGTGTGTGTTGTTGAGGCGGTGTGTACCAACCTCATTGCTCCCCAGCAATTGGCGTTAACATGCATGCAGCTGCCTGCCAAGGAGAGATGCGAGCAGCGAAGGAACTGCAGTGGCGGGGGCACAGATCGCTGTCCCAGCCCTTTGCTCTCTGCTCGGTGTGCTGTCGTGGCAGGTCCCTGCAGATGCTGCCCAAAGAGCATCAGAAGCTGCTGAACACTTTGTGCTGATGAGGTCTGGGGTCTGCGGGGATGTCGGCGCAATAGCTGCCGTCTCCGTTTGGGACCGAGCGTGAGCCCACCAGTTGCTTCATAGAATCACAGGATGGTTTGGGTTGGACGGGACCATTAAAGCCCATCCAGTCCAACCCCCCTGCCAGGAGCAGGGACTTCTCCAACCAGAGCAGGGTGCTCACAGCCCCGGCCAACCTGGCCTGGAATGTTTCCAGGGATGGGGCATCCACCGCCTCTCTGGGCATCCTGGGCCAGTGCTCCACCACCTTGAGTGTAAAAAATTTCTTCCTAATATCTAATCTAAATCTGCCTCCCTCTATTTTAAAACCATCACCCCTCGTCCTGTCACAATAGGCCCTGCTGAACAGCCTCTCCCCATCTTTCCTGCAGCCCCCTTTAGGCACTGGAAGACCGCTCTAAGGTCTCCCCTGAGCCTCCCCTTCTCCAGGCTGAACTCACAGCTCTCAGCCTGGCCTCATAGCAGAGCTGCTCCAGCCCTCTCATCTGCGTGGCCTCCTCTGGACCCTCTCCAAAAGCTCCACATCCCTCTGATGTTGGGAGCTCCAGAGCTGGACACAGTGCTGCAGGGGGGGTCTCACCAGGGCAGAGTAGAGGGGCAGAATCCCCTCCCTCGACCTGCTGGCCACGCTTCTCTTGATGCAGCCCAGGATGCGGCTGGCCTTCTGGGCTGCAAGGGCGCATTGCCTGCTCATGTTAAGATTCTCGTCCACCATCACTCCCCAAGTCCCTCTCCTCAGGGCTGCTCTCAATCCATTCTCTGCCCAGCCTGGATCTGTGCCTGGGATTGCCATGACCCAGGTGCAGGACCTTGCACTTGGCCTGGTTGAACTTCAGGAGGTTGGCACGGGCCCACCTCTCTAGCCTGTCAAGGTCCCTCTGGGACCTCTTTCACCGATACAGAGACAAAAACGAGACAAACATGCATTGGGTGGAAAAAAATTGAAAGCTTGGCTCGTTTTGCCCTGAGCCCTGTGTGATGAATGTCATGGATGCAAAGAGCAGGACTGTCAGAAGTGGGAGAGAAAACCATTTCCCCTTCTTTTTCCATGAGCCAACATGATTAAAACAGGTACAACGCAGAGGAAGGGAGCTGATGTCCTCTGCCTGTGGATGGCAGCCCTCACTGTCCAGGCCCAAGCAGTGTTCTCCAGCCACCAGCCCAAACTGTTTGTACAGCAAGTTTGTTGTACTCAATTATTTATCCCATTCACTCCATGGACAAATCTCCGTCTGCACTCTCCATCTGCCTGTTTAGGCAGATACAAATCTGTCTGCAGCCTCAGAGCCAGCCCAGACACTGATGCTCAGGGTAGGAGTTACATCCATGTCCATGCTCAGACACTGCAAGAGGCAAACGCCAAATGGAGGTGACGGCTTCATGGGAAGCAGCGAACTGGCTTGACAGCTCTTCTCCACTGCCCAGACAGCACGCTCATAAACAATTTTCCACTTCAGGTACCTTCTGCAGGTGTTAATGAGATAACCCTTATGACAGGCTTCAGGCCCGTCCGAACTGCCGGAAGGAGCTCCCACCACAGCAGGGCTCCGGGGCCACGGAGCCACACATGTCTCTCTCTGCCTGGAGGCTGATGTGTGTCTGCTTGCACACGTGTGTGTTTGTTCACGTGGGAAAGCCTTCACGGCTCAAACAGCTGCCGTTAGCACATTGCTACTTGAAACAGCAGAGATGAGAAGAAAAATACATTTCTTCCATTTTTAAATTAAATCAATAGGTAAGAAAGGTAAACTGAGGCACGGAGTCATCACATTAAGATCTTAAACCCTGAAGTGAGTGTCAGACCATGAAAGCTGCAATCAAGTGGCACATACCAGACAGTTCCACCCAGCTGCAGACTAATGTCTTTGCTAAATGACTGCAAACCTAACGACATGTGACATGCAAAAATCAGCCTGTTCAGTACTGCAGGAAAGACAGCGATAATGATCATTTATGAAAAACAAACCTCAGAAGGACCCACTGCCAACAGCACAAATACGACTTCAGATGGGAAGGAATGCAGGAGCAGAGCGAATTTGCAACCTTGCCAACACATCGACAGTGGACTGGCTATTTAGGAGGAGATAGCAGCACCGGTGTGTCTCGCCAGAGGTTGTACTGACCAAAGAAAACAAAATTTAGACATTGAAAAAGTTATCATTTCTTGGAACTACAGATTTCTATCTCAGCTCTCATTTTCCTCGTAGTGTATGATTGTGGATGTCTGACAGGCAGCAAACCTGCAAACTCCTGCAGGCCCTGGAAAGCAATTCGCTTAATAAAAGAGTGTTAGTTTGACTCGCTAACTAAGGAATCCTGAGTTTTGACAATGACTGCCCAATTCCTTCCTCTAAAGCCATCTGGATCACAAGGTGGAAATGTTTGGAACAAGAACTAAAAGTGCAGCCAAAAGCCTCCGCAGTGACAGACAAAGCCCTGAGGAGAGTGGTGAACACGTCGCTGAATGGACACCATCCTGGCAGGTTCTCACACCCAAACCAGAAGGGAAACAAGTGGGCATTTTCAAACACAGGTGAGATGTTGAGATGGACCCGAAGTAGTCAAGGATGGAAGAACCTTTTAGACAGATTACGGATTACATACCCAAAAGTGATACGAAGACTCACAGGCAAAGCCAGGATGTGAAGGGCAGAGCTCCTTGCTGCTCACCTCCATGGGATGTGTTTGCTCTGCCACTGAGCTGAGTGTTGTGGCGACGCTGAGGAAGCCTGAGCTGATGCTGACTCCTGCAATCCTGCTTGCCCATCTCTCTGTCACTGGGTATTTATTGTTTGGAGTGGGGAGCTGTAACCATCTGCTGTAAACCCCTTTTTCTCCTAGTAAACAGGCATTCATCATGAGAGCACCATGTCTCCTGCAAAAACGGCCACCTAACCGAACTGGACGGCGGTGGTGGTTCCCCGGGCCAGACTGGACGGGGAGCGGAGCAGTGCAAGCCAAGAAGCACCCATGCAAATCTGGGGAGGAGGCTCCCAAACGCCGCTCTGACCCAGTGCACCAAGCGCATTGCTCTGCACGAGAAAACCAGTGAGAAGTGGGCAGGCACGGAGCAAAGGAGATTGGGAGACAGACAGCAAGATGGGTGACTGGTGTCACATCTGCCTTTCGCCAGTTAGGTCACTGGCTGTATGCACCACCTCGTAAACAAGGAGGGCAACTGAAAGCCGGATCAGACCTTCCTGCTCTGACACCGCAACATGACAGACAGCATCGGTGCTGGATGCAGATGAGATGGTAACAAGCATGATGCCGGACGGCCCATTTTCTGCCCCATGTTCTGGAGTGCCGGGGAGAGACAGGGTTTGCAAAGCTTCTCTCCCATTTCTGGAGCCGTTGTTCCGCTGCAAGGGCAGGATTTGTCCTTCAGTGTGGGAGAAAACAAAGACCTGTTTGAGCAATGTTTGCAAGGCTCTTTGGTAATGCTGCACACTTTAAAACAGGAAAGAAAAGATTCCATTTAACCTTTTAAAATTGTTTTTTCTTTGGAAAATTAGAGAAAAAAGAAAGTAATTGGATACTCAAGGGAAAGTTTTACTTCCAGCTTGAGCATTTTCAAAAGTGATCATAAAAATAATGGTGAATTCTAAGCAAGACTGCTTCAAACTGGAAAATATAAAAGTTTCCTTTGAGCATTTTCCAAGGGGATATGTGACTCTTCCTGAGCACAACCAGCAAGTGCAAGCTACTTCGCAGAAGAGGGATACATTTGCTGAGGATTTCAATCAGATGCTCTGTGTTTTGCAGTGAAAAGAAAAGGTTTTACTCCATCAAATCATCGCAGAACCCCCTGCCATCTCCCTGAACGTGCACAGCTGCTGCGGATGTGCCCATGGCACAGGGCTCTGCCTCCACCACACGTCAAGACATACGTCTGATCTGCTCATGGGTGATGGGGATGAAGCTTGCCTTTTCCAGCTGCACTTTAAGCTGCCACCAAGCCCGTTTCCCTGTGGACCGGAGGGAAGCCTGGGCTCAGCTATAACGAGCAGGACTCGGGCAAAGACAGGAAACAGGCAGGGTTTCTGAAGCATCTTCCTCCCCCTTAACGTACTGTAAAACACAGTGTCGTTATTTGCATTTAATAAAGTGGAACAAACTTAAGATGCTTAAACGTTGATTAAAGGCTTTGATCTCTGAAAGTGTGATTAGAGTTCTTCTGTCGAGGAAAGTCACTCTGAGAAATGTATATGCTGATTCCGCTGATTCCGTATAATCCCCCCGTTAATTTTTTGTCAGATACTGTGTTTACTGGAAGCACACGACAAGCATTTTCTTCTTCCTTTCTTTCCCCTCCTGAACTGTTCTTGACCTAGCATTTTTGTGCAGCTTGTCCCAGCCCTGCTGTTCCTCCCCCTCTTGTACAGAGGCGGAGAGGGAAGGAGGTGATGATGAAAAGCCCTGTCTGTGAGATGCACGGAGCCGAACTCAACGACGTGTAACAGCCCAGAAGCTGCGATAGCTCCTCTGTAGCCTCTTAAAAACTTGGACTCTCTTATGGCTCTGGAGAGGAAAGGGAGACCTAGCAGAAAGCACCTAGGTTCAGGCCTGGGGTTTCCTCCTGACTGTGATAAGAGCCAGCAGACCATGCCTCAGTTTCCCTAGTTGCAAAGCAGATGTGGTGCCGCTGCTCTGCAGCACAATCTGCGGTCAGGCAAGCGACAATGCAGTCATCCCACGTGCGCGTAGGTGGGACGTGCACACGCATACACCACCTTCCTCTAGACACGAAACACCAAGCTTGATGGGGGGACAAGAAATGAAACCAGTGAGAGGTTACACCGACATTTTCTTTGCTCACATTAGGGCTTGTACTGTACACAAGACACCTCTTTAAACTACTCTTGCTCCAAGACACTGTTTCCAATTTGCTGGAAGTTCCGGTTCATTCTGGCATCAGCGTGTCTCCGCACAGGATTTGGTGGGCCTCCACATCCGCCAGGAGAGCAGCCACTGGCGGAACTCCGCAGCCACGGGCTCCTCCAGGAACGAACCGAACTGCTCTGTGAAATCATGGTGGGCAAATGGCACAACCCCAACAGCTGGCAGCAACCTCAGCAGCAGCAGTTCCCCTTGGATTCACTTTTTGGGAAGGAGGAGGAGGCTTTGATACGTATCATAGCCATATTAATCCAGCAGACAGGTAACCAGACACCTAAAATCACCTCAACAGACCCCAAATCAGAGCCCCTCCAAGGCCTGACCCAGCTCGGCTTTTGGATTCTGGGGTTTGCAGGAATTTTAATCCAGTTAAAACATTTGCATTTGGGATCAAAACAGCTTCATTTCCATTTCCTAAGTAAAAACTGAGTTGAATAAAATATGTGCTAAAACCTGTCCTTGCACATCTGACAAAAGATAAAATCTAAATGAATTCCAAGATTTATATCACTGCAGCAAGCTTTCAGTTTCATAGCGAACATCTGGGTTTATTGTTCCATATCACATAATAAAAATACATTCCGCTGTTAATTTCAGATGAACATTTTAATGCAAGCCCTCCACGTGGCCTCTGGTGAACGTGGATTCACGGGGCTGATACTCTTTGTGTTTTGCTGACAGTTCCAAAAAAAAAAAATGGGGGAAAATCAAACCAAAAAGAGGTTTGAGAACTTTTTGGCAAGTAGAAAACTGAAAAGGCTTCTGCTTTGAGTTCAATAAAGTATTTCACTGATGTGCGGCAATAAATAAGTAAGTAGGTCCTTCTCACTCCGTACTTTGATATGGTTTAACACGCTGGAAAGGAATTTCAAACCCAGGGATTATTTCAAATTTCAGAAGTGATTGCTGTTGTTGGAGGTGGGGGAAGGCTGCTTTCACTCGCACCGTGCAGAACAGACACAAAACCAACACCAGTGAGCACAGAAATATTCTGGTATCAGCAAATCTGCCCTTTTCTTCTCCTAAAAAAGTTCCAGCTGAAAAATACTCTGCTCACATCAATGCCCACCAAGCGGCCCCTCCCTCCCCGCCTCAGACTGGCAGCGGCATGGGCCAGCGCCCAAAGGCAGGGAAAGCGCAGGGAAGGCGCGTGGTGACCTCCACGCTCTGCCCAGCAGAACACCACGTGAGAACGCCGCTGGAGCAGCGCACAACACACCTCCGCCTGGGGAATACACCTGCCTTTGTGGCTGTTCTTAGGGAATAATGAGAAAATTTTCCCGTGATCTTCTCACTCACACATGCACACACTCTCTCTCTGCACTGAGGAGCTAATGGTAAGAAGATTTAATAGCGTGATATCACTTTAATGTGAAGAGCATAAATAAAGCTCTTATAACTCTGTAATTACATCTGCATTGCACCTATTAACCGTTCATCTGCATACAAGGCTCTGCACAGTGACAGGGTGATTTCAAATGTTTTTCTGTATAACAAACAAAAATCTTAAGTTTGGAAGGAGGGGAAAAAAAAGGACGGGGAGAGAGGAAGGGAGGTGTGAAACTTTGGCTCCAGACCTGCACATCTCCTGGGTATCGAGTGTGTAATTCAGAAGCAATCCTGAGGTTGTGATGCCACACTTAAAACTGCCTGGTGTCTGGCATTTCATTCCAGGAGATATGAAATGAAAGGTCCCATCTATTCCCACTGTCTGTGGCATCACTTGGCAGACAAGATGGATATCCTGGACACCAAAGCTTGGGCAACGCCACGGATCAGCTCCAGCGCTGGGCACGCGGGGAGCACAGCCAGCAGCGTCCAGTCTGCAGCAGGGGTTTGAGCTCGGCGACAATCCCTGCATCTTCACCAACGCAAAATAAGCTCAGTCACTTAACGGAAATAAAAGCAGCATGTGTTTGATTGGATTAACTCCATGAGCATTCGAGAGTGCCAGTATTCCTGGTCCCCGCTGCCCTGAGCACATCATGTAGACCAGATAGAGCGATGATAACAGATGAGTGCTTCCTAAGTTTCTCTTTTGTTAAAGCTGAGCAGAGGAATGGTGGGGTTTTTTTGCCCAGAGGTCTCAGTTTTCACACTGGTTTCATTCAGTGTCAGAAAGAAAACAAACTCCAAAACACTGACGCTCTGGTTGTGGCCTGTCGGGCTCTAATGCAGACTTTTTGATGATGTCATTCATTATCACTTGCCAGGCAAAAATAATCATTCACAATGAAAAGCAATGTAGAAAGGAGAAAGTGAGATGTTGTATTTAAAAATACCAGCACTTTGACTTTGCCTGAACTTTGCTCCACTTCCCCACAATGACAAAATTCTAGAGAAACCAGGATAAATCTGGAAAGCATTTTCATGTCAACAAGTGCTAAGTGAAGGCGATCTGTCAAGAGTTCCTCTGAGCCAGCTCTGTAGGTTTATTTTATTCCAAGGTTGTTAGGGCTTGAATACGAACCACTCTCCTGAAAGCAAAAGGGGAACACAACCTTTCATCTTTGGAGATAATTAGGGTACATGATACATAGCGTGATGGAAAACTCCCCGCCACAGCTCCCTTCAGCAGGGAAAAGGCTCTCTCTCCTCCTGACGCTGGGAGCCTTATGCTGCGTTTCTGCGATGCAACAGCTGCTCACATCCACCGCTGCCGCAGGAAAGTGCAGAGTGTAGTTAAGAAGGAGAGGCTGTCAATGATTTGCATAGCACAAGAGCTTATAACCCGCAGGATAATCTTGCCATTCATGGTACACCGTCTTTTGACACAGCCTCTGAGCTCTTACCGATGTGCCAAACACTCCGTGACTGTGCAGGCTCCCGGCTGCTCCTCTGTGCACGGCACTGCAGCACGGTCCTCAGCGTGCCCATCCCCATCTGCAGCGAGACGAAGTTTAAGCGTGCACCTCTGCGCATCGTATACAGGATTTCTGACCAGGTCTAAAGTCTTAAGATGCAGTTAAACTACTGTAAATTAGGATAATCCCACAGGCTTCTCTGAAGAAAGAGACTGGAATAGGTGATGGAAACAGAGATGTATTGATGGAAGATACAGACGGTGATGTTTATCATTTTAATTTTAAAACCCTGGATTTGAAAGGGTAAGCAAAGTTAATGAGACTAAACTCCACACTGAAGCTGCAGCAAACAGTGAATTACAGCAAAGGCTGTGATGATTAGTAAACAATTAGGACCAATGTTCCATCTTAACTGGCACCACGGAAGCTAGATGCAGTTAATTTCCAGCAACAGGAAAGGGGGTGGGATTCTAAGCACACAGCCAACAAAATTAAACTAAGAATTAATTTAATCCATTATAACTGGTTGTTGTAAATTAAAACTAGAAGAAAATAATCGGTAGCATGTAGCTTTTAGTGTTTGATACAGATTAGGGGAATTAGATTTTTTTATTAGGAACACTAAATTCATCTGCCATGCTCTCGTGTCTTTAGCAATACGAGTTTGTCCTGATTACAGCACACAGCCTGTAGTCACCGTGGGGTTTGTGGCCATGAGTGTTTGCTTCATTAAGACCTAAATCCTCAGCCATTCCTGCAGTCTAGGTAGGTGAGCTGAGTTTGGAATGAATTCCCAGGAGAGCAGGACAAGAGAGGTGTTTTCTGTTGGTTATTTCAGCTGTGCTCTCCAAGCAGGGGCCAACAGGATACCTGCTCCACTGCCGGAGACGTTCAGCATCTCCAAGGACGGTCCAGTATCCAGGAAAGCAATTGCCTTTTGCGTAGAGACGAGGGAGAGCTCTTTGAACCTTAATTTGTGCACTGAGGACTACTGGCAAGCCGGGATAATCGTCTTGGTCTGCTCTCATTGCTTCTGCTCAGTACCCTGCAGCAGTCCCAGAAAGCCCGTTGCTCATGAGCTAAGCCTGCACAGAGCAGGCAGAGTTCAATGGTGAATCCATCCTGTTGATCCAAGCTTCCCTTTGCAAAAATCCTGTGGGTTTGATTCCTCTCGTTAATTTATTATAACACAGCAGTCATTCCCCTGAAGTGGCGTAAGTGATGTTGGGCGAGAGCATCATCCCCTGCTACACTGGCAGCGCCTTCTTCACGTTCCTGGGGCTGCTTCCCAGTCTTCTCTGGTCCTTTCGTGTTCTAGATGCGCAGTGGCTGTACAGAACTTGGTGTTGGTCCCACAAAGCTCGTTGCTACATCCTGAAAAATCAGACTGGCCTCTCGCTGCACAGCACCGAGTGCAGCACCCTCCAGGGCTGTGGTTCCCCGGGCTCTGCTTGTATCCCGATTCCTTTATATTTTACAGGCACTTAAAAATCACGAGAATGAAGCTGTCACCCTAACACGGAAAGAGACCAGAGTCTTGGGGGTTAATTTTTCTTCTTCTCTGTCTGAAGATAGCTTCTCACAAGGTAAAAAGCATTAGAAAGACCCAGCTTTGTGCTGTAGCAGATTTTAGAGAGTGGCAGGAAATTAAGTTATATGCTAGCTGTTCTGTTTTTCTGAGAGGTTATTTTTATGCATTTATTTAATTAATTCCTTTGGCTTATATAAGGGTAATAAGATTTTGTATGTCTGCAGCGCTCCCTTTCTCAAGTAACTCACAAATATTTTGCAGAAACAGAATCAGTCCTTGCAACTGCCTCTGTGCAAAGACAGAGCAGAGCGACAGCCACTCGATACCGAACATGAGCACGTGGTACCTTCCTCAGCCCGTAAGTAAAGCCCACCGCCAATGATTAAACTGCAGGGATACTGCAGAGAGCTAAACTGAGATTATTCTAGTTGGAAATGTGCTGTGGCATTGAGTTTTACACCTCAATTTTGTTGGGTTTTGTTTTTTTTTTTTTTTTTGCAGAGGGTGCTCTGGGATGCTGGGTGAGCGCATGAGCTCAAGGAGCTCGTTTCCCACTGCTTGTGAGAGGCAGAACCTTTAGGAAGGCAAAATCCCTCTTATGGTGCCTGGGCTGTCATCGGCGGAGAGCCGACGGAGAGAGAGGAGTGCCACCTACTGAATCATCAACCCTTGGCTTGCTTTGAACATTTCTCTGCAAACTAAAATAGAAACTTCTTGTTTTGTGGCTGGAAATATAAAGGAATGGGAGAAAAAAAAAAAAAACAGGGGATGGGGAAAGAAGCAGCCTAAAAAAAGGAATTTGCTGAACGGCGTTTTGTGCCAGCATAGTGTTTATAAATAGCCGAAGTGACACTGCTCTTTGCAAGATGAGTTTCTGAATATTTCTGATCAGCAAAGAGTTTGAGCTGCAAACAACAATAAATGGGGGAAAATGTATATAAATAAAAGGCATCAGTGTGTGGGATCAGTGTCACATCTTGAAGCTTACATCAAAGGGACTCAATTAGCAGACACATTTTCTAATCACATGTTCTAATTTACAACAAATCTGGGCTTCTAATGAAGTCTTGATTATTGGTCCAGATGGTAAGGACTGGACCTGATACGTTGCAGCACACAGAAGCACACTGTCAGTGCCAAGAAGACCACTTGATGCTCAAGAATGAGCGTCATATCCTTGTTTGCCCAGACACCTTCATTTTTTTCTGGTTCCCTAGGAATTTCCCCAAGCAATCCCTTTGCCCAAAAGTACCTGAGTGAGCAACTGGTGAAAGCAGATGCAGATAATTGCTACTGTAGAATGAAACAACCACCTCCCTGGCCAGTCAATCCATCGATTGTTAGTGTTTCCCATTTACAATCTGGATTTGCACATGCAGAAAGGGGCAATTTTTTGTAATATAACCCATAGGTGGCCACCGAGGCATTATTTTTAATTACAGGAAATGTTCTCTGTCAGCTTCCCATAGGTATTATTTGTAGTTTTTAGTATTAATCGCTTGAAATGACACGAGCGCAACGCCATAGGGTTTATTTCCTAGCTGGCAGCTGGGACACAGCGCAGAGGGAAGCAAAGAGACATTCCCAGGAGAATTTGGCTGGGGAGCCAGCAAGAAAATCTATTTCCCTTCTATCCTGATGCATAGAAAAGAAAATCTTTCCTTCTATGGCTTTTTTCCTTTCTTTTCCTTTAAGATGCTATTATGGTACTAACTGAGCCTTGCTCCATTCTGCATGGCTGGATAGCTGTATGCTATCTTGGATCTAACTCTTGAATCCCATTAGCTTTTAAACCTGCTAAATCAAAAATTCATCTCACAGCTCAACCTCCCCGCCACATCATCAGGTTTTACAGACCCATTTCAGGTCTCCACCCTCGGAGCCGGCCCCATGCTTCAGCCGCCCTTCATTCACAGCCAGGACCGTGCCCCTCAGACTTCCCAGGGGTCTTCCCAAAATACCAGGAATATAGCCGTGTATATTCAAATGAGTCCAAGGATTGAGGCAAAAAGTGAAAAACCCCTGCAAGATCCTAATTCTAACGTCCTTACTACTCAGAGAGCCTTTTTGGTTTTTGCTACTGTCTTTTAATAACATGGTCCTAAAAAGTACAGAAATCTGGGATAAACTTGAACAGAATTAAACTGGAAGTGACAAATACCTGAGTGTATCTTTTGCTGTTGAAACATATTCTCTCATATTGCCGCAGTCCAATGTATAAATAGACAAACTTATTCTGCAGGAACAAGTCTAATATTGCTGCCGCGCTTGACAACAGCTCTAAGGGCAATTTCTCTCCAGCATCAGAGCTAGTTGAACTAAACTAATAATAAAAAAATAATGTCAGCGTAGGATTAATTTTAAATGTAAACAGCTAGACTAACGCAGTCAGCAGGACTCCTGTCCTCTCATCTTTCGTTCCCCTCTCAGACAGGATCCATCTCTAACGTAGGTGGATCAGGCTGTGCTTGTTTCTTTCCACGAAGGTCTTAGGCTAGACACTTAACTTCTGGAAGGCTGCAGTTGAGTAGGATGAAGTGCGTCCTCCATAAAGCTTCAGAAAATAAAGGTCAAGTAAAAAGAACCTGCAAATGTTGTTGAGCATCGTGATTTTGAAACAAATCCCAGGACTTTCTAGGACCTTGGTTTCACTTTCGCAAGCTGAATGACATTTATATGCCTTTGCCAGCAAGGTGTTTCCCTTGATCTAACTATCGTTCCCTCTTCTCCCATCATCTAACATCTAAGCTCTGATCAGTGAGCCTGAGCCATAGCTTGCACTGCCAGTCAGCCTGAGATTCTGCCTCCTTGGAAATGAAATTATTGAATGACCACTAATAGGAGTTCCTACAAGCCCTCAGTGGATTAAAGAAGATTAATGAAGAAAGAAGAGATCGGACATTCACTTGCGTTAATGCAGCGGCTGAGGTCTCTAAGTAGCTGGACTGCCCACTCTTAAACACAGTGTAGTAGCTTTTAGAGAAGATTTTGATTTATATATTTATTTAGTTTACAGATAATGATTACTATTTAAAGATAAAAGACTCCAAAGAAAAGTAATATTAGCACAAGATAAGAGCAGCCGATTAGACGGATGGCTAACCCACTCCGCCTGTCCCAGCATGACTGAGATCAGTTTTACACCTCTCCCCTTGCCAGAGGGTTTCAGAGAGCAGAAAGCTCTGGCTCAGGATGTGCACCAAGGTCTGACTTCATTTCTTTAAAGGCAGAGCTGGTGTGATAGACCACTGAGAAGCAGTGAGGCAGCGGGCATGGCAGGAGCACAGAGGGGACTGCAGTGCTGCAGACATCATCCTGCTCTCCTTCCAGCTTTCCAGATGGGATCTGGAGGCTGGCCTGAGTCCAAATTGAGTGATTAAGTGTCACTGACAAAAGAAACTCCATGTACAATATTGAACTTTATTTATTATCCTAATTGGTTTTTACGCTAAGATGGAGTCACTGCTGGGAAATACATCTCAGAGCAGGGTCCAGGCTACCCCAACTGTTAAAATCAGTATTCACAAACACAAGGGAAAAACGCACCTTGCAATAATTTCCAGGCATGTTTACAGCTGGTGAGAAGCGGGAAGAGGACGCAGAGGCCAGCACAAGTTGGCACAGGAGAACGCAGGCAGGGAAGACAGGAGAAGAGGGTGAGACTGTCTGTCCTGTCTCTGGCTCTTTCCCTACTCTGAGTTTCTTTTTCCATCCTTTCTCCATCAATTGAAACCATAAGGTTTTCGATCTCCTTGTGCTCTGTGCCTGGGCAGCAGCTGTCCCGACTGGGGACTGACCGAGCCAGCGAGCTCTGATGGATACCTGAGATGTGACCCTCTCTGAGGAACAGGATGGGTGGGTGGGGCAGAGTGTGGCTCATCCTCCGTCCCCCACCGTAGACATGGATCCCACCACCACAGCTTTAGCTCACTTCTCCCTGGCCCTGGCATTTCAGAGTAGAAGGCCAACACAAGTGCTAATTAGTGCCAACTGTTGGGTGGCTTTTCATCTTCCAGGAGTGGGGCTGAGAACATAAACTAATTTTCCTTAGGTCTTTCACCAGCTGCTGACAGGGCTTGGATTTAAACCTAGGGAATTAGATTTGAAAAGCTCTGTATCTCATTAATAGCCTGTCAAGCCATTAAGTGCACTCAATAGAGATTTCACCACCATTTTTTTGCCATTGCAGAAGCAAATTACACGACCTTCCTCCCAGCCGTGGGGGTACCGGTAAAACTTGCTTTTTCTGCGGTTAGCCAAGGAAGCAGCCAGGTATCCCGTGCCAAGGGCATCATTTAAAAAACAATTATTGGAGAGTAGATGAGAAGATTTTTTTTATCTTTGGCCTTGATTGCATTTCAAAACTGATACCTTTTTCCTCCCATCGTTTCATTTACATATCAAAATAATTGCCTTCTAAATTCACCAGATTGCTGGAGTTGTAGAGGTAATCTGCCTTTCAAAAGCTGGTCAGGCTCACTGGATGAGACCTGGCACAGTGAACTCCATGATGAAGTACAGAAATACTTCAGCAAAGCTGAAGAAATATGTGGATGTCATTATTACAGTGACATGAAACCCCACAATTTCCTTTTCTTTTTATCACCCCAGATCGATAGCAAAAAAAAAAAATCCCCCAAATCGAACAAACTTTTCCCCTTATTCTGGAACAAACGTCTGTTTTTGATGTGCTTCATTTTGCTTTGTCCCAGCAAAGTGAAAAGTTTGACTTCAGCTTTGCCTGCCCAGCTCATGAGACTTCTGGGTCGTGGAGTTTGTGTTGCCATTTTGCAGGTCACCACGGTGATCCTGTGATACTGGTGCATCAGTAGTGTCACATCGCCAGCAGGCCAGAGGGCAGCGAGAGGTGCTTAAATCCCATGTGGAGAATAATTTGGGAGTTACAACACTTAACTTGTGCAAAAATAGAAAATTTATGACAGGGAGAGAAAGACTACAGAAGATAAACTATGTGAGAGAGTTGAGGGAGACACGGACATCTGCAACGCTTAACAGTCCTGTATGATTTCGCAAGTTTGCCGTAAACAAAAAGATTCATAAAAGCTGGAGCAATCAACACAACAGCCTGGAACCCTGCAAGAATTAACCTTTTGATTTCTTTCTTCTGCAATAGTAGGAAAATAAGCTTTTTTTTTTTGTCCAGAGTTTTGGCGTCCTTAATAAATCTTACATTTAAAAAAAATCAGTAACCTAAAAAACCTCAGAAATCATGTGCTACGTCTCATTTGCCCCAATGAGAGCCTGTCTCCTTGAGATCTAATGGGAAACTTAATGACCCCCGAATTTTACTCCTGCACAAAGTGCTCCTGAGGACCTGGTAAGTGTTCAGAAATGATGAAGCTCAGACAATCTTGGTCAAACCTCTTGACATGGATTACATTAAAGGCAGTTAGGAAGGCACGGGTGAGAAGGCCTTGCTAACTCCAGTAAGCAACACAGTTAACCCCAGTGTGTCAAAGCTGGGCTCGTTCCTGATCCTGCAACGGTCTGACTCGGCCAAACCCAGGTACTTTCCTGGTCAAGGCTACATGTTCTTCCTTTGCCCTGACAGTGTCAAGCATGGCAGTCAGGAGGCAGGACTGAACCCATAGGGTCGTTTGATAAAGGAGGCAGAGACCCAAAATGTTGCTGCAATCTGACAAATCCTTGCAAGATAAGGAGTTGCTCAAGTGCTCTGTGAGATCTAAGTCCCAAGGAGAAAGAGAGAAGTGCCAGTCTCCAGGCTGACACTGACCAGCACTATCACCTCAGGACAGGTACTACTCCTTTGTGGCCCAATTTATCCCTTCAATAACATGGAAACCAGGCCAAGTGCAAGGTCCTGCACGTGGGTCGTGGCAATCTGTCCTGGTTCTGGCCAGGATAGAGTTAATATTTACCTGAGCTGGGTGGAGAACTGAAGCTGGTAGCCCCTATGGCTGGGATAGTTAACTAATTAGCTAACAGCTGGGGTTAATTTACCCAAATTAGCCAAAGGGCTATTCCATCCCATCTGACATCATGCTCAGTATATAAGTGAGGAGGGTGCTGAAGGGAGGCCCCCTGCTACTTGGAGAGACTGGATGTGGAGATTTGTTGTAAACCATTGTACTGTATTTGTGTTCCATCACTGTCTTGTTTTCTTCTGTCATTACTGTTAAATTTACTTTTTGTTCAATCTCAACCCACGTGTTTATTTTTTTTTTCCTGGTTTTCTTTTGTTTGTCAAATCTCCTCCTATTCTCTCGGAGAGTGGGGGGGGAGTGAGAGAGAGACTGCGTAGTCTGGTCCCAGTCGGGGCTGAACTACGACACAATCCCAGGCACAAATCCAGGCTGGGCGGAGAATGGATTGAGAGCAGCCCTGAGGAGAAGGACTTGGGGGTGCTGGTGGATGAGAAGCCCAACGTGAGCCGGCACTGTGTGCTTGCGGCCCAGAAAGCCAACGGCATCCTGGGCTGCACCCCCAGCAGCGTGGCAGCAGTCGAGGGAGGGGATTCTGCCCCTCTGCTCCGCTCTGGTGAGACGCCCCCTGCAGCACTGCGTCCAGCTCTGGAGCCCCCAACATCAGGAGGACGTGGAGCTGCTGGAGAGGGTCCAGAGGAGGCCACGCAGATGATCAGAGGCTGGAGCAGCTCTGCTGTGAGGCCAGGCTGAGAGAGCTGGGGCTGTTCAGCCTGGAGAAGAGGAGCCTCTGGGGAGACCTTAGAGCAGCTCCCAGTGCCTAAAGGGGGCTGCGGGAAAGATGGGGAGAGGCTGTTCAGCAGGGCCTGTTGTGACAGGACAAGGGGTAATGGTTTCAAAACAGAGGGACATAGGTTCAGATTAGATATTAGGAAAAAATTTTTTACACTGAGGGTTGTGGCCCACTGGCCCAGGTTGCCCAGAGAGGCGGTGGTGCCCCATCCCTGGAAACATTCCAGGCCAGGTTGGCCGGGGCTCTGAGCAACCTGATCTGGTTGGAGATGTCCCTGCTCCTTGCAGGGGGTTGGACTGGATGGTCTTGAAGGGTCCCTTCCAACCCAAACCAGTCTGTAATTCTGTGAAATAACATCGTCCTGTAAAGTGTTTTAACCTTAAGCATAACAAGAATCTACTAAGGGGGAAAGACCTTATAAGGAGAGGAAAGGAAGGTCTACGAGATCTCCAATTTTCGATAAGACAGCACTTTCTCACCTATGCTTTCTCTCCTTAGTTTTAACCCACTCCTGTTCTCTGACCGGAGGGGAAGCTGGGCATCCAGCTCAGATGCCAGCGCGCATGCCGCAGGCACAGACACCTGAGGAGAGTTCCTGCCTGAGCACAGCTGCCCTTCCAGCCATACCCTGTGGTGCCAGATACACTGTGAGCTGAGGATGAGCTCAAGCTTAGGCCTAACACAGACTAGAGATACATGTAATCTCTGTGTCTTTCATCCCTAAAGGAAGAAAAAGTAATAATAGTTGGTATCCTCTGAGGCTGCTGAGGAAATACCCCTGGTCCTGTAGACAGAACGCTCAGATTTTACTGATTATCTCAAGAGAAACTTGTGAGAAATCGACTGTTCTCCTGCTTTCTGAATACCACGGGCTTCTAAAGTTCAGTAGCTAATAAAATTATATTGTATTCTCTTGCTTGTTTAGAAAGTTGCTGTTGTGCCAGACCTCTGTGGAATTACAGGAGTCAGTGATAGATCTTGCCCAAACAATAATACCTGTATCAGCATAAACTCAAATAGAATACTTTATCTATTTCCCCTTCCAAAGAAAAATAAAACAAAGTTTAAAAAAATCTAGAAGAGAGCTACAACCCATAGACCAGCCCCTCAGCTAATCGACATACACTGGCTTCTTCCTGTCTCCAGTTGCACCGCGGTGGGACTGACAAGGAGAGAGACGACCCAAATGACAGATTCCCTCGACAGCACAAGCTCTTAGAATAAAATGGAGAAAAGAGAAATAAATCTCTCTATTAATTTTTAATACTGTTTCCCCTCCCTTTCCATGAGCTGTGTGAGAAAAAGGGCAGCTGAGACATACACTGACTCAACGGCTCCTCGCGCCAGCGCTCCCATATGCCACAGGCTGTATACGCTACTTACAGCCCCGCACGGCGAGAGAGTAACGGACATCTTCACTGCCTGTCCCTATGCTGGGGCCCACTGCACACTTACACCTCCCCAGCTCCCCCTAAGAGTCTTCAGCTGTTAAAAAAAAAAACCAAACAAAACAATGCTCATTTGAGGGAGTTGAGGATCTCATTATCTCTGCTATGAGCCTGCAAGGTTTTCCTCCCCTAACACACAGGGAGCCTGTAAGGTTTTCCTCCTTTTTTTTCCTTTTTCCTTATGAGCTGTAAGGTTTTTCTCCACTAACACTCAGTCTCCTACCCAGCTCTGTGTGGCAGCTCTCCCTAAAGCCATCCTGTTCCCAACACTCCCCTGCTGGGAAGGATGCTGCCCAAGGAAGGGTGTGCAGACCACCGTACGCCAGTCCTGCAGACCTAGCAATGTCCCCAACTCTCATTAGTCCAGTTTACAGACTAACAGAGCTAACGCAGCTCTGCTGCCATCGTGCCCAAGATGAGCTGAGCCATCTACACAGGTTGGGCATCTTTGTACTCTTACCGAAAGCTCCTCACCACACTCCCAAAAATCTAGCTGGAGTGGCATCAGAGATTTCCCACCTTAGCACACACTGAAGACTCTCTGAAGATACATCAGTCCCAAAGCAATACCCTGAATGTGCAACATACCACAAAAAAAAAAAAAAAACAAACCAAACCAAAACAAAACAAAACCTCTGAATAATGCAAAGAGAAACTTCTGCTCTGTGCCACGTGCAGGTGGTCGTGAATGCTGGTCATGGGACCAAAGTAAAAAGCTCCAAAACCCCTATCACCGCTAGCTTTGCAGAGATGTGGCAATTATACAGCCACGGTTGATTGTGATGTCACCTGATTGTCTTTCTCTTCCTCAACTGCTCACTTTTAAGAGGTGGCAATAAAAGTTGAATGCAGTTTATTGTGTAAATTGTCTGTGGTGGGATAAATCAAATGCTAACTGCTTTCAGATCTCTCATTAGGAAAAAAAAAATATCTTTTGGAGAAACTTGTGGACAGTGTAAGATCTCACTTACCTTGTTTCCAGGTGACTAACAACACGCATACTGCAACACGGCAGAAAGCCATTGGTGCTGGAAAAAAAGAAACCAATACTCCCATGCAAAAGAGAACTGTTTTTTGGGTTTTGGTTTTTGTTTGTTTGTTTGTTTTGGTAAGCAGAGCAGCACCAATAAAAGAAAGAGCGTGAAGTTGCCAAGCTGAATATAAATAGCCCCAGATAAGATGTAGGCAATAGCTTTCCTTCCAGCTGTCACACAGCCAAGCCAATTGCATCTGAAGAACTTGCGACTACATATGTTATAATTTGATGGAAAATAATACTGTGACCTATTACAGACAGGAAAGCTGAAGGTCTCATAGGTCACAAATAAATGTGAGGCAGAACTATGGATATAGTCATTTCAGAGCAGAAAGTGAAAGTAATGGATGAACACTGGATTTCAATTATCGTTAGATAATTCAAATTACTTTAAAGAGATAGCTGACCTACTAAAAACTGCCTGGTCTCCGCTCTTGGATTTGCTGGCCAATTCAGATAATGACTATTTGATCCCTTTCTTCTTTTTTTTTTTTCACAGAACAGTAGAATTGTTAATAGCAGTGAAGGGTTTCTGTTTGAGGTGAACTTGCAGTAACCTGCTGTTCGACATCTCCCCATGTTCAATTCAGTTGTTGCAGCACTGACATTTGCAACTCGAAAAGTTAAGGTTGTATTGGTGGCATTTTCTCTGAGAACAAGCTGGCTCATTTACGGTAGGGGCTGAAGGAAACAGCTGGATGTTTTGCTTGAGGACTAACTTGTACGCTCATTTTCGATCATCATCGGCTATTTTACAGTTAACCTTGTGCAATCTCAACGGAGGAGGAGGGAGAAAAAGGTTTAATTGCATGACTAATGAACACCAGGGATCCAGCCACACTCCACATGCCGTTCCTGGAGTTTAGTGTCATTATTACGTTATTGCTATCACTTGTATTATGTTAAGATACAGGAGTTCTACTCATGTCCAAAAATCCTGCTGTGCCAGGCAAGATAGGGATGTACAACAAAGAGATCATCTGCAATCTAAAAGGCAAAGGGTGACTCTACTGCACTCAGGTTGCTTGCTTGGAAGTGAAACATCTCATCTCTCGCAGACTTGGCTCCATTCTTGGTGCAGGCAGAGGGACGCTTCCAAAGGGCGACTCATCTTCCCTAAACTGGGCACCTACGTCAGAACCAGGCGGGCACCAGCATCACACCACTGCCAACCAGTGACACTCAAATGAGAAGGTTAGATGAGATGATTAACAGCAGCAGTGCTGTAAGATAAATTTATTTCTCTCCCTTTACGGTCTAAGGAACGTCACTGTCAACATTACAGCACCTAATAGGCGCTCTTGTTATGCCTACACCGCGTCTTCAGGCAACAAGGAAGACAAAATGATAGAGAAATAAAACATTCACGGCTAGACAGGGAGCCAAAAATACAGGTGTCTGGATGTATTCCATGTAATCTATTTGAGATCAAGTTGGGAGCACAGTTGCCCAGCATTCCCTTTGTAGTCAATGAATACAGACAGATATTTCCAGAGGGTGACTCAGATCAGGTGATTGGCAGACTGACCTGATCTCTGGAGGTGTCTCTCAATTAAATGCCTAAAACTTCATCCGGCAAATGTCCATGTAGTGAACTCTTCCCTGGAATTGTGCAGAATTCACAGGAATTTAAGTAGCTATATCTGATTTAACCTTTAACATCTTGCTAAATCCCAAATTAAATTCTCTAAACTCTTCCTCAGTCTAGCCTAAATTCTCCCAGTAGTTTAACCTCCATCAGTAAGGTTCTCCAGATGTCACACTGATGGTGGTGTGTATACACACAACTACAAAATCAGAACAACATTCAATCATCCCGCGATCTTCCCCACAGCCATAAAAGCTGGCATTCCTCCTGCCTGTGGGGCTTCTCCAGCACTCGATTTTCCCTGTACATTGTACAACGAGCTCATGTGCACAGTTACAAGCAGGAGGCTGCCCAAACACAGTGGTACGCATTTCTCTTTCAGGTATGTGACCGTACTGTTCCCTGTACATTAGGTGTAGTCCCTATGGGTTAGCAGGGGTCAGCTGTGCTGGAATCTGCCTTTGGAAACACTCCAGCCACTCTGCAAGATATTCCCCAGGCAGGCAGGGAGCACACACCTGGGCTGGAGCTGGAGCATCCTGCACATCATAAAGTTGAATATTTAGGAAGGGGAAGATGGGATGCACCTGCTGATGACTCTTCAAGCTACGTCCCAGCTACCTCTGCTACTCTGGTAAATGTCCCAACAATTCGCTAACAGACAGTGGATTCAAGCAGTTTACAGAGTCAAGGGAGATGTATGGAGACAAGATGTGACTTTGCTGCCTTTATTCATCACTCCTAATTGCTAAGCAAATGATGAGTGGAAAAAATATCCTCAATATTCATCCTCTCTTGTGAGCAACTGGTTACTAAAGTTACAGATTTTATTTGCTGAGGAAAGGGGAGGTGGTGAGAGGTGAAGAACTAAATTTAAAGAAAAAATTGAGTCTGGAATATTGTGGGAGTCTGTTGTCAATGCTGGAAGTGTAGCACTGATGCTTGCAGTCAAGCCAGAACCAGTTTTGGACCACATGCGTCAGTTTTCAGTTAGAGCATAAAAAAGGCTTTCCAGAGCGAAATAAATTCATTTATAAATACCAAAAAGTTCCTACATTTTGCAGCTTATATTAAGATGTGGATTAATATAATTACATTGCTACTAATCTCAATGCTTGCATGCTTAATGAGATACCTGACAAGCTTTTAAATTAGAGACATTACATTAAGTTGCTAGAGTCCCAGGGTTTGCTTTATCCTTGACTCTGATGATCCCATTTAACCCTATTTTCAAGGGAAAGATCTAGCCAGACTGCCTATACGACTTTGGTACGTCTTTACCACGCAGCCCAAATTAGCAATAAGGGCTTGAGTTGGATCTTCAGCCAGACCAGACCAACAACGTTTGTACGGAGCTGCAGAGCAGATGCGTTATTGCATTAAGTAAACAAGCACAGAAAAGAAACCCTCACTCACATTAAAATCACATAAAAAGGAACATTACTGCAGATCCTTCTCGAATTACCTGAGAAGCGCTGAACCTTTGCCCATCAGGGTTATTGCTAGAAAAAAAAAAAAACACCTTAACCATTATCAGTAAGGCAAGGAAAGCTTTTATGTGTACGTGTACCTGTTGTGTGAAGAAGGGAAAGATTGATAGTACCCTAGCACATTTTACCCAGAAATTAAAAGGAATAATTAGAAGCCATCAAAAAATGTGACTGGCTCTTTTCACAGCACAGCAGGTTTGAACGGGGACTTCTCCTCCTGACACCTGAGGATGCCAACCACCCCTGCAAGCAGCTACTGGGCACAAGCCCACCCAGACAGCATCCAGTCTCCAAATTCAAAGCACAAATGCAGTTTGATGTTGAAAGCAAGTCATGCTTTAATTAACCCGTTCTAATTATACTACAAATTGTTCTAAAATTGCACGTAATGATTTAAAAACCAAAATACGAGTATATGTTCTCAGTTGCTAAGTTTGCAAGCATCTGGTGCCCTTTGCAAGACAATTAACAGTACCAGTTCCTTCTGATCATAGAATCATAGAATGGTTTGGGTTGGAAGGGACCATTAAAGCCCATCCAGCCCAACCCCCCTGCCAGGAGCAGGGACATCTCCAACCAGATCAGGTTGCTCACAGCCCCGACCAACCTGGCCTGGAATGTTTCCAGGGATGGGGCATCCACCGCCTCTCTGGGCAACCTGGGCCAGTGTTTACACCCTCAGTGTAAAAAAAAATTTTCCTAATATCTAATCTGAATCTACCTCCCTCCCTCACAAGTGACAGCTCATGCATTTTCCCTGCATTCCTGTTGCAAGATTCAGCACAGATGAACAGCAGAGGAGACTTCAGGTGTTTCTGACTTCATGGCACAACGATGCAGTGAAATAAAAATCATGCCCGTACTCATAAATCAGTCAGGGTGGGCAATAACGGCACTACAGAGGTACGTGACAGTTCACCGTGCAGGAATCTGAGATAAGCAGCGCATTAAGAAAAATCGGGTACGAGCATGGTTGCGTGCAGGGAGGCACAGCTCCAGGAGCAGAACGCATGCTCAGCTGGACAAAAGACACTCTCAGAGCCCTGGGGAGGCCTCAGTTGGTCCTGTTCCCAAAATACGCTACCTCTGGGGGAAGTACAGCCAACAGTTCCCAGGGGAGCAGCTCATCTGGCCACCATCCCTTGCCTACTCATTCCCAGTTCAGCTGGGGGGTAGCTTTTGGCAGATGCTTGGGTTGTGGCTTGCCTGCCCCCCTCTGGTTACAGAAAAGCCCCTGAATCTCTGCCTCCCTCTTCCTGCCACTGCAGACATGGAGCACAGACATCCCTGTGCACGCGCACGTGTGCACGAACCAGCTCCGATAACAAGACAAACTCTTTGCACCCTGGCAACCGGTCCCTGATGGTCCTTTCCCAAGGAGGCCACCTTTCATAGTAACGCCCGTTTCCATCTCTCAGCCTCTTTGTTGTTTCTGTGGGTACGCTGCTTTCCTCCAGAGCCTTTCTCCAGGTCACACCTGCAGCCTCCAGCCACAGAAATCAGCGGGGCAGTGCCTCCGACCTGGAAGAGGGCACAGGACTCTGCCCTTGACATATCCATCTACATCTTTTCTGAGGAGGCGGGGGGGGAATCCCAGCTGGAAAGATTTTGTTGATTTTATGATTTTTTGGGTGACCTTTGGAAAGTGCCCTATTCGCTTCATATTTTTACTGAGCAATTAAACGGGAGGAAACATGATCTTTCACAGCTCGCTGACCTCAGGAACAGTTTCCTATCCAAGCTGTCAGGAGACACATCGTTCTCACTGGCCTATTCCGCCGTGTTTAAAGAGGATATTTAATAGCTTTTTTACATTTCATATTTAAACCCAAGACAGCTAGTAAACAGCATGATGCTCTGAGGGAAGGGATTATTCTCAGATCCTGGAGAAAAATATCTTGTCCTGTAGCACGGGAGCTCGGTCCTCACTGCTGTGGTGTGAGAGTGGAAGTGCCCTCGCTCTCCAAGTGACCACATTTCAACTCATCCTTCAGACAAGCGCGGACATTCATACTATTTTTCAAGCTGCCCACTCAGCCAGGCAAAGCTCGGCTGATGACCTGAGGATCACTTGCTAAACCTTGCCTTTGCAACCAGGAAAGCTAGGAAAATCTATAATTTTATAACGAAAAAAAGCACTTGATCTCGTGTTTTCATAGAAGAGTTTTTAGGCATAAGCCATGTTCGCCCAGGAATGCTTTCAGGGCTTTCACAGAGGTATTTTTTTTGAGGTACACAATAAATGAGTGAACTTACTTTAGGATCTCAGCTGACCTTAAGCTGGGATGTAGGAGGAAGTCTCATCACCACAACAACACAGTATTGCAAAATTACTGATACCTCTCCTTTGTCTAAAATCTCCACTGTATAGGGGAAAAAAAAATCCTTATCCAGAAGACAGAAAATCACTGGTCTATTCCAAGCTGGCCAAAGCCAAACTAAAGACAGATCACTGTCCATTTAACCTTCATATTCATAAAAAGTGGTAATGAGAGAAGAGGATTTCAACCTTAAAAATTAGATTTAAGAGTTGAGTTTTACCCTCTCACAGCTCTGAAATATTCACAGCAAAATCAGCAAACCTTGCAAGAAGCAGCTTTTGCATCTCTTACTGGATTTTGCATAAAAAGTACAGTGAGGCTTCCCAGATTTCCTTTGGCTAAAGGAGGATTCTTTTCAAGCCAGCTCTCTCAAGTCTAGCTGAAATACCGTCCTCATTCAAGTCCACTGAACTCAGGCCGTTATCTCCCACGTGATTTCTGCTCCTCTGGATTTGAACTGAACATTCAGAGCAAACGTCCCACGTCCCAGTACTTCATTTCGTTCTGGGACTTGCACTTGAAACTCCCACTGGAACCACATGCTCTGCAACACGGCATACGCCTTTCATCAAATCTATCTGCTCCTCCCTACCTCAAACACTTCTTCTGAGGTGGACATCCCTCCACCCAAAACAAAGCAGAAGAAACATATCTGTAGTGGTAGCGGTTACATGTAAGGCACGCCGAGCTCTTCAGGTGCTAGCTGCTCCTCTGTTGACCCTTTCTTGGTTGCCTTAGCTTCTGTTATGATCAACAAAACGTGTCAAGTCCCCTGACAACAATCTAATCTTATTCCCGGATGCACCAACTCAAGCACTCTCTCTTTTGCAGAAGAATGTTTCTGCCCAGAAAAAGCAATTTTATTTTGGCTGCTGTATCAAGCTGCTGCCTTTGATATTAGTGCAGAGCTTCTCAGGAACTTTCTCAGCTCGAACATTTCTGTTCTGGCAGATCGTATCAGAGAAGTGGGAAAATACGATGCCTATATGCCTATGCCTTGGCTGTTATGAATAAAGACAGAGATATGGCGAGGAGAGAGAAAACAAGATAGAGGTACAAACAAACAATACATAGCAATTCGTCCACTTTATTTTTTCCCTCTCCCTTGAGCTAGTGATGTATTTCCCAGCCAGCTAGCGCTGTGCCTGCTTTATGGAGAATATGATGATCAGGCAGAGAGAAGGTAGCACTAGCGGTAAGGAGACAGGGGCAAGAAACTGAGTAAAATGCAGAAATGACTTGAAAACCTAAGGGGAGGGAAGGCAGCGACAGAAATTCCTGTCCATTAAACACGATCAATGGCCTGTTGGTATCAATCACTGCCGAGCTGCGTGCACTGAGGGATGATCCCTCCTGTCTGCAGCAGAGATAAATGGGAACGAGCAGGGAAAGGCTTGGCCACCACACAGGAGGCAAAGGAGAGCTCCTGCACCACTACTCCAGGATGGCTCATGTGAGTGAGACACCATTTATTAGATACTTTCTTAATTAATTTTTTGAGAATAATATAGATGATTGCTGGAAAGAGACTATTTGTCAAAACCGTTCCCCTTTTGCGGGAACATACCCATTTCAGGGAAAGCTCCAAGCTGAGCACTTCCCGAGCTCCAGGAAGGACTTTGATTGACCCAGCAGTGGATCCAGGCTCCCTAACGGCCCTGTCCTGGCATTTTCCCCAGGAGCAGTTACGGGTCAGGTTCAAAATCTCTTATTTGTATGACAACTCCCACGGCCAGGGAGTGTGTAGCATGTCCCAGAACAAGGTACTTAAACCTGACTTACTAATGTGTCATTTTGTATGGAAAAAGCACATTTCATCAGTGCATGCCTGAACCCAAAGCCATAGGGCAAGTGAACACTTGCTTGTTTACTCAAAAAACTCCCCAAACCAAGAACAGGTCTCAGATCCAAAAACACTAAAGAGAGCTTCAGAGGTCTTTGTTTTCCTAACAGTGCAAAATAAGAAAAAAATCTTACTTCCCTCCCTCATTTACCCACACTCTTTGATTTATCTGAGTTCATGATGACAGCAGGAATCCTCCCTGGGTACCTACACATCAAACACATCAGAACCTGAAGTAAAAGACAGTTTTCTTGGTTTATGTCTGTTGTGGCACCCTCTTTCTTCCGGGCCAAATAAATTCCTAATGCTGGAGCCTTAGAGACACAAATACCATCGTTTCTCCACGTTGCCTGACATGAGAGCGTGGATCTCTGAATCAGGCTCACAGACCTGTCCTGGCTGAGGTTTTTGGCAAATCCTGCCTCCAGGATTCAGGCGCCTGCTTAGCACAAGCAGGAGCTAATTCCTCTGCTTCAGATTTAAAGCCTTCAATGATTTCTTGAAGGTCAATGTCTAACCTTCTCTGTCTAAAGCAAAATACTAACCCATTTTCTCCTGGAGACAAACAGCTGCGATGGGATGAAGGTGCCTGTTAAAGAGGCTTTAGTATGAGCAAGTGGTGTTTTGAAGGATGTAAAATTTAGACTTTGTTCCGCTGTCAGTGTAAAACCTCTTTGTGGCTCCAACTCGGTCACTTGAGGCCATACTTCCACCTCAGGGCTGACATCTGTCTGAAAGACTTTACGGCTAAATTCCTAGTAACAGGAGAAGGATGTCTATGAGACGGCTAAACATAAGAACGATGGAGCCTGGAGAATAATCTAGATTTCACCACGACGTAATGTCTGCAGTTCAAATCAATGGCTAGAAAGAAAAAAGAAATACAGAGGTCTACAGTGAATAAAGCAAACAAACCTAGGATAGTTCTTCCTAATCACTTCAGAGTGAGCAGCTCTGATTGCAAGTGCATCTCCACTGAAGTGAATAAGCTGGCTGGCTTTGCACCGCTGGCCATGGGCAATCTGACAGGGAAGGCTGGCTAGATAGATGTGAGGAGAAACACTTTGTCCCACAGCTCCCTCTACCAGAGGGACCCACTCTTTGCTAAATAAAGTTTTCCTCACCCCAAAGTGGAGCTGGAGATGAGTTAACAGCAGCTACATCCATGGAGGGAGATATCAGGTGGGAACAGACCCACAAGAAACCCCGTTACTCCACGTCAGTCACCATGCATCCCGCTAAGCAGACATCCCTGCTGAGAGCCCCAGCTCCGAGCCTCCCCACCTGTGCACCCAGCAAGCAAAATCCCTTCGAATTCCGCTTTGTCCTGTTGTTCCTACAACACCATCCAGCCACCACCTTTCCCACAGGGCCCATGCTGGTTTATGAGTTAAGCGTTGTGATTGCAGTCCATTACCCTGCCGAAACACATCCCCAGACCTTCAGAAACCGTGTCGCTTCTGGGGACACCACATGAGGATGACTGACACTTAACAATTTTCTCTCAGAGGAAAATTGCCCGTTCCTCCCCAGAATGAGCCTGCAATTTTTTCAAAGCCAAGGCCACATAGTTCAGGTGTTTCGATTCAAGAGTGAGGACAAAATTGTTTACTCTGCAGTGGAGAAGCAGAGCATGGCAGAAGATGCTCTGATAACAGGCAGCCCCTTTTGCAACAGAGGTTAGAACTTGTTTTTAATCAGTGTTTGCCCTCTTTTCTTTTCTTGTTTCATTTTTAGCTGTTCAAGGCAAAAGCTAAAAGTCAATTTACTGTACATATGGATTACCTGCTGTTTCAGTGCTGCACGGGGTAACTGATGGGAAGGGTCTCAGGCAGAGATGAAAGGAGATGGCAAAGAGGAATACCAGTAACAGCAGATGGCCACACAGATGATGAGAGGGCTGGAGCAGCTCTGCTGTGAGGCCAGGCTGAGAGAGCTGGGGCTGTTCAGCCTGGAGAAGAGGAGGCTCCGGGGAGACCTGAGAGCGGCTCCCAGTGCCCAAAGGGGGCTGCAGGAAAGGTGGGGAGAGACTCTTCAGCAGGGCCTGGTGTGACAGGACGAGGGGTCATGGTTTTAAAATAGAGGGAGGGAGATTCAGACTGGACATTAGGAAGAAATTTTAACACTGAGGGTTGTGGCACACTGGCCGAGGTTGCCCAGAGAGGTGGTGGATGCCCCATCCCTGGAAACATTCCAGGCCAGGTTGGCCGGGGCTCTGAGCAACCTGATCTGGTTGGAGATGTCCCTACTCCTTGCAGGGGGGTTGGACTGGGTGGGCTTTGAAGGTCCCTTCAATTCTATGATTTGAACTCTAACAATTCTATGATTCTACGATTCTCTGCATGGGCAGCAACAGGGGAGACCCTTTTCCTTGCCTGCAGCCAGCTCCCTTGCAAGAGGCACATAAAAGCTACCGAGACACCTGCACGCTCCAGTACTGCCCAGTACGGCAATGCTGCTGGGTCTGCTGTAGGCAGCACGCTGTTCCCAGAACAGCCTGACGTGCCAGAGAAAGGTTTCCACAGGTCTGCAGAAATAAAGGGGCTCTGAAGTCCCCATGAGCTGCTTACAGTCAAAACCTTTCAGAGGCAAGAGAAAAAAAAAAAGAGAGAAAAAAACCAGAAAAAAAGGAATGAACATGAACTCAATGCCTCCTTTGTTGAATTCACCCACCTCTGCAATGGATTTCAGCCTTTCTCAGGTTGCAGCTCACTGAGTGCTTGCCAGCAGAAGTGCCGGTACGGGATTTCAGCGCCACACTTGCCTTCCCCACTGCCCCTCCGCCTGCTTCACAGCAGCCCCAGGACCCCCAGGGCCCGGTGATGGCTTTGCTGAGGCACTCCTGCTCGACACCCGAGCTTTCTGCAATGCTGTGCTGGGCTACGCGGGGTCTGAAGCGGGGGGCTGCTCCCCACGGCACCGCAGTGTGCGCGAGCTCCCAGGCCGAGATGCGGCCGGTGATGAACGGGGACACACAGGGGGACGGAGGAGGCAGCAGGCCCTTGGCACAGACCACAGCCAGTCCACCCAGGCCGGTTTCTGACCAAAGTTAATACGGAGCCAGCAGACTGCGTGAGCAGGAGAGCAATGCGCCCGTGTTTCTCCAGCGTGGCAAGAAGCCAGCAAGCCGGCTCCCATCCTCCCGCTGCCTGGAGAACCGGCCCCGCGGGAGCCTACGGAGTGGCTATTTGTACCAGGGCAGGCGGGAGGAGATGAAGGTATTTCAGAGCTGCGTGTGCAAAGAACAGCTGCAGCTTCCCTCGTCTTTTCCCATTTCTCCGCAGATTTATCCAGGATCCTGCAAGGCGTTCCTGTGACACTGCCCTCCCCCTGCATACCTGCAGAGGAGCTCTACAGCACGAGCCCCCCTCCCCGGTGCCCAAACAAGAACCCTAGCTAAACATCCACTACATATATATATAGATCTATATCCATTTTCTTAGCCTCTTTTTATTTTTAATACTGTCTACGTTTCCTCAGCTGCAAAGCAGTTCCCCGCTGCCTGCACAACGCACAATCCACAGAACTAACCAGCAGCTGCTGCGAGACACAGAAGTGTCTGCAGTGTTTTAATTTTATCATTTAAATCATCTCAGTCAATGGGAACTGCCTTTTTTTCCCTCTCTCTCAGCAACACTCCCCCCTTTTTTATCACAAACGAGTTTGTAGTACTGGAGCTTTCACCAGCAGACAGAAGCAGGAATGAAGGTAGAGGAACGGAGCCTGTTTGCACCCGTGATGGATTTGGCCTCGTTCATGCATCGGACGCTTCAGCATCCCACCCGCAGCAAAGCATGAAGGGGCTGGGAGGACCATGAAGTAGCACCTCAGCTGAATTCACCATTCTCCAGCCTTATCCACAATCTTCTGTTTTTTCCCCTTCTGTGTGGCAAATTTTGCTCATGTCCAAGCCCCCCACCCTTGCTCCCTGACTGCTCCTGAGCTCACATGTTTCTCTCTGCTGTTGTCAGTTCAGCCCTCGGTCCCCAGAGTCGGCAGGGCTGGAAGGAGCCGAGATGCTCATAACGGGGATTCAGCTTGAGAGATGTTGCAGTGCCATCTTCAGACAGGCGGACAGCAACCGCACTTGGGATATTAAGTACAAATAATACAGGAAAAAAAAAAAACAAATAAACCCCAAAGCCAACCCAAATCTAGGCCTTTGCAGAGGCAACACGCAAACTGAGGCCAGGAAAATATTTGCAGTGGGAGTCACAGGAGTCAAACAGCCCAGCTTGTCCCACGCTCCTGCCGTCTATGGATCTCAACGCATGCAGCAAAGAACGGCTGATTAACTTCCATGCAGCCCTGGGAAGGGCTGAAACTCTTTGCTCTATGCTAAAGCTTGGAGATTATAGGATTCAACTGCATTAAACAGTTAAGAGGTTTTAGGAAAAGGAAAACCAGATTCTCTCTCTCCGTGATCCAGCATGCTTGGGTGGAATATTGTAACGCACATTTTAACACTTTCCTCCTCTCCCAGCAAGCGGAATAACGTTGTTTTATTCTCCTGGCTTATTCTGCAGCAGCAAATAAAGCAGGGCAGAGTCCTCTCGTCCCCGATATCACGTGGCACTGTGCAGCCTCTGCCCACGCAGCCTCCCACCACCGCACCACCCACACGGCCTTGGGAACAGCCTCCGCTGCCTCCTGAACCCGGCTTTGGCACCTTCTGAGGGAGATGGGCAGTGGCATGGAGCAAAGAAGGTGTTTGGAGAACTGGAGGTACCCGGACAAGTGCCTGGGTCTACAACCCATTCAGTTCAGTAGGGCACCACTAACAATCAACAACAGTGGTGGGTTGACCCTGCGGGTAAAAACAGCGTACGTTGGTTCTCAGAGCATTAATCAGGGGGAGTTTGGAGCTAAGAGTTTCAGGTGTTGACCTTCTGAAAATCAGGGCCTTTAAGAAGTGTTTGATCTGGTAACACTGGCTATCTGGGCCAATTTTTAGTAATTTTAGCAATTTCAGCCTGCTTGCAGACATCACTGCTGACATCAGTCCCTCTGGAGCACAGGAGGGAGCAGCCCAGCCCACGCTGCAAAGCTTTGGAGAAGAAAAAGCGGATGTTCCTCAGGATTTCACCGGGATGCTAAAATTGATCCCTCATGTTTTCCACCAAGAAAGCTCTCCATCAGAGCCTCCAAGCAAAACCGTATGCTACAAAACACATCTGAAGACTGGGGATTTAGGGAGCTAAGGAAGAGATTTCTGTGACAGCTCTGAAAAGTGGAGCTGTTTTTCTGCAGCAGAGTCACAAATGCTGGACCCTCCTGGAAAGGTATTTGCCTTGACTGGTTTTGGGTATTTTAAAGTATAACTTTTAAGACTGAGCTAGTTAACGTGCTCCTCCATAGTTAATGGAGAGAAATAAGGACAGCTAGAAGGCAATTTTTATGACCTGTTAACACTTCTCCTAGCATGAGAGGCATAGCCCTCTGGAGGGGGCTATCTTTCTCCACTGCCTACCAAGAGAGCCAAGGATGACTAGTTCAAGCTCTGATGTCCAGCTTGTCAACAAATCTCATCTGAAGTGCTGGATTGAGAGCAGCCCTGAGGAGAAGGACTTGGGAGTGATGGTGGACAAGAAGCTCAACATGAGCAGGCAATGTGCGCTTGCGGCCCAGAAGGCCAACCGCATCCTGGGCTGCATCAAGAGCAGCGTGGCCGGCAGGTCGAGGGAGGGGATTCTGCCCCTCTACTCTGCCCTGGTGAGACCCCACCTGGAGTACTGTGTCCAGTTCTGGAGCCCCCAACATAAGAAGGACGTGGACCAGTTGGAGAGGGTCTAGAGGAGGCCACAAAGATGATAAAAGGGCTGGAGCAGCTCTGCTGTGAGGCCAGGCTGAGAGAGCTGGGGCTGTTCAGCCTGGAGAAGAGGAGGCTCTGGGGACACCTTAGAGCGGTCTTCCAGTGCCTAAAGGGGGCTGCAGGAAAGATGGGGAGAGACTGTTCAGTAGGGCCTGTTGTGACAGTACGAGGGGTAACGGTTTTAAAATAGAGGGAGGTAGACTTAGATGGGATATTAGGAAAAAAATTTTTACACTGAGGGTGGTGTCACACTGTCCCAGGCTGCCCAGAGAGGTGGTGGATGCCCCATCCCTCAAAACATTCAAGGCCAGGTTGGATGAGGCTCTGAGCAACCTGATCTGGTTGGAGATGTCCCTGCTCCTTGCAGGGGGGGTTAGACTAGATGACCTTTGAAGGTCCCTTCCAACCCAAACCATTCTATGATTCTGTGACTGATGGGAGCCCGCTACCCAAGCATCCACCACATGCAGAGCCAGCTGATGGTGCTGCCCTCCCAGCCCCACTGAGCCACCAGGAACCATCCACCTCTTTGTCAGGCCGGTTTCCTGAAAATTCCAGGAGCTGAAACTGCTTTGGACAGAAGGTTTGTGCCAGAAGGAAATGTGTCAGCAGGGTGGGAAAAGAGCACCCACCATCAGATCAGCTTACACTCGCACAGAGACACAAGCTCAGGAATTGCAGAGTGCAGGCTAGGAAACTTGTCCGGTATCGGCCAGACACTGAATTGCAGGTCTGTCACTTGACCTCATTTTGCCCCGCTATCCCGAGTGCAAAGCCAAAATGTTTGGTAACACAGAAAGCCACCCAGGAAAAACTTCCAGTCAATATTGAAGGCAATTTGCTGAATTCCCAGTTTGGCAGGGAAGGTATTACACAGCAACAAACTGGGTCATTGAGTTACACATAACTCAAAGCCCTTCACACCGTATCCCCCGAGCCAGCTCAAAGGCTGTTCCTTCAAAGCCTCATAGGCAAATAACCTCTTTTTTAGTTAATACAAACTCCACCCAATTGAACCTGATGCCCTGTAAACACTCTGGGGAGAGGAAAGAAATGGGAAAAGAAAAAAGCCAGGTAGCAGTTCTGGGCTTATCTATGCTGCCCCTGGATGAGTAGATAGGGAGCAAGGTTTGAATGTCATCCCCAGAGCATGGGAAAAGGTGGGCATGAGCCTGAACCATCCCTACACCACACTGGGTGGGTGGCAGCCAGTCTGGCCAAAAGCAGAGGGGCATCTCTATCCCTACTCCAGCTGCAGCCTGGAACCCTCCGCTCCCACTCCTCACCTGCACACCCACGTGAGCGTTCATCCCGTGGACACCTCTCGCCCCAGCCTCCGTCAACAGCACAAACCTGTGTACACGGAGATGAAGGTTGCTCACTGTTCTGTTGCAATGGACATAAAACCATCCCTGCTCTGGCAAACAACAGTAATGAAGAAGCAATCTCAGATATGAGGCTGAAAAAACAACTCCCTTCCCCAAACCATCTTTATTCTGCCACCATGGCAGCTTTTAACAGCTTCAATTGCCTCCTATTTTAACACCTGAGGAAGAAAATCTTTGTGATCTTCTACCACTTTATTAACACTCATTAAAAAAAATAAATAAAATGCAGACAAGCACAATTTTATGTGTGTGTATATTTGCAGTTTGCATTTTGCCTGTAATCTCTGTGTGTATATATATCTTTGCTACTCTTTCAGCAACTGTCAGAAGGTTGTAAGAAATACCTGAATATTTGCTTGCTCATGGCTCTGCCCTCCCTAGGCTCCCTCATTACGGGGCAGACCGGAATAAACATCTCCCCAGATTGCACACAAGTCAGCAAGGAACAGCCAACAATGAAGTTTCTCTTTCCTGGCACAAAAAAAAAAATTAGCATGGGAGACTAGAAATTCAGCCATAGAGAATTGCTTTAAGGTCCACACCTGCAGAAGCGTTCACACACGGGGAGCACCACAGCCCAGAATTTGTCGCCGGTTCCATGCTGCCAGTCGTGGTGTAGCCACCAACAGTTTGTGGCCAAATCCTTCCTGCTTCCAATTGCAGTTGTGATCTAAAGGCCCAAACCAGTGTGGTCTGCCCACAGTGAGGACAAGCTGGTCACATCTTGTCCCACCTGACAGACCATCTGGTGGAGGGAACAGCAGGTTCCCCAGGGCAGCTGAGGGATGCAAGCTCACAGCCTGGAGCTTTACACAGCACCTGATGGGACGGGGTGAAGGTAGTCATCACCAGCACAGTTCTGCTGGGAGGTCCATGGAGTGCCACAAGGTGTGAAATTGGTCCGAGGTGACCTGAAGGACAAATTCATCCCAGTGGCACCTCCCCTGCCATGAAACAATGACTCTCGGGCTGGAGCAGGCCTGTCTCTCCTCGTTTTCCCTGACAACAGCTCATTTCTGAATCTTGGCAAAGCACTTGTCTCTTCCTCAAGCACCTAGAGCAATAAAGTCCGTGACCTCCTTGCTACAAAGTTCTTACCTGCACAAATAACAATGAAAATAGACACTATTTTACAATATGCTCCCTATTCATTAGGACTTGTTGAATATAATAAAGCTGCCACTGGACCAGCCACTCTTGTAGCTCCCAGCTCATGCTGAAAAATGGAATTATATTGCAGTAAGGCTTGTAAACAGCCCCAGCCTTGTTTATTATAAGCCTCTGTTTAAAATCCAATCAGATTAATTTTATATGCAATTTAAACTGCTGCTACTGCTAATTTTAGGTAATATGCTTGATAAATTTCTTTTCTGTGCCTGCATGAAATAAAGGTAGAAAGGCAGATTCCAGGGAGGGGCTGGTTTCCGAGTCCCCGTACACACCAGCCCTGAGTTTGAGGGCTCAGAGGGCTGGGGTGGAACAGAGACGACCAGAGCTCCCCGTTCCCAGCACTGAGCTGTCACCTAAGGGTGCTCCCCACTTCCCGGTGAGGCTCTTTGCGGTGTGCAGCTCCCCAGAAGGCACATCTTCAGCTGGGCGCACCATCCTGGGTTCACATCCCCACGTGTCCCTGGGGAAATCACTGCCTTGCCAAGGACGGAGATGCAGACAGTGAAGCCACAGAGGAGCACGAGAAAAGGGTCAGATGTCCATAGCTCACACTGCTGGCACGGAGGCAGAACTGCAAACATCAATTTGCCTAAGGTCAGATCAGAAGAAATGTAGCGTGTTGGGGACTCTTTGGTCTGATTCAAGCCCAATATTTTTCTACCTGTAGCCAATACTCAGCTTTGCCCTTTCCTCTCAGTTCAGATCCGATTTGGGATCATGGGATGCCAAAGTGATTACAGCAGGCAAAGGGAAGGTGGGTGCTGAATACATAAGTGGATTTGTGTTTCTCCTTAAGCATAAGATCTGGTATTTTTTTAAATACCAGATACTTTTTAAAAAGTAAGATGGGGGGGAAAGGAAGATTAAGTGAATTTAACAAGAAGTTGGTCAATCCTTTAATACCAGGAGGTCAGAGCCATCCCACATGGATAATCAGTTTTCTTTCAATTTCTCTTTGGTGGGTTGCTGCTTTGAAAAATCTCATTTCAAGACACAGAGTCAGGTCAAGGAAGTCACAGCTCCTAATTCTGTGAAATGAAGTGGGACATAGTGGATTTGAAGCAATCTTGGCTGTAAGCATCTGTAGGAAAGTTTTCCAAAGCTACCTTTAAAATGAGGATTGGACTGTATCTAACCTGAGAGGGCTCAAGGATGGCTGCAAGGTGAAACAGAGAAACTTTCTTTCTGTCCACTCACCAGGGGCAAAACCCACTCCAGTCTTTATATGTTTGGCTCAGGCAAGCAGAAATTAAAGGACCTCGTTCTGTAGCTCACATGAGTATGACAGATTCCCAGAGGGCAGTGTTTCCCAGATTGTTTGAAATAATTATTTCTGTCTCATCTGTGTTCCTCATCATCAGACTCTGATGACGACCAATCTGGTAAGGAGAGGGGGAACGCTCCCCCAGACAACCTCGCAGTGGGTGGGTTTCTCCCTACACCTTTCTGAATCATCCTTCTGCAGCAGACACTGGTCCAGCCCAGGTCACAGCTGAAAGCTCAGGCTCTGCCCTTCCTGTTGACTCCTCCAATCCAGTGGTGCCAGGGCTCCCAGCCATTTCTCTCAGACAATCCTTCCCATCTCCGTCCATCCCATTCCCATGGGACGGGACCACTCGGTGGATAAGGAGTTGGCTGCATGGCCGCACTCAAAGAGTGGTGGTTAACAGCTCAATGTCCATGTGGAGACCGGTCACGAGTGGCGTCCCTCAGGGGTCCGTGCTGGGCCAGGCCCTGTTCAACATCTTTGTTGGCGACATGGACAGTGGGATAGAGTGCACCCTCAGCAAGTTCGCCGATGACACCAAGTTGTGTGGTGCCGTCGACACGCTGGAAGGGAGGGATGCCATCCAGAGGGACCTGGACAGGCTGGAGAGGTGGGCCTGTGCCAACCTCATGAAGTTTAACCAGGCCAAGTGCAAGGTCCTGCACCTGGGTCATGGCAATCCCAGGCACAAATCCAGGCTGGACGGAGAATGGATGGAGAGCAGCCCTGAGGAGAAGGACTTGGGGGTGCTGGTGGACGAGAAGCTCAACATGAGCTAGCAATGTGCCCTTGCAGCCCAGAAGGCCAACCGCATCCTGGGCTGCATCAAGAGGAGCGTGGCCAGCAGGTCGAGGGAGGGGATTCTCCCCCTCTACTCTGCCCTGGTGAGACCCCACCTGGAGTACTGTGTCCAGCTCTGGAGCCCCCAACATCAGACAGACATGGACCAGTTGGAGAAGGTCCAGAGGAGGGCCACGAAGATGATAAAAGGCTGGAGCACCTCTCTTATGAGGACAGGCTGAGAGAGTTGGGAATGTTCAGCCTGGAGAAGAGGAGGCACCGGGGAGACCTTAGAGCGGTCTTCCAGTACCTCAAGGGGGCCTACAAGAAAGATGGGGAGAGACTGTTCAGCAGGGCCTGTTGCAATAGGACAAGGGGTAATGGTTTCAAAATAGAGGGGGGTAGATTCAGAAGGGATATTAGGAAAAAAAAATTTACCCTGAGGGTTGTAGAACACTGGAACAGGTTGCCCAGAAAGGTGGTGGAGGCCCCATCCCTGGAAACGTTCAAGGCAGGGCTGGATGAGGCTCTGAGCAACCTGATCTGGTTGGAGATGTCCCTGCTCCTTGCAGGGGGGTTGGACTAGATGACCTTTGAAGGTCCCTTCCAACCTTAACCATTCTATGATTCTATGATCTCCAAACTCTAAGAGCTTCTTGTGTCTCCACTTGCTGCTGAGGAGCACAAGGAAAGCCACTTCCCCAGGAGGCTCATGTCACCTCAGATGTGCAGCCAAGGATGGGACAAGCTGATGGCACGCTGCTCTGAGGAAACCCATGCATCACTCCAACATCTGTGGAGAAATACAGTCACAGGCTGGCTGTTAAAACTATTGCCTGGAGGAAGCTGCAGATCACAGAAAATGTGTGGCATTGTCTTTTTAAGGAGTTTCCCCTTGCAGATCACTGCTGACATGAGCAGGGCAGTTGGGCAGGAAGGATCCCACCACCAGAAGGCTATGAAGCCACAATATCCCCAGAACCAAACAAAGGAACCAGATATTAATATCAATTTTAAAGCTGAATTACAGTGAAGTGGAGACAGGAAAGAAAAAGGGCAATTTGATGGAGCAAAAGGGAAACGTTTCCGATGGGTGAACTATCGGAACTGGAGGCATTAGCCTGCTGAGATGCCTTGGCCTGGGAAGCAAAGGCTGCCCTAGGGCTGAGTGGCCCCACAAAAACACAGAATATTCCAAATTGCTGAAGAACCATGAGGAAACTGAAGCAGGTATTAGTATGCAAAAGCTTCTTTTACTAAAATCTGTATAGTCCTTCAGCTCCCTAAAGTCAAAGGCAATTTCACTTGACGCCCCATGCAAGGTCTGGGTGCACCAGCTATCACATGTGACCCCCAAAAGGAGTGGGGGTCTGGTTTACTGTGAGCCTCCAACGGCCAGAACTACTCCCAGGGCCACTGCAGACTGGGAAGTCCCCTCGTCCTGGAGCAGACAGCAGACTGTGACCTTGAAGTGCATCCACAGCTCTAAAGCTGAAGGCACCGCTTCCACGCTCAGCTAAACAAAAGCAGAATGGGATCCAAACTGAGCAAGGTGGCAAGGGCTCAGATGAGGGACAGGGAGCAGGTGAGAGAAAGCTGGAAAAGGAGCATTTCACTGCCTTCAGACGGGAGCATTCAACGTTGTGACATGCAATTTGAGCCTAGGTCAAGGGAAAAGAATAATAATTTTCCAGAGATACTCTTCTGCTCAAGTCTCGGGTTTGTGGCTTGAAGCAAAGAACATGCTCCTGGCTGAGAGACTCCCTACAGCAGCAGCACCATATTCTGGGGGAAGAGGCTTGCCAGAGGGACAAAAAGAAATAGAGGGCTTTAGGGAGAGGTGATGGAAGGTTTTCCACTGGGCAGACTTGGGTCTTCCTTCCCTTCCCACACAGCATTGGTCTTTAGAGAAAGTGTCCTTTTTTTTTCCTGTAAATAAGTAAATAAGACAATTTTGCCGTTAAATAGATGAACTCCTCCAGAAAAATAGTGGCAGAAAAGAAATAATGAACTGGATCTGACAGATTTGCCTATAAGAATGGAAAGAAGAGGGAAAGCTTTCAGCTCTGGATCTAACTAGCTTGCTGGGTCTGAAGACGCAGAAGAGCATCTTTTCTTCCTGGAGAGCTTTAGCAGCAGGCCAGGGAAGGGTTCCTATGCTTGGGCTCTGCAATTTACACCTTTTTTTTTCCCTCCCCTCCCCAAAAAGCAGCCCAGTGTAGCTCCTTTGAGAACCTCAGCCCTGGACATTGCTGCACTCTGTGGCTTAAAATCACAGAAGGGTTTGGGTGGGAAGGGAGTGTTAAAGCCCACCCAGCCCAACCCCCCTGCCAGGAGCAGGGACATCTCCAACCAGATCAGGTTGCTCACAGCCCCGGCCAACCTGGCCTGGGATGTTTCCAGGGATGGGGCATCCACCGCCTCTCTGGGCAGCCTGGGACAGTGTTCCACCACCCTCCGTATTAAAATTTCTTCTTAATGTCCAGTCTGAATCTCCTTCCCTCTATTTTGAAACCATCACCCCTCATCCTGTCACAACAGGCCCTGCTGAACAGTCTCTCCCCATCTTTCCTGCAGCCCGCTTCAGGCACTGGCAGGCTGCTCTAAGGTCTCCCCGGAGCCTCCTCTTCTCCAGGCCTGCCTCACTAATAGGATGTTATTCTCCATCAGCAACAAACAAATACAATTTAAGAGGGAAGAACACATGGGAGCATTTGCAGTTACTGTGGGAAAGGTGTTCCATGCTTGCTTTTTATCTCATTTCCAAGAAACTGCAGACCAGCAGCTTGCTAATGGATTATATAAGTAGCTTCTCCTTATTCACACACACAGACTTACATTCTACATGCTGGCAAACAGTTATCTTTTAACTGCAATGAACAGGTTTCGGATGTTTCACGCCAGAACTTCAGCTGCAGATGCAGACAGAATATTGTTAGGAACGGAGGAATTACAGCTTTGTTGTGTGGGAGTGAAAGTGGGAGCTGTAACGCCTCCCATCAGAAGTTCCCCTCCATCAGCTCCAGAGTTACTGCCCAGTCTGGATGATGCTGGCTTTTTGGTTCCATGGTGTTAATTAAGCAGAATCTGGCCATTAATTAGATGGAAAGTTTTGTGGAAAACAGAAGCCTGTGAAAGGATGATGAGGAGCTCTTTTTAAAAAAATACTTTTAGTCCTTTTGGTGCATGGAAATATCTGAAGTTTCATCTTCAAGAGCGAGGTAAAAAGCACAGTTTCGGGGCCTCTGTGTTCTGAAAACACAGTTATGCTCCTAACAATCAAGAAATAAGCTCGGAATCAAACGCTTCAAAAAACTGTGATCTTCTGCTTTTAGAGATTTTACAGCATATTCATATGGATATGTACACATACAAAGTTTTCCTCTGCAGTTGCTCAGACCAGAAGTGCTAACGCTTCATTTTGCTTTAATGAGAAACTTTAAACTCCAGAAGTCAAGAAAACACCCTAAAGCAATTTAAAATAAAATTTGACAGCACCACAAAAACAACCAACCTCTATCCACCCTGTACCCAGTCTTTTTTCCATCAGCTATAGCACCCCAGATAAGGAAAGTATTCACAAACGATGTCTAGACAAACTTTTAAGCACCTTAAAAATTTAAATGAATTAAAGGTGTAAATTTAAAGTGGTTACTCAAACTGCATTAAGGCCCCTCACAGGCACTTTCTTATTCAGAATTAGAACAGCACTGATTTGATTTAGTTTAATTGATGCTGAATCTGAAGATACAGTGAATTAGAGCACTCTGCAGAGTGCCTACACTGGGATTTAACGCAAACTAACCTGGTTCCAGTGCAGGAAAGTCAGGGCACACGTAATGGACTTGCCTTGAGCCATGGCCTTGGGTGCCAAAGCCTGAGCGCAGCTTCATCTGAACAGCGTCACACACACACACTGCTGTGAGCCTGTGGAAAGCGTCATCCCTGGCCAGTCTTGCCGTTGAGCAGGCTCTAGTCCGCACCCAGCCTGCAACAAATTTCAGTTCTGGCGTTTTTGTGTTATTCCCTCTCCTCCCAGCATCCTGGCTGCAATTCACTTCTGTGTTTCCCAACAGCCAAAGCCTCCTGGGAGGCTCATGTTGCACTTGCTGTCCTGCCTCTGCACACAAGCCTCACTTAAAATCAGCAGTTTGCAGCAAAACTGTCCAGAAGTCCCTAAGAAGGAATAAGTGGATTAGCACTGCCCGCAGCAGCACCCCATGACACCCAGTCTTGGACAAAGCGATGCTGTTTGATGCTCCAGGTTCACCCTGCACCCGATTACAGTGTTTGCCTTCCTCTACGGGGGCCGGGGAACAGGTCTTTCTGGGAAACACGGTGTGCAGAGAGAAGAGAAAGGGCTGCAGAGCAGCATCAGTCATTTTACATTTTAATAAGGAACATTGCAAGAAGTTCAAAGGTTTTTCTTTAACAGGTTTATAGAAGATACTGAGGTCAGGAGTGGCTGCAATCACTTTCAAAGCTGGGTTAAAACAGAGAATGGAAATAAACACATATGGAAACATTCCAGGCCAGGTTGGCCGGGGCTCTGAGCAACCTGATCTGGTTGGAGATGTCCCTGCTCCTTGTGGGGGGGTTGGAGTGGGTGGGCTTTGAAGGTCCCTTCCCACCTCAAACCATTCTTTGATTCTGTATGTTATATTTAATAAAGTGATGAAACATCATATGAGAGACATCAGCCCAAGCTACATGTTGGATCCTAACTGGCTCAAAGATAATTATAAAATTCCAGAAGAAAAAACCAACACACAAGTAGCATTTCTTCTAACATCACTCTGTAGAAGCCCCCCCGGTTGCACTGGCTGACGGGAGGTGGCTGTGATCTCTCAAACTCAGGTGAACAACAGAAGAGCACAAAAGCCACCGCTGTACAAAAATACCCTCAGCCGTAACATGACTGGCTCTACCAACTTGCTGCCCCCCAAAATTTAAATCAAGCAAAAGAGACAACCTGGTGAGTATTCTCCTTTGCAGCAGAGAAAGCCAAAGACGAGAAGAAACCCAAATCCTTTGGCAAGAGCTTGCTGGGAACGACATTTAGGCAGAGCAACAACCTGCAGTTCAGACACAGGAACAGCAGTTCCTAGCTGCTGTGACAAACGACCAAGTTAACTAAAAGCTTCACTTTTTTTTTTTTTTCTTAATTCTACTTGCTACAGCAGCAAAGCATTGTAAAGTTGCATTTAAATTAAAACAATCCTCCAGCCTGGGGAACAGAAACACAACAGAGCCATCCATTTCCAGGAGAAAACAGGGCAGGAAATCCAACTAAGATTTATACAGTTATTCCTCTGTAATTATCCAGAAGAGAGAGAAAGCCCACGGGTCAGTAGTATCTCATTCATTATCACACACGGCTGGCTTTTTAGGCTTTAATTTGGGTTTATATTTCTGCAGTTCCCTGCCTGCATCCAGATTAACAGTGATGTGCTGGGAAAATTAAAGCCCGCTGCCGATAATGGGGTGAAATACAGCAAATAGAGCTCTCCCCATCCCCACCCACCCGCATCGCGGTGCGGGCGAGGACAGGTGCCTGGTGCGATTGTCACTTGCTGGCAGATGACCAGGCTGTAATCTGATGTCAGGAAATTAAGAATGAAATGAAAAGTAATTCAAAGAGAAGAGGGGGAAAAAATAAGGAGCCCTTTGAGCTCTAATACTTTAATTCGCCTTTTTTTTTCCTGTAATTGCTTTATCCATTCTCTTTCTCATCCTCTAAAAACCTTCCTAGGCTATTGGTGCTACTTTTATTTATTGTAGGAGAAACGCACTCGAGGCCCTGTGCTGGCAGCCCATGCTTCAGCCTAGCATTTAAGCAAGGCTCACATCCTTCCGATTTCAGAAGGACACCGATCTGATCAGCCAACCATGGCGTCCCATCCCTGCTCATCCGTGGAAGGATTCCCAGAAGATGGTGCAACTGGGCAAGAAGAGCACGAGACCCACCAAATCTGAGGTCTCCAGTCCTCCTCCCTCTTGACTCCAGGCCGGATCAGGCTTCACTAGATGTCAGAGCTGGCTCCAGCAACCTCCTCCACCACAGTGGGGATCCAGGGCTGTTGCTGGTTGCTCCCCCATTTATCTCCACTGGTTTTATGGGATTTATTCTGTTACAGAGGGAAGGACTCTGCCCCAGTAGGCCGACAGGCTCAGCTGATAAACTCTTTGAGGTGTTCACTCCAGGCTGAATATGATGAAGGACTGAAGGAAAATTAGAAAGGAGAAGTCTGTGGAGGAAAGACACTGCTCTGAGGCAGACAGGAACAATATCTTTAATTCCCACCAAGCACTCCTGAGAGAAGGACAGGAGTGGCTGCAGAGATCCACACCTCAAAGAGACCTGTGCCTTTCAGCTCCCACCACAGAGGTGCTTTGGTCCTGAGCTTCTGTTCGTGTTCACACCTGGGTCCTGAGCTGGGGCTCGGCCAGGAGCTGCTGCTGCTCTCCATCCGCAAAAACACTGGGAGTTTTGCTGGCATTACAAAAGCACCAACTTAGAGGTATTAATTTGAACAAGGTAAGAACTGTTTCCAGTGTTCAGGCTAGAAGCGATAAGAATGTGCTAAGACTGCAGGAAGAAAATCAGCTGAGACACTGGAAAATTTTCTGGAGGCTGGGGACAGCGGGGCACCAAAGTCTGTTTTCTGGATAGGCAGCAGATTTTCATGGCCTAGGCAACCAGAGCTGGGCTGGAGGGGCTGCTGGGGCAGGAGAGGTACTAGACACCTTCCAGAGGTCACCAACTTACACACTTCTGAGAACAAGAGATGCTGATTAGTGAAGAAATTTTTACAACAGCATTTAAAGCTCATTAAAAGAGCTAATGGAAGTCTTTTTATTTTAGGGACTCAGACTTCCTAGGACATCATCACATGTGCAGATGAGCCTAGGATAGAACAGGTACATATAGGAACAGAGTTTTATGACCATGATTTTCTGCTTAATTAAAGATCCTCCTCTTGAATTACTGTGACTTAATCTGAGTGCACAGGACTAACAGGCACCAGCTGAGGACACAGCCCTGAGCAGAATTAACAAATGGCAGTGATTTAGGCCCTAGATAGTCTTTTCTGTCTTCCAAGCAACAGAAGTCTATTTTTTTTTTTTTTTTAAAGTCAGAGCTGGTGTCCTTATGCCTGCAGCTGGATTTCACAGGCACACTGATTGACAGTTGCCATATGCGTGAGTGGGATTTTCCTTACATTGTTTTTGAAATCCTCAGACATTGCAAAGAACTGTTATTCTTCCCGAAGTGCTATAGGGGAAAAAACTCACAGCAGAAGTACTAAGTTTTATGGACCGAGTGACCATGCTGACAGCAAAATTGGCTCAGGCAGCTCAGTCCCATTTGAGCAAAGTTCACACAAGAAGTCACAATAAATCAATATTTTTCATATCCTCCATCTGCAAATCAAGCTTAAAAACTTTTTCCTAGAGTCATTAATCACACTATAAAATAAAAATAAAAAGCAATATATTTCTCTGGAGTTTGAAGATTTAATTCCAAGCCCTTTAACAGCAGTCGCTGAAAAGCCTTTGGAGCTGTACTGCAGCGACCGGCGTTTCCAGGTTCATAACCACACCCGAGTGCTTTACCCAGATTTCTTTTGTCACTATTCAGATGTGACCACCCTGCACCATATCACATATTCTCCAGTGGGAAGCATTTCAGCAGAGGACTCCAGATGGTGAAGCTACAAGGAGATTAGAGACGGGGTGGGGAGAGCTGCATCCCAGCTTTTACAAGCTTATCTACACAGCTCCCCACCCCACCCCACCCAAAGGACTTTAACTGCAGTGCTCAGAGGATGAGGCTATTTTACAGTAACTACCCAGGTAATTAATGATCACGTCAAGACTGATTTACATTCCCAGAGTCATGTGCAGGAGCTTTACTATAAATTAAAACATTTAAAGTTTTATTGGATTTTTGCACCACAGCTCACTTACAAAGGACAAGCTTTAGAAAGCTCCAAAAATTAACTCTCCTTGTTTTCCACGACAGAGATTCAGATCTTCTAAATTACAGCGTTAGTATGGAACAAAGCAGTGAGGGAAGGCAGACACCGCAGGGGTGAATGGAGAGGTAAAGGGAATTTCAGTCAGATCTTTTATGTTCATTGAAAGTGTCATCTAGATCTGGATTTATTATTTTGTCAACTAAATCTTTTTGGCACCTAAAAGCACCTCAGAACACTTTAAACACTTCTGCCATAACAGCGTGAAGTCTCACTGTAAGCGTTCAAGCCCATGACATTTTTATAAAACAGTGACAAAGTATAACGGTCTTTCTAACACTGGAGTTAGAAAAGCAGCAGCGGGGAAGAGGGGAGTAACGGCCTCTTCAGAAAACGCAGTGAATTGCAGGTCTGTGAGGTCAGGTAGGCGAGCGGATGGGGAGCACCGTGACCAGCTGGATTCATTACGGATATTTTCTGGTTCATTACGGATATTTTCAGGCTGGTTCATTACGGATATTTTCTCAGGGCTGGCTGACGATTGGTGTTTTAAGTGCGAACAACAATTTTGATTTTTTTTTTTTATCCGTCTATATCCCTGTAACAGGGATATAGACGGAATTCATGCAGACCTTCAGGTGTGGGAGTGACCTTGCTTATGTCTTTTTCTTAGCTGGAACATACGCAGGGTCCTTCTCAGCTGCCTATTGGTACAGAGCTTATTGGAATCCGATTGCCCGACGAAATAAGGCGGACAGCGGAAAGGTTGGGTGGGAGAGACAGGAGGGCACAACATGCGACTGCTAAAGCTGAGAAACCAGGCTGCACAGGGCAAACCCTCAGTACCCTCAGTATTTTGTAGTTTCAACCAACACCTCCACCACTGAGAGAAGAGCTGGGAAGTTTGATCCCTTGAGACCAGGGCAGATGGAGAAACACTGACCTCTCCGATCACTGAGGCTGACAGTACTCAGACCTTTCACAGAAACTATCAGCAGCATTAATAAACTGGTCCCCTGACACTGCACCCTCCTCCTCTCTGTTTTTAGCTTTGGACTTGACCGCCATACATCACCATCATTTCTGCAAAGCTATCTTTCGCATCAGGAACCCACTTTTAGGACTTTAAATGACTGTGCCTTTTAGCAAAGATTCATGGGTTGCAGGTCCTCCAAATTAGCAAGGGACAAGTAGGCTTCAATTCACAGAGAAACCATTCATTTTCTCCCCATGATTATTTCAGTAGGGTCAGAAGGTATAGGTGCTTCTCCCAACTGAGCCATATCCAGAAGTACTCCCATTACTCAGAGGAAGACTGTGATGAAAGGTCAGCTCCTTGTATTAGTAAAGAACAAGCTGGAAATTAAACTGTTTATTAAAAATAATATTTATACCTATTCAGGGGCAGTGTCACTGCTTTAATATCCAGAACTGATCCTGTGCTGAATCAGAGGCATGGACTTCCCACTCTCCTTCCACATGGAGATGGATGACAGGTACATTGATGTTGCTCAGGGTAAGAGGGGGGACCTGGTAATTCCTGGAGGACTGGACTAGGAGCTGCAGCCTGAACAGTGACTGCACTGATGGCACCTGGGGCTTCTCACCACTCCAAGATTAAAATGGCTAAGATGACATTATTTTGGCCCAGTTTTTAATCTTAGCCACTCCGTCAAGAAACACAGCAAAGAAGATGAGAACTGACAGATGAGAACACAAATGGGAACAGAAGAAAGGCAGCATGGGACCACTTTTACTCTCAGATAACCTTAACTGGATTCCTGCTTGCTAAGGAGACTGGAGTTTAGGAGCTTATTTAGCATCCATCAAACTATTTAGCTCCACCCTTGAGTTCATCCCTAGCAAGGACTAGAGATGAGATTAATCCCTTTGCAGAGAGGATCAAAGGAGTCCAGGCCTCATCATCTGTTTTGCCACAGGAAAGAAACTTCTTCAGCAAACAAATGCTAGAAACAAGTCGCTAAACTGTTTGCATCCATTTCTCACTCTCCCTCATAAAAATATATAAAATCTGCACTTCAGTCAAAAAGTAAAACTATAAGCAGGAAAAGGAGAATTGTTACTGTTGAGCTTCGCTCTCTATTGGTTCCTGCAATGTCTCATCTCGCTGAGAGCATGGAGCAAGTGTCCTGATTAAATAATCATAAACCTTGCTGCACTTAATCATTGGGTTTTATAGTTAATAATAAGGTGCAAACTCCAGGCTGTCACTTGTAAAGAGAGCACAGAAAACATGAAGCTGTGTAATACGCTTAATTTGAGGAACACTATACCCCTTTCTCAGAAAAAAGAAACAGGCTCAAAATGCTCCAGGACAGTCAAGGACAACTCAAGTTGTGGAGAAAAGATAAGCTCATTTTATTCCACGTGAAATAAAACTGGGGAGACAGGAACACAGCTCCAGCTTCCCGGGGCACAGAAGGCTGAACCCTCTGAAGGCACCAGCTGCCTCAGCCAAAAGCCACACAGGGGATCAGATCTAAGGAAAGCGCCTCAAATTCAGGCTCTGGCTTGACACTGGCAACCTTGGCCATCCTCTTTATAGAAGCACATCTTCCTCTGCTGTGAAAACAGGACAGTAAAATAAAACCAAAAACCAAGATCCTCAACAGTCACCATCGCTAGGCAGGAACACCTGCACGTACTACAGGACCACCACTCCGAGGGGGGAAATTGCCTTTGGGAATAAAAGCTCAAAGGAAAATAGGGTTTTCTATAAATGTGTTCACTATGCTAAACAGACATTTTAACGACAAGAATTGTGACCTTTTTCCACCCATAATTAACAGCACTTTCAGAGCTTTTACATAAATAATGTAGGGATTTTAAGAAGAGTCTCCCTCTGTTGTTACTGTTTAACATTAAATTTCTCCTTTGTTTTCTGGCTTATGCATTTCTATTAAATGGTCCTCTTTTTATCTCAGTCTGAAGCCCATTTGCAGCACAGAATAAAACTTTAAACCCTCGAGAGGAAAAAGTAAAAAATACCAAGGGCAGAAATAATCTTCGCAAATTACCAAATGAAACAAAGATGTATCCAATTTGCTTGCCTTGCAAGTTGGAAGTACAGGGGGTTAAAAGTGCCTTCTATGCCTCAGAACAGTAAAAATTAAACTTGACATTCAACTTTTCAATTCAGGTGGGTATTTTGGAGCCTCCAGCAGATTTGATCCTGTGGTGATGCATAGCAAATGGATCCTTAAGTGTCCCAAACACCAATTTACCATTTGTCTCTGTTTGAAAAGTCAAATGTTTCAAACCACACCACATTAAAGAGCAGATCTATATTTTGCCTTCCATTGAGAGGTCACAGTGCACAAAATATTTCTCAGAAAAATAGGAACTCTATTACTGACTCATGCAAAACTACATCTGCCATCGGGCCTCTCTACAGGTACTTGTAGTCCTTTAATAACTCAAGTTAAGCCTGAAGTTTGGCTTTTCTCTTGAAAAACAAGAACTTGGTAAATCCCCTGTAAAAAGTATTGCTTTGGATTCGATCTGGCTGAACTGGGTTTCGTTTTTGTAGGCTGAGAGGAGACTCAATAACTTTCAGGTGTCCAGGCTGGGGCAGATGAACACCAACCTTTGTGTACGTCCAAACCAGCTCCCATTAAAGGCGGTTGATGATGAGAAATCACAGCTCCAAGGAACAGGACATCTCAAAGAGGTGAAGGCCAAATGAACTGCCCCCTGGAGATCCCTTCTGCCACAAAGGCTGGAATGCGACCTGTCAGGAAGAGAAGGGAAGTGTGCCACCTGCAGCAGTTTTTATAAGATGATATGAAAAATAAAAGGCTTCAGAGAAGAGAGGTATGCTGTAAGGAGGCAATTTAGTTGTGATCACAGCCTCAGAGGGAGCAGAGAGACAGGGCCTGGAGAATGGAAACCAGTGGGTGGACACTCATGGCACTGCAGGACCAGAGATGGAGATCTTCGCTGTCCCATCATTAGAACAAGGAAAGAAATTAAGACAGCCTCAGAGCAAAGTCTGTTTTCCCTGACTGTCAAAAAGGAGGTTATTTTCCATATTCAATGGTTTAGACTAGAAACAGCTTTGAGACAAACTCTAGTGACTGGAGCCCTGTTCTTTGGAGACTCCTCCTCCCCACAGCACAGGGAAGGGTCTTTCTGGGGAGCCAGCCTGAAAACATGAACCCAGCACCCGCATTGCAGGACCACAGTGAACACAACAGTGCAAAACCAAATTACCTTCTGATTTATGTTCTCGAGTTGCAGCTGGGACATATTGTGAAGAGCAACTCTTGCCAGAACTTCTCATCCATTGCACAGTTCTCTCCTCTGAGTAAAGAGTGGGAGCACTAAATGTAAAAGTTGTACACAAGCAGATTTCTCACATGCTAGCTTGGAGTTCAAGACAAGAGTTTGGGAAAATTGTGGGAGAGGAGTTATTACAAGGATTAAGAGTGGTTTTGGCTACGGTTTCCTTAGGAAAGTTCAAAGGCTCACTCTTCTGTGTGCAGAAGCACAAGCCGAAGTCCATCAGCTCTCCTCTCTGCTCTGAATGCCTCCAACCCTGGGCAAGCCCAGAACCAGACAGAAGGTTTCAGCATCATCTACTTCAGCTTCTCTACGATGGCTTAAGATAGGCTGGATTTCAGGTATCAAATGGGCATAACAGAGGAACTCCCGTACCCAAACGGTGATGTGATATTTCTAATTACCTCCACACAGCTGAAGCAGACAGTCACACCTCAGTGAGCCACAGCTTTCTGACTGGTCCTAAGCGACTTCACCAGATGAAGATGCTGATGCCCATATGCTCAAAACACATTGTCATGAGGAGCACAACAGGCAGATCGAATCATTTAAATCTACTTCCAAGAACAGTAAAAAGCTCCGGCTAAAAAGGCCACACAGCCTGCTTCTCACCAAGTTTTTGCTCTTCCCAGGTTAAAAGATATTTTATTGAGAGCAGCCCTGAGGAGAAGGACTTGGGAGTGATGGTGGATGAGAAGCTCAACATGAGCAGGCAATGCGCCCTTGCGGCCCAGAAGGCCAACCGCATCCTGGGCTGCATCAAGAGGAGCATGGCCAGCAGGTCGAGGGAGGTGATTCTCCCCCTCTACTCTGCCCTGGTGAGACCCCACCTGCAGTACTGCTTCCAGTTCTGGAGCCCCCAACACAAGAAGGACATGGACCAGTTGGAGAAGGTCCAGAGGAGGGCCACGAAGATGATAAAAGGGCTGGAGCACCTCTCTTATGAGGACAGGCTGAGAGAGTTGGTGCTGTTCGGCCTGGAGAAGAGGAGGCTCCGGGGAGACCTGAGAGCGGTCTTCCAGTACCTCAAGGGGGCCTACAAGAAAGATGGGGAGAGGCTGTTTAGTAGGGCCTGTTGCAATAGGACAAAGGGTAATGGTTTTAAAATAGAAGGGAGTAGATCTAGATTAGAAATTAGGAAAAAATTTTTTACGATGCGAGTTATAGAACACTGGAACAGGTTGCCGAAAAAGGTGGTGGAGGCCCCATCTCTGGAAACGTTCAAGGCCAGGCTGGATGAGGCTCTGAGCAACCTGATCTAGTTGGGGATGTCCCTGCTCCTTGCAGGGGGGTTGGACTAGATGACCTTTGAAGGTCCCTTCCAACCCTAACCATTCTATGATTCTATGTTATCGTCATCACTTGCCCTCCACTAAAATCATCCTTTTTCCCCATACTGAGGAGGCCTACTCTGCTTAACAAATCCTCACATACAGAAGTAAGAAATAGAGGAGGAAAAAAAAGCAACTCGTAAACACTGGGTATTTTCTCTCCAATCACTTAGCCTTGGGACACCTTCCATAATTCCTTTCAGTTTGTATTTTAACTATGTAGTGAATAACTTTATCATTCCTCCTGTCTATTTTCTAGCTTTTAATCCTTTGATACTACCCAACGATGGTTATGGTCTTTAACAGCCTCCAGTATCCTTCAGGGACATGGTTTTCCCTCCCCTTCCAAAAGCATCCATTCCTCTGCTGTTGAACCACCCCGCAGTATTTTAGCCATGGTTTTGATAGGTGGTGGCACATTTACTCTGAGCCGCTTGCACAATGTCTCTGAACGGCCTCCAAGTCTCCTGCGAGCCTTTTCCCCTCTGCCCCTCCTCCTCATTCCCTGTTAACAAGCTTTCTCCACTTCAGAAAGGAAAAAGCACATCACCAGTGTTGCCTTAATGGATTTTTTTGGCTGTTTCATTACTGTAAAGCCTTGAATTTGAGTATATTTGGTTGTATGGCTGTTTCACAGTTACCTCTTGAGGTAGGTAACTCAGCTTACAACTAGCAGAGTTACACATCCCTCGTGGGTTTTCTGCTCGACTGCTCCAAGGAGCTGTCAATCCCAGTGCCTAAACACATTTAAACAAACTGTCATGACATTTAATCAGTCCACACGGGGCAAACTGAAGTCTCCTGTTATCACTGAAAGCAATTTCAAAGTAAAAAAACTTGATGCAACTGCAGTCACGACCTCCTCCCCTGCCAGCTCTGTCAGGTCTCTCCCAGCCAACGAACTTCTCTGCTTTTAAATCAAGCGTAATCTTTGGACTCATACTTTCCACTTCCTCCTTGTGCTGCGTTACTGCAGAAGCAACATCTAGGGATAAAAACCCAATTCTTTCTCTTCCTCCTCTTTATCTCCCTAAGAAATGAATGCTTCTGAACGATAGCAGGCCCACTACACTGCTCTTAAAGCAAGAGAAGACATGTTCATAGAATCATAGAATCATAGAATCACATGGTTGGATGGGACCTATAAGATCATCTAGTCCAACCGTCTTCCCACTACCATTGCTGCCACAGCTACTAAACCATATCCTGTAGCTTCTCATCAAGCCGCCTCTTGAACACTGCCAGGGACGGAGACTCCACCACCTCCCTGGGCAGGCCGTTCCAGTGCCTTACCACTCTTTGAGAGAAAAAGTTTTTCCTCAAGTCCAATCTAAACCTCCTCTGGTACAACTTGTGGCCATTTCCTCGGGTCCTGCTTGTTGCCTGGAAGAAGAGGCCAAACCCCCGCTCATCACAACCTGCCTTCAGGAAGCTATAGAGTGCAATGAGGTCTCCCCTGAGCCTCCTCTTCTCCAGACTAAACAATCCCAACTCTCTCAGCCGCTCCTCATAAGACTTGTGCTCCAGACCCCTCACCAGCTTTGTTGCCCTTCTCTGGACACGTTCCAGGGCTTCAATGTCTTTCTTGTAGTGAGGGGCCCAAAACTGAACACAGTACTCGAGGTGCGGCCTCACCAGTGCCGAATACAGGGGGATGATTACCTCCCTGCTCCTGCTGGCCACACTATTTCTAATGCAGGCCAGGATGCCGTTGGCCCTCTTGGCCACCTGGGCACACTGTCAGCTCATGTTCAGCTGAGCATCAACCAACACCCCCAGGTCCCTTTCCTCTTCACAGTCCTCCAGCCACTCAGCTCCGAGCCTATAGCGCTGCATGGGGTTGTTGTGGCCGAAGTGCAGGACCTGACACTTGGCCTTGTTGAACCTCATGCCATTCAGCTCAGCCCAGCGATCCAGCCTATCCAGATCCCTCTGAAGGGCCTCCCTAACCTCAGGGAGATCAACACCGCCACCCAACTTGGTGTCATCTGCAAACTTACAAACCTTCTGCTTACATCTTCCCAGCTGTTTTCCTGATCTAATTAGTGATGCAGAGAATTAAACCTCAGTCTTCAAGACCAAGAGCTCCCCAGGAGAGCAATCCAGCTATACTACTATTTAAATATGAAACAGCTCCTGTCCTCACAGCTAGAGCTGAGGAGGCAGAAAGCAGAGAAAGTTGTAATTACTAGGAGTGATTAAGAACTGCAAGTTATTGTCAGGAAGTGCAGAGCTGCCTTATGCAATCCTCATGAGACAGAAAGAACATCTCCACCGTTGAAGGTGGGGAGTTGGTTCTGGAAAAAATGCTATTTAATAGACTTGCTAAGCAGGGAAACAGCTCACCAGTAGGTACGGTGCCCTGCGTTAGGGCAGAGTCCAGCCCTGTCAAACCCACATTCACACATTATCTGTACTGCAGTCCTTCAGGAAGGACTGGGGCATGAACTCGGGCTCAGTGGATCCTATAGAGATCTCCCTCCAAATGCTGCCCAGTTGTCCTCCAGCATGTTATGAGCTGTTGCACACACAACACCTTTTTCACAACCACCTACAGAGGTCTTGCTTCTTGTCTGTTTTGAACTTGGCTCCTACTGACTTCACCTGATAACTCACAGTTCTTGTGCTAGAAGAGAATAGCTACTGCTGTCCAACACCTCTAGACCACACTTGGCTCTGCAGACCTCTGTAGAACACCTGTCATCCCCAAAGTCCTCTTTTTCCAAGCTGAACACAGACCTAGATGCCTCTTGTAGAATGAAACCACTGCAGATCCTTGTTGTTGTTCTCCTCCTGAACTAATGCTCCTGTTCACAGATGTGGGAGGAGGAACAGCAAAAAAGTTCGAAGTGTGAGCTAACCTCAGATTTACACAGCAGCATAAGGACGTACTCTATTTTGTTATTCATCTTCTAATGCCTAACATATGATAGTCTTTTTTAACTACCCCGGGACACTGAGCTGATGTTATGTACATCACACTCCCAAAATCTCACTTCTCCTCAGACAGTCTAGTTTTCAGGCATGAAAGCATATGGCAGCCACGTAATCCAACATCAGTAACCCAGAAGCTGTAAACCATACAGCTCACAGTCATGTGAAGACAGCAGTGGAGCCAGACTCTGGATCTCCAGTTCCAAACATTGCTTCTGCCTCTGGAGCTAGGACTAGCCCAACACTCACATGGACACAGTCTGGCTAGCGTAAACTCAGTCCCCAGGTGAGCTACCTGTTCTTCAAGCTACTTTGCAACCCGTGCCAGCAATACAGAGCTACCTGAGTGAGTATTAAACTAACAATCCTGCAAAGCTGCCACACAACCCCGAGCAAGCTCCTGGCTTGCTTAGTCCCAGATTTCTGCCTGCAAATCGAGCTAACCCTTCCAGACTTAGTCAGATTACAGCCTCCTGAGGCCGAGAAATTGCTTACAGTGAATATTCACAGAGACTAGTACAACAGGTTCCCCTCTTGGCTACTGTGATAGAAGCCAAAGAAAATCCCTAGCAGAGACTGTAGACCAGAGAGGATTTGTAGCTGGGGTCTGAGGGGGATCTGTGCCCCAGAAGATGCTGTGGATTTGGTTCCATTCAAGTAAATGAGAGGGGGAAAAAAAAAAAAAAAAAAAAAAAAAAAAAAAAAAAAAAAAGACACCTCAGGATGTTTTCTCATTGCTTAGGTCAGAAGTGATTCTTAAGAGCTGGGAAAGAATGAATATGTTTCTATTACCCTCTCCTGCTCCTCCCTTTGAGAGGAAGCACAATACACCCGGATTCTGGAGGATTTGCATCTTTTAGGTGACTCAGCGAGTAAATGCAATTTAATGCAGACAAGTATAAAATGCTAAGTCCAGAGGGACAAATGCTAGACAAGCGAGTGCAGCTTAAATGGAGCAGTCATGCGGCATGATGATGGCCACAGAAGGGATTTATGGCTCAGTACAGAAAAATCCCTGCAGTCATGACATCCTCCCCTTATCGCTGCAGTTCAAACAGCAAGCAGAGAGGCAAAGCATGAATTGAGTGAGACAGCCATCCCTGCAGCAGCTCCACAGTTAGTTTGTTGTTACAGCTCTCCTCCAAAAAAAGGACAGTTGTTTTATTTTCTCCAAGGAACTTTAACGCTGCTGTCAGTGGGCTACAGAACAGCTGGGGAACCTTGGTTTGAAGGCTGGAAGTGCACTGCCTGCAGTTGCCCATCATCCCTAAGATACAGCCATTAGGGAAAGTGGTGATCAGCACTAGAAAATAATTCAGAGCTAGTCATCATTCCTTGAATTTTAGCCCTACTGTTTGACAAATGGATGCTGAGACCCAAAGGAAAACTATTCCTTCCACAGAAAGTTTTAATTCACCTGCCTGCCTCTACACAGCTCAAGGTATTCAGACCACATTCACTCCCTGATCATTTAAGGATCGAACCCAGCTGCCAGTAAGACATCCTTGAGGCTGATTTTTAAGATTATGAAATTACTGGAATCTCCATTTTAACTAAATTGCCTTGAGCCCAACAATCAGTCTTGTGATCTGGAGATGCATCTTGAGCATCAGCAAGTATTTCTCCAGGCAGCCTGCACACAGCGGCACACAAACGGAACACGTGGATTGCTCAGTGGAGAGAGGGCTCCATGTCCTGCTCCACCAGTACTCCCCACTACATATGTAGCAGTTAACGTCTATCTGGAGAAGCAAAAATTAAGTCCTATTGCAACTATCTGTCACTTGTCAGTTGATGACAGACAGTCGAGGGTGGGGGGTGTGAACCCACAGCCACCTTTTTCTTGCCACTTTTGGCATCTTCATGATTTCCAGAGAACGATGGACTGAAGTCCATTACCACAAATACATCTATGTTCAGAGAGTCAAATTAGTTTCCACGCAGCTGAAGCACCAGCAGGGAGACTCTGGGAATTTATCTCCACAAATCATGTTACCACGAATACGGCTCCTTGCGCATTCAGAAAAGAGCCACATCAGCTGCTTACTCATCACTTCACCATCTGAAGTGGCACTTGAATCTCAAGCTTTGATACAATCTCCTTAAAGGCTTTCTGACACTTAAGTTTCTTAAGCAATCTTCAATTAATAAAAAAAAACCACCCAACGACAAGAAGCCACTTCAGGCTGCTAATTCTCTTTATTACCTTTGCTTCAATGAAAAAGGCTCCAAGAACTCCTTCTCCCCACCTAACCAGGCTTCCACAGCTTTGATTTTGTGCTTTTGAAAGCATGCCTCAGTGCTCCCCAGCATGCACCACACGAGCTGCCTAGCTCACACAGGGTCAGGTTGTCCTGAACTGGTGGTGCCACTTCTCTGTGCACAATCTGTACCTCTTCTCTCCACTGCCTGTCTGGGAGAGCCCGTCAAACTCCACAGCTCCTTCAAAGCAGCATCTTACTGGTACCTACATCAAATTACATCCTACTCAGTGTTCTAATGGTGTGAAATAACAGACAATTCAGGCAATGCCTTAGTCTTTGCACATGGAGGGGGTTTTCCAGTAGGATCAGCATCCCTTCCTCTGCTCTCCCAGGGAAGGTTCAGCAGCAACTGGAGAGTGAGCCCAGACAGTGACAGATTCCTACTTTTCTAGTACATGGGAAAGAAACCTGCTGACACCAGGCAGTCTGCCCTCAGCCACCTCTCATGACAAAGCTTCCATGCTATGAGAATCCCTGTATCCTTGTAGCCTCAACTGCAGAAAGTTTGACTTCTCCCTCCCCACCCCTGCCACTCGCCCACTACCTTCTTTCTCTGATGCTTTCTTAACAGCTGGTTGGTCCCTGGCTTTCTTCACACACAAGTTCGTCACCAAACACTACATCTAAACCCAGGCCCTTCACGGCACTGACACATTACAGCAAACGGAAGGGTAACACGGTGCTGGAATCCCCAAACCGTGCTGCACAGCCCATCCTGCCGGCCTCGGCAGCAGGGACAGGACAGACACTGCCCAAGTGTCCATGTGAAACTGAGCCAGAACGATTCCTTTTTTGCTTTGAAAACATTTTTATGGTTGGTTTATCATTTGCAATGACCACATTAAAAACAGCCTTGGTAATTAGAGCTTGGAAGCCCCATAACCACCTGATTTTAGAGAGGGGTGGCATGAGTGACAGGCAGAGAGCCTTGTACTCCTAAACCACATGGGCTGTTTGAAGAGCTTGTCCTGACCAGTGACAGGAGCACAGACTGCACACAGACTCACCGCTCAGTCCCAAAGCTGCAGTTAAAGGCCGCCTTAGGCAAGAACTTTTCCTTGCTACCCTTCCTCCTAGCAGTAGGAAAGTTTCTTCCCCCTCCTTTTTTGCCTCAGAGCTGGGAAGCTCTGGTTTATCTCCAGACAGACCATTGTTGATTATCACAACAGTTCACATCCAGAATACTTTACACCTGTGCAGCAACTGCAACACTCCATCATTTCACCCTAACCCAGAAATTCTGAAGGTAGTTCCTCCACGAGCAAAATCATTTTCAAGGGAATTTGGACTTCCTCTCTGACTTTAGACTTGCACATCAGTATTTTCCAGGGAAATGGAGTACAAATCCAATGGCCAACAAGAGGAATTTAAACCTACGACAAACACTGTACCTGAAATTATTGTGACATCTGATACTCCACCCTTTAAGAAAACAGCAGGTAGAAATAACCTTACCCCAAAAGAAGTAAGGAAATGGATTTGGTAGCACCACATTGTATGTTACAGGCTATTTTTAACTCTTCCTACATAGAGGACACTGGCAGATGACACTTTTTGTTCTCAGGGACAATTCTACAGGACAAAAAGACCTCAAATCCCACAAAAGTTTTTCATAGAGGGGACCTCTTTTGTAGGGCTGCCAGTTATCTTTACACCGTTTACTTGCTGTTTTGTATAAGCAGCTGCAGGGAACACAAAAGTATTGTGATACACAAACCTGTTTCACCAGGGCTACATTGGCACCTTTATTGCAGCACTGCAATCTGAAGCCAAAGGACTGCTTGATATCCAGGTGCCTTTTATTACAAGGCTGGGGGTACAGCTGCTGAATCTGAACTCCACACTTGCAGAGCGTGCACTGCACCATGTGAACACCATTATCATTTCCCCACAACCTGCTGTAGGTATCAAAAAACATTCAAGCAACACAAAGCCTCAGATATGAAATGGAGTTACTGCACCTTAACAAGTTACTACACATCAGCTGATCTGTTAAAAAAAAAAATAATAAAAAAATAATTGCTTCCTGTGTGCTCACACCCCTGAACAAAAACTTGCACTCTGTGCAAAGGATTCTGTACTGATGCATGTTGTCTGTGCTTGCTTCAGGCTTAGTCCCCACTGGCAGCAGAACTCCTCTTGTGCAAGGCTCCCCAGAAGTTCAGGATTTACAGGATTATTTTAGAGGGACAGCTTTGCACTTCACATTGCCAGAAAAACAGGAGTCTCCATCACCTTGGTACCCACAGAACCCCCGAAGAGCTGTACAGCTATTGTGAGGCATGCCAGGGCTGCTCTGAGGGTAGATAACCCTAAACTTCAAAACCCCATGAGATTTGGGACTTCTGTACCTTGTCTCTCCACTTACATATCACACTTTTCCCCCCCAGATAGGCTAAGCAGAAATCACATTTTGAGGGAAGATGAGGAAAGGACAAGCAGCCCACACAACTGTGCTCCTGTAGCTCCTGTATTCCCCAGGAGCAGATTGCAAGCATCTGATTCCCACAAGACCATTTTCAGCTGAGTGACCAGAAAGTCCGTTAGCTACAAAACTGCCTGCTAGGCTCAGTATTTATATCTGCACCCTCACCATCTGCTGCAGCTATTTTCAACTCTTCAGCCATTGCCACTTAGAGCAGTTCTACAACAACTGCCCCCTCCCAACATCTCCAACCAAGGTCCCTCTGCTCTCAAAGCAACTGGTCTTCCCAAGAGAACTTCAGCCCTATATGAAGGTTTGTCCCAGATGCATGAATCATCTAGAAGCTTTCTTAGAGCCAAAAGCCAAAGAAGGAACCACCCAAGTCCAGGGCCCACAGTGACAGGCCAGCAGCTCTGTCCTTACCTTAGACCTCTCACAACAGCTCACAGCTCCTTCCTCTGCTGTAGGACAGAAGCAGGTCAGGCAGTCAGAGCAAAACTCCCAGCTTCCTTAAAAGAAGAGTGTTGCAACACACCATTCTCAGCAGCACCCCACAGCAAAGCCCTGAGGAGCAGCCCACCTCCCCAGCCCCAGGCCCCAGCGTGGTGGTACTTGCATCCTCTGCTGGAACAACCACCCACACCTGATTATTGGCAACGGCTGAAGTTACTCTGTTTTAATTTGCTGCTTATCTCAGAAGCAAGGGCAAAAACTTCTTTCACTAGAGTTTCCAGAAAGCGCTTTAGCTGCTTATTTCTTATTGTTTGTCTGTCCTTATCCAGCACTTATTATTATGTACAGCTCAGCTATTCAAAGCAAGTTTAATTTACCTGCAGATCATATTACCTAGCCCACATTTTCAGATTTATATCTCAAATGGTTTCTCCTTGCATTGCATGATTATCTGAATGGAGCACGCTGCTGTGATGGATGGACCTCAAACGGCTGGTGCTTCAATTGAATAAGAGAATCACCAAAAAAGCAGGGTTTTTACTTCTATGTAATTGCCCAAAGCCACAGAAGTCTACAAATCTTGGCGAGCAACATCAGATCCATGTATGATTTACTCAAATACTCTAAGTCAGCTGCTGAAGAAAGCATTTTTCTCTTTGACTACAGATAGAGCAAGCCCTGTCTTCCAATACAGGCAGCGCGAACAACCCGTAGCAGGGTACAGAGCCATGATATTAAACTGTCTGTATTTGCCTATTTCCTACATTTTTTGCAAGATTCAGGGGAGTGTATCAGTTCAATTTGAACATTTTTTTTTAGGGAATGGGAGGTGGAAATGCAAACTAATTCCTTTTTTTATCAGCAGTGATGTTATTTAAGTTCTCCCACTCTCATTCTCACTGCCTGACTTTTTCCCCATAGCTCACACAAGACCCAGTCACTGAAATCCTGTAACTGGGTTTTTTTTTTACAATGATTGTGTATTTTATTGAACTGAATTGTTCAAAAATGAATTGTGTGTACCTACGTCAGTGCCTGCATCATGAACCAAAGGGCTTCTTGTGATGTTGGTGAGCCTTAGGGGCACAGAGTTCAGCTTACATGTGTTAGAGAGCGAAATGCAGAACAGCACTGAATGAATTTCAGCTACGTGTGCTCATGTCCCCTTACGATGTTGCTTGTTAGCTCAGAGCTCTTGCAGAGAGCTCTGAGCCAGAGAAGATTGGTGATATCACCCCCAATGAAGACGGCACTGGTGGGAAAGGAAGACCAGTCCAAAAGCCAGCCCTGCCACCACCCCACTGCAGATCTGGAGAGCATCACCTCGCCTCCTTTTGCCTTTGCTGTCTTGCTAATTATAGCCCCAGCTCCGGCAGGCAGGAGCTCCCCCCTGCAGTACCTTCACCCTTGGCTCAGCACTCCAGCATCCCAATTTTTTTCAGGACCACTCCTGTTCAGATAATACAGGTAAAATAATGCATTTACTCAGGTGCAACCCGCCCCACTGCAGCAGACAGCAGAAGCCGCTGCTGCCAGCCTGTGCCACCAGTTTTACATCAAGAGGGCCCCCCCAGCCTGCTGCCTTTGCATCACCAGCAGCTTCCAGTATTGCCCAGCAAAGCACCCATTTCTACCTCTGCCTACTGGGAGACTGGAGCTTGGACCCCCAGAGAGCCCTGTCCAAGCCGTACCCAGAGAGGAGCCTCTAAAACGGAATCTGGATGTGACCACCCTGTCCAGAAGGTTTGCTTCGGTCCTTTGCAAAGCAGTGAATCTGTGATCTGCGAAGTAGGATTCACCTGCCACTACTGCTTATGGTGTTCATAAAGCAGCACAGGTCTCACAGTGTCTTCTCCTCAGTTCGTTTTTTCTAAATATGACTATCATGGCGAGATACATAGACACACACACCTATAAAAGTACATTTTTATGCACCATTTCAGATAAACAGCATAATTAACACAACAAAACCCACATTTTACAATTTCATGTAGCGTTCTGTTACGAAAGCCATCCAGCGCAGGTCTTGCATATGTTTCTTGATTGGAGAGATGGCTGCTGTTCTTCTGCAGCTAGAGCTAAGTGGTTTGTATGATCTTCTGTTATGTGAAGGAGGAGGAGGAAATCAAAGAAGAGATTATAGGCAGTATTGCAAAGCACTGAAGCACACTCTGCCAATCACAGCATCCATCACTACAAAATGCCTTTTCTGCCTCCGAAGAGCCATCGCCTCCCCCTGCAAAGTCTCCATACACAAATCAGACCAGGAAAAGAAATGATACTGGGAGAAGGTTCCGAGAGATGAAGAGAGAGACTAAAAATCTCCAGTATTGCACTGATACTGAGAAAAGTGTAGGTATAAGTGAAAAAAAAAAATCAAGTTAAATGCAAGTTTTCTGGTTTGTATTAAGCCATACCACCCAGAGAATAAATTTCTACAGAAGCTCATCCTTAGAACAATCCTGCGAGAGATTTCAAAGCATTCTCAAAAAAAAAGGGCAACCAGGTGCTAACAGAAGCTTTCTGTTCAGCTTACAGATGGGGAAGAAGATCAGAATGGGGAATTTAGCTGGAGGGACAAGGGGCCCTTGGGGATTCCTCTGAGCAGGATTTTGTCTCATCTACACTTCGTAAGTGGAAGCCCTTTTGCAAAGTCAGAGCTGTCACCTGTCCCATGACACACTCAGAGCTGGTTAGCTGGTATCTAGTTATCTGTGCCGGACTGAAAATCCCATGAATTGCCTGTGCTTCAATGTCACCATGGCATCTTCAAAACAGCACCTCAAATTACATCTTGATTTAATGATTTGTAGCAGGTTTTCATCTACCAATAGATCCACACTGCAGAAATTGAAGTTTTTATGTGTTTTAATTTTCATCCGTCTTTATAGAAGGGACAAAACAATAATGAAAAATTGGAAAAATGATTGAAAAATGTAGAAGCTGTTCTGAAAAGCTAGCAGAGATTTTAAGAGTTAATGGAAAAAGTTGTATTGTACTCAATGCATGGAGTAGAATGAGGACTGCCTGATTTTCACATTGCTTCTACAATTTCGCTTAGCATCATGTAAACAAGGCCCTAAATATTTCCCATATTTCCCTCTAGCCAAATTCTAGGGGGTGGGAACCGATTCTGATGCCCTCCTGTGCGGCTGAGCCTGCTGAAACCATTCCCTCAGGGACCTACAACCTTCACGCTGTCCAGCTTCACCTGGGCCAAGCCACCATAATGATGTGCCTCCAACCCAGCCTGTTTTAAGGAGTCATCTAGGAAGAGATGGCAGGACTAACTAGTCAACATCTGAGGCTAATCAACAACCATTTAAAAAAACCAACCAACAACAATTTAAAAAAAAAAACGAGTTTTTGCCTGTGTTGTAATAGCTGGTGAGGGTCTTTAAAGCATCAGATTCCAGAGTCCTGTGATTGCAGGCAAGTTATAGCACAGCCAATAAATTAAATTTCTAGTTCCTGTGGCTATAAAAAAAGTTGGAGGGAACGTAAATACATCCTAAAGACTGGAAAAACAAAAACAAAAACAAAAACAAAACCAAACCGACTAAAACAAAAAAGGAGGACAATGGCAAGCACTTGATGAAAAAACTGTGGGTGTATAAAAATAAAAGGTAGAGTGTATTTGGGAAGGTATGGAAGGGAAAGTTTCTGCTGTATAATTAGGAAACAACCACCAGCTCACTGCAGTGTGCTTGGGAGAGGAACGTACGAGAGCAATACTTTGTACAAGAGACAAAGTCTTTGCTTTAATAAGATTCCCTCCTTGTGGCATCCTCTGGGACACCATCCCTCTGTCTGATAAAGCACATAAATGCTTAAGTTTTGCTTAAGGTTACAGCTTCTCTAGATAACTCTAATTTGAGAAAGGGAGGAAAAAAGACATAAAGGAAATCACACTGCGGCTTTGTAGGCACTGGCCCGTGGTTTAATGCAATGCACTCAGAAGAGTGCTGTGCTTTGTCTCCTGAGATTACACAAAGCAAAAAGGTTCCCAAGGATATTTCTACTCTATCCCTCACTAAAAATTTGTTTAGAATTACCTTTATGAATCATGTCTGAGGTTCCCCACCTTCTTCTTTGCCACGGCACGCTGCAGTCGCCTCCATTTTGCCCCAAGAAAAGTGCTGCCTGCAATGAATCTACAATGCAGTGCCTCCGTCCTGACCAAAGCTGATGAAGACATATGCATGCACGCTTTGGACTTACTTGCTTTAGTGCATTGTAAGGCTGCAACATCACAACATTTAGCAAAATTTCTGAACCACCTCAAGAATATGAGGGAACAGGGGCCAACGAGCTCATGCTGAGTGTCATGTTGCCTTGCCCAGTAACCATACTCAGGTCAATGAAAGTTGGCGGCAGTTGTGGTTATGACAGCTAGAACCTCGCCAAGGTGTCACGAGGAACATTTTATCCTCAGCTGATCCCCATGGGACAAAACAACCAGTGTGGGTTAACAGAGCTAGCAGAGTTTTGTCTTGAACCTGCCCCTGATTCAGTTTGACTGTGAGGACGGACTCTGCATTCCGTTCCTTGTAGCAGCAATGTGTTTGGAAAGGTTGTCTGCTTCTCCACAATCGCTCCTGGCTTTACCCTTCTGCTGGAGAAGCGCTGGAGCTGGGAGAGCAGCAATTTCTCTGAGGAAAGCTCTGACTCAGAAGCTGTCAGTGTCACTTTATAGATCCTGCTCCATGAGACCCTGTTATCTGGGAGACAATCCCGCTCACCTCGGTTACGATTCCCTGCCTTCAGAGCTCTGCTGCTTCTTTGCAAATCTTTATTGATTTGTCCTAAGTTTGTAAAAAAACTTCCTCAAAGCACTGTAATTCTGACAGTCCTTTCTCAACCCAGGTAAGTGGATATTCAATAAAAACTGTACTGAGCAGACTTTTCACTAGAAATAACAAATTATTTGTCTCTTCACTGTGACCGAACAGCAGTGACCTCACAGAACCTGGCATAACTACAAGCACTGCCTGGATACGGAGCACATGGAAGGTGTTTCATACGTTTCTGTTTCACTGTCTCTATATATGTTATTTCATATCTTATACTTCGTATTTCATTCATTGATCTTTGTATTACATTCATTCCAATAAGCATTAAAGGGATTGATGCTGAAAATCCAGCAAACAACAGGACAGTCTGTGTCACAACGGACAGTTTTGATGTTCTTGGTAGTGTTTTATCAAGCAATTTTGGATATCTGGAATTTCTGAAATATTACTGTTAGAATAGTTTTCCATGGTTCTGTTCCTGCATGTCTGTGGTTCACTGTTTAACAACTTCCTCACTGTAGGAATGCAGAAAAGGAGAGAGAAAGCTCCACTGATCAACCACAGACAAAAGGGAGGGTGAAAACACTGTCAGATTTTGTGGAAAGAGGTTTGAACTTAAAGGGATTTGTACAATACGGTTTGAAGCACATCTAACAAAACAAGGAGCACTACTGGTGTTCTGGACGGCAAACAGATGCTGAATGAGGGAACGTGCGGTGGTCACAGCATGCATCTCCTAGCAGACCGCCAGTATCTGGAGGTCCGTGAGCCAGCTTGCCCAGCTACCCAAATTCTTCAGATCTCTGTGTCTTCCGCAGAAGTTTTCAAGGTTTTGGACAGCCAGTGGACTGTCAGCACAGGAACTACCTGGCAACAATATTAGCAATGGCAGAGAAGGAGTGTCTGCTGGTTTTTAGTCCCCATTGCTATCAGTAGAGGTGTTCTGTACACTCCTCCCTGAATGTCTATGCTTTGTTGCTCAACAACTTTCCCAATGCATGGACATGGGAAAGGAGGGAGATAATGGTTCATTGATTAATCATAGGGAACGAGGAGAGGGAAACCTCATCAATGTTTAGGTGGAAAAAGATAATCATTACCGCTGATCTTGGGCATGCAGAACTGGATCAGGTGTAAAATGTCTGAACTTGTGCAAAGAAAGTCTTTGCAGCAGTACACAACTCATTTCACTGTAACGTCAGACACGCTCTTAACCTGTCCTTCTGAGAGAGGCACAGCCACCACAGACAACCTGGAGAAATCATTACTGAATACTAGCACCAGGAAACTCAAGGACTTCCTCCCAGCTCACTTGTTTCTTCTCTGACAGGAGCAAGAGATCAAAAATGAAAGAGGATGTCACTTCTTAATAGTCTCCCAAGTCAAGCAAGGCCTTTACGCTATAAATATACAGTCTTTATTTGCAAAGAAGCATGAAAGAAATTGATACAAAAGCAAGCAGAAGTAATATCCAAAGATATCCATCAAAGGAGGGATGTGCAGCCAGACAAAAGTATCTCAAACAAAAGAGCTCTCTAGCCTGAGGAGAAAGCTCCATTTGCTGAGTAATGGTGATGCAGGAGACCTTAGAGCAGCCTTCCAGTACATGAAGGGGGCCTACAAGAAAGATGGGGACAGATTTTTTAACAGGGCCTGTAGTGATAGGACATGGGGTAATGGTTTTAAACTAAAAGAGGGTAGATTTAGACATAAGGAAATTTTTTTTTTTACACTGAGGGTGGTGTCACACTGTCCCAGGTTGCCCAGAGAGGTGGTGGATGCCCCATCCCTGGAAACATTCCAGGCCAGGTTGGCCGGGGCTCTGAGCGACCTGATCTGGTTTGAGATGTCCCTGCTCCTTGCAGGGGGGTTGGACTGGATCGGCTTTAATGGTCCCTTCCAACCCAAACCATTCTGTGATATTTACCCCAACTATGGCAGATGCGTGTTTGTCAATCAATTTGAGTCCGTGGGATAAGACCAGCAGGCAATAAAACCTGCTTGGAGTAAAGAGCAATATTCACAATGGCGTTTAGCCCGTTGTGATCAGTTGTTTCTGAGCAGGGTTTCCTTTCTCCCCAAATGCTTTTTCCATTAAGTGATTCTGCAAAGGTACTCAAAAGAACTGTGGAAACCAAGGACATCAGGACAAGCAGTCCAGCTTTATCGCCTCTGACTCGACAAGACGATTAGCCCCAGAAAAAAATCAGTACAAGAGTGAGCACTCTGCCTGCTCCCAGCGCCCTGTGTTATATTGAATTCCGAGCTTTTTAAGGAGATGTTTTCTACTAGGAGCCAAACAGGCTTGTGCAAGCCAAATCAAAGCTATGACTTTCCTATTCAGCAGGGACGTTTAGCCAGCTATATATTTCACGCATGTACATAGCAGGTAATTTCACTCAAATAAATCTGCCGCCATCCAGAAGTTGGAAGATGTGAAAGTTTGCAGTTCTCACTCCCTTTGGGTTGCAGTCAGGTCTGAAGTCCTCAGTGCTGAGGTGGGCCAAGGCGTAGTTTCCAGGAACTGCTGAGTAAGCAGTGCAATGATTAGCAGGAGTGACTGTATTGAGGGACGGGAGGGCAGGCACAAGATGAGCTGCGTGTCCAGCTTTTGTTACTGTTGTTGTTAATCAGAACACAAGTAAATTATTTCTTCCATCTGTGACTCCCACAAATAAGATCTCCCTGCTGCTATTTTCTCAGCTGCTCCACTCATCAAGTCCCTTTGTTTTGCATGTCACACTGGCCATTTATGACAGGCTAAAATGAATTTGCCTTCTGGCAGTAATTTTTTTTTCATTTGATTTGAGTTTTAAATGCATTGAACATGAGAACTTTTGAAACTTCACGATGCCTGAATGCTTAGAGCACTCATTAAATATTTAATGCGTGAAGAAGGAAAAAAAAAGGCAAACAAACCAACAACCAAGGCCCCAGATGAAGGATAAAACAGGGGAAGCAGAGTTCAAGGCAAATTTTATTCAGGATTTCATCCTCTGCTTGAGGATGAAGGAACATTTGCTCTTCCCTGTTTAGCGACTGCTGGATCTGGCAAGCTACAACACCACCGAGGGCTTTTTTAAATTGCTGCCCTGGTGCAAAAGCATCTGTGGTGATCTGAAAGCATATGGAATGCTGTGAATACAGACGATCCTCTGGTTTCAAAGAGCGCCTGTCTTCCTCCACCCCAGAGCAGGGCTGGTTTCCATCCCTGCTCGGTGTCGGTGCAGGAGTGGCTGCACAGCACCCAGGCACAGTAACGGGGACAAGATGGCATGGAGAAGCACGGCCCGGAGTTGCCTGGAGCCAGCAGGGCTGGTGGCCTGGGACAGTGGCAGGCAGTGCACCGAGCACCCAACAGACGCCTGAGGTGCGAACGGAGAACAAATGACCAGTTTACAGGAAACATGGTGCTAACGCAGGAGAGACAGGAAAGATATTTTTCTTTAGCTGCAGAGTTTGCAGGGAGTGCGTAAATGTACCGGTCTCCCAAATGGCCTGAGTTACCCCACGGACTCTCCGGAGTTCAGCTGAACCAAGCAGCGCTGATGAAATCCTGATTTCTGTGATATCCCTCACTTCAATGCGGTCGGGCTTTTGCCATTGTGTGCCCATGTGATTTCTGAAAATAGCTAAAGCTGCGAAAACAAAGTACGAGCCAAGCGGGGCAGATCCCCCTCTCCAGTCGTGCACAGTTGGAAGTTGAACTGCAACACAGATCACGGCACCAGAGGCTTCTCCCCAAAGAGGCAGCAGCTGGCTACCCCGATCAGATCGATACCAGCGCCTGCTGAGGGAATGCATCTTTTCAAGTCATGGCCCTGGATGACTTTTTAACCGCCTCTGCTTTATTAAAGGGAGCTGCAAGTAACAAATGGAGAGGAAAATCCAGATTCACAGGACTACTGATGAGTGTCCCAGTTTCATCCAGTTTAAAATCCCTGAGGATAGCTGTGTGAGAGCCAGTTACTGTGCTACACGGGCTTTTCTACCTGGCTTATTGCTGAGTTACTCTGTGTGACTCTCATGACGTGGGAAGTTGCTCCATGGCTCTTGCACAGGACAGCAGCTCAGCACTGTACAGAAGGGGTTCACTTCCACATCCAGGCTCTTTTCATTCATCCCACTATTAGATTTCCCCCTGGCTTCAGCCTCAATTTAGGATGCTGGAAACTCCTTGATAATATCTGAAGCCACTCAGCAATTCTACAGCTGTAAGAAGTCCTGATCTGCAAGAAGGATAATGAATTTGAGAATTCCCGACGGAATTTATGGAGCTACGGCAAAGACAAAGCCAGTAGTCCATGCTGAAGTGCCCAGTCCTGCAAACTTTCACTGTCTGATCACTGCTGGAGTCCCGAGTTCAGCAGAAGGGAGCTCAATACCAAAGGATTGTGAAGTAGCTTTAAGTCACAGCTGCACCTTTCTAACCATCTTATTAGTGGAACACGGGTACATTTTCTTGCGTAATTCAAATCCTCACGAAATAGCTCACACCATTTGCCAACGGCACCAACACAACCGCTGAACACCAGGGGAAGGTTGCTCTAGTCACATATTCATACAAGGGGCCTGCAGGAAAAAGCACAAAGGATGGGATTAACACCGTTTAACAGGAGACATCTAAAAGGTCAGCACCCGCACCCCAGCGAGCCACATTTTCTGTTCCATTAGGCAGCAGACACACAGCTCCGTGGAAGGCAGAATTCATCCATCTGGGTGACTCGCATCCTAAGGTCCCACATTTCCCATGGACTATAAAGAGCGGTGGGGGCGCGTGTATCTGGTCAGAGGAGTCCAGTGCTCATCATCTGCAGCTGCGCCACGCGCTGGGGAACCCTCCAGAAGTCCTGAATGCTGAGAAAGCTAATTGAGGATTTTACCCCCAAATCCTCACCCTTGGTTAAGCGCACAGTATGGATGTACCAGCATTCAAATCACCTGTTAGGCATGAAGCTATCTGAGCACACAGTGATAAAGTCAACACACAGCAACGTTTCAGGGATGGAACCTTCAGTGAGGGATTTAACCCAGTGATTTCAAATATAACTCCCCATAGTTGTAAGGGTTGAAATAATGTTGCAGCATCTTGAATAGCAGGTTATGGGTCAACATCCATCAAAATCATAGGTAAGCAATGAGCAAGGGTGAGGATGGGTGATTTAATAACAAACAGATAAAGTACTCCGTTCTTACGGAGCATGGTTATTATTTCATTTTCTGTTTACTGGCAGGATCTCTGTGATAAATAGTCCTTCATAACTTTGACTCTCACACACTAGAGTTATTAAACTTAATTGTGTTTCCCCCCATGTTTTATTCGGGCAGGGATGAATTTTCATGATTCATCCAACATTCATAATGTTATAATCTCATTGTTTTGCTCTTTGTCTCAGCAGCTATAAAATTAACCTAGGTCAATAATTCTGTCAAGTGGGAGTGATGATACTTGAAACAGGGAATTTAAAGCATGGGAACTACATCTTATCTCAAAGATGCAAAAATGAAAATCTTGGACAATGACTGGATGAACGTGTTGAGAGCAGCTGGGGTCCATACAGCCACGGAATATTTGCCTACTGTGTTCTTATGATATCATTATATGATGTAAAGTCCTCTTCCATTAGCCTTTGACTTGGCTATGACATAACACTAGAAGCATTTTTTCCCTCCCACCTCTGGTTCCCATCTAACAGAATGTGATGAATTATCTTAAGAAGTATCTTGAAATATCACCAGCTCAGAGTTGCAGGTCCCATCAGCAACCCAGAGAGAACTCAGACAATTGTGTCCTGAGAACTCAGACAATTGTGTCCTGAGATTTGGTGCATGGATGCAGACATCACAAGACCCAGAAGCTTTGTCACATTAAATCTTTTAGTTTGGAGCTGCCATGATTTACACACTCATTTCTTTCTAGAAGCTGAGCTTCCTGGCCAGAGAACATAGAATCATAGAATGGTTAGGGTTGGAAGGGACCTTCAAAGGTCATCTAGTCCAACTCCCCTGCAAGGAGCAGGGACATCTTCAACCAGATCAGGTTGCTCAGAACCTCATCCAACCTGGCCTTGGAATGTTTCCAGGGATGGGGCATCCACCGCCTCTCTGGGCAACGTGAGCCAGTGTTCCACCACCTAATATCTAATCTGAATCTCCCTCTATTTTAAAACCATTACCCCTCGTCCTCTCATACCCTGCTGAACAGTCTCTCCCCATCTTTCCTGCAGCCCCCTTGAGGCACTGGGAGGCCGCTCTAAGGTCTCCCCGGAGCCTCCTCTTCTCCAGGCTGAACAGCCCCAGCTCTCTCAGCCTGGCCTCACAGCAGAGCTGCTCCAGCCCTCTCAGCATCTGCGTGGCCTCCTCTGGACCCTCTCCAACAGCTCCACATCCTTCTGATGCTGGGGGCTCCAGAACTGGACGCAGTGCTGCAGGGGGGGTCTCACCAGAGCAGAGCAGAGGGGCAGAATCCCCTCCCTTGACCTGCTGGCCATGCTGCTCTTGATGCAACCGAGATGCCGTTGGCCTTCTGGGCCCCAAGGGCGCATTGCCGGCTCATGTTGAGCTTCTCGTCCACCAGCACTCCCAAGTCCTTCTCCTCAGGGCTGCTCTCAATCCATTCCCTGCCCAGCCTGGATTTGTGCCTGGGATTGCCACGACCCACATGCAGGACCTTGCAGTTGCCTTGGTTGAACTTCATGAGGTTTACACAAGCCCACCTCTCCAGCCTGTCGAGGTCCCTCTGGATGGCATCCCTCCCTTCATTGTGGGCATCTGTGCACCCCAGGAAACCCAACTAGGAGGACTGGTTTAAAAGAAAAGGAACATGAGGCACATTATTGCAGTCACGCATGTCCAAAGTAAAATGTTCCACTTAGAGTGGAAGGCAGACACTTTCTTTCCAGATTTGATGTTGATCCTTACCTTCTGTCAAAGAATGAATTTCCAAGGAAACCTTTAGAGTAACCTTGCATATTACACTTACCAAAGTCAGATCGGAATCACCTGAGATTCATTATATTTGAGTCAGCAAATGAAACGGGGATATTGGCGAGCCCGGAGCTCCCTCCCTGCGCTGTGAGAAGCTGTAATGTATTCTGGGGAGACTGTATCCCCGGGTCCAGCATTACACAGATCTGTATAATGAATAAACCATTCATTTCCTATTGTGTAACTGGGACTGTAATCCCTAGAAATCCAAAATTACCTAGAGAGGAATATGATATTCATCAGTAGCATAACAGCAAGCTATCCCCCAAAGCACAGTGTTCAGCTTTTCACATAGTTTCAAGTGTCTTCTTCTGTGGGAAAAAAAGTTCCTCAGTCCTCTAACAATTTGTTAAATTGAGTCTTTTAAAGCTCTGAATTCCCAAACCTCAAGGTAAAAATATGCACTGTCTTAAGCATTTTGTGTCATATTACCAGGCTCTCCTCTGCAAGCACAAGAACTAGATATTGAAAAAAACCATTCCTGAACACATGCACATATACTACTGCCCCTCTCCTTTTGTTGCCATTCCTCTGGTTTTATTTTGTCTCTGCAAACCCAGACAGCAGTGCAATGCCATCTCTCATACTTGACTGGACTTGTCTCTTCAAGAAACTCAGGCTGGTCACGTCCCCACGGGCAGCGTCCTCCCCACCGTGCCCAGTCTGGGCTGTGGTTGCACTCACGTTCATTGTGTTTGCTGCTCTCTGAGTTGCTCTCCACCTCTCCCCACCATTATCGTGTTGTCAGCACAGTCAGTCTCATACCGGAATTCATACCCTGTTCTAGTTTTCATCTCTTTGGGCTCTGGGACAGGGGGGAGGATTCTTTACATACACCACTTTTTGTAGAACTTTCATCTTAGAATCATAGAATCATAGAATGGTTAGGGTTGGAAGGGACCTTCAAAGGTCATCTAGTCCAACCCCCCCTGCAAGGAGCAGGGACACCCCTGACTAGGTCAGGTTGCTCAGAGCCTCATCCAGCCTGGCCTTGAACGCTTCCAGAGATGGGGCCTCCACCACCTTTCTGGGCAACCTGTTCCAGTGTTCTATAACCCGCATCTTCTCTGCCTCCAGCCTCCGGTGTCTGTTCCTTTTACTGCATCTGCCTCCAGTCTGTACTGTTAGTACATTTTTACATTGATACCAGACATGGGTTTGGTTTTTTTTTAATTAGGTTTAATTTAATCAATTGCCAAGCGATGAGTAAGAAAAAATGGTGCCAGAGTAGACCTACTCATCAGCCTAGGATGGCTCAGATGCCGCGATTTTACAACCAACTCCATGTAAGGGAGGAACGTAATGAGCATCACACCCATCTACCTTCTCCTCCCTAACCTGAATGGCCAGCTGCATCCATGCAGGCTGGGGATGGCCTTCAGCACATCCCACAAAAAACCCTTCAGCTCTCATTGTTAACATTTTTCAACAGCTGTGGACCCAAGGGCCTTCTCTAGGGCTGCATGACTGCTCCAGACATGAACCATGTGATAAAAAGGGTCTTTGAACTGCTAAGCCGACTTTCGATTAAAAAACCAAGCTTGCCACAGCCTGAATCCCACACTATTCCCCAGGTCAGACGAACAGACCTGAAAAAGCCTTTCTGATTTGGATGACTTCTGGGTAACAGACACAAAGATCAGGGAGGCTCCATGAGAGAGACCATGAAGTGTGAACAGCACAGCTTCTCTGCACTGTGATCAGCTTTTCACTTGTTCAGAGAAGGGAAACAAGACCGCAGATGTAGTTCCCTTAACCTGACACACGCTATAGCTGGAATATTTCAACACCAGAGCCATCTTGGAGGCTGAGTCCACCTTTGGAAAAACTCTCTCTGTGCAGGAGAAACTCCAGCCCCTTCTGCAGCGCTGTTTCCTGAGTGGTACTTGTTCCTGAGGCTCATTGATGGTAACAGCCAGCTAAATGTGCTCCTCATCAATGTGCTGGAGAGTCTGGTTGCTGACGCGCTGCCTCGGACACATCTACATCAGCCCCTGCCCACCAGCCAGATAGTTCTGGATCACGTTTGCTTTAACCGGAGACAGAATGTGTAACTGTGTTTGAGCAGATGAGACATCTATTGTGTGTCTTGGCCTATCCCCCCAGCAACTCATCTTTTGCTCTCTCAAACACTGCTTAAGCTTAGGGAGAGGTATTTTGCTCCTCTGGGAGAACATGGAGGCTTGCAAAGCGTATTTTCATGGAGACATCCTGCCTGGAAAGAGAACGCGATTAACAAGGTGAGAAGTGTGAAGATCATTTACTTTTAGGTAGTTGTAATGGAAACTAATATGTCTCATCATGAAACGCATAGCTAATGGTGAATATTTATGTTCCATTTCTGGAAGCTACATGATCTGAAATTTTCTGTTTTCACAGAGAAACAAACCACAACTAGGTTTCTGGATCTTTAGATTGCAGGGAAAAGGAACAGGAAGGCTGACTCTGAAGCATCCTGATGACTCCAGAAAAAAACAAAGAAATCTAAATATTTGTTTATTAATCCCATGATTGTTAGTCTCTTATTTTTTGGGGCAAGGTATGAATTTTAACTGCTTGAAGATGAAAATGCTGCTGTGTGCCATTCTAGTGGCTCAAGAAAGCCTCATAGCATAAAAAAAAAACCCCTTACTTTTCCTTTAAAACACCTCATATTGCCAGGTGATAAAAAACATAGCTTACATATATAAATAGGAAGCTGGTCAACTGTACTTAAAATATTCAAAGTAATTACTTCCCTAGCACTTTTATCTTGACGTGGTAAAGCAGGGTTCGCTCGCTGCTGACATTCTACAATTTTAGATAAAGGGCTCAGTAAGGCTACTCGCTTTTTCTTCTGCATTCTCTTAAAAATGCCTTTACAAATTACTTAAGGCAAGTCGTCTTCATGGCTCTCAGTTCAATACAGAAGAGAAACAAAGCTTAACAGCACCCCACTGACAGAATTATAAATGCCATGTAAGGTCTTGTTTCATTCTCAAACTTTACATTAACTGCTCGCGTTAATGCAGGCACCTCCTGATTTTACACCAGCTTAAGTGAAAACAACAGCAGATCCACAAATATTTGATTTTTAAAATAAGCAAAGAGAGAAAAACAGTAGAGAGAACTTAATTAATTAGTGACATTTATGATTAAATAGATGGCTATCAAGTTGTCTCCCCACAGCTCTCTACAGAAAAGAAACTGTTTTAATCACTTGGACAAAAGGAAAATGTTGCCAGAACAGGTCTGAATATAAAAACCAGGACATGCAGCCTACAGAAAAAAAAAGACAACCAAACCCAAACCAAACCCATAAAGCTAATTCAGACAGGGCAGGTGACAATCAAGAGGGTGGACGTGAACTTTCCTTGCCTCTACGAGCTCTGATATGATGTTGTCATAGTTCAGCCCCCATTGGGACCAGACTACGCAGTATCTCTCTCACTCCCCCCACCCTCCAAGAGAACAGGGGGAGATAATATAAGGAAAAACGGCTCGAGGTTTGAGATAAGGACAGGGAGAAAATCCTTAAAGTTACCGTCATGGGCAAAACAGACTCGACTTGGGGAAAACTATTCATTTATTTCTAAAAACAGCAGGGGAATGAGACAGAGAACAAGATAATCTCCCTCCACCCCTCCCTCTTCCCCAGCTTAACATTATCTCTACCACCTTCCCCCCTCCCCGAGCGGCACAGGGGGGAAGCGGGAATGGGAGTTGTGGTCAGTTCATCACGCGTTGTTTTACACCGCTGCTTCATGGTCGGGGGAAGAACTCCTCGCATTCCTCCCCTGCTCTGTTGTGGGGTCCCTCCCATGGGCCACAGTCCTTCCTGAAACTGCTCCAGCGTGGGTCATCTCTTCCACGGGGTGCAGCCCCTCCAGAACGGCTGTCCCAGCGGGCCCTCCATGGGCCACAGCCTCCTTCAGGCATCCACCTGCCCCGATGTGGGGTCCTTCACGGGCTGCAGGTGGATCTCTGCTCCTCCGTGGGCCTCCCCGGGCTGCAGGGGCACAGCCTACTCCACCATGGTCGTCACCACAGGCTGCAGGGGAATCTTGGCCAGGAGCCGCATTACTCCTCCCCCTCCTTCTTCACTGGCCTTGGCGTCTGCAGCCGTTCCTCTCACAAGAAAAGTTCTTCACAACAGGCTGGCAGACGCCTCTCAGAATCTCTTCACATCATCCATCTCATCTCCTCTCCACTTCTTGCAGCCGGGCCGGGCCGAGTCGGGCCCAGTCGGCTGCCTGGCAAGAGGCCAGAGGGTGAGGCCTGCAAGGCCCATGAGGCCCGCACCTCCCCCTCTGCGCCTCTGCCCCCGCTCAGCTTCTTCACATCTTCTCTTCTCTCTCTCCTCTTTTTTTTTCTGTTTTCCCCTTCTTAAATACGTTGTCAAAGAGGCATTATCATGGAACATTCTGCTACCAATTGGCTCGGCCTTGGCCAGCAGCGGGTCCGCCCTAGGCCTGGCTGAGTCCACTGAACAAAGGGGAGCGACTTCCAGCAGTTTCCTACAGAAGCTGCCACCTTAGGCCCCCTCTCACTAAACAAAACCAAAACAGATGTGAACGGTATGGGAAGACAGGTTTATGCTAAACTGGACGGCTCACAAAGGTCTGCTCCAAACCAGAAACCCTGGGGTTTATGTTATGGGACAGCACAGGCAAACCAGCCTGTCTCGGTCGGTTGGCTGGTCACTTGGTCGCACACTGAAGGCGATTACAGGGTGATAGGACTGTCCTTGGAAAACCTGCTCCCCAGATTCCCAACTCCTTTATGTAATTTCTGTGCACAGGACAGGATGCCACCAGCTTCCTCTGCAGTCTTGGAGAGCAAGTCTGGAAAATAAGTTAGCATTGGCAGCACCTTAAATCTGTGTCCACAAATACTGGTAAGGCGACCCATGTATGTGATCAGGAGATTTCCGCAGTACAGTCCTCTTGAATTTTTGCTGTCAACAGCTACAGAACAGATTCAATGACCAAAATGCAGATCTGGGGAGAGCAAGAGGCCTCCATCACTGTTTCACTAAGCTGCAGTGAGAAAGAAAATGTCACAGACTATGAACGATTTAGTGTAATTTTATACAGGCCAAACTCTTTACTTTTTCTTAGCTCAAAGAGTTGGTTTGTTCTGTTTACAAATGTCCTTGCATTTTACCTACAACAAACAAAAACAGTACCTGAAACTGTAAGAAAAAGACTTAGGAAAAAAAAATCTCTTCAACATGAAATTCATTTTTTCAGTTATTAAAACTGTTGAAGAATTCAAGAAATTATTCACCCAGCTTTAGTCAGTGGGGCTTTGGAGAATCCACTGGAACCCACTGCTGTCCCAGACTCCCCGCTCCAGAGTGACAGTGCTGGCATCCTCTGTCTTCAATGCAAAGTTCAAAATTCACTAGACGGTGGCTTACATGAAAGAAGAATGTACAGAGATTAAAGCCCGGCTTCTTTAAAGACTGTTGGAATTGGAAGAGAAGACATAACTTTTTTTTTAATAACATCAGTTGACAAAAAAAAAAGCCTCACTGTTTTCTTTTTCATGAACTAGGACAACTGAATCATAGAATCATAAAATGATTTGGGTGAGAAGGGTCCTTTAAAGCCCACCCAGTCCAACCCCCCTGCAAGGAGCAGGGACATCTCCAACCAGATCAGGTTGCTCAGAGCCCCGGCCAACCTGGCCTGGAATGTTTCCAGGGATAGGGCATCCACCACCTCTCTGGGCAACCTGGGACAGTGCTCCACCACCCTCGGTGTAAAAAATTTTTTCCTGATATCCAATCTGAATCTGCCTCCCTCTATTTGATAAACCATTACCCCTCGTCCTGTCACAACAGACCCTACTGAAAAGTCTCTTCCCGTCTCTCTTATCAGCCCCCTTTGGGCACTGGGAGGCCGCTCTAAGGTCTCCCCGGAGCCTCCTCTTCTCCAGGCCTCAGCCTGGCCTCATAGGAAAGGTGCTCCAGCCCTCTCATCATCTGCGTGGCCTCCTCTGGACCCTCTCCAACTGGTCCATGTCCTCCATATGCTGGGGGCTCCAGAACTGGGCTGAATGTTTGTTTTAAGGACACTTGTCTGTTGGAAGAGGTTGTTTGTTTTCCAGGTTGGGGTTTTTATGGATGAGAGTTACATAAAAAATAGATCTCATCCTTTCAGTAAATGTTGAGCAACCTGAACAAAAATAAAATCAGGTATTTTTTTCTTGCTAACACCTTCTGAAATGTAACATATTTCGATTGAGAGTCCTTAGCCAGCTCTACCCTCAGCCCTCCTGTAATTGGTTGAGTTACCTGGGAATCAAAATCAATTCCTATTAGAGAAAAAAGAGAGATTGCACAGTATTGCATCAGGCTGGAAATCCATTCCGGCTGGTGTAACACCTCTGCTGCTACAGCATGGTGAGACAACCCTTCCATAAGACAATAAAAGTTTCTTATGCACTCCTGTCAGAAGGAAATGGAAGAGCTCACTGGTGACCTCCTGCTGCAACCAGCTCACCTGCTGATGATGATGCTGGACCCAAGCAGGGACTCACCTCATCCGACCTGTCTCTGTCCCTGCTGGGGAGGATGCTTGGGGGACAGCGTAGGAACAGGGCACGGGCAGATGGAGCCTTTTTCCTGGCCGTGTCACAGCTTCCAGCACCCTGTAGTTGATGCTTTGAGGCAGAGGTTTCACAACCCACGTGTGACGTCAATACTGGCCATAAAGTCACCCAGCCTCTTCACCGATCCGACTGCAGGGTCTGACTCAGGTGATAACAAATGGCACAGGCTAGCTCTACGCAGAGGGAAGGCAAACTGCCTTTTATTAGTTTTAAATCTACTGGCTGTTAATTTCTTGAGGCAATGGGACTGAGTAGAACACCAGGAAGCTGCAGTTTTTGTCATACCTTTCACAGCCAAAAGTTCCTCTAACAAGTCCTTTGTACATCTCTCATGTCATTTGCCTACTCCTCCCATGGCCCCTCTTGTCTCCTAAGGGATGAGATGATTGAGAATTCCTGCCTTCCACCGAGGTTAGAAATGTTCCAACAAAACTCCTTTTTAAGTTTCATTTTCTCTTTATGAAGTGGGATTTTTCACCAAATATGCCTGCTTTCCACAGTACAAAATACAAACAGAAAATCAAGTTTATTTCAACATGCCAAACATTAGAAAGGGAAATATTTGTACTTTTTGAACTCACCAAGATAGTTTGATCTGCAGTTGTTTGCTGAAGTTGAAAATAGCAGGGAGTCCTCTAATCCGCTGCATGCCTTGCCCTGTCCGGATTACTGCTCTGTGGGATGAGGACTGCCCTTTCCCAAAGTGCACCATCCGCCACAGGACAGCCAGGATTTCAGTGGGATCCGCTAGACACCACTGAAATTTGGTCTTCAAAACAAGTGCGGACAGCAGAGAGAAATCTTGGTTGGCAGAACAGTCTCGGCTGCTCGGAGGTGGACAACGCACGGGACGCCAGCACCAAGGAAAGGGCCATCCTGGATCATGGACAACTGAAGTCACAGGTGAGCCCCACGAGGACTGCAGACAGGAGTCAGACCCACAACACATCTTTCTCAGGGTCCTTGGAGAAAGTGTTTGGAGAGAGGCACCAGCAGGACAATCAGTCCCCATGATGGTGACTCAGAGTGAGCTCCCTCGGACGATGCTTTTCCCACTTTCCATCAAGCACTTTAACCTATAAACCCATAGCATTTATTTTAATCTATAAGCCCATAGCATTTATTTGTGTCTTTCACTACAGCAGATAAACTCATTATCCAATCAGATGCTTTTTTGTGTTGTTTATTTTATGTTCACATTCCTGCAGCACTCAGGAACTGAATTAAACCCCATCACACTGGGTGCCTCACAAACCCAGGGAGAGGCACTGCTGGCCCCCAAGGTTTCCCACACGAGCAGACGTGAAGGCAAGCGCAGTAACCGAGCCTGTGCTGCAGAAGGGCAGTGGCAGCCAGGGAATACTGCTGGGGCCTCCTCGGGCCATCCATCTTCTTTTGGGAAGTGCTGACGTATCTCCAATGTTGTGTCCTACCAAGTCCCACAGCTTAATGATGTTTTTGAGTGCCTATGGTAAACAAGATTTCTTTATCCCATTTTAAAACTTGCAGATTCAAACTACTGGCATTTCTGCCAGGTTCTTCTCTGCCTACTTCTTCCTGATGCCCCCCTCCAGCCAGGATACATGAGAGAAACCTGCCAAACCTTCAGGATGACAGATGGAGCTAACACCAGAAGCCCTAATGAGCTCTATGAACCAGACTTTATTAGCAAAGTCCATTTGCTGGCTGGGGAGCCCAGATATCCAAGCCAACCATTTCTGCCCATCTTTGTCCACTCCTTTCCATTTGTTTTATTAAATAAAAGGCCAGGCTGGCTCCTGGCCATTGCCTCCTGCCTTTGCCAGCCTGTGACCCCAGCAGCTCCTGGAGCAGGCCTGAGAACCAAGCAGCAATCGACACTGGCAGGCTCAGTGATGAAGCAGTTTGGGCTGGGAGAGCAGAACGCCGTCGATAGAGGAGGTCAGTATGGGTGTAGGGCTCAGCTTGTGCTTTAATGTCTATTTATTCAGTCCAAACTAATGACCCATGGATGAGCCCTCATTAAAAGGTGATCCGTTCTTCCGTGAAGCACTTTACTTCAGCTCAGCGGCTGGGCACAGATTAAAAAGGGCTCATGCCACATAACGAAAATGATTAATGAAAACAAATGAATTGCCCAGCTAAGGCTGAGTAATCTGCTGGTGGGAGACATGAATGAAGTGGAGCTGAGCAGAAATGTTCTCCTGGAATAAGTTTATATCAAAAAAAAAGAAGTCAAGAGAAAATAGTGAAGAAGGATCCTTGTGGGTGTATGTGGATGGATTGGGAAGGGGACCGTGGCCTCTGCATTTGTCCAGCCCTGAAGCCAAGGCAGAGTCAATCGCTGACCTCTCACACCAACAGCAATGTCAGTTCTCCCAAAATGTCTGGGCAGAACCGATTAAATGGCTGCAAGAGGAATGGGGAAAAAGCCTGGCCTGTGCAGACACACAGGGGTGAGCGATGCTCGTAAGGGACACCCTGGTAAGCAGCCACGTGAGCTCAGAGGAGAGTGCTCCTCTGAGGCACTCACAGCCGGAGAACTCCGGGGCTCAGCAAGGCCCAGTACTGGCCGTTGTCCCCCTATTTCTGCACGGGCAATTTTCAGAGGCAGCGGCTCTCAAAATCAGGAGGATTGGGCAAAGCAGGGTGCTGGAGGGATACGTCCCGGAGCACTACTGAGACGATGCCATTGCAATGCTTCTTTGAGGGCTCTCATTTCTGTATCCTATCCGTTTTGAGGGAAGACAGATTCACAGCATTTCCTATTGACATTTTCACGAGTGCAGTCTGTCCCCGGGGAAAGCCAAGGGCCAAGTATTTCCAGTTCATTAGCCCTGGGGTTGGGAACAACAGAAGGGTGACGCTAAGGCAACCATCTGCTGCCTGTACCGTGGGTCTGTGGAGCACCCAAGGGAGCCCTGGGGCTCTGTGTTCAGAGCTCCTCCGCCCCAGTCCCCTGCAGAAAGGGACAGCTTGGCCTCCCCTCTGCCAGGGCTGGGGGGTGCCAGTCCTCCTGTGCAGGGGGCTCTGGGGGGTTCCAGCTGAGCTCCGGAGCAGGAACGGGGTCTGCCCTGCCGTAGGGATGGAGCTGGCTGCTGCCTGCACCTGCACCCTTCGGAACGACAGTCACGGTTCTGAACTGGATGGACCTTCTTTTTCAGGAGGAGAGATCCAGAGTCCTGATTGATTTTGATCTTGCAGTGTCCATCAGGACCAGCTTCTCTAACAGCAGCACAGTTATTTCTGTACTAGGAGTGTGAGATAGGACTGTGGAGGGTGGTGGCACACTGTCCCAAGTTGCCCAGAGAGGGGGTGGATGCCCCATCCCTGGAAACATTCCAGGCCAGGTTGGCCGGGGCTCTGAGCAACCTGATCTGGTTGGAGATGTCCCTGCTCCTGGCAGGGGGGTTGGACTAGGTGGGCTTTGAAGGTCCCTTCCAACCCAAACCGTTCTGTGATTCTATAACAAGGCTCAAGCCAAGAACAGGGGTATCTAAACTAGCTGTTTGCTGTGGGGTAATCAGAAAACAGGTAGAAAGATCTGTTTATTCAAATACCTGTTATTTTTCTATTGGCTTTCTAACAAACAACACTTATGTGCTGATTCTGCGCGTGCAGGCATGTGGGGTGAATCCACTGGTCGCTGTCTGCCCAGACTGACAGGAGGTGTAGGTCCCAGAGCCAGCCTGGTTCCTCCGGGTGCCCCGAGCAGAGGAGGGACATCCTGCGTGTGCCCCGTGCTCAGCCCAGGAGAAGGAAGGGATCAGACCTGCCTCACTCAGAAGAGAGAGAAGATCTTAGATGCATTGACAGCTGCAAGAAGATGGAGTATTATGGGTCTTTTTAAATAAATTGATTTTAGCTTTTTTTTTTTTTAAGTATATACTATTTCATATTCTGGAGAGGTTTTTCTCCTTTTCCCCTTTCGTCTTTCCTTTCCTTAAATAATTTCCTCCAGCAAACACACTATCTCAAATGCCAAAATATCCCCAAACTTTGGCAAAATGACAGAAACTCGGGAAACAAAACAAATTTCTGCAGCAGTGACACGTTTGCCAAGCTATGATCAAGCTGCAAAGCTTCGTTTTTCTATTGCTGGTCTTAATTACAAAAACAAATGTCAAAACCCGACATATATGACAGAATAAAACCGTGTGAAAAGCTTCAAATAACAATAAAAATAATCTCTATTTGAAGATAACAGCAGTGCAAATTGCAAAATGTTTCAGCACCTTTTTCTTAAGAGGAAAATCTTCAGTTATATGTTGATTATTAATTTTTTTCCTTAAAGCTACAGAATCAAATCAGCTCGGCTCACAGAAGATAATCCCGATGCAATGCCAGTGTCTGACGGTTCCCTGACAGCTCTTCCAAGCACGCTTCTCCCCACAATTCTTACTCGATGGAGAAAGACTGAGCTTTGCTCTAGGGTTTTTCCAGCCCTGGAATAAGGAAGGATGCATCTGCAGGACTCTGCCCTCTTTCCCATGGTCTAGAGGGGCACAAGTGCCCTACATGAGGCCCAGGCGCTGGCAGGGCTGGCTCCAGCTCTGGGCTATCAGTAAAGGCAGGGCAGGAAAAGCAACCACCGCTCTCCTTTCCACTTCGCTTGTGCCACGGCCCCCAGCAGGCTCAGGTTTGCTGATGCCCAAGGAAGGATTCGGGTTTGCAGGGTTTTCCTGCCAGAGGAGCAGGGATGCCCGGCAGGATCCGCTGCTCTCAGTCTCCCAGAGAGGAGCAGTCCTGCATGCCAGGGTGTCCCCAGCCACTCTCCATGGGAGCCTTCATCCCCAGCACCACCTGTGGCTCCTGCACGCCTCAGAACACTGGAGCCTGCTCTGGACTCTGCGATCGCTGCAATCACAACAGCACTGATGATGTTTAGCCCATAGGAATCAGCCTTTCCAGCTTCAAATACCAGCAACCTCAAACAGCCAGCTACGTTTTCCCCAAGGAAGCCAAGGTTTCGTCTTGGAGGGCTGAACAGTCCCCTTACAGATGCTCACCAAAAACCCATGCCTGGAAAATAACTTCAGTGCTGCTTGGAACTGGCTCAGCTGAAGGGAACTCACTTCCAGAAGATAACTGGGTATGGCTGCCTGCCCAGTTTCAACAAAAGATGGATTTGTAAATTTGTAAAGCCAACTAAAACTATGCCATCCATTAGGAAAACTACAAAGGAGAACATTTTAAAGTTAATTGGTTTTGCAATCAAAAGATACACAAATATGTGATTCAATTAATTTTACATAAACTTGGTCAGGAATTAAACGTAAAAGCAGTGGGTTACTTCTTTAACTGACAAATATGTTTACTTCCAACACAACCAGCTTCTCTGGCACACCAAAACGGGAGGCACCGGAACATGCGCGCACAACTGCAGCCAGAATAACTCTGCGCTGTTGCATTTTCTCAAAGGCCACGCTGTTTTGGAGATGGTTCGATCCGAAGCACGAAGGCCAGTTTGGAAAGCTGGCAGAACCACGTGTGGAGACGGAGCTGTTTCCTGCCCCTTCACACAGGAAGAATAAATCACCACGGTTTAACTGTTAATTCAGCAGCACATGGTTTTCAGTTGATAAATACGCACAGTGGTTGAGCTCCAAGTTTGAATTTTCAATGTACAAGCTGGTTCTTACCGAGGGATCAGTATTTCTGGCTAAGGTATCCTTGTTTATAACACATCAAGGAATCTTTTGCGTGCTGGATAACTGGATGGATCTGGAAAACTCTTGTCTGCAAGCTCCTTCTTACTAAATACCGTGTGTGGTGCCGGGGCACAGGTCTGGCTCTCTGCCCTGCTGCAAACCTCTTGCAAGGCTTAGTTCAGACTGTTTCTGTCTGTTGTAACTCAGAAAATGCAGTCTCTGGGGCAGGCAAGGACTTCTATGCACCATTTGAAGCTCATTTCGATTGCGGCTTTCCATAAAGAAAAAAAAAAGCCATGAAAGTCAGGGCTGGTACAGTTCAGGAGGGCAGATCTGGGCCTGTGCTAAAGCTGCCGGGTGCAAAGAGCGCAGGTTTGGCCGGGTGCTGAAACAGAGCCCCCTTAAACCAGACCCAGCGTGCCGCAAATCCCACCCGTCGAGGCCGCGGCAATGACAGCGGCCGCTTCGATAAGGGACCTGGGGCTTGTTTTTGTTAAACCAACCCTGCACTGCCTTCCCCCAGCTCAGGGTCTGGCCCAGCAGGGTCAGGTCAGTACCTGTAAGGGAAAATTGGACCCCAGGGAGCCACTTTACAACACTCTGCAAGACCTCCAGCCCTGGGAACTGGACGGAAGGGCTCCCTGAGAAGGTGCTGTGCGTGCCTGCGGGCAGGAGGTAGAAGCAGAAGTAACCGTACTCACACAGCCCTACACGTGCGCTAAACCTGGCATTTCAGCGTCGCAGATGGTGTATAATATTTCCTTTCATGTTAATCAGAGCCCAGCAGGTACCGGACAGGCCGGCAACAGCAACACGTGCCCAGGCTGGTGCCAACACCTCATTCACCAGTCAATCAAACAGGAAAACATGATTCTGTAGGGCTCTGAAATTAATTATTTAATTCCTGCAGCTATTTATGTCTTCATCTTTCCTTCACTCCTTCAATAGCAGAATTAGGCCCAATATTACAGCTATTGTGTGGACAAATTGGGATTTTTTTTTTTTGTGAAATTATACCAGTGCCAGGATGTCTGTCTTCCACAAAGAGAGGATTTCAGGGAAAGCTTTCAGGTCTACAGGGGAGGGATTGGAAGGGAAACATCAGCAATTGTCATGCTATATCCCTGTGTGAAGGGCTAGAGAACACAAACATTGGAAAATCTGTCTCTCATGTAAAGTACGTTAAATACAAACAAAGCCAAATAAATTATTTTTAAGAAATAGAAAATTATGGAAGTTTCAGGGGAATCATGATTGTTCACATATATGGATCAAACACCAGGAAAAACTTAGGCAGCAAAACCTCTGGTGGCAGACGAAGTTCTGATAAATTAAAATGTGCTGCTTCAAATTTAACACAAGAAAATACATTATCTTTTAGAAACAAACCTAACATCACCTGAAATGTTCCAAAAGGGTTAAAATTGAAACAGCACACTTTGTTTTGCACTGAAATAAACTTCCTGGGTTTCGTTTGGGTTTCAAAGAAAAAGGTGGGGTTTTTTTCTTTTTGTGTTTTTTTTTTTTAATTATTATTAATTCACTTTGAAAAGTATTGGTTCGGTGGAGGTGTGAGGGAGGCTGCTTTGCCATTTGTTCCATGTGTGGAAGGAAAGAGCATGAGTCTGGGACACAGCGCAGGGCCTGGAGGCAGCGTGAGGGCAGTAGGTGTTTGGGAGACAGTGGAAGCCTCCTCACTGCCAGGACTGGAATGCCACCATCAGAGTGCCGGGAAGTGCTGAAAAGGCCTCCGAGAGAGAAATTCCACAAAAGGCACTTGGCATCTTCCAAAGAGGCTGGTCTCACGTCAGCCTCATTAAGGAGGAATCCGCATAAATGAACCACAGCTACTCGTGACATCAAGCTCACAGTTTCACAGACTAGCCTGTGGGGCACTAAAGCCAGGTGCAAGCAGTGCCTTAGATTTTTCGCTCTCTCCAAGACGTTTTTATCCCCCAGGAAGGTTTCAACAGCAGCTGACAGGGAGACTTCTCTCTCTTTTGTATTTGTGCCATCTGTCTATCACCCGTCCTTCAAGGGGATGCAAATTCACTCCTCACCACCCCACCGATAGCGCCTTCATTTTAAGCAGATCTGATTAGGTCAAGTGAAAAGTCAGAGCAAAACAGCCACAAGAAATGACCAGGCTTGGATAGCACTGGGGCCAAAAGCAAGGCTGGTGGAAGGGTCTGATCCTTGCAAGAGGTGTAAGTGCAGTAGTGTAAGGAACTGCAACGTGCTGAGCTGCTCTGCTGATGCTTCTTGTAGGGACGGGGCAATTTCTTCAGGTATTCTGCCATGGACACCCGCAATCCCTGACCATGCGTGACAATGGGACCGACTGCCTGTCTCTTCTTGTCACCCGTGTCCTACGTTGGCCATGTTTCGAACATAAGCAGTAGCTATGTTTTATCTAACATAAATTTTCCCATTTTCAAGCTGGTGAATATTACAGCAGGTTCTCCCAGGGCCTGGTTTTATACTTGGTCAATCTATTGAGAATCCAGTGTACTTAGCAGAATGGTAGGCCGCAGCCTCCAAGAAAGAAGTGAAAGGTAAAAATTAAGATAGAAAATACTTTTTTTTTCCTCTCCCCCAGTGAGAATAACTAAGCATTGAACAGTTTACCAGGAACGCACTAGATTTTCCATTGCTTACAGCCGTTAAGTCAGGGCACAGTAACACATGTTCCAGCCTTTATGAATTAAAGATAATTTTGGAGCCATTGTATCTCCCCACCTCAGAGCTGTAGCACAAGTAAAGGCAGGCTTGGCTGAAAGAAATAATTGGTTTCCTCACTTTTTAAGGGTTATTAGAGAGAAAAAATAAAGGAAGTTTGAGAACAAGATGTCATTATGAACTGAAAATAGTTCATTTTAAAATGTCAGAAAAAATCCTCTCTGTTTTTCATGGAGAAAGAGATAGTTTTAAATTAATAACTTAAGAAAAATAACACACTTCCAGAAAACCTGGTGTTCCAAAACTGCATTACAACTCCTTCCTCCCCTCCTGCAATGAAAAGTGGACGTGAAAACATCAGAAGTAATCTTGTAAACAAGACTCTCTATTTTTAATGATACTAAACCCTCACAGAGGCACTAAGGAGCGATGCAGAAGTGACTGCGCAAGGCCTCTGGGACTGTGCAGACCCATCCCAGACCAATCCCGCGCCTTACCCGTGCCTGGGGGTGTGCAGAAGGATCTCACAAGTGTGCATGAGGCTCAAGAACATGACATCGAGTCTACCTTCTCCCAGGTCCCCAGGAATTGCTCCTAGCTAATACCACAGCCCCACATTGAAGCTGCCATCAAAATTGATCTGAACAGCAAGAACCTAATGTCTCTTCTCCAGCCAGCTCCCTCCTAAGTTTCTCATTCCCAGATTTCCAAACATTGCACCAAACAGCCTTTGGGACCCCAGACACTTTCTGAAACCTGAGGGTGACTGTCTTACACGATGAGCCCTGCTGGCAGCTGACCTTGTTTAGCACCTAGTCTCTGCTGACCACAAAGCTTTCCTGAAAAGGCCAGAATTAACGTTATTTCTAGCTAGCACGGGCCTTTCCTGCACACCACAGCCCTTGCACGGAGTTGCATCACTTTACATAGCCAAGATAGCCACCTTTGGAAGCATCAACTGAGTTGGCAATAAGGCAGAGGGCTTACAGGCTGTCACACGCACTGTCAGCACCGTAAAGCTGGTCAGCCGAACTGGGAGGGGAGCAGGCAACGGGGGATCCTCCCAGGACCATGGTGCACTTTCTGCTTCCATTAAGTTGCAGCTGACTCCAGCTTCTAAGCCAACACAAAAACTCACACCCAGGACACCTCACGGCACCAGATGATGTACAGAAGGTAATTGGAGGTGTCATGATCCACTACACCCATGTGAAGGGGCTGTTCGGGCGTTCCCCTACAGCAGACGCCATGGCAGCTGGCTGCAGCTGCATGCCCGGCCTTGTGCTGTTCTCACCCTCCCAACGCTTGCTGCTGACTTGCTCCAATGGCTCGGACAGGCACATCCCAGCTAATTACAAAGTGTGCCACACAAATAGAAGAGAGGCAGCAGAGTGAAACCAAACCCAAACGCTTCATTCCCAAATTCTTAGACTCGAGACTCAGTTCCTCCAGACTCAGCGCAGGCTCCAGCGTGCTCCCTCCTACAGTCGCCGCCGTCCCCACCAGCCACATTCCACACCTCGGAGATTTCCCGCAGCGTCCCCAACAGACGGGGTGTTTGCATCGCCCTGCCACAGCCCTTCCCACCCATCCCCAGCAGGAGCACTGCTGAGCGATCCAAAGCAGTACTTTTTTTCCCTTCAAATAACTGATTGCTACATAATTAGCACTTTTGTTCCACATACACAAACTCAGCTAGTTAATTACAGGCCACCTTACCAGGGGTTTTTCAGTTCTCTCTTAGCCCTGTCGCTGGGAGGTATATTGACTGGCAGGGAGGAAGGGAAAGCTAGAAAGCTGCTAGGAACAAAATTTTTAAAAAATTCCTCCCGAGTTGTCCGTGAGAGCTTTCATTTCATGAGTAGCCACATGTGCTTCCATTACGCCTTGTAGATTTGTCAGCTTGTAGGCTGTAGATCAGGAAAGCTGCAACCCAAATGACTCTTTTCACGAGCTTTGCACAAATAACAATGACAGAGTTTAAAAAAAAAAAAAATCAGAGCAAGCAATGCTATCCAGCTGCGGCCTGTGAAAGCGCTTTCCGTTATTGACCTGGGCTGTATTTATCGCAGAACCAATGTGCTGGTTTTAATTTCTTTTTTTTTGCCTTTCCCTCCAATGAAATGGAAGAAAAGATTTTTATTTTTTTAAATTCCTTAGATGCCTCTGCATTCAGTGGGGTGTCAAGAAAAGCTTCACAAAGAGCGGATGATACAGAAACACATCATTGCAAGAGAAGGAAGCAGGGTAGCAGGGAGGGGAGATGGATCTGAAGGGTTTTTAATTACCCTGCCCTCTCTCCCCGCCTTCCTTACAATGAGGTGCCATGGGAGTTAGCTCTGTACGCACCAGAGCCTCCTGCTCCCTCCCTTCCATCCAGAAGAACTGGGAAGAGTCTGTGCTAAAGCCTTTGGGACACCTCGCTGTGCCCCAGCTGTCTGCATGAAGTCAGGCCCTGTAAGCCAGGGCAGACTCTCCAAAATGAAGAAAACAGAATTACCCATCCGTGGGCTCAGCCTTTACAGGGCGCATGGCCTCGCAGATGCTCTGGGCTGTGACTGACCTACGGAGGGGTCAGAAAGGGCAAGGACCATCGTAACAGCATCAACGGGTGAGAAGAATCAGAGTACCAGCCGTCATTATGTCTCTGTGGAATTTGGGGTAAAAAGTGGACTTTCTGCTGCCCAGGGAGGAGGTGCCCCCCACAGACAAGATTTGTCACTACAAGCAGGACTGCACCACCAGCCATAACCCAGGATGGCTTGCAGCAGGAGCAGCGTGGCCAGCAGGAGCGGGGCAGTGACCGTGCCCCTGGACTCGGCACTGGTGAGGCTGCACCTCGAACGCTGTGTGCAGTGTTGGGCCCCTCAGCACAAGAAGGACGTTGAGGTGCTGGACCGCAGAGAAGGGCAATGAAGCTGATGAGGGGTCTGGAGAACAAGGCTGATGAAGAGCAGCTGAGGGAATTGGGGTTGTTCAGTCTGGAGAAGAGGAGGCTGAGGGGAGACCTCATTGCTCTCTACAGCTACCTGACAGGAGGGTGCAGGGAGGCGGGTGTTGGTCTCTTCTCCCAAGTAACTTGTGATAGGACGAAAGGAAATGGCCTCAAGTTGCGGCAGGGGAGGTTTAGGTTGGATATCAGGAAACACTTCTTTACTGACAGAGTGGTCAGGCACTGGAACAGGCTGCCCAGGGCAGCGGTGAGGTTGCCATCCCTGGAGGTGTTCAAATAACGTGTAGATGTGGCACTCCAGAACATCATTTAGTGGACATGGTGGTGTTGGGTTGATGATCTTGGAGGTCTCCTCCAACCTTAAGATTCTATGGTGCCAGGGTACAGAGGGTCCTTCAGCACAGGGACCTCCACTGCTCTCAGCCTCATGTGGCCACATGCAGAACCCAGAGCCAAAGAAACTGCTCCTGGGCTTTTACTGGAGATGAGACAGGTTGCAAAGCTTCTACCCTAACCAAACTCTTCTTAGACCAGAGGTTGTCTTGATTAGAGACACCAGGGTTTTTCACAAAAATTTCAATTAGACTTCTGCCTGAAAATCGGTTTGCATGTTTTGGGAGAATCAGAATTATTTTCTCAGATAAAATTCAGAGTGTTTGCTGAGAGAAATCACTTTTCTCTGATTTATCGGGAAAAAAAAAAGTTCCTATTTTTGCCTGAATTTTTAAAGTTTTATAATTTAGGACAAGGCCTCAAATTTAAAGCCACTCAGTTACCTTTTTTTTTTTTAAAAAAAAAAAAGCCACACCTGAAAATAAAAACTCTTTTCAGAGTAAATCTGGTTTCATTTTTTTCAAAGACAGAAAACACATTTTCCACTGAAAAGTGGTTTGAGTAGAACGTTATTGCTTTGTAGAAATGCCAGTGCCTCCAGATTTAGCAGGAAGCACACCTCACAGTGACAGCATCTCCTCAACTGGCTCGGAAGATTCCGTGGTTCAGAATGAAAGCTCCCTCCTTCATCAAGGAAAAAAAGTCTGAAAGGAAAAAACCAAAGCCACACACAGCCAAGGGCACCAACTGATAATGGTTTCATTACAGCTTTGCTGAACATTTCTTTACTTCCAGGTGGCAGAAGAAGAGGTCTCTGAGCCAGATGGCTTTAACATTCTCTCTTTAGACCAGAAGCCAATTGTATACATACATGGCCACTGCAAAATGAGATTATTAAAGATTTATGCATTCAGAAAAGTGCTGTACGAAGAAAAAATGAACTTTTAGGAGAGTGGCAAAACTACTTAGATGCACCTGATTTTAAATGAAGTTCTAAATGAAGGATTCTTGCCTTTGGTTGTAATATAGCTTCAAGCAGTTTTCACTTTCTCTGCCTCCTCCTTCCCCTTTCTCTCTTCCCCCACCCCCTCCTCCTTTTATTTAAGAGACTTCCCTCTAAGGAACGTAAAACTATCACTTCTCCTTCATCTAAATGCACAAGAGTGAAAAAAATAATTCTTTAGTCATTGTCTCTTTGACCCAATCTTTAATTCTCCTTTGATGACAAGGAGAATTAAAGCCTGAGAAGACTTCTTGCCTGCATTGCTCCTGAAGAGGCACTTTCCTTTTTCCTTTTCTCGGCTTCATGTGAAAGAGGGAATTCTTGATGGGTGAAGTCTTGTTTCTTTTAAAGTCTTCTGGGCTTCTGCCACGGGCTCCAGCAGAGCCAGGCTACGTGATGAATGCTTGGGCTACCAGATGGCACAGTATTGGTCTGCTCTCCTTCCTGCCAGCTTCAGCAGCTGGAACACAAACGGCTCCGGATCTGAAGTGCTCTGATGCAGTTGCTGAAGTTTGAAAGCTTCAGCTCCTGGAGTGATATGATTATGTGAGAAGATAGTTCTTCATCTTCCAAAAAAAGAAAAGAGCATATTCTAGCCCAAAGCGCGCAGAGACCTGCACAGCCACACCGCTGCGGGATTTTCCTGCCTCACCACTTCCAGACTTCCAGGACTAAAAAGTCAGTGAAAAAATAGGCTTAATTACAAAACCCGATACCTTCAATGTGAAAAAAAAACCAACCAAAAAGATCATGAGTCTAGCTGAGAGAAAGAACAATCCACTCCTTGCTTATCCCAGCAATGCCATACCTGATTAGCATTAAATATACTTAGGGGGAGAAATTTCACAAGTGCTCACTTGATTTTGAAAGCAGTTGTCTTCTTTTTTTTCTTCTTTTTCTTTTTTTTTTAATTCAAGCAGCCAAAGCTTTACCAAAGCCACTTTTTTTTTTTTTTTTTTTATTTTAGAAAAAGCTGCAGTGGCTGTTAACTCAGCCCCAGCACTTGCGATTGCGAGTCACACGTTCTGTCCTGGTATTTGCAGTCAGCACGAGGCACAGACCAGGAATTCTTGAGAGAAGAAAGTCAGGTACTCCAACGCACGCATGACTCGCACAATCTGTTTGCAGATCACTAGCAAACAGAGAAGAGGAATGAATTAATCCAGGGCAAAAATCAAAGCGACACTTTTTTCTGTGAAGATCTGGCCTCTGCTCTGTACCTTCCCCTGCCACCAGCTGAGATGAGGCTCCTGGTGAGCAAGGGAAGCCTGGGGTTGAGTGGAGCTTCCAGCCTCCTAGTTTGAATTCCGAGCCTCAGTGCCTGAGATCAACTGAAACACCGGCATACTTTGCAGGCTGCTGCTTGAGACTTCAGCCTTTATTACAGATCCAGGCTACTTTTTCTCAGAACACGGATGCTATCTGAACTTGGCTTTCTGCAGTTTTGAAAATGTAAATTTATTCCCTATTTCCAGTGTCATGTGCTGCAACATCTGTATGTTACAGTTATCGCAATAAATACTAGAAGACAAGTCCTTGGAGAGATTCTGTATGTACATGGGCTAAGTACTCCAAGCCAGGAGCTAATCGAGGCAAGGAATTTCAAAACATGGATTATTCTGGTATTAATTGCAAGAGATAACCGGGGCCTAGTGAGCACAGAGAGAGGTGGGAAACCACTCCTCCCAAGGGTCAGGGAGGATAAATGAGGGACTTTCTCCAGTGAAGATCCAAGCTGCAGACTTAAGAACAGTCTCCCTCAAGGGTCAAGAGAAGAAAATGACCTTCAGCATCACAGAGGTTAAAGTGAAGGTCAGCAAAGAATTTACAGAGCATTTGTGTGGAATTTAGCCACCTGAGTCTGAAGTGGCAACCCTGAAACTCCCTTGAATTTCAGTACAAATTGTACTCTGAGAAATTTTGCTCCTTACTAACCTGGTTCTTACTTTCACATTGTGCAGCTTCCAGAAAGACACCCGTCCACATCCAGCTCCTGCATCAGAGAAACTTGCTTTTGACATTTGAAGCTCCCAACATGTTAGCTCTGCATCGCTGAACCAGCCCCTCTCTGAATCACTGCTGAGGGCTGTGTCAAGCAGTTGCTGCCTTCAAAAATACAAGCCCTGCCGTATGACCTAAAATAGTCGCTCCCTTCAGTGGTAGCAGCAGTGTACAAGCACACTTTACAAGATGGTCCTTAAGTAGGATCCATCAGTTGTACCTCATCATTACAATCCTGCACCTGCCCAGGCTGCACAGAGAAAAGCTGAAGAGCACCGCAAGTCTCACAAGCTGGATGCTGCACTGAAGTACCCAGCACCAGAGCGCCCATCACCAACACCTCTCACTTCCAGCTCAGCGGGTGCACTCACAGCTGCCGGCAGGCATGGTGTGCAGCACCACCCACCTGTGCCTAGGTAACAGTGAGGGACCCTACATCTGTGAGCAGGGGCCTTCTATCCCCTTTTCCATGAGTCTGACCATATCTATATCTATCTACATCTATGCGTATATATGCCTACCTACGCCTTCGCATTTGTCCTCAGGGACTTCCATAGCCCTGGCCTGCTCTGCCGGAAACTCAGTCCTGATGCTGTGTTTGACCCCATAGACAGCCCAGGTGAATTACAGCTGCTGGCTTCCTGAACCATCTTAAATAACAGGAAAAGCTGGCCAAATCCACAGCTGTCTGGTTTAGTCCTGTCAGTCAGTTTTACTTTCCAACCACCCTGCAGCAGTCAGGACTGAGAGCACTTTCTGGAAAACGAGCACTCTCTTTACATTTAATCAGCCCGTTATATTAATTAAATATGAATTGACTGTAAAAGGCATTAATTGAGATTTAAAAGAGATAAATTCAGGCGTCCATGTAATTAACTCAAAATAACAGGGGCAATAAATGTGGAAGCTTATTAATACAATAACCTTACAGGGATCATTTGGGATATTTCCTCCCCACACCCACACAGTTGCCTAGCACTGGCTATCACAAGCAACACATCAATTAACATACTTTCAGGAGATCATACACATTTACAATTAGCTGGTTTGACTTGCTGGCACCTTTGAGTGGCTCTACCTTCTTCCTCTTCGGTATCCCGTATCATCCCACTCTTTGAAACTCCTGCTGCTCCTGACTTCCATGGTAGCTGAGCTCTTTGATCTGCGAATCTGTGAAAGAGTTCAGCTGCTCAGTTCAACTGCTGAGCTCTTTCATGAATGCAACAGAGGAGAACATCAGGTTGGGAACAGGCAGAAATTATTGTGATTAGCAGATCCAGATCTGGTGTTCAAACAAATAATGTATTTTTCTCCACCTTTCTGCAGACAATAAGTTATTCGGGGCATTCTAGTCTGTATCAAGTTTTTTTCTGTTTGTCAAACAGTCCCCAGATGGGCAGAATTCCGGAACGGAAGTCTGTGTGCAACAGGAAACATGCATACATAGCACTCAGAGGCTTCTTTTTGAAGCAGAAGTCCTTCTTTATTTTAATCAACATATTTTTGCAGCATGAAAGTCCCCCTTTGAAACAAAATTGTGCGTGTGCCCCTTTAAGGCTAATTACCAGATGCTCATCTGGATGTTACCTTTTACAGAGGCTGGAAAAGGAAAAAAAGCTATGTCAAGTCAGTGCATTAACACTCTTCAAAATATATACATCATTTATCTACCTGGGAAGTGAGGTTCTGAAGCCTTGTTAATGAACATAGCCGCTCTGCCATACCATTAAGGAGTACCCCTTTCATCGGAGTCAGATGAAATTATTGCTGAATGGAAAAATGGACTTCCCCATCCCAAAATAGTTCTAAGGATTTCCAAGATACTCTTACTTTGAAGAAAGAAAAAAACCCAAAGTCTCTACATTTTTATGACTTGATCCTCCAGAATCACAATGTTTATACCGGCTCACAAAGAATGTGTGAGCATTCCCTAAGTATGTAATTCTAATATTTGTTAATGTAAATTAATATTTCCAAAAGTAAATTGTATTAAAACAAGAAATAGTAAAGTATCCACACTTTCGATACTGCCCACAAAGGAAACGCTTTGTTTTCAAGTGAGTAACGCCGCTAGTGGCCTTCCTTTAAAAGGCAAATTATTTCATGCGCTTAATCAACAGTAATTATGTTTTGCTCCTGCTTGAGCTAGTGAAACGACGCACACCAAAATACCAAGAGCAAACTGAAATTTGAAGAGGAATCTTACACCAGGTGTGTTTCTCTGAGCACGCTGGTGAGCTCCTGCGACTCCAACAGGCACCTCCACAGCAAGGGGCTGCAGCCAGGGTCTCCGTCACGGGGCGCGGGCAGCTCAGGGAGGTCATAGCAGAGCCTTTCCAGTTGTTCTGCTAAATTTGAGGCCAATGCAAAGCCCGTGTGCACCTCCAACACTGCAGCACCCTCCACCATCCTGGGCTCTTGCTGTAGGTCCAGTGCTGGTGCCCATGGACAGGGAGAGGGGAAGGAGGGGAGGCAGACGCCCACAAGCAGTGCAGCTGGGAGGACTGGCGCACACAGCACGCTCTTCCACAGCTCCAGCTGTTTGGAAGCACGTGCCTATTTGCAAATGATGTGTGCAAACGCCACGATTACATCTCATTTCACAGATGGAGCGCAGGCAGGCCAAGGTCATAGCCGTGCACACTCTGGATCAGCAAGAGCCAACACTGCTGGCGAGACCGCGCAACACACTCACACCCCCGCAACGCTTCCTGCTTTAACAAGTTAGTGCCAGGACAGTAAGAACTCCTCCCTCTCCAATTCTTCCCTTGCAGAACGATTTCACTGAAGCCTATTGGCATGAGTCAGCTCTGCAAGGATTTATGCATTTGAACAAAGATAGCTGAAAAGAAAAACCACTACAGAACAAAACCAAGCAAACAAAAAATCAAACAAAAAAAATGCAAACCCACTGAGATATGAGTTTTTTCCTCCCTAAAGCCTTTATTCCTCTACATTGAGTTTCATTAGAAGAAATAATCAAGATGTGATGAAAGCCAAAGCAAAATGTTGACAGTTCCAAAACCCTTTCCCTTGCGTTTTTAACATTAACAGTAGCAGTTAGTCCAATGTCACTGATACTTGTGGTTGCTCCAAAATCCAAGCTTGAGGTAAACTTACTATTTGCTGGGGTTTGCAGGAGGAAGACTCTGTCCTGCTGCCTGGCTGGGATGACAAATGTGCTGCTCTTCCTACAGACAGTGGCTCTCTCCTGCATCCTGCCTGCACAGCGTACGTCTCAGCCTCCGCAGTGCTGGAAGCACAACATCCTCTCAATGTGTTTTTATGTTGGTTTTATCGTGTTGTACTTTGCCTTGAGCTCCTGACTCTGCTATCTGCTCTCTAAGCAAGACACGTCTTCTACCCAGCAGCAATTCCCCAGGCAGGTGCAGGCCACAGGAATCCAACGGCTGCAGCTCGATGTCTGGCACCAGCCTCAAGCCTGGGCAGTCTCAGGTACCATCACCTGGAGCTGGCACACTCCAGTCAGCCGAGCGGCATTCTAGGCCAGGAACAGCAGATTAGGGTGGACCAAGCATCTCCCTGTGCTCTGAACAAGCACACAGTTCATGGCCTTGGCCAGCCTTAGGTAGAAGCATTCACCATCTGTCACCACGTGTCACAACCCTTGCAACAAGGATGCTAACAGTTCCTCTCCTAACTTGCAGCTGTACACTCCTCTCGTCCCCTCCACGTACCTGGCAGCAATGCTCCTTGGCGTAAGAGACACCTTCACTTCTTCATGGAAACGCTGGCTTGACATCCGCTCCATCTGGCCTGGCTTATGAGGGAAGACTCACCTGTCTTGCTCCCCTGAGTCACAGGAAGCCTTCATCTAGTCCAGGAACTTGTTAATCCGTCTGGGATGAGAAATGCCCGTGTCAGCTCAGTGCACCAGTTCAAGAACTAGGAAAGCTGGGGGAGCGATCTGGAGATACAAATTTTTATTTCTATCCAATTATTTCATACATTTTGGGCTGGCTTTCGCCTTTGGTATGTGGAAAGTTAGGACCTTGCTGAATTTGGATGACAAAATAAAGCTTTAGAAAGACAGCCATACTCAGAAAAAGCTGTTAAAGGGTTTGGTAGTTCAATACGTTAAAAAAAAAAAAAAAAAAAAATCCCACTTCCACAGCAGGTGAAGACAAGATCCTTATTATGGATTTTTTTTAAATGATGGCAATACATTCCATCGCTGTCTCCCAAAATCTTTCAGATCTACTGAGCCCAGTCACATCATTGTTTCAACAGAACAGTCCCTACCCGGTGGCTCAGACTGTCAGTGCTGGGACAGGAGCATCACAGAGCCAGCTCCTCCCACGTGAAATGGGTATTTCCAAGGAGAGCAGCACCTCCTGCTATTTTTCTAAACTGGGTGAAATCTCTCCTGTACAGGGCAGTACCTACTTGCTTAACTTTAAAATTGTTAGTCTTCAATTAAAATTAATGAGATAATTTTCTTTTTTCCCAGCATTGTTTTGACCCCTGTTTCACCCACGGGCAGAAGCCGCTCCTTAGGTAGAAGACACAAAGCAGAGAAGATGCCCTTCAGCAAGTGGAGCCGCATTACCACGAGACAGTTCTTGCTTTTCAACACCGCTGCACATTCATGGAAAGTTTCTTGCCCCCGCACTCCCCCTTCCCAATAAGCTTTATGCATTCTACTCACTCATATAAAAATAAACTCCTAAAAAATAACAGCCCTGAGTAGCACTTACAGCAGAGCAGCTCGGGTTCAGTGGGATCTGAGTTCAGCCCAAGGCAAGGGAGCTGTCAGGGGCAGAAGGCGTTTCTACCCCGAGGCACGCAGAGCTCTCCTGATTTGGGGAGCTCTCCTGATGGAAACAGGAGACATGAAGGAGCTCTCATTTCAAAACAGTTGGTGTCAGTTTAGCAGATCTGCTCGAAAATGCTTGACTACTCCAGTATAGCGCAGTCCACAGCCGCCACACATTTCCAAAATGATGGTGCAAAACCAACAAGGAGTCTGCGTTCTCTCTCGTGCAGCCTTTTCTGGGTGCGCTGGAGAGAAGGGGGGGAAAATCAGTCCAATCTCTACCAAGAAACAGTTTGAAATTTGTGACTCTGTTTTCCAGATTTATTTCTTACTCTCCTCAAGTGTGTCTAGATTCGTTGGATTTGCATATCAGGGGAGATTATTTTTTCTACTTTCAGCCTTGGAAGAGCAGGCAGGTGTGGAGCAATCAAACACCATTGAGCTTTAAACGTTAAGGAAGCTTCTGCTGTGGGCCGTGCAGCTTCCTCATCTCCTTGTCATCTGTTTATATTTATATATAAAACTGCTACTGCCTTGTGGGCTCAGCTGTTCAATCCTGCAGCTGGGCAAGGGTGGTCTTATACCCTCAGAAGTTATTTCAAATCCTTGTCTCAACCTTATTACTCCTCTGCTCTGCAAATGCAAGCCTAGAAGCCTTCAGGGTTCATGGGGAAGAGCTTATTATATCAGATCTTAAAATAACTGAGTGCAGCATATATACAACAGGATATACAACAGGATATACAACAACACGAGTGTCTTTGTCCTTCTCTTCTCCTGTGAGGGTCAACACCACTAGCTAACACCACATGAGAACAGTGTTAGGAGAAGACCAGGGCCATATCATCATATCAAAGTTAGTTACTTCTAGCTTCCCTTCACCCCCAAAGTGTCAACATGTTGATATTGATTCGGAAATCAGCATGCTTCGTAACTGGTTAAAAAGAAGGGCTCTGCAGCTTTTAAAAAGCTCTATTCCTGTTAGATATGCTTTCCAAAGTCAAAAAAAAGCCCAAATAAAAAGATGCAACAACAGCAGGTTCCAAGCCAATGCAGAGGAATCACTGTAACTCTGGATATGTCACCACAGAGCCGCAGAAGAGCCCGGCTCTTGTTTGCACTGCTCATCTCCAAGGTCCCCCACGGGCACCACAGCCTGCAACTCCTCTGCTCTCAGAGCTGGGAGAAGCTGACATGGAGAGAGGGGAGGAATCTGGCTGTGGTCCATCAGCAGAGACAACAAAGGCAGGGAGGGAACGTGGGGCTCCTCCATCAGAGCTCCATCCTCCAGGCCACCTGGGACACCATGAGAAGTTACGGGAACCAGACACAGGACGCTCGTTAGTTGATGATGGATGGGGAACAATTGAAGGCAACTTGCTTCTCCACAGCAAGGCGGTCTCCAGACAGCAGCCAGCGCTGAGTTTTGCCCATCCACTGGACAGATATTGATGACTGGGAAGTGGACATAGCAAGAGGAGATAAATGAACCAAGAGTCCAGAGTCCCACTCCTAACTCCTAACACTACTTTAATAAGAACACAGGCACACGGCAACCGAGCCAGCCAGGCCTGGTTTTGAGAGCTCTGTGGAGGCTTCAAAGAAGAGATAAATGGAGCATCAGTTTCAAGCCGGTGAGTTTCTGATAAATAGAAATGGTTTTGTGTGCATAGAGGATCCTACCAGAGAAATGGAAACCATTCCTCAAAGACTACGAGAGAAAGTCAATTCCCTTCGGAAAATGAGGCAGTTACGGCTGGAGGAAGGGGGAGGGTATCAGCACATTATAATACACGCATGGTTTTATGCTGGTGGACACCCTTCACAAGATGATTTTGACACGCGGAGCAAACTCTACAACTTGGAAAGAGTTATAAAGCAGGCATGTTTATTCAGCGCCGGGTGCGTGGGGGATCGCTCCTCCAAAAGCACGCACACCAACAGCACATTTTACCAAAAAATTTATATGGTGCAGGTGTACATATCCATAGGATTGCACAATACAGACATACATGTGCATGAGTGAGGCGGGGTTATTAAAAAACCACTTGCGTTAGCATTTGAGATCTGTCTCTGGTGGTCATTTACTTCTCTGGGGGTCTGATCTTCCTCTAGATGAGCTTTAGTCTTTCACCCATGCTCTCCTTTCGCTTGGGGATTTCAGCAGTTTCCCGACTTCTGATCGAATTTGTGGTGGAACTAACATTCCATCCTTTGCTAGACATATTCATCCTTGACAAATACCAGTCCCTGATAAGCTTAAGTGAATTTCAAGGCAAACAGGATTGTTAGGCATTCTCTAGCAGACAGTTAGTCTCCTAAATCAAGCAATATTTAGCAGACCGTTAACTCCCTGTATCAATTTGGTTGTGCAAAACGCACTGACATCACGGAGTTCAGGGGAGTCAGCCCCATGGTTAAGCCATGGCACAGGAGGGAGAAGGCGAGGGGCCCAGCAGCACGAGGATGAACTATCACCAGTTCCTGCTGCCGCTAAGGGTGCGAACCAGCAAGGCCTCTGGTTAAGAATCATCCAGATGCATTTTGCTAGCAAGGATGCTAAGTCACGTCCAATTATATCCTCTGTGCCCTGTCCCTAAGGGATGGGCCTTGTGCACTGAATTTCAGATTAAAACCCTCGGGTTTTGTTACTGAAATAAACCTGCCTCTTGCCTTAGTCTAACCTCCCTGGCTTTGCGGGGATAACGAAACTGAATTTTGCTCTTTGCATCTGCGTGCCCTGTTTAAATCCACAGGATGGGACGACATCTACAAGCGTTCCTACAGCGGCACACTGTCTTTCCAGTTAGTCTCTAACACCCCTTCCTGCGATACAGGCAGCAGGGCAACCAAAAAAAAAAAAATAAAAAATCAGAGCCTGTCTCCAAAACCCTGACAGCAACACTCTTCCTCCTGATAAAGCTCATCAGGAGCTTTGTTTTTTAACAGCCTGTGCTTTGAAAGCGCAAGCTGAGGACTATCAAGTCTCCCTGGCTAGCTGATAGCCAAAACAAGTATGTCGCAAGCCTGCACCCATAACATCAAGCCCTCTCCAAAAGGAGCCAGAATTAAACAACCCATTAATGTCAACGGGAATGTTTTCCCTGCCTTGACAACAGCGGGCTTTGGCTCAGGGTAAGTGACATTATCCCTAAGATGCTCAGCTCCAAATTTCAGAGATCCCAGCAGAATTTCTCAGCCTGCCGCTCGCAGCACCCCCAGTGCTCAGCGCTGCTGTATTTACTCACGCACGGCCAGGTGCTTGCAGAATAGATGCTGTCATAGCTGTTTAAGCTCCTAGATAACTGCTCCAGTAGGACAACCGGTTTACAAGCAATTCTGATGAGGCCATTAGATACTCTGCCATCAGCGCTAATCAACATGACTGGAGTTGTTGAATATACTCGCTAAGCGTTCCCGTCAGCTCCGAGAAATAACGCAAAACTCATGTTGCCTTATAATTTCCCTTGCAAATTTATCACATCCGGTGAAGGTATGAATTCCGCATCATGTCCAAAAGCTGTCCAAAAAAAAAAAAAGTCTATTTTCCGCTTAACCATACGCTGTGATGACGGTATTGCGACAGCTCATTTTCTATAACGAGCTCATCAATGTGAAATAGCATTAGGGATATGGCAAAACACACAGAAATTGAGCTGATCTGCAATAATTTCAGACTTGCTAGCACCATCTCGCACCTGAAACTGGCTCCATGGCCACTACTAGCCCAGCAGAGCTGTTAGTAGGGACAGCACCCAGAGACATGGTACCACACTTAGTACTGAAAATCATCCCATTAAAAAACAAAAAAAAAAGGCATAGAAACATCACAGTAAGTGGTTGTGACAAGCAAATCTGTGGAGCCGCATTACTGTCTGAACGATAGGCTCCTGGTGCAGCTGGGTACTTAGGCAGGTGTGAAACCTGGACTAGGCTGTTCATTCCGTCAGGATTGCTCAGGTGCTTGAAGTCAGGGACTGCCTGCATGCTCCTAAATGACATGACAAACTGGGGGCAGCTTTCTGGCTGTTTTTGAGTAAAAGGCTCCATTAAAGAACTCTTAGCTCTTCAGCTTAGAAGAAAAAAAAACACACTCTTTTCCCCTCAGTGGGCTTCTGATTCAGTTCAAGTGGCCCATGGCAATGATTAGAGCTTTCCTGGCTACCCATGGCGATGTGGGCAAACCAGCAGCCATCACCTCTGGGGTTCTCCAGGCTGCATCCAGCACCCACGGTTTTGTCTCAGGACCAGGAGTTCTGGAGGACACTGCTTAGCTGGCTGGGGCAGAAAGCAGCACAATTTGGTTTGTACAAGCTGAGGTTTTGCTAGTTTTGGTGTCATGAGTTCAAGGAACGAACCCAGATGAAGAGATGCAGGAACAAGGACAACCTTGTCTGAAGTGGGGTTTTCAGCACTATCACAGTGCTGGCTGTGAGCAGCAACGCACACCACAGACCTGAAACCAGAGCTCACCATTTGCCAGGGCAAGGAACTCACAACACTTTTATTTACATTCAGGCCATTTCCACATCACCCTAGCTAACAGGATCCCCCAGCTAACACGCAGAGCTCTCACAAACCTGAGCCCTATCTGCACACAGATAAAACTTGGAAGATCCAACTACAGGTAATAGAGGCGAGGAGGTAGTGGAGTTTATTAATATTTATGTTTTCCTACACCTCTCTTTGGCTTCAGACATGTGAGCAAAGCAGCACACTGAGACCTTGCAGAACTGCATGATTTGTGAGTTCTCTTTCCCTCCTCGTCCCCTGGGTCTCAGCAGCCATCCCTCAGAGCAGACCCTATCTATGGGCAGCCGACGGCACGCAGAGCACACCCCAGCTGCGTACAGCACAGCCAGGCCTTCACGGACCACAAGAAGCAGCAGGTTTGAGTCGTGCGAGTCTGTCACCACCTTCTCATTTATATTGGCTGTAGCCATGTCTGAACATAGAGAAACCACTGTCATCATCCCCAGCTCCCTCGGGGTATCTCACAGTGGGAGGAAGGGCTCTCCATCCTCAGGAATCAAACCATTCCAGGCAGCAGAGTTCAAACACACGGGTATTTTACTGTGGCTGTATTTTATAGTAGCGTCATAAAGGCAATAAAACAAAAGGTTAATACTAGCAAGTTCATAAATTTAATAGTCAAGGATTAGTACATTCTTGTTCATCTTCTCTTTACTGAAATTTTAGATAAAAGGGTTTAGATTTGCCCTTGCACGAAGTTTCTGAGGCAGGATGGCCAGTCTGTGCAGGTAAATAGTTTAAGTCCCAGCAATAACTGCAGCTGAGAAAAGATCTAATGCAGGCTGGACTGTCAGGAAGTTTTATAACAATTCCCGATTTCTGTATTACAGACCAGCGTCTGTTTTCAGCAGGCTGTCGTGAAATGTCCCCTTTAAAACAGTTCGAGCTGTTTGGTAAGTTATTTTCTGCAGCTGAGAGTCACCAGTCCCAGCTAACAGAACAGATCACCTGCGTGAGCCATGACATGCGAAGTGCCAGCTGGCATCCCCTCTGCGCCAGCCCCTGAGGTGTGTGATGCTCAGCAATGCGACGTCACAGTGACACAGAGAAGCAGCAATTTGTGTCACTGACTCTTAACAACACAGACAGCTTACCCCAAACCTTTGATTTCTTCAAAATCCTTACTTACTGGTCTTCCAAGAGGATGTCCAGACACAGGTATAGTTTCACAGGTATAGACATTCAACTCATGCTCTTAGTTTCCGTAGTTATCGGTATGTCCAGAAGGACATAACCCACGCTCCTGGGCTGCGGTACTTGGTGGGCATTGCTTCCCCATGCACCAGCACACAATGTGCCCAGCAGCAACATCGTAATGCAACACTGCCCAGGGAGATCCCCATGGCTAGAAACTGCACAACTTCGATAAATCAAAGTACTGTTCCATCCTGGATCTCCTCTCCTTCCCTGAATGCCTGGAAAAGCCCAGAAATCTTCACACGCAGGGTTTAGAAATACAAGGCCAGTCTGCCTGCAACGGGAGCACTGTCAGCAAAGGTACATCCATGTTCTGCTGCCGAGATGGTGCCATGCCTACATGAAAAATGCCAGCTGAAGTCTGAAACAGATATTGCTCACTCACTAAGTGTCTACCACTGCACTAAAGAGGTCACCAGCCTAAGTACCGACACGGAAACATCCAAGAGGGTTAACTGATCCTGAACTCCATGGAGCGGTCGCAGCCCAAGGCAGCGGCTCACGGCACTTGGGGTGATGCCTGGGCACAGCGGGAGGGCAGAGCTCTGAGGTCCACATCCAGGGACTGCTCTACCACCACAGATTTAAGCCCTGTTTCCCCTCCCACCTGTCAAAGACCCTTAGGAATTACAGTAAATTTCTATTAAACGCAGATGCCTATAAAAAGTTAATAGATTATTTGAGGGAAAATAATTTAACCTGGTTCTCAGGAATATTTATGTCCCATTCTCCTTCTCAGCCCACCCCCCCTGTTTTTTCCATAGTCATTGAAAATATTTTATCTTGAGCAGAGATTAGTTCTGTGCCATTTACTATTCTTATTACAATCTCCAGGAGAATAAGCCCTCTGCATCTTTAATGCCACCTGCAGCCAGTGACTTACAGTTACGTTCCTGTGCTGTGCTACTATGATCTCTTCAGTATTTGGTTGGTTTTATGGGGCTGCCCCTTCTGTTTTCTCTCTGTTTACGGCCTCGCTAATCTGTGCGAAAGGAGCAGAAAAGGCAATCAATCAAATCGCAAAATACCAAACAGGACAAAACAGTGCGGTGCAAAAACTTTACATCCAGCTGAACTGACATAATTGGTTTCCAGGGGTATGAAAAGCATTTCCTCTCCCAGGTGATGCAAGCTCCCTTCCAGAAGCCTGGTAACAGACATGTCACAAGATGTCATGCGACATTGCTCCCTGGAGTTCGACAGCCTCACCAAGTCCAGATCTCTCCTGACAGGGTTTATGAGGTCAAGGAGAGGTGTAGGAGTAGGAACGTACAACGCTGCACAGGGTTAACCAAACCGTGTTTTAAACATGTTGTTTTAACAAGTACTGGACCTAACTGCAAGTTTCGTGCCAGAAGTCTCCTACCTTATTAACATAATGACATCGTTATCTCCTGCGTATCATCCCCACGCAGAGCAGATCCCCACATAGGATCGTCCACGGCAAACAGGCACAATGTAGCGGGTACTCAGGCTGTGCAGAAACCTCCGGTTTGGTACTAAACAGCAACTATTTTCCTTCCTGAGCGGCTCCTCTTTGATGGGAGCTCTGAGCTCCCAGATGCCAGTAAGGATGTTTCTCTTCGCAAGCTGAGGCTGTGCAAACTGCAGCCTGCATGGGAGGGTCTGCGCTTTGGCTATTTCTGTGATTTTGCGGCTGGGCTGAGTCCATTAGTTGCCTGTTTGTGCTTCTTGTGGGTCACGAAGAGTCTCTAATTACCACCTGATATTGCACTTGTGAAATGACCTCGGCAGGACTGGAAAGATGTAGAACTCCTGTTTAAGGTTTCTTACCATCTCCGAGACACGTGGGTATGACATACCACAGGCTTGCTTTGTCCATCCGCAGGTCCAGAGCAGGTTTTGTGCCAAAAAGTCACCTGCCTGTCACAAGCCTTCATCTTACAAAATTCTTCCCCATACTCCAAACAGAAAGCCAAGACGTGAAAATGACAACTTGGTGAGACACAAAAGAGAATGAGGTTGTACAGGACATTGTAAGTAGGATGGTCCAAGAATTATGTCCTGAAGTTGCCTTAAATTAGCCCTGAAACACCGTAGCAAGAAAGTCTTTGTTAGAAAGTTAAATATTCCTGGGAACAATTGATTTAAAAGAAGTGAGGTAGCTGGGAAGACTGGTCAGTAATTTTAGAACTAAAATTGTGATTATAAACACTTCACCACGGAAAGTTTGGAAGCAGATTGCCTGAGCGTGATTAATACGACACTGCAGGACTTGGCTGCACGGAAGAACGGCAGAGACTAAACTTGAGTTAAATTCTTATCAGTGAAATGTATCCAGCGTCATCTGATAGGTCTTAAAAGGTTAATGTCAGCTAAATCAATGCTGTCTTCATCCAGACAAGGTTTGGGAAATTGTCCTTGAGTGTAAGTGTTCAAAGTCTGAAGATGAGGGTAATAAAGGGCTTTCATCTTTGCCAAGCCCATTGCAATGCATGAGAAGCTGACAATAAGGACACTCTGATTTATCAGCCAGCAGATACAACACTGCAGTAGGTGTGGTTTTAAAACATTCCATCTCCTTGGTTTATGTTAGTTACGTTAATGAACGTTTTTAAAATCCAAACACCTTTTAGACAGTCTGAGATGCTGGATGCTGAAGGTTGGTATCGCAGCACCTTGCCTTGTAAACGTTCCAGCAGCAGAACACCAGCATTTCCCCAGGGATGAGGGGGAATCTGGAAGCCTGGTTCAACTGGTAAAACGACGTTTAAGAAAATGGTTCTGCTGGGATAAGGAGCTAAATGGAAGCAGAGCCTCAGCACACACCTGAACTCCACGCACATGGTTAAATCCTAGGGATCAAGGAGATTTCCAAGCTCTGCTCAAACCCATCAGACCTAAAGGGCTGCTTGACTTCCATTCATGACTAAAAATAGCCCTCTAAATTTCTGGCTAAATGTAAAACATAGGCTTCAAAGCTCTTCTGGTGAGTGAAGTCAGATACTGAGAACAGGAAAGAGAAAAGCTCTAACTCTGCCACGTGCCCAGAAAGACGTGTCTCTCCTTCCAGCAGCGCGTGGTTCTGCAGTCTAGTTGTGGTTCTGCTGCCAACATCACCTGGTTTGGACCAAGCACATGCACAACGAACCGCCTGCTCTTGATTTGCCTTGGATGTGAACCGACAGACACTTTGTGATACCCGCCTCCTAGAATAATACAGTGCCTTAGGACCAGCATGGAATCACAGGAAATCTCAGGATCAGAAAGGCTGGGTGGGGGAAGGACAGGGGAGAAACAAACCGAAAAAAACCAAAAAACTTTGAGATCCGTCAGCCCTCAGGCAAAGGAGGATTTCCCCTGTACTGCATTTTCTAACTTTGCCCAGCCTAGGTTTAACGGCTAAAGTTCACTGCAGACACCAGTTCCAGCAATTCCGTGGAGCCCGTGAAGCCCTGACGATCCGATAAGTGTACATACAAAACGTGCAGATCTGAGTTAATTTGTAGTCAGCTCTGACCATCGCTAAGCTCAGGCTCCTGCAGTGCTTTCTGCTGAGCAGCACTTGCCAGCACTCAGCCAGGGCTTCGCTCCATCCAAGCAGATGGTGCTGAGATGCACCCAGCACTCAGAGCACGGTTGTTACTGTTAATTAATACCTGAACACTCTGGAAGGACATAAATTCTGATTATGTGTACAAACAGGCCGTTTATACACACAAAACTTACAGGGGATGTATTTTCCCAGAATGAGCTATCAATTACCAAGTATTTATACATTGTGTTTACACAAGCTTTTATAACCATGCTCACACCACTTTAAGTATTAATTGCTTAAAACTATTGATTTGGTTAATTCAGCCATCTTCATAAAACCACTCTGTTCTATTTTTCTTGGGTTGCAGAGCGGACGCGGGGCCCCTCCCGCCCATCTGCTGTGGCCCTAATCCTCCTGTCCGAGCACCCATCCAGGACCCCCGGGCATCTCCGAGAAGCAGGGTTCACCTCCGAGCTGCCCGCGGGAGCAAGGCCCTTGGAACCAGAAACAGCACGCGTGCCTCACAGCTCCCCCCGCCCCAGGCTGCGCCGACTCCAGCGGGTTTCCACACACGAGACGAGCGTTACGTTAAATCTGTGAGGTTCCCTCCTGCGGCACTAGTCTCCCTGAAGCCAACGGGACCCTCAGTGCCAAAAGCTGACCTGAAGCCACCCTCACGTATTGAACTGATGCACAGCTGAAATAATCTGCTGCTTCATCTCTAAGATGTCTTGTGGGGCAGAGAGCAACCTTGGGCTGTACCAGAAGCACTGCTAGTTGGTGCCTCTGGCTCTCACCCACGGCTCAGAAGCTGTGGGCCTTGCAGGCTCTGTGACCTCCTTGAGTGCAAGCACGTACAAATGAGCTCATTTATCTGTCATCTCATTATAAGGCCAGCTCTTTAGAAACTGCAGCATCTCCGCATCCGATTCGTACAGCGCATAGCGCAGCAGACCCCAGGAGCTTAGCCTCACTAACGGAGCACCCAGATTCTCATCATTTGATATAACAATTAACATCAATCTCCTTCTTGCAGCTATAGCTGCCTCTCCCTTCTTTAAATCAAGTTTGAGGTACCATTGTTTCCTCTCACCTGTGCTCTACCCATCAAATCACCATTTTATAGCCTAAGTTGGAGTTTGGCTTAGGAGACGAGGCAGAAGCAGCATCCCAGCTGCTCAGAGTGAGAGCTAGAAGGCTAAGCAGTGGCGAGAAGGGCAGCCAAACCCCAGAACATTATTTAGGAGAGAGCAATAAATAACAAAGCCAATGTTCACGCAGGCTTTAATGGGCTCTTATCACCAGGGAGTATGCATCTTACAGAACAGGGGGAGGGGCAGGGGGAGCCAGGTAACAAGTTCCAAATCCAGAAGCTTGTGGCACCCACTGTCTTCTGACAAACAGGGCAGGGGAGCACCAAAAGCAGCCTTAGGAGAGACGGACGATACAGACGGTTCTTTACTGCCCCAAACCCTTGAACAGTAATAATAAAACCTGGGCTCTAGCGCACACAGTTATGAACTTGGAGCACATGAGACTGCACAGCCCCAGGCCCTCACCTGGCATCCAGGTCTGGCACTGGTGCCTCTGGTCCCAGATACTGGTATTTCACCTGTATCTCGGGAGCTTCTGCAGTACCCCTGGCACAGGGAGTTTCAAACGTTCAGTGGGCTCTTCCCAGACCCTTAGGTGATGGTTCCCACCAGTGCAACAACCTCCATTGGGAGGGAATCTTACTTCCCTCACATCTCATAACTCTGTAATTTCAGCTCTCTCCTCCTTGCGGAAAGGCCAGGTTGGGTGTTGAAGATGCAGGCAGCACTGTCTGGTAGCCCAAGCGCTGTTCAGCATTTGACAGAACCCTGGCAGGGGTAATCATCACCTCGCAAGTAAAGAAAAGCATTTGCAAGCACAGCCAGCTTCAACTTGAAAGTGCAAACGCTACCCAACAGGGCAAGCGCTATGCAGATCTAACAAGCCAGTCATTTGAAGAAATTGTTTACGAGAAGTGATTTTAAACTCTTCATTTGGAGCCATTGGTTAACGAACCCCATTGGCAATTCTCTGCACTCAATAACATTTGTTCTGCAGCTTTCCCACCCACTCAGTGTAACTCTGCGTTTGAGCCAGTGGTGGAAAGCAAACAGGATCAGGATGTTTGCCAGAGCTCCCAAAGCTCCACTCTCCTTTCTGCAGTTTAGCCAGGAGCGACAAAACAAACTACACAGGCATGCTTCCTTGCCTCAAACAGCTCAAGCTCCAGCACCAGTAAGATCCCATACACAGGAACAGCCCTGCACAACCACTATCCCAGCCAGGCAGCTCACTGCCTTCCAGAGTTTAAAGTGTTTATCAGAAAGTTTATCAGAAAGTTGTTTTTTTTTTTTAAAAAAAAAGTGCTCTTTAGTGCCCATATCAAAAAAGTACAGAGAAATCAAGTCTCTAGCCTGTCGTAGTTCAGCCCCGATCGGACCAGACTACGCAGTCTCTCTCTCACTCCCCCCATCCTCCGAGAGAACAGGGAGAGAAAATATAAGGAAAAACGGCTCGAGGTTTGAGATAAGGACAGGGAGAAATCCTTAAAGTTACCGTCACGGGCAAAACAGACTCGAGTTGGGGAAAACTATTCATTTATTACTACAAACAGCAGGATAATGAGACAGAGAACAAGATAACCTCCCCCCACCCCTCCCTCTTCCCAGGCTTAACATTATCTCTACTACCTTCCCCTCCCGAGTGGCACAGGGGGGAAGAGGGAATGGGGGTTGTGGTCAGTTCATCACATGTTGTTTCACACTGCTGCTTCGTGGTCGGGGGAAGAACTCCTCGCATTCCTCCCCTGCTCCGTTGTGGGGTCCTTCGTGAAACTGCTCCGGTGTGGGTCATCTCTTCCACGGGTGCAGTCCCTCTAGAGCAGCTGTCCCAGCGGGCCCTCCACAGGCCACAGCTGCCTTCAGGCATCCACCTCCCCTGGTATGGGGTCCTTCACGGGCTCCAAGTGGATCTCTGCTCCTCTGTGGACCTCCATGGGCTGCAGGGGGACAACCTGCTCCACCATGGTCGTCACCACAGGCTGCAGGGGAATCTTGGCCAGGAGCCGCATTACTCCTCCCCCTCCTTCTGAACTGACCTTGGCATCTGCAGCCGTTCCTCACAACAGGCTGGTAGATGTCTCTCAGGATCTTTTTTACATCTTATTCACTTCTCCTCTCCTCTCCACTTCTTGCAGCCGGGCCGGACCGAGTCGGGCCCAGTCGGCTGCCTGGCGGGAGGCCAGAGGGTGAGGCCTGCAAGGCCCATGAGGCCTGCGCCTCCCCCTTTGCACCTCTGCCCCCACTCAGCTTCTTCACATCTTCTCTCCTCTCTCTTTTTTTTTCTGTTTTCCCCTTCTTAAATACGTTATCGCAGAGGCGTTATCACGAGACATTCTGCTACCAATCGGCTCGGCCTTGGCCAGCAGCAGGTCCGCCCTAGGCCCGGCCAAGTCCCCTGAACAAAGGGGAGCCACTTCCAGCAGTTTCCTACAGAAGCTGCCACCTTAGGCCCCCCCCCTACTAAACAAAACCACGACAAGCCACATGCATTACCAAGCCCCATGAAACAAGTTTATGAAAAAGCAGCTGAAGAAACAGAGCGTGCTAAGGAAGCACCTACCCCAGCAGGTAAAGCCTCATGCATCCAAGCAGGGGCAGCAGGAGAGAACCAGGGAGGCTCCCAACCCTTCAAACCCCCGGCTAGGAAAGTCCCCTGCTCCTCTACACCTACTTTCAGGAGGCAGATCACCGAGATCACAGAGGCTGTAAGCAGGTGGGTCCTCTTACAGGTAAATGAGAGGTTTCAGCTGGCAGGCTGCATTCCATGTGAGGTTAGGAAGGATTTTCATTGCTGACTGGTTTTTGCTGTTGCATGAAGATGTTCTACTTGTGGACTCTGAAGGAAAGGCTGCTGAGACGCAGCTGAAAGCCCACCAAATCCTGGGGACTCCAAAAGCACTGTCTGGAAAATCCAAGCTTAAACTGAGCCAAAAGCTTTTCCTAGGAAATCATGATACCAGCTAAGCTACAGCTTTGTGTGGGTTTCTCATCTCCCACACCAGCTGCCAGGAAAATATTGCAGTAAAAAGGAAAAGAAGGAAGGCTTTCCAGGGAACACATACACACCCTGGTCAGCAAAACGTGGGACAGATGTACTCACACGTACCTCTAGCCGTGTAATAAAGAAACACTAATATCTTTTTTTTTGCCATATCAATGGGAAAAGTGAGGTGCAGGGCTTAGGAAGCTGGCTTCAGAGGCACAGCAACCCAGAACGGGTGAGACTCCAAACTGGGATCTGCTGGAAGGAACTGCCTCTTCCCAAAGCAGCATGTAAGGACTTTGCAGAGCACAGCTTCAGAGCTCTTAAAATTGCCAAAATACATGAATAATAATAGCTTACCATTAAAAAAGATGTCTGTATTATTCTTTTGATAGTGTTGCGGTGTTCTTGAAAAATGGGTGTTATTTATTTGATCGTCCCCTGAAGATTCTTTTGTCACGAGCTACTGTGTAAATTTGTGTTCAGACAATTTTTAAAATGTTGAATTATTCACTTGATTGTCCTTAATGTGTTCTCCCAAAAAACCTCAATACGGTGCGATTATTATCAATATATGGAGGGCTAATAAAAATGTGGAAAAAATAACTGCAGCTGGATTTTCAAAAGGGAAAGGATAATTTTCTAGCTACTGAAACATTAGTAGTTAGGAAAGTTAAGATAAGGGTAATAAAACCTTGCGCTTCAGGCTTTGCATAAGGGGTTAGGAAGTAATTATTTTAAATTCTTTCTTCAGTGTTATGTAATTTAACTCTCTTTAATAAAGGACCCAATTTTCAAAGGCAATGAAAGATGCAGCTGGGAACCAGACAAGATTTTTAAAAAGAGAAGTTAGCCCTCAACTTGCTTCAGGGCTTTCCAAAAAAAAACCCCAGACACTTATTTGCATCTTCCAACTCCTGTGATAAAATACATTTTTTTTTCTAAAATGTCAATTTGTTGAAATTGAAGCATTCCACAGTAATGTAGGAGCATTCACTCACATCTCCGAGGTCCCTTAGCTTGAGGTGCTGAGTTGGATTCATCTCTAACTACGAATGATGGATTAGAGCGATTCCAGGTGCTCGCTCCCTTTACAGACACGGCTCAGGAGCACAGGGAAGGATGTCTGGGCTGTGGGAAAGTGACATTACCACGCTGCCACCAAGCTCCTGCTCTGTAGATTGTACTGAACACAGCGTTTAGGGGGCATGCACACAGCCTCGGTGGGAATCGTCCCTTCCCAGATCCCACAGCTAATCCCACTGTTCTAGTTTCTGCATGTGGCCCAGGAAACTGCCAGGGAACAACCGGCTCTATGAATCCCGGTACTGCTTTTCAGAGATATTTTCTTCCAGTCTCACGAGGCTCCAGTAAAGGTGCAAATGACCATGATTTTGGTGTATCCGTGCATTTTTTTTTCCTCTCATTTCTGTGTCCTTGTCATAGTTCAGCCCCAATTGGGACCAGACTACGCAGTCTCTCTCTCACTCCCCTCACCCTCTGAGAGAACAGGGGGAGATAATATAAGAAAAACGGGTCGAGGTTTGAGATAAGGACAGGGAGAAAATCCTTGAAGTTACCGTCACGGGCAAAACAGGTTTGACTTGGGGAAAACTATTCATTTATTACTACAAACAGCAGGATAATGAGACAGAGAACAAGATAACCTCCCCCCACCCCTCCCTTTTCCCAAACTTAACATTATCTCTGCCACCTTCCCCCCCGAGCAGCACAGCGGGGAAGAGGGAACGGGGGTCGTGGTCAGTTCATCACGCGATGTTTTACACCGCTGCTTCATGGTCGGGGGAAGAACTCCTCACATTCCTCCTCTGCTCCAGCGTGGGGTCCCTCCCATGGGCCACAGTCCTTTGTGAAACTGCTCCGGCGTGGGTCATCTGTTCCACGGGGTGCAGTCCCTCCAGAACGGCTGTCCCAGCAGGCCCTCCATGGGCCACAGCCTCCTTCAGGCATCCACCTCCCCCGATGTGGGGTCCTCCATGGGCTGCAGGGGGACAACCTGCTCCACCATGGCCATCACCACAGGCTGCAGGGGAATCTTGGCCAGGAGCCGCATTACTCCTCCCCCTCCTTCTGCACTGACCTTGGCGTCTGCAGCTGTTTCTCTCACAAGAAAAGTTCTCCACAACAGGCTGGCAGATGCCTCTCAGAATCTCTTCACATCATCCATCTCATCTCCTCTCCACTTCTTGCAGCCGGGCCAGGCGGCTGAGTTGGGCCCAGTCGGCTGCCTGGCGAGAGGCCAGAGGGTGAGGCCTGCAAGGCCCATGAGGCCTGTGCCTCCCCCTCTGCCCCCACTCAGCTTCTTCACATCTTCTCTTCTCTTTTTTTTTTTCTGTTTTCCCCTTCTTAAATACGTTATCGCAGAGGCGTTATCACGGGACATTCTGCTACCAATCGGCTCGGCCTTGGCCAGCAGCAGGTCCGCTCTAGGCCCGGCCGAGTCCACTGAACAAAGGGGAGCAACTTCCAGCAGTTTCCTACAGAAGCTGCCACCTTAGGCTCCCCTCACTAAACAAAACCACAGCAGTCCTGCATCTTGCATCCTACAGTGACAGTTACATCTCTGGACAGAGAACATTTTTATCTGAAATGTTTCTCATCTGTAGTATGCCCTGGATGTATTTCTGTGTATTTAATAGAATTTCAAAATCTCCTTTGATATGAGGAGATCTTACATCTCCTGGGATGTATGGGCTCATCTGCACAGCGCTTCCAGTCCACCTTCTGCTTCTCAAAAAAGTTGCAGTAAGTGTCAACTCAGAAACTTTGTTCCCCTTGCACAATACGGGAACTACGGCACCACCCTCCACGCCCGCGCAGCGAGCAGCGCGCTGTGATAACCCTCACTGAATAAAGCGTTGAGCGGTCACAGATGTACTTCTGATGGGAGAAACCTGTACCATGAATAATTGAGAGACATTGCAGAAGCCTTTTATAAAATGAATGGAAGCATTCAAATTGCTTCAGTAACGCAACACACCAAGTGTTCAACCACAGACAGCTACTTAAGTGAAATAATCACCCACTGTAATTAAGAGCAGCCATTGCGATCAAGTTGCCAGGGGTGATGCAATATCTGCTTTATTCCAGTTCCCCTCCTCTCCCCTCTGCCCTGCCCTGCTTTCCACAACACTGCACAGTGTGAAGAGAATGGCTTCGATTCAAACAACTCTCTTGCATTTTCAGACAAAAGCTGAACCAAAATCACTTGTCTTTGAAAAGTTTACCGGCCTTCCCTAACACGTGTGCAGGGAACGTGTGCTCTTGTGCAGTGAGACGTGGAATCACAGAGAAGAATCCAGTGACATTCCTGCCTCTGCGTTAGGTGTTAACCTCCACCCCCTGACGCTCCCGTGAGCCATTACAAGGATTAATTTGGTTGCCCTGGAATTGGAAATCTCCATCCAGGGAGCATCTTTGCACCACCCCTTGCTTATCCTTCATGTTCTGTAGAACTGTGTGTCCCCGTTCGGGTCATCTTTTTATTCTAGCGAGAACGTCACAAGCTTAGAGGTTGGGAATGAAGTTTCCTGATTCTGCTTCACTTCTTCTCCTCAAAGACTTCCCATGCAAACACCAGTACCTGATTTGCGATGATGCACTTTTTTTTTTGTTTAGTTGATTGCCTTTTTGGAGGAAAAGGGGAACTAAAGGGTATGAAGGGGATGACTTTCCAAAACTTGGCATAAATTCCAACTTGGTTGTTGAATCAATAGGCCATTGAACGCTTCCATCCAGGACACGAGACATGCTTCCGTTGAGGACACCAAGTTGTCTCCCAGGAGTGACACGTTCGAAGCTTTCAGTAATTCAACAGAAAATTTAATGCTGGCATCAACAGGAGTTAAATTAAAACCATATTGCACATCACTGAAAGCAAACTCTAGACTGGAGCCAAGCACAAACACGACATGTAAGGAGCAGTAAATTCCTGCAAATATTTTAAACTCATCTGGGTCAGTTCTGCTGACATGTGAGGAAAAAATTATTCACCTGGAGAAAGTATTCCAGTCAAATAAATCATTACGTAAAAGAGCAGAATAATTTTTCCCACATCTGGCTCACAAGGAGGATTATATTTGGTTCTTTCTTTCTTCCCCTGGTTTGTGTCAGATTGCAGACTATGGCTGAGGGGGGTTTATTCCCTTTGTTCACAAGCTGTGCTTAGTTCAAAACTGCTGCCGCTGAAAAGCTCACCCAGAAACTACAAAATGTGGGTTATGTCCTTGAAAATAAAATTTTCAAGTTTCCATTTTATTTAACTGCTCAATAGCTAAGATATCAACTCTTCTCCATTTGGAGAGGACTAAAGACTTCTCCACGTGTCTGAAGACCCAGTTCAGGGATGGAATACTCCAGCTGTCAGTGCTGTGCTTAAGGATGTCATTGCCATGCTAAAGACTCTGGAATCAGAACTTCATTAGCTGGTTTGTTTGCAATGAATGAAGAACAGATGATAGATTGTTTGGGGTATTTTTTCTCTCAAACTTACTGAGGAGAAAAAAACCAACCCAGACAGAAAGATCTATTTATGACTATAAATTAAGTAGTGTTAACTGGAATACTGTGTCCAGCTCTGGAGCCCCCAACATCAGAAGGACATGGACCAGTTGGAGAGGGTCCAGAGGAGGCCATGAAGACGATCAGAGGGCTGGAGCAGCTCTGCTGTGAGGCCAGGCTGAGAGAGTTGGGGCTGTTCAGCCTGGAGAAGAGGAGGCTCCGGGGAGACCTGAGAGCGGCCTCCCAGTGCCTAAAGGGGGCTGCAGGAAAGATGGGGAGAGACTGTTCAGTAGGGCCTGTTGTGACAGGACGAGGGGTAATGGTTTCAAAATAGAGTGAGGGAGATTTAGCTTAGATATTAGGAAAAAATTTTTTACACTGAGGGTGGTGGAGCACTGGCCCAGGTTGCCCAGAGAGGCGGTGGATGCCCCATCCCTGGAAACATTCCAGGCCAGGTTGGCCGGGGCTCTGAGCAACCTGATCTGGTTGGAGATGTCCCTGCTCCTTGTAGAGGGGTTGGACTAGATGACCTTTGAAGGTCCCTTCCAACTCTAACCATTCTATGATTCTACGATTCTAACTCTGGAGACACATGGGGAAAGAGCAGAAAATAGCCCCATGATGCTATTTTTTACAATCGGGGTTTCATTGAAATAAGCATGTTTGGAATATACAGAGGAAATTTTCCAATACCCAGACCAACCAGGGCTGACTTGAAATGTTTGACTAAGGTGGTTTCTACTAAGATCCCAACTTGTTTTAAAGAAAAATGTTTTAAAGAAGAAGCTCTGGAGGCTTCAAACTCAGCACCTTTATGCACAGAGACACCCCTGCACTTCCAGACAGACGGAGGCCCTGCTGAGGCAGTTGACAGGGAGCCCCGTTGTTAACCACCGCCCTGGTACGTGACCGCAGCACTTCTCAGCCTTATCTGGGAAAGGAACAGTTCAGCAGCTGTCCTGCACACAAAGATATAACATCTTCCTGGATAAATGAAAATCCCATCTTTACCACATATTTTTTGCCGTTTCAAGGAACTGTGTAAAAATGTGGATGAAATAATAATGAACAGCAGTCTCCAAAAACACCCTACAGATTTAGACTTGCAGATTCTCAGGCACGTGAGCAACTTTCTCCCTGGGAGACAAGATAAATACAGAAATTGCTCATGAGCCTAAATATTTGCCATTCTGGATCTTCTTCTCTTGCCAGCGGCACTGGCATCCCCAGCTCCTACACCTGCCTGCGCTGCCAGCGTTCGCTGCTGCCCTGAGGGCTGCACGGCCGCCGCCTCTGTGAGACAAGGCTGTCACAAGTACCTGACGTGCCGCAGTGCAGAACTGCACTGAGTAACCCGACGGGTCATTCTTTTTAGCTTGATGTCTCCTGAGTAAGAGGATTATTTCATCTCTCCCCCGCTGCCTCAGGAAGGGACTGAAATAGCGGGATCATTACGACAGGCAGCAGCTTCCCAACTCTAAGCATCCTGGCTCCAGCACTTGCGGTGTTAGTATTTCTCCTCTCTGCTTGGCTCTTGCACCGAGATATAATTTAGCTCATTGCTTTGTAACATCTGCCTCTGTCTGACACCAGCACCAGCACCCCTAATTCAGCAGGAGGGAGTCAGGAAGGCATCACAGGCAGCAGGGACAAGGCAGGGCTGGATGGAGACCCATGGGCTCGGCCCCTCTGGGAGTGGCACAGATAAGGCTATCGGGGAGCTGGCGCAAGTGGGTCAGCTGAGCTCCTGACAAAACCCCATCCTAACAGGCACAGCCATTCTGTTCTCCAGTGGGCAGGATTTGTCACCCTCATCTGCTGAGCTGCTGCTCTTCAGGATGACTGAGCAGGGAAGAGAAGAGAGCAGGAGCCCAAAAACCCCACTGAGAAAAGCAGGCAAAAAAGGCAGGTCAACCAGATCCTCAGCTAGAAGCCGTCTGTACCTGTAGGACTTCTACCAAAGCACGAGCTGAGCTGGAAAACACAGGAAGCCCTGTCACATCTGGGGAACTGGGAACACAGCGGTAACAGAGTGCGGACACCAATTGGACAGCCAAGCATACTGTGCATCGCCAGGGTTCAGGATTATCAGCTTTAACAATTTTGCTCCCTAACTCAAGACCCTGGTGAAAGCAAAATAATGAGATTTCTTCAGTTCACAAAAATCTCATGATGCTAGCGAGAACAGAAAATGCCTTATACTGTAGTGGGTGAGCCAGGACAGCCCGGGGAGTCATGCTGCTGAACAGCAGCTCAGTCAGCCATCTCAAATACTGTGCTGAAGAAGCATCCACAGGCAGAAGGACTGGGTTTGAAAGGGACTCTCCACTTTCTTTTTCTCCTGCATAATGGAATCAAGATGTTTTTATTTTTTTTTTTTCAGGTAGGATGCAAATGGTAATAGAGCTCCTCCACAGTTGCCTGCAAAAATAATATAGATGTATTTAACTGCCAGAACAAGATGTTCTTGAATATAAAGTGATGCTTGGTGAGACTTTTCAGGTTATCCCAAGGGAAAAAATATCTAAATTAAACACATTTCTCCCATTTGGCATCATTACATCTTAACGGTATTTTGCATTTAAATCCATTCAAGGTGGCATCTAGGTCATCAGATCCCATTCTGACCTTGAAGCGGCAGAATGTGTCAATCCTGGCTCAGCAGGGTGCTTGCAGACGCCTGTCTGCTGCTTATTACACATACAGTACGTAGCACATTATGGCCCCTGGCATGAATAATGTGGAGCTACCAAAAATACAGTCACCATGGTAACAGCTTCATGAGGATCACAAGGCTGGGTGGGAAAGATCAGCCTGGGAAGAGGTCAGCTCCATGTAGATGGTGTTTTGGAGGGGAACGGAGCATGAAGTGTTAGCCAGCTATCACACAAGATGCAACGTCACTGGAGGGTGACGCCTGAACCCCGTGGCTAAGGGCAGCTCTCTCCTATGGTTCTTGATGTAGAGAAAGCAACTGGGTCTACGCAGCACTTCTGAGGTGCAAGGCAGTGCTTTAGGACACTCCAGTTCCAGCCCCTCCAGAAATATCTCTGGTTTCCTCTGTGGGACTCCTGCTCTTGGGGACTCTTGCGCTGGCAGGGCTTATCATCAGCACTGCGGGGTTCCAGCTAAGTCTCCTGACGTCTCAACAATGACAAAAGCAAAACTCCAGTTCAGCACCCAGATGGTGTTTCTCCCATTTCTGTATTGCCCCTTCAACCTAGAGCAGATAATGGAACATTGCATCACTGGCCCGTCCTTAGGCATTTTCCAAGGACCAGCATCTTCCAGGCATCCAGCTGGAATTGCCTGAAGTTCCCTCCAGTCCACTGTGGGATTCCTTCTGCAGTTAACTAATCCTTTGTGATTTCACCACAAAGGTTTTCTTCAGGGATATTTATTATCAGAAACTAGCTCACAGAATTCTTAGGAAAGGCAATTTTTTAGCCTGAAGCTTGTTCATGACCAGCTTACACCAACTGTATGCTGTTTGTGACATGCTTTGATTGCCTGCATCACTGGGCATCGCTTCTGGTCTTCAGCTGAGCAGCTGAAACAATGATGCTCCTCCTGACAGGAATTAGAATAAACATACAAATCGTTTGTGAGAGAATTCCGAAACCACTTGAATTTGTACTTGAGTTTCTGAATTCCTCATGCATTTTTGTATTTCCAAGATAATTAAGTATCGTCAATTGTAGCGAATGACTTTTCACTTTTAAGGCATTCCTGGGTGATTTTGAACAGTATTTCAGGAGCAGGGAGAGTGACCAGAAGTCGTCTGTGGCACTTTCTTCACTTGTTAGGAATTCCATTTCCTTTTGTCAGCAGTCTTTTTCTTACCCTTAAACAAGGTGTGGAGGTAGTTTCTTCAACTTCTTCAAGGTTCTCAGCTATGACCTGTTTCCTTTTGAGGACAATGCTGATCAAGAAAAGGTATTTCCATCTGCAACTCACGAGAGGCTTCGAAAGCTCCTGAGGTACGAACCGTTGAACTGAATCCTCACAAGGACCACAGCCATAAAGCACAGGGGGCTTCTAGATGAAGTGCTTGTTTCCCACGTAGAGTCGATCCCCCTCTCTGGAATGATGCCTGCAATCACACTATAATTAGCTGGGTTTCTGGTTTATTTTAAGAAAAGTAAGCAGCTGGACAGAGTGAAAGATGTGGAAGTCCAGCATAAGGAGAAGTTTAGGCTGGGATTTTCAAAACAGCCTAAGGTTACATCTCTGCTGCAGTCACATTGTATCTGTGCAGTACAAAAGTATTTGACCAAGTCAGAAATGTTTCTTGCCTGTTGGAAGGTCAAATTAGTCCAAGCTGAGCTCTACACTTGTGAAAATAAACTGTTATCAGGAAAGAATTTAAGATGCCCTCATGCATTTGGCTCTGTAGAGTGGGTAGAGAAGTAGCTCATGGAACATTTCAGTTTCTACGACTTCAGGTCTAGCATGTCCTGAAGAGCTACGCACCTGGAGACCACAGTGATGCCTCTGGTTCACCCATTCTGGCATCCGAATATCTCAGCTACCTCTGAAATTCCCAACCTGCAAGTAACCGTAACTGAACAGCTAGAAGAGCTTTGGGGTTAACACCCAGGGCTTGCTGGGTTGCAGGCTTTCTGCCCAGTTTTGACTCTCTCTGCGTCTGGCCTCTCCGTTGTTACACAAGGATAACTTGAGGTCTGTTGTGATTAATTCCTGTGGAGGTAGGGCATCGCTAGCATTATTTATCTGGGCTCTGTATAAACACACATTCTAAACTCAGGCACTGTGGGATCACTACAGAAACAGAATAAAGTGAGCTGTGAGCAAGGAGCGGTTTCTGGAACAGCCCCTCCAGCACCCCGAGACTGCAGAGCTGCCCGCTGGCCGGGGTGAGACGAGGTGGGGCGTGCACACGCAGAGGAAGCGACACTGCCGCTTCAAATGGGGTTTGCACACTGGCAGCAGGAGAGACAGCTGCTGTGCTGGGAATTCTTTTGTTCTCATGTAAAGGCTTTTATGTGTCCATTTCAACTGTTACAGCGATGCATAATGCCAGGTGGGATTTAGTGGAGCCGACTCGAACAACTTTCTCTGGAATTTAGCCAGTTCACTGGTGTTCCCAATGCTCCCCAGGAAAGCGTCCCTTAACCCAGCCTCGCTCACATCTCTCAGAAGGTGTCCTGCCCTTGCGGAAGTGCAAAGTCTCCCTGCATATTCAGCATCAACTCAGAAGTCATCTGGAGCTGTACTTCTTTGGGACATATGGTAAAAAGTGAAGTTCAACACTCGGGGAGCTTCATTACTGACAAAGAAGGTGAATACAGGATGATATATAAACAATATTGAAAGTATTTAGGATGACATTAAGCTTTTCCTGTTACCAATGAAATTGTAAGTGGTTTAGAAAGGAAACTCCGGTTGTGGTTTGTAATGTTGTTTTCAAGGGAAAGAGAGTCTGCTACCTAAATGTAGAGTGCTTGACACAGATGCCTTTTGTGGAAGAGATGAGTCCTCTTCCTGGTGCCTCACGTCCTGGCCACCAGCTCACCTCCACTCTGAAGGCCAGTGCTCTGCTGTCTCACCCCCCAGAGCCAGACCAGTAAAGGATGTCCTACCAGGAGCTGCCAGGCAGTGTTTGTGTGCTCTTCGCCAAGCAAAGTAATATTGCCTCTTTGCACCCCGTTCAGGTACGTCTGTTTTCCTTGAAACAACTCCACCACCACTCTCACATGGCTGTGAGTTATGAGGCCGTGGAAGCCCAGATGCATTACTCCAGGCATTAGCCCCAGCGGGGCTGAACGGGGCAGTTCATCACCGAAGGTTCACCATTCCAAAGCAAGCGTCCCTTGGCTTTTAGTGGCTGTCATTCTTTCATCACTCACTGCAAATGGGAGAAGAACAAATGAAAGGCTCCATTCCTGCAGCGTTCCAGCAGACGGGCAGAGATAGCCAGAGCAATACGTCGCAGGGTGCACTGTGTAACTCACAGGGCTCTGTGCTGCAGCTCGTTGTAACTTATTCATGATTCATTACTCTTTTTGGGTTGAAAATGGAGAGAAGGCCATTAAGTAACCAGAATGCATATTTATTCAAGACTAAACAGATGTTGTGGAAATGAGACTGCCAATAACAAGTCAGCAAGAGACGCCAGATTTCTAACGGCAAAACAGCACATGGCGCAGAGAGAGTCTCCAGCGCCGACCGAGGAGCTCCTAAGCCAGTAAAGAGTCTCCCAGCCTCGTCTCACCAGCGTAGAGAAGGCGACTGGGTCAGACAGACCTGCAGCACCACGCTCTGCATTAGGAGCCAAACCCACGGCCGTGGCCCTTGCGTTACTCACCTGTGTGCACCGAGCAAGGCAGCTGGAGGGCTGATCCTGCACCGCTGGGAACGGGTGCCACTCGGCGGATGCTACGATAATTTCTGTCCAGCTGAAGATCCAGCTCTTCACGCTTTGTTAAATCCAAATCTTTCCATCCACCATTTCTGATTAATATTACAAGACTTTCTATTTTTTTCATTTCTCAAATGTCAAGTACATCTTTTACAGCAGCTCTTAAGAAGATAAAGGGGATTAAAGGATCATTTTATCCTATTTAAAGTTAGCTCTGAGATGATAGAAGTAAACAGGCACATTCTAAAGGATGTTAATCTCGTCTCTTTCTTATTCTCCATTCCCCTTTTCTTTTTCTTCTTTGCTAGCAAAATTTAACTTTACTGGATGTATTCACTTTTGTGGGTTAAATTATTGCAAGAAGGCAAATTCTGCTACCCTTTCTCCTCACTTCTAAAAGCAAACACAAAATATCACTCTTGATGGCAATATTAAACGCAAGTTTAAATTGTGCTGTCAATCACTGACTTGGATTTTATGGTAAAAAGATGGAGGGAATGAGAAGGAAACAGAAAGTTCTCTGGCAAATGGAGGAAGCCTGTCCCCTCCACTGGTGCCCAGAACGTGGATGTTGCAGGTCCCTACCTCCTTGACCACAGCACATCTAGCACATGGGATCACAGAGCAGCCCAGTGGAGGTGGATGATGGTGGAGTGGATTTGGGAGTGATGGTGGATGAGAAGCTCAACATGAGCCTTGCGGCCAACCGCATCCTGGGCTGCATCCAGAGGAGCGTGGCCAGCAGGTCGAGGGAGGGGATTCTGCCCCTCTACTCTGCCCTGGTGAGACCCCACCTGGAGTACTGTGTCCAGTTCTGGAGCCCCCAACATCAGAAGGACATGGACCAGTTGGAGAAGGTCCAGAGGAGGCCACGCAGATGCTGAGAGGGCTGGAGCAGCTCTGCTGTGAGGCCAGGCTGAGAGCTGGGGCTGTTCAGTCTGGAGAAGAGGAGGCTCCGGGGAGACCTGAGAGCGGCTCCCAGTGCCTAAAGGGGGCTGCAGGAAAGATGGGGAGAGACTCTTCAGCAGGGCCTGGTGTGATAGGACTAGGGGTTTAAAATAGAGGGAGGTAGATTCAGATTAGACATTAGGAAATTTTTTTTTTACCTTGAGGGTGGTGGAGCACTGTCCCAGGTTTCCCAAAGAGGTGGTGGATGCCCCATCCCTGGAAGCGTTCCAGGCCAGGTTGGCCGGGGCTCTGAGCAACCTGATCTGGTTGGAGATGTCCCTGCTCCTTGCAGGGCTTGGACTGGATGGGCTTTAAAGGTCCCTTCCAACCCCAACCATTCTATGATTTTATGATGGGGAGCAGCCAAACCTTTGTTTGCAGCAGGAGTTACATTACACTGTTTCATTTTGGGGCATTCAAGGAGGGTGGATCTCAGTGCAGCACGGTCAGCACCAGCTGCTCTTGTTGGAGCTCCTGGCTGGCATCAGGTGCTCCTGTTCCCAAACCAGGGGAGTGTGGCTTCAGGTTTGCTTGCTCTCTCTCCCAGAGAGTTTAAGATTTGTTCATTCTCTGTTTATTTCCCTTAATCTAAAATAAAGTCATCCAGAATGAAAGTGCATGTTTTACTCTTTGTCTAAGAAACATAACAAAGAAAAACAATTGCAAAAGAAGGCAGTACATTTCACTTTCAAGCTTTCAAGGGATTATTACCAATGACAGGAGAGAAAAAAAATAACAGCTTTTGAAACTTAGGGTAAAATACTTTGACAGCATCCCCATTAAACAGCTTCCCTCGTCTTTAAGCTGCAGTAATTATGTTCACTTAATACTAGACAGTAAAATATTTACAAACAACACAGGGAATTAAGTGGAGTTTCCAGCTGTAGTACAGCTGTATCTCCAGCTCTGCCTCTGGTGCAGCCTCTGGGAAGGGGGACGAGGCGCTGGAGTCTGGCTGTGACACCCTGCCCTCGCGGTGCGCGCATTAACGGCACTGCCACCCAGAGCGCGGTTATCCCTACGATGGACCTGCCAGGGAAAAGCATCGGCTGGTCAGGCAGAGAGGTACTGTGAGGCTGGCACGCCTCGACAACAGCCAGGCCTTCGTCCTCACGCGGTGCGGGACTTCCCTTCCCAGTATGTCCTCCCCAGACACAGCTGAGCTCCTTCTCTTCTCCTCTGCATGAGCATCTGGGGGCTTCAGGTGCCTCGTCCCTGGGCTGAGTGTCTCATTAGGAAGGCCTCCTCTTTGCCAGCCCTGGGGAAAGTGGAGCATCTCTCTACCAGGAGTCTTTCTAGGTTTTTTTCCCCACTGTGCTCCATCCCTTTTGGTACGTGCTGTATCCCTGCTGCCAATCTCCCTGCAGTGAGGGAACACTCTGTGGCAAGCTCCACTGGACTGAAGCCCCCATCCTCATGCAGCTGAAATCACACAAATCCATGAAAGCCCAGTGCTCAGAGACCTGACTCTCCTCCATCAGAGGAAGATAAATCAAATCCATCTTTGGTAATTGGCTTATTCAGAAATAACAGCCTAGATTGCTGACAGGGTCATTAATACTGGTCATCTCACAGATGAAAATATCCTTTTTTTTTTTCAACGAGGAAGTCCAAACTTTGATACTCATAAAAATTACCCAGGACATTGTGGAAAAATGATTGTCAAAGAGAACAGTAACCTGGCTTATCAGGGACTGTCACAAGCCAAGCTCCAGTACAGACTTCCTCGGAGAAAAGCTGCAAAGATGGAAAGCAAACAAGTAGAGAGCAGCACATCGATCCCACAGCCTGGAGCCTGGCAGATAAAGACTTTAAGAAAAGGTTCCAAAAACATAATTTGGACATGTATTATCTCAGACAATACAGCAGCGCACACAGCCGTGGCTTTTCACTAGACCCCAGCTGAGGGTTTCAGAGGGGGCTCACGGCCCGGCAGCACCACTGCAAATGACAGATATCTGGCCAGGGCAGAACGAAAACCACGTACAGAGCGGGGAAGAACCACACTGCAGCTACAGCGTGTTTGCTTCCAGCGTGTGACACAATCAAATCGGGTCTCCTCCTTTTCTTCTGCACTGTGCTGGTGGTCCCCTGTTTATCAGTACTGTGATATGAGCTCTCACCTGGCTCCACTGCAAAAAGAAGTTGGTTTTTTTTTTCAGAAAACAAATCTGGGCACGGACACAGTCATGCCAGTGCCCACGTGCTGCACATGATGTGTGCGCAAGCGAGCCTGCATCACCCAGGATGAGGGTGTGCTACCGCAGGCTGTGCGGGGCAGCAGCACAGGGTGCACTGAGCCCTGCCCTGGGACCTTGTCCCGGTCACCAGACACTGCTCTGCCATGTGTTTTGGTACACCCCTGCCACAGCTCAGCTCTGAGGACCTAGATCTCTTTCTTCCTGGCAATCACAGTTTTCCCCCACAGAGATGGCCGAAGGCTTTTCAAAAAAAAAACTGGCCCAAATGAGGTTTTATTACCTTTCTAAGATGAAGGCTGTTGTCAGCTACCCCTGCTGCACAAAGGGAGAGGGAGACAGAAGGAACAAAGCAGTGATGGAGGGATTGAGGAAAGGGTATTGGAGATATCGGTGAGATTTTCCTGTGCCTGTCTGCCTATGTCCCTGTGCTGAAGTCAGCCTGGCCTTCACAAGCCTACCGTGGCGAAATAGGTAAGAAAAATTACATGGAACTGAAACACCCAGGCACAAAGGGCCATGCAAGTACCACTGGAGTGGGCATATCAAACGTGCATTACAGCCTGGCTGAGAGGGGCATCACCATGCTGTGTGCTGGCAGCCAGGAACTAAGGCCCCAAAGACTTGTAGCTAAAATAGAAAAGACTGAAAAATGAGGCCCAGAGCCACCATTGGACCATTCACCTGTTGCCTCACCACCATGGGCTTGTTCAAGTCCAGCTCTAATCAAAACAGCTCTGTAGCCTTTGTCTCAGTCCCTGTTCCACAGATGTAAGCAAATACTCAAGTGCTCTGATGAACTGGAGCTTAAGCTAAACCAAGTTAAATTGAATAAAGCACGTTTTAACACTGAATGAGTATGGCCACATAGGTGGCTAATACGGTTTAACTAACCCACTTCAGAAGTTAATTTGGATTAATTTTCCTGAAAACTTTCAAGCAGGGAGTCCTGCATCACCAGAGGCCTGGAGAGTATTAGGAAAATGACCTCTCTATTAACCCGCTGTCACTAGTTTCCCTCGCAGCAGTTGTGCACTACTTCTTTTTCAGCAGTGTACCATTATGCTGGACAATATAACACCACACGCATTAAATTACTCTGCCACTTGCCAGAGAACTTGAGCCACGTAGATGGATTTTACATCACCTCACTGGGCTAAAGAGGTCTTCTGCAACAAGTACCTCACCCATAATTGGAAATTTCTTTAATACCTTATTGATGGATTTCTTTATTGCCTGTTGACGAAGTTCAGCACAGTAAACAGAATCGATCCCAGAGGCCAACAGCTGGGGCCGGCCGGTTTGCGCCTGCCGAGAGTAGGTTGGATTCTCAAATTGAATTACAGTTATTGTTCTGCTTGTAGCATTTTTTATGTCTCACCATGACAGATGGCTCTGTAAATGATAGCAGATTTGTATTTCATTAGGACACTTAGTCAAAAGATCAATACCGCTTCCACGCACCTTTCTGTGAATAAGTACACAGGCTGGGGACTTAACGCGATTGAGACAGCGTTAGCTACAGAGCAGACATATGTTTTATTTGTAATAATGTCTCATTGATTCAAAAAAAAAAAAAAAAAAGCAGTCTTGGAAACCCAAGGGCTCTTATTGCCACACTTTGTCTTTCTCCCTGCATGGTGAATGGCAGGTTTGGGTGCGGGAGCGGAGGGCAGGCAGAGCAGGGAGGCCCAGCCCTGCTCCGATCTCCATTGCCCTCTTGTGGGCCTGGAGCAATATTCATCTGAAAAGAGACCTCCACACCAGGAAAATGCTTCCTAAATTCCAGCCTAAGGCACCAAAGGAGGTTGTTTCTATCTTAGAAGAAACACAAAATATTCCCAAAAGGCTTTGCTTTGTTAACACCTTCCTCCTCCCTCTTGTTGTTCTACCTGTCCACCCTCCCACCTTCCTCAGCGCCCCTGACTCAGCCCAGGGCTCACTACAGTTACAGGCTGTATTGATTGATTTTGGTTGTAATGAGTTTTTTCAATGTAAGCAGTGGTGCATAAAAAAATTGGTTTTAAGCCTCCCCCTTACAGCGCATTGATTTAGTGTGATTAAAAGTGGATGTAAGGTTTTAGCTGTTCATTGCTTAGTGCACAGATATCACCACAGAAAACACTGGAAACGAAGTTTCCAAGAATGCTGGTAGGACTTTAAGGTACAATGAGCACAGGGTACATGCCATTCTGCGGGTTAATGGAGCCGGCAGCAAGAGGAAGACTCCTTCATCTCTAGGGAGGAAGGACAGGACTACCAAGGAGTTCCTGCCCTCATGCCCCGCTGGAGACGTGGGGGATGAAGAATGCTTTTCTGTCAAGATGAAACATGTACCAAGTCCAGCTTGTGGAGAGGTCTCGGCTGCCATTCGAGAGACCTTCAGATCATGGAAAGGACACAGCCGCCGGTCTGGCCGTCGGGACCGAGGCCACAGCCCCTGCGTGCACGCGGCATATGGGCCCACCACCCTCTGCAGCTGGGATCGGAAGCCGACCCTCCCGCAGCCCCAGCTAACCCTTCAGTCTTTGGAGGCTCTGGGAGGAAGTGTCTCGGAGGCTCTGCTCCATGCAATGCCTCACACAAGTAGAATCATTCCAACGGGAAAGAGACGGGGAACGGAGCCCTGGTGCCCTGCAGGGACGGGCCTGGTGGTTCAGTGAGCACAGTCACGTGCTGTGCCATCGAGAGGAAAGGCTGCAGGGGGAAGAAATCCGACAATGGCTGGATGTGAGGCTGCAGGGGAGGTCCTGAGGGGGTAATGCAGCAACCTTCACCCCCAGGTTTCACTCAAACATCCTGACAACTCTTTCTATAGTAATCTGTCCCGCTCCTCCCGGTTCTGCCCCCTGGAAACGCTCCATCCCTCTCCCTCCGCACCGCAGTTGCCAGCTGGGAGGAAGTGTCACTTACAACACTCACATGCCAAATTCGGCACAAATCCCTCGCCACCAGTACTCCGTAGCATCGGCGCAGCTTCCCACCTGCTCTCACACCTGCTCGCACTGGGAGCAGCACTTTCTTAGCAGGAATTTGGTTTCCAGCTCCACGTCTCCACACCTCACCCAGCTGGTTTCACAGAGCACTCCTGTAGCGCAGACCCGCTGCTGCCAGCGCTGTGCCTTGCACCAGGGTAATGACCACGTGTACGAGCCCTGCACCCACATCACCCAGTGCCACCTGCACCAACCTCAACCCTCCACCGACATCACATCGCTGACTTTGCTGTCACTTCTGATTTACACCTGGATCACTGAGACCAGTCCCAGGCCGCCCCTACCCTGTGCACACCCAGCTTCAGGAGCTTTTGACATTTTCTTTGAAAGAGAGAGGGAAAAATCAGGAGATTTTATAGAACATGTTTTATGTTGAGTAGTGCTTACAGCTTCATGAATTGCAAAACAATTTTAAAATCTTGCTGTCATAGGAAAATCCATTCTGGTTCACTGCCTCTGTCACTAAAACTCATCGTATGCACCTTGCCAAGCCCATTAAAGCCCACCATTAAGACTAGGATCCCGAGTCATAATTTCTGGGCCAGTCCCCACTCCTCTAAATAAATATTTCAGTTTCCAATACAATTTCAGGAGCATGGAGGGAGCGCCAGAAGCAGGGGGAGCATGTTTATCAGAGAAAAGCCAGAAGAAACCCAAGAAGCATATTCTTTAAAATATAGTATCTTCTTCAGCTTTATTTCCTCTCTTTTGTGTACAGAGCAGCCGGAACAGCAGCACCAAAAGCCTTGAGGGCAGAGAACTTGTGACCCATCCCTGACTTGTCATCATAAAGTCTCCTGGCCCCAACCTCCCCATTATAGTTTGGACTTTGAAGAGCAATAAAGAATGTCAGGCTGACAAATATATGTTATCAAAAGAGATATCTTCTTCAGTTTACAAAACAATTCCACAGCTTTATTGCCCCTCTCTGGAGGTCCCAGACTATGCACTGTCATTTCTCTGCTCCCACTCTAAGATGAACAAACAGCTTCATATTATGTTTGTGCCCACAGTAGCCGCCATTCCAGGATCAGAGATTTTAATTGGCAAATCTTAAAAGGTCAATGACTGACAAAATCATAGCATATAGCTAAGAAGGAAGGAAAATATAGATGACAACATGGCCTCAAGCTAACAGGGATCCACACCTTTTGGACATCAAATTCCAAATTCTGCCATAAACTGACTTTGAGGTGTGGAGCTGTATGATAACTGCTCCAAACATCATTCTGTTCTGTGAGAAATGAACATCTCCACCAGCAACTGGGCATATGTATTTGCTGTAATCACTCCAAATTTCAGATGTTTCTAGAAATCTGGAATTTTGCAGAAAAACCCTCACTGTACTTCATGGTAAGAATTATCACATCATTCTCTCTCTTACTCGTTTATCAATTGTTCTTAAAGTCCCCAACCGACAACCAGGAGAACCCAACACATACGTTCAGTACCCATCTGAAAGAGCTGATGACTAAATAGGAAATTGAAGGCAAGTGTTTTGCTAAGAAAACAGAAGCTTCTCAATTTTACAGTATGCCCTGCTTTTCCCTTTCTTGGTCCCCTAACCCTAGGCTGACAGAAATTAAGTGATCGCTTAATTGACTGGCCATCCTACCTCCAGCACTACAGGGAGGTAACAGGGGAGACTCAGCGAGTGGCAGCTACGGTCGATGCTTAGAGCCCCGCGGACATACTGCTGCGCGAGGAGAGAGCCTGGCCACGTGGAAAGCAACAGAAGAATTCTAATTAATTCCTGTCACTGGAACTAGGACTCCTTTCATAGTCTTCCTCCTCTCCTTTTACTTCCATAAAAGAGGCATTTCAATAGGGACACATTAATGTGCGATGAGAAGCCAGATTTAAGTTCTGTCCTGCTGAGCAGCCCCATTAGCTGAAACAGGGCTGCCCTGGAGTAGTGCTCTGCTCTACTCAAACGCATGGGAAAACAGCCTTAAAAAGTACATAAAAAGGCTGGAAAATGCTCACTAGCTGTCCTTATTAGGGTGCTTTCAGCTGTCAGCATATCAGGCGCTGTCTTTCCAGACTCTGCAAATGGCGTGGCATTGACTCGCAACTACGAGGTGTGTCCACGCCGGCGCCCTAGCTCAAAGGATGCCCAAATCCGTCCCTGCCAGCCTGCAAAACAGTCCCAGCCCGACAGCGGGCAACGTCTATCCGCATCCTTACCAAAAAAATCATTAGCTTCTGTTGACGCGGAAGTCACGGACACGTCACACGACCAATATGATCAAGCAAATGCCACTTTATTGCCCAAATAGCTCAGTTAATATAGATATTTTATTTCCTGTTCATGTTCAAGCCATCTGTTGATTGGTTAGCATGTACTGTCCATGTGCCTAAAGCAATAATTTGATTGGTTAAGGACTTCTGATCACACAAACGGTTCCCTCTGCTTGCATCCTGTCTTGTATCCTGCTTTCAGCACATACCCTTGCTTTGTCCATTGTGCTCAGATCCTGTTCACGTCGATGCATTTGCCCATATTCCCATCCCCTACATCGATGGCCTGCTGCCTGCAGAGGCCTCTGGCTCACAGATTAAACAGTCCATTGTGTCTGGATTGTTCACTATGTGTCCATTGCTCTCCAAATATCCCACAAGCTTCCACCAGCTAGGGATCTGGATCATAAGCCTTCTCTTCTCCCCACGCTTTTCCCGTGGTGTCACCAGGCCCCGTTGAACAGCCGCTAGGCCCATCACAGACGCACTCCAGCGACAGATGACCGTGTCTCTGCACAGACACAAAGCCAGGGCACGCACCGGCCCGTCAGTGGGCTCCACTGTCACGCTGCTCAATGCAATTGCAATATAGCAATTACTTTATCAAAGGGACATCTACAGGCTTTGTACAGTAACACCCATATTCTGCTTCCACACCCGTGCCCATCTGTGTCTGTGAGTGCCTCTGTACTTTCTACGTTACGTACTCGCATGATGAGCTGTTTCTTAAGCATCCCTTCAATGTCTGGTACGTACTATAAAAACAGGTCTTGTAGAGACTGAAAAAAAAGCATTTGCAGGCTGGTCCGATGGATATGCAAGCAGCTAATAGCGTTACACCTACTGCCTGCAGCAGCCCATGAAAGAACAGGTTTCAGAAAAACACTTACTGGCAAGAACCCTAAGGCAAGGGCTGGCTTATGAGATCTGCTCACCGCGTGAGCGCAGAGTCCGTCGCTGTGAGGGGGATGTGCTTGCTGATGGAGAGGTACAATTAGGTGAGTTAAGTACAATAACAATGAACTGCTGCATACTTTCCAGTGCAATAAAAATGATAATGATTCTGCTGAAAAATATCATTACTTCACACTCATTTAATTCTGGAAATCTAAATTCACAAAGGAAACAAGAAGCCCTTTAATCTCCTGGTAGATAAATAGCCCAATTTTATTTCTACTATTATTTTTTATCCTTTTCCAAGACATTTTATAAGACTTCAGAACATGAGAGCACAGTTTAATTAACATTATCACATTAAAAAGCACAGCCAAAATTTTCATGGAGTTTTAACTGAAACATAATACTGTCTCACTTAATTTTTTTTTTTTTTCCATCAAGCATAATGATGAAAAACACAGTCTGCACTGATTGCTGGTAGTACGTGGTACGTTAGCAAAGAGGGCTTATCAAAAGTAGCCATTTCGATGGTTTAGATGATCTCTTCTTGCAGAGATGCACTTTTGGGAGCAGAAAGGCATACTTTGTTTCCTCTGTTCGCACCTCCAGAACGATTGCTTTGTCTCCACAGGTGACGCCAATTACATGCAAAGATTTTTGGGATGGATGTTTGTGCACCTGCTTCTCGACCCTGCAGAGGATAACAAGGTAGTGTTATACTCACACAGCACCTTCCAGCAGAGGATCTCTAAGCTCTTTGAAAATGTCACACTCTGCCCTGCAGCAGCCTTTCGGCAACAGGAATCAACCCTGGGACCTCTGACCAGAACAGTGCAAGCATTCACCGCTGGCCACAGCTGCAGCAACATTCTCAGCAGCTCATTACAACCGAGCCAACCCTAGAAGGTCACGGGCGCCACGCAGAGCGGTGCCAGGCCCCAGCCATTTCTCACGCCCGTGAAGGTGGGCAGGGAGGTTGTTCTGCCCACAGATCTGGCAAGGAACAAAGCGCCGTGGGGCATCAAGCAGGGCACTGGCAGAGTCACTGAGCCCCATGCCAGCCCAGAAAATAACAGCTGACATTTTCCTTTGCAGAGGCTTCTAAAGGAACAGGTAGGCTGCCCAGGAGCTCTGGACATCCCTATCTTATCTGTCTTACCAGGAGCTGCACGTCCATCTCCTGTGTTCCCTTTGATTTTTGCTCAGTCTCAACCCTAGACCTGGAGACCTCACCCAAGGGCAGCGACAGCCCTGTGTCAGAACAAACGTGCTGCTGGTGAAACTACAACCCCTGTTTGTGTCAGTGGGATGAAGGTTTCACACTAGCAAGAGCTTGCTTTGGGAAATTGTTTTGCTAAAGTGAGAAGATACAGGCCAGCCTGTGCTGCTGTGGTGCCCTGAGCCAGCCCTGCGCACCAGCCTTGGTGCTGCTCATCTCCACCCACCCAATGTGTGGATGCAGCTTTCCTCCACAACCATTCATTCCTGCTGCTGCTTTTGATGGAATCAGAGCTCGGCCTCACTACGAAAAGTCTGCTCTGGCTGAACAAGGAGCTGCTGGGCTGACGCAGATGGTTGCAGAGGATGGGATGCTCTCCTGTAGTCCAGAAGCCCAGATGCGATGGCTGTAATTGTTTCCTCCGGGCTTTGAATCTCCCGTCTCTGCACGACATGCCCAGGTGTTCTGTGCCATGAATGCATTACTTTTAAAGAGTTTATTTTCTAGCTGATGAATGGTAACTTTAGTTCACTATTTAATCTGAAGAAAGCAAAGGCTGAAATCGAGTGTTTCACTTGGTCGCTAGCTGACGAAATGCCTACATTTGGTTTCCCTGAGGCTGTCTACATCCTTTTGAAGTTACAGTAGGAAGCCTGCTGGTCAGAACATTTCCATACTGTCATCAAAATATGCCGTGCTGCTGTGGTCAGCTTGTCCCATAGAATTATACTGGTTTTGAGGATGCATTTGGATGGGAAATTTTCTGGAGCTTGACATTTCTCACCAAAGAGGGAGAAAGTGCTAGAAAGGGAGAGAGATGGCAGAAACAAAAATCTGCAAAATTGTGTGGCAAGAAAATATTCTGGATTTGGTCTTCACTGGAAAGAAAAGAAAATTTGAAACCTCAAAGGTCTTTGTGAAAGAAAACCAGGGTTCATTTCTTTTTTTATGGACAGGAGTGCTAGAACCTGAGTAGCTAATCCAGGTTTCCAGAAGGCAGTTTCCCATCTGATGTTTTAGTCCATTTTTACCCAAGGCACAGCTTTTTTTTTTTTTTTTTTACTAGCTATCTACAGCAGAAATCATACAGCAAGTACGATTTTCTATATTGGATCAATATATTGGCTGCTGTGCATTGATCCGACCAAACAACCTACCTTCCCAGGAGCACCACAACTTTAGGTTCCACTCTATCTCTCTCTCTCGTCCACATCTTTCTGTGTTTCTGAGTGGCCATATAACTCCTAGGGAAGCGAGGACTTCAAAGAAGCAGGCAAGGGGTGGCCTGACCTGCTCTCTAGATTTGTAATCGGGTAAGGTGACCTGAACTGAACTGAATGCCTGGCTGGCAAAGGGGTACCATGTGTTCTCTTCCTCAGTACAGAGAAAACATCTGTAATGAATTGCTTGGGAGCACTTCCACCATACATTAGGAATGATACCCAAATAACCATGGTTATGAATTTATATTCTTTCTCAAAGCTCTCAAGTTCTTGGCAAACACAACAAGAACAGATCTGAAGACCAAACTTCAATTCTCCTTTTTGTTTCCCCCAACCTAAATCAATAGATACATAAAAGTTAGAGATGAAAACAAATCATGATCATGCTGCAGCTCTCAGGGGAAAATACCTTCTACAAGAAAATAAATCAATAAAACTCCGTATTCCTGGACATGGTCTCTGTTTTGGTCAATAAATGCAGTGTGTTACGCAGTACATCACCGCAGCCCGCAGCAGTTTGCCAATGCCTGAGCACATCTATTTGGGTGGGAGGACAAAATGGTCACTCCAGTTGTTAAGCAACTGTGTTTCTCAAAGGTAATGTGGTTTGCTTCAGACTGGAGCATTATTTGCCCTGCCAACAGGCGGGGGCAGACAAAGTGGAATGACAGCCCAGTCTTCTGGAGCTCTCTTATCGCTTGCTCCTCTAAAATAGAAAGCACTTCTTTAGGAAGTGTTTTCTTCATTGTTTCAGTTGGGAAGGTTTATCGATTTTAACAGGCAAACTGACAAAAAAAAAAAAGCAGGTTTGAAGGAGGAAATGTAGGCAGATAGATTAGATTAGATTAGATTAGATTAGATTAGATTAGATTAGATTAGATTAGATTGGATTGGATTGGATTGGATTGGATTGGATTGAATAATCTCTTTAATGCTCAAACAGGTGCTTCAGTAAGGAAAAGCAAATTTTTACAAATACCCAGCAAAACCTCACCTCAGAATTTAGATCAAGAACCAAAGAGGCTGCTTTATTCCCTGCAAGAAGGAAGCAGAACGTAATTGCACTGGTTAGAATTCAGGTAGGGTTCAGATGGAATTTTCTCAATGAGCAGTAATAGGAAGTAATACAGAAGGGGCTGCAGAAAGTGGAAGCGGTTTAAAAAGTTGCTGTGCACCGATGCTGGAAATGCAGAGGCCAGTGTGCTGCTCAGCTTTCAAGTTCATACTAAAAGAAGAAATGTTTTGCACCTCACCTATGTCTTTTTACAAGGCTCACTTGTAGTGTGTTGTGGCTTAAGCCCAGCTGGTAACTAAGCACCACGCAGCCGCTTGCTCACTCTGGTGTGATAGGAGAGAGAATCGGAAGGGTAAAAGTAAGAAATCTCATGGGTTGAGATAAGAAGAGTTTAATGATTGAAATGAATTAAAATATAATAATAACAATAATAATAACAGCAACAACAATTGTAATGAAAAGGAAAAACAACAAAAAGAGAGGGAAAAAAACCCAAGAGATACAAGTGATGCAACCACTCACCACCCGCTGATTGATGCCCGGTCTGTCCCCCAGCAGCAACTGCTGCCCCCTGCCAACTCCTTTATATGCTGAGCACGGCGTCACATGGTGTGGCATACTCCTCTGGCCAGTTTGGGTCAGCTGTCCTCGCTCTGCCCCCTCCCAGCTTCCTATGCACCCCCAGCCTTCTGGCTGGCAGTGTATGAGAAGCTGACAAGTCCTTCACTTAGGGGAAGCATTACTTAGCAACAACTAGAACATCAGCGTGTCATCGATGATATTCTCACACTAAATCCAAAGCACAGCACTACACCAGCCACAAGGAAGCAAATCAACTCTGTCCCAGCCGAAACCAAGACACAGAGCTACGTACAGAGCACGGAACAACTGACAGAGCGTCCAGAGAAGGATGCTGGTCCTCTGTTTCATTAAGGAAAGAACAATTCAGGTGATTCATTAAACCAAAACCAGTACGATGGACTCTGAGAGTATGGACAGCGATGGGCAATTGAGTGAGCAAGGGGTTAAATCACTGGGCTTCACTTTGGAGCTACAAAGGCTATAGGGTATGACTGCAGTCCCTCACCGTGGCCGGGCAGAGGAGTGGTAACTCATCAAGCTGCAGTAACTGAACCGAGTTTGATCAACCATCGCTACTGCCAACAGGACCAGCGTTTCCAGGGAGCAGGGGCACAAGCAGACAGCTACGCGGCAAATGAACAGCCCCAGCCACTGCAGCCTGTCACGGCATGGAGAAGGTGCTGCAAATGCTGCATTGCCTTGCTGGATGCCTCTCCTAAAACTGCTGCCCTCATGAAATCAACGCGCAGAGCTTTCCGGTCTATTGATTTTCTTTCTGTCTTTCCAAGCAGAATATTAATACACGTCTCTGAAGGGTAAATTCAGACATTATCTCGGAGTTAATAAAGGAAGGTGTCTTTCTTTGACACGCTATATCCAGCTGCCACTGCAACCTGTATTGTTGCTGAGTGCCAGTTAACCTGGACAATAAGCAATTCCAGAGGAGAGGCTGAATGACAGATTATTCCCGCATCCCAAATTTCTCTGCCATCATTGTGGTGGAGCTTTGCTTTTCGGACCTCAGCTAGCTGGGCACCCCAGGGCTGTGCCACAGCGAGTGGTGAGGAGACCCCTGGTGCTGCCACCTCAGCTGCTATCAGCACCACGTCAGCTAAGGCTGGACATGACCCTAAACCGCAGCAATCGGGGTGTTTCAGGCACGCTGGGTGTCTGCGCAGCACAGCACAGCATCAGCACTGGTGAGCATCCCTGCAGCACCAGCACTGCACGGCCTGCATGTGGTGGGTGCAATGCTGTAGTAACAGACCAATTCCAGGATTACTGGGATAGGTTCAGCATCCCATGTGCTTCACGTTCACTCCCTTATCTACATCAATGCATTTAATGTATCGGGGCCCCACTGGAAATAGGCAGTGACACGTGCTCCCTCCCCCAGCTCTCCTGCAGATGTCTGAAGCCTGTCCCAGGGCCGGGCGCGGTGTCTGGCTGTGGCTCAGGTGAATCCCACCTCACCCCCCTCTCTGGAGACCCCTCCCTCCTCTCTCTCCACAGACCACGCTGAGCACCTGGCAGTCACTAGGCCTGTACCTCAGGGAAGAGTGAAGACCACACAGGACAGCTCAGGGCCGTTATGGATGTGCAGTTCATGGCTCCAAAGGGCCTTCACTGACACACACACAAATAAAAGCCACGCTCCTACTCATCAGCTGCACCAAGGATCGGATCGGGACCCATTCTGCCTGCAAGCCACCTGCCAGCCAGGTGTGCTCTCTGGGACACGCCATAAATCCTGTCATTTCCTGGTGTTCTCCAGCCAGATGGTCTGACTGGAAGAGGCAGAAGAGAGAGCAAGGAGTGCAGGACACCCAGGCCAACCTGACCTGGCACAGAATGAAGGATTCCACCATTTTTTTTCATTGATATGTCACACAACCTCGGGTAAACAGTTTGATCTCACCCCACCTCTGTGCACCCCTCTTTACTGGTCTGTGCCTGGTGTCCCAGCCGTTCATGCCAAGTGGGCACTCACTGTGTGTGAGATCCTCAAACCAGCCACGCAGGAGAGACACGGCCCCGCGTTACTGTCACTGTCCGCTCAGCCGTACTGACTAGGCTCATTGCTTGTTCCTAGCATTGTTAATAATTATTATGATCTGCAAATTTGCAGCTGCTCACTCAAACTGGTCAAATAACATTAGTTAGATAAATGCTTTAGATTTATTTTGCAGCACATTTTCAAGTGATTATTTGATTAATATTTTCACCTAATGTTTTCAAAGCTTTTTTTTTTTTAATTAATGAGAGCAGCTATGAATCACATCACACTGTGCTGTAACCACAGTGATAGATGTGTTTGTTGAAGGCACAACACTTTTATGAACCTTTAAAAATTCAGGAGCCTAGCAGCACCAGTTGAATTATCCTCTGGGATAGCCATGGCCAAAAGCCAAGGCTGGGTATCCAAACGCACCAAAAGACAAGGAAGCTCGGCTCCCAAGGACTCGCCCACGGCACACAGCGTCTATCTAAGTATCGTTTACCCTTATTAACTGGGAAGCAAGAGTAGGCAGCTGGCAACCGCATTCCAGTGCTGCCTTCAAGCGCGTGCAGCCGGCGCTGGCAGTAATTAAACCATCACTCACCCACCCTCAGGCAGGTGTGGCGCTCCTTGAGTGGGCTTTCTTCTCCTTGAAAAATACTGGTAGAAAATGACAAGTGAAGTCCAAGCAAAGAGTTCAGAAAATAATGACAATTAATCTCTTCTCATTTTGGATGTCTAACAGGGACATGGCTATGCATCTGCTAGGTACTCCAGGCTTCCTCCGAAGTCAGTCGTACCTTCACAAGGCAATTAATTATTTTTATGCAACTGAGGTGGCCGTCTGATTATGGGAACAACTGCTCGCTGCAGGAGCCTCTTTATTCCCACTGACTCTACAATGAGAGTAGTAGTGATTATGGTGATTAGCTCATATTTACACACCTGAAAAATAAATCATAGAATCATAGAATGGTTAGGGTTGGAAGGGACCTTCAAAGGTCACCCAGTCCAATCCCCCTGCCAGGAGCAGGGACATCTCCAACCAGATCAGGTTGCTCAGAGCCCCGGCCAACCTGGCCTGGAATGTTTCCAGGGATGGGGCATCCACCGCCTCTCTGGGCAACCTGGGACAGTGTGCAACCACTCTCAGCATAAAACATTTTTTCCTGATATCCAATCTGAATCTACCTCCCTCTATTTTAAAACCATCACCCCTCGTCCTGTCACAACAGGCCCTGCTGAAGAGTCTCTCCCCACCTTTCCCGCAGCCCCCTTTAGGCACTGGCAGGCCGCTCTCAGGTCTCCCCAGAGCCCCCTCTTCTCCAGGCTGAACAGCCCCAGCTCTCATCTAACTTAGGGCAGAGGAATCCCCTCTTTCAAGGGACACAGGTTTTTATCTATGGCCAGATAAAGCTGTGCATCTGACAGAACAGGAACACGTACTGCGTTAGCTGACAGGAGACACGGCAAGAAGGGAGTGCAACAGTCGCCATGTTGCTAGAAAAACCCCCTGAGCACACACCTCCTGCTCTGAGGCTTCTCAGTGTCATCACCTCCTCCTGTAGAGTCACTAGAACAATACAAACCATAATTGTCCTCCTCCCTGGCGCTGGCCTCCTGCTGTCACACCTCCACACTCGAGGGGTATGCATGAGAGAGTGGGAGAAGTGTGCAGGAGGACCAGCGGGTTGCTCCAAGCCAGCTGTTCACACACCTGCTAATCCTGGAGGTGGATGTGCCCTGAGTAGCTGTGAGTGACTTTGAAGAGTGAAGCAGTGTGTCCCACTGAACGGCTGCAGCAATTTATGTGCCGAAGAGCAAGGGAGGAGAGATGGATCACCACATGATAAATCATTTTGGAGCTTTTCATCACAGAACTGGCAGTGAGAGCACAGCTCTGGTGATTTGTAGCGATATTAGCCTGCCATGATTCATCTGCGAGGCCTGGCCCTTCCGCTGCCCTCCACACACTGGAGCAAAGCATGGGCACTATTCGACTGCTGGCATCAGGACACCCAAGACTTTCACCTTGCTTTGTCTTCCTAGGGCCTCTTCTGCTTCCTTATTCCACCTCTCCCATGTACACTTCAGTGCCAAGCATGAGGATGAGGAATGGTCAAATAAAACTCCCTCTGTTGAACCCCGTGAGGGGTCTCTCTGCCCACTCCTCCAGCCTGTCGTGGTCCCTCAATGGCAGCACAACCTCCTGGTTCATCAGCCGCTCCTCCCATTTTTGGATCATTTGTATTCAGGTACCCAAAGGCTTTTAAAGAGCTGCCCACATACTTCAAGAACGAATAAGTATAAGGAGAAATGAGTTAATTTGAATAAAAATCACTCAGCAGTAATTTCAGAACTGGGAATACAGCCTGGACCACTGACGGATTCTTGGCCAAAAATGAATGTGGAGTTACACCAGGGCTATTAATAACATCCCAGTCCCTGCAGCCCCGCCAGCAGCCCCAGCAGCGCATCCATGTGCCGCTGTGCCTGGCACCACACACGCACGTCCCAGAGACACGTTCTCGGTGCCAGGGAGCGCCCACCCAGCCCCGCGAGGACACGGCGGAGCGACGCCAGTGAATTCCTGTCTGTAACACTTCATGGAGGAGAGACTGAGAGTGAAACACAGGCTCTGCTGCCCCTAAAATCAGGGACGATGTCCCAGACCTATGTGTGCAGCCATGTACGGCCCGAGCCAGCTCTGGCTTTTGCTCAGACTGTTCTGTGCATGCCTGGGGGGAAGAGCCTTGCGTAAAAAAGCTTTGGTGTACGTGCATGCTACAGCTCGAAACCCTTCTTACTGCTGAAATGGAACGATGCTTACGGCAGTGCAAACTGCTGTCTGGAATAGCAAAAGCTCCCACGGCAAGCTGTGCCTTCTGGGAAAGGCATGTATTAACACATGTTTTAATTCTTCTGTTATGGGAAGACACAATTTCTAATGAAACACTTCTGTCCTCTAAGAGATAATGCCAGACACAAGATAAGTATTTTCAGTGCAATTTTGAAATTATGAGATTAAACTCCTATTTCCATTTTGAATTGATTTTTTTTTAAATTCTCTTTTTTTATCTAAACAAAATTTTTAAAATCAAATTACATAGCTTATGAAAATAATGAGAACAAATTAGCTCTCGTGAAGTTTCTGCTCAAGTGAGTTTCTCTTGTTTTATGGAACAAAAAAAATGCACGACATTTTAAGCCTCAACCAAATGAAAATTGGCACTTTGTTCTGAAATATTGATTGAAATATTTCCTCCAAGTCCTCAGTTATACTGTGATTTTCATCGCTCGCTCTCAAAGGAGACTGGACAGCACCAAACCACTACATGCGCAAGGAAACAGTACACCAGCGTTACAGGAATGGCTCGAGCTGCAGAGCTCCGCAAGGCTGACAGCAACCAGGCCTCTGAACCGCCCACCCCGGATCTTCCCACCGGACCACAACTCTCCGGTGCAGTGTACTGAAAAGGACACCATGGAGCGTACTGGGTTTTATTACCCCGTTCCGGAGCCCTTCCACATCCCCCTCCTCCTGCTCGGCAGCAGCAACACCCACGCCTATGGTTTCTTCTCACGGTTGGCCTCTTTACTGGCTGGGGTAAAGCACAACAGAAAAACACTGGAAAGCAGGGAAGTAAGCGGCAGGTGACTGCTTTATACAATGTTTGCAGGAGAGATTGAGGGTTTTTTTTATAGAAAAATAAATCCTCTTTAGCCAACCAGTAGCCACTTGGGTGAGTCCTCCTCAAGAACACTGCAGGGATGGGTTCCCAGGGATTCCCAGTTCAAAAGCAGCACCTCCAGACACACTGACCACTTTCTAATCCACATCCCCAGACAATTAACTGATACAGCAAATGGAGGACAAGAACAGTCTTGTTTTCCTGGGAGTTTTGCTGTTGGTGACAGCCGGAGGGTCCTGCTCGAGGCGAGGGTATCTTCAGGTCCTTCTCCGCTCCCAGAGAACGGGCTGACGACTCTGACCCTGAATCAACGGCTTGACCACGTCTTTCTGGGGCTGGGGCTCTTGCATGTGTACAGTCAATGAAAAGAAAAAGAGGATGAGGGAGAGGGGATTGTGAAATTCCAGAAACTTAGGAAAAAAAAAAATCCAAGATTTGCACAATTTCCCAAATATTTTCCATTTCATGTCTTCCATTTTTTATTGCTACTTGCTTTCATCTTTTTCCCATTCAAAATGTACAGAAGTGACAGAGAGAGGCTGCAGAGGAGTGAAAATGGAAAAGAAAAATAAAACCTTGAACTTTTTTCCCCCTCTGCCCCAGCTCTGCCTTTCATGATTTATTTTAAGTAAAGGTAATTTTACACCAAAAAAAAACTTAGGAAAAAAGCATTGCGTCAAACTTCAAAGCCAATTTATAGCACTGTGTTACTCTGGAAGATGATTTGAATACCAGTGGGGCTCGCTCAGCTTCAAGTACCTGTATGTGCACTGGCAGCACAAGGGCTGCGATCAAATAATTGAGGCTGTTCACAAAAAGAAATGATGCCATCAGCCGAATCCCACCCAGAATTGTGGGGCTAATTACTTCCCCGGGGTGCCCTTACAGACAATACGTTCCCATTTGCAAGTCTCTGACCCTCTTTGATTTCCTGTTTGCTCAGTTCCATTTTACTCTCTAACCACTTCAGGGTTCGCAGTAAGTTGTGGTTGCTCATAAAATGTCACTCAAGCGATCCTGGGTGGAAAGGTTAACACAAACAAGCTCTCGCTGTTCCCACACAGTCTCTCCTTCACCAGAGGCAGAGGTTTCCTCTCCCTCTGGAGCACTTCTCTGCTCAATAATTACCTCATACAGATGAAACATGCTGAGACTGAGTTATTCCTCGGTTTCATCGGTTTCATCAGCAGATGACAGAGGAATCACTGATGCTCCAGTGCTTCATGCCCAGATCTAAGCTGACAGGAGCTCCCCACTGCTCCCCAGTGACACTGACAGATGCACGGCGCAAGCTCCCTGACTCACCTTCAGATACTCCGGATGCATGCTGGTGGTGCAGGGGATGTACATCCAGGACGTGGGCTTCCAGTCTTGCATTTTGCTGTTCACACCAGTGCAAGCGGGAAGGCTCTCTCATTTGGCCAGGTCCTGTCCCCATTTCGCATCTGATGTGGCAGACCTAAAGCCTTGTGGTTCAGAGCCATGAGGAGCCCAGCTCAGGAATGTAAAGCTCTTGCCGGTTTCTCCACTGTCACAGCTCTCCCACCCTTCACACATGAGGCAGTTTTCTGCCCCACCATCCACTGGCAGCTCTGGCACTGGAACAGCCTGCCAGACTGGAGGGCCTCCATGAATTTCCTTTCTGCGTTCAGGTATTTTCAGTTTGATGTGCATTGTCACAAAACACGTAACAAGAGTGCGAGCAAATGTAAGAGGCTGCTCTGTTCCTTTCCTGTGATCTCACAGGTTTCATCCCTGGTACCCAGAGCTCCTCCGACAGGCCAGGATTTTGTAGAAAACAGCTCCCTAGACAGCTGGTAAAGGTATGGAGACTGTGGAGACTGATACTGAGGTAAGCAAGGGGTGAAGGAGAGGATTTCCACACCCAGGCTGGGAAGGAGGGGCTGGCCAGAGGGCTCCACAGTCCCCTGCCCAGCTCTGAGAGGAGATGGCTGCAGCAAGTGGCAGGGAGAAGGCTCTGTTCTCCGGTCGCACACCCCAGGGCGGGAGCTGCACGGAGCCACGGCAGCAAGGGCCCCGCTGCCTCTGCACCGGCACGCGCCCCAGTGCCGCTTTCCTTGAGTGGAGGCCCTAAAGCTCACCCCACGACTTCATTCGCATCACAGCCTCCAGTGAAGGCCACGTGGCACATCAAAATTGCTTCAGGGGCCGCACATTGCTTCCTCCTCGCTGGAGTTCTTTATTCCCTTCTGTCTTCTTTCTTTCCCAGTTGGCCTTAAATAAAAGCCCTCTGGGGCTGTATAGCCACTGTGCTCTCCGCAGCTCCGGCGTTGGCACCCGGACTGCAAAGTGCAGGAAAAACACTCAGCATACCCTAATGCCCAAATTCTGTTACTAACAGGACACGTTCTGCTTTTTCTCCAGTCTTAATCATTGGAAGGCAGCAAGCCTGGATGCAGGATATCCTGTTTATTCAGGAAAAAATAATAACCTACATTATCTCTAAACAAAGGCTTGCTCCCTAACATATCCCAAAGCACCTGGCTAACTGTGGAGCGTGGACTTTGTTTATCTGCCCGGTGCAGGACCATCACGGCACACTGACCCACGTTCACACACCCAAAGTAGGGTACTTCTGCACTTGGAAACACCAGCAAAACACCTGCACATCAATCTGGGAGCTAAACAGATACATTTTCAGTCATGCAAAAGCACATTCTGTAATTCCCATATAAAAAGCAGTGCATTGTAACAGTTTTATTATAATGGTAACTTGAGGATGCTTCTTGTTTATGGGATGCAATAACCACATCATAGACAAAATAAATTCTAAAAGGCGGTGTTGGAATATTCAGCACCCAAGTTTATTAGCTGAGGACAGAGTTATTATCAAGTCAGCCAGAAACACCCCCATCTTGTGGTTATTAGTATTACACTTAAGCTTTTAATTAAATATTAAAATACTAAAGGAAAAATATTCAGGAAAACCTTTCAAAATGCAGATGTGGAAAGGTGCATTAAGAAAGACGCTACTTTGAGCCTCCCTGTTCCATCCATGCTGTAAGTTAACCCGCATTCCACGCGTTCTCCTTCCCTTCCTTCTTCCTTTCCTCCATTCTAAGAATAGAGCGCCCGTGTAACAGTGATGACAATTCAATCTGAAGTAGCCAATAACTTGTCGATTGTAAAACTGTGTGTCAGAGACATTCAGGTCATCGCCAGAAAGAGCTATTTCCCTGTGACTTTGCATACCAGTCTCTCCCTCATGGTCTCCATAAACACGAGAGCTTGTATGATCCAGCACAGGCTCACGTTTATTTATCAGCCGTGGAACTGGGCAGTAACAGCCGTACCACACACTGCCATTCCTCAGCGCCTCAGCTGTAAATCCACAGAGCCTACACGACAGAACGGCCTCAGACCAGAGTTAAACAGGAATCTGCAATCGGGCCCCGATCTAACACAAGTGCTCAGCACACGGTGCAGCAATTTGACTTTTCAGAGAGCGGTCACCGCGCGGTGCCTGGCAGGCAGGGCCTCTGGGGTGTTCCAGGCCTGGCTCACACAATCTGTAGCCCTGCAGAAAATACACAGTCATTTATTTTTATTGCAGAATAATGCTGCAGCTCTGCTTTGACTCGGGCCAGGCTGGCTGCATGATGCAGGCACTCTCAGGATATATTTTCCGTTCAGGTCATTCCCCAGGTTCTTGCTTTGACTTCTTAAGCACAATAATCTGATCCTGGTTTTTACTGAGCTGCCTCAGAATCTGTTGGCTGTGTTCTAGTTCAGAAATTTTACAGGAGAAGGAGACTGTTACAGACACTTTGTACAGGTCTTGCTTCCTGTGATTGAGCAAGTTTCACAAGCGTGTTCTCCAACAAGCCAGATAATTCATTTACCCCCCACAGCTAAAAATGAAAGCTGTAACTTCCAATTTTTTAACCCATTTATACCCAGTAACTCCATTTGCTGGTTCCATTCTCTCTTCTAAACTAACAAGCTGAATTTGCTTTGCCTTTTACACCATCTTTCCTCATAATAACGGCATTTGGAAATTCTGTATCTCAGTCTCACATTCCGAGTTTTCGAGGGGTACATTTTACTCTGAAGAGTCACGCTGACACAATGCTAACACAACAGAATAAAACACGACGTGATTAAGTCTCTGACAGTAAACACTGTTGGAGACAAGCCTGGGAAATGTGGTTTGATTGCTCTGCATTCTTATACTCTCATGGCAATATTATTTTATTAAAATGAGAGAGCACTGATATTACTGAAACAAACTGCTGTGATAATGCTTCATCCCAAACTTCCACGTGCCTGCTCTCCCGTGATACACCACCTCCCTCTCACCGAACACTAAGGCCTCGGCAGGATGCAGGCTCCATGTTGACACACAGAAGACAGCCACTCACTCCCCACGGCAGCCCTGCCACTGCCCGCAAAGCCCAGGGATCACTAAGAAGCCTCCCCTTCAGGTATTTGCCAGGGCTTTCTGTTTTTACCCCGAAAGATCAAAGCCCGAGCCTGAACTGCAGCTGGCAAGGGCATGAAGTGTGGAGAGAAGGAAAGGCTCCCTCCGCTGTGAGGACTGCCAGTCAGGGAGCTTTATCTCTCACCTGATGTGTCCCTATCAGTCTGCCACCTCACATCGACTCACGGCTTCATCAAACATCACAGCTCATCATTAAGCGAGGCTATAAAATCAGGTGGATGAATAGCGCTGAGGCCATTGTCTGCCAGGCAATGCTGCTCCTGTTTTCTCGAAATGCCTTGGCTTCCTTTCTCCCTTAGCCCTGCTTAAATATTTCCAAAAGATGTTCATGCGGCTCTGAAGCGGTGATGGCTGTGAGCTAAGGAGCCTCTGTCTCCTCCAGGGATATCAGCACGATGCTGATTTCAGTAGCTGAATGTACAGAGGACAACATGGCTGCTTTGAAAGACCGAGTCTGAATGTTTAAGGAAATTGCCTGTGATTCCTCTAGAGAGTGAGCGAGCTCAGTTTGGTTTGCTGGTCCCTTCCACATCTCTCTTCTCTTCTATGGAAAAGCTGTGGCAGTGGCATACCCATCTCCCTGTTTAGGCCTTTCAAAATACCCGTCCCTCCTTGGCTGCCAGTGCAGTCAGTCACAACAGCTATGGCACAGGTCTTTCAGCTCCAGAGGCCAGCTGGAAATTCTTGGAGTAAGAATTGCTGGGCAATTCAATGTGAACTTAAACTTTTTTGCCACTATTTTCCTACCTGAGCAATGAAGTTCATAGTATGTTACCTCCAGTGAGGACTCATTAGTATTTGCAATACATGTGAAGAGAGAAAAGGTTCAGGTATTCTGGCTGCCTGGGCACGAGGTCAGCTGGCATTTTACTTTATTCTCTTTAGTGTCCAACTCCAGAGGTTGGTCCTAAAGTAATGTAACACAAAACTCAACACACCAGGCAAATCAAAACAAGCTGAAGAATGCTGAGGATACCCCAGGAACCTGGGAGTACCTGAAAGGAGCTGCCAGAAATTATCTATGATGGTCACATTTGTATTAATTTCACACATTTTTTACTGCAGGTCTACAATGAGGGGTCAAAACACCATCACAAACTGGAGAGTCCTGAAGAACCCTGCAGAGAAACTCTCTTTGAAGCCCAAGGTCCACATGGGCTGCCAGGCTATTTTCCGTGGGTTTCAAGGCTTTTTAGCAAAAACAGCAAAAAAAGCCTGAGGTTCTGCTCCTTCCAAGAGCAGTTTCTTGTCCAGGCTAACTCTGTGAGGCTGAAAAGTGTGATCATGAAATTTCACAAGTTTTTTAAGCCCCTGGTGGTCAAGTTAATGAAAAGGAGCTGAGGCAGAGACTGGGACGGAACAGAATGACCCCAGACTCCAGGGGCTGGAGGACCAGCACAAAACAACGCCACATAAAGTAGACAGAGAACATACACACACCACACTGCTACGTTAATGCTATGTATTTAAGCACACCTGAGAAATCAGTCCTGTGTTAGCACTGAACAGCAGCAAGGAAAGGAATTTCCACAAGGAGGATGACGGGTCACTGACTTTCACTTCCAAGATTTTAGAAGCAGCAGCAACAATGACGATAAAAAGTAGCCTCTGGTTCTGATCCTTCTAAACAGATCATTCCATTCCAGCTCTCGCTGAGCTGAGATTTCATTTTGTCATATAACGGTGATTTAATAGAACATTGCCTTGAGTACAGATCTAGGCCTTACCTGACCGACCAGCAGAGTTGGTGGGCAAGCACGAAGTGCCAGGCAGGACAGCGGAGGCCGCAGCCCCTTTCCGCACCACCTAGGCTGGGCTTGGCTGGTCACCCATTTACCAGTAGGAACTGGGCTTGTGGCTCAATGCTCCTGGCTGTATTCTTCACCTGTCTCTACCCCATCCTGAGAATCAGCAAGAGGAGCAGGAGCTGATACTCCTTTTGGCTTACAAATGCAGGAGGAAAGCAGCCATGCTGAAGAGGCAGAGCGCAGGCAGAGAAGCCTCACACCCAGTGCGACAAGTAGCCATGTGTACACAGAACTGGAAGCTGACATAAAGCATGTCATCTCCAGGGTGGGAAAATACATCTAATTTCTAAGTCAATGGACCTGATAAGGTTGTTGCTGTTACTTATCTTGTAAATATCTTCTTGAATCTACCACTGTTAGCTACTGTTATTTTCTTACAAGTCTCCTGATAATGATGCATATCATTGTTCCTCCGTTCCTTATTTCTCTTTTGTAAAGGAAGGCTGAGCCTTCTCACAGCCCACCCAGATCAGCAAAAAACCATACACAGGCGACCAGACACTAGAAGGAGAAGATGAAGAAGAAAAATGTCAAACTACTAGTGAAAAATCAAATAAAAGAAAAAATAAATTCATGATTTGTTAAAGACAATTTTAGGATTTTTGAGTTACGACTTTTGGACGTATTCAGCTGGTAGAGCTGCACGTCCAGCTTATTAAATCTCTTCTCACTAAAGGGTGCAGAGGCCACTGCAGCACGGGGCTGAAGATATTTCCCTCATGATGCTGCACTAAGCTGAGCTGGCTTCAGATAGGGTGACCCGACTGCTACGGGCCGTTGGGGTGCGTGAATTGGCATTCCAAAATCACAGCATTAGCAGAGCGGTCTGATTAACAGCTCAGGAGTGCTGTTTTCTCAGCACTTCTGGACATTGCAGCCTGCCAATGAACAAACTATCTTGAGTTTTAAACACCATTTTGCACAAGTTGGAGGGCTTTTCCTGTAGACCAGTCCAAAAGTAGAGCTATTAATAAAGGAAAACCAGCAGTGAATGCAACAGTGACGCCAACATTCTCCCTAATCCCCAAGGATATAGTTTGAAGAATGCCGTCTAGACCAGGGGCAAAAGCTCTGAATAATCAGAAGCAACTGCTCATCTACCATTTAATCACCCAAAATTATCTTGGAGAGGACCATAGTCAAGCACCAGAAAGTTTCTCTACTAATTCTTGGAAGAGTCAGGATGAAAGACAGCAGAGAGGAATGTATCACCTTGTGAGCCAATGAGTATGTCGTGAATGCATGGTAAGCTGTCCAGAGCTCAACCAGTCGTTGCCCAGCAAAGACGGAGAACCATAGCGTGAAGCTTTTGTTCATCTATACATTAGCTACTGAGCCATACGCTTCAGCCAGTGTGGCACTGTCACTTGGCTGGCCATCAACTAAATTCAACGTTTAGAAAATTTTTTTCCTGATGGATGCATTTCTGCAAACGGATAGCCATAAAAGAGAAAAATAGACTGGCTGTGCCCCGGCAGCAACAACCTGTGAAGTCATTACCATCAGCTCCCCTTGTGAATTAGGATTCTGTGTCTGTGCAGTGCACTTTCTGAAGTCATTTATCAGCACACAGATTCATAGACTCCACAAAAGCTGTCTTGGTCATTGTTTCTCCTCCAGTTTACTAGAAATATCTCTATTTAGATTTTGTGAAGATTACTGCTCCTCTATGTCACTGCGAGGTGGCAAAAGCAGTCTGGCCTCCCAGCAGTGCCACTGAATACTGATTGCAAGAGGATGGCATCCAAGCAGACAGTGGCTTTAGGACAATCTTGCTGTTTGCCTTCTTTGGAAGGTGCACTGAAAAATCCCTTCCCATATTGCTCTCACGTCCAAGATAGGCAAGTTCTGGTAGGCTACAAACCTGTTCACAAGGTTCACCCTCGGATTGCATGGTATTTCCACAGCTCCTTTTCTAAACACCCGAAACAGTTCAAGCTTGGAGCGTAGTCACCACTGAACCACAACCTTCCCAATCGAGGCATTCCTGGATGAGTAACGGTTCCTTCCAAAACACATGGTGATTTCATTTTACATCTGGAGAGGGAGTGTCCGGGGTATTCTGAATTCCTGAATTCCTGGTGGGTAACACAAGCCTGACAAAGCCAGACTGCACCAGGCTCTTGCCTGGCACACACTCACAGGCTGGCTCGGCTCGGATTTACACCAGCAGAGTCTGGCCTGATGTTCACTCCCAAATTGGTTTTGTCTTTATTTGACCAGCGCTATTGACAACACTGGTTCCAGCAAGGAAGTAAATGGTGTCAGTCAGGACAGAAGCAACAGGGAACAGAAGGGTGATGAAAAACAATGTTTATGAAACAGAAATGCAGAAAAACAACAGGGAAAGGAACGATATTTTGAAACTCCAGGAAGAAAGTACTACAGAAAGCCATTTGTTTTGCCTGAATATTGAAGGGAAGGAGCTGATATAACTGGAAATAATCCAGTTCCCCCTAACAGCAGGAATAAAAATCCCATATGTACAATGTGTGCTTTCTACAGATGGCAGCATGTGGAAAGATCAGAGCTAATGAACAAAAATATCACCGTAAAATGACCTGATGCTGTGTGTACTTCCCACCTCCACGTACCTCTCAGCTCTTTCTCGCTCATGTGCACATGTTTTTCACTACTGAACTCTAAAGCACAATACAGCGCGAGGCCAATGTCCCTGTTACAGACGCCCTGGCCCCTCTGTGGGCCTACACTCTCTCTCAAGTTTTAGGTTCAGCTCTGCTCAGAGTTCAGACTGCACAGCATCAGACAGACTCTCAGGTGAATGAACTGGCTTAGCACAAGCTCCAAAGCCGTTTGACATGGGAGAGAGGCAACGTGCCTGTTATCGTCCCATGAACACAAGCTGTCACTGCTGTTACTGGAGAGGTTTCAGTCTGGACAAAGCCCACAGCCCCTTCCACTGACAGATACCATGAAGAGTTCAGCTGTGAACAGCCTGACCTAGCAGAAGTGGCTAAGATGAAGGTGTTTGTAACTGCGCTAGCGTCCCTAGCCTCCCCCTGCGGTCAAGAGAGGGACGTGGACACATAGAGCAGGACACTCCTCTCACCCTCTGACAGGCATCCAAGGCTGATCAGATGAATCACCCCTGGGGATGTCTGCTTCTCCCCACTGGCAGCAATGCAGAGCTGTCCGACTCAGAATCAGGCCACCAGCTCTTTGCCCTCTAAAATTTCATTAGAAAAATCTCATGCTTTGAGTCCGTGGTGCAGCTAATAGCTGGCAAGGGGGAGGGTAAATGACTAAAGAGGCTGCCTAAGTCTGGTCTTTACTTTCCTGGTCAACAAAGCTCCTTTCAGCATCTCATCACTGGCTTCCCTGGGATGAAGTCTCAGCTTTGTGTCAGAGAAATGGTCCCCCCATTGAACAAGAGTTGGTTGGATTTGAGAGACACGGTCAAATACAGGGGCTGGGGGAAATTATTAGATCAAAAGAAAAGCTGGGGAAAATTCACAGCAAAGGCTGAATTTGAACTAAATCTCCTTTACAGAGACTGGAACCATCTTGATTTACACAGCAAAGGACCTTTACAGCACAGGTCCTAGTGCAGAGTTTCCCTTTCTGTGCTATCTTTCTGTCAGAAGCTGGGGTTACAGCTCCCCGCTTTCTTGCACATTCTTTCCGAGGACTCTAATATGTTTCCGTGTCACGATCCTACATCTTAACTCATGAATCTACATGGCTGTGAAATAGTGCCTGAGGTACGCTTTCTCCTCTCTTCACAAACAGCAGACTAAGAGAATTGCAAAGTCAACAGTGTTATGCTCCTCACAGGTACCTGCTTTGGCTTGCCAAGTTTATCTGCAGGCTGTAAAGCTGGCATGAGAAACGGACCACGCTGCTGCAAGGCGCTCTTGCTGGCAACTCACAGGTGCAGTACCTGGAAAAAAATGGCGCAATTCATTACAAGGCGGAGGTGCTCTGTGGCTTAGGGCATAGAAAGGATCACAGACAGCTTGTTTCCAGGTGGCAAAAGAGGCACCTTGCGATTGCCAGGCCCAGAACACCCTGCTGAGCTTTACTCCGACGGGCAGCGTATCACAGCCCATATGTTCCTGGGGGCAGGGATAACCAGGGAGCCAGGCCAGGCAGCTGCTCCTGTCCACGTGTTCTAAGTTCCACTTCACCTCCATTTGGAAGTTATCCTCTTGGCCAGGTGGCAACTGCCTTTTTTTTAACCTCCTCTAGACATGCCTGCCCAGCATCTGCATGAAATCAGCTGGGAAAACTCCTGTAGGCAGGTGAAATGAATTTCTTTCTTTGTAATTCCAAGAGCATACTTAATCTCAACGTTAATAATGGCTGCATTTGGAATAAATGCTGAAGGTATATTAGGTACAAAATTAAAGTTAAGCAGCTCTGCAGAACAGACATATTTACATTCAGCAGTGGTAAAAGTAGGCAAATGTATTTTAAAAATTAATTGTACCATAACTGAGTAAGTTGATTAATAACCATGCCTAGCATTCTGCTTTTAACACATATGTGGGTATGGTGCATTTTTTACAAAAAAAAACTTTAATAACACTCTTTGCCCATTTAAACAGTTGTGATGAGTGACAAATAACTCAGGTTGTGACTAAAACATGGACAAATCCTGTAGTCCTGACTAATTTAAACAAATGTTTTTTTCATAGGTAGAGACAAAAAGATCAGCTCCACAAACTAGATGTCATGGTTAATTTATCAGTAGAGTTAACAGGCTGGTTACAGGGAAAGAATCAGGCTACATCCTTTACAGATGTCTGAAAATGCATTCTCTCATTCTCCGCTATGAGCTTGCACTCCAGTATTATACAACCATCTTATGAAATTTTAATTCAACCCTTATTGGAGATGAATAATTTAATGGCAGACAGTAACAGACGGTCACCCAGCCCATGGCCCTCAAAGGACAAAGGAAGGGTGTCAGAGTGTGACAGTCTTCAGCTGGTGTAAATCAGCATCACTCCATAGGCTCCCATCTCCACAGGAATTCACTGCGGCTGACAGACCAGTCTGCATGTGCAAGGAAGACACCGAGCAAGAGCCCTGGCAATTTGGTCAGATGGAGTTTTTGACCAAAAACACAGCTTCCATCAGGGGTAGCTACCACCTGCACATCAGCAAAGACTTCCCTTTTCCAGGGAATTGCCTGACAGGTGTGTGCCACAGCTCAGCCCTGCTCAGGACGAAGCTACGCCGTCTCTCGCTCACTCCCCCACCCTCCAGTGGGATGGAGAGGAGAACGGGCAAAGAAAAGGCAGCAAAACTCATGGGTTGAGATGAAACAAAAAATAAATTTAAGAGAAATAACAGAAGAAAACAAAACAGAGATGGAAAACAATTACAGTACAATAGCTCACAGCAAATCCTGATGCCCAGCTCCCTCCCCAGTAGCAGGAACCATCCCCTCAGCCCCCTCCTCACTGACACACTGAGCATGGGTCCCATGGGATGGAACGGCCCTTGGGCCAATTTGGGTAAACCCATCCCAGCTGTTGGCTGATTAGTAATGATCCCAGCTGGGTGCCACAGCCACAGGGGCCACCAGCTCCAGTTCCCCTCCCAGCTCAGGTGAGAGTGAACTCTGTCCTAGCCAGAACTGGGACAGTGTGTTTGGCAGCCTATAAACAGAGGCAGCTTGACGGGCAGCTGGAGAAACCTCTTCATCTCACACAGCTTTGCCCCAGCTGCCTTCCCAGTTCCAGCTGTCAGCCTGAGCCAGGCCCTGGTATGAATCAGCAGAGATCTTCCCAGGGGACACCTCCAACTTGTACCAATGATGAATTTCAAAAAGCGACTCCTTATTTACTCCAGCCTAAACAAGAGGTGACTCAGAGCTACAGATGTCTGTCTGATTTCTGAAAAGCTGTTGGAGGCAATGTTTCTATCAGTCTGGATTTTCATTTTGCCATAGAAATCGAAGCACCCAGCCCACGGTTCCACAGCGTGTAGTCCTACTGAAGCCCTCACGATTTGAACACCATTCACTCTCCACCTGTAGAGCTGCGGGAAAAGAGGGGTAATGGGAAGGAAGAGCATTCCCTATTCACTCTGTGGAGTAGCTGTTCCTAATTCATTACTCTCCCATTTCAAAATTCAAATTCTCTGAGCACAAAGCAGGAGCCATATGGTGAAAGTTGAGCACAATATGGGATTAGCATTCTGTGGCAAATCTCCACGTTGCAATACTTTGTTCTCATCCTAAACTGTGATGGAAAGCGAATGTTTGTTATCGAACTTCAACTACACAATGTTTCAATGAGACATTTTTAAATTAAGAGAAACAGGCTGACATATTTCAAGCTGAAAGATTTCACTGCTTTTTGTTGAACTGATCTACAACATTCCTTTTTCAGTGAGCTCAGTGTTAGGCCAGATTTTCCCCTCTGTGGTGTACTGCCGTATCACAGCTGAAGATTCACCACCATTTCTGGATGAATTCAGAAGAAAATATCGCATGTACCAGAAATGACTGAACAAGGAAATATTTCACAGTCGTTTCTCAAGAGCACTCTCGTATCACAGTTGAAATCTTCCCCGTTTTAATGAAGCAGTTGCACATTCATGACACAATCATGCACCAAGACGCAAATGAACTCCTTCCCACCGCTGCTCAGCTCAGGCGGTGTCTATAGTACTTCACAGATAAAACTCCAAGAAACCTCCAGCACATTGACCCTAAAGCCCAGGTCCCTGCTCTGCAGCTGGAACTTATTTGCAACTCACTGGTTAACAGGAACCAAGGACCTTCAGAAGGAAATGTGTGTGCTGTTACAGAGAGTCAGGTAACTCCAGGTAGGAGCAATGCAAAAAATCCAGTTAGTTAGGCTTACGAGATGTGGGAATCTGGGCTTAATCCTGCCAGACTACCGATCTAACGGGCCTGCAAAAGGAGCCTCTTCACAAACTGGGAATCTCCCAGTCACCAGCTTTTACAAAGGGAACTGACCAAGATGGAAAGGAGTTAAGCCCAAATCTGTGTAACATGCTTAGTTTGACCGGAGCTTTAGCTTATTAAGAGCAGGTCCTGGGCCCAGGTGACTTTCCCAAGGTCAGACCATGAGTCAGTATCACAGGACCCCCTCGTGCTCTTGTTTAATAGAAGTCATTAATTTAAAGTATGAATTCTAACACCTCTTTAATCCTTCTTAACAATAAGATGTACTATTAAATCCTTAATGTGCCTACTTTAATTATAACCTATCAAACATGGAATCAATTTTAAGTGGTAAACATGAAAAGCAGTATTCTGAAAGTGGATGAGATCGCGCCTTTTGAAATGCAAATTGAGCCTGAAGCATTAAACCTATAATAAAGTTCAATTAATCTTTCCCCTTAAAACACATACAAAATATTTAGTCTTAGCCTAATCTCAGAGGTTGACTGAATCTGAGCCAAGAAAGGCAGCTTTGGTCACAGGTAAACAGGCAAGAGTTGGAATGTCTTCTCCTTAGAGACACAAATCTAGGGAGATGGCTGTGCACGTGGGAGGGGTAGGGGAGCAGATCCACTAAAATTTAGAATAAAGGTGATTATTTTTGGAGGATTTTATATATTATAAATTTCCCATTATCTCCTAAACCTTTCAAAACTCCCCACTTGAAGACACATCCACAGAAACGTAAGTTACCTTACACAGAAACGTAAGGGTGCCACGGCAGCCCCTGTGTCCGGCTGGGAGAGCAGCACCCTTGGCCTGAACTGGTCCATGGCTCTTTTCTGCTTGCAGTGCTGAGAAGGAGCACAGGAAGCAGAGCTGTAAATTAGAGGGGTAAATTACAGTAGAAGCTTGAGAGGCTTTTGCAGTGTCTTACTGTCATAATTCAGCCCCAATCAGGACCAGACTACGCAGTCTCTCTCTCACTCCCCCCCACCCTCTGAGAGAACAGGGGGAGATAATATAAGAAAAAACGGCTCGAGGTTTGAGATAAGGACAGGGAGAAATCCTTAAAGTTACCGTCATGGGCAAAACAGACTCGAGTTGGGGAAAACTATTCATTTATTACTACAAACAGCTGGATAATAAGACAGAGAACAAGATAACCTCCCCCCATCCCTCCCTCTTCCCAAACTTAACATTTTCTCTACTACCTTCCCTCCCGAGCGGCACAGGGGGGAAGAGGGAATGGGGGTTGCAGTCAGTTCATCATATGTTGTTTTACGCCGCTGCTTCATGGTCGGGGGAAGAACTCCTCACATTCCTCCCCTGCTCCAGCGTGGGGTCCCTCCCACGGGCCACAGTCCTTCGTGGAACTGCTCCGGCGTGGGTCATCTCTTCCACGAGGTGCAGTCCCTCCAGAACGGCTGTCCCAGCAGGCCCTCCATGGGCCACAGCCGCCTTCAGGCATCCACCTCCCCCGGTACGGGGTCCTTCACGGGCTCCAAGTGGATCTCTGCTCCTCCGTGGACCTCCACGGGCTGCAGGGGGACAACCTGCTCCACCATGGTCGTCACCACGGGCTGCAGGGGAATCTTGGCCAGGAGCCGCATTACTCCTCCCCCTCCTTCTTCACTGGCCTTGGCGTCTGCAGCCGTTCCTCACAACAGGCTGGCAGATGTCTCTCAGGATCCTTTTTACATCTTATTCACTTCTCATCTCCTCTCCACTTCTTGCAGCCGGGCTGGACCGAGTCGGGCCCAGTCAGCTGCCTGGCGAGAGGCCAGAGGGTGAGGCCTGCAAGGCCCATAAGGCCTTCGCCTCCCCCTCTCTGCCCCCCGCTCAGCTCCTTCACATCTTCTCTTCTCTTTTTTCTGTTTTCCCATTCTTAAATACGTTACCGCAGAGGCGTTATCACGGATCATTCTGCTACCAGTTGGCTCGGCCTTGGCCAGCAGCAGGTCCGCCCTAGGCCTGGCTGAGTCCACTGAACAAAGGGGAGCGACTTCTAGCAGTTTCCTACAGAAGCTGCCACCTTAGGCCCCCCCTCACCAGACAAAACCACGACACTTACAGTGCAGGGAACCACAAAGGATGCTGCATTGCCTTGTGCCTTCCTCACCTCTACCTCAGCACAAGACCAGCGCAAGGCCAGAGCTCCTCCTGGAGCACCAGCCTGCTACAAGGCAACCACCGCAGCCGGTTACTCCTCCAGTCCGGGGAGGAAAAGCCCTGGCAAGTCGCTGCGTTAACACCCACCTTGTGTTTGCTGCAGCTTCTTTCGCAGGCATTTCCCGAGAGCCGCAAGGAATGGGCAGCAATCATGTATTCCATTTCCTAGCGAGTTTGTTTTCTGCTGCTGAACAATCTAAAAGTAAAAATGTAAATGCCAGTATGTTAAAAAAAAAGGCATTTGGGATAATGCAGATACTTTGTTTTATGAAAGAGTAATGCTCCAAGCTGGTTACATATTTTAAAGGAATATTTATATTGTAAACCAAACATACTTCTAAACAAAAAGTCACTTGAAATACAAATAAAAATGTTTTGTTTTGACAATCTGGGAACAGGCTATTGATGTATTATTGAAACAGCCCGAGTATTTCTTTTCCCCTCCTGAAATATGAATTCATCACATTCAGCATGCTGTTGTGAAACATTTTGCTTTAAAAAAACAGGCTGGGTTTTGTTGAAAAAATGTTCAATTGGAAGATTACAGAGCAAGTCTCCATCTGAACAAAGTGGATGCGGAGGGTTATTAAATCAACACAGAAGGGCTTTGCTGTTGCTTAGGTGCCTGTGTTGACACTAGGTGCGCTGCAGCGGAGAGATATCCCTTTTATTACCAGCGTTACTCAGCTCTGATAATGCGGTCAGTCCTGCAGAGAATACAAACGCAGCCGCACAGCTGGACAAATAACAACAGCATTTGTCTTCATGTCATTTCTGACGAAAAATATCGGCAAAAAGCCCAATGAAATTTATTTATAATGAATTACTGGCTAATTCAACAAATGAAGTCAGAACAGCTCAAAAACACAGGGAGGACAACTCTCTACCACCTTGCAAGTCTCTGTCAGCTGCCGCAAATGCTAAGTGTCCAATGTCACCAGTCAGCTGGCCACAACCTGAGGACTCCCAGCCACCAGACCCGCACTGATGTAAATGCCTGCCAAAGGCACGCGCTCGTAGCAATCCTGGAACAGCAAGATGCTAAATTCAACCTTAGATCCAAATCTTTACAGAACTGATTAAAAAAAAATCTGTGGAAAAATAACGTCAACTGATTTGTTCATTTTTCAAATGGAGTGGAAATGGGGATGAGCAGGCAGAGATAAGAGAGATCTTCACGGACTGCAGATTCAGAGAATTCATTACTGAAATGGCAACACAACAGAGTTAATTCAAATTCAGATGAAGAAAACTTTGTACTGAGAGATAGATGAGAAAGATCATGCTCGACAGAGTTAACGTCAGTTACTGCGTGGAATGGAAAGCCATGTGCTCAGAGACAAAGGGGCAAACCAGAAAGTTGAGTTTCTAGTGATTCTCTCATGGTTTTTACCGTTGTGCAGCCTTGCTAAAAAATCAATTCTTTGCAGAGCTGCTCTCACAACACGAGTGGTGTTAACACCAGGCCAGAGACAAGAAGGGTACTGCCCAGACTAGATACTGCCGGGTCCTCAGTGGGAGCGAGCAGCCCCACTCCAGAGCGCTGGTTTGGTACTGATGAAGATCTGCCCTTGAGCTCCTGTGTCCAGATGAGCTATCACTGATTTTCTTGGACCCAGTCTGTAAAGGATTAAGTCTCCTTTTTCTTCTACAGCAGGAATAACCTATTGAAAATTAATTAGGTCACAAACAGCAGAACTCTTTTATCAAGAATCAGCTTCTTATACACGTAGATTTCACCTGGAATAGGACTTAAAATTCTGTTTTTTGGAACAGAACACCTACTTTATTATGACTAACATATTTTCAGCATGGTTGAGATAAAATATAATGAAATTTAGGCTCACAAGTGGCCAGTTTAAGACAAGACGCTTGATAATGCAGTTTATCTAAGAAGTGCTACATCAATCTAGCTTGCAATAATTATATTATTTCAGCAAATCCCAGAAATGCAGCCCTGAGTCAAGAAACTTTCGTGCTCAGCACTGCGAAAATCTCAGAAAATATCAACTATTAGAACACTTCAAAACCTGCTATGGTCAAACTGCTAATGGGAGTGAATCATCCATACAACGGGCATGTGCACTCCTTTCCTAACAAAAACTGCTCCCTGGTTTTAATTTTACTCCTATTTGGCTGAAAAGTCTACGTTGCCTGAAACGCCCCAGAAAGGCATGTGATTGGTGAAAAGTACTTTACTATTATTACTATGACAGCTTATTATTTTGCAAATATAATTACCTGGGAGAAGACGTGAGATGCAATATGCCCCTCTTGCTCGCATGAGAGAGTGATGAAAATAGAATTAAGTTGTATCACCTCCAGCGTGTCATTTTTCCACAAGCAAGCCTGAACAGATTGATTTCTAGGTCTCCTTCAGTGTAACTTAATCAATTCTGAGTAGATTTAGCTGGGCATATGGATGATCATGTGTCTGGCACCCACTTCCTCCCCTAATACGGTTACAGGAATTTCAATCAGCACCACTAGCGGCTCCCACTGTACAGTCACTTGGAACATAAAAGACTTAATGCATTTTGAGCAGTAATTCATCCTGTCTGGCACCTCAGATCGTGCGAGAACGTGGGCCATATTTCCAGCGGGTGCTTGAGAACCTCTGCTTCCATTTCAGTTGTCTCTGAATTTCCTTTAGAGGAAATAACTCAGAATTCATTCAAGAGGAAAGTCCTCAGATGGGCCTTCAAAAAGGTGATTTTGAGTTGGGGCTTTAGAAGGTGAGTGAGAGAAGTTGCCTAAAGGATGAACACTGTTCCCAAGTCATTACTACTTCGAGATGCATCAGGGAATGGAGGAAAATGGGCTTGATTCATCTCCCCAAATTTGGGTATCCAGTCCTGGTTGAGACACCTTTGGCTATCCCGGACACCACAAGGGTCTAGCAGATCTTACAGCAGAGTCTGTGAGAGACCTGAGATCTCTGGGATCCATGCCTTGAGGTCAGCAGGATTTGCCAGAGTGTGGCGAACAGGAGAAAGTCCCCTGTTTAGACAGCTGAATTGAAATAACATCAACCTAAGCTAACTCCTTCCAGACAGCTGTTAAGGAGTGGCAGAAGGAAAGACGAGTGTGCTAGACATAGGGTGAGGGGTGGCCATCCCCTCCCCAGAGCAAGCGGGTCTTAAAAGACAGAACAGATAATGAGAAATTAGTACTGCAGTATGGCACTGAGAATGAAATCCCAGCTTTTATTTGCCCGTTGGTGACCTGTAAGCAAGAGCATGGTGAGGATGGAACCTTTGCTCAAGCTTCCATCCCCAGTACTCATGGCTCTGGCAGCCACGGGCCGGTCACACCACCCATGAGAAGGACCCCGAGCAGCCAGCTGGTGAGCATGCGTACGGGCAGACCGGCTCTTGGGTTTGCACACTGCACACGGCCACAGCAAAGACAATGACAGAGTGATCAGGTCTGGCTGCAATTATAACGACTTCATTTAGCCTGAAGCTTTTAAAAGTCTTGTGGATTTTTTCATGATTAACTGAAGGCACTTAGCAGCTCTGCACTTGCAAAAATGGCTACAGAATGAGATAATCAGAAGGTGAAGTACTGGTTGTACTTATAGGGTTTTTAACAAGTAGTGCCTCTGTTTCCAAAAATATGGGGAAAATATTGATTTTTTTTATGGCTGTTAATTTTTTTTTCTTGGCATTATTATTTAGCATCCTATTGACATTTTTCGTTTACTCATAACTAAGTTTTCACCAAATGTAAAAATTTCAGTGATTATTTTGGTCTCTTCATATAATTGTCAAAGAAAACATTCACAAACATTTTGAAAGAAGTGAAATAATGCCCCCACTTCAAAAGATACCAAATAGAACAAACGTGAAAACTGTTTGTTTCATTATTTGCTATCTGTCTCTTGGAAAAAAAAAAAAACAACTTCTGTATAATGCTGGAGTCAGCAAATGGGCTTTAAAAAACATCTCCCGAATTTCTCAGATTTATTAGCTTATCACTACAATGGAGAGGAATATGGAAATGAGTGAGGAATACATTCTGCACAGCAGCAAGTGACATGCAGCGGAACAGAAAGGCAACAGTTATGGTGTGGAGCGGCTGGGTACAATTTACTGCCTGCAGGATGTAAATGGAGAACCAACTATTTCAGGGCAAGACTCAGCACTCCAGTCTAGCTGCCGGCTGCCACCAGTGGTGTGGCTGCAGCAGGGAGACGCAGGTGGAGGCGATATCCTGGGACAGGGCTCCTCTAAGCTCACCCACCGGCACACCTCTGCGCGTGGCTCTGACATGGGGCACGGCTGGGAGGCTGCAGCTGGGAGACGAAGCTTTTGTCTCCTCCAAACCACACAGGAGGGCAGGGAACAGTACCACAGCACACACTCCTACCAGTTGCACTCTTTCTCTCTCCAGCTCTTCCAGTCTTGCTTTATTTCAGTCCTTCTCTGAAGCCTCGACTGATTTGGGTGTTTCTTGGTGTCCGTTTCTGGGGTCATACATCCGTTACTCCCTACAAATGAAACCCGCAACATCTGTTCCTGTCTGAACTTTTGGAACCCTCCAAGAGAAAAAGCACCGGCTACTGGGAAGTGCACGGATTGTTTGCAGTGCAGGATGTAGCTAAGTAGAATTATCTGCAAAGACCTATGGGGTATTTCATATCGATAATGGCTAAGCAATCAATTTGGGCATAAACTGTAACGGCTATATCTGACACCATCACCAGGAAATATTCTGACCACCTTTTGCTACAGAGCTACACTTTCTACTGGCAGAAGTGATGCTGTTCTGAGTTTTCCCAGATCCCTGGACTGAAAACTGAAAATGAGATAAATCTGCTTCATGAAATACAAAAGGAAATGAGATAGGAAAGCAAACCACGAATGCCCATCTGGAGATGAGTACTGAACCGCTCCGTGTTCAGTTTCCCATGCTGTTAATTGCACCATAACCTCTCGCCCAAACCTAGGCACAAGCACACCCATTCCAAGCTCTCATGACACACTGCTGAAAGGGAAAGGGCACCACTTTCCCAGGCACCCAAAGGTGTTGATGGATGCACTATCAGCTTCAGACTGACAATGGAACAACCCTGCTCCCTTCTCACAGCGGCCAGCGCAATGGAAGGCCTGTGACCATCCAGGCTAGGTCAGCATCTGCATGCTGGTCTTACCTCTCATTGCAGGTGGGCCAAGGTGCACGGGACGAACCCGTACATGCTCCCTTCCATCACCCTAAGGAGAGAGACAGGAACTGTCATCTACTGAAGAGCTGAGAGCACCAAGCAGCTGTGAACATTCACCTTTTCCACTGCTGCAGAGTGTGAGCCACTGTCCTAAAGCAGAAGTAGATGTGACCGGCTGCTGGAAGACCATCAGCCTTCTGAAAGTGGTGCTGGGCTAGGTCTCTGCTCTCAGCGTGCCTGGATTAGCTTGTTAGTGTTTGAGAATTGTATTCATGCCTTCAAGCAGGAGCCAAATTACAGACTGGAGCATGGTCCAAAAACCTTGAGTCAGCCTTAACATCTTCGGTGTCTAATGCCTTGTCAGCTCCAGTCTCTAAAGGCAGAATTGCAAAACACAGACCTAAGGAGCAGGCTGAATTTATCGCAGTGACATTCATAACAGTATTCAATGACACTTATATCCTGAAGAATTAATAATTGCTGGTAAGCTTCCTTCTCTCCAGTTCAGAGGTGAGGGAGGTACCACTCTGAGGACTAACCTAAGGTCGTGTACACAAAATTAAGAGAGAACAAGCAAAAGCCACTCCTCAAGTCTGCCAGACTAATGCCTTCTCTTGTAGACCATTGCAGCAGATGTGCCAAACCAGATTGTTTTAAAGGGCCTAAACGTGTCCAGCTCCTGAAGTGCTGAATGCCCTTAGCAATGTTTCCCTGCTGCTTACAGGCGTCTGTCAGGAATGCTGTTAATAACATCAGCAGATAAGGGGCTCTCGGCTTTTGAAAATCTCCCCCGAGCCCTCTGTTGATTTATTGTGCATGTGAGTAAAGACGAGGCGGTCATTCCTCTTCCTGGGAGATATGTTCTGATTTCCCTGACGTGCAGTTTCCCTGTGCAGCAGTCCCTGTGGCATCCCCATATCCTGTGGTTTTTCCTTGGAGCACAGCTGTTCACTGGATTTGCACTGCAACCGTACACAGAATCTTCGTGTGTGCACACATCCATCACTGCGATAATGTGCTGGGTGGGTTTGCAAGTTCTCCACTCCTGTGTAAGAGAGTCTAATGGGTTTTGTGCTCAGAGGTTTCATTAGTAATCCCCGGTGCCTTGGAACACCATGTTTTTATTACACCAGTAAAGCTCTTCGGAATGACAGCTGACCGTGGAGTCCTGAGCACGCGATGCATTCACGTTCCATTTGGTGCATCTTGGAATCTGTCATTTAGATTCCAGTTGCAGCCGTTAAAATTTCATTAGCAGATGTCTTGTGGTGCACCAGCAGTTGCCATTTGAGAGCACGGGAGCTCTTCAGTTCATTAAAGCGACCTCAGGGCAGGCTTGGCTCTGCCTGATCTCATCACTGCTCCTTAGTTACACGCTATATATTTACACAGAGGCAGCTGTGTATCAAACACCCAAGTGTGTGTATCAGTTTACGGAGTCAGGAAAAAAACCAAACTCCCAGTGATAAATACCATTTTTAGCCAATCGGGCAGTATCAATATAAGACACTCTGTATGGAGTCCACCTCACTGAGGGTTAACGCTCTTTGTTTCTCAGGCCACTGAGATGGTTAACTTCAGGAGCGGACAACTGCAAACCCAGTGATTGTCCCTCCACACACCTCAGACCCTGAACAGCGATCTTGGCTGTACGGGAGGTGCTGCCATCGAGTTCAGCAGGACCTCCATTCTTTGACTAGTTGCTTTAAAATCTTCATGCAACCAGCTGTCACCATTGCCTGATGCATGTGCCCTGGAGAGAAGTCGTCCTTCTTCAGTGGGCAGAAAGGTCTTGCAAACTGCATGTCCTGCAGTCCTGTCCATGAGACGACAATTTCTGCAGTATCAAAAGCAAGATGGAGCGCAAAACCAGATGGCTCACATTGACTGCACCTACCACGCCTTGCTGATAGAGGAAACCTGGCCATGAGAGCGGCTGGAGCGTGCACATGCTCCTCTAGCACCTTTAAAGAAAATCCAGTGATAACATTTGTTACCTGTGGGGCTGCAAGCCAGGCCAATGCTTAATTTGCAGCATTGTTTTTAAATGCAGCAGCAGTTTGCAAATCTCTTTGCAGATTTGCTGCAGTACTGAAAAAGAACAAAACAAAAGCAAAGATTTAAAAAAAAAGAAACCTCACCAAAAATAACCCTCAACAAACAAGGAAAGCTTTAATTTTATGGCAGCACATTTAATTAGTTTCATTTATCTGTGAATTTAGTTTGCTTGTTCTAGGCATAATAAACACTGCAAGTTATTGTTAATTGAAGATCTACCGCCTGTTCGCAATGATGCCTGAATGCGCTTACTGCCGTCTATCCCTCGTTTTCTGCCTAGATAGCAAACCTGTATAATTTGTGCTGTGATTCTGGCATCCTGAAAACTCAGCAAGGAGATGGTTTATACCTTCACTTTGGGTTGCAAAGACCTTTGCAGTCCTCCTTTGCAGTAAGCAATAATAATAATAATAAAAAACAAGGAGAAATTTTACAAGGGTCACAAGCAGCAAGAAAAGCAGCATGTGCAGGGACCACGGGAGAAGGCAGCGAGGCTGGAGGTGTAGGAGATGAACTGGGATGGGGCAGAGCGTGAATGGCTCACCAGCTGCAGCGTCCCTGCAGGGCGTCCCACCGGCGGGGTGTCGGATGCCTGCCGGGTGTCAGACCCAGCGGGTGCTGCGTACCTGATGGCTGTAGTGCACCGGACAGGGAGCAGCAGGTGAGCTTCCTCTGGAAGCACAAGGCTCCTGGGGCCAGAGGTCGATACAAGCCCTCATTTTTGGAGAAGGGCTTTGTCACTTCTGCCCTGCCTGGCTAGGCAAGGCAGATCCCTGCCCAGCACTGAGCCATTAGCTGGACTAACTTTCACTCTCTAATTGCTCCAAGGAGAGTTGTTCCACTGACTGAACCTGACGGCACTCAATAGCTCCGTTACAAACGATCAAAGATTGTCTGTAGCAGGAAAGAGAGAGGAAGAGACAGAAACTAGAGCCTTTAATCAGAAACCTGAATTAGCCATCCCAGAAGGGAATCCATGTGGACTGTGGCTTTTATTTACAAACCTATTTCTTCTTTCAGGCTTTCTTTATTTGCAAAAGCATGGAGAAAGGAAGTATTTCGAGAATATTTTGGCTGAGGGTATCTACATAGCTGTGCTGCGAAGTCCAAATAATGAGAGTTAATTTAAACCTCAAAGCACAATTCAGCAAATACAGTTGTTCTCCCCCAAAGCAAAGAAGAAATCTCATCAACACCTGGAGGTGGTGGTCCTGCTGAGCTCCAAACAAGCTGAACCCTCTTCTCAGGACTTTTGCAAATAGAGGGATTATCTCCCTTTTATTATATTAAAAGGCGGGTGGAAGGGTAAGCAATTGAGAAGCTTTATTATATTTTGAAAGAGGGAATGATTCCAAGAAACATGTATTTTTCCATATGGATAAAGCAGAGCTATTTGGGACTCCTACTGTGTTCCTCTTCCACCGCAACTTGCAAAGGCTTTTCATTGCGCTCGTATTTCATGTTTCAAGTGGATTCTTTCCCTTCAGTTGATAAAGGTAATTCAGTTAGGCCTTGGAGATAGTTATTTCATTTCTCAAAAGGATATTTTGCATGGTGGGGATCAGGTTTTTTTTTCTTTTTTAAAAACATCACCTAGAGCCTGTGGAAATTAGATACATTAGCAAGTACTAAATGGCTAATCACATAGAGTGTGAGGGGTAAATTAAACCATGGTGGGATTAAAGCAATACTTTGCCTAACTACAGAGTTGTGTAATTCAGTGTGTAACAAAGTCATGTTCTGCCACTTTCAGCAGCTCCACTGAGTCCCTCTATCAGCTCAGGTGAACGCCTTTCTGTAACCAAGGGAACACTGCAGCAAAGTGGCAGGAGAGACAGCGAAAAACCTCCTGCTCTTCCCTTCTGCCAGCATCTCTGGCTGCTGGACTGGCTGCTCAGCCTTCTGGCAGCAGGAGATGCCTCGAGTAGGAGGAACATGTGTGTGCTCATCCAGACAGGCCAACGGGGCTCCCATCACCCATGTGGACATCCCATGGACAACTGCAAAAGGAGCTGGAGCGCGAAGGCTCAGTTGACTTGGTTTAGCTCTCTAGAAAGGTGGAGTGAAATGGTGGCATCAGATGGCACCTCAAAACCAGTGAAAGAAAACCAGAGTGTGGGTCTGGACCACTGAAACTGCACTGTGGGAGTCAATCGTACAGTCCCAGTACAGTTTCAGTCTCCTGCAACCTGGCCCAGTTAAGGATTACCTAACGTCAGGCCCCTTTCCCTGACAGCAGTTTAGAAAGAGCCACCAGTTTGGAGACAAAGACAGTTTAACCTCATGGATGCTGCGGCTGGGGTCAAGGCCAGAGAACAGCCCCTGGTCCGTTCTGGGCAGTAAGTACAATGACACTGATATACGGAAATACAGACAGGTGACACCTGCTCCGTCCTACGAGATAGTGCTCAGACTTGGCACGCTGGCTGGCATAAGCCATGTACATTGCCACTGTCCCCGGAGATGGGTCAGCCTGAGCCCCACCATCTGCCCCAAACCCTCACAGCCCACTCCATGGGTCCAGAGGAAAAAACAGCTTGGGCTCTGGCATACTGGTCAATCAACAGCAACTTGTCCTTGACTTCAGGCCAGGTTTTCGCAGCTCTGTGGCTTGTTTATAGCTCCTGCTGACAGAATGGCACAGAGAAAAGAGAGAGAAACTGTCGGGGGGTAAGGAGAGACAGCAGGCGAGCAGCTGGGCTAAGCTGTGCACGTATGGCCCCACCACTGACCAATTACACAAATTTTCATGAAATACAAGTCAGAGGCTTGAAGTTTGTTCAGACAAGTGGCTCTGTCAATTTGCTTCTGTGGGGACTTGGAAGAGTAAAGTGTATTAATGACTGCTTCTGCTTACAAGAAGAGCTCTGCTATGCAGAGGAATGATTGGAGACTGAACCATGTGGAGGGAGAACAAAGTGCCTTGGGGCTATTTGCTTATTTTTAGAGACCTCGATAACATTGCGTCAGAGCTCACTTCACCGTTAAGTCATAGGGTCACACCCTCTGACACAAAGGGAAAGTGACGACTGTCATTCAGGGGAAGGATCACAGCCAGTCCATCTCCCTATTAAAGTCTGCCATATCCTTTTCCCAGCTTACAGCTTTGCATTTTTCCTATAGGAACCTTGTTCATGCATGAGGTTCCAAGTATATTTTGTAGGAGCCTTCAATTAAACACCTCTAAGGACAACAGCTCATTAGTATGAGATTGCTGCTGTCATTCTCATCCCCTCCTGGCTACTTCTGTCTTGATTGGGGTGAATTACACGAGACTTTTCTGAGCTGCATTCAAATCAGATCCTCAGTTGAGAGAAGTGGTCAGTGTTAGGGAGTGAAGATGGGCTGGAAGAGCTGTGGCTGGAAATATTAACGTGCTACACCAGCTCCAGAGAAGGCAGGGCTACTGGTGTGTGTACCGACAAACCTGGGGCTGCTATTCTGGCTCTTTTCCCTGCTCCAAAACTGGCTGCGTAACGCCACTCAGCAAGTTGTTCAGGACTGTAGCCAAGGACATATGTGATGTCCCTGACCTCTGGAAAACACAAGCGAATTCATCTTCACTCCTCAAACTCCTAAAAATATCACTGGCTATGCATGAGGTCCTTAGTTCTTCCCATATGTGGGAGCAAATCTGCATCAAGAGAGATCGCCTCAGTGGTACAGAAGCAGGGAAACCACCAGTGACCAGCAAGCCTTTGACCTGGTATATCTGAGACGTTTTCAGTAAGATCCTAGCCACTCCACTGCCTAGTTTACAGATTTTGTCCCCTTCTGAGCACATTAACCAAACAATGTGGGAAACTGAGGCATGGGCAAATCCTTTCAAAAGCAAGTGTCACAGGCAGGCACCCTGTCATGCTCTTCTGCTCTGCACTGCCAGCAGCCTGAGGACAGGATCTCCATGCCATGCTGCTGCGCTCTGGATAGCACGGGCACTGCAGAATTACTCTGGCTTGGGTTTCTCTCCTGTATTTCTTTGCATAAAGGCAGCTTAAATGTAGCTGAGCATTCCTCGCATGACTACGAAGATCACAGGACCGTGCTTCTCGAGCAGGTGGTAACAGCATTTGCACTCGGGTGTCTGAATGCATGTCTGGGAGGGGGTGGTGAGCTTGGAGCGTTATGCAAGGGTATTTGCTAGTGAGAAACAGCCTTTTAATGAGGGCTTACATGCTGCAGGAAGGGAAGACCACTTTTACAAATGACAAGGTGATTTTCCCCTACCACCCAAAAGAGACTGGGCAAATTAGTGAGGCTATCAGTCCCTGGAGGAAGAGGGAACCTGTGCTGCCCAAATATTATTTCAGCAAAGAGTTGCCTAGTATCCGCCATGCCATGGGAAAGAACTGTATGTGAAGAAGGCACGGCTCTGAGTGTCGCTCTCCCCTTCCCCACCTCTCACGGAGCAGGTGTGGGCGTGTGGGCGTTAGGAAGGGCACCACACCACCAGCTGAGCTCCAGCAGGTTCCAACGTGTGTTTCGCATAACGGCATTCATTAGTCTATTTGACATAAATACTGTTTTCGGGTTAATATGTTTAACTTAATGAGGCATTTATTTTCAGCCTAAAAACTCTTTAAGAAGGTATGTTTTCTTTCAGTGAGTTGAACTGACGAGGGGATTAATAACAAGCTTGAACAAGCGAGCTAAGAAAATAAATCTAACAAACTCCTCTGCGCAGGTTATGAAGTATACTTGGATTGATCTAAGTAAAGGCAATCATTTCTGACAGTATGGAGAAAAAAAACCCACGTTCTCCTTGCCTGCACATCTCACATATTTTTGTCAGTGGCAATATTCTTCTTCTAATGCTTCTCTCCCAACATCATGACATGTCGGACCCAAGTAAAACCAGCAACATTACAAGAGTTCTCAGAAGTTGGAGGGGTTCAGATGATACACTGAATGAATCCAGACCTAGGCATTAGCAACAGAAGGTTCTTTCCCAACCCTTCCCCAAACCAAGAAAGTGGGATATCACTAATGTACAGGGATATACCCATGAATGTCTTCCCATCACAGGAGAGGGCTTTGCACCGCACTCCCTTCCCTTCCTGGCTAGGCACAATGCAGACGACCTGCACACCCACACCCCAGGCCCATGCACCTACCCTGACTGAGGCACTGGATCAGAGGCCAGACTGTACCAGCTCCCTTTGGTCTTCATTACAGGCAACAGATGGAAAGGGGTGTTCCCTTAAGACCGGGGCCTGGGTGCTGCGGCCTGTCCTCTTCAATATCTTTATTGATGATCTGGATGAGGGCATTGAGTGCACCCTCAGTAAGTTCGCAGATGACACCAAATTGGCTGGGAGTGTGGATCTGCCTGGGGGTAGCGAGGCCCTACAGAGGGATCTGGACAGGCTGGAGAGCTGGGCTGAAGCCAATGGGATGAGGTTCAACAAGACCAAATGCCGAGTCCTGCACTTCGGCCACAACCCCAGGCAGCGCTGTAGGCTTGGGGCGGAGTGGCTGGAGGACTGCGTGGAGGAAACGGACCTGGGGGTACTGATTGATGCTCGGCTGAGCATGAGCCGACAGTGTGCCCGGGTGGCCAAGAAGGCCAACGGCATCCTGGCTTGCATCAAAAACAGTGTTACTAGCAGGAACAGGGAGGTAATTGTCCCCCTGTACTCGGCACTGGTGAGGCCGCACCTTGAGTACTGTGTTCAGTTTTGGGCCCCTCACTGCAAGAAAGACATTGAGGCCCTGGAACGCGTTCAGAGGAGGGCTACGAAGCTGGTGAGGGGTCTGGAGCACAGGCCTTATGAGGAGTGGCTGAGGGAGCTGGGATTGTTTAGTCTGGAGAAGAGGAGGCTCAGGGGAGACCTTATAGCTCTCTATAACTTCCTGAAGGGAGGTTGTAGTGAGCTAGGGGTCGGCCTTTTCTCTCGTGTAGACAGTGATAGAACTAGAGGCAATGGTTTCAAGCTGCGCCAGGGGAGATTCAGGCTGGACATTAGGAAATATTACTTCTCGGAAAGGGTAGTCAGGCACTGGAATGCACTGCCCAGGAAGGTGGTGGAGTCACCGACCATGGGGGTGTTCAAGAAACGTTTGGATGTTGTGTTGAGGGATATGATTTAGCTGAGAAGTATTGGTGATGGTTGGACTGGATGATCTTTTAGGTCTTTTCCAATCTTGATAATTCTGTGATTCTGCGATTCTGTGACTAATTATTGACATTATAAAGGGATTAGATCATAGAATCTGACGGGTCAGTAGAGCTCCACTTGCAGCAATCCTCTACCTGGGCCAGAGGAGTACCCTGGAAAATTCTCAGCTGGGAGTATGGTGCTGCTAGTGTGATTCCTGCAGCCTCTCCTGGTCGTACGTTTTCCTCACTGTATCTCTTAACCTGGCAAAAAAGCACATTCTGTCCAGAGCAGGCCTTAGCGGACACAGGCGTGCCTGTCATGAGACAGAGGAATACTGGGATGGCACAAAACTGCTAGGAGAACCTATCTGGTCCTAAATCTGCTCCCCACTTGATTCTGGAAGGAGGGCCACCAGCAGCAGGTCCAGGGCTGAACGAATAGTCCTGACTTACTACAAATACCTGCATTAGCTGGCCCTGTTTGTTGCCTGCCACCGGCTGACAAAAAAAAGTGTTTCTGCTGTTTTATAACCCCAAGGCTCAGTCTCACCTGTGGACATTTCAGGCTCTGGCAGCTGCACTGCACCCATGGTAAGTACATACCTTACTCCTACAGTGCTCTTACTGTAAATCTGAGTCATTGTCAGTGTGGAGCAGCTGTTGTAAGAGGTCTACATTTCAGGTGGTATCATAAACTTATTCCAGTGGTCTGGAATGTTGTATGTTGCACCAGGACCCGTGTAGAGGGACAGCCAGTGGCTCTGAGCTTTACCATGTATTTATAGCTCCTAAGATCGATTCCCCTCGTCTCCATCCCTGAAGAGCATCTGTTGTCTCTCATTTCCCTCAATGGGTCTGGAATACTTGTTTAGATGTCGCTGTTGAAGCAGCCGAAGCTGGACCTCAGATGGGATTAATCTCCATCAGAGAGACACAGCTCAAACAGGGGAATGCTATCCTTGGGCCTTTGTGCTCCACTGAATAGCTACCTCAGAGGTAGACCTCAGGATTTATTTCAATGCCACTGACAACCAAGACCGAATTCTGCTGCTATAATAATGCAACGATGGGTAAGAGCCCTGTACCAGCTTTCTGTACTAACTGGTGTCTCAGACTGAGAGCGACATGATTGTGTACTCTGTTCAATCTCCCTCCACGTCTTGGCCAAACGAGCTGTGAACCTGCAGGAACTCACCCTCACTACTGAAGCAATGTAGCAGTTAACATTTTTATATCAATACTTGCAAGGATTTCTCTTTGTTCTGTTTGATACCTTCTCATCCCTAGTATGCCAGGATTTATTCTTTTCGATTCATTTTGGGTATTTTCTGTAATGCCATAGTCCAAATAACAAAATCAACTCCTCAAACCTGTAAGGAGTTGCCTTTAATACATAAACAGGGAACTGAGAAACAAATGCATGGGTGAAGTTGAGACAGCTAAAATAAGACTGAACTCTCTCACTACTACATCTCCTGCTGTTTCTTTTAGGAAGTCCAGATGTTTGCGTCAGTCCTGCCAAGAAGTTTTATAAAGGGACAAAAAAGAGATCACAGAGGACTGGCTGCAAACGAAGAGGATTTTTGTGTGTAGTACTGAGAAGAGGGCAAGGATAACACAAGGTGCAACAAAATTGTCCCTTAGGATATCTTACAATGATATTTTTTTTTGTTTCCAGTTCATTGCATCATCAAGCATGTGATATTTCTTCCCTTAAAATGTCAGGTTATTTGGAGAGAAACAAGCAAAGTGGGGCTGCTTTAGTTCGCAACGCTAAACTGCAGTACGCATCCAAAAGCTTCTTGAGGGTGAACAGCATCAATATTAATACAGTGATAAGACAAAGATAGAGAAATTGTTTTTCTTATATCAACTCCCATATAATTTGCCAAATACAAAAACCATTGCAGTTAATCTGCCATGGATAAATGCCATCCTTATTTTCTTACTGAAACAAAGACCCCTCCACCCTTTGCGAACGGTCACGCTGCGGGGTCATACGCCTGGCACACCTCCCACTGCACTGTACGCATCCACACATTTCAGCACGCAAGCTGGTGCTACCAGAACTGCATCAAGACAAATGCCGCAGCTGTAGATGTGCCGTCAGCTTGCTTTGTGGCATCCTGACTCCCACTGAATTTCTCTGCACATCTACTTTTCTGCAATTAAAGTAAGGAATACCACAACTGACCTTTGCTAAGTGCATTGAGATTCACCGGTTGTGATACAATGAGTGTGTTCTGACATTGGTTTTTTTCCAGTGGATCTTGGAGAATGAAAACTCTGACACAGCAGAGTTTTACCGCCAAGTTCCTGAATCCAGGAATGCTCTTACAGAACTCAGCATTAACCACAGATCAGTCCCTCTAGTGAAGCTGGCTTGACTCCTGGTTCACAGAGTGAATAATGGTTGGGGAAAAATATCTGAAACTTGACATGAAACTTCTCTTTGCTCAAAACTAGAGTCTGACAGAGATCTTGGCATGGAAAATAGGCTTTACTTCGTGAATTATCTGCTCTGATAACACACTCTTTCCTACAATTCAAAAATCATAGAATCGCAAAACCATAGAATGCCTTTCTCACTGACCTTTGTTGAAATTAATTTAGCACTGAACCTTGCTGTTAGTATTAGTATGTCACCATCCAGCACAGCATTGTAAAGAAAAGGACAGCCTATCCATAAATATTTGTGCCACTTCTCAGGTCTCCAATGGAATATTTAGGCTTACATGCCTAAATATTCTTACCTCTCATTAACTGTTAATTATTGATTCTTGTCTGCTCTGTGCATCCTCAGCCCTCAGCCTACCCAGCTATCACCTTACAGAGTGCGCTGAGACTGAGGAAGTGCTCTGCTTTAACCTTTTGGAGACTTCTGTGCAAGAGGTAAGAAACTGAACAAGAAAAAACCACATAGCAAAGTTTTACCGGTATTTCAGCTTGTATAAAAACAGATACACAACAAACCTTCCTTTCTTCCTAGTATTTTCAGATTCTCCACCTTGTGTCAGAAAGCCTACAGTTGACTCTGCAACCAAATTGCATTGTCTTCCACTCTCACCTTAGGTTACATCAGTAAGGCTTTGGCCCGACCCCCCTTATTTGCAGACTTCCAGGCTTTCCTCTAAAATGCTTTCAAAACATTGAAAACCACCCATCTGGGCTTGGCCTCTGGCACTCACTAAGCTCTCCTGCTTCCCTGGCTGCCTCGGTGAAAGTCCTGGCTTTTACACCGCGCAGTGCAACTTTCCCTGAACAGGCTCCCTGCAATTGCTGGACACTCCTCTATCAGCATCACCTGCCTGCTGCTAATGAGATTGATGCAAGTTTGTTTCTGATCAGTGATCCTTAAATATCAAGTTCCACATCTCCAGGTCCCAAGGCATCTAAGTGGGAACCTGTTAGTCCACAGGACACAATCTGGTGGGTTTGAACGCATTTCAAACACTGTAACAGAGCCAGGAATCCATCTGTCAATGAGCATCTTTGGCTTACAATTCAAATTGGGTTTTCCACAGAATATGAGAAATTTAAAACAGGCTTCTGCTTTTTCAGCACAAGGACAGAATAAAGTCTTCCCTGATAGATCACTGGAGCTCTCACAGTATCAGGGATGAATCAATACAGAAGAACTATGTGAAAGTTCGTTTAGACAGTTCATGGATTGATAGGATTTGCATTAGAGACACGAGAAGCAGTTTAGGAAGGAGTGGAAATTCTGGTACGAAAAAAAAGATGCCCAAGAAACCTTTTAGTCTTTCTTGGATGTTTTCCAGCTGAGAATCTCAAAATGTTTCATCATTTATGGACAAGGATATGTCTACTCTCTAGTCAGAGACTAACAAATCGACAGCAGCCTAGCTGTCTGTACAGAACTGTGTGGGCTAAATCACCATGCTCAGGCTCCCAAAGGCCACGGAAGTGGTTGCCTGTCTTAAATTTAACACAGGACAGACAGAGGAAGGAGAGCACATGATGCCATCTGTATCATGTCTCCTTGTGTGACACTGGTTGAAGTGCCTGGTGCAGGCTTTTAGCCAGGGCAGATCCAGGGCGCAAACCAGCAGTGCCTGCACTGAAGTCACACCTACATGCAGCGAGGCCAGCCATGCGCTGTGACACTCCCCAGCACTCCCCATCAGCCACCACGGGCTTGTTCGTTGGGAGAGAAGCGGGTTAAACGCACCTTCAGCAAGTTCGCCGATGACACCAAGCTGCGTGGTGCTGTTGACATGCTGGAAGGGCGGGATGCTATCGTAGTTCAGCCCCGATCGGGACCAGACTACGCAGTTTCTCTCTCGCTCCCCCCCACCCTCTGAGAGAACAGGGAGAGAAAATACAAGAAAAAAAACGGCTCGAGGTCTGAGATAAGGACAGGGAGAAAATCCTTAAAGTTACCATCACGGGCAAAACAGACTCGAGTTGGGGAAAACTATTCATTTATTTCTAAAACCAGCAGGAGAATGAGACAGAGAACAAGATAACCTCCCCCCACCCCTCCCTCTTCCCGGGCTTAACTTTATCTCTACCACCTTTCCCTCCGAGCGGCACAGGGGGAAAGAGGGAATGGGGGTCGCGGTCAGTTCATCACGCGTTGTTTTACACCGCTGCTTCCTCGTCGGGGGAAGAACTCCTCACATTCCTCCCCTGCTCCAGTGTGGGGTCCCTCCCACGGGCCACAGTCCTTCGTGGAACTGCTCCGGCGTGGGTCATCTCTTCCACGGGGTGCAGCCCCTCCAGAACAGCTGTCCCAGCGGGGCCTCCACAGGCCACAGCCTCCTTCAGGCATCCACCTGCCTCGATGTGGGGTCCTTCAAGGGCTCCAAGTGGATCTCTGCTCCTCCATGAGCTGCAGGGGGACAACCTGCTCCACCATGGTCGTCACCACAGGCTGCAGGGGAATTCTGGCCAGGAGCCGCATTACTCCTCCCCCTCCTTCTGCACTGACCTTGGCGTCTGCAGCCGTTCCTCTCACAAGAAAAGTTCTTCACAACAGGCTGGCAGACACCTCTCAGAATCTCTTCACATCATCCATCTCATCTCCTCTCCACTTCTCTCAGCTGGGCCGGGCCGAGTTGGGCTCAGTCGGCTGCCTGGCGGGAGGCCAGAGGGTGAGGCCTGCCAGGCCCATGAGGCTCGCACTTCACCCTCTCTGGCCCCGCTCAGCTTCTTCACATCTTCTCTTCTCTTTTTTTTTTTTCTATTTTCCCCTTCTTAAATACGTTATCGCAGAGGCGTTATCACGGGACATTCTGCTACCAATTGGCTTGGCCTTGGCCAGCAGCAGGTCCGCCCTAGGCCTGGCCGAGTCCACTGAACAAAGGGGAGCCACTTCCAGCAGCTTCCTAGAGAAGCTGCCACCTTAGGCCCCCCTCACTAAACAAAACCACAGCAGTCCTGCAGTGCGCACACTTTGGTAAATTTACACAAGATTATAGGAAGGGAAGTATTAATTCAGCTGTGGATACTAATACAGAAAAAGAAGGATCTCCTATTTGTGCCTCAATTGCAGACAGAAATGCAATTCTTTTCAGTGATATTATAGTGGATTACAGGCTGAACGATATTAACATATTCCCTGGTGTTTTTTGATCTCATAATGAAGCTTCTATTACAAATCATCCATGAAAGAGACACTACTGTGGGGAAAAAAAAAAACCAAAACACCTTAGAAAGACTTCAGATTGAGAAAGCAATACGGTATCAGCTAGTTTAGTGTCATGGTTTCACAGACAGCTTTTGAGGAGGGTCACCACAGGACCAACAACTAGGGGGGCAGGACTTGGAAAAAGCGTACCCCTTGTCCTCGTTAGCCACCTCTTGTTTGGTGGATGCTCTATGCCACAGCATGGGAGAAGGGCTTTACCACTGCTCCACTCTCACTGCCTCACCATTACATTCTCCAAGATGTCTCTGAAAGGATTGATGATCCACCAGCCCAGCTAGATCAGAATAATTTAGCTAAATCAGAAAGATTAGAGATCCTGCAGCTGGTGACAACTTCCTGCATTGCTAGAAAATACCACCAGATATCACCATGGCTCACGCAGAGAACTGCTCATGTGAACTGGCTTGGGCCTGAGCTTTAAGTCTAACAGATACTGAGCCTGACTACTTGCTCTCTGCACCCGATGAGTAGACTCTGGTGCACCTCAAGAGTTTTGGGTCAAGTCATATTTACATAAAGGCAGCTATAACCAACATAGAAAGAAACTCGGTTCAGCCAAAGCTGTTTTCCTTGAAATTTGCTATGATACCTTGAATAAAGTCCATTTAATTTAGGTTTAATAAGAATGTTATTATAGGTTAAACAAATACCAGTGGATCACTGAAGAAAAGAATGTGCTGCATTGTTGTAACTGTTCTGGAGCAGATAATTACCTATTATATTGTAAACCTCAAAGATGTTTTAAATAATCATTGTTTAAATACCAACAGTAAATGCCTTATGAAAAACTAACCTCTGAGAATCATAATTTACTATAGCAACAGTTGCATGTTTGGAAACTCGAAGACAGGAGTAGTGTCTAGTGGGGAACTCTTGCTTCATAATCTTCTGAAATAGGCACAGTAATGGTGTATCCTAGTCCACTTTCAAACAAGATATGCATCATCATTCTTGGAAAGAGCTAAACCTCCCCCTCTAAAGGAAAGGGCTGCCTTGAGTCCTCCAATTTGCATTTTCTGAAAATCAGTGTAGTTGACAAAGCACCTCCTCATCCAGAGCATTGCTTGGGGCAGTACATCCATCAGATCCAAAGCCCTTGGAGTTGATAAAAATGCTCCATCTTCACTGGGAGGAAGAGCTGACCCTTTGATTTCTGCTGCAGGACACATGTTCAGCACGAGGTAAATGTGTCAGCAGGGTCACTGAACTATGAACGTCCCTGCCCTGCAGGAGGCTGTCCCACCCCATGCGAACCCTCCCCAATGAGTTTTTAATGAAAACCAAGTTTGCATCAAAACTAAAATTAAATTGTCAGCAGTTAATTATCACTTGTCAAACAGAGCACATGGATTTAATTCTTTTGTAGTTTTGTAAAACTGCATTCCTTTGCGCTGGATGAGTGAGCCTCTTTTTGTCAAGAGATTTGCATTGTTTGAACTGCTCTCGGTGGATCCTGGTATTTAAATGAGCTTTTGATTTCCTGAAGATGACAGGCTCAGTGTTTTTAAAGTGGCTCATCTGGAGATCAGACAGCACAATAGTGAGTATATCCTAATGATTGTTTACATTGTACTCTCACACTGATAGAACACTTTTTATCCTCAGGTATTTCATAAATTATTTGTAGCTGTGGGTCTACTGTTGGATAGACCGAAGTATTACTTGAATGGCCCCAAGAGATGTGTGATGAAACACAGGTTTTGGTACACCTGAGGTATCCTTAATTTCTTCCATTTAAGGAAAAAGATCATCAGAACATTTCAGCATGTTGGTTCTTTTGCAAATTCATTTTGAATCCTTTGAAATGGAACCCGCTCACAAATTTAGATGTTCCTTCTGACATTGTTCACATTTTGTAAACAACTCTTCTCTTGGCTTTTAGAAAAAGTTTATATGGAAGACTGTCAAAAGAATAATTGCTCTTCACCAAGAGAGGGCTGACTATTTACATAGTTACAGGCTGAGTGCCTCAGTATCTCCCTGCTGATGCATTTGATAGAATCTCTTGGGAGGGAAGATGGTCTCCCAGCTCCTGTTGACGATGGCAGCACAGGAGACTGTGCAGTTTATGACAGAGCAATACACATTAAGGATGCTTCCCCACTGACAGAGCCTAGAAGATCTGCACATTTTGCAGGTTGATCTGCAAATCTCTTGCCTATGGAGTTAATGTTCACGCACTCATTGTAATCTCAACAACATCCTTGATACTTCTTACTGAGAATGTGATTGCCACCATGATGTCTCAAGCATCTGATGATGTGCCCACACAGCCAGCTTAGCTCGTGGCATCAGGCTGCGGCAATAAAGGGAGCAATGGCAGAAGAAACAAATAAAATATTGCACTGTTACATTACAGACTATGAAAATTACCCTCATCCTGCTGAGTGTACCCAATGGAGGCCATTTTCTAGTTCTTTTTGGCACCCTGTATTTCCTCCTGGTCCGCAGTGTCCCGTGTCTGATCAGGGCTGTAAATGCAGTCATTTACATGAAGGATTCATGCAGCCTGTATCTGCTAAGTATCTTCCCATTAGCCAGATGACACTCGTGCTTTGCATAACGCAGGACTTCCTTTATCTGGTATGATTAAAGGAAGCTGCACTTTCAAGATACACCTATAAATTCCTGCATCCATTTAAGTCACAAACAGCGTTAGCACAATGGCCAGATTGTGTCTAAGGCTGGGAAAATAAAACTGCCACATGCTATTGATTTAGGTGTCATCTGACCATGCACATGGTTCAAAAAGCAGAGTATATCTGTGTTAGCACAGTCATCATCGATAAATACAAGAATTAAGGAGACAGTGTGAAGGAGAGGAGAAAGAACAGCTGACAACTTTAGAGATTTAAATCCATTATCTTGTGGCCTGGGGAAAGGAAAATAGACACGCAGTCCAGTCCACCTTGATTTACAATCCTGCCCAAACCCATGCTTCTTTCACAGACTTGTTTGTTCCATCTTTATCTCCTCAATCAGAAGACTGAGTGTCACACCAACGTCCCAAGAACGAGCCCAGGTGTGCATCTGGCACAGGCAGGCACAGACTGGCTCATCTGCCACGTACAGTAGCTGAGTGCTCATAAACACATCCTGCTCAGCAACCTGTTCCTGTGCACGGCAGCAACAGTGAGGCCGCACAATTGGAGCTAATGCTCTGAAGAAGCAGCTTCTGAGGTTTTGCCTGGCCAAACTGAGGAACAGAAGACAAAATGGAGGATGTAGATCCCTATGTTGTCAGCTCAGGCACCATTCAGTGCTTTAATTGAGGCTGCAGCTCCAAGAGTTCTGTGGTTGCTGCAAGTCCTGCCTCTCTTTTTGTATGGTGAGTTTCTAGCCTTCGGGACTGCACAGGAGAATAAATCCTGCATGTGATCTAACGGCTTGGCCTGGTTTTGGCAGGGATGGAGTTAATTTTCCCCTCAGTAGCCACTGTGTTTTGGATTTCGTGTGTGAAGAATGGTGATGAAACACTCTGATGATACCAGTTGTTGTGAATGAGACCAAGGACACTGTCCGGCTTTCCAGGTTTCGCTAATGGGAGGGATACAGACAGCATAATTGACCCAAACTGGCCAAAGAGAGTGTTCTGTGCCAGAAACACTATGCTCAGTATATAAGGGGGGGGTTGGCCAGGGTGAGTATCTGCCTTCCTGGCATCCATCTTTTTCTTGTACGCTGGCATCGTTCCCTCTCCCTTGCTGGCTCCCTTTTGCTCCTTCGCTTGCTGCTCGGTGTCGTTTCCGTGATCGCTGCTCGGGACGGGCTGTATCGGTCATTGGGACATTGGGTGGTGAGAAAACCTACATTGTTCATTTTGTGTATTTTAGTATCCTTATATTCTGTTATTATTGTTATTTTCCTTTGCTATTTTAGTAAACTGTCTTCATCTCAACCCACGAGTTTTCCTTCCTTCCCAATTCTCTCTCCCATCCCACTGGGGAGGGGGAGGGTGAGTGAGAAACTGTGTGGTAATTCGGGCTAAACCATCACACGGCTCAAGTGAAGAGACAAAATGCTTCTCCTGGGCAAGCAGATGGAGGGCTGAATTGCATTTCCGTTGCATGCTTGATGTACAACTCAAAACAAAAAAAGGTCCAAAAACCTATGCTGGAAGGCTAACAGCCAGGCTGTGGTAGGTCTCTGCTAAAGACCGGCTCTGGTTTTATGCTTGCATTTCTGAGTCACAGAGTCTTGAACCGCACCATAGACACCATGGCAATTCTCCAGCCTGAGAGTCCAGCCTGGTTTCGGTTCACAGGAACTCCTTTGGGATACACTTCTTAGGTGAGAGAACTTTCCACCGAGAATAAGGCTGTCTACGTTTACGCGAGGACAAATGGGAGAGAAAAATAGGAAAGAAAGAGAGCGACATGAGAGCTGGAAGCACTGAACTCCAGGCAGTATTATCTTATTTTATAATTCCATAGCAATGCTACCACCTCCAATTTTCTGTATTGTGCTGTAATGTCCCTTAATGCAGAACTGGGTTCTAATCATTTTGTATAATTTGAAATATTGTTTCTTTGAGTGAATGCAAAAGGTTCTGCAGGGTATTTTTGGTTTTGTTTTTTTTTTCCCTTTCCCCAGAATGTTTTTGTGGAAATTATGTCTCTACAGTAGCATCCTTCACTTAAACAAAAAAAAAAGGAAGGGAGGAGCGTCACAGGATCAGCCACAATGCTTATTACAGACGGATAATGTGAGCGGAGCCATTTAGCCAATTTACTTTTTAACTAAGGGTTACACTAAATAGTTTCATTGTGCTGTACCAGGAAACGCTATACCAACCACACACCTCCCCACCTGTGCTCCCACAGATGCTGGCGCTGAGGTTTTTTTCGAGTCACTTATCCCAGCTAAAGTAAAGCCAGCTAAGAACAGCCAGCCATCATGTCAAGTGAAATGCTCCATTTGAAAAATAGTGGAGTACTGTGATTAAAAATATTGCAATTTTGTTCTAGCCTCTGAGACGTCAGCTGTGCCCTACACTGCGGTCCTCGTATTAAAGATGCTTCCCCCAGACATGGATGGAAAGTCACAAAATTGCCTTTGAGAGGATGCATGCACGGTGGATTTCACCCCCAAGGAACTCACGATAGCAAAAAATGTGTGATGCTTTGCACTTACACTATCACCTCTCATCAGAGGATCTCAAAGTACTTTGCAAATGCTAACAGAGTGAGCTTCACAGTATTGTGTTTTCAATTTATCAGCTCCAGCCAAGTATTTAGTGAAGTTTTTAACGCCACCATGATTTTGTTTCCCCAGAATGTCACTTCATTCTTCTCCAAGAAGGTCAAGGAAGGCTGAAACAGACTCCTGGAGGCTGCTCAAGGGCTTTCCAGACACTAGGAGAGAAACTTTACACTACAGTCTCGCATTGCCTCCAATGCAGATGGGATTGAGAGCAAGTGGTAAAATCACAACCAAGGACAGGCTGCTGCTTAAAACCAGCTTTCACCAGCTGACCCAGGGATGTGCTGGGGCCACACACTCTGCTCTGAAACCCTGAACTGCTCATTTCCCAAAGCAGAAGGAAGCACCTCCACAGAACGGATGGTTTCTCAGAGCTGATGTGAAACAGCTGAGGTGAAAGCTGCATGGTTTGTATCGTAGCTCACGATTCACCACTGCAAAGTGTGGGAGCTGGGGAAGAGTGCTCATCCCATGAAACTGCAGGCACCTCGAATATCCTTGATTTTCCATACAGCCGGCTGTGAGAGAAGGGCTTTCTCTCACCTGCACAGAGGTTTCACTTCAATTGTTCAGAAGAGGGCACCTCTCCCTCTATCTCCATCACGCAGAGGGACGCCCAGAACTTACCACTTCAGCTGAATGCTAATACTGTCCCTCCCTTCCGGTTTTGCATTAGGAGTATTGGTTCCTCATTTTACAAGCCTGAGAACAGCCACAGACACCATGGTGTCCTAGAGAATCAGTTCTCTCGTCTTTTCATCTTTTGGGGTATGATTTTTTTCCCTACATCTCTTCAAGAACTTGTTGGTTTGTTTTTTTTTTTTAAACTGCAAACAAAATGCTAAGAAAGGATGAAAATCCCACAGGACTGAACCAAGCCAGGGCACCAAGCATCACTTTTTTCATTTTGGCTGCAGATAAACTCCAGCCTCATTTCTTATCTTGGAAGTTGCAGTAATCCACCTCAGAAGCCAAACCTTCAACTGGTGTAAGACACAGAAATCAAAGGCACTCTACAGATTTACACCAGTTGAAGTTCTGCTTTGCTGAAACCCACAACAGACATTAGGTAATTGCATCGAGAAGTGAATCAAAGAAATGACTTTTTTTTTTCTTGCTGACAAATTCAAAATCATGCTTTTCATGTGTGAAATGAAAGACTTGTATAATTGCTCATCCTTTGAACTCCAGTTTATTAAAACTGTGACATGCACATTAAAATGAGATTATATATAAAGGGAGGAGAAACACAGAGTAAGTAATTGCCACATAATGCAGTGACTTGGGAGCAGAAACAGCTTAAGTTTGTTCTCAGTGCTAATGAACAGGCTACCCAGAGTTGTGATAAAGCTTCTGTAAGGGGCAAAAGTGAAGAAGAAACACAAGTTCTTTAGGGTTTGATTCCTGCATCAGCCCCCTGGCAATACAACTCCACAAGAAAAGGCAGAGCCCAAACCTGACCCCACGCTCCTGTGGATGTTCAGTCCAGCTGGACCATGGTTACAAGACCAGAGTAACATCACAGGCTCCTGCGCAGAACTGGAAGCAGCACAGAACCCATCTAAGAAGCTTCAATGTCACTTGCCAGGAGCAGATGCAACTTGCCAGGGCAGCCTTCAGACTCCATATGGGACAGCTTAATTCCACTGTTACCTTTTACATTCACCTCTATTTTGGAAAAAGAGTTCAGGAAAAGGGAATGTCTGCAATCTGCCTCTGTCACTGGGACCAATTCAGAGAGGAGTTACCTGAGACTAGATTATTCCTGGCTGCTACACCACGGACTCGTGAAGTAAACTTCACTGCTGAGAATCCCTGAAGCACTGACTGTGGGGGAGTGGAACGGGGCAGGCTTATTTCCCTGCACGTACTGCTCTGTATGCACCCCTCCATGCCTCCAGCACTGGCAGCAGCCAGAGGCAGAATACCTACTAGAGAGACCTTTGATCTGACCCAATGCTTTGATTTTTTGCCCATCTGAGAAACTAAAAACCACTATAATTTACAGCTTCCTGTAGCCTTCCATGGCTGTGATAACTGTACTAGTTTAAAGCTATTACATTCATTTTTAATCCAGCTCCAGAATACCAAGGAGTGATATTTGTTCATGCTGTAACTTTACTGTCCCAGCACCAGGAACTTCTAAGTCAAAATTTCTATCAAAATCAATGAAAAAATCAGCTTTAAAGTAGTTGAGAGAACACCTTCTGAGAGATGCAAATGTTGTTTATGAGCTAAAGGGACTAGTAAAACATATAAATTGCATCAGTTGTATCCCAAAGATAGGCCAGAAGAAAAAGAGATTGAAAAGACTGACAAGCCACCCCTTCCTTCAACCCATCCACCCCCAGGGAGACCCACAACCTTTCTTCTACGTAAATAGCAACGAGTGAGATCCGCTTGCTGAGGCATCCAAGTGGCACCATGAAATGACTGTTTAGCTCTCCCAAAACACAGTCAGACAGCTGCTCTCCAGGCAGCCACTCTGCACAGGAGAGGTCCTCACCAGCACATCACTGCTACTCTTTTCCCCAGCCCACGACTGAAACTCCACTAGCAAGTGTTCTCAAAGCCACCTCAGCCAGAACAGGGTACGTCAGCGAGGCACTTAGGCTGTGAAGCCCATGTACAAATGGGGTGCAGCTGCCAGCAGGAGCGTCTCTGCCAGCAGAGCTGACACCACTGGCGGGGGGCACCACCCCAGGCAAAGCTGAACCCAAAAGGAGCTGTCTGCCCATCTGTCTGCTTGCTGCCTCAGCGTCCTACAACCTCCTAGTGAGAAGGGTTTCATGATCCCTGCCTAAATGATAGGTTTCTAGGCTCCCTTTAGAGGCAACAGAGACCGATTAATTCTTTTAGAGACTGAATCGTCTTGTTTCTCAAATGAGATCACACTTCTTGTTCCCTGTTGTTTTCAGAACATCCTCACAGTGTACTCTGCCCAGCTGCCTCGCACACACATGCACAGAGCCGCAGCTGGTGGGGACGGCAACAAACCTCACAGTCCTTGTTCCTTCACTGCAGGCCCTCAAGCTTGGGTTCTCATACAGGATCCCAACCGCACATCATCCGGCCACAGAGGTGCTTACAGACTAGCTGATTAGCAGTAAAAAGATGAAAGGAAAACCTGGTGTAAGAAAAAGCAAAATTGACAGGGTTATTTGAGATTTGTCCTCCTTCCTGAAGTGACTGTCAGTGTTAAGAACACTTTTTACAATGCCTGTGAAGTATCAGATGGAACGGTGGTGACTGCTGCTCAGGATAGAGTCACTCAAAGAGATTCAGGCCATTTCTCCTGTCATCCTAATTACTGCGTAATAGAATGGGATGCAGGGAGAAAAAGGGGAAAAAAAAAGTGGCTAAACTGACAAGCCCTTTCTTTCAGTTCTAAGTCCCTCAAAATCCTAGCTCTCTGGATTTACATGTTTTATTAACAGCGTGTCCTACAAAGTGGAACAAAAGCATTAAGCATCCAGGATAAATCCTCATGCTGAGCGAGCTGTGATGAAGCCCCTGTGTTACCTCTGAGCATCAGGCCACCCAGCACACTTTGGGAGAAGCTGGGGAGAAAAACCCTCTCTAAGTGCGGTGGTTTAGCCTGGATCAGCACACAGTTTCTCGCTCACCCTCCCCCTACCCAGCAGGATGGGGGAGAGAAATTGGGAAGAAAGGAAACTCATGGGTTGAGATACAAACAGTTTACTAAAAATACTAAAAACTACAAAAATAACAGAATATAAGGATATTAATATATATACACAATATACAAAATGAACAATGTATGATTTCTCACCACCCGATGTCCAAATGACTGACACAGCCCGTCCCAAGCAGCGATCACGGAAACAACACCGGGCAGCAAGCAAAGGGGGGAGAGCAAGCCAGCAAGGGAGAGGGAACGATGCCAGCAAGCAAGAGAGAAGCAAAGGATGCCAAGGGTGCCCGAACGGATACCCGAATGGAATGCAATGCCCCCTCCCATGGGCAACCCCCACTTATATAGTGAGCATGACGTTTATGGCATGGAATACTCTCTTTGGCCAGTTTGGATCAATTATTCTGTCTGTCTTTTGCCCAGCTTCCCGCATCTGCACGTTAACGAGACTTTAACGAGACTTGGAAAGCCAGACAGTGTCCTTGGTCTCATTAACAACAACTCCTATCATCAGAATGTTTTTATCAACATTCTTCACACACGAAATCCAAAACACACCGGCTACTGAGAGGAAAATTAACTCCATCCCCGCCGAAACCAGGACACTAAGAGCCAGAGCAGCCCGCAGCCCTTCAGCACGGGGCATTTCTTCTGTGTCCACCAAGACATCTCTATCTCCTTGCCTGGTGTGTAGACTGAACAAGGCAGAGAGAAGCTACAGGGCTGGTCTGGAACGGCTCTGCAGGGGCAAGGCAAAGTGCTGACCATGCAAGGAGGCGGGTGGTGGTGCCAATGCAGATCAAAGGCTCCTTATCCCCACTTTTCCCAGGCCTTACTGACTTACACGCACCCCTGGGATACCCATGGACACTGGAGTGTAATGAATCCCCTCTCCGATTTAGCCCCAGGTGAACTGTGCTAGTTACTGTAAGAAGGGGAGGGTGAGATGTGAATCTCAGATGTCCATACACGAGGCCAGGCCTGGGCGTGTGGCTCAGCCTGTCTCTGCTCCCACAGCACTGTGCGATGTCCTGCTAGTGCAGCACCTAACACAGCAGGGCCCAGCCTCACGTGGGCCCTCGAGGCCCTGTGGGAACATAAATAATAAAGATTGTGTTGCTACAGAAGTGCAAAATAGTCCCAAAGACAGGATTATCCCATAAAAAAGAAGAAGACTCAATGAAACGCTGTTTCACAGACCATGAGCTTGTCCTTTCCAATTCTTTTGGATATACTAACCCAATCATGCAGAGTACACGGCAATATTGCAAAAGCCCGAGGGTGCAAAGTTAATGCTTTCATTGGCGAAGGCAGAATAGACCAGAGGGGCTGGGGTGGGTGAGGGGAATGTCCATGTGTGTAAACACAAGAGTCAATCCAAAAGCTTCCCTGAACAATAATCCTCTCAAAAGTCAAAAAACATTTTGCACAATGATGAGAGCTGGCTGGGAGATGAAGAGTTCAAACATTGCAACAGATGGCAAATCACCTGAATTGGGCTCTGTCCTCAAAGACAGGTGTGGCCACGTACATGTCTACATATATTTTGTGGGTGACTCACCACCCCCCACCTCCTATGACACAGACCTTGCTGTGTACATTGTCTCACCAGCAGAACCCAGTCAAAGGCAGCTGGTGCCCGTGGAAGGTTTCCCATGTAAATACAGAGGCTTTGCTGCTGATTTCTTCAAGCGAAAGGTGGCAGCCATGGTGGGATGGAGAGTGCACAGGGCTGCTGACCTGGCTTCCTTGTCTCATGAGCAGCAGCTGGAGATGGGCCTAACTGGGACTACAGCCCAAATGTCCCCCAGCTCACAGTCAACTCATCCCAAGTGAGTGGCTGTTTTCAGGCACTTTCGGCCCTTGCTTTACCTCTGCATGTTGAAGTATCATTAAGGAAACCGGTCACAGACCCCAGAACCAAACTCTTGGCTAATTTCACATTGGCCTTCATCACCAGGCAAGCTGTCCCTGCAGGGCCAGAATCCCGTGCAATGGCATGGTGCGGAGAAATCCTGGGAAGGAAAAAGCAGCATTTGCCCAAGTACCACTTTATTTAGCCCTCCTGCTATTAAAGGCTCAGTTGTACTTGTGTTTTGTTTTTAATTTGTATGCTGACTCCACTACACACTTCGTGCCACGTGTGTATTGGCAAAGCTCCTGCAATGCAGTTATTAAACTCTTATACCCGTGTAGGTGTATAATTGCAGAGAGGATTTTTTTTTAATAATGTATTTTGATCCATCTACAAACATAGAACATAATTATCTGCAATTACCACATGCTTATCTAAATAATTGTATATTGTTCCCCCTCCCGCTAAAGAACATCAGCTTCCTAGTCATGGCACAGCTCCAGTGACGCTAAGTTTACAACTGTGCGCTCCACACCACCCATTACAAAAAGGATGTTTATGCATCGTTTAAGTGGCAAAGCAAACACACACACAGACAAGCTCAGCTTAAGAAATTATTAAATCTAGAGCAAGAAGACTTTCAAGACATCATACGGATCTGAAGATCCTATCAAATCTGCAGGCTGTCAAGAGCAGAGTTCTTGTCAGGTCCTGCAACAGATGGGTTGTTCAGTTAAGAGGCCAAAACCTGATACTTAAGGAAATGGCCTTGTTTTCGTAGTTATGCTGCAAACTTGTCAGGTAGCTCAGAGGACTATGCAGATGTTCAGTTATCGATTATGGAGAACAGAAATATCCAGTTGATTTTTTTCCCCAGATCATATCCACTATAGATCAATTTCAATTTTCAAATTCCTTCTGTTTAACTGGGCCCTCTTTTCATTCCCATTAAGCCTAAATGATGAGATTTTAGAAAGTAGGATACTTTCCTTACCATGGTAGTCCAAAGACCACAGATATCTCATCCTTGACGGTATCTTCCTGCTGTTAGGAGGCAGAAGGGACCAGTTCAATAACAGGAGCCACTGATTAATGTCCAGCTGCTGTTAACACAGACCATCTCTGGGGTCACTGAAAACTGGCTTATCGCACTCTCAGTGTAAATGCACAGCCGCAGCATACTAGAGCTGAGCTTAAGGATGGCAGCAGTAAGTTTATGCTTGCACCTGACAGTGCTCCCTGTTTCCAAGGATTCATTCACCCCTCTGAACTCTGATACCTGTCCAGCCACATTCATGAGAAGGCTGTGTTTATTGTTCTTCTGGTGTACGGAAAGGTCAGGTAGCTCTAGCCCAGCTCTGACCAGGTCACGGTGTGAGACTGAAATCTGACAATCACCTTAAGCTGATCTCACTCTGCACCAAAAGCAAAATCTTTTTTTTTTTTTTTTCCCTTTTCTTGTTTTTCAGCCGCTCTGTTCCCTGACTCGCAGCCCTGGAGTGCTGGTGTTTAGCTAACCTCAGATCCAGGAAAGGGCAGGCAAGACCTGCCACTTCTGGGGAATTCGGATCAACTTGGATCACTTGCAAAATCCCAACCTGAGAATACAGAGAGAGAGCACTGATTTAATGGAAGCTCCAATATGAGAGACTAGAATTTGGTCTCTGCTGTTTGAAACAATACTAGGACATTATCATGAAGCTGCCTAACTATGGGGGGTGGGGAACTACTTCTGTTAGCACCCATCACCCTCTGGTTCAGAGCATCTCATTGCTCCTTCACTAGTTCAGCACTGTAGCACAACGAGAAGCATTCCTGGGCTCCTGACCTCGTTTCGCAATTCTACGTGCAGCTCACCATTTCCTATTAAGAAGTTCCTCCTTCATTCCAGTACCAATCGATCTAAGAAACAAAACCAAAGCCTCTGTGTGTATTAGTGTCTCAAGAAGGAGCTTTGATCTCTGTTTTTATGCTCTCAGAACAAATACATTTTGAAAACCAATGCAGGTATACAGACAAGCATATTTGCCGCACCCTGTATCTTTACCCTTCAGCAACAGATGTCATTTACTAATGATATTCCAGCAAGGAAAAGAGTATGCCTGTTTAAACTGTCTCATGAAGTGGCATTTCACAAATAGAAAAGCATGTGAAAGGGCAGGGAGAATACCTCAAGATATGTCCTAAACTTTTAAAAATCTGTTCCTGAGTGGCTTCCCAGTGTGGCATCTTTTCTACATTTATCCAACAAGCTCACAAACTGCTCCCTTCACAACAGATTCTGATTCCCATCGGGTTGAAATATTGACAGTCTGGTGCATTTGAATTGCAACGCTATCCAGAGCTGGATTTGAAAGTGATTATTTGAAATATAATTGACTGTGACATCCGTATGACAAGCATGTATAAGTACGGTACGACTGGAGGCGGATCTGTAGGAGGCCCATCATTGCATTTGCATTCATAGGAAAAGAAAGATCATCTTGTCCTTGCAACAATTCACTGTCTCTTTGTTATATTCCTAAATGCTGCCCATGTCAAGTAATGCATATTCTGTGCATTGGTCTTATATATGTATACATTTCACACTCGATTCTTACTGCTGCTGTTATTTGACAGAGATCTTCTTTTCTTTAACCCATTTGCCCTGAATGCGGACTATAAAAAAAAAAAAAGGCTTTGTAATTTTCCATGTCTTTTTTTATATAAATTGTTCTGAGAAGCAAAATAGTTGTTATTATGGCTGAATTTTCTTGCTTTTTTTTTATTTTTTTAAGAAAAAAATCTTTAACAATAGCAGTGAGGATGGAGAGAGGGTGAAATTACATTTCTCTGCAAAGTGGCTTTGGAATTTTAACACAATGATTTTCCAGAAGAAAAGCTTAAGGGATCATATCAAATGAATTTTGCCATCAGAGTAAGAGATCTGTCTTCAGGTGGGGAAAATATATTTTAATTTGACAGACGGCTTCAAGGGACCTTGACAGAATTCATTTTGCTGGCAGCCAGGATCTGGGTATCAGACAAGAACATATTTTGTCATACAAACACTATTAGCTGTTTGACATCATGTGTTTTGGACACAGCTGGGATTTGGTGGAAGTGACAGTCATTGTCCTGCCAATGAAGCAGCGGATTGTTGTTGCCTTAGAAAGACCCCAGGCTCCTGCTGAAGCATGGGAAACTGTAACAGCATCGTCCCTTTAAACAGGGATGAATAATAGAAGTCATCAAAAATTTCTGACACACACTCCCTTTGTCTTTGCACGCCATCTTTGTCGCTCGCACTGCAGAACTCGGGCCTGGGAGTAGGTTTGGGAAGATAAGTAGAGGAGTCTCACCCTTATCTCAACCCCCTACTTAAAATGAAGAGCAGTCTCTCCTAGATGCCACTTCTGCTCTGAGTGACGGAGGACATGTCACTTTGCTCTCTTTGCTCCAGTCAGGGGTACAGACACTAACACAGCAGGGAGTAGGGATGCTCACTCCCAAGCTACTTGTTTTATCCAGTGAAAATTCCACACAAAATGCAACGCAGCTGTAAAGAACAGAAATGAAAATGTAGGACTGCCTATCTCTGGACCCACCAAGGGTACACCACCTCACGGTTCCCCTGATCCCTCCCAGTCCCTCCAGGAATCACAGCACATCAGTGGTGAAGATTCAGCAGGGCAAAGAGCACTTGAGTTTGAAACAAAATCTAGCCACACGCTCAGTGTGGCCTCATGCTCACTGTAGGTATCACATAAGCAAGGGTTTGGACTGTATCAGAGTAAGACGGGAACTGAGTGTTGACCTCTGACAACTGCAGCAAGCGGTGTCACCGCTCAGCTACACATGAGAGAGCAGCTCCACTTCTGCCCCGGCTTTTCTGGAGGGAGCAGCTTGGGCAGCCAGCACTGGGTATGGGACCGGCCCTTGGCAGCCCAGGTGGCACAAGCTGTCCACTCCCAGTAAGCTGGCAGCTCCCTGCTTTGTGTGGAAACTGCCACTCACTCAGTCAAGCCAGTTCCAGACAGGTTTCTGCCTGCACTCCGTTTCTAGATGAGGATGGCTAACCCCTGCTAAAATAGGTGGTGAATTGTTAGGGAGGAAACTGGGGGGGGTCAACACTCCTGTGCTTTCAACAAATGTTGGCTATTGCAGAAACCGGTGATGGAAATTCCCCTTTCAGCTGGATCCATCCCTCAGTATAGCTGTCACTACGCCTCTCTATGCACTTGGTTGATGTTTTCTTTGTTATTTTTCCCCAGTTTCATTTTTTCCTGTCTCTCATTTTTGTTTACTTTTTTTTCCCTCTCTTTCTGTGCTTTAAAGAGCTTATTGAATTTATTCTGTGCTTCTGCTTCGATTTCATTTGGAGAGGCAATGATAGAAGCGTGGGTTCATTTGCTGAATTGTTTTCATAAACTCCTCTTTGGTTAGAGGAATGTGAGTGATAAATCACAGCCTCCATTGCTCTGGGTTCTGTCAGTACTGTGGAAACATTTTTAAACACAGACACCAAAAAATTACGTATTTATCTAATAAATAAATCACCTTTTGTGCATAAACAGACTATGCAGGTCTTCACCATGGTAATACGAGAACATTTACAGTAGCTACGCCGGAGAATAGCAATCTAATCAGTGAATCCTTATGCACAGGATCCCCAGAGCAGGAATGAGAGAACAGCAAGTATTTAACACAGAAACTCCATAGCATCTCTACAACTTCACGGGCTTTTGTGCATCTAGAGCAGGGCAGTTTTTTACAAAGCCAGATATCTGGCATATTGAAACTCTCAGGCTGAAACGTCCAGTTCAAGGTTTCACTATACGTGATCCTGAGTACTCCTGAAGTTTGGTGAAAAGCCCCCGGTAGAAAATCAATGGCAGAACCAAGGGACACCTCACTGGCGCAATGGAGTATCAGTGACTGCAGGCCCTGAGGACATCGGGGTGGTGGGAGAGTCTTACAGGACTGCAAGAAGAGGTGCCATCCAACAGTCTCCATGTGCTAGTGATAAACAGCTTCCCTGGAGGGAATAAACACAGACTGCCATCAGCGCTGATCCGTGCAACCTTACCAAAGCCAACGGGCACCAAGCTTAGCACATAGCCCATGCAGTGTGAGCCCTCAGACAGGGCATGAGCAGTGACAGATGACACTCATTAGGGCCAAATCAAATGCTGCATGCACTGCAGCTGTGCCATCGACATCAGTGAAGCTGTGCAGATGTACACCAATGGAGATATCTGGCCCAGACCTGGAGGAACATCTGAAAATGAAGAACTCGTGGAAATTTGACATGCTAGAAGGTCAGGTTTGCTTCTGAGTGATGCCGAGTGCTTTCATCTCCTTGTCAGGCTAGGTTTTCAGATGGGGTGAACTCAGAATTGTTCTATCCCCGATGGCAATGCAAATTTACATCAGCTCAGTCTGGCCAATGAGCAGCACGTGCTCATCTCAGAGGAGGAGGAATTCAACATTACTGAGGCATAGGGCCTAGAAGAAGGGAAAGCAAAAGTCAAGAGGAGCTTCATTGGCTGATGTGATTTCAACTACTTAATGAAGACCGCAGCAGCCACAGAGAGAAAGAGAAAAACTAATGCAAATTTCATTTTCTTGCTTGTCAGTAGCAAAGCAGGAAAAGAGGTTGGCAAGGACTGAAGGAGGCTTAAGAGCAAAGGGTGAGGCACCAGCCCCCTTGTCTTTGGAAGATTAGCTTGGCAGTCAGACATCTGTTCAGCCTCGACAAAAGGAAGAGCTCAAGATCAATGTGTGTCCCATTATACTGCTGAATTTCAATGCAGAAGCTGCGTGAAATATGAAGTGAAAGTTCAAGCAACTGAGTGAGTCTTCTGAATGTATGTTGGGCAATAATTAGCTAATTAACAGTCTTTTGCTTGGCTGCAGTGGAATTCATAATCAATTTCATATGGAACGCGCCATAATGAACCCATAATGGGATTCTAAACACCCACCATCACTTGTTAGGCACAGACAAGTGTGCATGTGAAAGTCAATGTGCTTTAAGCAGCATGGGCCAGATTTTCAGGCAGCATAAACTGGCAAGGCTCTATCTACACCACCAGATCATCTGTAACATGGTGGTGGTGAAAGGAGGAATGAGGTGGGCTCCTTAGCTGACTTTCAGCAGCACGTCCTTGAGGTCAGCAGGACCCGTCCCCACTATGACCAGCGAACGCCACTGGCCCAGGTCAGGTTTGGTGAGAAAGAACTGTCCAGGCCTCACTCCAGGTGAGAGCAAGTGTCTGTGGGTTCAGAGTGAGGGTAACTATCTCCTGTAACCCGAGATGGACACCCCTGCTCAGACCATACCAAGGAAAGCCAGCAGCCCACAGAAGTAGCTGACAAAGGGCTGAAGGGATGTGAATCTTCCTACCTGCATGAAGTACCTCTAAATGCACCCAGGGGTTTGTTCCGTGAGAACTGAATTTGTCTTGATGAAGACTTTGTAGCAGTAGCAGGTGTAGCATACAGATAAGAGAATATTTAAGGTTTTTCTTGCTAATATTTTTAATTTGCTTTTCCTACCCCACCTCTCAGCCTATTCAATGTTTCTCTCAGTTATGCCAACACAAATGTTTATGGGACTGCAGTGTAAACAACCACTGCAACAATCTGGTTGAAATTCAAAATGAATCATAGAATCACAGGATGGTTTGGGTTGGAAGGGACTTTCAAAGGCCACCCAGTCCAACCCCCCTGCAAGGAGCAGGGATGTCTCCAACCAGATCAGGTTGCTCAGAGCCGCGGCCAACCTGGCCTGGAATGTTTCCAGGGATGGGGCATCCACCGCCTCTCTGGGCAACCTGGGCCAGTGTGACACCACCCTCAGCATAAAAAAATTGTTTCCTGATATCTAATCTGAATCTACCTCGCTCTCTTTTGAAACCATTGCCCCTCGTCCTGTCACAGCAGGCCCTGCTGAAGAGTTTCTCCCCATCTTTCCTGCAGCCCCCTTTAGGCACTGGCAGGCTGCTCTAAGGTCTCCCCGGAGCCTCCTCTTCTCCAGGCTGAACAGCCCCAGCTCTCCCAGCCTGGCCTCCCAGCAGAGCTGCTCCAGCCCTCTTATCATCTTCATGGCCCTCCTCTGGACCCTCTCCAACTGGTCCATGTCCTTCTGATGTTGGGGGCTCCAGAACTGGACACAGTACTCCAGGTGGGGTCTCACCAGGGCGGAGTAGAGGGGGAGAATCACCTCCCTCGACCTGCTGGCCACGCTTCTCTTGATGCAGCCCAGGATGCAGTTGGCCTTCTGGGCCGCAAGGGCACATTGGCGGCTCATGTTGAGCTTCTCATCCACCATCACTCCCCAAGTCCCTCTCCTCAGGGCTGCTCTCAATCCATTCTCCGCCCAGCCTGGATTTGTGCCTGGGATTGCCATGACCCAGGTGCAGGACCTTGCACTTGGCCTGGTTGAACTTCAGGAGGTTGGCACGGGCCCACCTCTCCAGCCTGTCAAGGTCCCTCTGGATGGCATCCCTCCCTTCCAGCGTGTCGACAGCACCACACAGCTTGGTGTCGTCGGCGAACTTGCTGAGGGTGCACTCTATCCCACTGTCCATGTCGCCGACAAAGATGTTGAACAGGGCCGGGCCCAACACAAACCCCTGAGGGACACCACTCATGACCGGTCTCCACTTGGACATCGAGCCGTTAACCACCACTCTCTGAGTGCGGCCATCCAGCCAACTCCTTATCCACCGAGTGGTCTGTCCGTCAAACCCATGTCTCTCTAGTTTAGAGAGAAGGATGTCGTGCGGGACAGTGTCAAATGCCTTGCACAAATCCAGGTAGACGATGTCAGCTGCTTGTCCCTTGTCCACTGATGCCGTCACCCCGTCACAGAAGGCCACCAAACTGGTCAGGCACGATCTGCCCTTGGTGAAGCCATGTTGGCTGTCACCAACCACCTCCTTGCTCTCCATGTGCCTTAGCATGGTTTCCAGGAGATTCTGCTCCATGACCTTGCCAGGCACAGAGGTGAGGCTGACCAGCCTGGAGTTGCCCGGGTCTTCCTTGTTCCCCTTTTTAAAAATGGGGGTTATGTTCCCCCTCTTCCAGTCGTCGGGGACCTCACCAGACCACCATGACTTCTCAAATATGGTGGCCAGTGGCTTGGCAACTTCATCCGCCAGTTCCCTCAGGACCCGCGGATGCATCTCATTGGGTCCCATGGACTTGTGCACCTTCAGGTTCCTCAGATGCTCCCGAACCTGCTCTTAAGTTCTCAGGGACTGAAAGTTCTGAGGGAACACGGACAATTTTTTTTTTCTTTTTCTTTTTTTTTGACTTGCACTATTTCAGCAATCCAGTTCATAGGCAATCCTCTTGATAATTCCATCGGTGCAAGTGAGCAAGGCTGAGGCCTGGGAGCAACAACCTTTTCTTAGGAATGACAGCTCTCCAAGGTGTTCTGCTGCCAAAGAAACTGTCAGCCTACAGCATCCTTCGATGACGCCTGTCAATGTGTTTATCTCTGTGCATTAGGTTGATTGTAAGCACCAATTAGTGTTTCCTTATAAATCAAAAATACATGAATCAAAATGGAACACCATGCTGTAATATTAATGCTATTTGCTATTGCAAATTGATCTATCTATCTTTCCACCTCACGTTCATCACCGCTATGGCACCTAAGCACCGATGGCAAAGTCATCGGTTATTTCTGCTGCTTCCCATCAGCCTCTGGCTTTTTAAGCAATGCCTTTGGGAACACTGCTACTGCTGCAGCCATCTGATTAATTAAAAAGAAAAAACAAAAGACAGTAACTTAATTCAGAGGCAAAACAGCTTTAGCAATAGAGTCTTATTATTTGTCTATTTTTTAAATTTAGTTCCTACAGCAACCCTTCATTTTCATATTAATGTAAGTTATTAAAGGATAACTTTCCTGTGCTAGCATGCCACTGGGACCACCATAATTAATGTATCTAATGTGAAAGTTTAGGGTTCATTAGGTTTGGAATTTAGGCAGGTTTTTAATCAAGCATGTTATAGCAAATCATTAAAAGCTAACACAATTTGTAAAACAGCACAGTGCTGTTCGGCTGTAAGTTCGCTCGGGGTAGAGCAGGTGGGTCTGAGAAACACTTTGCACCTTTGAGACCTTCTGTCAAATCAACCAGGACAGTGCAGACAACACAAACTGATCTTCTCCTTTGGCAGAGAATAGCAGAAGCTGGGAAGGTGTAGATTTACCCAATAATAATGGCAATTAAGGGGCCAGCTGAGTTAAAGTCAATTGTGGTAATGGTGATATACTCTCCCTGCCATTAACATCTCACTCATCTGACGAGAAGCAGGTCCTACGCAGAGTCAGGCCGTCACATACTGTTAACTATTGCACACTGGCGTAACCAAAACACACGGCACCTCAGGTGCACGCTGTGAGAGGTGCCATGTATTCACAAACAACATCCTTGCACCAAGGAGTCTGCGATCTAAGCAGGCCAGAGAGGCTGCATAGGTACCGCTGTCCCCACTTACACACTGGGAATTAAGCGAAAGCAAATTCAGTGAGTGGTCAGGCACAATGTGATGCCCTCAGCAAGGTCAGGATGTTACTAAGCTAATGGTATTGGATCATTTTTCAAATATAAATGCCTGAAAGTCCAAAGAAAATTGTTTTAGGAATTGCTGTTCTAGATGGGTACGGTACCGAGCGATAACTCTGAAGAAAGACTGCGACAGGATACAAACCCAGGGCTTCTAAAATGTCAGGCCATGCCAGTACAGTGGTAATAGCAAAGACACAAACTGGAGTCTACAACTGTGAGGAACTCTGTTTCCCTGAAAAAAATCATAGGTATGTGTGAAACCTTTAGCAGAGTCCTGGTAATCCTGATAAAAAAGACTTCAATGCACCTCTAAAGTCCAATTACCTCCTCCCTTTGTTCTCTGCATTTTAACTTAAGCTTCCTTTAAGCTTAAAAGGTTTTTTTTTCTTCTTCTTTCCTTGTCCATCTTTTTCTTTTTGCTTTTCTTTAAATAAAAAAAAGCACTTGGCAAGCAGGATTTCCCAAGCTTCAGTGGTTTCAATTGCAGCCCAAATTATAATCTTAAGAATAAAACGTGACCCAGACAGCTCAGCAGGGCAATAGCAAGAACAAAAGAAATGTTAGAAAGTGTGCATCAATCAACTGAAGGCATCATTAGTTAACTTCGAGTTACCCATTCCTATTCATTCTCTGAGTGATCTATCGGGGAGCTCTAGCCCTCAGACACTTCTCTATCTCCATGCTGGGATCTAAAACGCTTGGAAAGGGGATGGCTACCCTGGCTATCAAAAGGGTGCCAGGAGGAAGAGTGGTGGAGAAGATTAATGTCCTCGGAATTTTACAGGTGAGAAAAGGGCAAAGCTGATGGGCTGGCTGGGAGCCCTGGCGCTAACATGCCTACAGTCTGTCCCTCAGAGGACTTTAGGCTACTGCGGTGCTTGCCACTGAAACCAGTGACGCAAGTGAGAACCAGCCTCTTGTGCACCTTTTCTCCTGTCTTCACAGGCTCACCAGTGCTCCAGGTACCATTTCAGTGCGCACGCCTATATGGGAGGTGTCGTGCAACTTCTGCAAACCTGCCTGTGAGAGCTCATCTGATGACCCCCAGTGCCTCGTTTTTGTCCTGCATTCCTGTAACTGTCTCCGATTCCGTGCTTTGACTCCTCTGGCAGTCTTTGCTGGCAGATGTTAAGTTTCACTCAAATAGGTTTTGCAACATTTGATCTTCATTTTATCAAGTTGCTTTATTTTCCCCTGTCTCCTGCACATATTGTTATCCATCTGCTGAAACCTGGTTCGTTTGGATTAGAGTGCAAGTTAAACTCTAAATCTGATTGCATCAGTCCCTTTTGCCACTAGAATTTCTGGGACAATTAAACAGGCACAACGGATAACCTCTTCTTGTGCCAGACACTTTGAGCTTTAATGCTTAACATCAGCATGTGGTTTTACAAGCAAGGTAATTATAATTGGTGGGTGACTCTTAATATCAGCATTTGTTTTTTCATAAGCAGGATAACTTTAACCGGGTGTATCTTTATTCTCCACCTACAGCACTTCATTTTTCAACAGAAGACTGGAAAAAATAAATAAAAAGGAAACTTTTTAGCAAGCTCTACTTATAAGGACAGGTCTTTTTTTTCTCATTGTTTCCTCTGCTTCTACATCTAGACCTTCCCGCTACCCCTTACTGCCGCTGACAGCATCCTGGCTGTGCCTTTTAAATTGTATTTCTTTCAGGTCCAGCTCTGAACCAAACATATTTGTCCTCATTTTTTCTAGAAGCAGATGAGATTTACAAATAATTTGCCGGGAGCTGACCACCCAGATGACACTGATTAAGTACCTGATTTAATTAGTCCTTTGAATACCATAGTCCTGCTACGTGTTTCTTTAATGCCCCCAAAGTTACAAAATGGGTTGAGTCCCTATTTCAGAAGTAAGTGCATCAGAACAAATTATTCTCATTCTGAATTTCACCACCACTCAACGGAAAGACATGAACTAGCTGTGTGCACATGGCTCTAACTCCTTATGACCACGAAGTGAAGCCATAAAGATGGTTTACATGGCTCCATTTTAGTTTGTGTTTGCAAGGAACTAGGAATGCACTACCAGTTACTGGAAACCAGGCAAAGAGTGGTAACTTCTAACTGATCTAACTTTGAAAATCGTGCTCAGTCTCTATCATTATGCCACAGCCTTAGGAGAATTAAAACCCAACTTTACAAGTTTTTGGAGCTTAATACTTCCAAAAATGGGATGATGTCCAAGTATGTAATACAGGTACCTATTTTTCCCCAAAATTTCACAGCCCAAGTCAATTTCACAGATTCTTTCTTATTTTTCCCTTACTTAGATCACCATCAAATCTCAGCTGTGTAGAGCGCCATCACAAATGCCAATAAAGATTCCTTCCTCACTCGGAAGTTATACAATACATAGCTCCTTCTCCCCAGAGTATGCACAGCACCTTGTTAAAAAAGTGAGTTATAGGCAGCAATTTACAGTGTACTTTCACCATTTCTGACACTGTGTTGAACATTTGTTCTTTCTTCAGTACCAAAGAAATTTAACAGTCGCTGTAGCATTTCCAAGAACTTTTGCATTATGAAATATGGGAGAATTCTGTAAACCTTGGTGATCTTCTTTTGATTAGTTTCATTGCTTCAGTATGTCTGAAAGGCAGCAGATTTCTGGAAGGAAAAGATCTGATTCACTATGGGGCGTAGATCAGACAGTAGGAACTATGTCATTTGTTCTGCCACAATGGTTGTTCCATCTCTAAGTGCACAATATCAACCTAACTAATAATAAAACACTTCCATTTCCTATAATACTGTGCATACTTAACACTGGAACTCTTCACAGTTAGCCCAGAAAGGAATATGAAAACACACAATGCCAGGAGCAGGGAAAAGAAAGACTTACGAATCCGAAGGTTATTTTTCTGCTCTCCTATGGGACAAGACTAAAAGCCGGAATTAGAAAGAATAAAGCCCTAAAGAAACACCTTTAAAAGCATCTGACCCAAAGCAGCTATGTTTTTGTGGAGCTGTTTGCTCCTTGCTGACACACTGGTCAGGAATGCAGCTGGAGCTCACCATGGTTTCTGTGATCTAATGTAACAGATAACAGCAACTGGGAGAGAAATGGTGTTCCAGGAGCAAGGGGCAGCACAGAAGAGCATCTAATGATCTAATCTATTTAGCTTCTCAGCCTGGCACAAATGTACCTTCCCTGAGTGACTTTTTACGGTTCATTATCTATTATCTTCTTCCCAGAGGGAGAGCTGCTTACAACCAAGTACTTCCAAAGGCACTGGGCCTGAAGGATGCGCTGCGCTGCTGCGTCTGACTACCAGAGGACAGGCTGAAGACATCTTCCCCACAGCTAGACCAAGGTCTTCAAAGGGACTTGGCCCTGAAGACAGAGGGTGATGTTACAGCAAACCTGAGTTCCTGCCTGAACTAATTTCTTCCAGCAGTCCAACCAAACAGGAGCGTAATCTGTGAAAAGCAACCAGGTAAACCTCACCTCTCTGACCTATCAAGATACCATGCTCTCCCCAAAACAAATACTGAAGCAAAGGCACACAAGTGTACTGCCTTGCTGAAAACACAAGAAGTTAGAGAACTCCTGGCTCCAGCACCAAATCTTTAACCGCAAAGACAGCTCTCCTGTAGGAATGCAGAGAGGTTAGAAACTGCTCACAAATGTTAAGACTGGAGCTGGATTCAGTGTCCCACTCATCTCATAGCAGGATTTCCCCTATTGTACATCACACGTATTACACTCAGTTTTCCAGGTCTAGTTCTGAATCTGAAACTCTCCAGATTTTGAAGTGGGAAGAAAGATCCTAGCTCTTTTCTCTCCTCATTGCCACATTTCACCACAAAACTTCGTATTTCACTCCCTTTAGAATCATTTAGCTAGCCTCCCTACTTAAACAAATACAGACTGAGCATCATTTTCCTGTAGGGGTTATGAAATGCCTTATGAAATATGAATTGTCATGCATAATGGCATACGTCTTATGCAATGCAAATGCTTTTGACCCTCCCGGGCATAATTACTGGGAAGAACAAAAAAAAGGTTCCTTGAAACCATGAAACAGTTTACATCCCAAGTCCCTCCTGGTGCAAATGAAAGCAATTTTATTACTGTATTTCAGTACTGTGTCAGTACTGATAAACACAGAGCAAATCAGACATCAATCAGCAAAAGCTTTGTTCATCTCTGAGATTATTCCAGAGTGACACTATCTTGGTAACGAGCCCCTGTGTGGCAGAAAGGAACTCAAGTTGGCTATCAAACTCCTGGCATAGGAACAGGCACACTGCACACTTCACAAACCCAACTCCAGGCTCCTGTCCCTCTTTCGCTTCCGAGTGGCATTGATTTGCAAAGTAAGATGGGCTCATCTGAGTTCATTCCTCCTGATTATTTTAGATCGCCATGGGGCTGCAAGCACAAAATCTAACAAGCAAAACCTGCAGTCATTTACTTGAGTCTAGGCATGATCCTAAATGGAGAAATAATCCAGTGGTTTCATTTTAATTCTAGTAGTTCTGAACTGATGAACATTGAGCCAAAGGCCCTTCCATGGCAAGTACATAGCTTCAGGAGAGTTACAGCAAGGATAGATGTCCTTTCACGTGCAATCACAGGCAGTGTGCGATTAGATCAAGAGGTGGCAGTTCTGAGTGGTGGTTTGACAGTCAAAGGACCAATGTGACACCAAAATAGAAAAACGTTGCCCAAAGGCATTTGTTGTCCATTATTTTTTCATAAGCTTAGCCATTTCCCTGCTCTGAGTCACCAAGGATAAGAACAAGTGGAAGGATGAAGGTGAGGGAGGGCAAAACCTGAAGCTGCTTTCAAAGATTGCATCAGTAATGCACAACATGAGGTTCATAAATGCTGAATTAATGTGGGCTGGGCCAGGCTGGGATCTTGTCCCACCCTCTTTTGGTCCTTTGTACTACCTTACCCTTTGTCTTGTGAGCAGTGCTGGTCAGAGACATTCATTTTATCACCACAGACTACATCTGCCATGATGAACCTCTGCTGCAATGCCTTTAGATTACCAAGGTGTATGGTCTCCTCTCTTCAAGGTTTTGGTATCTTCTGCAGCATGTGAGAAGAGCAGAGTCAGGACACAAGGTAACTAAATGAGCAGCTCCCCCAAGGTATCATCGTTGCATTTCCAAAACAAAATGTGTATTTCATCATTCAAAATAATTGTCTTTTCATATTCCCACCCATATTTGTTTGATTGTTTGTCTTATAACTATTTTTTCTATTATTCTGAACTTATTTGATTTGCATCCTACCTAGTAAAAAATAAACACATCCAGAAATCTTGAAAGCTGCTGTTATACACCAGCTGTCATCCATTTGCCATCATGAGTTAAGCGTACTGAGAATGAGATCGGAACTCTGCACATGGCTCATCACTTTCTCTTGCCGTACTCCAATCTTCAGATCCAGGCATGAAGAGTTTGAGGGTACAAACAAGGGGATCACCAAGTGCTCGGTTTTCCTGGCACCCATGAAAGCAGTCAGATGCACACACAGAGCAAACAGTAGATTGTGTGACGTGAGTAGCCCAGAGTAATTATTTATGAAAAATCCTGCATTTGTCATGATCCTCATCTCATCTCCATCTTAACTTCTGCAACACTGTCACTGATAAACCATCTTTCCAGGATGCTCCAAATAGTTAATTTTCTTGGTGTCAGCAGTAAATTTGAGCTCTTCAGATCTCTCCAAATACCTGATTCTGTCAATCCAAAGGGATAAAGAGGTTTGCTGAGCAAGTCGTCCTTAGTATCAATGGTTTCTTTCTCACTTTCTTCAGTAATAGTCCCTTCTCCCTTTTTAAAAAATCTCTTTAATCATTTAAAACTCAGGACCTCTTCTATACTAGGTTATTCACTTTAACCTCTTCAGTGTACTTCTGTGAAGCAGGTCATAACTTACCAAAGCTTAGTATCTCCTCTCTATGAAGCCGTGTTTGTATTTACAACCAGTGGGTCAAAACCGACAGCTTAAAACACTGTTCTTAGCTGACTAACCAGTCTGGAGAACCTGACAGCCATCATGATTTGCTGGAGGCTGTGGTACAATTCAGACTGAGGTATCCCAATTTGACAGGGAGGACAAACCATCCAGGGGAAGTGCATCAGTGCACCTGCGTGGGAAACAGAGGCGCTAAGGGAACCACCACAAAAGGAAACAGATGTAAGTGGGAAGTGACCCAACACAGTTTTCTTCATGGTCTTGCAGAGCATTCATTATGGAGTCTGTAGTTTAGGGCAGCACTACGAAGCAGAAGTCTCAGAAACTTTCACTGGGAATTATTCCCCTATGTTTTCTATTTAAAAGCTTTAGGTAAAACTACAAGATTTTGACAAATAGAAGCTCCTAGGAAGGCGAGTTATAGCTACAATTGTTCCAGATCATTTTTATAACATGTTGTCATAGCTGACGGGCCAGTCCTAGATACTGTGAGAAAGAAAAGAAAACCACAGGTCTCCACAACTAAAGGAATCCAGACAATGCATAGTGAAGATCAGTCCTCAGCCTAAGATGGATGATAAAAAAGGACTATTGCTGCCTAACAGCAAACACATAGCACAGTAAGTTATCTGCTCCTCATGAGTGTGCCATCAGCTGAAGGACAAGAGGTCTACTTCCACCTTCTCGTGTGCGCACATATGATTTGTACAGTAATTGCTGCCTGTTGTCTGCAGCACATAGACTCATTGCCCCCAGAGTGCCCGTGCCCAGACTGCAGCTCCTCCTCCTCACAGCATGCTCTTTATTCTGTGCGCAGCTCTGTGCTTTGCTATGCAAACTGGGTCCACAGCTAGGACATGTCAGGTGTAAGAATCATTTGGATGGGGTTGTCTCCACCTGACAATTTATAATTGAGTTTGGCCATTTGGGTTTATTTCAGCTCTACTTGGCAGTTTTGTTACTCTTCTAAGTGTCCTGAGGTCCAATGGCTCCATGTAGATTTAAATGAAAAAGATTTACATTATCAAAGTCTTACAGATCAATCAATTTCTCTCCATGGTGATTTGTGGCTCTTCTATAGCTATACCTGTCTGACAAAGACTGTGGGGTTAACTACATATTTTTACAAGATTACATCCTTCTTCTGATGGAGTGGTCTCGACCATCCTCTGGTTCAGAGCACAAATCATTCTTTTCAGCTTCTTTGTCATTTTTCAGCTTGATGAATAAAGAGTTTTGATAGCTCCTGCAAACTTGCCATTACAGTAGGCTGCCCATGAATCTATTCAATGACTCTGTGCATCTAGTGAATTTTGCTGACATTTTTCCCCTTCTTGCTTTAGATGATTGGCACTGCAGTGATATATTTTGGAAACGCACACAAGTGGAGCTGATTTTCAGGCTTGGCTGGAAAATCTGCATTGTTGAAGTTGGAGTTTTTTGTTTTATTTTACTTTATTTTTTAATATCTCATAACTGACATGTAAAATTTATTTGGAAGAACTCTGATGTGGAAGACATTAAATAAGAATAGACAGCTACTAAACACTGCAAGAACAGCCTCTGTAGACGAGTTATTGGATGAAGAACAAGAAAAAGTCAGATTAATTCTGGGCTCTGCAATCAGTGAAACTGGTCCCTTGAAGACTAAATTATTAAAGGTCCTTTAGCATATAAGGATATTAAATTATTTTACAAAATCTTGTCCTACATTTTAATGCATTATATGGCCAGCCTTTTACAAAATTGTTTAACTGGAAAAAGAAACGTGACCTTTGTCTGAGATTTTCTGTGTCTAGCAGCTCAGCTGGAACAGAAGCCCTAACCAGGATGCCTGACGTCCAGAAATCCTGTACAAAGCACCACTGTTCATACCCAGATGAACTGTGTGCTGGATGCCCGATGCATCCAGGACATGTCCGATTCACTGAGCTGGTTGCCCTCACAAGTTTCCACCTGAAAAGTGGAAGCATTGCTTTGATCATTTAATATATGAACACATATAGACAAGCTACCAGCAGTGAGAGTGCACAAGTATTTCTAGAACAGCAACCGTAGAGCAGAAATATCCTATCTGCATTTGGTTCAAAACCAGGCATCTTCTTCCATTAAGCTTGTTGCTTCAACTGTCCCACTTTTAGCCCTCCTTTCCAGAGGAGCAAGCAAGCTCACCTCCTGTTAGCTGTCTGAAAGCTGAGATGAATGGTCTGGGTGGGTTGTGTGGGCTCCATCTGTCATCAGCAGAGAGACCAGCATTTCCAGGAGGGTAACTCATTCCCCCCTAACATGTGCACTACCCTATTAATTACAGATGGTGCTGTGGTTACTCACCTGGACAACACACTTAACATTTAAAGAGCTAAAGTTTGGTAAGAAATGCCCTGCTGTGGCTCTGGACTAATTAAGATTGTCATCCCACAACACTGCTCACTGCATGCCATGTTAGCATATATTCCCATTTCCCCAGTGCTGAAACAGAGAAAACAATTCTTCTTCCCCCTCTATCTTTTTTCACACCCTGACAGTGTAACCTTGAGATTGCTAGAATTGAGGTGGCTTAGTAGTTATTCTTGCTGAACCACGTTTAGCACATGATACTATCATCTGAGTTGAACTTACAGGAAATAGTAACATAAACAAGTTTTACTATAATGACAAAAATCATACATGGAAGAATAAAGCACGATAATGTTCTAATGTCTCCTGGCCAGGCAGATTTTATCTACAATGATTGCTTTTTGTGCAGTGATTAAATATGGAAGGGGATTGTTTCAGTTCTCTCCTTCCTATCGTAATTCCTTTCTTTACTGAGTATTAGGCCAGCTGTCTGGATCCGTTTCTCATAAGCAGGTATCTTCTGTTAAGAAAGTATCCCCTAGATAGTTCTTTTTAAGAACAACAACTTCTTAAGTACAAGAAAGTGTAACGTCCACCAGAAGACCTCCACTATATGTTGTAGTCATCTGGCTACGGGCCTGCACTACACTCATGCTGAACAGTACTGGTATCCTGGACTGGGGCCAGTACCTTCAATTTTGCTCCAGGGGAGAGTGGAGTTGGGTAAGAGCAAACTGAATTTGACAAACTGTGTTCTTACTTAATTTACATCCAATTAGGATTAATTAATTGCTGACTAAAGTATCAACCCATGTAATTACATACCAAAATAATAATCTTATGCACTAAATGAGGCGGCTGGTTACAAAGTGGTGAGACACCACTACTCCGCGTGGCCTCGCCTCCCACAGCGCCTGAGCTGTGCTGCTGAGGTCAGTCACAGCAGCGAAATCCCTGCAGCTGCAGCTGGACTGATTTCCACTTACCCAGCAAGCCCCTAACAGAGCTCACAACATGTATCCAACACCTATTTATCTATCCTACCACCTTCTCCCCAAAGAGGGAACGTTCTGAAGGGCAGGGCCAAATCCTTGCCCTTGAGCCAGTGAGTCATGAAACCACGCAAAGATCCCACTGCTTCTGCGACAGAGTACCCTAATTAACCCACAGTGCTCCTCCCAGCACCCACATCCTCCTCTCCTTACAGCTACAAGTTGTTCTGTAGATGTTGGAGTCGACACGCAGGCACACACAGCTCAAGTGGCACTGCCCTGATCCACCTGCTGACGGCAGAGTGGGACACAGACCCAAGTCTTGTGACCTCCTATTCAATGCTCTACCGACATCCCTTTGCTGTCACTGCCAGCATTAAGTGAATACCTATGTTTGATGAGATTATCCGGTTAGGATTGAAAGCTTTGAGGGGTTCAGAGAACATTCCGGTGATCACCAGATCTTGTGACACGTACCTGACTCAAGCCAAACCCGATTCTGGCATTATTGACTTTGGTCACTGCTCTTTCAAGATACATAGAGGTTTTTTCTCCACTGCAAAAGCAAGTTGTATGTGTAAAAGTATTCACACTGATAGCCAGAAGAGTTAATCCTTTTTTCTTTTTTTTTTTTTATGTGACAACAAACACGTAACTAAAATGTAACATGTGGGGGACATACAATGGACAGAAAGCCTGTCTCACACAGCTAACTGAGGTGAATGTGGTATCAGTCTGAGGCAGAGGGGTAAGGAAAAAGCAATGCAATGCAGGCATGTACACAAACAGGACAGCAGAAACAGAAATAACAGGGGAAAAAAAGCCTCCTTTTAGGAGGAGGAAAGGAAAGGATGGTTTTCCCATCTAGCTTCAGCCCTGTGCTCTCCAGTTCACTGGTAGATACACATTGTTCAACTGAGCAAATTCAGCGTGACACTCACAGAGAAGTTGTTCATGAAAAATTGGGACATTTTTGTCAGATTGTATAAATGAATCAGCCAAAGTGACATTGTGTAGGAGACAGAACCATCTGAGGAAGAACAAAATAACCTATTTCTTACAAGGTCTAGATTTCACCTTAAATTCAAATGCCAATTGGAAGTGGCATCGAGGGTAATGGACTTTGTGAGATGTTAAATGAAAAAGCACAGGCAGGATAAACAATCTGAAAGCGCCTGTGTTGTCAATACAGCAACAGTAAAAGCCACGAGCTGTGAGGTGCAGCAGGACAGGACTGGGTGCAGAGCAGTTAGGCAGTTCTTTTTAGTGTCCCAAAAATGTGAGTTGAGTCATACTTCAAGTGTCTGCTAAAAGACGACCCCAGATAAACTTATTTTACAGTGTTGGAAAGCTAAAAATGATCAAGATTGACACAGTCATAGTATTCCTCTGTCACTACTAGCTAAACAACCAGTTGTCTTAACACTGCTGGCAGGAGCGATGGTACCTGATCTTTGGTGAAACTGTGAGATTACTCTTCCAGGGGCGACAGCCTGAGAGGAGCAGGAGGCAGAACAAAGCTCTGGTTTATCCCCATACAGCCCATTTCTCATGCCTGCCCTTTTTTGCAAGGATGGCTTCCAGTCAGCTGGACAAAATGAGACTGAACCTCTCCGAGTCCGAGTCCCTTCAGGTCGGTGGGCTTACAGTGATGGAAACATTCACAAACAGCAGATGGTTCAAACCATGTGTGATGAGTTAGGGAGTTGGGAGACCAGATTTTGCTACTGTCTCTAAGCCACATCTACCAAGTCCTTCCACCCAGCCACACTGCTTCCCAGTTTCCCCTAGAGGCGATACAAACCACCTCTGTCCGTTGCGTGCTCTGAGATCTGTGGAAGGAACTCTGTTTGCTTTACAGGGACAGGACAAGTGCAAGGCTGTGCTCTGCTTCTCCTAAACTCAACAAACAGCTCCAACCCTACCCAAGTGTTTTGCTCAGCAGTGAGTGTCACTATACAGAAATAACGACTAGTTTGAATGCCTAGTCTGTTTTTCTCTGTGAATATCCAATTCTATGGAAGGGGAAAAATATAGCTTGAAAATACATTTATTTCTAAGTGTTCTGAAGAGCTCTGTTGTAGATATGAGGAATTTGCGTAGGCCCAGCTCTCCTGACGGTGCTCGGTGACCATCTAATCTCCCTGCTATCATCTCAATACCTCCCTAATACCTGTTTAAACAGATCTAAAATTACTCGTAGTTCTCATAAAGAAAGAGGATGCCGTCCCCATTCCACCTGGGTAAATAAGCACTTGAAGCTGAGGAGAAAGGAGTGCAGTGAGATCCCCCGTAGCTCTGCCTGAATTAACCACGGGTAGTGTCTGAGTACATTTTCTATTGTGCTTCAGCTGCAGCTCCACCTCTGTTTTGCTTCATTTCTTTCTTTCATTGCCTGGGTGCCTTACATTTTGTCTGCATTCACTCACTCAGCGCCCCTGCTTGGTCTGCGCAATTTAGCTTCAGAAAGTCTCCAGAGTGCCTGCTGTGGGGTGGTCCTTCGTATTTCATTTTCTTCCTGACTTGGAGTTTGAGTATCACTGCTGAAAACTGCATTATGTAGTCCACGTCTCTCCAGGCTGGATTTCCAGAGCTACTCAGGTACCTAGAGGGAGCAGTGCAAGCGCTGGGCTTCCCAGAAGCGTACACAAAGCTGAATGCTGCCACCCCAAGGCTAAAGACATGGTCCCAAAGAGACAACGTCTCTAACAGGGAGGAAAAAAGGTGAATGGATGCAAAAGTGTCTCTCAACCCTTATCTCATTGATAGGACAAGGCTACAAAAACTTTCCTTCCAAAACTCAGAGGGCAGGGCCGAGGCAAGTTCAGGCTGAGGCTTGGCTTGCTGACAGCGGGGCTGTGCCTCCCCGCTACGGGCCTGAGGAGCACGCACAGCCTGGGCATGCTGGCCCTGTCAGAGAGGACAGGTGTGACAGAATTATTCCTTTACTACTGTTGGTTTGGTTTTTTTTACTTCCCTTCTTCATATGGCAGTCAAGTGCCAGGCCTAAGGTGGGAATTAAGTGTCCAGCATGCTTACATGCTCTGGAAAATCTGGCCCTTCACTTCCTGTCTTGGGTCTCCCATTTTCTGCCTGCATGAACCACAATTCTCAAATATCTTTTATTTTATTTTTTCTATAGCAATACCACTCCTTTTCCTCACTTGATTTTTTTTTCCATGGCTTTAAAACATTAGGTGCTCTTATAAGGGCATCACATCTTGGGAATTAATCTGTCCTCATGATAGAGGCCTGTCCAGGCTCCAGAGAGACACTTTTTCTCTGGCAACAAGGGGCTGATAACAGCATCCAGGTGGGCAGGTTGCAGAAGGTGGGTCAGATTCCCCACAGGAGTAAATTGGCAGAGCTCTGTAACTTCAGCAGACCCACAATCATCAACACCAGCCAGGGGATCTGACCCAGTATTTGCAAAGCGCAGTGCAAACGCAGATGCTGAACAGCGCTATCTGTGCCTCAAGCAGCACTCTTCATAGCTCCTGACGCCCGGAGCTCAGCACTGTCAGTGGTCCCTCGAGCCAACAGAAGGGTTTAAATCCATAATCTCCTGTATTAAGGCCTCTATTGTAGAAATATTTGTCCTCTAACAGCATCATCAGCTACTTAAGAGAAAGAGAAAAGCAAAAGCTTTTTTACCTACCTGTTTCTTTCTTAACATTACTTTTTTTTTAACATTCATCTTGCCCTGGCTTTCTGTCAGGTATGAAATGAGAATGTGCGTAGTGTCTTTTTCTTAAGGTAAATTACCTACATCCTTCAATAAAAACTACTAGAAAGGACTCTCAGAATTAGTCCCTGGCAATCACAGGAACAGGAATCTAAAAATTCTACTTCAACTCAGCCCCACAACATACACTGCCCTGAACTAAGATGAAATTCTTTCACACCCCAAGGCCAAAAAGCTATTTACATTGTAGTGTGCCATGAGAGGAGAGCAGGGAAGACTGTCTGCATTTACTCTGTTTTGTTGACTACCTCTAGAAGAAAATTGATGTCACCCCTGAAAAGCACTGAGCTGTATCTCTGCAGGTCTGAATTTTACTACTCTGTATGTAGGTTGTATCCACTGAAATAATTCTTTGTTCAAGCAATGTGAAAACTCAACACAAAGGCCACACTTTTTTTCTCTACATGCTGTCAGGCATGGGGAAGAAGATGGGGAAGAAGCTGGCTGTGAGTCTGAAACTCACAATACTGGCTTCTACCAAGAATAAGTCCTGGCTACAAGAGAACGGTGTAAACACACAAACAAGGCTGACATTTTCCTCTGGCTACGTACATGGGCTGCATCTTTTTCCCAGGGCTGGAGAGGTAACATTTTCACTGCTGAGCAAATCACTATTACAAACCAGATCCTAGGATCAGCTCCAAGTTGAGTGGATATTAAGAAAAGGAGATTTATTTCCCTTCTCAACCTAGAAATTTATCTATGTCCTAGGAAAGAAAGAGGAATCTCTGCTTGAGATGCACCTGAAATCCTTCCTGACAAGTCAAGTGAAGCCAGACTATTGGTGCCATGCCTGAACAGAAACACTAAGCCACCTCAGCTGAAAACTTCCAAAACTTACCACAGACAGATGCTGCTGTTGATCAAAAGAAATAGTTCCTGACCTCCTAGTGCAGGCTACAAATCTGTTTTCCAGAATTTCACAATATTTACTAAAGCACCTTTGCTTCTGTTTGTTGTAGTTCAGCCCTGATCAGGACCAGACTACGCAGTCTCTCTCTCACTCCCCTCACCCTCCAAGAGAATAGGGGGAGATGACATAAGAAAAACGGCTCGAGGTTTGAGATAAGGACAGGGAGAGATCCTTAAAGTTACCGTTACGGGCAAAAAGACTTGACTTGGGGAAAACTATTCATTTATTTCTAAAAACAAAGCAGGATAATAAGACAGAGAACACTACAACCTCCCCCCACCCCTCCCTCTTCTCCAGCTTAGCATTATCTCTACTACCTTTCCCCCCCGAGCGGCACAGGGGGGAAAAGAGAATGGGGGTTACGGTCAGTCCATGACGCGTTTTTTCACACCGCTGCTTCATAGTCGGGGGAAGAACTCCTCGCATTCCTCCCCTGCTCCGTTGTGGGGTCCCTCCCATGGGCCACAGTCCTTCGTGAATCTGCTCTGGCGTGGGGCATCTCTTCCACGGGGTGCAGTCCCTCCAGAACAGCTGCCCCAGCACGGGCCCTCCATGGGCCACAGCTGCCTTCAGGCATCCACCTGCTCCGGCGTGGGGTCCTCCACAGGCTGCAGAGGGATCTCTGCCCCTCTGTGGACCTCCATGGGCTGCAGGGGGACAACCTGCTCCACCACGGCCACCACCACGAGCTGCAGGGGAATCTTGGCCAGGAGCCGCATTACTCCTCCCCCTCCTTCTTCACTGACCTTGGTGTCTGCAGCTGTTCCTCTCACCAGAAATCCTTCACAACCAGCAGGCAGATGCCGCTCAGGGTCTCTTCACATCTCATCTCTCCACTTTTCTCAGCTGGGCCGGGCCGAGTCGGGCCCAGTCACCGCCCAGCAAGAGGACAGAGGGTGAGGCCTGCAAGACCCACAGGGCTTGCGCCTCCCCCTCCCTGCCCCCACTCAGCTTCTTCCTTTCTTATCCTTTTTTTTTTTTTTCTGTTTTTCCCCATCTTAAATACATTATAATAGAGGCATTATCAGAGAACATTCTGCTACGGATTGGCTCGGCCTTGGCCAGCAGTGGGTCCACCCTAGGCCCGGCCGAATCCACTGAACAAAGGGGAGCGACTTCCAGCAGTTTCCTACAGAAGCTACCACCGTGGCCCCCCCTCACTAAATAAAACCAGAACACTGTTTCATAAAGAAAAATGTTTATTGTCCTCTGGGCAGCAGAGAAAGAAACCTTCTCAAACATAAACAGTTGCAGTTGTTGTCCAAAGAATTCCTGATTCCTATTTTCAGCTCACTGTCTGACTTTGGGCAAATCATGATGTCTCTGCATGGTTCCAGTCTAGCAAAACACTAAAATAGGCACTTACGTCCCGTGGAGCTTTAGTGCTTAGCTGGATTAGAGCCAGTCTGCTCCAGTTTCCCTTCTCATAACATGAGAACAATGATGCCACCTTTATGTATAAAGAATCCTTAGGACTTACAGATTAACTTTTATCCATGGAAAAAACATTCATGTTAGTCTAGCTCCAGCTGTGATTACTTCAAAAGTAAAGGTATAACTTCAGAAATATTTCTGTAGGTCATTGTTGCCCGATGGTGGTCCCAGTTTGGTGAAACAGATCAGAAGAAACACCTTCAACATTGACAGAGCAGTAGCAGGCCCTAAAATGTTGTGAAGCAGGACTGGTCCCATTAGTTCAAATCAGAACGACATCAGCAGAATACCCAACTCTTCTCACAGAGAGGAGCATAATAAAGTTACTGTTCCTAGAAGTCAATGTGCACCACTGATCTGCTTGAGCCAACTGAGCCTACACCCCTAGCACACAGAACCACATTCTGGATTCGGGCTTCAACTAGTCATGGCAGAGCACAAATCTGCCAGGACTAAACCCAGATCTCGAGAAGGTGTTCACCAGGCAAAGCAGAGCTTTTTCCAGCTTCTCTGGAAGAGCACGCTCTGCCTATGATTTAGGCTAAAGTGTGGAATGGATGCCTTCCATGTTAAATGGAAGACATTCCCTGTTAACCAAACATCCCTGGGTGTCTCTTTTGATTTTTTCCTTGTTACCAAAAAAAAAACCTCCAAAACAGACTATGGAGTTTGTTTCTTCAACCTACACAGAGTTAACTTCAGTCTTGTTCTGCATTCAATCATGCAGCATATGGAGATACAATCCCAAGCCATCTGGATTATCATTAGCCATCAGGTGTTGTGCTCATTACACCTGTTATAAAGAAAAAGGATAATTGGGGGGGGTGGGAGGGGGGTGGATTATATTCCACTCACAGCATTGCTGCATGTTATCAATACGTTCCTGTCCCTTTTGGCTACATGACCAAAGCACTTTTTTTCAATATGCAAAATAAAAACCATTTGCATGAGGCCTAAGTAAAGATGAGTGAACCTTCTTAGCCTGAGCAGATGTTTTTCATTAGAAAATAATTTGTCAAAAGGTAGAGAGATTCATACTACTAATTTTCAGAACAGCTTCCTTTCACTTTGGAGGGTAACTAGACTCAATTTAATTGCAAATGGGCTGCATAGTCCCCAGAACAAAGAAAGGAAAAACAATGAGAACGTGTGCTATTTTCTTAAACAAAATCTTTCCCAAAAAAAAGAACTTGTGTCCTACTCTCCCTGGGACAATTGTTGATTCCTGATTTAACCACATATCTACTAGACATCTACCTTCTGAGATAATGCAACATTTAAGGGTACTGGAGAGAAATGACAGGACGAACTTTACTGCACACGTATTTTAAGTCCATGAGCTAAAAAGTGGCTACTAATCTGAGAAAAGAGACAGTACATTTTAAGGGGAAGAGGAGACTACACTGGGCAGAGACAGAACAAGCTTCCACACAGAGAGATAAACTTTCTGATCCCACTTCTCATCTGCTGGGTGAGGTGGGACCAGGCTGGTGCTCTGCTTCAGTTCTCCCTCTAGTATAGTTAGGTCGTGAGCTGTTCAGAGGCAACTGTAATCTCTTCCAAGGGGCACGTGACACCATAAAACACCATTATCCATTAGGTTTGCTTAGCAATGGCAAAATGCAAATACTAATAATTGATCCAGCACAATTAACACCTAGCAGACGGGAGCAAAACTAACAGAAGGAAATTTGGAATCTAAAACTACATTTCATACTCAGGCCCGGTGGATAGAATTGTCTTTATTTGTACCACGCAAACACCTCACCTAACTTTGGTGACATAAGCCTGTTGCACTGAGAAATGCTGGCATTGGGTTTCTGCACGCATAGAAACTCTCTCAGCCTGTCCTCATAAGAGAGGTGCTCCAGCCCTTTTATCATCTTCGTGGCCCTCCTCTGGACCTTCTCCAACTGGTCCATGTCCTTCTTGTGTTGGGGGCTCCAGAACTGGACACAGTACTCCAGGTGGGGTCTCACCAGGGCAGAGTAGAGGGGCAGAATCACCTCCCTCGACCTGCTGGCCACGCTTCTCTTGATGCAGCCCAGGATGCAGTTGGCCTTCTGGGCCGCAAGGGCGCATTGCCGGCTCATGTTAAGCTTCTCATCCACCAGCACTCCCAAGTCCTTCTCCTCAGGGCTGCTCTCAATCCATTCCCCGCCCAGCCTGTATTTGTGCCTGGGATTGCCATGACAGGCTGAGAGAGTTGGGGCTGTTCAGCCTGCAGAAGAGGAGGCTCCGGGGAGACCTGATAGCGGTCTTCCAGTACCTCAAGGGGGCCTACAAGAAAGATGGGGATAGGCTGTTTAGTAGGGCCTGTTGCGATAGGACAAGAGGTAATGGTTTTAAAATAGAGGGGGGTAGATTTAGATTGGAAATTAGGAAAAAATTTTTTACGATGCGAATTATAGAACACTGGAACAGGTTGCCCAGAAAGGTGGTGGAGGCCCCATCTCTGGAAGCGTTCAAGGCCAGGCTGGATGAGGCTCTGAGCAACCTGACCTAGTCAGGGATGTCCCTGCTCCTTGCAGGGGGGTTGGACTAGATGACCTTTGAAGGTCCCTTCCAACCCTAACCATTCTATGATTCTATGATTCTATGACCTTGCACTTGGCCTGGTTGAACTTCATGAGGTTGGCACGGGCCCACCTCTCCAGCCTGTCAAGGTCCCTCTGGATGGCATCCCTCCCTTCCAGCGTGTCGACGGCACCACACAACTTGGTGTCGTCGGCGAACTTGCTGAGGGTGCACTCTATCCCACTGTCCATGTCGCCGACAAAGATGTTGAACAGGGCCGGGCCCAGCACGGACCCCTGAGGGACGCCACTTGTCACCGGTCTCCACATGGACATCGAGCCGTTGACCACCACTCTCTGAGTGCGGCCATCCAGCCAACTCCTTACCCACCGAGTGGTCCGTCCATCAAACCCATGTCTCTCTAGTTTAGAGAGAAGGATGTCGTGCGGGACAGTGTCAAAAGCTTTGCACAAGTCCAGGTAGATGATGTCTGTTGCTCGTCCCTTGTCCACCGATGCTGTTACCCCATCATAGAAGGCCACCAAATTGGTCAGGCATGATCTGCCCTTGGTGAAGCCATGTTGGCTGTCACCAACCACCTCCTTGCTCTCCATGTGCCTTAGCATGGTTTCCAGGAGAATCTGCTCCATGACCTTGCCAGGTACAGAGGTGAGGCTGACCGGCCTGTAGTTACCTGGGTCTTCCTTATTCCCCTTTTTAAAAATTGGGGTTATGTTCCCCCTCTTCCAGTCATCGGGGACCTCACCAGACTGCCACGACTTCTCAAATATGATGGCCAGTGGCTTGGCAACTTCATCCGCCAGTTCCCTCAGGACCCGCGGATGCATCTCATCAGGCATAAATAGGCATAAATAGGCATAACCCACTCTGCTATTAGGCAGTTTTGCAAGATGAGTTTGTTCACCCTTAAGCTAGTCTAGTTACAGCAGCACAGAAATAAAAGCACAGTCTTAATATTTAGTCATTATCACTCAGCCCCCCCCAAAAAAAAAAGTCATTACCCTTATCATTGTTCTGCAGATTAGGAAACTAAGGCACATTGTCTGTGCCCCTGTTAAAGCAACTTTTCTTTCCTATATCTGGCAACTTGGTGCAGAAGCAGAAGAGAGCATGTGTCACTCATTGTCACGTTCCGATTTTGGATGAGAGGAAGGCCCCCTTGCATTCTAGCTGACCTCAGACAAGTCTGGGAGGCTAGGGGTGGCTGGACCAACCTCTCACACACCGGAGCGTGGTTTTGCTCATATTCTCGGGAACAGAATTAAGACTCAAAACGGAGTCAAGCGCCAGGTAACTTTATTTACCCGAGAAAAAGTTTGCAAATGCAAGAGAAAAGAGAGAAAGAAAGGAAAGACAGAGAAAAGAAAAGAGTTTCAGTTGCAATAGCTACCACCACGGAGCTGCAGTGTCCCGACAGTCCAGTTCACTCGGTGGGGCAAACGTTCCGTCTGATGTTGATTCCGTCGATGTTGATTTCCGCCAATGTTTTTTTGTCCTTTTATTGTTCGTTTTCGTTGCATATTCATTGTACTCCAAGAGCTGGTTTGCCTAGCCGCACCCCTCACCTGGCAGTGATATGCATGCGCATTACCGTCTCTGGGCCGCTCTGTTTTAATTCTTCTGGCCTCGGGTTTGGGCTCATGCCAGGGGATAGGGCTGGATTTCTCAGAATCAGCTCTGCATTCAGGTTCTCAGGACAACAGGAGTTGGCTTGCAAGATAACGGGAAGGCTCTAGTCCTATGGTTTAACTGAAGTTCCATTGTTCGGGTGGTGGTTTGATGTTTGGACAACGTTGAGACAAATATTTGACACAGTCTTTGACATTCATCCAAGTCATTTGGTATGGCTGCACTCATAACTCGTCAGCATTGCAAAGGTAACAAAAATGAGATCTGTAATTTAAATGGTACTGGTTTGTTCAAATAAATGTTCTCTTGATAACAATAAATAAATATATTTGAGAGATCCTTGCTGATCAAGGTAATCCATGATTTTTAAAGGCAAAAAATCACTGCTTAGACTTTCAGAGAATAATTCCTATTTTCAATTAAACTTTACACCAAAACATATTGCATTGGTTGTTTATTGTTAAAGCCTTGTGGATTTTTTCTTTAATTTTCAAAGGCTTTATCTTATGGTTTCAGAGATTTCTTCTGCTTTCTTATATAACTTTGTGAAAATAGAGATATAATTCAGGACTGGATATTTACTCTAAAGGTGCGGGTTATATTTCCACAGTATTTTCATTTCAAAATTAAAAAGTGTTTGTTGTAGTTTAGCCCTGATCAGGACCAGACTACGCAGTCTCTCTCTCACTCCCCCCACCCTCCAGTGGGACAGAAGGGAGAACTGGTAAACAAAAGGCAGCAAAAACACGTGGGTTGAGATGAAACAAAAAACAAATTTAAGAGAAATAGCAGAAGAAAACCAAATAGTGATGGAAAACAAATACAATATAATGGCTTACAACAAATATCAACACCCAGTTTCTTCTCACATAGCAGGAGACTCTCCTCAGCACCCTCCTCACTTCCATACTGAGCATGATGTCAGATGGGATGGAATAGCCCTTTGGCTAATTTGGGTAAATTAACCCCAGCTGTTAGCTAATTAGTTAACTATCTCAGCTGTGTGCCCCAGCCATACCAGCCACCAGTTCCGGTTCTCCTCCCAGCTCAGGTGAATATAAACTTTATCCTAGCCAGAACCAGGACAGTGTTTTAAAGAAAAAAAAGCCTGAATTTTATAAAGCAAACAAGAAACAGATTATGGCAAATCATTAAAAATGAAGCTTTAAACATTTGCTGAATCTCCCTAAATCTGTAATGATGCCCTGCAAACTGGTGTTTGGCTGCTTAATCAACCCATGGAGATTTTTCAGGCCTGAAAAAATGGGGCAGAAATCTCAAGAGAAAATAATTCCTTATTGGCATTTCTGTTTCTGAGTCTGCCTTAATGCAAGAACAGAGTTGCATAAAGATGAGAAATGACAAGGAAAAAAAAAAAAACAAAAACCTGAACATTTCCCACCACTGCTAAAGTTCCATTTAAATCTGTACCCAGATCTAAATGTCAAACTTTTAACTTTTTTTTTAACTTTTCTGCCATGTGTGATAAAAACAACCAAAGCTGTCCATATAATGTCTACAGGGCCTCCTTGGAAATGAACACAAAGCATCAAGATTTCATAAAGAGTTTTAGCCTCATCCCACCTCTGGGAGTACGAAATAACTCTTCTTATCCAGTCTTAACAGACAGTTCTTTCCCTCTTCATGAAGACTCCAGAGCCTAATTAGGGAAATAAAAAAACCAGCTTTTATTGTGAGAAGAGGAAGGCTGCTACCAGGGTTGGTACCTGGTCATACCCCGAGCTCAGCCAGCGTCCCCGTGCTGTCAGTCAGCATGGCCTGACGCCGGCAGAGGTCACGTTAACTCCCCTGCCACGCTGGATCGCAGGCTGCTCTGCTACACTGGGTGGTCCTTGCTATTGCTGCAGCAACGCAGATGCTTGCGCTATTTGCATGTCTACAAACCAGGGATTTTCTGTAATATACACGTATTACAAATCAAAATAAATACATATATATACATGCATACATATAGAAGCATGGTAAGTCCTAGACAGAGACAGACAATATTCTTCTCCAAATCTCTTTTGCACCTGTAGCTTCCCTGTTTCTAAACTTCCCTCCCTTGCTTCTATTTGCTTCCTATTTCTGCAACTGCTTTCCTGTCCTGAATCTGTGCAGGCAGTTATTTCTGTCCCAACAGCTGCACTTTCTCTGATTTTTGTGAGGGCTATTGAAGGTTATGGATTATAGAATCATCATAGCATCACAGAATGGTTTGGGTTGGAAGGGACCTTCAAAGGCCACCCAGTCCAACCCGCCTGCCAGGAGCAGGGACATCTCCAACCAGATCAGGTTGCTCAGAGCCCCAGCCAACCTGGTCTGGAATGTTTCCAGGGATGGGGCATCCACTACCTCTCCAAGCAACCTGTTCCAGTGTTCTACAGCTCGCATGGTAAAAAATTTTTTCCTACTATCCAATCTAAAACTACCTCCCTTTATTTTAAAACCATTACCCCTCATCCTATCACAACAGGCCCTGCTGAAGAGTCTCTCCCCACCTTTCCTGCAGCCCCCTTTAGGCACTGCGAGGCCGCTCTAAGGTCTCCTCGGAGCCTCCTCTTCTCCAGGCTGAACAGCCCCAGCTCTCTCAGCCTGGCCTCATAGCAAAGGTGCTCCAGCCCTCTTATCATCTTCGTGGCCTCCTCTGGACCTTCTCCAACTGGTCCATGTCCTTCTTGTGTTGGGGGCTCCAGAACTGGACACAGTACTCCAGGTGGGGTCTCACCAGGGCAGAGTAGAGGGGGAGAATCACCTCCCTCGACCTGCTGGCCACGCTCCTCTTGATGCAGCCCAGGATGCAGTTGGCCTCCTGGGCCACAAGGGCACATTGCCTGCTCATGTTAAGCTTCTCATCCACCAGCACCCCCAAGTCCTTCTCCTCAGGGCTGCTCTCCATCCATTTTCTGCCCAGCCTGGATTTGTGCCTGGGACTGCCATGACCCACATGCAGGACCTTGCACTTGGCCTGGCTGAAGTTCAGGAAGTCTGCATGGGCCCACCTCTCCAGCCTGTCAAGGTCCCTCTGGATGGCATCCCTCCCTTCCAGCATGTCGATGGCACCACACAGCTTGGTGTCGTCGGCGAACTTGCTGAGGGTGCACTCTATCCCACTGTCCATGTCGCCGACAAAGATGTTGAACAGGGCCGGGCCCAACACAAACCCCTGAGGGATGCCACTTGTGACCGGTCTCCACATGGACATTGAGCCGTTGACCACCACTCTCTGAGTGCAGCCATCCAGCCAACTCCTTATCCACTGAGTGGTCCATCCATCAAACCCATGTCTCTCCAGTTCAGAGAGAAGGATGTCGTGCGGGACAGTGTCAAAAGCTTTGCACAAGTCCAGGTAGATGAATACCTGTGGGCTAATTTGCAAGAAGCATAGTTCTAAAGAAGTGAGAGCTGTTTGAGTTCAAACTGTCAAGTTCTTATCTCCTTTACCCCTACCAGCTCTCTGATTTGCAGATTGCCACATATGTATCATGCAGTGGAGAATTTTGGAGAATTTGGCTTTTTTATAGGAATTAACAGTCAAGCAACCATCCCCTACTGCAATCAATGGATGTTCCTTAGGCTTCCTTAGGCTTCCTTGAGATGAGCACCAGTGCTGAGGAGTGAGGAAGCTGTGAGTATGCCAAGCTCAGCCTGACCAACACCAGGATATGGAATGCTATTTCCACAACTAATGCCTTATACCTCACTGTTCCAGCCACCAAGAAAAATCACTGTTCACAGATGCTATTTCTGCACATCTACATTTCTTTCAAACTCTTGCAATACTTTTCTCAGCCCCTTTTGATCTGCCTACTCTGGTGCTGAAATCCACACTGGTTACCAGTGACATTTATTGATTTTTAAAAAGCTTCTGCTTGCCTACCCTGTAGTGCTATAATAGTCTAGCTCTGGAACTTCTTTATAATTTACTTTCCTTTTATGTTCCCAGGCTGTTCTTGAGGCACATCCTTCTAATTTATAAGTTTGCCCTACCAAAAAATAAAATAAAATAAAACTGGAAACATTTGTAGCTAGAACTGTCAGTATTTATGCCTCACACTTGGCAGAATCTCCTTCCGATTGCTATTCAATGGTTTGAATCTCTTCAGAGACGTGTAATAGAATTTCATTTTTAATCAGGTTGGAACTGCAAAGCATCCTAGGACATCACTGGCCAAATGCCCTCAGAGAAGTATTTATGTTGTTGTAACACCATAATCGTCCATCAAGCACTAGATGTTAACAATAGCACTTAATTTGAAAACGGAGCTTTGCTTTTATGTTATTTCTATGTGCTTTATGCAAACAGGAGAGGCTAATCTGCTGGTGGATGAGAAGCTCAACATGAGCCGGCAATGCGCCCTTGCGGCCCAGAAGGCCAACCGCATCCTGGGCTGCATCAAGAGGAGCGTGGCCAGCAGGTCGAGGGAGGTGATTCTGCCCCTCTACTCTGCCCTGGTGAGACCCCACCTGGAGTACTGTGTCCAGTTCTGGAGCCCCCAACACAAGAAGGACATGGACCAGTTGGAGAGGGTCCAGAGGAGGGCCACGAAGATGATAAAAGGGCTGGAGCACCTCTCTTATGAGGCCAGGCTGAGAGAGTTGGGGCTGTTCAGCCTGGAGAAGAGGAGGCTCCAGGGAGACCTGATAGCGGTCTTCCAGTACCTCAAGGGGGCCTACAAGAAAGATGGGGAAAGGCTGTTTAGTAGGGTCTGTTGCGATAGGACGAGAGGTAATGGTTTTAAAATAGAGGGGGGTAGATTTAGATTAGAAATTAGGAAAAAATTTCTTACGATGCGAATTATAGAACACTGGAACAGGTTGCCCAGAAAGGTGGTGGAGGCCCCATCTCTGGAAGCGTTCAAGGCCAGGCTGGATGAGGCTCTGAGCAACCTGACCTAGTCAGGGATGTCCCTGCTCCTTGCAGGGGGGTTGGACTAGATGACCTTTGAAGGTCCCTTCCAACCCTAACCATTCTATGATTCTATGATTCTATGATTCTAATTATCTCCATTTAAGAGCGGCAGAAACAGAGGACATACTGCAGAGCAGGGATTTGAGCCTCAGTCTGTTCTTTGCTCGCTGTCTGGTGGAAGCGAACCATATCTACACCTTCAGATAGACAGAAGAGACATCAAATGTCACCTAATACTTGTGAAACCTAGCCCCAGCTCTGCCACTGGCCTTCAGGAAGCCATACCACCTCAGTGTTTCCTGATTAAAGTGCGCAGCAGTGCAAGGGAGGGGGCACAAACAGCTCTACCTTTTTGGTAGGGAATTAAATGTTGCACCTCCTGTATTCATCTTCACTCCAATACTCGTCTTTAAGCACAATCCTTAAAGCATATTTCATTAATTTGTTTTCCCTCTTTGGCTTTTGTACACAGACAGTCAACATGGGCTCAGATTTCCCTGGTTTTGTTTCCAGTATTGGGGTTTTATGGTGAGATCCTGCTGCCAGGAGGGGCTGTTTTGGAGGGGCTAAAGAGTCATCTTCTCCCTTGACTGTTTTCTGTAGTGCTGTAATATTCGGACATTTTAAACAAAAGACAATGAAAGAGCAAGAAAATGACTCAGTGGTGGTGCTAGCAACAGGGTACCAATAGCCCAGGCCAGGCACTTGGCACAGAAAATTTCCTTTCCATCTTAGGAAGCATGACCTGAGTTAGGCTGTGCCCTGACATTGCACTTCTAGCTCCTGTTGCCCACGGCCACCCCTGCTGCCTGCCCTGCCTCCACCACATTGCCCCTTCGCCCTTTCTGTGCGCTGTCTTGCAAGCTCTCTGCTGTACAGAGGAGCACTTCTGTTCTGGGCCCACAGCAGTAATGAAAGCCATGTACAGAAACACAGCAAATCTCTGCTCTCCAAGGACAAGGAAAGAAGTCATCTATCAAACTCTTAACTCCTTGAGTAGGCTTGGAAAAAATTAATAGTATAAACCCTGTAAATTCACTGGGGCACCTTTGCTACCAAGTCAAACAGCAGCTGTAAGTGTCAGCTCAGGAGTGAAGAGACCCATTGGAGATCTGCAGGGGTCTCAGCTAACAGCCTGCTTCTGCCAAAGGAAAGGAATGTAATGAAACAGGCAGGTATAGAGATGAATCTTCCTATTGCATTTAAATTCTCAGTGAAGTTGGGAAGCATGTTGTATTTCACATGGGGAGTGATGGATCTTGCTTCCAGTAAACTGCCAGTGGAGGCTGACATCTTCTGCCCCAGGGTGGGTCTCTGCCTGGAAGTAAAGCCTTCATGTTCTTTAAGAGGGCAAGCAGGGGCTCTGACTTCAGATGTCTGAAAGTTAGATGTCTATGACTGATATACTTGCTCTATGCCCCTTTCATAGTCAGGGGAGAGAAAAGTGAGTCATCTCTTCCCAAAACATGCTGCTAAGCCAGGTTCAGTGACTCAGCCTTGAGGACCTTGTTTCTCTCCACTGAATACAAAAAGGGTCTGGAGAGAGTGGTTCATGATTTTCATTTGTCTTTTAGATACCAAAGCAGTGAGATACATTCCACCTTAAAACCAAGTGCTCTCTTCTGGCTTTGAAAGCCTGCAGACCAGTGGGCTCAACTATGCTCTCAAACTGGTTCTCTTTGTGTTTTGCTCCAGGGCTCTAGTTTTCCATGCTAAGCTGATGTTCAGTCTTCCATACCCAGCACAGTATTGACCAGCTCATTACACTAGTGAGGGAAGCAGGACTCTGAACTCAGGACAGTGAATTTCAGGGTCTACACCCTGGGGCTGGCACAGATACATCAGTCTGGGCGCAAGGACCAGAGGTTGCTTTTCCACGTGAATAGCAAAGCAGTTGTAGTGTGAAAGAAGAGGAGTGAGGCTGTATTTTCAGAACAGGAAGATGCTTCCTCCAAACTTATTCCTAAGTGCCAACACCCATTTAGCGGACAGGGGTGCTGAATCTCACTGAAGGCATGACAGGCTGCTGGGCTGTCAGCTCCGCTCCACTCTCCAAGTTGCTTTGCTCTCCACCCTGCTGGGAATCTTGCCTTTAATTGCATTGGTACTGACATCAGGCCGTGGTGTACCCCTTGAATTCATCCATGGAGGGTCCCAAAACTACTGGTTTAAAAGGGAAATTGCTAACAAACTGTGTGCCACAAAGAGTTCATAATGCAAGAGGAGTGTGAAAAAGGTGATTTATTATTTAGTATGTGTTTTATTTCTATACACAACATCTTCATGGCATGCTGTGTCACTCAGATCTCTGGAAAACAGAAAAATGTGAACCACAAAAAGTAACTACAGACCAAGTCCAGCTCCTAGTCAGTACAGTGCTTTGGGATCTCGGTGAGCCCTAAAACTGGGAACAGAAATTGAAGTAATAGGGTGACCAAAACAAAAGCCAGGGTGTTAAAGTTTGTTCTCATGCAGCCAGTCGTAAACTTGAATGGGCACTGCTGATTCCAATGTGAGTGCTGGATTTAATCACCAAGTGCACAGACACTACTCCAGAAACACCTTCCTGAAACAAGATCCCTGTGGGTATCCCAAATGAAGCACTGCAAGCTGCCAGCACCAGTGCACCACCTCTCCCACCCAGCCCTGCGTCTGCTCCGCTCTGCAGCGGCTCAGGTACTTCTGGAATACAGTAACTAAAATAAAAAAAAACCAAACAAAACCCCAACAGTGTTAGGAGCGGAAAGGATGTTTAAATCCTGAAGAAAATGCTTTGAGTTCATAAACTGATGCATGCTAGAAGTGGGGTGGATTCAGAACTTACAAAAGTTTCTGTGAAAGAGGAATACGCCTGTCTTTCTGGACTAAGACAAGCACATGACAAAGAGGGAGGGGAATGGAAGAGGTAACTAACATTGACACGTAGCAAATCCACAAGGACAGACTCAGTACCTGCTTAGTCCTATTCCTGCCCAGATGCTAAAATCACACTCTGACCTGCCCTATCTCTCTTCTCCAAGGACAAGAAATAAAGTATTTTAGAGTCTGGCTTTCCCAGGCTGTAACAGGATGGTGCTCTGAAATGACAAGCTGAAATGGCAATTTTTTAGACAATCTAGGCTCAAAAGTTCGGTCGTACAGACTGGATCCAGACTCAAGAAATCCTTCCAGTGTAGATTTTTCCAAAATTCACAGGTCTCCATGGAAAACACTAATTTTCATTAACCACAGTGCAAACTAGGGCAGTTTTCTCTGCCCAAGAACAGAGCGAAGTCTACAGATTCTCTGTACCATTCCATTTTGGGACTTTTCCTTCAAAGGCTGATGCTCCCTCTCCAACCCCAAACCTTCCTAAGCTGCTTTTGTTTCAGCAGTGAGGAGATTAGCTGTCATGTGGATTAATAGATGCACCCAAGGTTTTGTGTAGTTGCAGCAGCAGGACATAGTAAAGCTGGATTAAAAAAAATCTCGGCAATTTTTATTTTAGCTTCTTTTAGACTGACAGATAGAAATAAAAAGTAGCAGCTCAACAAAAGAGAGCTGCTAAGACTGCTACTTGACAGCGCAGTGTGAATTGGCTCCTGAGAAAATCTGGTCTAAGACAGTCACGCCATTACAATAAGTATTACAATTGATGAGGCCAAGCCACCTAGAAGAACCTGACAGCGAAATATCTAATGACAGATCCTTGCTTTCTAAAGCCATTTGCATGCATATATTTGGGAAAAGTGGCAAAGCAGTGTGTGCATGCACGTGTACAGCCAGCTGTACACATTTGTGAACATTTTAATGTGCACCTGTGTAGTTGGGATCAGTGAGAAATAGGAATGATTTGTTAATCCTCCTGTCCCAGGACAGCGTGCGCTCTGCACAGCATTCCTGCCAGGTATCTGTTTAACCTGCAGACTTCTCTCACTCCTCCTCCTTTTTCTAGGGCTTTTATCGCCTCTTCCACAAAAGTTTGCTTTATGTTTCACTTGGATCTTCCTTGTTGCGGACTGTGCCTGTGATTTCTTACCCACAGCAGATGTGAAGAAGGCCTCGTTCCCCTTCTTGCACCCACCTTTTGTGTGTTAAGGCTATTATCGCTTAGTTTTCTCTTCTCTAAGCTACACAACCCAATTATTTCTCTCTATCCTGTCAGCCACAGTTTTCCAGTTCTCTTGATCATTTTATCAGTCTCCTCTGCAGTTTCCTCAGTTAATTGGTCTCCATCACTCTTGAAGTTCAGTGCCCCAAACTGGACACAATACCCAGCTGGAGTCTCCCAGTGCTTAGTGGAGCAGAAGGCTGACTCCACCCATCTTGCAAGCTGCACTCCAGTTTAGACTGCTAGTAGAATTCAAAGAGTGGCAGTTGCGTTTGGCCTATATTGGTACTTACTAATGAGCTTAGAAACCCAGCTTCAGGTGAATCTGAATCATCCAGAAATTGCAGCAGATCAGAATTTGTGGTAAGATTTTGAAGAGACTTCACATAAGTTGCAGCTGCACTGCACTAGACATTGTCAAACACATCTTAGGGAACTTCTTTTTCCCCAAAGTCTAAAGCTGGTGCTTCAAACATAGTACTTCTGGGGTGAGATATGAATTTTGGGATTCCTCCACTTTTGGAGTATTGCTCTACAGCAGTAGCTCACCCAATCTCTGCACATGCTGAAACAATCACTTCCCTTCTCCAGGAAAAAGACACAAATCTGGATAGAAGCATCTAAGAGACTTGGCACACAGGACGAGGGTTGGATCACATTGCACCAAGTAAGTATTTAATTAGAGGAAAAACAAAGACATGAGCTTGCTTAAGGTCACTCAACAGACAAATGGCACTGCAGCCCAGGTCTCTGTGTCGCTGCATTGCCAATACAAACACAGTTAGTCTATAATCTGAACAACAATAGGAGCTGTTTCAGTGACTTCAAACTCAGTCACTAAAATGTAGACTTGTGTCCAAAGGAAATGTCCTTAAGGTGTTTTGATCACTTCTGAGCAGTAGTGGAAAGGCTATGGGAGTGGATGAGATGAGTTAATGAACAGGGTTTTCCCATCTTCACTTGTCTCTGACTCCAAGCTGATGAAAACAGAGGACGTTTAAACACTGAAACTTACAGCCCTACTTTGTTCAAATAATGACCCTGCTTAGCATTCAAGCCCTTGCTGAGGGATAGTGTTTATTTTATTCCAGAGTTTAACTGAATCCCCAGAAGGCTATCCCAAGGCAAACTCATTTGAGAGCTAGACTAAAAGTAGTGTGTTGGGACACCTTTGGGACAAGCGTTAAGAGAAGGTGACTTTTCAGAGATGTAAACCCATTCCTCACACTTGTCCCAAGCATAAAGCTCTGACAACTTTCCATGAGTCAGTGTTCCTGTAAAGTGAGGACTCCTTGCTTGACTCTATTCACACTTTCAGTGGAGAAGCACAGACTGATTTTGACCCTGGTTCCATTAGTTTCCTATTGTTAATACTGCCAAACTTGGGAGAATCAGTTCTGATTTGTATCACCAGAAAAGCAGAATTCAGTTTCCCACAGTGCTGGTCATTATAACGATTATTTCATCAGGGTTAACGTGGCCAGTAAGTGCTGTCTGGCTGAAGATGTGCTCTGGAGGAAATGGAAATGCCAGGCCAGCTACGATTTACCAAAGCCCATGGGAATTTCTTCCCAAGTTGGCTTCCAGGAGAAGATTCCGGATGAAACCCTAAATGGGGTTATTAAATGTGGTCCATGCAGAGCCCTCCTAGCACAGGTTGAAATTTGTTCAGGCCACTGTCTGAATGCTCTCATTCAAGACTGAAGCAGTTAATTCAACCCACATCCCGTTACTCAAGCCTGAAAATATGCATATCCATACTCTTCAATTTATAGAAGACAAATTGTGCTTTAATTTATTTGGTGACCTGCCATGACTGCCCTAGAGGTCATCCTACAGAGGGGACCCCCAAATCAACAGTGATTTCAGCTAGGAATTGTGACTTGATCAGGATTGACTACTACACAAACCCCCAAGGACCCCAGTCCACACCAGGCATGTCAGGAGCTCCAGATCCCACCATGTCAGAGAGCTCAGGCAAGGGATTTCAGAATCTTCCCGCAGTGATCCCATAGCATTAATTCCTGCCACGTCCTGGACCTGGCAATGGCCTCCTGGACTTTTTCTTGCCAAGTGCCAGTAACTGCTATTGTAACTAAACTAGCTAATGGCCTGGCAGGATGCCATGAACAGACCTGGGGTTAATGAAGATTTCCATCAAACACCCTTTGCATGGGTGAAGGTGACATGGAGATTTGACACACTGTATTTGTTTGGAAGGAGCTGGCAATAATTAAAAACTAAATGGACTTTCTCCATTATGAATTCATTATTGACAGTTTTATATTAACTGGGGATTTCAATTAATAGTCCAACTTTTCTAGCAGCTAAACTTATCACCAGACCTAATTGCTAACACCCCTTTTATCCTCCATCTCCACACACTGTAGCAGGAATCCAGGCATTTCAAGGGATGCTCTTACTTAGAAACACTTCGCAGAAAAGCAGCAGAATGCTTCAAAGAAAACGTTCTTGCCTCTGTCCCAATTCAGCTTTCTGTTCCCTAACAGAACAGAACAGAACTAACTGAAATCTCAGTAGTTTCTTTTCTCTACAGCCATAGGACAAAATGCTGACATGACTCTTTCATGGAATCACAGAATGGTTTGGGTGGGAAGGGACCATTAAAGCCCATCCAGTCCAACCCCCCTGCAAGGAGCAGGGACATCTCCAACCAGATCAGGTTGCTCAGAGCCCCGTCCAACCTGGCCTTGGATATTTCCAGGGATGGGGCATTGCTCCAGGTAGCCCCACCACCATTCAAAATTATAAATACATAAGAAAAAGGCTGCCACGATGAACTGATGGGCTTGAGTAACTGTTCGCACTCCTCCTGCTGAAGACGACATTTCTGATCTGATGCAAGGGGAACCCAAGCACTCACCTAAACATTGGCATCATGACTTCCCTTAACAGGCAGCAAACCACAAGTCACCTCTATCACTCCCCAAACTGGAAATGGCAGTGTGCACCGTCACTATCCTGGGATACTAGAGCTGGGGTTTGCAGTGAAGAGCACCCCAAACTAAACCACCAGCATCATGAAAACTCAGTGAAGGCCCCACATTAGGTGAAACTACAGCTCTGGAGGGCAACATGCCCTCTTCATTTTCCATGGCAGCACCTGGCAACTCTCCAAAACTTGCAAGCTGGCACTGCTCAGGTCTATTCTTCTCTCCACGCATGTGTAACTCCAGCTAAATTATTACAATCATAATACAAAACATTTGTAAAGTGTCCTTCATGAAATGGTCCCAGGGAGATTTCTTATTCAGGCATAATGAAACAAGCAGTGAACAAACCTTTTTCCATTCAGACCTAACAGCAAAAGCAGATGGGGCCCTTCCCAGTATCAATCAGTATCACACTGCACATTTACCTCAGGTCAGGGATGTGGAGAAGCTGCACTGAGAAAGGAAAAGCAGAACCGGGGATGCTGGGGGCAAGTTTATGGAGTACCTTTCTCTGCTGACCTGATTCTCCTGAAAAAAAAAGGCTTTCGGATCAGTCCTGCATCCAAGAAATATCATCCAAAACAGAGAAATATGGAAGACAGAGGCCATGAGAGATAGCAAGGAGGAAGGCAGGACCGAAAGAGAGTAGAGAAGGGATGCAGGAAAAGACCATTGCAAGAAACATCCTTTTTTTCCCGAGCCACGGATAGCCTTGCTCTGTGGTCACTGTGGCATAAGCACAGACAGACCCAAACTTGCTTTAATCTACCTTTACATTACCTTTACCTTTAATCTAGCTTTAATTCACAAGCCAACAGCAAGGGGTCTGCTTCATCGTGGATTTCCCATTGTTACTGATCCCAGCCCACCCCAGGGCCTCAGTCGGCTCAGAGAGGCTGCTATGGCCACACGGCTATTCATACCCTGAATAGAAGTGAGCTTCAGTACTACAAATACTGCAGCCAAACCTCTGACTGCATACAGAGGTACGAGCTCATTTGTCCATTCAGGACCTGGCACACAGGGGCTGTGCTTTTGGCCAGCTTTCCAGGGCAAAATAGAGGGTGTCACAGGCAGCATCTTGCCCCCAAAATGGCACGGGCAGTGGCACAGGTGCCAGAACACCAAGAGGGCTTAGAAACATACACAGAAACAGAGTGAGAATCACAGGCCTGAGGTTGTGAGAGGTTTTTAGTTCTTCCACAGAGTGGGACTCTTGGTTTCTGTTGCTGTTGACACAAGGAGTGGAAAGAAAGGCTATTTACACCTTCTACTTAAGGTCATATGTGACTTCAGTCTCCAGCACTGACATTTCAGTGCTCCCATTTCCTCTGCCCACAGATAGTTACTCAGGGAGTACACTGGAAAAGATATTCGAGCTTAAACAAACCAACTGAGCTGGACTGACATGGGATCCCAAATATCCCTGCGGAGGACACAGTAACAGATGTTCCAGGAGCAAGGATGAGAGGAGAGAGATGAGGCAGGATCTCATTCACTGGCAGATTTCAAGGCTGAAGGGAACAGAGGCACAGTCACCTCGAGCCATGGACAGTATGACAGACCAACTGCCTAGCACGGACAGCATTTTTGCACCGAACACTGAGACCTTCGGATTTAACCCAACAAAAAGCCTCTGTCTGGAATGACAGCTCTGTGCAAATGAAGCCTTATGGCCATAGATTCCAGCAAAAACCAGGGCATCGGCCATGCAGGGGTACTGGCTCACCTCAGAGCTCACTTCACACAGTGGGTAGTGATGACACCCAGTCTGTGTTACACACCCACTCACCCTGTCCACCCACCCCCACCCTCCTGTGTGCATTAGGTGCAGCTCCTCACAGACGTTCTTCCTGAGAGGACAGATCCTACCAGACCTTTGCTCAAATCACCTCAGAAAAGACTTTTTTGAGTTACTTCTCTTGCACTGAAGTAAGACCTGCAGGGATGAATCACAGAATCACAGAACAGCTGAGGTTGGAAGGAAGCTCTGGAGATGGTCTAGTCCAACCTCCCTGCTCAGCAGGATCAATTGCAGCAAGGTTGCTGAGGGCCCTGTTCAGTCAGCTTTTGAAAATCCACAAGGATGCCCGCATGTACACCAGCACTACTTCCGCTACTGACCTGTTCCATTGCTTGCCTACCTTTACAGTAAATAAAGTTCTTATGTTTAAACAAAATGTCCCGTACTTCAATTTGTGCACCACAGAGAAGAGTCAGGCTCCTTCTTCATTCCTTCTCATCAAATACTAGCACCAAGCCCAGCACAACAGCTACAGCAGAAGTGTACTGTGCCTGCTTGTTGAGATCACCACTAGATAAAGGGAGAGTGACTATCCCTGAGCATTCCCATCGTAGAGAGGGGAACTGAGGCACTGAGAAACTACGTGACACTACCAAGGTCAAAGAGGACATTGATGGCAAAGGCCAAACCCAGAAGCCAGGTCTCAGCCCTCACCCCTTCACCAGCCTCCTCTCTCTAATGCAGCGCGTCCCGCACTCACTGCAGGCCCTGCCAAAGCCCAGACCATCTCCCTGTCTAAGGAGACAGCAAGATCTCTTTTGTTTCAGGAATGCAATGCTACAGCTGTGAAGGGAAAAAATAGTAATGCTACTTTGCCACTCTTTGTCCATGTAAGAAACTTGTGATACGGATGCATGGGGAAGCACCAGTCACCTCCTGGTGATTTATTTAGTGAAGTCTTTGGAAGGCATTTTCCAGTCGTTGCTGCCAAACAGCTCCACAACTGCAGCGGTTTCAAATAAATTAGAAAAACCTTCAAAAACAAGGTCTCAATAAAGCTATGGAGGATTTCCAGTTTCTCTTTTTTCCTTTTACACATCAAGCCTCCACTGGCCTCTTCATACATTCCTACCTGCTGCCCCTGCCTAGTGGCACCCATCAGGTAGATGCCCACCCAAAGCCGGCCATGGCCTGAGTTTCCACAGCTGTTGGGAACCATCTAGTGGTCCCCAGCCGGATTGCAGCAGTGTCCTTCAAGCAAAGGTAACAGCCGACCACAACAAAAAAATAACTGCACCCCGGTGGTGCATTTTCCCATTAGACTGGCATGAAATTACAGACTATGTTGTCCGGTCTTGCAAAAGCACCACTCTTCAAAGAAAGCTGAAATTTCTACTGTTTTCACTGCAGTGTATATCCTCTGACCCCATCCTTCCCCTGCCACTTCACACAGAAGCATCTTTGCTTTGCTCATTTGCCCTGGGACAACAATCAGTTGCAACTTCACTGTGGGAGCAGCGAGGCAGTTCCTCTGGGTGAAAACAGGAGAGCAAGGTGCGTGGTCCTGGAGACACTGACAGCTGTCTGAATGCAAAACTCCACAAAACCTGCTGGATGCTGACAGCCATTCCCACCATTCCACCTCCTAGGTAGGTTCTCTTACTGTCCTTGATAACTTAACTCAGATCCCAGGCAAACGCTGTGTCATCCCCTCCGGGAGTGCAAATTACCATCACTATGCCAAAGTCAGTGATGTCCTCATGCCCACCCGAGAAAATCACCTTCCCATGGTGACACATGGAAAAACAAAACAAATTCCCCTTTGCATCATAACAGAGTGGCCAGGTTAACAAGGTGTCACCGCCAGAACAGTCTCAACTGGACTAATTTTTATTTAATCTAATTTATTGCCGATTAACACCAAATTCTGATGACGGATCCACGTTTTGATGAAGAGAACACACATAATTAAACGCTTAGGGGAGCACCGTTCCTCCCCCTCAGACCTGGCCTCACTCCAGCTCTCTTCCCACCATCCGGGCCTCACCTCCCCCGCCGACCCTGCCCTGTCCCCGGCCCACCCCGTCTCTTCACGGGGCCCACAGCCGCGCAGCAGTGGGTCGTGCCCATGACGGGGTTTTTTTCCGCCGCTCTGGGCACCTCACCGTGTTTTCTCAGCACCTCTCAGGAGTGTCGTGTACCTGCAGGCCGTGGTCCCTCGTGGGTGCTGTGCTCGGTGTGTGGGTCACTGCGGGCTGCAGTCCCTCAGAGGCCTCCCTGTCCCGGCGTGGGTCACTCACTGGCTGCGGTGGGGTGTCCACCATGGCTGTCCCTGCCCTGGCATAGGTCCCCCACGGGTGTTCCTGTCCCGTCGAGGCGCGGCTCTGGCCGTCCCCAGCCACCTCCTCAGCGCCGGCACCCGCAGACCCACCTTCCACCTCCCCTCGGGCGGCTCAGAGGCGGGTGAAACCGGTTCCAACCAGCCCGGGGCTGTTCGGTGCCCCCTTGCGGACGGCGGTGCAGAGCGGCTGCGCAGGAAGGCAGTTGGCCGCCATTTCACGAAGGCAAGCGGAGGGAGGCAGAGTGTTACTTCTGAAGGCCTCTGGGCTTTTTTTTTTTTTTTTTTGGCTGTTGATTCTGGTACTAATGACCAACAGAAGGACTAGAACGGTTAGGGTTTTCCTGACGGAGCCAATTAAGAGAAAGAAGTCAAATGGGCTTAGTCTAGACAAGATAGTTTGAGTCTTAGGAGAAGCAGGCATGCTCTTATAATTCAGGTGCAAAGTGCTGCGTTGGGATGACAAGCAATGTAAATGCTGCATATTACACGGGGGACAGAAGATGTACTGACATAAAAACTAAAATCTGAAGACATTAAAAACACTTAGGTGGTTTGGGTGCCTCTTCTGTGGGACCCAAATTGCAGAAAAAGCTGTGTCATTTGCTCATAGAAAATGGTACCGCCTTTATCATCTCAAAATGTCATTATGGAAGGAGGGGATTGTCCAGGTGGGCAGGGATCTCCAGAGGTTATGCGATCTGCTCCCACCTCCTGCTCAGAGGCATTCAGTTCAGACTGTGTTGCTGAGGGCTTTGTCTAGCTGGATCTAGAAATTGCCTCAATCCACATATTTTCAGATAAAGATGTTCACAACTGAAATTAACTTTTGGAAAACAAAAAATTTAGGCTGATCTGAAATGAATTTTCCACCTCCATATTAAATTCCCTGGAACCTTTCAGAGGAGTGGATTATTCCAGGGGGATTAGTTTCCCTATTTTGGAGGGGAAAAAGAAGAATTTTTTCATGGGTCAGAAAGTATTTGCTGGCCAGTCCCATTTCTGGTGGAGGCTGGTCATCAAATAGGAATGAACACTAGTGAAATACCTTGAGGTGGTTTATACTGAGTCACCCAGTGAGTAATTTGCCCTAGTTTACTATAATTTGCCCCGATGAGCAATCCCTGCTGTCCATGAACAAGACAACTGAGCGTTGCCACCTGCACCATGCTGCACAAGCAAGCGCTGAATCTGCCCTGGGAAGCTGCAGGGCTCTGCTGCCACCCAGGGCTCTGCAGAGCTCCTAGCACTCTCCATCCTCCTCTGGGAAACTGCAAGACATAAATAATAATATTTTTTTTTTTTTAAAAAAAAAAAGCTGCCCATTTCAGTTTCCTTTAATTGTTTTCTTTTGGCAGAGGTAACTTATGGCAATTCATCTCCCCAGCAGCGGGTGTGCCAGACTGCAGTACAAATATTCTGGATGAGTAATGAGCCGACCGAGGCGTTGCTGATCTGTGGGCAGGCAGCCCGCGGTGGCTACCCAGCTGCTCTCCACTGTGGCTCTTGCTATACAACCACAGGAACATCCAGCCGTCTTGCTCCCTGAGCATATCTGTGAATACACCTGGCTCAGGTCAGATCTGTCCTGTCCTGAGGAGCTGTGGATGAGCAGCCATATCCAGATTCTGGATCAGAACAGCCAGTTTTTCATCTCATATGCTACACTATTATTATAATTGTCATTACATGGTGGCATACGAGGACCCAGCCATGATCAAAGCCATTTCGTGCCAGATAGTATCTGCATTTATACTCTGTGACATAATAATCTCCACCTTGAAGACTTCAAAAGACAATGAGATCCAGTGTCGTGTATTGAAAAGGGTGTTACTGCATGAAAGGCACCTTTGAGAAATGTGACTTGAAAAAAAAAGTTGAAGAAACATTCCAGTCCTTGGGAGGGAAAATGACTGCTCTTCAGTGATCTTTTGAGTTCTTTGTTTTATGGATCTCTGACCATTTTCATTTACAGGCCCCTGATCAGTGGATCTAAGGTTGCTGCCAGTAGGATGATGTTCCTAGTTACCTTACTGAAAACTCCTTCAGAGCAGACTGTGAATCCCCAGGCCTGTGGAGCTCAGCCTGGAGAGCAGTAGCTGAAAGGTCACTGAGCATTGAAAGTTGCAGTTTACAGTTCCTGTTCCCTCAATTGCTTGTTACCTTTGCTGAGTGGTAAGATGTCTGCACTGAGAAGGACATTTGCATACATGTATATGCAAGGGTCTACGTGTTGGGGACCCTGAGTTTTGCAGCAGGCAGATCAGTATGGAATAGGTTAAAAAACAGGGCAACGGGAGACATGGAAAGTTTGCAGGATCATCACAGTGGCTTTGTAAAGGGAACTGTAGCCCTGGCTACAGGGCATGTAAGGAAGAGGCATCCATTTACTGTGGTCTCCATGGATCACTAGAACGCTCCTGGCGAGATCTCCTATAAAATGCTTTTAAGGAAACCCAGCAGTCATGGGATAAGACACAACGTCACTGCATAGATAGTTTGCTTAAAGATAGGAAAAATAGTAGAACAAAGGGCTTGGTTTCTGCAAAAGATACAGCCCCAAGTGAGATCATTGCTTCCATGGTGTTCAGGAATCACTCTAAACCAAGAGATCTGGGTGTTTCAGACTTGTCAGGACTATGCAACATCAGACTCCTCAGAACATGACAGTTATGACCAGATAGTGCAGCCAAAGCCTGTCAAAGTGAGAACTTCCCAGAGCCTAAGTAACTTTTTCAAACTAGAGGCACTTCTTTGTGTGTCTAGAGTCACACTGACGGATTTGTGCCTGACTGCATGGGCATTCTCGAATTGTTAAAAGCAATTCCTTTAAAATAAAGTTATGGATGAAACCATCAAACAATAATAGATTAAATTTGCAGAACCAATATACTTGGAAGAAGTTACATCTGTCCTCATTTCAGAGACCTGAGATTCTCTGTACTGAATTAAAATTTCAAACGAATAAACATGGAAAGCCATTAGCATTCATCTTAGCAGCTTCTCACTAATCATGTACAAAATTCTATGTAAAGTGAATGTGGCCAGGAAAAAAGAGGTAGCGCAAAAGGCAATACATAGCCATAACACAGGGCATGGGATAAATCACCTGACCCCGGCAGTGTCAAAGAAATGTTCTGTGAAAAGAATATTCTTAACAGCCCAGGTAAGAAAGGAACTTTTTTCTTTGAATATAACTTTGGAGGAATTCTTTGCAGCTAGTACAAAAGCAACTCTGCCTTCAACTGCAAAGCAGCCAGGAGGTCTTGCACACTGTATTTATAGCTTCTAACCCCATGGCTAGTACTCATCCTGCAAAGCATCTTCTTAAAAACTAATGGAGGAGTTTGGAAGGAGCTTTGAGTTGGATTCCCAACTGTTCACAGTGTTCTACATTTCTTCTCAAATGTTAAAGATCAGAAGTGGATGACCCCATTAGACTTAAACAGGAAATGATCCAAACTCTAACCCTACATTCAAACTGACCTGAAGCTCAATTCTTTTGGAAGACTGGAAAGGTTCAGATCAATCTTTTCCCATTCATATTTCTCATGCTTCCAAAGAGCAGCACTGAAGCACAAGCCCGGAAGACACGATGACTGCATTTATTTTTCTACTGCTGGCACAGACCAACTCTGCAGCCATCTGCCAGTGCCCAGGGCAAAGGGAGGGTTGTCCTCTCCTGGGACTGCCCAGTGGAGATCCTCCTTTCCCAGTCGGAGAAATGTCTCTAAAAGTTGCAAGGAGGCACCACTCTTCCCCACCCTTCAGCTATGAGCAGATAGAGAGGTCCTGCCCTGGGGCAGGAGATGTAGAAGGCTGTGTTAGCAAGCCCCTCTGTGGACAAGGCAATGGATTAAGGGTCTTTAGAGAAAGAGGAGCCCCTTCCCCCTTTCCTTCTGCATCCAACAGCTAGACATAGATCATCAGCCAAATGATGTGGCAGTGTTTTTGCTGGGTACAGTGTGAAAGATGCTGTCTCTTGGGAGGGACAGGGCTGTCAGCTGCTGTTATTCCCACCCCTCCAAATCCCCAGAGCTCAGATTGTTGAGAAATTCAGGCACAAAGTCAATTGAAATGAATACAGATTAGCAACCCCCCATGACTGCATGGATGCATCAGTTCCTGGGCTAAATTCCTTAACTCTCTATTAGTGACTAATTAAATCAAATTTCCCATGACATACTTGAAGTGTTAATGAGCCTGGGGTGACAGTAGTACACAGCATTCAGAATTTGCAAGACAAGGAGGGGAAAAACAATGTAAGTATAGGAAAGAGCAGGTCAGGGCAGGGTGGGGAGGGATTTAATTTGTTTGACCACCAATGTAGCACCTGCCCCATCCTCCAGCAAATGCTTTCCTATACCAGGTTGTTTGTCTAGCTGTAAAGTTAGTATTTTGTGCCACACCACACAGCACTGTGCCCTGGCTCCTAGGTGCTGGTGCTTATTCAGAGCAGCACTCTGCATGCTTGGGGCACCTTTCATCCCTGGGCATCTGACAGTACTTCACCAGCTACATCCACTTGCGTGAATCGCCTTGTCAGTCACTGCGAGGCTAATAACAGCACCCAGCATTTCCAGCATGCTGCTTTCCTCCTGCCCAGCTACAATTCAGTCAAAGGGGGTTTGTTCAAATGTCATGCAGTGAAAAAAGCACACAGAGGGTAAAGTCACAGATGAATAAGCCGGGGGAAATACTTCCATCAACATGGTCATCTTATTAAGAAAATAGGTTTCAAAATAGTTCTTCCATGTTTCAATTTTTAAAAAAGTTTTACTGTAAAACTTGGAGACAAGATTTTGAATAAAAAAGGCAACAGTAAGTCTCAAAAATGCTTCTGCAATGTCCCAGAAGAGCTGCAGTTCATGCGCCCTCTGACCCGTTTCTCTTTTTCTCTTACATGGCAAGGGGAGGCCCCACCTCAACATCCCAGAAAGCACCTTAGTTAGCAGCGAGCATGCACTCCTTGCCGGCTTGTTCAAGGGGAGGTGATGTGCATGAAAGGAACTGTAGCCAGAGCCGGCAGCAGGGCCTCTGCAGAATACCTGGAGCTCTGAAGGGGTACAGCACCCAAAAAGCCAAAATATTTGCCCCTAGTTTGGGGGGGGCAAACATGTATCCTTACACTTCTAATAGCAGTCAGCAACACTGGGAGGAACATTTCCGAAGAGTTTACAGCCATGAGCTGTCCCTGTGTTGATGATGTCTGAGATGAACTGGTGGTTTTGCTAACTGAGGATTTAGAGTCCTACGGAGGATTGGGCTGGAAAGCTTCCAGGAAGAAAGACACAATCCGGCTGAGCAGAGGTCCCAGGCAAGCAAGCAAATGTTACCAAAAAGGTCCCACAAAGCTTGTTAGACTCACACAGCCTCCAGCGCCATGGCTGCCATGGCACATTTTTCTATGAGATGGATTAAAAAGGTCATATCCCAGAACACGAGCATCATACCAAAGCAAAGACGCTTTCACCTAAAGAAGAAATGGAAAGTGTAACTGATATTTTGCCTCTTTGGGAACTTTCCTAAGTGTTTTTTTGGCTGGGTTTCATAAACACTGTTTTATCCAGGGCTGCAAAGTTACAAGTAGCTGATGTGTTTGCGGCCATCCAGGCTGAAGGCTGCACCTCTGATGTTAATTGAATACTGTGATCCCAAGCATGCCCTTGCAACACCAATAACAGAAACATCTGGCAGAGCCAGCAGAAGTGCATCAGAGCCCTGGTTCCAACAGCAATTAAAAAAAAGAAGGGGAAAAAAAAGGAAAAAGCCAATTACATGTAATTGGATTCAGTACACTGAATTATCTCACTATTAAAGCGGTGCTTGTTTTTTAGATAGTGGGACATTCAAACTATCAAAAGCATTAATTGATTCATCCCTTTTTTCAAGTGCTTTCTCAACAGTGCCTCTATTCGAGAGCTGCAACCTTTTGTTCGCATGGGGAATCTGAATTATACAGACCATGTTTTATATCTTGGTAGCCCTATTCATTCTGACTTTTTGTCATGTTGGTGTTTTAACTCAAAAATGAGCTGAGACTCCAGCAAAACATAATGGAAGGTTTATTTCTTCTTTTGTGATGCCTTCACTGTTGCTGGAGGTGTAATTTAACAAGGGAGACAGGGAGAGGAATGTTTTGAGTCTGATTCTTAGTCATTCACGTCTCAGATGTGCGAGCTAGGTGGATGAGTAGGAAGCCAAAAGGAACCAGAAGCCTTCTTTGGGCTGTTGTTGATTTGCATGTGCATGTTCTCTACTGCTCCAGGGATGCACTCCAGGGCAAACTTTTTTTTCTATGTCCTTTACAGCCACCTTTCAACAAAGGATGTTCAGTGCTCACAGACATATCCCAAAGGATTTCTGGGCCAGTGCTGACCCCAAGGGCTCAGAGCATGCTGTGCGGAGGCCCTTATGCCCATTGTCAGTCACTAAGAGAGGGTGTCTCCATAGCTAGGGATGTCAGGGAATTGTTCTGTGCCAAAGTGGTACATTTGTCTCTGTGCATGACTGAGGATGGGGCCCCCTACATCTTTCTGCCTTACTAAGTGGATACTGAATGCTGGAAAAGCCAGCCATGAGAATCAGTCAGATCCAATGAGATATTTAGGGAAATTGAAAGCATTATGTCAATTTGATGGGCAGTGTTTCAGGCCAGAATGGTAGTATTGTCATTTTCTTCCTTCTGAATCAATAACTCCTAAAAGATTACAATTTAATTTTTAAAGGGTAATTCAATCAAGAATTTGAAAACAGAGGGCATTCTTAAAATTAAACTTTCATCAGATTTATTTTTAATATTTGTACTTGCAGAAAAAGAAAAGCAATTTCCAAACTATCCTTCACCTTGGACTTAAAGGGGCAATTTTTTTTCTTATAGCCCTAGTAGGAAACTGCCCCTTTGCTTACCTCGGGTTGCTCTTGCCTGTGCCAGTTCTTTTCAGACATGTTTCCATTAATGCCCTGAAAAGACACCTTCCAAAAAACCCAAAGACTTGGCTGAGTTTTTCATTGGCGACTGCCACTAGTATCAGCTGATTTCTGTGCATCTGAGAGTCTTCCCACATAAGTGGGACTGGCTGACAGAAAAGCCCATTTGTTATGAGACACTATTCCTTCTCTTTTCTATCTTTTATTGCCTTTTTGTCTCAAAGTTAAGAGCCAATGCTCCAAATAAATGCAATATTAAGAGGGACCTGGGCTGGGGGATTAACAGTACCTTTTGTTCACTGAATTTTGTCAAATGAGATTATTTGGATTTTTTGATGCATCTGCTGATCAGAGGCAGCTGAGCACAAAACTCTTCTAGTCCTATGGAAATCCTAGACCTGATCACTTCAGCCTAGTCTTCAGAGAAATTTTGGGCTTCTTCTGAACAATGCAATAGTTTGAAAGCCACATAAGCAGTGCAAGATTCAGGCACCTACTTGGATTGTTGAAAGTCTAAGCAGGTCTAAATCTGTGTTTCCATTCCTGTTTCCCAGCTATGCTGGGTACCTCAGTACAAAGTTTAGCTTTTCAAAATCATTGCTTTGCAGATGCCTAAGCCACAAAGCACCAGAAGTCTTCAGTTACAGAAGTGCTCCTGTGTGCAGTGCGGTGCAGAAGCTTTGACCTTCCTGCAGAAGCCAGGTCCCTCCTGGCATGGAGCAGCACTGTTTGGATATAGCAGCACAAGCCCAGAAGGACACCTGCCTTTGAGCCCTACTTCCCCTGCTTTAGTACTGTGAGAGCACAGCTTCTAGGTGCAAGGCTCCTGGGGAGCTGTTTTGGATCCCAGCATCTTTGCTATTGGCGCTACACTTGTGCGAGTAAAATCCTCATAGTTCCTAAATATCGACTGCAGGGCTTCTGCAGCATCACAGCTGCTAAGCGGGGAGACTCAGGCAAACTCCCACAGGAACGCAGGAAGCTGTTTTTCTTCTGTGTATCCCTCTCCTTTGGGCCTGTGCCAGTCCCAGGCAGTTCCAGCCAGCTCTGAAATTAAAACAGCCCATTGCGTGCCAGAACTTCAGCCAGGCACAGGAGCACATGGCACCTCTGCAAAAACAGTTAGGAAAGAGTAGCCAGCCGCTGGGGGAGAGGCACTAAAGGAGATATGTGAAGAGGCGAGAGGACACACAGGATGAGATAGTGAAGAGATGAAGAGACCCATCAAGAGACGTGAGAGGAGAAAATGGAGAAACGGAGGGGATCTGTGCAAAGAGACATTGTTGGAGATCCAGCTGGAGATGCCCTTTCACAAAAAGGCACTCTATGTGAGAGGAGGTACCTCTGAGGGGAGGAGGACCCATGTCAGAGCAGGTACACCTCCAAAACCCTCCCTGCTGTGCCGCACAGGAAGCATCTGAATGGGGGCTTTAAGCACTTTACTAGTGCTCGATTGTGTGATTTAGGTCCTGAAAGTAGCAGAGAGCTTTTACTGAGTATTTAATCTGTATCTGTAGGCATCTAACTATGAGTCAAATGCCAAGACTGTGAAGACATCCTATCTTATTGGTGAGCTCTTGACTGCAGCAGAGCTAAATGTGTGTTAGAGCACTCACTGGGGGTGAGAAGCAGTTGCACAGTGAGCCATTAGCAATCAAATAGGAGCTGCTGTCTTGACAGATGATGCAGTCAGTACTCAGGGGATGCTGATCTCATAGAAATGCATGACATAGAAATGGCAAAGAGCACTCCTGTTCTGGGAAGTGAAACTTCCTAGATGAACCTGATCAGTTCTTCTCCAAGTCTTTAACTTCTATGACATTTTCATTAAGTGTTTTTTTTCTAGTATTTTTCATAACTTGCTTCTCAGGCCCTAATCCTGCTGCCCCTTGAAATTAAGAACCTCTGTCCATTCAATGACGGTAAATCTGAAATCAAATCACTGATGATCACAGCAGCTTTCTATTTTGCAAAAGTCACAGTGACACTGCAGAAAGCAAGGGGTGATAAAATGCTGCTGTACTACACCCTCATCTCAGTAGAGCAAGATGTATTGTTTCAAAAACAATCATTCCTTCAGGTTTCATTAGAAATCTCCATTAAGCAAAATCTCCACTAAATAACGTGGAGCTGACATTTTTTGTCACACAGCCACATAGCGATCAAGGACACTTTAGGTGGAGTAGTGCAATAGGGTGACACATGGCACAAAGAAACAATAACGATGATAATTATGAAGATAAGGTCCCTTTGGGAGACCATTGTACTAAATGCCTCAGAAAATTTGAACTACCAAGAGGTTTTCCCATAAGTACTCTTTTCATGGAGAAGTACTCACACACCCCAGAACATTAAGGTTAAAAATTCTTCCTGCTTCATTATTGTAAGACAATGGTTTTCTTTTGAACTATTGTTTATATGCCAGATGGGCCATTGATGCTTTGCTTGAAATAGAGGGAAGTGTATGACTGTAAAATGCAATGAAACCCCTGAACACCTCTCTGACTGAAATGTGATCAGCAATAGTTTTGTTTAAGGTGACATCTAAAGCCTGAAAAGCTTGCTGTAATTAACCATGGAGGAAATAAACCAAAATGACACTGCATGTATTTTTTTCAGGGTTTGATGCTCCTGCAATCTGAATTAAGACTGTAGAATAAGAAACAGGTGGAATGGAGTTCTCCCGCTAAACTAGAGAAAGAGAGTGGTCAAGCAGTAGAGGGCATTTTACCATAGCGATAAAAGGAAAATGCCATCATACCTATAGGGGTCAGAAAGTGCCCTGGAGGAAGATCCAAGAAGAGAGGTACAGGCTTAGGTGAAATATAGTCTGGGACAGTGATCCAGAAGGCGTTTGCCCCAGCAGCTGCAAAACCCTGCATGCAGCAGAACGATGCTGGTCCTCATATTTAATTCCTGAATATTTTCTCATTTCTTCACTGGGTTGAATACTTTTCAATAGGAGTGTCTTGGTTTTCTGCACCTCCTCATGCAAATATGTCCAGAATGACTGTTCCCTAAAGGTAAAAAGAATAAATATATATATATTTATATAAATATGAGAGAAGGGGTGGAGAGAGATGGGTTTCTGGTTTTTCCAATTATCAAAAAAACGAAAATTTCAGTGATAGTTCCCTTTCTGTTTTATGTACCTGGCATTTATTATCTGCTAAAAAAAAAAAAAAAAGTAGTTATGTCTTTTTTGTACATTTCTGTTTCTTCCTGATTATCAGAGTGTGTTGTCAATTCCTTGCTGCAGGCAATGTTTTGTCATAATCCTTTCAGAGTAAAAAAACTAAAAAAGCCCCAAGAATAACACAACATGAATTCCAATGATCTCTCTTTTTCAATTAATGGCTCAAATAAGCATTTGATTTACATTCGTGGAGACAGTTCCTGCAGGCTAATTAAAAATAACGCATTGTTAGCAGATCATTTATTGAGGGAAAACAAATTGACAAAAGATAAATTAAGCTGATACATAATTAACTAAAAAAATACACAATTGAAATAGTAAATTAATACGTACATTTATCAATATCTCAACTCGGATTGAATAACAAAGTTTAAATTTTGCCGTAAGAAATAGGTAACAAGAAGATGTGGCTGGAATAATGTTTTCAGTATTCTGACTCGCATTTGCATGCACGCTGGCGCAAGTAAGCCACAGCACTGCAAGATTTCACGTACTGAGACCATGAACTTGTCAGTCCAAGGTCTTCTCAGCTGGCCAGTACCAGATGTTTTGGGAAAGGACAGAAGAAACAGTGCAGGAGATAGTCAGAGATCAACCTTCCTCCTCAAAATTTACCTCCTTAATCCTAATAGTTTTGATTCTGTTTTCCTGAGGAATGTCATTCTATAGCCATTCCACAAGTTCTTTTAAGAAGGGTTTTAAATCCAATCAGTAGCAATTCATTACGTGGATAAATACCCAGTAATTTCATTTCATATGCATTTTCATGCTGTCCCCATCGTTGTAATACCTGTGGATAATAATGGTTTGTATTAAGCCATATGATTAAAAATAGCCAAAAGTTTTCTTTATCTGTTTGATAGCAATTCTTGAAAATTATCAGATATTTGACCAGGAAATCTGTGCCAGGGAAGACTCAGTGCTCTAAATTATGATGAATTTGCCATAGGAGACATTGGGTAGACCAATTCCACTATCTGGCATATTAATACAAAATAATTAATTCAGGATTCCTCAGTCCTGGGGAAGGAGGAGCTGCTGTGTGTCTGTGGCACTTGAGATAGATGGGGCTAAACTTCACTGAAAGTTTCTGTGTAATGAAGAGGAATGACATCAACCTCAGGAAACAGGTGAGGGAGGGTGAGCAAAATATAGCCAGACACAAACTCTCTGTCAGTTTCTTAAAATGTGTTGCTAACAGCGTCTTTAAATAGGAGTTACAGAAGTGCCTTGCCCAGCTCTGACTCTATCCAAAAGGGAACAATTGGTGGAGAATAGCAAGGAGGAAGGCAATTTGGGTGAGAGCATCCAAGGACTGTGAAAGTTCATGACTCTTTGGCAGGACAAGAGTATACATGCAGTGGACTTCAAGATGACAGTCATCAATGCACCCTGATAACTGGGGGCTCAGACCTCGTAAGACACAAGTCTAAGGGGAAAAAAATCCAGAAAGCTGTCAGTTCTTTAAAGACATGGTGTTACAGGTACAAGTGGACATTATTCCAAAATGAAGGAACAATGTCAAAGACATCAGGCTGGCTAAATGAGAAGTTATTCAGTGTTCTCAAAGAACAGAAATGCAGAAGGTGAAGACTGCAACAGATTGGTGAAGTTGATTCTAGAACAACAAACAGCACAACAGTACAAAATGCCAGATCTCCGTGAGATAAAACCACCAAGGGGCAGAAAAGGTTGTCAGAAGTAGGCTGAAGTTACATGGTTGAAAAGAGGATGAGCAAAGAAAGAGTTAATCTGCCTTTCAGAAGGAGGAAAAAACCTGTGGGCTGATGTAGCCAGAAGACTAGTTTCTCATGGTTTTGTTCTTCCCCTGCAAGTTTTCAGTGTAAAGGTCAAATACAAGCCTGTATCTACAGCCAGTGGGGACAGACATGGGCACTTCTACAGGCTGAGCTCAATCAGGAACTCATTTTTAATACTCTAAATCCCTTTCAGAAGAAATCTCTCCTTCCTTTGACCCTCAACAGAGGCTCAGTTGAGCCTCTCTGGTTTAATCTTAGCTTGTAGTAGCTCTGTATCCTCTGACCATGCTGAGTGTGATATAGCAGAGCCAGGGTCTGTGAACCCCAGCACCCATTTGTCCTTTTGTCATCAAAGGGCCCTGTGTAGTCCTTGTGGTTAATATCTAATGATAGAAGCCACTGGTGCTTAATGCACACTCTGGGTTTTCAGGGCTCAGAAAGAAGAAAATTATATTTAGGAGCTGGATTTCCAGATCTGCATCAGGAGGCTATATTAGCATTGATATTTGGATAGGATAGTCTCCCACCTTGTCGGCTGAACAGAACATGAGCTTTGAATATCATATCAAACCTTTTCTGCTTCATTGAGCTTCTCTTTTATGCTCTGTTGCTTTCCTTTGGCTTTTCAAGGTATGGCCATTACTGAAACAGAATAATAACGAGTACCAGGGATCCCACTTCAATTGCACATTCACACAAAAGCCATTGCTTTGCTTTCAGCAATTGTGTATAATTTGGAAAAAAAAAAGGAAAGAGGAAGAGAAAAATAATTTGTTATACTTCACCAGGCAAATGAGAGGATCCAAACGAGAGTGGCTCCATAACAGCGTGACAGCTAGCTTGGTTACTCCTCACGAAGCTGATTGGGAATGGACTCTCTCAGCAAGGTAGTGTTGTATGCTGACCTCAGTCATTCAGATGGGAGAGCTTTACTGCTGAACTCAGTGGGAATATAAATGATGTTCGATGGAAATACTGCCAGCAGAGCCCCTCTGGGTTAGAAGATCAACTTTAGAATAATTTGGGTGGGAATTTGAAGAGTTCCATGTGAGTACAAAACTGATTTCTGCTTTCAACTGCAAATGAAAAGAAAATACAGTGAGTTAGTAAAAATGTTGCATACATGAGTGCGAGAAGGGAGAGCGTGAAAGAAGACAAGAGTTCTCTGATATTCTGTCGAGCATTAAAAAATCATGCCAGTAGGTAACTTGTTAGCAAAGCCTGGCTCTGTGTTGAGCCTCCCACAGCATCCATATTGCAAAGTGCAGTTTTGATGATTTTTTGTCCCACCTGGGAAATAATGCCCCTAAAGCCTGTCAACTCCATCACTGTCACCGTATGTAATCTGCACCAGGAAAACATGAGATTTCTCTATCTTAGTTTCTGAGTGTTCTCATGCATTTTTTTCCTGACAATGAAATATTTTTTGTTGAAATTTGCTTCTGCTTTTTATTTTTGGAGGTCTTAGTTCAGATTCTGCTGTTTATCCAAGCTGTAAGGGCTAACCAGAGTCTGGGTTATTGTAAGGATCTGGAGGGCGAAAAGTGGTTCAATTTTGCAAAACCACCCTAAGTCTAACTGATTTAACTAGAAAATACCTGATTCTGCTACAATCTTACATCATTTTCTCATCAGAGCAACTCTACTGTCTTCAGTGGAATTGTCTCTGTTACATCTGCACGTGAGAGGAAAATTAAGCCTCAGTATGTCTGAGAGACAGAAGCTAGAGCCTGTAGATGTGATGTTACCAAAGTGGGGTTTTGTTTGTTGGTTTGTTGGTTGTTTGGTTTTCTCTATTTGTTCCTTCAGCCCCAGCCTTGTCTCTGTTTTCAGAAAGTGGAAACAGCATGTTTGTGGCAGAAAGGTTTTGGTTTGTTGGAGGGGAGAAATTGATTTTACTGTTTTTCTACTGAAAAAAAAAAAAAGAAAAAGAAATTTGGTGTAGTGAAAGAAAAGTATAATTTTTTTTTTCAGGACTAAAAATGTTTCAGGAAAATGCCTGTTTTGCTTGAAAATGCCATTCTTATAAAAATAGAGAAATTCAATAGCAAATTAAAAATAGAGATTCAACTTAGTCCGTTCACCCATGATCCTAGCTGTGAAATGTTGACAGACTGTGGCTACCCTACAGGTTTGCTTCCATCTATTACCATATTCTTCAACCTCTCTGCCTGGTATTTCCTGCTGACTATACCAGTCTGAAGGTTTAGAAACACCAAACATCAGGAAGCCCAAACTAGATCTCGACGTTGCAGCTTTAGTCTAAGTCTAAAGGTGCCATATATCACTGGGCATTTATTTAATCTTTATTCCCTTTCTGTGACTCACTCATCGGACTGATTCATCCTCCCAGTTAGGCTTTTTTTCCCCTGTGGAAAACAGCTTGTTTTTATCCAGAGCTCTACCTTCCATTTTATTTAGGGTCAGTCTTAGCCTCTTTTTATACTGGACCAAGAACAGAGGGCATCTTTTTTTGTAGCTGTCCTTATTCTAACACAGCTGTGCAGTTGGCCTCCCTTGGGTACTGTTACAGCCATAACCAACTGTCAGTTATCTCCACTGCTGATGCCTTCAGGTCCTTTCCATTCGCTTGGTGTTCAGTCTTCTAGCCCTGCCAATATTCAGTCCATCCTATTGGATATTCAGCCTGTATCTGTCATCCAGAGGGACCCATTTCTGAGACAGAGGAGTGAATCCAGCCATAGCTTCATGTGATGCGGTCCCCAGAACACCACAGCACTGAGCTCCTCTGCCCACTGTCCTGGTTTCGGCATGAATGGAGTCAATTTCCCTCTCAGTAGCTGCTGTGTTTTGGATTTTGTATATGAAGAACATTGCTAAACACCCTGATGTTATGAGTTGTTGTGAATGAGACCAAGGACACTGTCCAGCTTTCCAGGTCTCGCTAATGTGCAGATGCAGGAAGCTGGGAGGGATACAGACAGAATAATTGACCCAAACTGGCCAGAGAGAGTATTCCATGCCATAAACGTCCTGCTCAGTATATGAGGGGGGGCTGCCTGGAGAGGGGGCATTGCTCTATCTGGCTTGCTGGCTCCCTTGCACTCCTTTGCTTGCTGCTCCATTTCATTTCTGTGATCGCTGTATCAGTCACTAGGACATCAGGTGGTGAGAAATTGTGCATTGTTTGTTTTGTGTATTTTAGTATCCTTATATTCTGTTATTATTGTCATTTTCCTTTGCTATTCTAGTAAACTGTCTTCATCTCGACCCAAGAGTTTTCCTTTCCTCTCAATTCTCTCCCCCATCCCACTTGGGAGGGGGAAGGTGAGCGAGAAACTCTGTGGTGACCAGGGTCAAACTATGACACCCACGCTGGTAGGACATGAGTGGCAGGTTTACCAAGACAAAGTAGTCTTGAAGACTGAGATCAAGACCCAGATATTAATCAGGAGGGGCATTCCAGGGCCCAGGTAGACTCTGGGGACATCAGAAAACAGAAAGGATAAACTACTGTTCTGTCTGTTAAATAGGGGACCGAATCTCAGGGATAATATGCCCTCTGCCTGGACAATTGTATACTTTATTCTAGATAATTTTGTGATAAAGAGGGGACTCGAGCCCATCTATGGGTTGCACAACTGCATGGTCATAACCTCATCACTGAATGCACCCATGGTGCTAAGGGCAAGCTGCAGCCCTCATAGATCCACCCAAAAAGTATACAATTACAGTATGACAAAGCAGAGACTGTTGATGTCTCTCACAGCAGAGAAGAGGAGGTTCAAGTGCAATAAACAGAAAGAGAAGACATTAAGGTGTTTAAACTCCCGTAAGCACTGCATATTTTATCTAGGTCCTCTGCTAGTGCCACCTGCTGCCACTGGGAATACATCTGTGTAATGAAGAAAACAGAAATGAACACAACGAGCCCTACAGTTTGCCTGTTCTGCTGCTGATAGCTTGAGTGCGGCATGACTAACTCACACGGGTGAGCAAGGCTGGAGCTACGATCAGGCATCACGTCTTCAGGGGCCAGCCTCAGTGATTTCTTAGCATGGACTTCAGATGTTACAGTGTGATTCACAGCATACCAGTGAGCAGAGAAACAGTGACCAAACACTGACGGAAAGATCTACTGGCCTTTTCCCTGCATCTGGAAAACTGTTCTCATGGAATTTTTGGAGGAGAGAAAATAAATAGTGGCTATGTACAGTCAAGAGAGCATTTCATTAGCATGATGATTAGATTTAGTCTGAAATTCTGATGAAAGCAGATCTTGATAACAACTAGAAATGAAATCCCTGAAGCAGTTTTGTAATGCAAGTGTTTGAGGAGACCAAGTAGCTGCAGGCAGCAGAGGCATGGCTATGATGAATTTAATAAGCAGGGGGAACTTTGTTTATACCAGATATAGAAGGAACAGCCCAAAGCCAGGTTGCTATAGCATATTGTGGTAGTACATGTTTTATTTATCATTGAGTGCTGTATCAGAAGGAATTTTCTTCAGATCCTCCCTTTGCTCCTCATTTTTAGTTCTTCTCTCATCTGTTCGACTCTCCTTGATGTTTGATACATTTTTCATCCTCTGTCCTCACTGGACTTTGCCTTTCTACGTCTTTTCAAAAAATTTCATATGTGAGCGTGGTCTCAAGAACCTGAGGTTCTCACTGAGGCTTTGACGCAAAGGTGTTTTAATGTCTTACTCAGCCTCTATGAAATCCATCCCACAATAAACCATTTGGTTCAGTGGAACTTGGATAGTGCATGTGCCTTGAACTAAATTTCTTTGAGACACCAAGTTCACCCATCCTGAAGCCCCATGGAAGTTTCAGAAGCTCATTAGATGAGTAAGAAGATAATAGTAAAGAAGATGTGGTGTTGGAGTGTTCAGATCAGCTTCAGAAGAACTCAACTATGGTTCAGCCATTTCTCCTCAAGATTCCCAGGAAGGAAGATAAAACATTTTGGCTTTTAGGATTGGTGTCTTACTAGAGTCAATTATAACAATAACTTAGTTGTGGCTGTATTAGGAAGCTCAAAGAAATTATGACTATTTCTCTTAATTTCAGTTTCCTTAGTTTCCTTCGGTTAGGGATCTCAAGCAGCTTGATAAGCACATTCCCCAAACACAGTGCTTTCAGCCCCGCCTGCTGGTCTAAGCATATTTTATCCTGAAACTATGGAGGCCTTTTGAACCCTGGATTTGGAAAAGACATCTCAAACTAATGGCCAGTCTGGTCAGTATGTGGCAACAAGTCACTGAGAACTGAGCACTCTGGAGAACTATTTTTTCCATCTACCATGGCCAAAGACTTTGAGCTCTTAAAAATGTCTCCACAGGTCAGCACAAAAGAAGTCTTCATGATGGAGCAACCAAAAGCTATATCCAAGTCACTCAAGAATCTGTGAGAAACATGCTATAAAATCTTTGCATGCTGGTAAAATTTTCTGTGGATGGAAATCTGCAGTAAAGCTTAATTCTTGGACGAATCCCTCTACTTACATACCAAAAAGCTGTTCTTCCTAGAAACTAGTGTTCATGTCAAGAAATCACTTCTCTAAATTGCAACTTGAAGTGACATTTGGCCCATTAGTACATAGGGAGTTAAAGCTGACTATGATCTTTCTTTTATTACATTCCCTGGCCTCTAATATCTTTTGGTACTTTCAGTACTCTACTTTGACTGTAACTGTTTTGTTCCAGGGGCCAGCAATATAACCCTGCTATTACATCTTGGCATCCACAAGAAAAGGGCAGAAGACAACAGCTGCATGAAAATGTGCTTTTTGCAGTACAGAAGGAAAGCTGGCATGACACGAGTCTTCTATGAGATTAAGAGTGGGCTTGAATCCGGGTTTAATTTTGTCTAGCTACATGAGCATTATGGTTTCTGTCCCTGTTGCTAGCAGCTAGTATGACTGTATCTTGGACTGAAATAATTCACATGGAGGTTTGGAAGAGTCAAACCTGGAGCATCTGTTGATAGACTGTGCTACTGCACTGCTTGTGCCGACTCCTGTACAAACTGGCTAAACAAACAAGGCCTTTGACTTGCCTCGCCCTGACCTTGCCCAAGCTCTTTCCCTGCAGATTTTTCCAAAACTCAGGCTGAGACAATCTCTCAAAGCAGGCTTGTGGACTTGTAATATGAGCAATGAGTGAGTGAATTTGGGTTTGGGTGGGTTGAAATTATACTCAAATAACATTGTTAATGATTACTTTCATCCAGCCTCACTGGCTTTTCTCTGCAGAAGAGCCACACGGATGCAAGAGCAGGTGCCCCATGGCTGGTTTCCATGCAAGGGCACCGCAGAGCCACTGAGGCAGGAGGTTCACAGGGCCTGATGGCCTTTCCTACTCCATTGGCATGATGAGGCTCCAACAGTCACAGCAGCTGTGTGGGAAGAAGGAAAAGAGCTTCAGCACTGAGCTGCAGCAATAGAGGTCAGATCATTGCTGTAGGTACATCCTCTGGGATTAATTTAGATAGGTGTAACAAGGACGGCTACAAAACTTGAATCACTCAGGACTCATGACCTGAAACCCTTCTCACAGAGCAGCTGTCCCTGCTGTTACCTAAAGAGAAAAGAATGAGAAAAGCTGAGATTTTTTTCTTATTTTGAAAGAAATTATTTCAAATCCACCTCCAACGCACAGACATTTTTATACTAAAGGCTATGAATAGCAATAATAACCCAAAGATGTAGGAGACTCAGGTCTGATTCTCTTTGCTTCCTGAAAAGATTGAAACTCACTGTCTCTTACTCTTAAGAAAACAGCCTGACCGTCACAGAGATGTGGTGGATATGGAGGGACTCTGTCTCTTTTTCATTCTGCATTTAGGCATCGACACTTCATGTCTGTGGATCCTACTTTATTTGCTTAGGTCTTGGTTTTGATTTGGTGCTTGTCCTGCATCCTTTTTGCTTGGAGCTACTGTGGTCCATTAAAGAGTCCTCTTGTTTGTATCTTTTCAGCCAAGTCCTTACTCCACCCCAAATACATCTCGTTTCCTGCTTCGACTTGTCAACACAACCACTAGGAAATGAAGGTCATTTGTATAGCACAGTCTTGATTGCAACAGCAGCTGGGTATAATTGCAAAACAGCTGGGAGCGTATGGCGAAACGACTGTGGTAGAAAATGAGCTTCAAAAGCTCTGATCAGTTTGTGTGAGAAAGCCTTGTTTCCATTAGTAAAATATAGATTTGTTATGACATTGTAAGTCTTAGCTGTGATATGCGCAGTACTTCCTTGGAATATCTGACAGCTGTATCACTGTTTAATATATCTATATCTATCTTACATCTAGATGTAAGAGCAAGCAATAACATTTGTTTATTTACCTTTGAAATCTTTGACAGAGCATATCACTCTCTAGATGTATTTCCCCATTCAAATCTACTAGATATTTGAAATGGCAGCAATAAAAGAAAAAACTATACATTTTCTTTCCAAGCCTGCATTTACTGAAGACAAAACAAAGACTATAAAAATGCATTTATTTTTTAATCTATTGCTGCTATCTTTTGAATGCACTAAAAGTAAAAGTCAAAGTGTTGCCCTGATGTGCTTGTACAATTGCATAAAATATCCAAGAGGGACCAATAATCACTGTCTTCACAGAGATCTTCACTGTAATCAATCTTCAGAAAAAACTGTGCATTTTGTTTTCATTGGTATTTATGGTCATTTTTGTTCTTCCTCTGTTGGGACAGCTAAGGGTTTTCTTGGCTGGCACACGCATTTGCACACACATACCATCCAGCATCTCTCAACTATCGATTCTGAAAAATTGCCTTCAATTCTGAAACTATAACATTTCAAACAAGAATGGGTGAAATAAAATAGAACATTAAAGCAGTCTTGTAGGTTCAGATGAGCGCGCAGCAACCAGGAAAGCCAAGAATAAGAATTTTTGCTTTCCCACTTGATGAAGGTTACAGTCTCCTGGTGACTTGTTTTCTTAACTTTAATGTCTTTTGATATTTTCCCAGTCCTGTTATAGCCAGAGCTTTAGACACATGAAATGCCTTGTGTACCAGGAGGAGCAAAGGGCAGCTCGACCTTGTCTCTCGTCACTTTTCCATTTGCTCAGTGGGAGACAACACGCTGTGTTAAATCGCTGAAGTTTATAGCAAGATGAATCAGGGTGGAGGCTGGCAAAAGGGAGAGAGATAAAAAGCAAGCATGTACTGTTTGTGATTCCCTTGAATCTCTCCAAGTAACTGCAGAAACGCATGAACAAGGGAATATTGTGTCGATTTTTTCCACAGCAAATGTAACAGATTGTGATCTTCCCCAGGCAATGCTGTTAATGCAGTGACTGGAGGAACTGGGCCTACTTCTCATCTGAAGCGCTGAAGAAGCAGGTTATATTGACCTGAAATATATATGACCTGAAATTGTTTCTTAGTTATTTTCCCACCTCCTCTTGTATCTTTGTTAATTTTACAAGTTGACTGCTGAAAGAATGTTCACAGTGCAGGCCCGAGGAAGGAGAGAGACAGGGCAATGGGAAGGGACGGTGCTCCACATGCAGACTTGCCATAAGTAATTACTTTCCCCATGTGTTTCTCCAAGTAATTGACAGGCACTAGTTACCAATCAGAGTTTGTACGTGCTAAATATGTACACATGCTCATGCAAATGAGCACATGATAAACTGAAACTACCGTGTATGTGGTAATTTTGTGAAGGGGGAATGACAGGACATTTATGTGGAATTCATAAGAGAGGGAAATATTATTTCCATATTTTTTCCTGTGATGATCTGTATATAGTTTACATTATATCTATTTGAGTGTACATACATTATACATCCTTACAGAACACATAATTGCATAATCAATGCCTGGAATCATTTAGAAAAGTGTTCTGGTAGTTTCCAGTTTGGAAGTCAATATTATAATGACAATGGCAATGAAGACAAAGTCAGTGTTATAGTAGGAATGAACGGAGACCAACAGACACATGCTAAATCTATTTTATAAAGACTTACAGATAGTAAGTCCAGAACAGCTACAATAATAAGCCAACCTAACTTTCTGGTCAAGGTAATCAGAGAAATTCCCTGAATGAACATTCATTATTCATCTAAAAAATTTATAGTGACAGAGAATCTCCCATCGACCTGTGTCAGGTGTTCCAGTGGTTAATCAGTATCACTGCTGAAATGTTCCAGACTGTTTCTAATGTCATTGGAACTATCATACCTCCATCTGCTAGACTGAAAGCCCTGGGACCAGAAGACCTACTCTTTTGTGACTAGCCAGCCTAGGAGCTCCCTGTGCTGTGCTAAGGCCTGCACCACTTTGTAGTGGCTCCTCCAACATGAGCAGTTCACATATGGCTGTTTAGGAACTCCTGTACTAAGGACCTCCTACTAAAATGTCATGTGTCCATGAAACCTCTTCAGTGGACAAGTTGTATGACATTGGAATGGGCTCAAAATTTAGACCTGTGCTTGGGAAATGGTGTCCAGCTTTCTTTTGGGCCACTTCACTGTCTAGGTCTTGAAGGTCTTCTGTGTTTTGGAGGACTTAAAATCCACAACCAAATTCCATTTCATTTTAATATCCTTTCTAACCAGAAAGGATAAGGGAACTTTAAAAATTCTATTTACTTGATGAAATATGGGATTTGGATGTAAAAAGCTACAAAACACTTGCCGTTTATTTTATTTTTCACAAGTATCATATTTCAGATACTTCTTTGATGTTCGCTCTCCATGAAGCAAAGTGACAGACAAAACAGCAGCCAAGACTGGAACAGGACTGAACGTTCTTCAGGTGTGACTCAGCCAGGCAGACTCAGCTATATGGCTTTAATTATGTCTAATACTTTGCACGCTGGGAGAACAGCAGCCTTGTGCAGACGATGTTTTTTTGTGTCAGCTTTGCAAATGGTGAATCAAATTGACAAGTTCAACAGGTCACTTCCCTCTTTGTTACTCATACACCGATACCCCTTTCAAGAGGAATTGTCTGAAGGGGTTGCAATATTACCATTTTCAGGAACAATAGCATGTATTACTACAGAGATGTCTGTAACTCGGGACAGGAAGCTGATACCCTCCCTTCCCAAATGAAGGTGTCTTGTTCCTTACAGACAGCCTCATCTGGGGCTTCTGTCATGGGCTGACCTTCAGTGGACATGAATGACTTTAAGCAGTAGTTCAAGTATAAGTAACCCAAGGCCCTGTTGGAATGCCATTCTGCTTGTTGACATGGCAAATGTCACCGGAAGGCAGTGAGGCTTATCAGAGAGGGCCGTCACTCTCCATACCTCCAGCAGTCTGGATTTGGACTGGGGAATGGGGGCAAATGCCAGGGAGAAAACGTTCAATTTTTCATGTCCATTTTCAACTTTCCAGGGAAAAATGGCTGAAATACAGAGGGCCTTACTCAAATGTCCATGGGTGAATACGGAGAGCACTGCTGGAAAACATCTGACAGCACAGACCTGGACATGTCAAAGCATGAAGGGAAGGAGCCCTACACTGCCTTCATGCTCTTCATTAAATTGCCTTTGCTTTCCTGATGCATCTTCCCAAAGGAGCAGAGAGGAGGAGAGCTAGGAACAGTCACTATAAAACCAGGTGTCTAAGTTACAGTCCTCATTGACTTTTGCTCCGTTTGCAGTCAGGGGAGAGAGAGACTTCAGAAAGTCATTCCAAGCTCCAAACAGTGTCTGTTATTCTCCAATAATGGGCTCTATGGGGAATGACAACCACTGAGCTACTGACTCAGATGATGGATGCTGGTTAGGTGATGTGGATTCCCCACCATCACAGACACCACACTGGTGCTTCAGTCTGGCAATCTGTTAAAACTGAGGACAGCATTTTGACAGGGGTTGCTCTCGGGAGTGTTGTTAGAGCACAATCATTAGTGTCTGCAAATCGCTCTGAGAGGAGCCATTAGCAAACTGTAAAGTGCTATTACTAAATACCCACTTACATTTGAAAAGAGGAAAACCAGATGCACTTGAATTTCAAATTGCATCTGTTTTAGACAAAAGATATAAATAATGAAAAGAATGCATCCAAGAGAGAGCACCATACTGGCCAGTCCTTTGTAAAAAGCTGCAGAACAGTGGGAATTAGCTGGCTGCTAAATGCCTGGAAACATGAAGGTTGAGTAAATGGATCGCAAAAGTCATCACAGCTTCATGTTCTGCATCCCTGAATTGTGTGGTGTTTCAGGGCTGGTGAGCACCTTTTCATACAGGAGGAAGATATTCTTGATAGTAATTTGCTTTAGCAGCTTTCCTGGAATCTCATGAATTTGTGGAGCAGAAAACAAGAGAAAAAGCTGTAACTTTTTTTTTTTTTTTTCACTGTGGAACAAAAAAACCCGTGAGGCTACAGAAGTGTATCTATCTCTCTGTATTTTTATCCACACGAGGCCCCTGATTTAATTAGTCGAGTCACCAGAGATTTTGAAAGGCGCTTTCTTCAAAACCATTTTCCGGACTCTCAGGGATGTAAGTAAAAATAGATTTTAAATGGGTGTTGGGAAACTACTATTTACTTTAGAAAAAATCTACTAATGAACACTAACGATGGCCTTGTTCCAAGTCTTTGTGAACTCAGACAGTCCCAATTACTCCACTTTCAATCTAGCAACACAGTCCTAGGGTTGTTCCACGACTGATGGAGGGACTCCGGATTCACACCGGCACAATCAGCACAGCGTGGCCCACTGCTAGGACCTAATCAAAAGTCCCTTCTTGCTTCCTCCTGCAGTAGCAGAATGGGAGGTCACAGCGTTTTCTCTGGACCTCTACAGAAGACAGGGGCCAGGCAGACCTGCAGATGCTGTGCACTGCTGTTTTGGGGAAGTAAAGCAACTTTCTCCATTGGTGATAGCTCTGTTAGAATCACAGAATCATAGAATGGTTTGGCTTGGAAGGGACTTTTAAAGATCATCTAGTCTGACATCCCCTGCACTGAGCAGGGACAATGGGGACTGTGAGCGTGTTCCTTTCTGTAGCCTGTTCTGTGGCATATTAAACCTTTCATGCTGTACAGGTTAACATGCAACCAGAGATAATACAGATGACGTTTGATTTCTTCTCATCTATTCAAGATTGCTGGCTGCGTGGATAATTCTGATTTAGGGACCATCTGCTCCTGAATCAGGTGGTGGTTGCATCTGATGACACACAAAAAAGTTCATCTGAGCACGTTTGCTTATGCAAGCTTGCTGTGTTGGCAAGACGCACGCTCTGTGATGTCAGTGGTGCTGCTTCTGCAGCGGCCGTCCATGTGCCCAGGGGATGCTCTCAGCTTTCAGCAGGCTCTCCGCTCTGCTCCGTAGGATGAGTTGTAAGAGAAACGTTCCCTAAACACATCCTGCAAATGAAATAAACTGGTGCTCTGCACCCTACTCCTTACTTGAGTTAGGTTCCTCTGCTTTTCTTTGCTACAGAACCTTTAGAAGCCAGAGCAGGAGACCCAATGATGTTCTCTCAACCTTTTGTCAAGCTGTCAACCCAGTCCTCTGAGTGAGAGGAACACGACAGCTGGAACAGTGACTTTCCATTTGTGGACAGGGAAATTGTAAGGGTCCAGTTTTGTCAGCTGAATGTTCCTAAGTCCATGGGGCCTGATTGGGCTTCATCCCAGAGTACCTGATGGTCCGGCGGATGTTACGGCAGGATGTTATACCTCTGTGACGCTTACTTGTTACCTAACATTTCTGCTCTTTCTAGTCCATGGGGTGGTCGATGTCCCAAGCCTGTCAGTGTTGAAGAGGCATTTGGACAATGCCCTTAAATAACAAGCTTTAACTGGGTCAGCCCTGACATGCTGACAGTTGGACTAGATGCTAGTTGTAGGTCCCTTCCAACTGAAACAGTTTATTCTATTTTATTCTGTTCTGTTCTGTTCTAACTGTCGGTGAATGGGGCCAGTTTGCTGTGCTGCAAATGAAACTCCAAGCTAACAGGAAGAACCTTTACATTTAGTCAGAACCCTAAATAAATTAAGACAGTAAAAGAGGACAGAATTTTAAATAAAGAAGTGGACCCCCAAAACATCCATAAGATCCATGCAGGATTTCAACATTATTGACAAAAATAATTGTGGGTAAGGAGAAAGTGTGTAAATTTTGTCAAAAGAGAGACAGTCCTTTGGGCAGACATGCAGGCCTATCCTCGACTAGATCTTCATGTAATGGCAATCCGAATTAGGATAACCCCTGTCATCTTATCCTGCTGCTCCTAAGCACAGACAATGCCTTCCTTACAAGCAGGCATCCTTGTACCAAGATATTCTAGCATCCAGAAGAGTTCAGGGAGTATTTTCCTCTTCTTCTAGTGATAAAATACTTACCCATGTGTTGCAACAATATTCCCAAAAAGTAGCAGGAGAACTTAAAAGCTCTTAATAAAACCATTAGCTGTGTGCTATAGACTTCAGTGAGTCTTCAGGGGGCAGATACAGATCTCAATTATAAGCTGGAACAATTTCCTGGCACTCAGCGGGCTTACACTAATCTATAACTAATACAAGCCAGAACTTCATCATAAAGCATCGTGGCCACATTAACTTTCAGAATTTACACCAGTCAAGGGGTTGACTGTCAGCATTTTAGAAACTGGCCAAGAGAGAAAGAAATGCAATTGAGTGGGTGCTCTGCTTTTGAAACCGATTTCTAACTAAACAAAATTTTCCCCTTCATTTTAATACACGATCCTCTCTTGTGCCTATCTCTGATTGAATGAAATATTGCTGTGCTGTGTCATATCATCGCCCAGCCCCCCGGGCCGTGTAGAGTGCGTGTTACTGCATTTGCCACGATATGAGTACAACCTGCCTCACCGCGCAGCCTGGAGAGTGAACCCCAGAAGATGGGATGATGACTGGGAGAGGACTACTCTTTAAAGCTCATCTTTTAATAAGACATGGGAATTTTTAATTCAGCCCTGGGAAAGCAGTAAGTTAAGTGAGATTCATGGTGTTGCAGCTGTTCGGCACTGCGAAGGAGAGCACTGAAGGTGCCAGCCTCGACGCTGGGAAAGGGAGACTGTTGCGTGTGGTAAATCACATTCCTCTGCGGCTGACAGAGATGTAGTGACAGTAGATTCAGGGACATCAAGCATCATTTACACTGGTAGTTTCTAATCCACTCCATACGCAGAAGCAGAGGGGAGTGCTCAGGGACACCCTGTCATGCACAGTGCCTCTGGGACTGGGTTGCAACTGGGAATGCAATGGGGAGCATGCTGGATGGTACCTGTGTGGGGAGGGTGGAAGCAGTGGGTGCAATATTCTGTGGGAAACATAATGATGAAAAAGCTGAAAGCTGGGTTCTAGAAAGGATCTGAAGGTGACTTTTCAAGCCATGGAAGCCTCTAATTATGAACACCACTGAAAATTTGCTTTCCAAAACTGTGATGCTAAGAGATCCCTTCCCTCAAAGCCTAATCCTGTATTCCTTGTGCCAAATCTAAGTTAAAACTTTAGCCCAGTCTAAATGAAGCAACTTATTTTCTGATGAAGTTCAATCTGAGTCAGGATTTTTGATCCAAAACCAAAGATTTTTGAGTAAATGTACTTAAGGTCAGTTTTGAGATTAAAAATATGACTACAAAGGGAAAAAGAATTTCAAACTGCAGAAAGAAAATGTTCTATTAAAATAAAAGCAGCTTTAAAAGGGATACGTCAATATTTTCAGAATTTTCTTCTAAGATAAAATACTGATGATATCAACACAATTTTACATAATCGTTTATCCTGAGGGGACTGCGTATCTGGCCAGAGTGTGCCTGTGTGAAGTTTTGTCAGCTGTTTCTGCATAGCAGCCATTGTATCTTCATTGAGCTCCTGGAAAATCCAGCTGTTCTTTTTGACGCAAAAATGACAATGGTGGTGTTCCAAAGTGCTGCTGCTTAAAGAAAAAGGATGTTCCTGCTACCTGGGCCTGGCAGGTGTATTCATCATGTCTCCATGGGCTCCTGTGGGTTTGTTCAGGGGCCGTACTAACAGAAAACCTGATACAGGAAAGTCTTTGTACACGATTGCCCCACTCAAAATATGCTCTCCTTTGCCTTGTTTACAGTGCCTCTGGGTTTTATGGTTCCTTTTAATGTGAAACACCTTTAACGCATTACGGTGTTGACATGCAAGTCTTGACACTTTATGAGGCGGAAAATAGTCACTGTCACCAAAAAGTGAATAATAACAAAGATGAAAAATTAGCCGTGAAGAGCAAGGCCTATACGTTACTGTGTTAATTATAAAAATTGGCACATTCATACATCAGAATTAATTTCTAATAGAAAATGGGCGATCCTCTGTTGCATTTATCACTGTGATGACGGATCTGCAAGTGGGGAAATCATCATGTACTGCTTTTTTAAAACAGATCAGTAAATAAATAGGTAAGTAGGAATCCTTGGCCATGATCCGATCGTCACTTTGGTCTGTGTCTGGAGCTAGAAACACCTGCAGTAGGGAACCACCTGCAAAAAAACACTTTAAAGCATTCTTTTTTCTATATTACTTGTATTTCAAAGCACAGAAGTATGTGCATCTGAAAATCCTTACTCTGAACAGGTTGGCAGGCTGTAGATGTGGAAATGAGTGTGAGTTTCAGCTCTGCTCTTTCCATTTTCTGGACAGGTTAAAAATAACTATTTATTAATTTGAACTAACTTTGACAAATATTTTCAAGCAAAAGGGAAAGATAGAGAGACAAAAAGAGAAAATAATACATAAAAATTGTAAAAGTCAATTTCTACACTGGCAAAATGAATACTTTGCGTTGGCATGCTGATATGATGTTTTACTTTGACCTAAATTTAACCTCTAAAAATGTTTAGAGGGATACAGAAACCCCAACCTGAACTGATTCATTTCAGTTTAAACCCGATGTACCCTCTGATCTACCAGGTTGTTCTTGATGCTTTTCTCATTCCATCTAAAAGGTAAGCAACAAAATCGAAGTTTCGAATGTGCTTAATGTGAGTGAGGGCTTCCTTGGGACTCGCCAGAGAACGAAACGCTCAGTTCTTCTCACCATTCTGCTAGGTGAGGCTGGGATTCACTGCACCTAAATGGAGCCCGTTAAAAGTCGGTCACTTCATTTAAATTACTTTAGCTATGCCAACAGTGGATAGAAAGAAGGTGGCATTTCTAAAGAGTGACTGATCTGTCTTCAGACTGTGTGGAAGCGGGAATCGCCCATGTAAGTGCTCATTCCTCTCCATGGATTACTAGGAGCATTGCAATGACTGGCCAAGCACAGATTGCCAGCTGGCTGTACCACGGAGAGAGCAACTTACAGGTCCTACCTCTCCTCCTAGCTGACATCATAAGCAAGAATTTAATAATTCATTTATTTCAGAGGTTTCTTAGGACAGGAACAGGGGACAGCTAAAGGTCGGGACTTGTCTTCCACAGGGACCTTGTGCCTGCGTGGAATTACCAGGCTTATGTGTGCTAGGGGTGAAGGGCTGAGTGTAGGTCTCAGTTATCTCGACTCAATCTCCTGGATCAGAAGGATGCTACAATAATAAAAATAATAAAAATCCTCTTAACCCTGGATTTGACATCATTAGTGATTTTCTAGTGAGTGATGAAAGGTAAACAAAAGAAAAGAGAGAAAGGGCATTAATGTGAACTGGTGCAGGTTTCCCTTTAGCTATAGGTAATCAAACAGACAACCCCCTACAGGTAATTAGTGGAGCCACCTGGAAAGGTCTCCTTGAAAAAACATACTGACTAAAACTCAAGGTTCTTACTCTTTTTTGTTTGACAAAAAAAAAAGCCTTAGTTTCGATCAGGCTTTGCCAACATCAGCACAACTGCAGATCTCCAGAGAAGGCCAAAAAGCAAAAGAGATTTCATTTGGAACAACAGTGGTATGTGACTTAACAGTTTTGTAAAACCTGCCTGATTCCCAGCATAGACAAGGTTGAAGTGGTGAAGGTATGCTGGGAGGGGAGGGAGCACTGGCTGTAACAAGGGACCGCGAGGACTCCCAAATGAAAGCAATTCTTGGTTGTGTGTGGCAAAGATTCATGCCTCAGCCCCACCAAAGGATGACGATACATTTGCTGTCAGACAAATGCTCTTTCATCTCTGTGTGTGATTTAAATTAATCGCTTTCTCACATATCCTGAGGCAAACCTGTTCCCAACATAGGAATGGAGCCTTAAATCAGGGACTACCTGCAGTAACTGACACCCTTCACCCAAACAAGGATTCAGGACCTACAAGCAAGCAGCGGGGAAAAAAGAAGGGAGAGTTAAAGGTGAGAACGGCTGGTAGAGGTCACCAGGCTGTATTAACCACTTCCATCTGACAGTAAAACTCAAGTTATCATCATGATTTTCAGATTAGAGCCTGTGGGATCAGAAACATCTAATTGTCATTTGATGTAATTCTTGCATTCCCTGAACATGCACTCATTGTAGACAGTATGGGAAGACTGCTTTAAAGCAACTGCCTTCATTCTTGTTCCTGGAAACAGAAACATGATGGCAGACACCAATGGAAATTCATTAAAACCATGAAGTTGTATCTAACCCTGCAGTTTGGCCTACTCAGAGCCAAAGGTTGGACTAGACATCTCCAGTGGTTCCTTTCAACATAAATAATTCAATGATTCAAACCAAATTTTTTTGCAGCATTTTACTTAAATGCAGTGGGAATCAAATTGGGCCCATCCATGGACCCAAAGCTTTCGTCATTAAAGCAGGTGATCACCTCATATTCAGCAGCCCTTCTCTTTCCACTATTTCCACTGCTTGCCGGCCCAGGCTGACCTGTGGGTAGAGCACGGACTGGAGATGTATTTAATCAGGAAGCTGTTTGGTTAAAAACTGCAGTATGATGCCTACCTGAGTCTGAGACAAGCTAGAACCTCATTCAGCAGTTCTTAGATTTAATATGTTTTAGAACTGCACAGAGAAGGATTATATGCCTTTGAGGGGAACTTTTGGTATTTCAAAAAATCTAATGCATTAGGTTGAAAAAAAAATGAGGGTTTAATGCTTCCTGGTGTGAGGAAAATCAGCCCTGCCCTAGCTGGAAAGCTTCGGCTGAAAGGCCCAGCATTACTGACATCAGCAGAGGGACCGCTCACAGGCAGCAAGGCCCAAGCACCCTGTCACTGGGGAGCCGTGTGATGGTTGTGGAAGGCACTGGGCCAGCTGAACAGGACTTCTATCTTGCAACAAATTGTCAGGCCCTTGCAGACATTTACCAAGGTGTTATTTTGCACTGGGTCCAGTACTGAAGCCCGGACTCAGTTCTAATCACGCAGCAGCAATAAGAAAGCGATTATTCAGCACGTTGTCCAAATCTCTTCCTGGATCAGACTTTGAGGTGAAGGTGAGGAGGAGGCTGGTTCTCTGTGCGTGATAGTAATTGTGGTTATTGACATGGCCGATCACACTGCAGCCAGTGAAGCTGAAAAATCTGCCTTTGTACTGCTCTTCCAGCAAGGCCCTTGATAGCGTAAATACCTAGGTAAGAGCTATCTCATCAATCTGATACGCTGCATGTGTGATCCATCTCCCCTATACAGAGTCTCTGATCCTTGACCCTGATTTCCTTTCATCTCTGCCTGCGCTTGCACGATAGCAGCTGTCTCTTTTCAACATTGGGCTGTTACACTCCCCATAAAAGCTTTGCTTGCTAACATCTTCAGATGCTGAAAGGTGACTGGGAGAAACACTGATGACTTGCAAATACTCTGTATTCTGCGAGAGCAAGACAGCCCGTTTCTTTCCCCAGGCTGCAGGAGGAGTGCAGCTCTGGAAACATCACGTCAGAGCAGGAGGCTCTCATGGTATAAGAAGTCTGAACTTCCACAAAAAAAACCAAAAAAACCCAAAAAAAAACCCTGTCATCATTACACGCTTGAGCAGATCTGGGAACAAGTGAAAACTCTGCATGAATATTCTGGCAAGTACCAGGAGGGCAAGACTAATGCTGCCTTCACCCTCCTTGGCTTCTCATCACCCGTGTAATTAACACTCACAACCCCATGATAGATGGAAAATTCAGTGCAAACTTTGAATACTAAACAGAGATGGTGGGTAGGTGGCCCCTCCTCCCCTAAATTGGCCTACTTAAAGGTATTCTCAGATTACCTGGGAAAATAGGAGCTTCTGGAGTCAGAGATGGGATAATGAGGTATGTATCAACAGGCTTTATCGGTCCGTACTGCCTGAGTAACCACAAAGCTCTGGTAAAAGCTTCAGATCCCCTCTCCCAGCATGCAGTGGAATCAAGATAAAACTCCAAAGGGATTGTCTGCAGACAGCACCTTTGTTTGTTTAAATCTGCAACCAGTAATCTGCAAGAGTGTTTCAAATGAAAGCAGAGATGTCCAAACCCTCCTATGAGCTAGGCATCAGGAATGGGGCAAGAGGTGCAGGACTGGCTGTCAGCTTTTGTGCAAAGTCCTTGTCGTTAGTGCAGGAAGGGAAATTTCAAGAAGAAGGTTTACCAGGTGGAATGGGCTCAGCAAGTGTGCAAGGCCCCAGATGGCAGTGCAGAGCTGCTGTGCAGGCAATGGATCCAAGCCACCAAAGAGAGCCTCAGGGTGACACCACTGGCAGGCAACTTTGGTCAGATTTCACTGGTTTTTTTTTTTCCAGCCGTTTGGGTTTGTTTGTTTTTTTTTTTTTCTGCAAACATTTCAGACCAATGCTAAGATCCAAACAGATTTTGAAGTGTAGAAACCTAGAGGTGAGCTGATCTTAGACTCCTTCGAAGTGGTCTGTAGGAAAGAAGAACAAACCCCAGTGTTTGGAAACTACGGCAAGAGAGATGAGAAAGAAGCCACAACACATTAGCAATGTGCGTGATCAGCCACTAAAACAAACAGTGGAAGATTTTCCATCTTTGGCGATTTCAAATTAAAATGTGGCAATTATGTGGAAGATGCTAGTGAAGCATCTGTCAAGTGCCCATCCTTTGGCCCAAAACAGAGCTATGCAAGACACCAGACTTACCTCAAAGCCTGTGTTACAATCACTACTTGATTTCAGTCTGTCTGGGAACTTACAAGCTGTGCAAGCAAGAATTGCTGAGCAATTCTGAAGACACGAGAACGTATGAATAGGGAATCAACTCACAGTTCTCCAGGCCCAGTTCCTCCATAGGGGTTGTTCATGTAGGGCCCAGACCTTTTCTACAGGCTGTGTCCTGGTGCCATCACGCCTGGAAATGATGAAGTGTCAAGACTAAATCAAGCTGTTATTCCTCCTCCAAGACATATTTTTACCCTTGGATTTGAATTTTCGTGTAGCTGCGGCAAACCATATGAAGCCGCTAACAGATGTGAACTTATCGGGGTTCCAGCATCCTTCGATACAAATTACAAAATGCTCCATCTGTGCTAACTGGATTGAAATGTCAGCCCCACGGTTGGGGTAAACACAGCAGAATTTGTGTTTAACAATTTTGCAAGTATATTAGATTAGCAATTATCCAGTTCTGGTTTTAAATTCTAATTTCACCTTTTTTCTCACTGCTGCAGGATGCAATATTCATGCACTGTTAAATCAAATTCTCCATTAGCAGCACCAGAGATAAATATTGAATTAATGGAATAATGCAGGTTAATAGTCGATTCATAGGATAAGGCTGGAGAATACTGTGCATAAATTATGCCAGCAGCTGAATCACTGACCCTTGCTGTGCTCTGACTGCAGGTACAATAAAAATAGCCCCAAAATGCTAAGCTATCTGAGATTTAAATATTTACTTGGAGTAAGTAACAGGTCATGGATGTGGACAGATGCTTAGATGAGGCAACAGCTCCAGTGCTGGCACAATCTGGGGAACGTCATGGAGAGAGCCACCAAGAACCCGCAGCTCACACCACAGTGGCTGGTGAGACCTGGCTGGGGCCAGGAGCAGCGGCAGCAAGCCCCTCACACGTATAAAAGAAGCCCTTAGGGAGCGCCAGGGACCAGGCCGTGGTGCGGCAGCAAGGGCACAGCGTGGCAGTTCGCGTGGCAGCTCATGTGGAAGGGTGCGCAGGAAGAGCGCCTCTTTGAAGGAGCGGCATTCCGCTGGCCAAGTGGGAGACTTGAAGTACGCATAGTCCTGCAACTGGGCACTGTTCTGGGCACATGTCAAAGGCACTCTAGGATGCCCTCCTAGACAGAATTGTGGGTACTCATCTGAGAGTAAAGGATGCAGCTCTGGCTGGAGGTTCTGCACCATCTACCCCAGTGGTGGCTGATGCCTCCACGCAGACGAAGCTGCTGAAAGGAGAGGCTGCAGTGTGGACCTTAGACGTCAGGAGGTGCCTGGACCTTTCTCCTGGGGCAGGCACAGGCAGCAGCCCTCCCTGCAAAAGGTATGCCCAGGTGGAGGAGCTCCTGTGGCAGGTGGCTGAGCTGTAAGAGGTGGTGAGGAGGAGGCTGAGAAGGAGTTAGATAATTGGTTCCAAGCGCAGTTTGCACTGGAACCACAGCTTCTGGTCAAACAGCCAAAGGGTGGTGGGGAATGTGGACCTTAAGGGCAGCCTTGGCTGCAGTGACCATGAAATGGTGGAGTTTGAGATCCTCAGGGCAGGGAGGGGGGCACACGGTAAGCTCTCTGCCCTGGACTTCAGGAGAGCAGACTTTGGCCTCTTTAGGGATCTGCTTGGCAGAGTACCATGGGATAAAGCCCTAGGGGCAAGAGGGGCCCGAGAAAGCTGGTTAATGTTCAAGGATCACCTCCTCCAAGCTCAGGAGCGATGCATCCCAACAAGGAGGAAGTCAGGCAAAAACGCCGGGAGGCCTGCGTGGATGAACAAGGAGTTTCTGGACCAACTCAAACACAAAAAGGAAGCCTACGGAGGGTGGAAGCAAGGACAGGTAGCGTGGAAGGAATACAGAGAAATTGTCCAAGCAGCCAGGGATGAGGTTAGGAAAGCCAAAGTCCTGATAGCATTAAATCTGACCAGGGATGTCAAGGGCAACAAAAAAGCTTCTATAGGTATGTTGGGGGTAAAAGGAAGACTACAAAGAATGTAAGCTGTCTCTGGAAGGAAACGTGAGACCTGGTAACCTGGCATATGAAGAAGGCTGAGGTACTCAGTGACTTTTTTGCCTCAGCCTTCACCAGCAAGTGCTCTAGCCATGCCATGCAAGTCGCAGAAGGCAAAAGCAGGGACTGGGAGAATGAAGAACCGCTCACTCTAGAAGACCAGATTTGAGAACATCTAAGGAACTTGAAATTGCACAAGTCCATGGGACCTGATGACATACATGCATGGGTCCTGAGGGAACTTGCGAATGAAGTTCCTAAGCGACTATCCATCATATTTGAGAAGTTGTGGCAGTCTGGTGAGGTTCCCATTGACTGAAAAAGGGGAAATATAGCCCCCATTTTTAAAAAGGGAAAAAAACGAAGACCCGGGGAACTACAGGCCAGTAAGTCTTACAGCTATGCCTGGCAAGGTCATGGAGCAGATCCTTCTGGAAACCATACTAAGGCACATAGAAAATAAGGAGGTGACTGGTGCCAGCCAACATGGCTTCACCAAGGGCAGATCATGCCTGACCAATTTGGTGGCCTTCTATGATGGCATTAGACCACTGGTGGATAAGGAAAGAGCAACTGACATAATGTGTCTGGTCTTGTGCGAAGCATTTGACACTGTCCCGCGTGACATCCTTGTCTCTAAACTTGAGACAGATGGATCACTCGGTGGATAAGGAATTGGCTGGATGGCCGCACCCAAAGAGTGGTGGTCAATGGCTCAATGTCCATGTGGAGATGACGAGTGGCATTCCTCAGGGGTCGGTATGGGGACCAGCGCGGTTCAACATCTTTGTCAGTGACATGGACAGTGAGATAGAGTGCACTCTCAGCAAGTTCACCGATGAGACCAAGCTGTGTGGTGTGGTCGACGTGCTGGAAGGGAGGGATGCCATCCAGAGGGACCTTGACAGGCTGGAGAGGTGGGTCCGTGCCAACCTCATGAAGTTCAACAAGGCCAAGTGCAAGGTCCTGCATATGGGTCGGGGCAATCCCAGGCACAAATCCAGGCTGGGTGGAGAATGGATAGAGAGCAGCTCTGAGGAGAAGGGCTTGGGAGTGATGGTGGACGAGAAGCTCAACATGAGCCGGCAATGTGCCCTTGGGGCCCAGAAGGCCAACCGCATCCTGGGCTGCATCAAAAGCAGCGTGGCAGCAGTCGAAGGAGGGGATTCTCCCCCTCTACTCTGCCCTGGTGAGACCCCACCTGGAGTACTGTGTCCAGTTCTGGAGCCCCCAACGTCAGAAGGACGTGGACCTGTTGGACCGAGTCCAGATGAGACCATGAAGGTGATCAGTGGGCTGGAGCACCTCTGCTGTGAGGACAGGCTGAGAGATTTGGGGTTTTTCAGCCTGGAGAAGGGGAGGCTCTGGGGAGACCTCAGAGCAGCCTTCTGGTGCCTAAAGGGGGCCTGGGGAGGGACTTTTGACAAGGGCATGTAGTGATAGGACAAGGAGTAGTGGTTTTAAAGTGGAAGAGGGTAGATTTAGATTAGACAGCAAGAAATTAAAGAAATTCTTCACTATGAGGGTGGTGAGGCACTGGCACAGGTTGCCCAAAGAAGTTGTGGATGTTCCATCCCTGGAAGTGTTCTAGGCCCGGCTGGATGGGGCTTTGAGTGATCTGATCTAGTGGAAGATGTCCCTGCCTATGGCAAGGGGCTTAGAGCTCAGTGATCTCAAAGGCCCTTTCCAACCCAATCCATTCTATCATTCTATGAAGCTAGGACAAGCCGTAAGTATGAAATTTTTCAGCCTCTCCCTTCCTGCTGAGAAGTAACAGAATCCACTGTTTGCTGCTGAAAAAAATGCTCATTTTCCACCCCAGAAACCTCTGTCTCCTTCAGCCCCCTCCAGGGCCAAGGTACTCGGTTTGTAGTTCCTCACAAAGGCACCTCATTAAGGCTGTGTGAACCTCTGCAAAGCACAGCCAATCAGAAACCCAAACTTTTTAGCAAAAAAATAACAACCCACAAATCCCCTTCAGAAAAGGCCCAAAGCAGAGCCCTGCTAAAGCCTGGCCCAGCCCCGTGACTGCCCACTGGAGCACAGCTCTCATTGACTTCCGTACAGCGAGTCTCCATCTGTGCTAACGAGGGCCGGAGCAGAGGCTGATTTGCGGGCTCTGAACGTGACTGACATGCCAGACTGATTTAATTTCCTGCTTCCACCAGCCAGACCTCTCCAGCCCATCGACTTTCTGGGGCTGAGCAACTGGCTAGACATAGCCCAGCTCTGATGTGCTGGCTTACTAACTGGGCAGCACTGATGTGGTGCAAGGGACGGTCCCCTTCTGTGTGTGACAAAACCCAAGGGCAGGCCAACTCCACCACCAAATGAGGGGGAAGGGCAAGAAGCCTACCAGGGTGTTCCTTCAAACTGGCCCCATGGGCACTCTGTCCTTAATTTTCTTTTTGGGCAAGTCTATCTAGTCAGTTACTATATTTTTATGCTTGGTTTCATGAATATTTCAAGTAGGAGACTCATCCTGAATTTGTTTCTTTTTTGTCTTTTCTTCCAGGAAATATATGTGTGCAAACTCCCTCTAATTTATGTAAATATGGAGGCGGAAGAGTTTAATTTCATTGTTGCAAATTAAAAGTTCCCTGACATTTCCAATTAGCTGGAGAGAAAAGCAATGCAACTATAAATACATCACAAAGCCAGCAAGTCTGCTCTGGCGTAAGCAGCATGCTCCCATCGCGACACCGAACGGTGAGGCTGCGAGGCGTGCTTGTTGCAGAGGAGATTGATGGCATGGTGGCCCATTGCCCTGGAAAGGTGTTAGAGAATTTGTGGCAGGGGATGGCTGAAAATTTGAGCACAAGGGCAAGGAAACTGCCTTTAGGGCTAAACCAAACTCAGTGTTGCTCCTCTGGGCTTATCCAAGGCTTAAGCTGAGGAGAGGAGTGTGTTTAGTATGCCAGCACGGTGATGTTCGACAGGGTCCTGGCTTCTGCAAGACAAAGTAGATGAAATGCCCTTTCTTGTGACCTGCAAAGCTGCTGCTGTCAGGATCAAGCTCACTGTAAACATCTCTGCCTGAAACACGTGTGAGTGAGACAGGCAGCTGCACTGAAGGAATGGAGGCCAGGAGTTGGTGTCCTGAAAGGAGAGCAGGAAAAGGACAGCTGCCTTCCCAGAGGAGCCCCGCACCCCTGATTGATCCCTTCCGTGAGGTCCCGTGTGGTCTGGACTAGGGGAGCACAAAAAGATGGAAAAGTCTCCTTTGCCCTTTGGTCTCTCCATACAGGAACCCGTGTGGTGGTGAGCCCAAAGGGTTGTTTAGTCTGTGCTAACCATACTCTGGAGGAATTTATGACACCCTCTCCACCGCAGAATAAGAAGGAGGTGCAGGAGTCATACAGACACCGCAGGGTGGTATGCGCTGCAGCTCTCCCTCTGCTCTCTTCCCCGAATGTTTCTACAGGGGATCCACCCGCGTCGTCTGACTCTGGGCGGCACCGCTGTGGCTCGGAGGGGTTGGAGTAAAGTGAGACAACAAGCACAGGCCTTCAAGTGAGTGGCGTAAATCTAATCCTGTATGATGGTTTTGGCTGCATTTAGGCTTTTTGTGCCTGGTTGCCCAGCTTGGAGGTCTCTCTGGCTTCCCCTGGGCATTAGGATGCCTGGGAATGAGCACTGCAATGCTTGTCATCTCCCACCAGTGCTCCTTCAAATGCAATACTGTCACGCTGATGTTCAGAGGTAACGTCCACGCTGCCTCCCAGGTCATTTCACAGTGAAGGGCACCCTGGCTTTTGGTGGTGGGTGTCTAAAATTCCAGTGACATCATTTCCCGTTTTACAAATCCATCAGGCTGCAGACAGAGTTGGGTACAGTGTGTTCAGACATCCCGCGTAAGGAAAACTAATAATAATAGTGGTGCTCTTTATTGGCTTCACACACCATGGCTTGTACTTCTTCTCCCCAGGGCCAGATAAAGTTAGGTGGTGTTGTTTAAGAAAAAGCACATTTTGGCACCATAGCTGGCAGAAATATTGAGCGCTTCATTTCTTCCCCTTCCCCCTCTCTTCCTCCTCTTGTAATCTTTGATAAAGAAAAAAGTGTTCTCAGAAAAAGGTATGCTAATTAACAATTAATTCTTCTATCTTATAGTGCTGAGACTGTAAGACCTGAAGAAGATGTAGAATAAAATTAGTGGTAATTAGCTTTTTAGAGCATTAAATAAACAGTGACATGAACGATGGAGAATTAATGTTATGCATTTATTTTTAACAATATTTATACAGGCAGTTTTTGAACAAGGCCCTGTGGCATTAGCTTTTACTAATACAGGCAAACCAGCAGTGAGAAATAATTACATTTAGTCTGCATTAAGACAACACCATGCAAATCAAAGGAATAATGAACAGAAGCCTGTTAATTGGGGTTTTGGAGGCTCTGTACTTGAATATAATATCTGGGCTTTGTATTCCTCTGAAGAATTCAGAAATTACCACCCTGCATCATTTCAGGCCACAGGCACGTGGCTCTGTAGTAAATACCGCTGGGAGGACGCAGAGCCGCCAGCCGAGGTGCAGGTTTCCGGAGTGACTGGTGGCTTGGGCTGCGCTGCGTGCTGCAAAGGGGATCGCCTCGCAGGAGCCAGGGAGTGGAGAAGGATGCTCAACTGCATCTCCTGCTGCTCCCTCCACAGCCCAGCCGCAGCCCTGCGAAGTGGGGCGTAACACAATGTTTGTCTCTCCGGTCCCTGTGAAACACCAGAGTGAGGTGCCCGAATTCCCAGAGGGGTTGCTGTCCCTGTAGATGAGGCAAGCAGAAAGGCTCAAGATTGGGTATTTCAGCACTGACAAAACAATTTTTCTGAGTGTATTTATTCTTTGCTGTTGTTGTTTTGGTCTTTTGAGGCACCTCTGTGAGCTGGTTTTCACCATTTTAACACCCTTGGCATGTGCTGTCATCCAAACTACTTCGTTGGTGAGCCCTCCGCATGCTCATGCTTTACTTTCCAGGGTCATTCACACAGATGAAACATCCCACATCCGGACATTTGTAACTCCTGAGCAGAAAGGGACAGAGAAAACAAAAATTTGGCTCCTAATCAGCTGAAACACCCACAGATCATCCATCTTCCATTATCACTCCAGCAAATGTAAGAGAGGAGAATTGGATGATATGTAAAACCTTGTTTGTGTTACACTGTTTTACTGCTAATAGGGTGTACTAATTAAGAAAGGAGCCTCAGCAGATGAATCCTTGACACAATTTTTAATTAACACTCTCTCCAAAGTTAGAATTGGACGGGAGAGAGGGGAGCAGGGGGAAGGGTCCTCCTCAGGTTCCCCCAGCCCAGCACCCGCGGCAGGAGCCCAGAGCTGTGCCTGGTCCCGTGGGCTGGCTTCCAGCCCACCTTTGAAAATGTCCATCTTAATTAAAAGAGAAGCGGCATCGGTGACAGTCTTCAATCAGGCATTTAATGAATAGCTGACATGGCGCTTAATGCAATCAGTCCGTTGTCATTTCAATGACATGACAGCAGGATCTGTATTAATATCATAACCTCTGTTTCGGAGAGATGGCAGGGGATGCTGAACCCTCCCGGCAGGGTTTTGCGGGGCTCGGTCCCTGCTCTCTGCGCTGTATCGGGTGTGTATGACAGCCTGTGAGACATGCCGGGTCTGCAGCCTCTGGGTGACCCTCACCAGGGCAAGGACACCCTTGAGGGGCTGTGGCTGTAGGTGACCAGTCTTTGAGTGGAGGAAAACCAGTAACAAGCAAAGAGCAGCATCACTCAGTGCCTACAGACTTAGATGGGGTGTGAGGGGAGGGGGGAAAAGTGTTTGGTTTTAGCTGAGCCCTGGGGAATGGGAGGTAATGTGTTTTCTTAAGTGTTTTTTAATTGTCTTCTCTCTTTTTTCTCTCTCTCTCTTTTTTCTTTAAATACCCAAATCAGGCATTGGAAGTTGATGTTAATTGTCAAGAAATTAAATTAAGCAAAAATTCCCCAAGTTGAGACGGTTTTGCCTGCAGCACGCTGCTGCGGAGCACGTCCTGATCTACTGCTCTGTCCTCCACCCTGCATCGTCCTCTTCCCTGGGCTGTCAGCTCACGCACAGAGGGTGGGAGCTGGTTGTTACCATTCTATTAACCTCCTTGCTCCTTTGGTTCACATATGTGGAACATTGTTGGGCTCCTGGGTTTGCCGATGTAGATCGGATTAGAAAGTAATGATTGAGATTGTAATGTCTGGCAGTAGTTTCTGTACCTTCTAAAGCTGATCACTCCTGTTAGTGTTTAACTCTTTGGTGTAACTATCAGTTTGTGTGCTGTTGGTATCGAAAAGGATTGGGTCCAACCACCAACACCCCTCACCCCATCTCCTTCAGTAACCCCATCCAAAGACCACGGCAGGAACCAAGCCCGTGTTACAGCATTCCTTCTTGCAAACAGGGAAACCAAGAGTTTAAAATAAACAGAACTTTCTTGGGGTGGGAAAGCAGCAAAATAAGAACTCAGGGTGACTGTATTTATATGTTAACAATCCTCATCGAGACATTTTTCCCCTCTCTGTTTCTTGTAGGGGGAATTTTATTCCCTGATGGACAGCCTGGAAGATGATGATACTCCCCTTGCAGAATGATTGCAAGGTAGGCAATGATGGTTCAAACCTGTGCCTTGCTCTTGACAACACTAATGGGGCTGCCAAGAGGGCACGAGAGTGTTATTTTCTCTCCACAGTCCGTTCAGAGCCAGCCTTCCTGCAGAGACAGCCCCAGAGTCGTAGTTAGGCTCTCGTTGTTGTGATGACTGTGGTGTGGCTGCTTGTCCTTTATCTTCAGACCCACCTGTCTCACTCCCATCTGGGTCATTCGGTGGTAATTGCAATCCTGTGACCGGTTAGGCTCTTGGGACATAAAAAGATCCATTCCTTCCAATAAGATAGAGGTCACAAACCACTCAAATCACGTTCACTTATGGGGTCATTCAGGGAAACAGAGCTGTAGGTGAGGCTCAGAGATATCCCAAATAGAAATCAGACAGCAAAAACAGGCAGGCAGAGAAGCCTTTACAATGCCCTCCTCTTGGAAGAAGTGCTGACAGATTCACTGGGTGCCATTTAGGTCCTTGAGTTGAATCAACTCTGTATTTTTCAAACAGCCACAGCCCGAGGAGGAGAAATTAAAACTGTGCATCCAGTCCTGATCTTGAACAGCCATGTTCAGCAGTATCCGACATAAGGTGCTGTAGAGAGGAGACCAAAAACCGCTGTGCTCCCATCTGCAGCTGAGTCAGACCGAAACGCTGCTCCAGAGAGGAAAATGTTTCCTGAACCCACCTTCCCTGATCATTTTCTGCAAAATGTATTAATTTAACTTACTGCACTCTTCTGATACACACTTTCTTTCTTCCTGCATATTTAAGTTTACTTCCAATCTCCCACCTGCAGCTGAGTGGCTGCACTTCTGCCAAGATCACACATAAAACACAATTAGGAAAGGAGAGATCAGCTAATAAGCACTTGCTATTCATTATGGGAAATTACAGCTTTCATGTCTTCATAGAGTAAACGCCTGTCAGCCCCAAACCAGAGACCTGTTGTGTCTAAATACCTTGCTTAAGTGGGTGGATAGGCTTAAACACACTGCAAATCATTCCTTTTTTGTAGCAAAAATAGCTGCTGCCATCCTCGGTGTCAGGGGACAGACACAATGGTATGTGGAAGGTGGACAGGACATGCTCTCCTCCGCTCTGCTTCCATGGCCTGCAGTGCCTGCTCGTTGAACCTTGTGTGGCAGCACCGAGAAGTGACTTTCTTTAGACCACCACAGCATATTCACCAGCGAACAGCAAACACCTTGAGGTCCGTCCTCATCCAGGTGAGCAAAATTTTCATTGCAGAGGTGGAAGATGGCTACTGAATGAAAGACAGGAGGCAGCTGCTGGAAGATGCCCTGCCTTTCTAAGGCTGAACGTGCATGCTGCTAGCAATAGCTCTGGCAGAGGCACTCTCATCACTAGGCTTTGGTTTGTGTTACAGAGGACGTCCCCTTTCGCAGACATGGGAAACGGAAGTAAAAGGCACATGAAGCAACCTGAGAAGAGCAGATTAGGGAGAAATACGGGATGAAACCCAGAGTCCCACTTTACGTCCAAGTACTAAAAGGGCTTTGCCATTCCTGCCTCTTTCATTTATTACCAGCATATTGCGTTCCTGCAAGAGAGTCCTGTTTCAGAAGGATAACCCACCCAAAGACCATCACCTCTTCTGGGGCATCCCAGGCCCACTGTCCATCCCAATTCAGAAGTTATACTCTGGCAAGCCAAACCGATGCTTTCTACAGACATATTCAAAGCAAAGAAGGTAGGAGTGCTGGCATGGTTGGGTGCCCCATGAGTACTCAAGGTCCAGGGTTTATTTAGGATGCCTGTGCCTTGTGTCCTGTGCCATTGAATCTGAGAGGAACACAATGTCTGATTTATATGATCAAACTTGCCTTACTTGCAATATTCCACCCTCCATTGCAGTTTACATCAAGCTGCTCTGTAAGAGGTATGGAAACTGTCACCCTGTCAGGGCAGGCTTCTGCCCTCTTGTAACAGCTTTGAATGGCAGAGCTTTTGAAAGTCAGAGCTTTTGAATGTCTATTGTAAGAATTTCATAAGCAGAGCAATGCTGTTGGCCCATTGTACGAAGAGGAGAGCTGGGGAAAATAGCTGTTTCGGGTGCTTGGATGTCACATCTAGCACAAAGTCTCACTGCTTTTCCACCCCAGCTCAGGGATTTTTGCCAAACTGCGTTTTTGGGCTTCGCAGAGTGCCTGTTTTACAGAAGATATGTGAGGGGACCTACCAGGGAGAGGTGAGTACCAGTGCTGTAGATACTCACCAGGGAACTACAGGACATAGGGTACAAATCCAATGCCTCCAAAGTTCATACAACCCAGACCAGCAGTGGAGCAAAATCCCAAGAGCTCCAAAGTACACAGCTCAAATCTGGGGATGGTGAACACTGAAGCCACAATTTCTCCCCAACTATAGAGCATCACCTCCACTGCAGGGCTGGCTGCAGGACAGGGATCCAAGCACACCGTGTGATAATTCACAACCAGCAAGGCTTCCCAGCCTGGACACGCACTGCGTGCCTGGCTTCACGCGTTAGGCAGGGACACATGGTCACAGCTTTTGGCCAGTTCCTCCTCTTACACGCTGGAGCAGAAATAAACAGAACCTTGTCAAAAACGAAGCCCTAAGTGATGCTGGGAAGCATCAATTGCCTCTTACATAATGTAAACCAATCCGTCATGCCCCAGGTTTCTTCCCGGTATGTTTTGGAGCTTGCACAGTGTACCAGGAGGTGTAGCTGTTGCTATGGCTCCCTAATTACCTTCTGTGAGGTTGCCGTAGAGAAAAGCCCAGAGCTGTCTTTAGAAACAATGGCACTTCAACTTTGTTTACATGGACTTTTCAGTTTTTACATAAAACTTTACATGAGCCAGAAATTGAACCTTCAGCCCACTGCAGAGCAGGGAGGATTTTATCACTGCAGAAACTAAACAAATATTTCAACATTTGCTTCTCTGTTTCGTACCACACCGAAACAACACTATTTTGAGAGGTGGGGTGAGTTGCTTGGTTGGCTAGATAGTGATTTATTTGCTTTATGAGTTTTCTTTTTTTCCTATTGAGAGACCAGAAAAGTTGAGAGTTGTGTCCAGGAAGAGACAGTAACCATTTGGGAGTTCAGCAGAGACAGTCTCTGCTCCAAGGCTCAGTTCTAGAAATGGAAAAGCTCCAAGAGAAATGCATCAGCAAGGTCACACATCCAGAGTAGGTGACAGGGTGGCAGCAAGTGCATTCTCCTGGACCACAGAAGAGACAGGTTCCAGTGCAGACATTGAAGAGGCCCTAGGGACCCCTCAGCCTTTTGATCTCAGTCATAGTTAGCCGGAAAGAAAACAGCCTGGTCTTTGATTATGTTTACTATTTCTTATCAAAATGAAGTAGGTATTGTAGGTCTAAGAAATTTTTGCTTACAGAAAAAAATGCATTCCCTCAAATAGGTGAGGTTTGAACAAACCCACATTTCCAAACAAGAACCAGCTTGGCAGCAGAATGTCTTTGTCCAACACTACCCACTGCTTTAGAGCTTCCTGTGAGGGCATGGGATGTACAGATCTGAGGCAATATAAAAGCTGCTGATAGTCATGACATTGCAGAGTGACTTTTTTTTAGGAAATAACTTACATTTACTGCACTGAAAATCCTTTTGTGTTGCACAAGGGGCATAAACAGTTGTAGCACTCAGAAAAGAGAGCCAGCTCCCATCAGCAGTCCCTTGGTAATGGGATTTGTGCAGGTCGTTAGGTAGGAAGGGAAGTGAAGATGCCACTTGGGATCGGGTGGTTGTGGTATTTTACAAAAGACATCTTGGGACCAGAAAGCACCTCATCACCGTAGTTGGAGACTGCCTCCCCACATCACTGTACCCTTCCATGGGTTGACAGCCCTAGGTCCTGAGACTGCCCATTCCAAAACCTGACTGACTAAAAGGTTGACACCAGGATAAGCTAGTCATGCAGTCTCCCTTTATTTCCACACCTCACCCATTTCAAGAGAAGGTGACGTGGGTGACCCTCTGACAGTATTTAGATTGCAGCAAGGGGGCTTTCTCCAGTACAAGTAGATATTTGCAGTGAAGGCCTCTGATGTAGCTCTGGTTGGCAGAGTCAGTGCTGCCGGGGGTGTGTTTTATCTTGTCCTGAAATAGATGTCTACACTGGTTAGAAGAATTGCTCCTCACAGTGCCTGTCTCTCTTCACTGACTTTGAAAGGAGTCTGTAGGGTCTACTTCAGCTGGAGTGGCACACTTCACTGACTTCTATCTAAGTGAGATGAATCCTATCCTGAACTGAAATGCTAGCTTTAATTTTTCTAATATCTAAAGTGACTGTGCATTTTAGAGGTGAGGCAAACATGGAAGATCCACCTCGACTTCATTAATTGACCTCAGCAATAACACTGACTGTGGAAACTTTGACGGACATTGATAGATTTCAGCATTTTGAGAAAAGCCAGATGAAGGTGGGCACAGTTAGTAATGAGCTGAGAAGTAAGAACTGATTCTCACAGAGTATCACCTCCCACAGCATGGTACAAAAGGAAATCTACAGATCCTGAGGGAACTGGCGGATGAAGTTGCCAAGCCACTGGCCATTGTATTTGAGAAGTCGTGGCGGTCTGGTCCCCAATGACTGGAAGAGAGGGAACATAACCCCCATTTTTAAAGAGGGGAACAAGGAAGACCTGGGCAACTCGAGGCTGGTCAGCCTCACCTCTGTGCCTGGCAAAGTCATGGAGCAGATTCTCCTGGAAACCATGCTAAGGCACATGGAGAGCAAGGAGGTAGTTGGTGACAGCCAACATGGCTTCACCAAGGGCAGATCATGCCTGACCAATTTGGTGGCCTTCTGTGACGGGGTAACAGCATCGGTGGACAAGGGACGAGCAATGGACATCATCTACCTGGACTTGTGCAAGGTTTTTGACACTGTCCCAGATGACATCCTTCTCTCTAAACTAGAGAGACACGGGTTTGATGGACGGACCACTCGGTGGATAAGGAGTTGGCTGGATGGCCGCACCCAGAGAGTGGTGGTCAACGGCTCGATGTCCATGTGGAGACTTGTGACAAGTGGCGTCCTCAGGGGTCATTATTAGGCCCGGCCCTGTTCAACATCTTTGTTGGCGACATGGACAGTGGGATAGAGTGCACCCTCAGCAAGTTCACCGATGACACCAAGCTGTGTGGTGTGGTCGACGTGCTGCCATGCAGAGGGACCTTGACAGGCTGGAGAGGTGGGCCCGTGAAGTTCAACAAGGCCAAGTGCAAGGTCCTGCACCTGGGTCGGGGCAATCCCAGGCACAAATCCAGGCTGGGCGGGGAATGGATTGAGAGCAGCCCTGAGGAGAGGGACTTGGGGAGTGATGATGGATGAGAAGCTCAACATGAGCCGGCAATGCGCCCTTGCAGGCAGAAGGCCAACTGCATCCTGGGCTGCATCAAGAGGAGCGTGGCCAGCAGGTCGAGGGAGGTGATTCTCCCCCTCTACTCTGCCCTGGTGAGACCCCACCTGGAGTACTGTGTCCAGTTCTGGAGCCCCCAACATCAGAAGGACATGGACCAGTTGGAGAGGGTCCAGAGGAGGCCATGAAGACGACCAGAGGGCTGGAGCAGCTCTGCTGTGAGGCCAGGCTGAGAGAGCTGGGGCTGTTCAGCCTGGAGAAGAGGAGGCTCCAGGGAGACCTTAGAGCGGCCTGCCAGTGCCTAAAGGGGGCTGCAGGAAAGGTGGGGAGAGGCTGTTCAGCAGGGCCTGTTGGGATAGGACGAGGGGTAATGGTTTTAAAATAGAGGGAAGCAGATTTATATTAGATCATAGGAAAAAAATTTTTATACTGAGGGTGGTGTCACACTGTCCCAGGTTGCCCAGAGAGGTGGTGGGTGCCCCATCCCTGGAAACATTCCAGGCCAGGTTGGCTGGGGCTCTGAGCAACGTGATCGGGTTGGAGATGTCCCTGCTCCTGGCAGGGTGGTCGGACTGGGTGGGCTTTAGAGGTCAACCAACCCCAACCATTCTGTGAGTCTATGAAATTCAGAAAAACTCTCCTTGCTGTTGCAATGATATACATAACTTTTCACAACACTGTCAGAATGACAGAGAATGCCGTACCCACTTTTTGGCATCAACAATATAATAGTTTATTAATACTGCAGTAGAATAAGTTAATTGGCTGGGGATAAATTATGAACGTGGCAGGAGGCAGGGGAGGTCTGTGTTCCTCTTGCTCACAATAAATGAAATTGAGCATTATTAATACAGAGCAAGATTAAAGCAATTTCTGTCTGATTCATGGCTCCTGCTTTCTCTAAAGACAAGTGAGGCAGACAGAATTGTCTGTTCCTGCTTTCAAGTCTCAACTATTTCCATCAAATTTGCACTTGCTTTCTGTCCTAACGAAGAGAGGACAAACAGTTTCTGCTACCACCTCAACTCAGACAGATGTGATCAGAAAAGCAGGAAATCCATTCAGCACCTGTGGCATCGTTTTGTGAAAGCTTGCTGTAACTTTTCATCTTAGTTGATCTGTCTTTATCAAAGGATAAATAATAAGTTGAAAATTGATTTTATATAATCTAGATTTAAAAACCAACCAACCAAACAAACAAAAACCCCAAAAACCAACGAAAAAAGCCCTCGGTACAAATGAAGCTGACTTAACGGCTGCTGGTGAATAAAAGTACTGGTGCTGTTTTTCACTGTGTGCTGGCATTGAAATGCTAAATAACCTGCAGACAAGCGACACTTCCAAGATGCCCTTCGAAGAGAGGTTATTAGCCCTTCACAGAAACAAAAGGAGCAATTCAGTTTGCAAACAAGCTGGAAAAGTTGGAAAGCAGAAGGCCAAGAAGATCACAGGGAAGCCAGCAACCAACCTCAGAGTCCCCTCTGCTGAAAGGAATGCATCATATGGGGAGGGACCTTCCTTAAGAAGGCGCAAAGATGACAGCAGAAGAGGCTGGCTTTTCAGGATTGGAAAAATGACACGCTATCCATCCAGACTTCCCAGAATAATCCGTGGTTTCTAGAGAACCAGAGGTAGTGGTGGACCACCTGCAGGTGGAAGCAGATGTGAGGACACAGGGACTGCTGGTGATTCAGCTAGGTCAATGGTCCTTTTCACCCAAGTTTGATACTAATGCATTCATTTTGCTCATTATTTGAGAGATCTTAGAATGGTTAGGGTTGGAAGGGACCTTCAAAGGCCATCCAGTCCAACCCCCCTGCAAGGAGCAGGGACATCTCCAACCAGATCAGGTTGCTCAGAGCCTCATCCAGCCTGGCCTTGAATGTTTCCAGGGATGGAAACGTTGAGGGACGCCACTTGTGACCGGTCTCTTATGGACATATTGCCATGAATCGAGTGTCTTTGGCTTAAAGAGTGTGGCAAAATCTCCCTCTAGTAGTTGCCCCGGCAATGAAAATTGCTTCAAATTTATTGGAAGTGAATTTTCCTTTTCTCCTTAGAGAACAGTTTTTCACCCTGAGGATGTTTGGTTTGATTCATAGTGTCTATACCTCTTCTGTATGGGTCACTGCAGTATCTCTCACTGCAGTGCGTAATGATGCATAGCAGTGGTCGTGGCCACTGAAGGAAAAATATACGTTGTGTGAGAGCAATAAGGATCCAGCTCCATCTCTCCTGAGCTTACTGTTATCATTTACATAAGTAAACTTGAGACCAAGGGAAATGTGAGTCATTGCCCTCTGATTCAGAAGCATTTTACACCCTGCCTGCATGAATGGAACTGCCCCAGAAGAGCATCAGGCAACACAAGATCTACCAGCCATGCAACCAGATATACAAATGCAAAATACAATGTCAGGTTCTCTCTCCATGTACTTTTTGTAATACTTCACCCCAATTTCCTTTTCATAGCTCTGCAATGACTGGGTGCTTAAAAGCTAGTCATTTTTTTCCCCTCAATGATACCAGCTGTTCTAATAGACGCTATTACCTCTGCCTGCAAACCTTGTCTCCATGGAATCCTTAGACCATCAGGGTCAAAGCACCACTACTATTTTCCCCTCTTGCCCATCCATCTCATAAGCACTCTCCCATTGTTCAGGTTCCTCACCACATTGTCCTCCAGGAGACTTCCAACAGCCCTCACCTGCAGATCTGTCTGCCCCTACTTGCTGCAGGTTTATACCCTTATGCCGTCTCTTGTTCTCTGTCACGTTTCTCTCAGTAGCCCGTGAAAAGTGTCAGATGTGTGACCTTTTTTACAATACTGTATGTGAGAGTACACTCCCATGCCTACAGTCTCTAACATTCCCTCGGTGTCCCCTCCAGAATCACAGGATGGTTTGGCTTGAAAGGGACCTTCAGAGGTCATCTAGTCCAACCCCCCTGCAAGGAGCAGGGACATCTCCAACCAGATCAGGTTGCTCACAGCCCCATCCAACCTGGCCTGGAATGTTTCCAGGGATGGGGCATCCACCACCTCTCTGGGAAACCTGGGCCAGTGTTCCACCACCCTCAGGCACCCCTCCTCGTCAGCTCCTCTATTGCCTGCAGGAGGAAGTTACCTTCCCCCTACCTTCCCCCTTGGATTTCACATGGTCCCTTGGTGGCCTGTTGTGACAGAAGGTCAGTGAGCAAGCTGCAGTCTCTACACCAAGGAGACCCAGGTGCCACAACATTTCTTTGGTTTTGCACTTTTCTTTAATCTCATACCAGCAAAGAATGTGCTTTTAGACATGAGATCCAAGGTCCAGCTACTAACACAGGAGTTGCTGCAATCAAATCCAAATACATCTGTCCATGCTCGTCGTATGAATTTGTTTTATTTTCTTCTACAACCAGGAATCGGAGCTCTCTGTTTCTCTGCAGAGCTGTAAATTGAAACTAAAGGGTAGATTGAAAAGGAGCCACTTGTACGATATAACCAGTGCCCTTCCTGAAGAACTTTAATACCTGAAACATCCTAAAATTTGTTTTGAATCAGGACAATATCACCTCAGTGCAAGGCAATCTCTGTATCTAAGAAAGGCTGCAAGGAGGAACAAGCTTGTCTAAGCAAGACTGGCAGTGTTGCCGGGAGGGTTTTGATTACTGGAGCGTAGATATCACTTCTCCCTAGTGGGATAGATTAAAAGCTTCAGCTGTGTTGTCCTTTACATTGGGTCACTGTCATCTTGGGGTATTGTGTTGGGTTCTGGTGGTGGACGGGCTACAGGGGTGGCTTCTGCAAGAAGCTGCTAGGTTTTCCCCTATGTGCCTTGGACCCGGCCAACTCCAGGGCAGACCTGCTGCTGGCTGGGGCTAAGCCACTCAGCGATGGTGGTAACACCTCTGTGATAACGTATTTAAGAAGGGGAAAAAAAGCAGCAGGTGTGGGCCTTGTGAAGAGCAAGGATATATTAAGAGGAACAAGAGCTGCAAACACCAAGGTAGTGAAGAAGGAGGGGGAAGGAGGTGCTCCAAGCAGAGATTCCCCTGCAGCCGATGGTGATGGCCATGGTGGAGCAGGCTGTGCCCCTGTAGCCCGTGGAGGCCACGGAGGAGCAGAGATCCCCCTGCAGCCCGTGGAGGACCCCACGCCAGAGCAGGTGGAGGCCTGAAGGAGGCTGTGGCCCGTGGAGGCCCCGCTGGGACAGCCGTTCTGGAGGGACTGCACCCCATAGAAGAGATGACCCACACCAGAGCAGTTTCACGAAGGACTGTGGCCCGTGGGAGGGACCCCATGCTGGAGCAGGGGAGGAATGTGAGGAGTTCTTCCCCCGACAACGAAGCAGCGACAGAAACAATGTGTGATGAACTGACCGCAACCCCCATTCCCTCTTTCCCCCTGTGGTGCTGTGGGGGAGGCAGAGAAAATCAGAAGTTGAGCCTGGGAAGAAGGGAGAGGTGGGGGCAGATGTTCTTAAAATCTGATTTTATCTCTCAGTATTCTACTTTAGTGGGGGGGAGGTGTTCTTAAGATCCAGTTTTGTTTCTTGTTACCTACTTCGGTTTGATTCTTAATAAATTAAGTTAATTTTCCCTAAGTTGAGTCTGTTTTGCCCGGATGGTAACTGCTGAATGACCTCTCCCTCTCCTTATCTCAAGTCTTGTGTTAGATTTTCTCTCCCCCTCAGGGAGGGTGAGCGAGTGGCTGCATAGTGTTTTGCTTGCTGAGTGAAGCTAAACCATGACTGGTATGCATTTTTTTTTTCTCATGGGGGTAGGTTCATCACTTCTGCTAATGCTAACAGGAATCACATGTTGGCAACAGGGCCACAAAAGTTACCCAAATCCTTTTACCCTCAAGTCATGTGGGAGATAACTTTGTCCAGAATAATAGAGTGCATGTACCAGAAAGTGCCTCAGTCTAAAGAGGGTCTTGCAGTATGTTGGAGAGAATCCTGTGCTGGAGGCCTGTGGTGATTTAGGGTGAGTCACTTACCCTTTGCAGTGCAGGTTTTTTTACCTGTAAAAGCAGGACAACCCCCCTTCTTCCTGACCCTGTTTTTCTCTTAGCCCGCTTGTACTCTTCACAACATGAGTTGGCTCTTGCGAGCAATTTGAATTGTACCTAACACAGATCTGAATTTTCCCAACATCTCCACCCTCCAAGAGGAAGCAGGACCTTTGGAAGCAGAAACTCTTTGGAGTTCCACAGCATGGACTAGTGCTTAGGTTCAATTTCGCAGGCCTGACACCACTATTGCGCAGTGCCCTGAGTGGAAGCTCCGTCAGTCATGCCGATACCCGGATTAACTTTCTGGCATACCTACCTGGCAACAGGGATTCCCACAGGCCTTCCAAGTGGCTGCAAAATGTTGTGATGTACGTGAACCCTCAACTTGTTTCCCAGGAGTTGGTGGGCTCCCAAGAAGGAGCATTGGAGAGAAAGCACAGTTGCAGCAGCAGGGTAGTGCAGTCTTGCTGGTCCTCCCATCCCTGGACCGTGGATGCTGCTGGTGTCAGCCATGGGTATTCTGCTCCTGCTACCACTCTGCAGTGGAGGCATTCTCATTCTGATACTTAGATCATCTCACAGCTGCCGCATTTCTGAGGGTAGGCCAGGGAGAAGCTGATACTTTGCAGCTGAGCCCACTGGCTTGTCAAAGAAATCTAAAAAAAAAAAAAAAAAGAGTAGGAAAAAAAAAAAGAGTAGGAAACATGAGGCTGCCAGCCTGGGAGCAAGCAACAGCTGGTGCTGGGCAGCACTGACACCAGTGAAATGAGCTGACAGTCAGAGGTCACCAAGGGTCACCAAGGTGGACACTGTCCCCTGTCCCAGGCATCACTTACCTCAGTCACTGGGGAGCCAGCGCCGTCTGCAGACTCAGGCCATTACTGTAAGAGCGGCCCGTGGCAGCGAAATAGCTGCGCTGGGAACCTGAGCTGCAATGTTGAGGAAGTTCTGCCCCACTTGGGTGCTGACAAGATTTTGGTTTGTGCTTGTCAGCAGAGGCACCATGCTAAAACAGCTGAGGAGCCTGGAGATCTTCTTCTGCCCTTAGCTTTGTGCCCAGGGCTCAGTGGGCCAGAAGTGCGTGAAAGCCTGGGTGAAGGTTGCTGAGGCTTGGACTCCCAGCCCAACACGCTCTCAATTGGCTATGACCAGAATTTGAAAATATGAAACTGATTCTTCCTGGTCCCAGCTGAGCAACGATACCCCATGAGCAATTAATGGCTGTACTGGCTGTCTGAGTTCCTGGGAACGACTGATCCGTGATGTCAGCCAGCAGTCGCCAAGAGGAGCAATGCTGGAAACCTAGCTGAGACACAGCTCCTACAATTTTCCCCTGCAAAGACATCCTCATTTTATCAATTTCTCTAGTAATAAACTGAAGCTGGTTTTCCTCCTCTGCCAGGGAACATTAGGAGATCTTTTATTTCTAACCTTGCCCATGCCTAGATGATTTGCCCTTCCCTTGTATTTCCTGACAGCTTCCTCTTTGGGAGTCGTCTTCTGCCCTAGGCTGCATCGTCCCCTCAGGCACCTCAGCACTTTCGTCCTGAGAGGTGGTGGGTTAGGAATGATGATTAAAGAGATGAATAGGAACAGCTTCTTGCTGTTCCTTCTTGCTCTCTTTCCCTGTCCTTACCCTGGATACTCCAATTGCTGTCACTCTCATGAGCCGAGCATCCTCCATTCCCAGTCAGGCCTGAACTCTGTGATGGATCACCCCTCCAGGCAGCTAAACAAATTCCTCCATGAGCTGCCAGAGCCCTGGCAGCGTTGCACTATCAAATTGAGTCCGTGGTACCTGAGGCTGCTCTGCCAATAGACTTCCCAAGCAGCTAGGCAGGCACGCCCTGCTGCTCAGAGGATGCTCTCCAGAATGGGTGATGGCAGGCGGTGCAGATAGGAGGGGGGAGTTTGATTAATAAAAGAAGCTATTCTTACTCCCCCGCTCTCCTCCCATTACTGGCATTTGAAAGGCAGGATTCACATTTCTTCTCAGCTCTGATGCTGTGTACAGATGTGAAGCTGCGTCTCTTGGGAGTGCTTCCACCAGCAGAATTCAGATGGGAGGAAATGGGCTGGCGACAGCCAGCAGACAATAATCTATTGGAAATATCCTCTGCAGATGTGCTTCCTCTTCATCAGCACTTATTATTATCAATAAGATTTCTTCTCTTCTGCCCCATGCTAAAAAGGGACTGATATTTTATCTTGGTTTTTATTCCAGAAGGATGACACAGATGAGTGAAAGAAAAGCAAGAAAATGTATCCGCTCTGGGTGGGACTGACTCCCATGCAGAGAGGATGAATGAGGCTTCTGGGTGACACTGTTCCACTGAAGCCTAGACACGAGCTGTACAAGGCCACATCTGTAGATCAATGTGGTCCTTTGGTTTTAACTGTGACGTGCCCTATGCTAGCTTTCACTCACTGAACAAAAGCATAGAGCATTTTTTTTCCTTCAGAAACTTCTCCTGGAGAGGCTCCAGCGCTCCCCTGAAGGTTTCAGTAGCTTTGTGGTCTGTTCCTTTTTAGCCAGGCAAGCCTGTGGCAGGGCTGTCATCTTTCTGCTCTGTGGCCCTTGTACCACAGAGCTGTGTTTTAGCAGTCAGGCTGAGTTCTCTGCACACAGCATCTCTGTCCTGTCAGAGGGCAGCACCCAGTTCATCAGCACCTGAGCTCAAGTGGCCTGAGAGGCTGATCCGCCCGTACGGGTGCTCAGCCTGCTCGAGATGCCCCTGTACCCCCAGCTGGCGCCTGGGGTTTTGTTGTCAGCTCTACCCAGCACTGATGCTGCTGAGCCTTGCTTATGCCTTTCGTTCTTCCAGATGTGAGAAAGGGATGCTGCGGTGGGGTGGTGTGTGAAATGTTTTGAGGTCTGCAGGACGGTGCAGAAGTGGAGATGGTGCTATCTGAACCTGCAATGTGATGGGCTGAAACTGTGAAGGATTGTGGAAAATTGAAGGTAATCAGCATTTCAGAGGTCCTGCAGCATGAGACCTTAGTTTAGCAGAAGTTCCTGATGCCGATCTTCGCAAGCAGCCATCCCTTAAAGTCTGTGAGGAGCCTTCACCTGACCGAGCGGTGAGCAGTCTGATGGCTGGGAGGTGTGAAGGGCAGAGGTCTGCTGGCTGTGGAGAGGCTTGGGCCATCACAGAACTCCTCAGGAAGCCAACACCTTTCCAACAGAAAATGAGGTAAGAAAACCTTTGGTTAGAGGTGTTTCAAGTGAGGGGTGTTATTTTGTTGTACTATGTGTAATTTTTTTAAGTGGGAGGAACATGAAACTTTGGGGGAGGAGGGAACTGAACCCCGAAATGAAAGCAGTTGGCTGTGTTTCACACATTGAAGTTATACTATTTGTTTCTTTTCAACCTGATCTGTGAATCTTTTTTTTTTTCTTTTTTTTTAAGAAAAAATAATTTTTCTGTGCTAATGTTTTGTTGTGTGGCCTTCCTCTCCACTGTCTTGGGTTTACTGTATTTTTGACTGCAAAACAGTCTGGTTTTCCAGTTCCAAAATCCCAAACAAAACATAATGTTACATTAGTTTGAGTCCAGAATTATTTTCTGATGGTTCTTTTTGGAAAGCTTTTTTTTCTTTTGTAGTAGAGTTCAAATATTTTCAGGGAAAAACAATGGCAAAAATTCATTTTTAAAAGGGAGATATTTTATCTAAATACTTCATTGAAGACACAGCTCCAGTGTGTTTTTATTTCACTGCATCTAATTTAATGTATTAAACCTTCTGAGAACTGGCTTTCATTTAAATGACCCTTTTTCTTTATTTGACTCAGAGAGGATTAGTGGAAAAAATTAGACTCTTTTTTGAGGGAACAACTGTAGGAAAAGGTTTCTTTCTTGAGCAGAATGAAAATGAGAATTTGAATGCCTTCTCCCACCCTGGGAGCTCTGGAAAAGCTTTAAATCCAAAACAAAACAAAGAAGAGCTAACCTCAAACAGTTGTTTGTGTTTGAAATAGTTTATTTTGTTTTATTTCCCCTCCGGAACAGTACCAAGGCTCTGGTTGCCCAGACTGCAAAATACAGGGGCTGCCTCTGGACACGGATCTGGGAAGGGCATGAGGATGCCCCATGGTGCTGCAGCTACCGAGAGGGTCTGGAGGGGATGAAGGACACTCTTGCTCCAGCTCAGAGAGGTTGGAAACCCTGGAGGTGCTGGCCCACTGCATTCCCTTGGGTACCACACTGCTTGCTGGGGAGAGGTCAGGCTTTAAACAGGATCCCCCTCAGGCTCTGGGTCCGTAGCACAAGGACTTCGCCAGGGATTTGGCCTCTGGTGCAGTCAGCTGGGAGCTGCTCTGGCCGTTACTGGTTTCACACAGGCCACCAGACCTGACCAGTGTGCATCTGGGACCCTGCTTCAGGGGCCGAGAGTGTGCAAGACAGGAAAGCTGGATTTTCTTTTCCAGTCTTTCTTTGTCCTCCTCTCAATTGCTTCACTTCTCTCCCCATCCACCACTAAAGCAGATATTTCCAGCCCAGACCAAGCAGATGATCCCTGGCAAGCCAAGCTCTAGCTTCACCACCATGTAATCCCTGTACTGAGCCAGGCACAGCTGGGTGACCCCAAGGTGAATGCATCCATCCCGCGGTGCCAAGGAGCTCTCTCCGTACCATCAATATTTTCCTACTTCTCATGCTGCTCTGGACAAAACAAAACAACAACAAAAGAAAAGAGACAAGCTGCTTGATTTTGCAATCTCCATAGATGTTGGAGGTAGAGATGGCCACAGAATAAAGATATCCTGTTCTGAGGAAATAAATAAGATGTTGATTGGCAAGCTAAATCCTCCACAGTGTCGCTGCCCGTATGACTGGAATCCCAAATGAGCCGAACTGCAACATGTTTTATCCTGTTTCCGCACTCCAAATGCATTTTTCAATCTATTTCCTTAAGCCTGCAGGACCCCTGTCTCAGATTCCACTTCCCATTTCTCCACTTGGACAGAAACACTAAATACAAGCTCTGCTTAGCGACGGCACCTTTCATTTCATTTCTCAGATTTCTAAGCACATCGGAAGGGTTAGCATCTGTTAACAGAGCCATTGTCATGGGATAATGGCCTGCTATTAGAGCTTTTTTTTTATCCTTTTTTCCTTTTGATGGCTGTGGGCCATTTTCCTATGATGTGAGAAATGATGTCTTGCAGTTTCTGGATATATTCTGGGATCAGCCTTGTCACGCAGCCCAATCAGTTCTCTGATCTCTCTTTTGAGAGAGAAAGGAGAAAACAGTCCCCCTGGGATGTTCTGTGCTAGCATGACAAAATCAGGCCACTGAAGAGGGGGTAGCTGATCCCAGGCTGAATAAACCCTGAGCCGAAAGACCAGCATCCCCAAGGAGGACACTGTGCAAAAGCAGGTGCCGAGGTCTGCCACGAAGTCACCCTCTGCCTTGAAATGCAAGCCTGTCTCCAAGGGAAATGGAGCTCCTTGTCCTCTGCACAGCCTGGAGAAATGGAAAGCATCAGCCTAGGCAGATAAATGCTGAGGTCAAAGTCTAAGAATTTATCAACTCTAGTTACAGTCTCCACTTGCCTCTCTTTAAGGAAATAAAGCAGCTGAAATGACCTGGAAATATTAAGTCTGAGATAAGCAGCCAGGTAAAATAAGACAGAAGAGTTGGAAAAGGGAGCGTGGGCAACAAGGGACAGCTTAGAGCTGCCAGGAGGACCATCTGCAGCCAGCTTCTGCCCGAGGAGCAGCCTGGCTTCCTGCATGACCATCCCTGTCTGGGGAGCAGCCCACCACGAGTAAAAGTGTTCTACCTGTCCCTGATAGAGTTGGCTTTTTTTTTTTTGTTTCATCCCCAGATCATGAGGTCAGGGATGGAGGTTGCCCCGATGGAGAAAAGAGTCCGTACAGCCAGGCACCCAACCCCTTCCCGTGAGGTCTGGCTCATGCACCATGTTAAGGGATGCAGACAGGGAGATGAGGGGGGATCACAGCTTTCTGAGCCCTCCTGAAGTCTGAGTGGAGAAAATCTGCTTTGGCACCAGAAGCCTGCTGGCCCAGGCTTTAGGTCAAGACACGGGGGTTACAGAGGATGCTGTAATGCCATTAATCTTCTTGCAAGGGCTCCTGTGCAGCATTGCGGAGTGCTGACAGCCAGCTGGGTTCGGACAGCAGTGGCCAACTTACAGGCTTGTTCGAACAGGGGCCAGAAAAACGGCTGGAGGAGAGATGCTAGGACACGGCTGTATGCATGGGAGGGGACCTCTGGAGCTCTCTGGTTCTGCGCTTTGCTCGGAGCAGGGCAAACACACGAGCAGGTTGCTCAAGGCTGTGTCCAGCTGACCCCTGAACACTTCACGTGTCCCTACCTTGACCCCCCTGCCCCTACCCCGCTGAACCTATGATAACTGAAAATCTCACATCCCTTCTTTCCTCATGGCCAGCCCATGCTGCTTAGTTTGGCCATCCTTGTTTCCTACCTCCAACATGACTCCCTGGACTTGGGGACTTCCCATTGGCTCTGTGCCTTCCTTTCCCTCACCTGGAACTACCTGGCAGGCACTCAGACAGCCCTGATCAGCCTCGGGGTTAATTAGTGCTCCCAAGCATGAAGGATGAGGTGAGAGCAGTCATTATTGCCAGTTCTGACTGGGCGCAGCATCATTTCAAGAAGGAACCAGCATCCTTTCCTTCCCGTTCCCTGCAGGAACAGGGATGAGAAGCCAGCACAGAAGAAGAGTCCTGTCAGCCAGGTGGTGCACAGAGGATGCAGGACCCAAACAGGGTGCGTCAGACTGGGGCGAAGCAGTAAGCAGGGCCTCAGCGCGGCCGTCCTGTAGCCCCACGTTACCGCTGCTGCCGTTGATTCCCTGTTCAGTGCCGCGCACCCCGCAGAGGTGCTATTTATTTATTCAACTTTTTCTTTTGATGCAAAGGTTAAACAAATCAAACATTACTGCCTCAGTGCAAATGACAAAGGGCTAAGTGGTGTTATCTTTAATTACTGTCAGTGTCAAGGAGAACAACCGGGTAGTGTTGTGTGGGTGTGGGTCTGGCCGGGGGGGGGGGGGAGAGCGTGGCAGGGTTGTAATTTGTGTTCAGACGGGGACATCTAGTGACCACGGTGACATACTGCAACGGTTGGGCGTCCCAGCGCTGCGAGATGGAGGGGGAAAGCCTGGCCGGCAGCCCCCTGCTGCTTGGAAAGCAGCTTTTGCACTGCTGGTACTGTTCCCCCACCTCACCCTCACTGCTGCCGCCGTGGGGCATCCTTTGGAGGGTGTTCCCAGGGCAGTGAGGTCTTAGGCCCAACTCCACTGCCCCCACAAGGACCATGGGGTTTTGTCTCTCAGGGTCCTGTCTATCTTGCCATTCTGTAGGGCTCCCCCAAAGCCAAGTCACCACCGCGAGTTCCCTGCATCCAGGACTGTGTGGGGCAGGGAACGTGCCAGGATGTGACATGGAGAAGCAGAGGGGATGGGCTCCCCACTCTCCCAGTTCAATTCACAGGGCATTAGGCGATGTCTGCTCTGAGTCCCTCTGCGCCTCCGGATCTGTCCCCTGGTCCAACATGCTGTCACCTGGCGCCTGCTCCACATCTCCCTCATCCAGAGATGTTTCTTCATTCAAGGCGTGGCAGAGGCTGTGGGTGGTCACCTGGAGCCAGGCTTCCTGCAGAGCAGATCTGCATCCGACCACCTGGCTGCATGCACGCAGCGCTGGGGCCTTTGATCCCAACAGCTGCTCTGCTGGGGGAGCATCTCCAACCCCTCCCACTGTAGCTGTTGTCCCAAATGTCCTCTGCTCAGGAAAACTTACCTGAAAAGAACACACACAGTATTTTTTGTTTTATTCATGCTCTAAGGCAGACAGCCTCATCCGGGCCAGGAAGCCATGTGCATTTTAAAGCAACAATCCTTTCCCTTTCACATCTATCACACTCCCTCTTAGGCACGCAGACAGCTTTCTCCCTCCCTTGGTCTTCATGCTCTGGTTCCCAGCTTATGGAGTGTGAGAGTGTAACCCAGACCTGCCCTCAAAGCCCCCACTGCCCATTGGAAGAGTACATGGTTCTCTGAGCCCAGCCACTTTGAGTGGCCAGTGTGGTGGGAGGAGAAGCATCCTGGTCCCTTGGGACACCCTGGCAACTGTCAAGGCCCAGGCTGGATCCTGTTTCAGCCAAATTGCCTCTAGCCCTCACACCTCAGCAGAGCTCTTGGGGGTCTGCAATGCGTCATCTCAGGTGGTCCATTTTTGGCAGACAGAGTTCTGTTGGCTTACTGCTGGTCTCATCTCGCCTTTCCCTCCCCCTAATTCTGATTTTGGGGACCAGCCCCTAAAAAAAAAATCTTTCTGTCACTACCTTCTCTCTGTGAGTTTTCTCTCTCTGCTCAGTTATTACTAAAAGAAAACAACCTCTGGGTTTGGGAAGTTTCCATCACTGTCCTATATGCTAAAAAGATTGCACTTCTGTTCCAAATATGCTTCCACTTCTACCATCGTACCTCTCTTCCCACATTAATGCCTACCTTAACTTCTTTTCCCCTTACACCTGCTGCTATCAAGATCTCCTACATGCGTATTTGAAATTAATCCTTTATTTCCCAAAGCAGCCCTTGCTATCAGCTCTAGCAGTAGGGCCAGTAATTACTTTCTTCCTATTAGTTGGTGAGACACCATGGCTAATTTGTGGGTACGCTGATAAAAACCAGACGTGTCAGGTGATTACACTGACATCTGCATGAAAGGTCAGGAGGCTATTTCCCCCATGTAGGTGGTTTATTAATTTTATGCCTTTCTGAAAGGTCTAGCGACAGAGTCCCTGTGACTCCGAGAGCCCTGGCACATGATCAGAGTGCAACCACTGCAGTACCCGCTCGTGTTCCTCGCTGTCTGCGGAGATGCCTGTACACATTAACTCATCAGGCAGTGCCGAGGGTTGCTGTCTGGTGATTGTGGATGTGTCTCCATCATCCAGGGTGGAGAATAAGATGTGTGTGGATGTGCTCAGAGGTGCAGGACGTAATGCACCCCATAGCTCAGCAGCTTTAGGATGGCCCTGGCCAGCAAGGACATTCCCTCCCTACCCATCCCTACAGCGCTTTCCGTGATGCATCAAGCACATTACGATACTGCTGTTGGCGTTCACCTCCATCCGGAGGAGAGGGCTGGCAATCTGATCTCCACCAAAGCACATAGCACTACCTGAGGACAGATGACTGTTCGGCATTTATTTTATCTCTAGTCTAATCTGTGCAGTATATAATAATGGGGGTAGGCCACAGAACAGTAAAGTACCACAACAACTGTAAAACTTGCAAAATAGTTCCTGCTGTGGTTGGTGATTAAAATCTAAATAAATCCAAATGACTATCTGAAGTATGAAGCCACTCACAATTTATTGCCAGAGCTCTGGACCTTAGCAAGTTCATAATCATAAGAATTACGCAGGGTGGTGTACTCTGGCTTGTTGAAGCCTCTTCTCAAGTTGAACATAAAATGACAAATAATAATTTGCACAACAAAATTTACTAGCACCTTAAACTGTCTGTTCATTGAATTACCTCAAAGGGCTGAGAGAGAGGAAGCTCGCTGCTTTTCACCAGAAATAGTAAATTCATACTGCCAGAGACAGGTTTCGCTGCCTGATGTTGCTTGGAGAAAAATCATAACAATAACTGGTCTGCTACCTACCCATTCATTAGCAGCAATTACACTGGATTAGTGTTACAAATTGCTATTGAAAGATGTTACCAAGCTAGAAGCCCTCAGTTTAATTGAAAGCACTTTTTAATTTGATTACTAATGGCCCTGTGTTATAATACCAATGACCTGCGTGAGAAAATTGCTTTCCCAGAGGGATGTGGTTGGCAGAAGTGCTCCGCTGGAAGACAGAGCTTCCACCCTGCCTTTGGGAGCAGGGGAGGCCTCCGGCTTTCCAGGGCGTGCTCAGCACCCACAGGGAGGTACGGGAAAAGAGGGCAAGGATTTTTTCCTTATCCAAAGCACAGCATCCCATAAACTATTTTGCCCAAAGATCTAAAGGAACTTGGGACTTGGTGGCAGCGTTGAGAAGGACTGGTCATGTGTAGGATGCAGCAGCAAAGAGAGGGAAAATAAGTTCCATGTCTACAGAGGGATCCTTTTACAACCTCCAGCAAGGTGGCTTTCGCTGTAAGCCCATCACTCCACGATTAGGGACATACAAGTGTTTTTTTTTCATTGCGTGCAGCATCTTTTGTTTCCAAGATAAGCAGGTAATTAGCTGAAAGAAAATGCAAAGAGACACTCATCAAGTAGGTTTCCATCTTGCTGCCGTTGGCAATCTATTAATGAAGCCTAATTACAATGTCAAAAACCTATGTTCTAGCCCAGTGACTAATTGACTTTGGAGATGCAAGAGCTCTTTTGTTGTTTTAAGGGAGGAGAAGGGAGGAAAAATAATTGTTAATTAGTTTAGTTCTGCTTTATCTGCAACACAAAACAAAATATTAGTTACAGAAGCAATTCTATGCCTGTTAATATATCTTGGCTCTCCTACCATTGCAGAGCATGGAAAAGCATTCTTCTCTGTTTAGACCTGCAAATTATTTATGGTCCACTCCTCTGTGTTCCTTGAGGAGGATTTTACTGTGGGAAGTAGGCTTGGTGATGCCAAAAGTTTAGCTTGGATTGGGGTTTCCAGTGAGTAAGGAGCATACATAGAGAAATATCAAGACTGCTACTTGACTGATTGGATGGGATGGATGGATGGCTGGACAGATAAACTTTAGGAAAGATAGGGAAAGACAGATGTAATGGTATGCTCTCCAGAAAAACTGAAAAAGAGAGCTGCTATGTCTGCATGTAGGGCCATTTCTTTGCAGCGTCCAGGAGTATTGTACAAAAAAAAAAGGAACTTAGTGATTTAGGAAGACACCATGTCTCCTAGGTTCTTCCTCAAGGTGGTCTGCAGAGATTTTAAGGAGCAATGCTTGGTGTAGCAGCCCTTCACATCCCCATTTGAGTCACTAGCCCCTAGGCATGATCCTACCTGGATCAGCCTCCCTAGAAAGGGCTGGGGATGGTTTTGCTACCCAAAGACATGAACAACATTGAGTTTTATTGAAGTTGTTGGATTGAACTGGCAATGGGCAAGGAAGGCTGGATGGATGCACTTTTCTGTGGAGGTGAAAATCCAGCACTCACCTAACATGAATTTATCACATTGCCAGAAAAAGTCAGCCAAACAGTTTAAACTGCAGAGTGCCAATAGTAATATCTTATCATGTAGACATTTCCATGGGTGCCATGACAGGAATTAAAATCAAATCCATCTTTTAGTTCCTGAGACTATGAACTTTTACTTCAAGGCATTTAAAGAATAAATAGGCACATAAGAAAATTAACTACAGGAGCTAATTTCCATGACTGGCAAAGTGATTATAACTGAAAAAGAAAAATAATGCTGTCATCGTCTTATCATATGGAAGTGAATTGCCTCTGATGAGATATTAGATTGAAGAGGCATAGAAAAAAATGGAAAAGGAGAAAAACAGAGCAAGAAATATGAAGTCCAGAGATATGTCAAGGAACCTGGACGTTAAACCATGTGTTCCCTGGGGATGAGATGAGTGGTAAGCTGTATGAATATGACAGAACATGACAGAAATGGCAACTTTACTGGCAAAAAAAAATGCTATTCTCTTTGAAACCCTGTGTCACAGGACAATAGTGTCATTTCTGAGAGTCATACATGAGGCTCCCAACTACACCCATGACTTCATCGCCACCTCACCTGTTGAGATTAGCCTGACAAGCAGTGAGGTTTCCAGCCCCTGAGCTGTGGTTTGTGTGGATCCCTCTGCATTTTTCAAAGCCCAATTACTTCCTGCATTTTCCTCTGGCCAGGAACTGCTGTTATCACTTTTCCTGGCTTTGTTGTGGTAAAAAAAAAACCCTCTAAACTCATCCCTGGGCATATGGTGCTTGAAGGATTTTTGAGCCCAGTCCATTACCCAGTGAACACAGTAGGGACCATGGTGAGAATTGTTAAATATTTCCATAGTAATGTTTTCTGGGCTATACTTGAACTCTAGTTTCAAACAGGGAGAGATAATAGGATCAACAACTCATTAAGCAACAATGAAAAGATGATACATAGGCTTGTTTGATCAACTACTGGACCTCCAGGACTTCTCATCCACATGGTGACATGAACAGTGGGGTAGAGTGCACCCTCAGCAAGTTCGCCAATGACACCAAGCTGTGTGGTGCCGTTGACACGCTGGAGGGGAGGGATGCCATGCAGAGGGACCTGGACAGGCTGGAGAGGTGGGCCCATGCAAACTTCCTGAACTTCAGCCAGGCCAAGTGCAAGGTCCTGCATGTGGGTCATGGCAATCCCAGGCACAAATCCAGGCTGGGCGGAGAATGGATGGAGAGCAGCCCTGAGGAGAAGGACTTGGGAGCACTTGTGAGACCCCATCTAGTGTATTGCGTCCAGCTCTGGAGCCCCCAATATAAGAAGGACATGAACTTCTTGGAGCAGGTCCAGAGGTGGGCCACAAAGATGATCAGAGCACTGGAGCACCTCTCTTATGAGGCTGAGAGAGCTGGGGTTGTTCAGTCTGGCAAAGAGAAGGCTTCAGGGAGACCTTAGAGTGGCCTTCCAGTGCCTAAAGGGAGCCTACAAGAAAACTGGGGAGGAACTTTTGACAAGGCCATGTACTGCTAGGACAAGGGATGATGGCTTTTAACTGGAAGAGGGTATGTTTAGATTAGACAGAAGGAAGAAATTCTTCACTATGAGGGTGGTGAGGCACTGGCACATATTGCCCAGAGAGGTTGTGGATGTTCCATCCCTGGAAGTGTTCTAGGCCCGGTTGGATGGGGCTTTGAGCAACCTGATCTAGTGGAAGATGTCCCTGCCTGTGTCAGGGGGATAAGAGCTCAATGATCTCAAAGGTCCCTTCCAACCCAAGCCATTCTATGATTCTGTGAGAGCCATTCTGGATCCATTGTTCCTGAGTCATGAAGATGAACCATCACAGCTCTCTATATTTCTCCTTATTTTCACACCCACCTCCTGGATTGCTACTCGCTTGCTTCCTCACTAGTCCTTTCCAGACCTTGTTTGTATGACAGTTCCTGTCTGTGAGTATTCAGAATCCCACCGTGCAGATGGGTTTGGCTGTGACACTGTGCTGATACACAGGTTTATTCAACAACAAGGTGAGATTCTGCCCTGTGTCAGGAGAGCAGCTTCTGGTAGTCCTAGCTAAAAAGAGCGGCTGAGAACCAGAGCATGAAGAAGCTTCTTTTCTTCTGCTTACTGCAGAGGATTTTCTTCCCCCGTTATAAATATATTCTCCTTCAGATGGAAAGTGATTTTTGCATAACCATAAAAAACGTTCCTTGGATGGGAGCAGAGGAGACTGAGTTGCAGCAGGTGAGGTGTTTAGAAGGTAAATGTGGGGGAGTCATTATAACCTATAAAGAGAAATAGGCTCATGTCCTGCTTTGTCTCAGTAAGACGTGCACGTTAGATAATCCTGACAAGCATGCCCTGTGGTGTCTGTTTCTACTGAGAAACTAATGAGAAGCTGAAGCTTAGAGGTCTAGGTTTTATATGTGTAAAATTAGACAACAAAAATCTCATCCCTGGAAGTTCAGGAGTTGGTTACTCTGGGATCTGGGGTATACAAGATTTGACTGAGAGGATGAGGTTCTGCTGCCAACAAATGACTGTAGTCCTTGAGCTAGTGCTTGGAAATGTGTTGACTCATTCCTGCAAGTCCAAGAGGACAACAAATTATTTTTGTCATGAAAGAAGCTTTTTGTTTTGAGAGAAGGGTCTCACTTTCTTTATGGAACTGCTTCTTCTCTTCCATTCAAGTAAAAGATTGTGACATGAGATGGAGGCTTTCCTACCCACTAACAAGACTATAGAGGGATGGTGTTGTCAGGCAACTACCTCAAAGTTTATGCAAAGAAATAAGTTAAATTAGTTTTTAAAATTTTCAGCAAACTTTTAATATTCACCCAAACCACATCTGCTATGGTGACATTTTTGAACAGGCCAAGTTATTCTGAAAAGCTTGTCACATAGACCCATGTATAAATATTTTGATACAAAAAATAAAAATAAAAAACCCTTCAAATCCAACCCCTTGTGCTCACGTTCAATGGTGTGCCATCGTACCATGAATAAACACGGCCTCCTCACTCTGTGCCTACCCAGACTACAGCTGTAGGAGACAGGCAGTGTAGATGCTTCCAGCCCGCATTGCTTTTCTTTGTCTTGCCAGTGCCAGGAATCCAGGAACAGAAGAAGAGTCTGAAAGGTGTTGAGATGAACTTACTGGCTTTGAAGGTGCTTAGAGGTTTAGGATAAGGAAGAAGCTGGTGAGCCTCTGGTCAACACAGTAATGAAGGCACCACTTCCCTTGGCAGCAGCTCCAGCAGCAGTTCCCTGTGTTTTGGGTGCTGATGATGTTTTGTAGCTTCAGCTGAGGATGTGGAGACCAGAGAGCTGAGGAGCAGGGGCCCATCTCCTGGGGCTGATGTTACCAGTACTGCCTTGTGTTGTACAGAGCCACGGCCGCTGGCTCGTTGAACGTTGTCAGGACTTACCCAGAACAGGTCTAGCTCAGACAGGTGCTAGTTCACCGAGACATTGTGAGAACATTCTCTGGCTAGGAAAGCTGATCTTTTTTCCTTTCTATACTGTACAGCAGCTATGGATAAACCCAACTAGCAGGAGCATCCTATCCTATCTCGTCTGCAACACACGCTCAGAGATAATGACTATATTTCACCTACTTACTGACAAATGCATCATGCTTACAATAACAAGCTGATCAGCGGCTTTGACATTTTACACTCGGTGTCTGAGTTGCTTTTAAGTCACTTTGACTTTTAAATTAAATTACCTCATGCATAGAAACAAAAGATGCAGAAGAACACAGCAAGGATTCACAGAACTCATAATCAAGTACTTACTGACACATATATATATTAAGCTTTAAATCAAAACCAAATCTTTCCTTTTTTTTTTTGTTTAATATATGCACTCTATACAATGCAACAAATGTTAGCAGGGTCTAGCTCTCAGTCACAACCAGGGCTCTGCCCCTTATACGACATCTGCTCTACTGTTATGCTTCTTCCCTTTTAACAACTGCAGGTAGACTAGACCCTTTAAAAAAATACAATACACTGGGGCTGAGCTGCCCTCCTTTGTAAGTGAAGGAGTTCTGTTACGTTAGGAAGGAGGAAATAATCTCGTTTCGGGATCTTAGATGATCTTGTTCTCCAGGGCTTCGATCCTTTTTGCCACAGCTTCCAGTGAGCAAGAGTTAAGGGGAAAAAAACGACAGTGCCCGTTAGTGATTCATTGCTCAGGTCCTGCCCTGGCTTGCAGAGCGATGCTGAGTGGAGGTGCCTTGCTGGGAGCAGGGAGCAGAGGAACACTCTCATCGTCTCCTCTGGCATTTTCAGAACTGCTCAGGTTGATGGACTTTTACTGAAAGCAGGAAATATTCATGCCTGCACACACACTCACGTGCACTATACATTTACTGTAAAGGAAGAGTGAAAAAGGTGAGAATGATGGGAGTGTGTTTGGAGTGGCTGACAGGACTCCTGACCTTGAGCAGCACTGGTCGCGTGGAGAGCAGAGCCGGATGCTTTGCTTAGAGTTCTGTAGTGTGTTGCAATTTTCTGCTCTTTTCACTAATTACTTTTCATGGTGTGCCTGGGAATGGCAACCTGCTGGGTGAGAACTGCTGATTTTCTCTGACCTTTTGCATAACATAAGTCATGGATTTCACTCAATTTAAGTTAAAGAGTAGAAAATATACTGTGCAACTGACATAGCAAAGCACAGAAATGTGTGAATAAATTAGAACATTGATTTTTAAAACTATGTTCTCTCCTTATTCTCAGTAATGTAAAATCTCTGTAGTCCTGTGTGAGCCCCCTCAAGGTTTCAGTAACTCCTCTCCCCATGAGAAGCTTGGATCTTATTCACAACTTTATAATTTTTCTTGTTTCTTTTCAATCACTTACCTGTGGTCTTTCTGCAATACGGCAGGACCCAGCCTGGCAGAATGCAGTCCATAAACTCAGTTCAGATGGGGTCCAACTCACCTCACTGGAGATTTTTGCAGCGAGCAGTTATTTGACAGACAGTCTCTCACAGCTGAGGTTGAGCCAGCCGGGAGAAACCGGACATGGCTGAACCAGGTTAAATCCAGTTAACTGAGCGAATCAGCTGCACCTGTGCACAGTGGTTTTGTCTGCTCGCAGTCCGGTGTGCTGCTCTCAGCCCTCACATTCTGGCCTGCTTCACAGCACCTGCAGCTTGCAGAAGCAGCAGCATCATCCCTGGCCTCCACCATAGTTACACTGGCAGCATTGAAGCATCTTTCTAAAAACTGACCTAAGTCTTGGTGCCCACGGCTCGTTGCTCTCTTGCAGTGGTTTGACTTATTCTACTTGGCTCTGTTGGGTTTGTTCCACTTATTCTTTGTCAGAGCAGTGGCTATGCAACCTGGTGCAGGGATGTTACATACGTTCATAACCCAAGTGTCTTGTTTCCCAGCTTCCCAAACACCTACCCAACCTTCTTCCCCCACACATAGACATTCCCCACTGGTCCCTCTAGAAAGCACAACCCAACCCACTGAGGTCTGTGCAAAGACAGCTTCCAAAGGATATATTTCTGCTGCAATGAATTTATGAGGTCTTCTACTTTTGTCTGGAACTTCACAATAGATTTACACTCGCATGGATCCTCCTCTGTGAATCAGAATATCAAGAAGATGAGTTAAGTGATACTAAAAAAAAGGGTTAAATCAAAATCAATGAGACAAGAGAAACAAAGCAATTATTAGTTTATTTATCATAAATATCAAAATATAATTCCTTCTAATTATCTGACTGATCACTTTTGGCTTTAATCTCAGATGACTAGAGAATCTCACATTTTCTTGTTATATAGGCTTTGCTCTGTGCAAAACAAAGTCTTTCCTGGATTTCCAGTTTCTGGAAAACGCACTGAGCTCTACTACTGATGATTAAAGTTTACCCCAAAAATTTGAATCTGACCAAATATGGTGCTCAAAGCAATCTCTCTTTGCTGGTCCTCTTCCCAATAACATTACCATGGTGGGCCATAATCTTTGCTGCTTCTAAACTTTTGTGAAATAAAACTTTGGAGGCACTGTTCACCATCTGAGAATCAAGACTTGTTTGAGCTTTGCTTCAGCACTCACTCCCTTTCTTGAGCAGATGGAGCAATGTGCATTAATCAGTTTGCTAATCTATATTAATAATTTACATATGTTCCTCAAGAAACAAGAATTTAAACTGGAATTGGAGTGAAGAAGGGTACTGAGCTGACTGGGAAAAGAAAGGAGATATTTACAAGACTGTGTTGAGTCAGCTCAACTGCCTAGCAAATGGAAGGAGTAAATAGGAGAAGGACTTTTTAAGGGAAAGGACATCACTTGCACAAAACCACAACAGGATTAAACCAGTCATGAGTAAACTAAAGCTGGATATTAAGAGAAGATTTCTAGCCACCTGTTGGTAAATGCAAGCTGGCACTGGAAATCAAACAAATACGAATACAAAGATTTCCTTTCTTGTTTTTTAAACTCAAATGTTAAGATTTTTTTTTTTTTTGCAAGCAACTACTTTTTCTGAAATTTATATATTTTTACATTTTTGAATGCTGAAACCTGAAAGTGTTTGCTTTCTTGAAAGATATCTAAATACAACATGTTAGAGATTTTCATATAGCTCCCATCATCTTGTTCTTGGATCGACTCTTACTTTTTAAAGTAGTCATGGCAAACAGAGTGTCTGTCTTGCAAGCCTGGCTACCAGGGTCTGCAGACACAGGACCCTGCAGGGTCTTGTCCCTCTCAGACCTCCCAAGGAGGAAGGAAAGGTCCCATCTTTAGGGATCTGGAGAACAGCGCACTTGCCCAGCATGACCCAGGACATCAGTAGTGAAGCTGGGAGCTGAATCTGATTTTGCTGAGGCAAGGCCTCTGACATCCCAAGTACTTTTCCTCTCTAATATAAAATCAGGGAGAAAAACCAGACGAATCGCCTGCTGCTAACACACTAATATTTACATGGATATCTCTCGGTTTGGGCACAAATAACAATGTTAGACGTTGCAAAGAAAGGGAAAAAGGTGATCAAAATTTGTCAATATATATTATTTATTTCAACCAGTGGATGCTGTAGGACGTCTCCACATGCCATGGGAGCAGCGGACACCTCTGCATCACGCGGGGCCACGGGGCACTCAAGGGCAGGTCTACACCCTCATGAGAAGTAGAACTGAGCTTGGCAGAGCTCTAAATGGCTAAATGAGCCCCATTAGAACTGGGTGAAATCTATCTTGCACTGGAAGGAGACATTTGCCTAGCAGGGTAAAGGACCCTGAGCACCTGGACTCCTCACGAGTGCCAGGTTCCTGACGAGCCTGGCAGTGTGGCTCTCAGAAGTGCTGCAGGGTGTTCAGTGTCTCAAATGAAGCCTGAGCGTTTGAGATCCTCCGTGATTTGCCAATCAAGTAGATGCATTGCAAAGGGCCAATATTTTGTAGGAGGCATATAATTCCTTCAAAACAAAAATCCAAAATAACGGTAGTAGTTCTTTTTTTTTGACTGTGGTTATTCTTTACCTCCTCTTGTCATGCCCATCTCCCACTCAGTGTTTCCCTAGGCTATCCAAATGTGAGCAGTGTAGCATTCGTGTTGCCCAAATTTAGACACCTATGAGTCATGTGGAAGATACTAGATGCTTATTTGAACTTGAAATGTGCCACCCCTGTGGTGCCTGTTTGACTGTAGAAGTAGCCAATGGCTACCGAGCTTCAACTCAGATGTCCAGTTTTGTGGTGATCTTCAAATTAAGCCAAATAAATAAACCTGTAGATTCTCTTTTAAGAGCAACTATTCTTTTCTTACGTCACTTTTGGCTGTTCTCAGGACCCGGTACAGCCTGAATTCATCATAACTGAAAAGGAAGGGAGAGAAGGGGAGAAGAGTGGAGGAAGAGGGAAGGAATTGGCAATTTGTGAGAGGGGGAGATGACTGAGGTGTAGGGGTGGCTGTAGTCCAGGTAACCACTCAAAATGTTGGTATCTCATGATCCTTCCACATACTCTGCAAACTCGATACTCTGAGAACTGAAAGCTCTTTGTAAGATCTATCTGAAGGGACATTTTTGTCCTTCTGCTTCCAGCCTTCAAATGCTGTGATTAAATCCCCCCTCGCCCCAATCCCCCACTCTCACCAATGCAGATTTTCATTTGCAGCTTCTTCCCGATCTTGCTGATGGTTCTGAAGTCAGCTGTGTAGAAGTAGTGCTCAGCTACTGGTTCTGAAGCAATTTCTCTCAGCTCATCCTCAACTGCGTTGCCAACTCCCACAGCAAACATCCTAAAGCCTGCAACCAACAGAAGCCTGTCAGTTGGGCAGCTGCGGAGCATCTTGCTGCTCTGGCACCAACCCCTTCTCAGTTTGTACATCCTTGCCCACTTTCTGGACCCACAGTCTCCACACAGCTCTGCAGATGTTAACTGGAAAGTTAACTCCTTTACCCTCTACGATTACAGACCTATTTCAGCCAGGTCAGCCAGGGTTCCAAAATATTTTTCCAGACAAAGTCTTACTGGAATTATCCAGACAATGACCATTATCACCACAAGAACAATGTTTTGGAGATACAAGAAAGGACAGGTAATCATAACATCTTGACAGGATCATGCACCAAAAGAATAAGGAATTGATAAGACAGCGAAAGGGAACAGTGGAAGTTTTCACAACAGCCTGCGGCCGCCATGAATCAGCCTATGTCGTGGCAAAGTCCCCTGTGCAATGGAGACCTGTGGTTCAGCAAAACTGTAGCTGAATCTCTTTCTAAAATTGCAACTCATACAGTCTGTCAAAAGCAACACATGCTGTGACTTAAGAACACGTCCAGGTACCATGTGTCGCTGCCAAGGGATCTGATTGGCCACCTCTGGCCTAAACCTGTGTCTATCAAACTGAACTGCAGGTTTCCTGTTGACTCGAGTGGTGATACTGGTTAACCTCTGTTTTGAAGCACTTGTCTCTACTTAGCCGTGTCTAGACACTGGTAATGCTTTCCCCTCCTCCCTTTTTTTGTCTTGCTTTTCTTCCTCTGGATCTGTCCCATATTGGGATTTTTTTCAAAGTTCAACTCAAGGGACACATTTAGATTTATAGCATCTTGTTATTTACCCCACCGGAATCACTTATGAGCCGATGTTGGAGATATCTGTGTAGGGATAGGAGAGGAAGGAGAAAGAAGGCAAAAAGTTTTATCATCACAGGGGAATAAATTCTGTAGACACAGTTTATAAGGACCTTTTTTTTTCCAAGAGCTAAACATCCACATAACATGTCACCTTGCTTTGTAAACAGCTTTTCATGAGCTCGTTCCTGACCTCTGTTGTTATGTGCTAGCCCCTAGTCCCATCTAGTGGTCAGGACCGAAGTTAAAAGCCGGTAAAGGACTCAGCAGTTCCTGAGCGTATTCGCATGGGCTGCCTCCACTCAATGCAGAGGTGTCAGAAACCAGGAACTTTTCAGCAGGTCAGCGAGGGGGCAGAACTCAAGATAGTTATACTTCATGATGTTTAGACATGTAAATATATCAATGTGCGGCCACTATGCCCTTTCCATATTCCAGCAGAAGCTGAAGAAAGTTTATTATTCGTGTGCCTGGACGTGTCTGGGGTTTGGACAGGGAGTCCAGAGTAACTCCCTTAATCTGTGTTTCCACTTTGTTTATTGTTTTATTTCTTCTTTTTCTTTTCCAGGCCTTGAGGCTGATACAGCCAAGCCACACGTGGCCCTACAACTCCCATTATTCTCCACGGGGGCCTCTGATGGTCGTCTTTGCCTCACCATAAGTGCCATTGGTGCTGACCTGACTTTCTTTACCCAGATCAGACAAATCCTCAGCTTCTCCCTGCAATTTCCTTCACATTTGTGTGAAGCATGCTAGACCAGGGTGCATGCCATACCAAACGCTGAAACTCCATCTTGCCCAGTGGAGAGACTTAGATCAAAGACACACAGGGGCTGTGGGAACAAAACCTAGTTGCTGGCAAACCAAGATTCATCTGAACCCCAGCCAGAGTTGCTCTTTACGAGTGTGCAAGTTCCTTATGAGCGTACAAGGGCAGTAAGGCAACACCTCAACAAGGTGACTCTATAGTAACCTGTTTCTATCCAGGGAAGGAGTCATACCTAGGTTGATACTATATGCAGTACCTGGTCCAAGGGAGAAATAAGCCACTGATATTTCAGGAGACCTACCTAAGTCTTTGGCTTTCTTAGCAGCATCAGTGATGTAATCTTGGGACCGTCCATCAGTGAAGACTATGCCCACCTTGGGGACTCCAGGCCTAGCTCCATTGACAATGGAAAAGGAGCTGTCAATGAGGTACTTCAGAGCCTGGCCTGTCATCGTTCCTTTCTCCATGTAGGCCATTTTCTTGACTGCTGCTTTGATGTCCTTCTTGTTCTTGAACTGCCCCAGTGGAAACTCCTGTCTGACAGAACTGGAGTACTGAACCAGGCCAACTTGGGCCTGTTTGTCTGAGACCTCCAGCGAGTCCACAATTTGGTTGATGAATTTCTTCACCAGCTCAAAGTTCTCAGGCCGCACACTCTTGGAGCCATCGATCAGGAAAACAAGATCCAGAGCAGATCCTGACCCACCACTGCAAGCTGAAACAAAATATGAGAACAGGGCAAAAGAAGACAGCAACTAAGACCCTAACTAATTATGCAGGAAATGATAACTCTAGTTTCATTTTATCACTAATGAAATAGGTTTAATCAATCAAAACTCAACAATGCTTCACACTGATGTTTTAAAAATAATTTCTGGTTATAAATGCTTGGTTTCCTTTTACGCCTTTTCTGAACAGAACTTGCTTACCCTGTCTCAATACTATCCCCACCGTACCACTGCAGATCACAGCTCAGCTCAGCGCAAATGGAAACCATTACATACCGCTGCAGGTCTTCCCATCGCTGTTCAGTGTAAAACCGTCTTTACAAGCACACTTGTATGCTCCTGGGCTGCTGATGCAGATCTGCTCACAGTCATGGTCTCCAGTGGCACAGAGGTCTGACACCACTGTAAGCAAAGATGCAGATTAAAATTAGAGACCATGCCAAGGCTTCTCAACCCAGAGCCTACTTGTCCCTTCCACAAAGCGTCATATTTGTCCCATACACTCAGTGATAACAGCACATTTGGAGAGGGCTGGAGAGGGTCCAGAGGGGCTGGAGAGGGTCCAGAGGGGTTGGAGAGGGTTGGAGAGGGTCCAGTTGGAGAAGGACCTGTTGGAGAGGGTCCAGAGGAGGCCATGAAGACGATCAGAGGGCTGGAGCAGCTCTGCTGTGAGGCCAGGCTGAGAGAGCTGGGGCTGTTCAGCCTGGAGAAGAGGAGGCTCCGGGGAGACCTGAGAGCGGCTCCCAGTGCCCAAAGGGGGCTGCAGGGAAGATGGGGAGAGACTCTTCAGCAGGGCCTGTTGTGACAGGATGAGGGGCAATGGTTTTAAAATACAGGGAGGTAGATTCAGATTAGATATTAGGAAAATTTTTTTTACTCTGAGGGTGGTGGAACAGAGAGGTGGTGGATGCCCCATCCCTGGAAACATTCCAGGCCAGGTTGGCCGGGGCTCTGAGCAACCTGATCTGGTTGGAGATGTCCCTGCTCCTTGCAGGGGGGTTGGACTGGGTGGGCTTTGAAAGTCCCTTCCAACCCAAACCAGTCTGTGATTCTGTGATTCTACAAACATGCTCTGCCGCAAGACAAAGCAGCAGCAATCATTACTCTTGAATAGTCACTGAGATAGAAGAGGCAAGGAGATATCTTCACAAGCTCCCCGACTCCAAGGCACAGCCAAGACTAGAAATAGTCTCTATGCTGAGGGCAAAACCCATCTGTCTGTCGAGTGTATCACAATACACTTCACTCTCCAAAGCTATGTACTGGATGGGATTTGATTTCCAATCTGCCATCTGGGCTGGCCAATTCCCATTTTTTCCCGCTATGTAGCACAGTTATGATCAGTGGGTTCAGCCCCATGAACAGTTGTCTTTTCTGGATGGGATTCATGTGCAAACATACTTGGAATTAATCTCAGAGCTACCCTTGCATGTGCAGCTTTCAGATTCGCTGTCTACAAACACTTCTGCCTGCTGATCTTGACCTGGATCTGAGGTGCTGAGCAAACAGAAGCTGAATCACAGCCACCTGAGCCAGCAGTGTGCGGTGAACTGACAGCACTGTCACGGCTCCAGCAGTGATGATGGAAAACAAACTCAAAAGTAAACAGATCTGCTTGAAGCAGTTCATTTACCAATACCAGGGAAATCTGTGCAGAAAAAGGAGTATTTCTAGTTCCATCCTAATGATGGGAGGTGGGGTGAAGTCTTTCAAAGTTAAGGGGCTTCTATTCATTATTTCAAATTGTTTGTGTTCTGCTCTGCCTGTGTTTTGTACTTCTTCTGGCCTTCCCAATTCACACGTGTGCCCATGGTGCCAGCACTGGTAGATCTTTCCGGCAGCTATGTAGCTGATAGAATTAGGAATATTACTAACCACGCAGATGGCTGTAACACTGGGCTCTCAGGTTGAGTTATCTGAAGCCTACAGAGATCTCATTAGTCTAACTAGTGGCTGGATCTCCAGGAGTCTCCCTTTTTCCCATGTGTTTGTTGAGCATTGTGGGAAACAGCTTGGACAGTGCTGCACAGTTCCTCCTGCTGTCGGTGCCCACAAACCGTGCTCCGCAGTAGCGGGTGGTGGTTGAGTACATCTCCAGGGACGGTAGTGTGCAGCTGCTTGCAGAGCACGGTAACAGCCCACTTGGCAGTTAATACGGTGCTGTTCTCTGTGAGCTATAATAATCCCTAGCACAGTGCTTCTCTTGAATGCAACTCTAAGGGTTTTTACCATGGGGAGAACTTCATCATCTGCATGTTCCAAATTTGAAAAGCAAGGCACAGAAAGGGGTTTTTTTTTTGTCTTTATCTTTTTGAATGACACCACTGCCAAAACACATCGTCATGCCTCTCCGTCTCTGTCAGAGTCCTGACGCCAGGGCAGCCAACACAAACTCCCACAAATATTAACTGCCTGGATTCCACTTTCTCAAATTTTGTCTCTATCTCCTCTCTAGTATGAAGTATTTGTTCCCCTCTTTCATGAGCTTCTGGTGCAGTGACACCTGATTACAATACATGACTCGCTTTACATTCAAAATTTTCCTCCTTCCTACAGAGAAGAAGATTTTTCCTTGGCAAAAAGCTGCTCGCTCCCATCATTTTCAGCCTGAAAGTTGAATCATGAAATTTTACACCTCTCGAAAAAAATTGATCTCAGAGAGTTTTGCAGGTCCGTCTGTGTGTATGTGTTTGCAATGCCTTGCCATAGGCACCCTGGTGTGTCACACCTTTTAAAAAGTGTTGCCTCACGTCTGAGCTTCAACGGGATGGGCGTGTGAAGCCCCTAGGCCTCTCTTGCTGGCACATAAAATGATATTTATAGACTGCCTCCTACAGTCTTGTGGGTATGTTTGAAAGTAATAAAGCTTTCTCACTCCATTCACCAGCTCATGTAGGAGTGAATATGTGTTTGTAGGACAGCCAGGCTCTTTTTATATACTCTGCAGAAAGGCATTAGAGACTGCACCAGCCGGGAAAGTTTCCTGCCTCACAAGGCTTGCAAAAACAACAGCATCGTCAGGCAAAGGCAGTTCAGGGAAGTGAAACCATCCCTTGCTCAACCGGGAATTCAGAAGACGATAGTTGGTGGGGGAAATTGCAATCCAGATTCTCAGAACTGCCCAGATGGGCTTAAACACAAGGAGGATGATTTTAACGATATAAAGATCATGTTTTCCAGGTTTGTTTTCAATGCCGCAAGGAGTACATGGGTCGTATTTACAAACCCTTCTGAACCAATGAAGTCTGGAGACTTCTTTAACTAAAACTCGAAATTCCCTAAACAAAACCAGAAATCCTTGAAAGGCAACTTCAAAGAGCATCCGTCTTCCATACTGCTTTGTGCTCCGGCAGACCCAATCCTTGGAGCAAGGAAGCAGATGGATGGCTGATCACACATACAACTTCCACGTGAAAAGCTTGCTGGCAGCCCCTTGCAGCTCTTGGCTAGGAGCCCAGGGGCTGTGGCAGGGACTTACCACAGAAAGCTTCTTGAAACTTGTGGGTCAACTTCTCTATGACGCTGTAGCTCTCCACGTAGTCCACATGATCATCCAGGGGCTCACTAGCAATTTGCCGCAGTGTGTGCATGTCCACCCGGCCAACCCCGATGGCAAAGATCTCGATGCCAGCTGCTCTGGCCCTTGCTGACACATCCTGCACTCTGTCCTGGGGACGCCCATCCGTCACAATGATTGCCACCTACGTAGAGGAGGGCAGAGACAAGATGTGTGCTTGAGTGGACATTAGTATCACTATTGCTTGTGGAACAGCCCGAGTTAGTAAAGAAGGTTTCATATTTTTTTAAATTAAAGAAAAAGGAAATGCCATCCTCTCCTCCCCCTCTGCCCGTTCTTCCTGAAATCACACACGAGATTCTTTTATGTGGGGTTTGTTTCTTTCTGAGGTGGAAAGGTTAAACTGCCAGGGACCTGACTGATTTAATTAAGGGACAACTGGTACATCTCGCCCCTGAGGAAACCAAAGTAAAGGTTGTGTTCTTCATACACAAACTAGTGCACAAGCCAAACTCTAACTGTCTTCATGAACCCCCAGCTGACACTAAAGACAATTCTGACTTAGTAGGGAACTTTAAATAATCTCAGGAAATGTCACGGAAACATCATGAGATGACGACTTTTCCACATTTTGTAGGTGGAGAAGCTGAAGCAGGGAAAGGGGAAAAGATCTGCCTGAGGCCACCGTGTGTGTCAGTGCCTGCCAGGATTTCTGGTTTCCTGACCAACAATAAATAGCAGAGGTGAAATCCTACCCCTGCTAGCATCAGCATTAAAATAACAGCTGGTTTAAGTGAGAACTGGGTTTCACCCTGGATTAGATGGAGCCCTGAACCAGTAGAAAGCCTCCAAGAGTCCTGCTCCCATTGCTAGATTGTCCATTTTCTTCTTTATTTTTCTTCTGATAAGTGAATTGTCACAAAATCTTCACTTCTGTTCTTTGCCAATTCATCTGCTCCTGCCACTTTTCCTTCCAACTGTTTTATTGTGACACCACTGTCAACTCCGAAGCAACTGATTGGGATGTAATGTGGTATGGAGAAATATAACCAGCAGGAGCAGGTGAACTACTAAACAGAAGAAAATTCCACACCACAGACAAATACCCTCAGTAATACAGAAAGAAAAGAAATGTCAAATGAAAAAGGCGAAAAAAAAATCTATCTATCTGGCAGTAACAGTGAGTTTGAGTGAGCTACCATCTTGTCATCAAGGCAGTATTTGTTATTCTCCCCTATGCCAAATATGCCCTTCACCTTTCTGAAGATAAAATCAAACCCACCGGCTGCTCAGTTAGGACAGTGTGATGGTTGTTTTACATCCTCAGGTGGAAAAAAAAATCATATTGGGTAAGGTGAGGAGTGAGTTTTCCTGCCCCATGTGCCCAAGGGGCCCTGGCCATGCAGATGAAGTGGCTCCTTCCCCCTCTGCCCACTCTTCAGCTGAGGGATAGAATCATAGAATCACAGAATCACAGAATGGTTTGGGATAGAAGGGACCATTAAAGCCCACCCAGTCCAAACACCCTGCCAGGAGCAGGGACATCTCCAACCAGATCAGGTTGCTCAAAGCCCCGGCCAACCTGGCCTGGGATGTTTCCAGGGATGGGGTATCCACCCCTCTCTGGGCAACCTGGGCCAGTGTCCCACCACTCTCAGTGTGAAAATTTTTTTTCTAATATCTAATATATCTAATATCTAATTTTTTTTTAATATATCTAATCTAAATCTACCTCCCTTTATAGGAGGGAAGATGGCTGAATGCTGCAGTCATTTGCCCCACAATAATACTGCGATACCAAACTAATCTGCTGCCCCATTCAGGGCTTTCCTTCTGTACAAAAGATGGGTGAACCTGGAAAAATACAGAGCTTTTCAGCCATGCGTCTGCCGGGAGAGAGAGCCCTCGGCCAGCGGCAGCCTCGGTGCCTCTGCCTCCTGCATGCATCCAGTGGCTGGGAGATGGGGGCTGCTCAGGACAGCTTCTCCAAAGCCAGTCCGTCGGGGAACCAGACCAGGTTGCTGTCCTTATCTGCATATCGTTCTCTTGGTGTTCGTCACAAGATGGGGGTGTTGCATGTCCTCCTGGCTTTTCTCTGCCTAAATGAAGTGATTCTCCAAGTTTAATTGGTTTCTTTCATTATTAATGTCAGGGTGGCATCTTCACATAGGCCTGAGCCTCAGATAAGACTGAGGAGCTGTCTGGTAGCAGCATCCACACCTGGATCTGACAGGAAAGATCTTAAATAATGAATCTATGTGAAAATCTACTACAGAGCATTCAAAATTCATGTTACTTTCTGACCTGCTGTTGGAGAAAGCAAAACTTCTGGGTACAAAGAAGATGGGGCATCAGGAATTAATCAGGGAACCCACGGCTGAAATGAATGTCACAGTGAGTCAGAGCTGTCAGGAAACATGTCTGTGACTGTGGCCAGGACCCGGTTCTTACAGAAAGGGTGTAAGAAATAGAACAAGCACAGAGTGATCCTGATGTCATTTATAGTTATCTTGATAACCAGGAAATCCTGATGTCTTTCCTAGGATTCCCCCTCTAGATGTTTACCCTCCCTGCCAGCCCGAGGGAGTGAGTTCCAGTGTGAAAAAACCCAACACCCTTTTGTTGTAAACCTACCTCCAAATTATTTGCAGTCACAGGATCTCTGTAATTTTCTGTGTTATGACCTTTTCTCAATGACAAAGCTGAGAGCCCTGGTATGTGCCTTGTTTGGTAAAGAGCAAGAGACAGGTTGGAGGAGACGAGAGGCTGACACGGCGCTGCAGTGAAGGGCTTGTGCTGACCTTAGGAGGTGCCCGTGTGAGAAGAATGAAGAAAGGGTGAATGCTTTTGCTGACTCAAATTGCTGAACAAGATCTCCAGTTTTGCTCTAACAAAACTCAGAAACTTTCACTTTTCAAGGTCAAAATTTTTACTCATTTTAACCACTCCCTTTCATTTTCCTGCAAATTCCTAAGTTTCTGTTTCTGTTACTTCTGTGGTATAGAAATCCCCCAAGTTCTTATGACACAATTTGTTCCTGGTTAACTAAGACACCAGAGTTTTCACGGGCATCCCTAGGTGTTCACGTGTCAGGGCTGCGGTGCGTCAGCAATCCAGCAGCTAACGAGGTAGCTGTGTCTCATTATGCGGCGCGTAACGTGAATGTTCTAATGGCACTGAAAGGGAAATTGGGCAGAAAGCTGAATAAGCCCTTGCTTTTCTCAGCAATTTGTCAATCTGTTTGTTGTTCCTCCTAAAGAAGGATAAAAGTAATTGGGCACCCCCGTTGTTTTTCATAAAGGTATAAAGAGACATCACTCTGAGCTCCTACAGAAACACGAAGTGTTTTTCCCAGGCCTGGGGTGACATTTGCTGCACAAATCACAGCAAGACTGAATGATCTTGTGATGCTTTGACCAGTGTCCTACATGGTTGACAATCATAGCACAGATTTTCACAAGGTCTTACTGGACTTCTGCTGTGTGAAGGAGCAAGGACCATGTCCAAAGTTTCTGGAAGCTTCATCTCCTTAAATTACAGCATGACCTATTCGTCCTCCTAGGCAGATGATGAGGCCACCCTGAACAGCTTGAGGGTCACAGAAGGGAAAAGTTTGCTGGACTTCAAGGCATTGTGGAAAAAAAGCAAAAAATAGCCAGGGAACTAAGGAATGCAAATGGTTGTGGAGTCTCCCACCTTGGAGGCATTCTGAAGCCATCTGGACATGGTCCTGGGCAACCAGCTCTAGGTGACCCTGCTTGACCTCAGGAGGTGCCTTCCGACATCAGCCTTTCTGTGATTCTGTCTGTCCGACCAGATCCAAAGTGAAAGGAAAGAGGGAAAAGCCTGTAGTGATTATTTTTCCTACTTTTTTAATGCCTAAGATAAATATGAAAAAAAAAATCACTGCTATTCTTCTGCTTTTTTAGATATCCAGGTAACAAGGTTTCAGGGAGACAAAGCAAATTTAGAGTTCTTTGTACCTCTGTCCACAGAAACGCTGGTGGTTTAGCCATTCTACTGCAGTAAGCCACTAAATAAATTTGATTTTTTTCCCCAAGTGCTTGGATATTTGAACTAAAGGCTTGTTTGATGTGTACAGCAGGGCATATTGAAATGACAGGAAACCACAGGGATTGCAAAAGCTTGTTGAGTGAGTTGTCTGGCAGCCCAGCTGCAGAGTAGACAGGAGCAGCAGAACAGTGCGTGAGGAAGGGTGTCACTGAAATGGTGTGGAAGAGATGAGTTAGATGAAGAGCCAGGCATTTTCATAGACAGCTCAGTGAAAATGTCTCTTCAATCTACAGTAACGGTCAATGCTGCGTGTAAGGTGTCAGGCTGTGTTAAGAAAAAAAAATAGAGACTAATACTGAAAGTATTCTAAGAGTATTGGATAAATCAGAACTGTGTCCCAGCCCTGACCTAAACATGGTCTGAGGGACATGAATGGATTGCGTAGCAATCCTAGAGGAAAGCGGATCTAAAAAAGATCCCATTATGTGTTCCATTTGAAAGGTGAAAGGAAGGAAGGAGGCGAGGCGAGGCGAGGGGAGGCAAGGCGAGGCGAGGGGAGGCGAGGGGAGGCGAGGAGAGGAGAGGGGAGGAGAGGAGAGGAGAGGGGAGGAGAGGAGAGGAGAGGAGAGGCGAGGAGAGGCGAGGAGAGGGGAGGAGAGGAGAGGAGAGGAGAGGAGAGGAGAGGAGAGGAGAGGAGAGGAGAGGAGAGGGGAGGAGAGGAGAGGCGAGGAGAGGCGAGGAGAGGCGAGGAGAGGAGAGGAGAGGAGAGGAGAGGAGAGGAGAGGAGAGGAGAGGAGAGGAGAGGAGAGGAGAGGAGAGGAGAGGAGAGGCGAGGCGAGGAGAGGCGAGGCGAGGAGAGGCGAGGCGAGGAGACGAGAGGAGAGGAGAGGAGAGGAGAGGAGAGGAGAGGAGAGGAGAGGAGAGGAGAGGAGAGGAGAGGAGAGGAGAGGGGAGGCGAGGGGAGGCAAGGCGAGGGGAGGAGAGGAGAGGTGTCAATGGGAGCTACCTTCCTGCAATAAGACTGGAGGTCAGACACCTCCTTTAGGATCCTTCATTCATGACCCAGGTACCATTCTAGGTGCAACGACAGGCCATAGGTTTCCTGTTTCTTGATTTCCCCCACCTATCAAGTGAGGATGTTTGCCCCACTCAGAGATTGGAGAACTTTGGGGGTGTTGCTGGAGCTGTGTCAGGGTTGTGCTTGGTGTGGGATCACTGATGCCATGGAGGGTTCCAGCAATATGCTCCTCATGTGGAAGATGGCAGATGCATGGAACAGTCTTGACTCTCTTTGCTATTCCTCTGCCACCCTCCTTTGCTCACAGGTCAAGTGTCGAACAGAGAACAGCTTCAGCCACCTTGGTGCCCCTGACTGTTTTTCCCTACAAGTAAATCTTCTGGACAGATGAGGGTAGAAGGGATGGAGCCTGGCGAAGAGCTACCTTGAGCTGACAGGTCCTACTTAATGGCAGATTAGCAACTGCCTGAGATTTCAGATGATGTGCAACCATGCAACAACGCCCAGCTTTTGGAAAGAAAACTTTGTGCAGGGACTGGCACCCTTCACTCACCCTTACCCATCTGTAAAGGTGCTCAATGGCTTTGAATAGAAGTCTGATGACATGAGACATGGAAATGAACGCTCCAATCATTCCCTTAGACCATCTCCAAGGAAAGGAGCAGCGTCCACCCCCTTTCTTGATTGCTGCTACGTTTACTGATACAGAGTGGGCACTTGCCGCTGACACTGTAGGAAGCAGGACAAGTACAGCTGAACCTCTCTCCTGCTGGGAGCTTCTGGCACTTCTGGACATTGGAGCAACAATTAATGGGGTGAGATAAGAGAAAAGCTTTCTGCAAGGACATATTGAAAGTAGCGAGAAGTAAATATCTCTTTCGCCTATCTGTACTGATGAACTGAAATGTTTCTGTGGTCTGGCATTCAAATGTTTCAGTCATGGTCAAATCCAGAGAGAATGAATGAGGTATCCAGGGGATAATTTTTTAAAGACTGATCTTCATGGACAGGGAATCTGGGTGAGGAGCAGCGATGCCCATTGCAGCCACATGTAGAATTAAGGTGACCTTATACCGGAGCCTTAAATGTTAAATGGTCAGTAAAGTCTGTGTACCTGAGGAGAATACCCAGAATGGAAAAGAGCCATCAGCCCGCCTCTGAAAATCTGGAAGAGCTGTGGAGGACGCTGAAACAGTACTTTGCTTTCTATCTGCAACTGGAAGGGGCCATTTCGAAGGTTGCCTCACTTTCTACCATAGTGGATGCTGAAGCGTCTTTATTACAGTATTTTGGAGAAGATGAGCATTGTTAATCCCAGCATGTTCACACCTAGCAAACCTGGCTGAGATCATCATCTCACAGCGGGATGTTGTTGCAGGCACACTGGAAGCAGGGAGCCATGGCCCAAAGGACAGACACCCCAGGAGAGATAGTGAAGCTAGATGAAACTTAACTTGACAACTTCTGGCCAGCTCTGCCCAAAAGGAAGTTGAGCTTTTGTTTTCAAGAAGAGTTGGGAGGTTTCCACCAGCTGGACAAAGGGTCTGCCACCTTTGACAATTAGCCCTCACTTGTCCCCACACACTCAAAGCATGCAGGAAAATCACCTTTCCTCCTTTTCTGATTTTTCCAACCACTCCATGATGAGCCACATGAAAGAAGGAGCATCCAAGAAATGGATAATGTGCTTACCTTATTAAAATTGGGAGACGTCACCCTGGCTCCTTCTGAGTCACTAAAAGCCCGGCTAATGGCAAACTGGATCGCCAGACCAGTCATGGTGCCTGTGGAGAGCGGCTCTATCCTCTGCACTGCTTGCAGAAGCGCGGCTTTGGTTTGATAGGTCTTGAGGGAGAACTCGTTCTTGACAGAACTGGCGTAATTGATCACACCCACCCGGGTGGAGTTGGGGCCCACGTCCAGCCCCTCGATCACCCGGGACATGAAGACTTTGACTTTCTCAAACTCGTGTGGGCGCACACTTCGGGAGCTGTCGATGATGAACACCAAGTCAGTGGGTTTGGTTCTGCACAGGGTGCCTGGAAAGGATAAGAAGGGAGGAGAAAAATAAAAGAAAAGTATACTAGAGCAGCAGCTGAGGCTAGTGGACCTGCAAGCTTCAATCCTTCCTCTGCCTGTGTCAGAGAGGCCAGTGAGACCACTTTAGCCTAATATTGCTGAACGTTCTTTTTCCTTCTGAGGGAAAGTGTCTGTAAGAAAAGCAGTTGCCGGCTGACAACATGCACTTCTGGGGGAGCGAGCTGGTGAGATACTGGAGCTGCACTTGTGGGAGCAGGTCACCCACTTGTCACCCGGGGCTGTTGCTAATGTCTACACAAAACTTAATTCGCTTGTGGCAGCGTGGAGGGAGGAGTAAAGCTGTGGCCTGAAGCCTCTGCGCGCACTTCTGCATCAAACAAAGTCTCAGAAGGAGTTATTGCATTTCGGATGCGGATAAGCAATCCATATGGATATTAATTAATGGGATTATGTCTGCGTCCTGCATGACCAGAAGCAGGCATGAAACTCAGCAGTTCGTATTCAGTTGTGAATCAAGACATTCGGGTTAGCTAACCAACATGACGTGAACCAGCTGTGTGTTTTTCAGCTGGTGGCACCAATAATGAATACTGTAACGCAGCGAAGAGCCGCGCAGGTTTATTTCTGTGAGCTGGCGAGGGAGAATACAATAGAGAGGTGTAAACCATGTAATTGATAGTTTGTCTCTACAACCTCGTAGTAAGACATGAGTACCCACTGTAAAAGGTAAACTAGCATTGCAAAGAGCTGAGAGTTTTATTTTTTTTTAATTTCTTATTTGCATGCTGTTTTCCATCCTAATGTCCAACTGTGGCAAAACATAAAAAGGACTGATTTTTTTCGTGACTTTTTAAATGAATTGTCCCATTTTCCCCACCAGAACTACAGCATTCTGTTCTTTTGATTTTTTTTTTCCTGTCATTTAGCCTGCCTCTGTAGGGGCATCAAGCGCTCTGTTAATATTTGATTTCCGCAGAGAGGGACGATATGGGTTATATCGTAAAGGAGATTTCTGCAGACAGATTTTTAAATGTCAGCTTTTGGGCCAACAAATCTGTTCCAAATTATGACATAAATATTATAGCTAGTCCTCAGCGTGAAATCTAATGGAGCTTTCTGTCTTTCAGACAGATGAAAATAAATACCCTGTGATAGATCTATAAAGAATATAATCAGGCTAGTTTCCCGAGAGACGCTAACACTGGATGTGCTTCTGGCTCCCAGGAAGGTCTCTCTACGAGATGCTGTGTGTAGAAGGGAAGCCGGCAGTGTCAGATGCTCTCGTTTCCACTAAAATGCAATATAACCTTGTCCCATGGGGGTAACTTCTGCTTTGCCACCGTAATTCATTGCAGAGGAAGGAAAAACTCAGTTGGCAGTCCATCTGCAGCACTACAAATCCCTTTACCCGGGGCTGGTTGTGCCCGTTCTACAGGTGAGAAATGAAGGTGCAGAGAAAGGCTCAAATTCTTGCAATCAGCTCCTCCCTTTGCCACTATAGCTAATGAATCAGGTCTAGTTTTAGTGACAAACCAAGGAAGAAAAGTTTTGGTGGTTGTTTTGTTTTTTGTTTGTTTGTTTGTTTGTTTGTTTTTCCCAAGGAACAGTTGGATCCAATAGAAGTTTTGCAGGGGTTTGTTGTTTTTTTTTTTTGGGGGGGGGGGAATGGAAGCTCTGTGATTTTGCCCTAAATAACATTTTAAATCTCTTTTTATGAGAGTGAAGTACGTTTCAGTGAAATGAAGATAAAAGAAGAGATATCAGAGGGAAGCGTTGGGATCTCAGCCTGTCTGGTCACAGCCCTGCACACACGTCAGGGGCCAAGGACAGGCTCTGGTTATCTCCAGAGGGTGACAGCCAGGCACACTTGCTCTGAGTGTTATCTTGACTCAGCATAGTTTATTTTAAAGTTGGATTAAACCAGAAATAAAATCCTCCTCTATTTAAAAAAAAAAAATCTTGAAGTTGTTCAGGAATAGCTGAACTGCATGCACAGATTTGGCAGAAAATGTCTCTTAGAATATCTTTGTCATACTACTTTTAAAAGACCAGGAAACCTGCCTAGGAACTCGGAATTGAAAGATGTTTATTTTAGAAATAGCAGTTGCTCATGGTACAGCAGATTTGAATGACTGATCTGTTTAGTTTCCTCACTTCAGGAGTGCTCAGTGTTTCTGCAGCAAAGATGACTCTCCTTTTGCAAATGGCTAAGGAGAAGCTGTCAGCACATCAGAAAACTCCCCGTCACAAGCGGCAGCTGAGCCTGCAGTCACTGCCCAGGTGTGTGCGTTACGCATCATCATAAGATCATTCAAGCATTTTTAAAACCCAGCAGTAATTTTTGGCCACCTCTCCTGTGGTGAGTTCCCCAGGTTGGCTGGAGCCCCAGCAGCATCCCGCCCCTGGCAGAGGAGAGATGCTTCCTCGCCGCTGGACCCTCCAGCCCTTCCCTCCGTGCTAATTGCGGGTAAGAGTTAGAGACTGTGCAACCTCCAAGAGCAGGCAGCTCATCTCCCATCCCACTGCTCTATATTGCACTTGGAAAGACAAGCAGAGCAGGATTTTGCTCAGGAACAGATGAAGTAAAACCTAGGAAAGGCTCATCCTCAGGAACTTGACCCAGACCTTCCTGCTCAGTGAGGTTAACCAAAGCTTGGGGTGTCTGGCCAACTCTTCCTTGAGCTCCCACAAGGCCAGCCCTCTGCAGAGAGGAGAAGCAGTTTTGGAAGGCAGAGGAGAGCCCTTCTCCTCCCCAGGCCACCCTCAGCAAAAAGCAGTGAGCCCACTTTTGCTGTGCCCCTGTACAGACTTCCCACCGTTTCTCTAAAGCAATGCAACAGGCAGAAACAAACGCGTCTCCAGGTTTTGCTGCCTTGGGAAAATATTTGAGAAACCTCCTTTGCTTCTCTGACTGATGTTGAGCATTTCTTTCTCCTCCCCAGTCCCGAAGCAGGCTGGTGGCAAGGAGGTAGTGGACTGACACCGCGCATCCCGCTGCTGAGCTCCCCACTTACCTCTCGGCTGTGGGGGTGCCCCGCAAACTCCATAGCTCTGGAGGAGAAGCAGCAGAGAGAGCAGCAAGGCAGAGAAAATCCTGTCCATGGCTGCGGAGGAGCCGGAGGCTGGATGCAGAGTGGCAAGCAGGAGCCTTGGCCCAGAGGTATTAACCTGCCCTTCCTCGGGGAGGCATGGGGCCAGCCCCTGACACGTGTGAAGTGTTGGGGAGGGGGGCACTGAGGGGAGAGGGACAAGCAAGGACTAGGAGAAAATATTGCACGAAGGTGGGGAGAGGGAGGATGTCCAGCCCTGCCGGCCCCCAGCCCCTCCACAATGGCTCCATTGCTGGACGAAGGGGATGGGAAGCTATAAAGAGACCTGCATCGGCGTGGTATGTGGGGAATCTGGGACCGTAACAGTGAGACCAGTGAAACCAGCCTTGGGGAGCTGGGGTTAGCCTGTCAATCACCAGCTCCCCTCCACAAATCCCGGGCTTTGCCACAGAAAGCAAACGGTCTGTGGTGTGTCAGGCTCGTGTCCTTCCTCTGGCAAAGCCCAGGGAGGGGATGGTGGTGGGAGGGGGGGACTGCAGTGGGGTCACACAAACCATCCCTCAGTCCCCACGTTTGCCAAGCGCAGGGCTGGAAACCAGCCTGCAGGATCAGGGGGCTTTGCTTCCTTGGCTTAATTCGCCGGCAAATGCTGTGTCGTGGGAGGAGGGGAGAGGAAGAGGAGAGCAGGGCTTGGGGAGGCACGGGCAAAAGCATAGGATGCAGAACAAATTTCTTCCTGCTGGAAACAGTTACTTCTCTATGAGGTTGTGCAGGAGAGAAGGGAGGGAAAGAAAGAACTCAGTAGCCTAAAGTAGATAAATAGACGAGACACTCAGGATAGACAGACAGATTAGAAGTTTGATGCATTTTTTACAGTGTAGCGTTCAGGTCTATACACACGAGGGAGATACAACTCCTGCCACAAAAAGCCAATAATCTAAATCAACAAATAAGACTGATGATGCTGCAAGTGAGTAGAAATCCAGTGTTTTCTTTATGGAAGAGCGGCAGGCAGATTTGGTACCAGAGTAAGATGAATTTAATGATGGGTTCATCACAAAGCAGTGCATCTATTTTCCTTTTTTTTTTTTTTTAACTACTGTACTGCACTGTTACCAGTTGATTAAAGCCCATCTCCACTGATGGATTAGTCCAGCCGCACACCCTTGGAGCACTCATCCGTTTAATCTGCGCTGTGTTAGTGCAGTGCCATGGCAAACCACCTTTAATTCAAAGCCTGGTTTCTCTTCCCGTAGCCAGAGTCACTCTTTACACCCAAAGTGCTTCAACAGGGACGGAGAGCTCTAGTGGAGAAAGGCCCTTTGATTAGGAAAAAATGGACCTGTCCTTAGGGAAGTTGCCAGGCTATTCTTAACTCTTTCAACATTAAAAGTGTTAATTAAAATGTTAAAAGATTACTATGTTCTCATGCAAAATCAGCATAGAGTTGTCCCACTGCTATCTTCCCAGGTACACACCATCAAGCACAGGCTTTCCACCCTCTCTGGAGCTAGCTGGAAATTTTGAGCCAGAAGGAGCAAATACTCCAGATGAGCTTTTTTTTTCCCCCTGCCATTTCACCTCTTTTTGTTATTCAGGCCGTTTTCCAAGCTTGGTGGCATCTTATTGTATTAGCTTGTGATTTCAAAGCCCCCTGGGATTGAAAGGGCAGGATGTGAAAATTGCAGATTGTGATTGTGGATTAGTACAGAAAACACACGCAGACCTTCACGTATACATGTGTATGCCCAAAAAGCCCGGTATAAAAATGTCACGTGTGCCTGTGAATGGATGCATGAATACATAGATGTATGACATGCATATAAACATGTATGTTCTTATATCTGTCGATGTGTATGTGGGCACATACGTGCAGACACATAATGGTCCTCCATGCATGCTTTTCATGGATGTGTTCATATGTGCATGGATTTAGGTGAGTGCTAATATGTATAAATACTCTTCAGTGATATCCTTGTGTGCCTACATGCACACAGGTACGTTTGCTCCCCAAATTACACACATACAGTGACAACTTTTAGAGAACAGAGTGAAATAAAAGCATAAATCTGGGAGATTTTGCATCCAGCCCTGCCTACGATGGGATTTCTCCTGTAGCTCTGCCATGCGTAGAAGGATCTGTTGTTGCAGACAGCGCTTGCCTGCCATGAATGGGGATCATTCAGAGCCCTCTGTAAATGAAGGCTCTATGGCTGTTCTTGCTGAGGAAAATATAAAGTTTCTATGTGTCATTTTGCTGCTAATTAGCAAAGAAAGATAAATACATTTCAGGTGAATATTTTTACTAGCAGAGGTTGTGGCACACAAGCAACATTAAAGCTTTGAAAATAAGGCGAGAGGCAAAGGTGTGCTAGATACTCTAGGTCTGCATTTATACCTCCGAAAAAGCAATGTTTATTTTTAAAATATGAAACATAATTTTTCCCCAGGCCTCCAAATGGAAAACACTGGCTTCAATATTTCAAGAGGAAAATATGCATTTAAAGCTCTTCCCGAGCCTGCTTGCAACGTAAACAGACAAACCATTAACAGCTCACGCTGGCCCCAGCGCAGCGCTGCCATTCTGCAGAGCCGCTATTGTGGGCCTCACGTGTCCTGGCACAAGGAAGGTCTGCCTCTCCCTCCAACACACTCACCTCCATGTCTCCCTACTGAAAAAGGGCTTGTTCTAAACACCAGAGCCCCTCTTTCCTCCCACTGCTGGATGGGCAGCAGGAGATCCTGGTCCAACCTTGCTCCTGCTGAAATTAAACGCTTTGGACTGACGGGAAATTGTTGTATATAGCCAGGGTGTTTTTTTCCCCCAAACAATGGTGTCATTGTGTTGTTATCTGAGTGCAGATGAAGGAGAAAAGACCTGTAGATGCTTTGTTTCAAGGCAAAGATGGTGACAGTGAAAGCCAACACCTGCACCCATATGGGTTCTTCTGACCTGACTTTGCACCGTGGTCCGTTGCTCTCCACATCTCTGCTCAGATTATGGCCATGGGGACTATTCTCAGGGTGGAAGTGACAAATATAATTTTTTTGAGACATCTCCAATACATGATGGGATGATCTGCTCTGCTCCACCACCACTATGAGTAACAGCACTTTGCCAACGGCTGCAGCCTCCGTGCTCGGGTGGGCAGAGGGGCTGGAGCTGCCGGGGCCACCTTGTCATTGCCGGTGTCGGACCATGGTTGCTGATGCCTGTTGCTGGCAGGCTCAGATGGATGAACTTGGCTGCACTAAGCCTGTCTGCAGCGTCTGGATATCACAGCACGGATGAGACACGTTTAATGACATGGCAGCGTGAAGCTCACCGGCAAAGTGCTTAAACTGCTGGGAGACTTCAGCTGGAAAATAATAACATTGTTGGTGCTTAGCGGGGCTGGAGAGCCTTTGCACTGCCCTGATGATGCACACAACCTAACTACAGCCAAGGCCTCTGCCTGCAGGTGAGTGAGATCGAATTAAAATAACGCAATAGGAACAACAGCGCTCAAAACCAGGCAGATCAAGTCATAGCATCCAAAGGTGGTCAGGTCCTGCAGGAGACCCCAGCGTGAAGTCAGGAGGTGTGTCCTCTCCAGCAGGACCCACTGGGGAAGCACGGTCCTCTGCACCCAGGCAAGTGAGAGGTTTAAGAATAAGTACTAAAAGTGCTAAAAAGCAAACTCATACTAATACAGGCAGTGTTACAGCTGGAAGAGGTGGTAACTTCTAATTTGTCGTAAGACAAGCAAGTCTGATGGCATAAACCACATAGATGCAGATTCTTTCTCTATCGCTACATGCGTAACATTTCACAGGAATGTAGATCAGATGGGAAAAGCCAAGAGAAATGACATTTTAGTTTTAATAGTGCAGATGCTTTTGTTTTGATTTGGCATTTTGGTTTTCCAATTTGTTTTGCTCAAGTTTTATTTTCAAGCAGCGTTTTAGCTTTATATTTACATATTTCCAATAAACATACCATTATTGCATTTAATATCTTAGTATAAATTTCACACTGCAACAAACCAAACAGATAAAATCAAAATGAATCGATCCCTAAGGTGCTGTGTAAATGAGCCAGAAGAATGTGAAGGTTTTCCATGGAAAAAAGGAAATCAGATTTCAGGGATCTCAAGACTTCCAAACTTCCAATAGAGTTCAAGCAGAAGGCATTTAAATATTGGGTTTTTGTTTTGTTTTGTTTTTAAAGGCACAGTGTTTGTAGCCCTGGACCATAAGTACTTCTCAGAAGGGATCTGGAGCTGAGGCTAGTTCACGCTAGTTGAGGTAGCAGAACAAGAAGAGGGTTGGGAAGGGACAAGCAGCCAAATCCTGAGTAGTTTACTGTTGATTTGTATTTAATTCTAAACAAACCTGTTAGTAGTAGTAAACACAGCTGTCTTGCCCTCCAGCCACCAGAAAATGTCAAGGTTTAGCAAAATGTTCAGGTTTTTTTTCACTTTTTCAGGCTTCATTTGATGCTTCTGAGCTGGATTCACAGCCTCCGTTTTTCAGCTACTCAGAGAAACAATGACAAAAGCTGCCATTTACTCAAAGCTCCAATTCTCATATTTTATCCCCACGGTGTTTCTATTTCAGTGCATTACAGGGAGTCCCACCCAGCCTGCTTCATTACCAGAAAGGACAGTCACTACTCCACCACTGTGTTGCCAAAGCAGTATTTACAGCAAGAGGGATCAGTGCAGAACGTAAAACAAATGATGTAAACGGTGAAAGACTGGAGAGAAATGAATGGCTTTAAATAGAACCCTTTTGACAACTCAGGATCAAAAGAACTGCTGTTTATCCTTTTAGCTGCAAACGGCTGGCAAATATCCTTGTGCTCTGATGCTGTAAATAGTAAATGCTGTTTATGGCTAGTCAATGTTGATGTATTTTATGGGTCACATTTATTTCAGAGGGATCATTCTTTATTTGCCATGTTAACCTTGCCCACATCTTCCCCCTGGGACCAAGTTGCCTCCTGGGCGCTATTCCTGGCTCTCCTGCTGACCACCTGCAGAACTTTGGGCAGCTCATGTCCTCCCTCCACGCCTTGACTTCTCCACCTGCGCAACACCACCAACAATGCTGGCCTGGCCCCAAAGTCCCTAAAGTTATTTATATTTGTCCTACTAAATTGCTTGAATGAAACATCAGTATGAGACTTATAATTTGTAAAGATGAAGGTGACTGTGCAAGGAGCACTTTTTCTCTTAAGCCAGCATCAAGGCAACCTGTACAAAAGGACTAGAGTAGGAAGATGTAGTAGTAAAGGCTCTAGGATCATCCAAGAGGAAGATTTTTGTAAAATAGCTTTCAATAGCAGAAATGTTACAAAAATCCTGTGGGAAGACACATGGATGAGAGAGATCCTCAGCTGTAGTACGTGGGGGCATCTGGTCTGATGGATAAGCGTGCAGATGGAAAGCAAACGGCAGCAAAAGGATTTGTGCTGAAGTATGGTCACGATGCCAATTTCTGCCATTCTGGGCCCACCAATGGGGACAGCAGTTGCAGCAACTTCGTTTCACTGATACAAGTGAGTAATTACCTTGATGAACTGTCTGCAGGAAAGCTAAAGGAAAGCCTGTCTTTTTTTCTGATGTTTGATTTATGCAATTATAATGGTGCCTGTCCCAGCTCGAGGGTCTCAACCCTGGAAGGTTTATAGATTACTTTCAAACTAAGGAAGCAAGAAAACCAAGCCAGACAGCACGGTCCCCATGGTGCAGCACGGTCTGCAGTGACAGACTCCTGGAGAAACACCATACATCCATCACCCGGGATTCCCTCTGCCGCTCCAGGGCCAGTCAGCACATTGGCTTACGTCAGCTCGAGGGGATGCCAGGGAATACTGCCAAGTTGCTGTCTTTGCCCTCTTCAAAGTCTATTTATACCCATTCATGGACATCAAAATAGCCTTGGGATAGGAGAGACCTTTCCATCACAGTGGATGCTGTGGCTTGAGCTGCCTGATTTGAGCACTGTGGTTCCTATTGCATTGTGCATTATTTTTGCCAAGTTGCTAGCAGCTCCGTTGTGTTTCCGGATGCCATTTCAAAGTCTGATAGAAGCCAGCACCAGAAAAATGCTTCCAATCCTCCCCAGGCTTTATTCACACTGTATTTTCTGCCAGCGTTGCCACTGTTTAACCTCCAGGTGGATTTGTAGAATCAGAACTTTTACTGAGCTTCCATGTCAAAGCATCTCCTATAAAAAGGTGTGTCCTGGATGGTTGGACCAACCTGTACTGGTTTGCCTTCACCAGAAAACATTTCCCATTAGTGGACAGGTTTATCAAGCATTTGACTAAAAGGCTATGAATGGCATGTGGGGGTACTTCCAGCACACAACTGGGGTTTGCAGCATGGCCTTTTTGGGACCGGCCCACGCCTGAGGGAGAGAGCCTTGAGGAGGGCTATAAAACAGAATACTTCTGCAACGACATAGAGATCAACACCATCTCCCCCAGCCATGAGGACTACCTGCAGGCAGTCTCTTGGGATTTGCTTGGACCTTAAGAGGCTTTTCTTGCTGGCTCAGGTACTGAGCCTGGTTTTGAGAACAGACCAGGATAACTCCCATCCATTCTGCAGTGTCTCTCCCACCTCTGACTGAGTCCATGATATTGCACGAGTTGTCTCCTTTTTCTTCATACCTCAGTTTCCCTTTCTGTGGAATAAGGAGACCAGTGAAGTGTGTTTGGTTGTTTCTTTTTTTCAGAGCAGAGGGAGAGGCACGTCTCCTCCAACTGAAGGCAGTGGCAACAGAATGCCTAGAGAAGAACAAGAAAGTAAACAAAGCAGAAGCACTCAAAGCAATAGGAAACACACAGACACTCACAGAAAAAAAAAAAAAAAAAAAAAAAGCCTTTTTTTCCACTGGAGCTTTTGCTCTGGGTCAGATGGGGGAAAAATGTCACAGTCAGTCCGGTAATCTAACGGACATCTCTGGAGTCCTGGAGCATCTCCATCTCCATGAGATGGTGCTACTTCTAAAGGTGATCAAGTCCCTCTTACATATCTGCTCTACCAATGCTGAAATCATCAGCTCAGTCTGCTCTCTAAATTGAAGAATTACTGCTCGTTTCTTCTCTGCATTGAAAAAAAAAAAAAAAAAAAGAGGAATGTGTGGAGGAGCATTGAGCATATTTGTGTGAATTGGTTCTCAGCCTGTATTGGAGAAACTCACATCAGTAAATCAGTTTAGAGAAGAAAAAACAGTATAACAGTAGCATATTAAAAGGAGTCTTTTATCAGTCTCAAAACCAGCATTGATAGTGCCATCGTCTGACTTATTAACAGGCTTGGGACAGCCTGTGCTCAGTTTGTGTTGGCCAAATCATCTAACATTTCAGAAAACCAAAACCACTTCCCGTCTAGAACTCAGCCCCTGACCTGGCTGGAAACTCACAATAAATCTATACATTTTATCACATTTCAGGGTGTTTTTTGGGCCAGGCGTTCACGGTGAACTATTCCGAGCCCTGGAGAGAACATACTGCATGAAGCAGAGGGATCGTCCGGCTTGCTAAGAGCCATGAAACATCAGGTTCATTTAGAAGATCAGGTGCGTACCCAAAGGGTCGACCCTGCATACCCATTGAAACAAACTCTGTCTCTGCAGGAGATGTATTGAACATCCTTTAGCTGTGTTATCAGTCCATTAAACCACAAGGCTTAGGGAATGTTTAACCCTGGTGCAGTGACTAAATAGCCAAAAGCGTTACTAATTGGAATTTAACCAGAAGTAGAATTTGAACCATTTAAAGAGATGGAAAAGGATTTTTAACACAATTTAGTTGGATCACATTGCGGAACCCTCTTCCGGTTTAGAAGCCAAGTGCATTTCCAGCATTTCTCCTAACAATATTGTGGGTAGACCCAGCTAATGGGCTTTTGGTCAATCCTGGCCAGTGGAATGCAGCCTAGTGAAGATGTCTTAGTGCTGTGACGGCTGTCACACACCATCGTGGCACCTACAGGCTCTGCTCAGGAATATTAAGGGAAGGACTGTACTTTCAAATATCTCCCTAAGCTAACAAGGAGAGAAGCTCCACCAGGTCCCCATGGCCTCCTCCAGACCTGGCTTTGAGCACTGCAACCAAGGTGGGCAGGTAGCTGGTGGGAGATGAAAAGCAGCCAGTTTCAGCATCCAGCCTAATCTTCAGGACTATGACCAAGGGGGCTGACAGGTAATGTCTGAAAGGCACTGTAGCCTATTGATTATTCATATTTTCAAAGATACTGTTTTATCTCTCCGCCTAATTAAGAATGCACTGTACCTTGAAGCAAGAAACTAGGCTCTTCACATACTTCTGCAAGGTTTTCTGGTTGAATATTGGGTTGGTCTCTTGCTCTCTGGTCACAGATAAACAATTGCCAGATTCAGTGTGAGAAAGAAATTATTTTCTGCTTAAAGAATTAGAGAGGTTTGTAAGTTTAGGAGTGATTTTGAGGATGTTTAAAAGTACTGGAGACATTAAGATGTCATTGTGGTACACTCTCACAGACTTCATGTCTGTTGTTGAGTATCCTGGTCCCCAGAGCAAGGGAGATGAAGCACAGAGAATGGGAATCATCACCCCTCTTCAGTGGTGAATATGTATGACAAACATAATTATCTTCATCTCCATATACATAAATACACATCTAGTAAAAAGAACATGGGGTAGCACTGATGTTTTTTGTTTACACTTTGGCAAATCTTCCATTGAAGCTTTTTGGATTATTTTTTTTTTTTGTTTCAGAGCAGAACAAAGACCCCAGGCTGCGATCCACATTGTGGATGATACCAGAATGAGCAAACGACATTTTCATACTGAGTTCTTTTAAAAACCAGACAATGATACAAAAAGTGAGTACATGCTGAATTCCAGCTGCCTCTCAGCTATCACCAGCAACACCATCCGCTAACATCTACAGAGACCGACCTGTGCAGAGTCAGTCGTGAGTGTGCCAGACAAAGCATGCCTGGGACAGGATCTTTATCACTGGTGATAATGTACAAGAGGAAGGAAACAAGATAGATTTTTTAGATAAAATTGCCAGCTTGGCTGTTAGAAATACCATCTTTTCCTTTGTGAAAAGCACACACATGAGATAACATTGGCCTAAGCCCAAAGCACCATTTTGCTAACTAATCTTTTTTAGAAAGCAAACTATTGCTTCCTTGTGACATCCCTCAGGCAACAACGACAGCACTGTTCAGAAATCAGACAGCAAAGTATTGAAGCTATTAATTTTTTTTTAATTAAAACTCATCTTTCAAGTCACACTAAAAGCAAAAAATGCAAACATTTAGGTATGAAATGGCAGAGCATTACTGTGACAATTCCAGCGTGCTGCAGATTCTCAAGTATACACTATTAATCACCATCACAGACAGACAGGATGAGAGCTGCATCACAGTTCATGTAACATCTTCATTCTTTTGCTGATCCCTTTCCCACAGGATCCTCATTAAAAGATGCTGGTTGGCATAGCTTCAAGGTTGGACTATCTCAGCAAAAGGGTTGTTGCCTGTTTTCCCCCTATTCCACTTCCTAAAAGTCTCAACTGCTGAGTTGGATGTGAGACAGACAAGAAACAGCATCTTGCTGGCATAAAGCAAGCCTGACAAGGGATTCAGGCCAGTGCCTACAATTGACCTTAGCCAGATGTCAGAGGCCAGTGATGGGAACCTCTGTGGTGCCTGGTGCCAAGTTTATTAAAATTAGCACTGTAGCTTGCTGGTACCAACTCAAAACTCCCAGTGTAGAACTAGGCACCAACTCCAGTGGTTCACCGTCATTCTTTGTAGGCTCATAAAGTGATGTGGATTGTAAAAAGCATGATACTGCTAAAGTAAGGACTTCTCAATGCGGCTGGCTATCTGACAGAAGGGGTAAGCGGCACCAACAGCAGTACTGATGTGATCTTCTCTCCGTGAGTGGAGCTTAGATTGCTACATAGGGTGGTGGGGATTCCTTGGAAGGCAACTCTACAGCTTCTTCATACGATGGCAGCACAGCCTGAAAGAGAAGACCATTAGTTATGCTTTGGGGATCACATGAAAGGTTTCAAGTGGGTTTGATCTTGGATGTGTTTCTCTACCTTTTCAAAGCAGAGTAAAAGAACCACATGGGCTATAAGAGATAAAGGGCAGACATCCAAAAGAGTTGGAGGTCAGCAGCACTTTATAACCGCTTTGCTGCCAGTCCCACCTCCTTACCCCAAAGCATGGCTGCGATAAATGGACCAAGGCTCGTTAATCTCCAGAACACAAGCCTCATTGCCTAAGCAAAGAAGCTAAGCTCAGATCATTGCAGAGGCCATGATGCATGCACAGCAGCAGCACACACTGCTGTCAAGACAAGGCTCATCATATTTGCCAAGTTTCAAGACAAATGCCTACACTTAGTATTCCATATTCTCCCTCTTTACTCTTCATCCATCTTTACAGTGTCTCTTATTTTTTGAAGGTTTTCAATATCTTTCCATTGTGTCAGAGCAGCTGGATACTGTTATTAAAGAGACCATCAGTAATCTAAGTAAGGGCATTGATATTCAATATTTAGCAAATTGTTAAGATTAAGGGCAATGCACCAAATCTCTCAGCTGTTGATCCAGTGAAAGGTGAAGACAAACAGTTTTAAACATGGGTAACACTATTAGGCACAGGAACTAAAGCTCAAATTCAAAATATATCTCTGGATCAGACAATAAAGTTATATATTCCCATTTATCTGCTTTGCCTGAAGCCGAAGCTTCAGGTTCCTTATAGATACCTTTGACTTTGAAAGGTTTTATACAAAAGTAAAGTTAAAGGAATACAATATAATTGGAAACTGGTTATTAATATCTGTTAATGCACATTTAAAGGGTTGAACTATACCTCAGACCATCAAAGAAGCGAAAGGAAAGATCATCAAGCATCTCATCAGTCTAAATCATGCCTTTCCATGGTGTGAGTCTGAAGCAGTCTTTACTCACCTTTTCAACTGCTTGTGAGTCGACTTTTACCTCCTCTCTCTTGCTGGCTTTAATATACTTAAAGCAGCTTAGGACACATTTGAACATATAGGCCTGAAAAAGAAAGGGAAAGGGAAGCCTGCCATTGCATTACAAGTCAACAATAGTATTTCCACTTTAGTCATCAGCCTGCTATTGTCCTACTCTCTTCTCTGGAAGTAGAAGCCTGGGACAATGCGTCCCAAGGCCTTAAATCACTCTTTCTTGATCCTTCAGTAGAAAGGTGACAACTCCGTCTGCTGAGAGCAGCACACTGGCATGGGAAGTCAATAGATCTGATAATAACATTAAATACAAAGCCCATGCTTAAGACCTCTGAGAGTGCAATGTCACCAGGTAGGAAAGGAAAGCATGTTTTTCATATTATTTTTCTGAGCAGGCTACAAAGTTTGGATGTCTCAGAAAAGCACCTTGTGCATAACATCCACCTTCCAGACATCCAAGGCTTCCTGGTCAACTAGAACTGACCTGAAAGGTCAGCTCATTCAACAAAATCCTATCCTTGCATTAGTCACACTTTTCTGACAAGACCACCTTGCACCTCCCAGAGTTACAAGATGTAATAAATAGAGCCATTCCGAGAAAAAGGGATCGATTGACGGATTGTGGCACAAGAAACTAAGCAAGGCCTGTGAAACATACCATTATTAAATAAATATTTTCCCTACTCTGTGCAGTGAGGCAAAGTCGTGTGCCTCATGTTTTTGTTGGCGTAAGACTCTACTTTAAAAACAGTTAACATTTCCAAAGGAACATAGGGAGTTATATGCCCCGAGAGCAAGCCGTGTAGCTTAGGATTTCCTAGAACAATGAGGACTGTTTGTCTTGACACAAAGCCAAGACAAAGAATGAGAACAAGGAATGAAGTATCTGAGTTAAAGGAATCTGTCTCTCAGAGATGAGGAGGTACATCCAAACTTTGACCACCTTTAGGGAATACTGCAAAAACCTTGCCTCTTCCAAAAGCCTCTTCATACAGACAGCAAATATGCAAGACACTGAAGCCATCATACAAACTGTACAAAAAACCCCAGTCATCCCAGAAAAAAACTCCAATAAATTAAAAAAAACAACAAAAACAAACAAAAAAAAAACCCCAACAACAACAAAACACAACAACAACAAAAATCCTTTCTTTAATTTTGACTCTGGAAGAGTTTGCTGCAGTGCCAATCCAATATCTGCACCGCATTCAATGAAGTTGCCTTCAGTTAAGGCTGCTGCAAACAAGAACAGGTTCGAGCAGAACGCGTTAGTACACACAGTTTATGCAAAGGCAGCCAGTGACCTTGGGTTCATCCCATCACTGGCTAACTCAAAACACTCAAGAGTCACTGTGGGATACCGTTCCCCACACTGAACTGAAGAGGGAAATCTTCCCTGGCAGCCATTGAAATTATAAGTGGATGGGAAGGTTGTCCTAGAGGTCAGGAAGCGAGCTACTTCAGAAGTAATTATGTTAAACCCTTTCTTTCATTTCCCATCAGAAATGTTCTATTCCCCTTGGTTTCTGCATTCTTATCACCGTGGTGGTGGAGGGGGATGACTTTATGATACTGAGGCAAGATAAAGATTATTTGTGGATGCACAGATCAGCGAGGGAGACTACCCTAAGTGTGCTGTGTAAGCATCACCCTTTCACTCATGCTGCTCTTTGAATAGTTTGCATCTCTGAGGAACTTAGGCTTGAACAACTGATGCTATCACTGTTGGGGCTCTACAGGTGAGCATACAACCAGCCACTACACTGGTAAGCTGTGAAGTTGCGTGGAGGCACTTCCATGTTGCAACAGGACATGTTCCTTGCAAAGGATGGTGTTATATGAGAAAGGAGGGAGAGGAGCATTACCATCCCCCTAAGGATTGTCAGAGAAATCTTTCCTGCTAAAAGGGTGAGCAAAGTCTTGCAGGTCTCTGTGAGATCTCTGATGGAGGCATGAAGCAGGGCAGGTGCCCTGTCTCTTCATCTGACAGACAAACTTCCAGCTGAGTTATGCTATGATGTAGGATGCAAATCACTAATTTGGGACATTAATTGCAAGTTGACAGGCAAGCAGCACCAGATACACAGAAACAACATTTTAGTGTAAGAGCAATAAATTCTTGCAATGGGTCATTAGGCAAGTCAATTTACACAAAAAGATCCCAGGCAAGTCCAACATATTTAGATCCTACCTTCGTGTGGGTATTTGGGGAATTGAAACCGATGGCCTCTAAAAGGCCTTTTTAATGTTAAAATGCTTCATGCATGTTCCTCATTGAATCTGTAACACTTGGAAGGAACACTCTCAAGACAATGGTTTTGCTACATGCAGAAAAGAGAAGGGATTGTCACTAAGTTTAAAGGATGGAGTTCCTAATGACTTGTTTTGGGAAGTTTAGAAGACCAAAGAGTACTTGTGCCTGTCCGTTTTTTTTAATTATCCTTCCCCTGTCCCTCCTCCTATAAACTCCAGCAGAAGAAATCATTGCAAGTTAGGCAATCTTGTAGATAACCCTGTGGAAAATTCAAATCAACTGATTTGCCAGGTCAGTGAGATTTCTCCTGAAGACTCATGCTGCCAGCTGAGTTTCAGGGTTCTCTCCACTCCTATTGCTCAGTTTATGCAAATATTAGACGAAATGATAAAGTCAAGTCTGCATTGCAATCATACAAGGCACTCCACTCCACGCTGGCTTATCTGGCCACCTGGGAAGAGTCTGAAAAAAAAAATGCTTTCCAATTAACAAGTAGCGTTTTTCACTGTGATAGAATCTACTCAAGTACCTGGAAAGATCCAGTTTTCTTAGCTGGTCTGAAACTCCTCAGTGAAAACCCTGTTCTCTGATCCATTGAAGCAGGAGGAATAGAAACCATCTCACAGTGAAGCTTCCCGAGATGTAAGCAGGATTTAGCAGCTCACAGGTTTTAATTAAATTTCAGGGTATCAGTGTGCATAACTCCGCTTACATCAGTGTGCATGCAGCAACTTACCCAAGTGGAAGATCTAACATGCTGCTAATTTATTTTTGCACACAATAGCAGAAGAGTTTCCTCTATTTATTTTCAAACATCTTCTAGAAATGAATGAGGAGTAACAGTTTCTGGATAAGACAGAGATTTTCCTTTATAACTCACATCTGCAGAAGCATAAAACCAGTGATTTGAATATTAGACCTGCCTCAGACACTATGCTGAGGCTGAGTTCCTATTAGGCACAAGGAGAGACTAACAAGGCTTTCCAATGCCCTGGCAGATTTAAGAGAGAAGTAAAACCAATTATTCTATCCCCTAGGCAAGAGAGCTTCATTTCAGCCTCACCAGCCATTTACCTTCAGAAAGAGAACAGCAATGAAGGCAATGGTGAAGGTGATCATCACTTTGGCATATTCCTCTGTTGGTAACTTCTCCACCGTTGGCAGAAACCCCTGTGAAAAGAGGGAGAGGATCTCAGTCAAACACTGGTTCCTTCTACCAGGATCACACAAAGCAGTGGATGCCCCAGCAAGTTTCTCAGCATGCCTCTCAGAAAGGTGGGACAGGCCACCTTCCTTTCCCAATCAGAGGGATTACGGGGATATTTTTTTCCTCCTGCTGTTTACATTCCTTTGGCAAAGATTTTCAGAGGACTATTTAAATGAGAACGAAAAGCGTGACTGTTTAATAAAGATGAAAAGTTGATGCATTTTCAAAGCATGCAGGCAGGCTCTATCCAAATCATTTTGCTCTGCAATTTGCATCCATAAGATTCTTACAAGAAAAACAGGGTGTACTTTTAAGAAACACACGCATAAGCAAGTTGTCAGTCAAGAAGACTGTGTTGGTGAGAACATACAGAAAATCCTCTTTTGTCATCAAACAGAGCAGTTCTGGGTATACTACAGAGATTGGAGAAAGGTTACTCTGTCTTAACAGCCACTGAAAGAAGCTTCATAGGAGTTCAGAGCAAGACAAATCAGCTGGGCTGCTCACTACCTACCCTGTTGTCTGAAGACTTGAGGCTGAGGTAGGTAGGGACCTCCATGTAAGAGCTGCAGAGAGTGAGAATACTCAGGCAGAAATCCAGCAGCTGCAGAGCCAGGAAAGGGATCTTTGAGTGTCCCGGCTGCAAGAAGGGCAGGGAACAGGAATTTGGTTATGATTACAAGATTGCAGTCGCTTCTATAGATTTTCCCCATTTTACATAGGGCCTGTGCTTTGTTCACATTGACAACCCAAGCTATTTAATTCACTTATATTAGCCAAAATGACAAGCAAACCATCTTATTGGGCTCATTTCTATAGGCTCCTCAGAAGAGGCCTCTAGCTGGAGCAGTGATATTCCTAGTTTATCTCCAGCAAACCCTACCTAGCATGGGCACACCCAGAAAAACCTCCCCAAAGCCCCGAGGCACAACATAAAACCAACAGGAAGATTCCCAGACAAAGGAAACTAAACAATCCATCCTGTCTCCAGCCAGGGTAGGAATTGCCTTGCCGTGAAGAACCGTGGTCAACGATAATGATCCTTTATTGCTACATTAAGCATCAGTCTCCATTTCATAAAGAACAGAGAAGATCATCTCAGAAGTGAGCTGTTACCTACCGTGTGGCCCAGAGAAGACACAGAAATGATTGCTGGGACTTGTATGTAGGAGCTGAACATGGTTAGGAGGCTGAGGAGAAAGTCCATGACTTGCAGAGCGAGGAACGGGATCAGAAGACGTTCCCTCTTCTGAGAAAGAAAAGCAATGGCAGTTATTTCTGTCCTGAATGGAAGAATGAGACCAGCTAACCACACCTGAAAAGACATATGTTAAGGTACTCCAAGGATAATTACTTTCCTGGGATTTCTGCATCTAATTCCACATACTGTGGTGACAATTGATTCAGAAACAATGAAGGGAATCAACATTGATCTTTTTTTTCACCTTCTTGGAAACTTTCTGTGAATTTTCGCTATGCGACATTAGCACGTCAGCCCATCAGAGCTGTCATTCAGCTGTCCCCAGAGTTTACCACTACAGAGAAAGCTGCCTTCCCACACCAGTGCATGGTCATTTCTTCTGAAATGGGAAATAAATCCCTCGTGTAATAGAGGAGTTACAGTTCCCCTCCACGATCTGACTTGCAAAAGAGCAAGGAAATGAGGCAATAAAACAACATTTCCAAATCAGAACATTTCAATTCCTTGACACGAAAATAGTCCTGATGACAGTGTCACCCAGATCTGGTAAAGCTGGTAATTAGCAGCTTTGCAGATGAGCCTGAGACTGCAAACCAGCCCCCTTCCCCCTCTGCAAGGGAGTAGAGATATTGATCTGCTTTTTTTCATCATACTTCAGCATTCTCAGTGAGCATCCTCTGGTGCCCTCCTCTAACCCCTCCTAACTCAGAGAGGCCTCAGCCAGCAGCTAAATGTCACTTGTGGAGAACATACCTTCACCACACCAAGGAGGAGATTGAAGCTGATGACAAACAGTAAGATGATCAACAGGAAACTGGTGATGACATCACCTAAAGATAATAAAAGTAATTACCACATTACTAAAAGCTGGAGCCTGATATCCCAATTCAATCACATCACACTTTAACCCTTAGAGGTAACCTGGCAGGAAGAATTGTGTATGTGGGGGACTGAATGCCATGCAGCTGGAAGGCAACCCTCTTCTCCCTCTCTACATCCACTTTTTTGTCTGTCTTTGAAGCTTCTGTTTCTTTAGCCATCGGGTTGAACAGGCTCTCAGCTCAGGCACACGAGATCCAAAAGCCTTTATTGCCTGGACTGAAATTTTAAATACCCTAGGCTACAATATTAAGGGAAAATGAATTAGAAAAAAGGCAGAGTGCTTTTAGCTAATGATTAATATGTCTGAGTTGGGAATTATTTTCAGACTCAAAGATAGATAAAGTAACTAGCAGTGAAATCTAGTGAAAGACCTGCAAGATTTGCAAGCAGACAAGAAGCACAAGTTTTAACCACCCACCGCTGGTACAGACCACAGAGTTTCAGGGTGAAAGATCTCACGTCCGCTCTCGTAGTTATAAGATGCAACACACACATTAAAAATAAATGTGTAAGGAGAACAGCATGAGACAGCTCTACCTACAGGACTGAAGATAGTATTTGTCAGCTGTTCTGGGTGCAGGAAGGTGATCTCGTCCATACACGAGCAGTTCCCAGGAAGAAGTTTTCTCTCTTGGTGTTGCAGCCAGCCCTGATGAGGGCTGCCAAGCCTGGCTGGCACCGTACAGCATGTGCATTTGGCCTTCCTAGCAGTCTAGATAATGTACAGTTTTTTTGTAAAGTTAGCTTGCTTCTCAACAACAAGGGCAGCTCACTCCAAAGGTAGAACAGTGATACTTTCTTTATCTGCCTCTGCATGATCAACAGTCTTTCACAGTGCCTCCTGCAACTCACTCTCTGATTTCTTTCTTATTGCTTTACCTGACTTTAAAATAGAAACTGTCTATTTGGGGTATCCAGCTCCCAAAAGCTTGAAATAAAGGTTTAATTTTTTTAGAAAAGAGCCAAACTTTTAACTTCTCTGATGGTTAAAAAAACAACTGATCCTTTCCATAGGCACAGAGTTTCCTGAACATCAGAAAGGTTTGACTACTGGTTCACCGTCCCCCTCTGTCAGCTGCCCAGTTTATTTTATGGCTATTAAATAAACCTAGTGCCCAACTATTTTTTTTTCCATTAGCTCTTTCACTTGTTTTCATAAAGAAAACTAGAAATTGTACTTTAGCCTGTTTGATCCCCAATACATTCCAACTGCTCTGAAATCCATCACTGCTCCGTATTACCAATTTTTTTTCTCCATGAGAACACCCCTTCATCTCTCTGAGCTTTGAGCATTTGCCTATAGCTTTGGTACCATATGAAATTTTTAGATTTATATTTTACATACACCGAAGTATCCTTAACTGACTTCCAAGCTTTGCGTAACTTGGAAGTTACGAAGATGTTGAGGCAGAGAAATCCATCCTTCTTTTTCAGGCAGAGAACACCAACATGGCTCCTTACAGCAACGAAACATTTGCACCAAGGCACTCACAGCTATACCATAATTTGGCTAGTTACTGTGTTTGAGGGAGAAAGTGCAGCCATCTCAAGTCAGAGGGAGAGCCATGCTGGAGAAGGGCAGACCTACCACGCAGCACTGCCCAAGACGTCTGGCAGGAGATGAGTGCCCAGTAGACACAGCAGCTGCAGCCCATGCAAACTGTCAAGTACTGCACCCAAGGCCCTGCTAAGCAATGTGGGTATTGACAAATGCCAACTGAGGAAAGGACCAAAGACGATGATGAGAAGATCTGGAGCCTTTCCAGGGTTGTAGAGGACCTGCTGTGCTGAGCCACATCTGGCAGCAAGGAGAGGGTAGGTGGCACCAACAGCCACACTCCTCATATCCTTACTCTGCTAGCAGAGAGTGCACTTGATTTCATTTAAACACGTTGATGCAAGAGATATTTTAACTTCGTTTGCTATCTTCTCAAGAATTAGCAACATACTTGAGTCTCTTCTAGAAATGAGATTTGCTGAAGAAGAACCTTCAGTCTGAAAAGAAGCTCTGACCAGCACTTCCTTCCCTGAGCATGAGTCGCCTCTTCCTTTATGGGGCTCAAAGGGAGAAACCCTTTGAGGATGCTGCATCCCTCCAAGAAGCAAAACCAGCTTATCTCCAGAGAGGGAGCAGCACCACGTGAGATGCTGCACATGGAGGTGTCAGACATGCAGGACCTCAGGCAGTGATCAAAAGTATCCAACAAACACTTAACCTACTTCAGGAAAAAAAGAGTTTTGACGGCACAAAACAAGAAAATAGCTTGTACTTATAACCTGATAAAAAAAACCAACTGCAAGATCTGTTTACCACAGAGTAATGAGAATTGAAATGCAGAAGAAGAAGTCTTAAGAAACAGCAAAGAAAGAAAACCCAAATCCAGCAAACCCTGAATGAGAACAGCAAGGACAATGGACAAAGGGCTTTCCTGCAGAAGAGGCTGCTCACAGCTTTGCAGCTCACAAGGGCCACGTGAGGAGCCCCAGTTTCAAGGCAGAAAACCAAACCCACCTTTAAGAAGCAGGAGAGTAAAGACAAGTCTGTGGGCTAGTGCACAAAGAACCAAAGATTTACATGAGGACAGCATTCAAAACAAAAAGACCTTAACAATGAAGACAAACTCAGGCTTTGTAGGAGCAGCCATAAAAGGAGACAGTCCCAGTCCCAGTCCCCGTACACCCCAAACAGCCTGAAGCCATTTCCCCTGGTTTTCCTCCCAGGACCAACCATCAGAAATTTGGCCCAGAGAGGGTTTATCTCTTTAGCACAGTGTATCCTTGGATTAGAGACAACTGTGTTTTTCTGCCTCTTTCTACATGGTCTCATGCTCCAGCTCTCTCTCGGCAGGCTCGTTAATTAATTGGGCAACTGGTCGTTGCTTCTGCAAGCTAATTGCTGGCAGAACCCAGCTGAATTTTCCAAGCAGAAGCTAGATTAAAAAAAAAAAAACCTAAACAAAATAACAAAGAAACACAAAGCCCACAACCCTATGGACACAAAGGGATGGAAAGAAAAGGAAAGCCAAGAGAAAACAACTTTCCACGTGCTGCCTGCCTCCTGTTTGTTCAGAGCAAATCCTCTCTTGCTGGCAGCAGATCTCGCTGTTCCAGGGATGTTTTAGCACCAGCAGATTTGATCTCAGTAATCAAAGATTTTACTTTAACAAAATAACTTCATCCTTTGTGAAAGCGTGTCTAGCAGATGGGCTAGAGGAGTGACCCCCTCAGACAGCGGTGGCTGCTGGCACTTAGCCCCGTCTGTGCAAACCCTCTGTGAGATGGGAATGCAGTACATGAGACAGAGAGGCCAAACGCCACCTGAAACACTTTGCAAGGGCTGGTAGAGTGGCAAGTTACTTTGCAGGGCCAGCAGTAGATCCCTGGGGATCCCTGGGGCACGAGGCACTTGCAGCCACAGCAGACCCGAGAGATGGGATTGCTCTGAGAGCTCCTTTTCATACCCAGCATCTCTCTGACGGTCATTCTTAAGTCTCTTCAGCATTTCTCTTCATGCTTACATGGTCCTTGTGGGACGAATGTTTGCCTCTTTTCTACTCAAAAACCCTCAGAAAAGGGCAAAATTTGGGAATCTTGAACCAAGCTTGAGCAGCTGTATATCAGGGAGCTCTGATTCCTTATAAAGAAATCCTATATGTATTTTTTCCTACTGTGTCATGTGAAAAGCATTTTCCCATAAACCTTCCCTTGTTTATGTTCTTGGTCTGTGACTACAGCATTGGCATTATATATTCTGAGACGTGCTTTAATCTGGCAGGATCTACAAATAGAGCAGCAGATGCTGAGGGCACTGACAGAACCTCACCCCAGATTGTTCTCCAACTCTTCCGTTTGGGTTTTGAAGTCAAATTGAACTTTTTGTACTGCTTTGCTATATTGCTTCCCTGCTAGTTTCTGGAAATAGAAGGGTTGCAATGTTTTTATTCCAACTATAATCAGAAAACACTCAACAATCTTCCAAGCAGAGTCCTTTGAAGTGCTGGGGGAGAGAAGCCAAGTGGAAGTGCTGGGGATTTGATTATAAAATGTTCCTTTTTGTGTAGGAAGCAGTGGAAGCGGGAGGAGGGGGAAGACCTGTCATTTTGATTGTGTGGGAAGAGGGGGGTGGGGTGTTAAAAATGGGGGCAATTTCCCTCAGAATGGTTCTATTCTTAAAGAAAACCCTCCAGATCTGCAGAAAGGCATGTCTTGCTTAGAAAGCATATAAAGTTTTTGTATGGAGATTCTCTGAAAAATCCATCTCAATGATTTGCTTTATTTTTTTTCTGTAAAGGATATTTTACTTCCATACTTGAAGGAAAGTAAAAATTATTGGCCTTGGATATCTTTCTGCAAAAAATAATGAAAAACAATTGTCATTTTTACATAAGTGTATCTGTGGGATACAGTATTCTGTTCTGCAAATATCATGTTCAGTTTTCAGCTGTTCACATCACGGTCGTAGTCAGAATGCACGTGCATACACCAACATCAGAATAAAATATTACCAACTATGCCCGTGTCCAAGCCAGGTATGTCAAAAGAAAACAATACAAAAAATGAACAAGAATACAAGCCCAAAAAAGGGAGGAAGACCTTAAGGTCCTGTTCTTCAGGTTTTATGTTTAAAATTAAAACTAGAAACACATACTAGAGAAATGGAAAATCAGATTCTTCCACCTCTGTTGTGCTGATCCCAGTGACCTGGCAAACAGCGGGGTGTTAGCGCCTGCTCTGCGCATTGCATGTTGCCCCGCTGGGAAAGCTCTGCAGAAAGCTTTTTCCAAAGCAGTCACCGTGCACGTCTACGCTGGGTGCTGAGCTGAGCCCCAGCTGCAGAGGGACCTCTGTGAACCACAGCCAAGCCAAGTCACCTCCAACTCACGCAGACTGGGCTGCTTTGGAAGGAATACCCTGCATGAACGATGTGAACCATGGCAGCAGACACTCGCTCGGTGTCTTGTTAGCAGGACTCACTCAAATTTCCGTTTCCTTCTCACCGTGATGCCTTTCAAATCAGCCTTGGTGGATCACAGTGGTGCCTCCTAAAACCAGCTGGGCTTTTTTGAAAAATGTAAACCTATCTCTTAGCAATAACTTAACCTAGAGAGTAACTATGCCTGTTCTAGTGCTTTCCACTGTGTCTGACTCCTGCTGCAGGAAGAAGCGAGTTTGGGATGTGCAGGAATCTGCTGTACTTGATTTCTTTTCTCCTCCACTTACAGGGGGCTTCTGTGCATGCTTGCAGCTTGGGGAAGGACACACTGGAAATGCAGGGAACAGGCAAGTCCTTGCTGCTGTGGGTCCGCAGGAAGAAACAAAGCAGGGTGTGGGAGCCTGGTTTCTGTCTTTGTGCACACAGCAGAGAAGAGTTATCTCAACTTGTGGTTTTACACTGAAGAGTGGCTAAAAAAAGGAAAAAGCACCCTGTGTTTGTTGCTTTCAAACAGTTTCACTCAGCATTAGCCTGGTCAAGTAATATTTGAGGTTTGAGGATACTTCTGAGCTTAAGCTGTAGGAATTCAATCAACTGTGATGAAGGTGATGCTTGTGACTATTTGTGGGATATGAAACAGCCTGGCTGCTTCTTTCAGATAACTAATATTCTGCAAAAAACACTGGGGATTGGGAACATCTGGGGATAGGGGCCAAAGGGACAGGAGGGAAAGGGAGGCAGGCTGGTGTGACTCTCTGAAGTGCCTTCAGCTGTGAGGTATGAGACCAGTGCCTGGCATGATAGATGAGGAGAAGAGGATGGCTCCATGGCATAGAGGGCAGGGTAGTACTGGCAACGTCAGGTAGACCATGCACGCGTGGGATGTAGTGTGAGACTGCGATTTCTCCCCACCCTGGGGCCCCGAGGTCACTGGACAGACTAGGACCACTGAGGAGCTGGTCAGACACTTCAGTGATTTCCTGGAAAATGCCCAATGTGTGAAGGGAGTCATGTAACTATGTAAGGCTTAAGCTATATACAGTTGGCAAAAAGAGAGCAAAGAGGAAACCAAGGTTGTCAGATTAATGTAAAGTATATTGGGAGGGAGTGGGAAGGCTGGAGGAGTAGGAGGGTGCTGGAGAGTTTGGTCTGAGGGGTGATCCACTGAAATAAAGACAACTTCACTGGGCTCCACATTGGTCTCCAAAAAGTCAACACAGCCATGGCGTAAATGAAAATCCAAATCTTCAGAGCCTAGTTTTTGTTTCTGAGTCTGAGCTTTCAGCCTATCTGCTCTGAATACCAGTTTCCAATGTGATGAAAAAGAAAGAGGGACCAACGCAGGTCTTTGGGCTCCACAGACCCCTGCTGCTTTCCAGCATCCCTGTGACCTACCAACTCTGTAGTAATCCTTGCCCAGGTCCTTGCAAAAGCCTTTCCCGCTCGCCACCTCCAGGGAGTACTCAATCAGCAGCAAAACGCTCATAACCTAGGAGAACAAAAGCAAAAGACAATTCAGTGGGCCCTGGGCCAACTTACTATCAACAAATGTATTTCCAGGGAGCATGCAATGGCCACAGCCCCAAGTGCAGGATAAGTCTCCAAGTGAGGCAGTCGTGAAAGGTTTAAATCCTTGATAATGAAACATTGAGGCAAAAGTTATCAGTTTATCCATGGTTTGGGTTGAACTGTCTTTTTCTGACAGCTTCCGAAGGAGGATGGAGGAATTACAAAACTAATTAGTTTCAACACTTTTTATCCAGAAAGTCTTGGCTTTACATTTTGAAATTGCAGTTTGCTTCAGAATTGATCTAAATGTAACAGTACTATTATAAATTGTAAAAAGAAACACAAAAAGAATAAGCAACTATCTGTAAGTCTACCTATACTACTGCATTGACGAAAATACAGCTTTCCTTCTTTAATTGATTTGAGAAAATTCTCCAAATGTGCTTTTTTCACATTGAACCACAATGATTTTCTCTCCTTTCCCCACCAAGTTTCTGAGTTGGACTATCAAGCTCTAGCCTCCATGGTCCATCCCATTCTGATTTCAGCATGCTGTGAGACGGGGTGAGGTCTAGAGCTGTAGTCTCAGTCCTAACACCGAACTTCTGTTCCCAAACAGTGATTATCTGCAGCAAAAAAAAAAATCAATTTCTAACCCCCAGGTTAGGGAGAGCTCCTGTTGCATGTGGGGCACTGGGCAGTCAGGGGCTGCAGAAGCCCTCTATAAGGCTGGAGACCTCACCATGGAGCACCTCAGACAGCAGGTCCAGGGCATTTCTGTGTGCGTAAAACCAGGAAATGAGTAGCCACAAGGCCAGACACCCCATCACATCACTCCTAGGGACAACCCCCCTGCCAGCATGTACGTGACAAACAGCACATGCCAAGGGGACCAAACTTGTGGATCCAAGAACAAGAATTCCAAGGCCAGAACGGAGCATCAGTGGCTGCCTGCAATGTAGTCAGAGCATATAACACCTCTTGGGGTAAATGCCTTCTCCGATGCCAGTTGTTGCTCCTTCATCACCTTACCGACAGTTTCAGCACTGTACAGCGAGATGGCACATTTCTGATTGCACTATGCATCTCATCTTGTTCATCACTTTCTTTATTCTCCACTCTCTGCTGTCCTCCCCCATGCATGGGCGGGATTATGTCTTACATTTCTTCTGCATTCTTAGGCTGTAGCAAGCTGGAGCACAGCATGGTCTACCAGTCCTATACCTACAGCTGCACTTTCCAAAGCAGCAGGGTATGTGATGGGTTATATTAAAATTGGCTTTACAGTGCAGGTGGCTGAGGAGGAAGCCTGCTGCTGTGTTCCCCAAGGATGCAGGGAACACAGGCTTGTCACCCCACAGCTGCGTCGCGCTGTCTGGACAAGCTCTCTCCTGCAAAGAGCTGCCACGTCTTCTCTGCCTGATCTTTACCTCTCTCCAGGAGGACCTCTTGGCACAGCAACAGGGCACAGCCTAAGAGCAGAAAGCAGGAGTCTGACCAGGAGAAATGCAGGGACCATGATGCCCTGTGCATTTTTTCCTTGGAGATGTGGGAACTGCGTCTGCGGAGAGGAAATTCGCAGGTGTTAAAAAAAAAAAAAAAAAAAAAGAGGAGAAACCTGTGCCAACATGACTCTCCATCTTCAACACCTGGTCCAGCATTGGGAGAACCCATTCTGCAGACAACCAGGGACAAGAGCCATCAACAAAAGGACCACCACCAAAAAAAAAAAAAGAGGTTGTTGTGAAGAGATAAGGAGAGGAGCCATTTTACCTGGACTGCACAATCTCTGTCTGTGAGTCATCTGTACCCCACAACGATGCAGGAAACAGGTTTGTATCTGCCACCAGGATCAACACAAGCTCAGGTAGCACAGAGCTGGAACAGCTTTTTCACAATAGCTATAGCAGCCTTTCATTTCAACAACGGCTTACAGAAGTGATGCAGGCAAGGTGGAACCGGAACTGTTGTGGTTTGCACTTGTGTTTGCAAACTTTGTGTGTGGGAACCAGCACAAAACCAGCAACTGCAGGGAGATGGGGCAAACCTAACTGTGAAGCAAGCAGAAGAGAGACTTTTTTTTTTTTTTTCTTTTCCAGAGCAATGGTTGGAGGTACCACATGAGATCCACACACAGTTCAGATCAGATGTGCTAGGGCTAATGTTGCAAGCAAAGAAAACAAAAAGACGTGGAAAGAAAGGCTTTACACTGCCCCAAAAATGGGGAAGCAAGGCTGGGAGGGGTGGCCTGCAGCAGACACAGGAACCGAGTGCAGACTCTCTCAGTCTCTGTGTTGCCTGCAGAAGACCTAGAAACTATTTTCAAAACCAAATTCATCAACTTTCTGTGCCACAAGCTGCAACTGCAGTTCCCAGAAGAGCTGTAGCCCATCTCCAGGAGCCCTTTGCTTCTGAGTGAGTGTCCACCAAGCCACACTCTCACTGCAGTGGGGACTGGGACCCTGTGTCCCACCACGAGCCTTCCCTCTGAGTTTAAAATCTGCCTAGAGTCTGAACTGGAAGAAGGGATGTGTCATGTTTTCTCCTGGCCTCTCTGAAATCAGGTTGTTTGACAGTTGTCAACATCTAGTTGAAGATGTCCCTGCTCCTTGCAGGGGGGTTGGACTGGCTGAGCTTTGAAGGTCCTTTCCAACCCAAACCATTTTGTGATTCTGTGACAGCTACACGAGACACACTGCTCTTTTTTTCACTGTGCAGTAAATGAACTTTTGTCATAGTTTAGCCCCATTCAGGACCAAGCTATGCAGTCTCTCACACACTCCCCTCACCTTCCAGTTCCTCCCACAGGGAGGAGAATTGGTAAAGAGAAGAAGGCAAAACTCATGGGTTACAATAAAAAAAAAGTTTAAGAGAACAACAGAAGAAAAGAAAACAGAGGTAGAAAACAAACAAACCAAACTCCAGTAACAAAAATTACTTCAGCACATAACATACAGTACAGTAGCTCACAGTTGATCCTGATACCCAGCTTCCTCCCCAGTAGCAGGAACCATCCCCTCAGCACCCTCCTCACACTGAGCACAGTGTCCCATGGGATGGAATGGCCCTTGGGCCAATTTGGGTAAACCCATGCCAGCTGTTGGGTAATTGGTAACCCATCCCAGCTGTGTCCCCAGCCACAGGGGCCACCAGCTCCATCTCCTCTCCCAGCTCAGGTGAGAATTAACTCTGTCCTAGCCAGAACTAGGACAACTTTGCAATTTGTGAGATTGATAGAAAAAGGAGAAATATCTAGATGTCATTACATGAGGACACAAAAATGTTAACAGGAATTCAGCTTAATGTAACAGTGTTTGAAGTCCCATGGAAGCACTGAACCTTGTTAAGGATGAAATTGCATCGACCTAAAGTTTCTTTATGCTTGACAGTCTCCCCTACGATGTAAATGATCTCTTAACTAACTACACATGGAGATCACATGCTGTCCTAAAGTGCCCTAACTTCTCTGAGAGGTTCCATTTTCACGCTCCCAAAAAGATTTTGCTTCCCTTATTGCTACTGCTGGTCAAACCCCTCAAATGTCAGCATGGGAAACAGGAAGAAATTGCTTTTTCAGGTTGCTGTTAGTTGGAGGCCTGAGCAAAACAGATGACCTGGTCCCTAAATGTCAGTTTCATTCCTGAAAGACAAGTGAAAGCAGGACAGCAAATCCCAAATGCTCCCATCCCAGACGGGAGCCAGAGTGGAACCAGAGTCTAAACTTCAGTATGAAGAACATCTTTAAGGTCTTTCAAAGAGAGGAACAGTAGAGCAAAAGAGGCCTTGGTTTCCTTGCGGATGTTGAAATGAGCCACACACCAGATCACCTGCAGTCACATGAAATAAGAACACATCAGATAGAAAGCCCAAGCTCAGCCTGAAAGATTAAAGAGAAGACTTTTAAAGTGAAAGTTGGTTTAAACTTTCCATTTAAAAGAGCTTTTGCATAGAAAGAATGAGCCACTGAACTGCAACGAGATAAAACAGACAAAGATCTCTGGGGCTTTCCCTCAGCTCTCCATCGCAAGTGCTGTGGACACCTCTCCATCACCCGACCTTGGCTTTGACATGCTGCTGCCTGGCATGCGACAATCTCATTTATTCCTGTAGAGAATATACAGACGAGGTGATGAAACCTCCACGGTGGGCTGCTCGCCTTATGCTGAGAAGAAGGTGAAGAAAGACTGATGTGGTGTCTGCCCAGCACTCCTTGCTCTGCAAGGCTGTATATACTCTCACTCAAAATTCGCCCTCCAGCTCCAGAAAAACCTAAAGGTTCCCATTTCAGACAGACAGGACTGCCCAGACAAGCAGCCAGTTCCCTTTCTTATTACTATGTCACAGCAGGAGAGATGCAGGCTTAAAATAGGAAATTTCACCTCCTGATGCTCAATTTGCAGCCTCCTTGATGTACTGCAGGCTCCCAGCCCTGCCACCAGCCGGCCCTTCTTGTTTTATCTCCTACAGCTGCAACGTATGGAGGACACCTCTCGTCTTGTTGCTGTCTCTGTTTAAAAGGAATGCTTCAAACGTGTTGGTAAAAGATCCGCAACACCACTAAATTAAGTGACTTAACCAAATAGTGTGGGACGGAGGCAGTACCAGTCATTAAAACCAAGCTAAATTGGGGTTGTCTCGCGAGGCAGAGTCTTAACAGCGTGACACACGCAGCCCCCGCTCCCCGGTGGATAATTTTGCTGCAGCTGCAGTAGGGTTAAACTGCTGTTAGAGGTTGTGTCATGGGCCTTTTTTTTTTTCTGAAATATGTGCAGCTTGACTAATCTCCAAATAATTTATCTTTATGCTCATGGCCTTGCTGTGATGTCTGCTCTTTTTTTTTTTTCACACCCAGTGTTTCGGCAAGAAGAGCTTGAAGCCATACTGAACAGGGGTCAACGGGGACAGTGACACGTTGCTCTGGGGGTGTTGCAGAGGTTTCTGTCAGTGATGTGCACAAGCAGGTGACACCCAGCACTTGGAAGGCAAATTGCACCACACAGAAAAGCCGTACTTTCAGTGCTTCGCCTTTTCTTACTTTAATTTAAAAGTGGTTGTTGTGGCAGGGTAGGATGAAGTGAGGAGTGTTTTTAGCTCCCATTTGGTTTCCTTTCAAAACATTTCATATTTTTCCTTCCTGCTGCCTCCTTCTCCCTCTTTTGTTTGTGCAAGGATGAGGGAGCACCACAGGGTCTGCTGAACATCTCAGGTCAGCCACAGCCTGGGGAAAGCACAGTGAATTGCAGCTCTGTACCACAGGTGAGGACTGGACCTGGGGGAGGTGCCAGAGATGAAACTCTGATCCCTGAATGAAAGAGCTGCCAAAGAGAAGAGTTCAGACGCAACAGAGGCTAGACCAAGCTGCAGACATGCTCCTTTCTGAGACCTCCTTTGGCTCTAATCAAGCAAATGAATTGCAAGTTTTCTGCCCATGCTGTATGCACAGAAGCAACTTTCCATCCTTGTTCTTCACCCTAATGCCCAATAACTTGAGGTCTTTTCATGCCTGGGAGGAGCCGATGAGCAGAAGGACAAACTCCTCCATGCTCTCTTTGAAAGTCACCTCACAACACCTAGTGAAGCTTTGCTAATCACACAACTCTGTCCCCTCCTCATTCCCCTCTTTCTCTTTCCCCATTTGAGAATGCCCACAATTTATTTCAACTGTCTATGGAGAGATCAGCAGTGAGACAAATTTAATTTATAGGAGGACATCACCACAAAGCCTGAGAGCTTGTGTTTGATGGCATTGCTATCAACCAGCATCACTATGATTCATCGCTAGGATCCACAGCAATAATTTATACTTATACAAACCAACAATAATGGTGTAGCAAATCATCTAAGTCACTGCTGAGGTATAAATCCCCTTTTCTTTTTCCCTCCCTCTGCCCAGCTGCAGCTACATGGTCGAAAAGGTGGAGAAGTGGTAGGGAAAAAATGTTTGCTAGTCTGTGTTCTCTCTTAAAGCAGTAAGATAGGACAACCTGCTCCAAAAATCAAACGGTTTCCCGGTGGGTTCTGTGTAAAAGCCCACTGAGATGACAGTAGGTACAGGAGCACAGGGACCTGCAGGGACTCGGACAGTTACAGGTATTGCAGTGATGGTCATTCTGTCAGGAGCCAGCAGCAGCAGGGTTGAAGAGCTGAGGGCTCAGGCTCCCCCTGCCCACTCCCCATGTCCTTTGCTGGTTCAGCCCCAGTCTTCAGGAGTATCTCCGGCTCCTTAGTCTTGCATGTTAGATGCTAATGCTCCCAGGACCACATGCCCTGTGCTGATCTTGCACATCATGCTTGTGCATATCTTATGGTCATCGCTGTTCTGGTTTTGCAATGATACACCACAAGGTTTCAGAGGGTGACCCCAAACCCTCCTGACCACCAGCCACATCTAGCTGGTCACTGCGATGGTGTTTGAACTGCATAAAAGCTGTCAGGGCTTAGGATCAGTCCTTTACCCTCTTTTAGTGAGCAATGCAAGCAATCTAAGTGTTTTGTCAGGTATATCTACCCTTTTATAGATAAGGTGTAAACTACAACACCTCAACTATACCACACATAATTTCTGACTTGAGCCACGTCTCCACTGCTAGCAGTCAGGAGAGGGATAACATTCACAACAATAAAAAAGACCTTGTATGAAAACAGCCTCACAGAGAGCCCTGTTACACTCGGGCTTGTCAAACTTGGAAAAGAAATGATTGAAAAAAAATATGAGCAGAACAGAGCTGGAGATTATGAAACACAACAGCTAGGAAATGTGACAGTTTTCATGTAACCTCAAACTCAGTAAGTCTCTGAAGTACTGACTGCAGAGGATGCACAGGGCAGGGATCACCTGATGCCCTGTCCTGCTTCCAATGCCTTCTTCTCTAAGTAGCTGCTACTGGCGATGGGCTGGGAGGCTGTTGGACTTTGGGGCTGACTCGGGACATCTGCCTTATGACTTCTGCCTTTGCCATCTTGCAAAGAAAAGCGGCTTCTCTCGCCTGCAGAGAACCTTCGCACCTCTTCTGCAAACTCTTTCCCGTCAGAACTGTGAAGGCTCACGCTAAGGCTTTCTGCCTTTTGCTGTTCAAAAATTACCTGGTGTCTTTGACAGACCCATAAAACTTTTTTGAAAGAACACATCTTTCATACAATGTCACTGGTACTTAAGTTTTCCCTATTAGCCACCAGCACCGAGAGGTGGTGTCCCATTCTCTTCCGTCACGTACTGGTGCAAATCAGGAATTTCTGTTGTTAGTGGCATCATAGTGAAACACTTATGAGAAAAATGTGCCTCAGTTCAAAGCATTTGCTGACTTCTGAGAAAGACAGAATGATTCACCCTCCCAGCTAGGAAAAAATAATGCATTTTGTGTATCTCTGCATCTTCTGTATCACCACTGATAACAGATAGCTCATGTCGCACAGTGTGCTTGTAGTTCTGTGGGTAAAATGTGTTGTAATTCATAGAATCACAGAAGGGTTTGGGTTGAAAGGGACGTTAAAGCCCATCCAGTCCAACCCTCCTGCCAGGAGCAGGGACATCTCCAGCCAGATCAGGTTGCTCACAGCCCCGTCTAACCCGGCCTGGAATGTTTCCAGGGATGGGGCATCCACCGCCTCTCTGGGCAACCTGGGCCAGTGTGACACCACCCTCCGTGTTTAAAAAAAGTTCCCTATCTTGTGTTTCCCACCTTTACACAGACCCTTAATTTTGCCAGCTGCTCTGCAGATTTGGCTGTACTTCCCTTGAAGGTCTCATTTCAGTTCACAACCATCCCTCTGTGATGGCCGCATGTTTAACTGGTTGTCAGAAATTGCTTGTGCTTTGCTGCAAACTCTCAGCTCTCATAAGTTTCAATTTTTGTGTCTTGGGGACATGAGAATGCACAAGAAACGCAGCAATTTCTTTTTGTTTAAAGCAGTGGGATTGTAAGCTTTGAGCTTCTGGCAAAAAGACGAGTAGCCTGCCCAGGGTGTAGTCTAGATGCTCAAAAAGCAGAAGGCAAAAGAGGCTTTAAAACTGCATGATTCCTTTAACCAATCTCGTAATGTTTTTGAAGTCCCCAAAAGATTAAAATATGGCATGGAAATGCCACTACAGTGCCTGGCTTTCAAGTAATGCCAGGGGAAAGGTGTTGGCAATTTCTTTGCATGAAGATACGGTGTGGAGCCAAGTTTTTTGCTCTCCTGCTCTGGGCTGGCACGGGGCCATCTCCTGCCCCAAACCAGGGAGGTGCAGAGATGCTGCGCCCAAGAACAGCCGCCCTCCTCATTCACCACCTCCAGCAACACACAGTGCTGCTGCTTCTGGCATCTTTATAAAAACTCTTTAACTTGCTATTCAAAAAATATCTTTTTGCCTTTCATTTCATGACTGGAATCCTCCACCAATGTACACAGGAATGGCATTGTGGAAGTCAAGACCATTAAACCAGCATGTTGGACCGCTGTCTTGGATTTCTGTGCGTGAGGAGGGGGCCATGGTGCAGCGAGGATTTCCTGAATTGCTCCTGCTGCCCCAGGAAACAAGACTGGTGTCACAGGGGGACCATGGCATGTCCTTCCCACGTGTGGCACGGCTGCTGTGCCCAGCATACACCTGCAGGCTACAGCTCCCAGAACTCCACTTCTCCCATGCAGGGAGCATGTTAAGAGGCCCTGTTAACCGCCATCACTCTGGAGCTCCCAACCCGTAACTGCGCATGCTGAATGCAACAGATGGGATTATTTTAAGTATCTCCACCGTGCAAGAAACAATATCCTTAGTACGGCTTAAAGCCACCTGAAAGCACCTCTGTGCAACCAGATGGTGGGGAAGAAAACGTCCCTCCGGGCTCTGCCGCCTCTGCTTGCTGCTGTCTGAGACCAGCCCCGAGCGGTTACACCAGCTGAGCACAGCCACAGATCTGAACGGAAACCAAACGGGTGCAGATAGCGTCCAAGTGGCCGTAGAGAGAGAAACGAGACAGCCTTGCCCATCCGCCCTTTGCTTGCCTGGGCCCCAAATCCCTCCTCCCTCCAATCACCCGTAATTTCAGCACTCCCACAGCTTCCATGGCCACTGTGCTGTCCAGTCTCTAACCAACAGGTCCAAGCAGCCGTGCGAGCCCTGGCCAAGCTAGACACCCCTGCATGGGTAAGAGCTCCTGCATTGAGCTGCAAGGGAGAAATAGGAAGCAAAGTGAGTTTCCATGAGCTCCAATTGGTATAGCCAGGAAAAAAATAGTTAAAAAAACCTCCCAGTACAATAAACCTCTTCCTGCCCCCCCTTCCCTTCTCCTCTTATGTCCTTCCCTCTTAAATCATTGTTTTTTCTCTTTTGTGAACTCAGAAAACTCAGCAGTCAGGAAACCTTGTGATCTGCAATGATTTACACCTTCTGCAAAGATCGCATGTCGGCCTCTCTTCTCGTCTCCCTCTCCCTGTCCTCCCTTCCAGTCCTGCAGCTTACCATGTGGAAGATCCCTAGAGCGACGGTTGCTGTCTTGATGTTGAAGAAGCAACATCTGGGGGGCTCGGGGGTCGTTTGGGCAGTCATTTTCTGATCCCTCTGCGCAGCTGAGTTAATGAGGTTGAATTTGCAGCAGCTGCCCCACTGAAAAGCGAAGCGAGCAGTGCAGCTCCACTTCCTTCCTGGTCTATAAACGTGTTAAGTCATCTACAAAGTCACATGAGGTCTTTGATTTCTCAATAATAAAGAAAGCAGAATAGTGTTGCTTTTCTAACAGATCTTTAACTGCTTGCGCATCCCAGATGACAAACGTAAGCGCAAATGCTGCTTCAGGCAGGTGGTGGCCAGTGGGTGAAGTATGTGGGGAGAGAGCTCCAATGCAGGGTGCAGCTTTGTCCTACAAAAAATCATCAGAAACAAAAGCAGGGGGTGAAGAATTTCACCTTAAACTTGACCTGTTGTTTTTGCAGTGAGGCATCCAAATTCCTTCATTTGAAGCAGCTTGTTCCTTGCCAGCAAAGTCACCGTTCCTTGGAAGTGCTCCTGGGAGCCAATGCTTGAGCAGCCCTGGACTCTGGGACCAGAAGGGTGGTGGGACTGACTTCAGAGAGATCTGCAGATTTGCTTCTGGTTACTGGCACAGCTGGTGTGATTTATGTTCATCAGCTCCTGGAAAAGAAAAGCAACTGGTGACTTAGTCACCATGCAGGATGTCAGACTGTCTACCCCTGCTTGGACTGACTAAAACGTACGCTTTGCTATATATTTATTTTCATTCTTATCAAAACATTTTTTTTTTCTTCTCTTTTCCTCTTTCTCCACTCTATGGGGTAGAAAAGTCATCCTTTAGACCTTCTGTGGAGCAGATTGACTTGAGTTTCTGGCTTCCTGGGAGAGGTCTGGTATGCCACAGCAGGGTGGCAGCTCTTCAGCAGGAAAATTAATGAGAGAGCTGGGCACACTCAAACAAACTCTCAGGAGACTTCCATGCCAACATGCCTGGTTTCAGCATCTCAAATGAACTCGCTGAGTTATTGTTATGTGCTTCCAGGAGCGTTCCTAATCAGTTTAGCATCAGGGCCCTACAGTGCTGAGGCAGAGGGTTTTCTTGATTGTTCTTATGAAACTAAATGCACAAATTCCATCTCAATGCCAGGAAATAGCTGTTCTGCAGCCCTCCAAATCTGTACAGAGTACTATACATCCAGCTCTGTTATGGGAGGTGTGCTGGAAAGCTTCAGTCCGGCGGAGTGGATGTTCCCAAATGCCACTGAATTTCCACAGCGATGTGTTTTTAGAGAAAGTCATGAATTTTGGGCAGCGATGGTGTGAAATATAAGTAGCTGAATGTCCCTGGAGACACTGCATCTGAGACAGGGTCAACTTATAACTTAAATCAAATGGACCATAGAAGTTTGGCCATGCCTTTATGTCCAGGGTCCCCCTCCAAAGCCAGGGATCTCTTCAGCACAAAGATGTTTCAGGGCAGGGCAGGGCAGGGCAGGGTCAGTGCAGTCTGATCTCATTGAATATTCCCATGATTTTCTTTGGAATCTCACCAAATCTGACGGTTTACTACTTAAGTTCCATAGTTCTCTTGTTCTTTTTTTCTACCCGTTAAGGATGCCTCTGTGTTTTTTAGTCTTGCATTTCCAGAAAACTGTTTGCAAATAAGAGCTAAGTGCAGCTGAATGGAAGAAGAAAAGGGAAAGGATTTTTTTTTTTTTTTTACACTGTTTGGTGATTACACTGCATTTCCACCATCCACTGGTACGACAGAAATGCTCAAATGCAAAAAAAAAAAACCAAAAGAAAACACCACACTAGAAGACTGTGCATCCTGGGAGAGAGTGGAGGTTGAGTCTGTTTTAAGTTAGCTCCAGGGTACTGCAGCCCAGGGCTGTGTTTGATTTCGATCTAAGTCTGTGCCTTCAACTCCAGTTGAAAATTTCCTTGCAAACCCAGCTGAGTCCACACTGCTGAGCCCATAGTGATTAATGCTCACCAAGACAAGAGAGATCTGCTTTCCCTAGCTTTTCATCTAGGGGCCTCAGTGGGTTCTGCAGAGGTGGGCAGGCACCATTACCCCTTCTCTACAGTTGGAGAACTGAGAAATGTGTGCAGAAATGCCCCGGTTCCTGGCCAGAATAGAGCTGGGAAGATAACTGGTGCCTGTGAATTCACAGGCTGCTCAGTTTATGAGGAGAGACTTCATTGCAAGGAAAACATGAAATTTATAGGCACTGAAATTATAGCATTGGCAGAAGATGGCATCACTGCAAGTTATATTTCTGCCACTTAAGACCTGCCTGGCTTCTGAACAGATCCAGATTTCAAGGATACATATTTTATGCAGAGTAAATTTGAATTATGTTTGGTCTCACTCCTCCCCAGTATGAGTTTTTATAGATTCCACCTCTTTTTAGGATGGGAAATAAAGTAACTTCTACAGAGTATAGTTATGGGTCTTGTGTCACAAGATAACCTCCTGCAGCCTCCTGCCTTCACATGCAAAGGCAAATCCATGGCAGCAGCCGGGAAATGCTCCTTCCAGATAGTTTTTGTTTATTTACGGAGGTAGAGATTTTGGCATTATCACAGTGCTGAAGGGTTTGAGCTGAAGCCCCCAAAATGTGGTCTCCTATTTGTTTTAAAGCTATCAATCTTTCTTTAAGTATAACAGGAAATACTTTCAAAGCTCTTTAACCACCAAGGGGGTTAATCTTCAAGTGTCATTGCTGTAGGGTTGTGTTTTTGGGTTGGATTTTTTTTTTTTTTAAACAGAACAGAATTGCCACATCTCCTAGAAATACTTTCTGATCTTCAGCAGGTCCTTTTGCAATAGGATGAGGGGGAATGGTTTTAAAATAGAGGGAGGTAGATTCAGATTATATATTAGGAAGAAATTTTTTACCCTGAGGGTGGTGTCACACTGGCCCAGGTTGCCCAGAGAGGCGGTGGATGCCCCATCCCTGGAAACATCCCAGGCCAGGTTGGCCGGGGCTCTGAGCAACCTGATCTGGTTGGAGATGTCCCTGCTTCTTGCAGGGGGGTTGGACTGGATGGGCTTTAAGGTCCCTTCCAACCCAAACCAGTCTGTGATTGTATCTCAGCACTGTTGATGGGTGTTTATTAACTCTGAGAAACTCAGTGTACTGTTGTTCTACTTGTTTTAATTTCCTCAATTTTAGGTGAGATTAGGGCTTGTCCAGGGGTCAGGACCTTGCTGTCTAGCCTGAACTGTGTACTGACCTCCCTATTACCTAGGATAGGAGACATTTCTGCCACTTCCCCCCTTACCTGTCCTAGGTTATAAGCAGAGCAGTATGGTGCCCTGCCATCTGCCTCTGCCTCAGAGCCCTCACCCTGACCACAGCCTCTGCAATATTCATAGCTCTGTGAAAACTTTGCCTTCCTGTGGTCAGGACTCCAGCTTAATGAGCGCAAATGCCTAATATTAGTCCCCAAGCCTAAAAACTGTCTTCCCCCAAAAGAGACAGCTCTGCCTCATGTGTGGCTCCACAGTGACAGCTTGCATGGAGCGCAGCACCAGATGGCCACCGTCCCTCCAGGGCTCCAGAGACATCCCGCGCTGAGGCAGCAGGCACCTACAGCACCATTTGAGTTCAGTCCATAATGTTACAGCAAGAGATCCCCCTACTAGAGGTACAGTTCATACTGGGAAAATGAGCTCTGTAGACAACACAACTTCTGCCTTCCTAGTCAACATCAACTGGAAGAGCAACACAAGTCTTGTGGGGCAGAAACTGCAGCTCCGAAATGGGGAGAGGCAGGTTTCCTTGAATAGTATCTCTGACAAGAGTGTCTGGGTTTTTTCCCCCTCCAGACACAGTGGGGGAATGTTTTGAATACAGACTTACAGGTTTGTTTTTTTTTTTTTTTAATTCTGAGCAGTATTATGAGTATAGACTTTACTCCACTGTTTCAAAGCTCCTGCTTCCTCACCTCCATGAAACCATCAGGTGGAGAGAGGAAGGAACGGGAGATAAGTGATGAACAGTTGCTATGTTTTAATGGACCTCAGACTAAGTTTAAACTAAATCCTAAAACTTTGAGGTCATTTCGAACCAAATCAGATCACTTTTGAACCAAATCTCTTGTGACCAATAACTGGTAAAATTCTGAGATCACTGTCAGTTGTCAGCATTCTGGCATGCGCTTTTCAGGCTAAGAGTGAGGTTGTTCTAGTATGTTTTTCAGCATCGCCTCTAACTACTATTAAAAAACCATAATCCAGATGCAAAGACTCATTGGTCAATCCATAGTACAACATGAAATTGAAATCTCTCCACATGCAGGGAAAGCACAAAGCACAAGGACTGCAGACAGCACAAGCACCGAGCCCTGCATCCATCAGCACCCCTGGAGCAGGTAAAGCTACATCAAACCACGATAGTGTCTGGAGCATCTTTGGCGAAATAGGATTAAAAATAATATTAGGTTTTAAAAATGGATCTGTTTAAGCATCTTTCAATTACAAATCAGTTGTAAATACAGGCTTTGCTTTACCTTCTCCACATGAAATATGTTTTCTTTGGGGGTTTCTCCCCTCAAAGCCATTTTGTGGGCCCAGCCGAAGGAAGGTGCAGGAGGATCAAGTATTTCCTGCTAATATGAAAAGCTGGTTCATAATCTGAACCTGACTTTACTTGAAAAGTGTACTTTCCCTTTGCAATCCCCCCCTGTCCTTTTAGAGGCAGACAGAGGCTTGCTTGTGTGTTTGAGCATACCATACCCAAACTTAGCTCGAAACGTGTAAAAACAAATAGAAAGTGTGGCCCAGGCTGGGCCATTGGCTTCAAATAGTCCTGAATGCCACTGCGTGTTTGGCTTTCAGCGTTATCCTGCGTGGCCCCTTTCAGTGGTCTGCATACCAGCCTGCTCAGACACCCAGGCCATGGCTGAAAGATCAGCATTGTAGGAAGTCAGTCTGCTCTGAGGAACACAGCTTTGGTTTTTTCATGGAGTTACGGACATATATTTCATACGCTCCGCAGAGCCTAGCCCCTGAATCCTTCCTGGAAGCGATTCCAGGTGGGACCTCTCATTTCAGGGGTCTTGCTCCTCCTCTCCTATTCACAGCCTGCTGCTGTCAGAAACTATCTCCCATCAAGAGCTCTCCTTCAGAGAGAGCACGAGGAGAGGCTGGAGTGGGCCATGTGCCGCTCTCCTTTACACCTGCAGCACCAAATTGCTTCCCAGTTTTGGGTGCGCTGCTCCTCGATGAGAGCAGAGTTAAACCAGAGCGCAGGACAGCCACGGCGAATAAATCAGAGCCACCAGTTCGCCTGCATTGCTCAGAAGGGTATTAACTCCACCGTACGTTCCCTGTCTAAATCTTTATACCTAATTCAGACATCGTTTCAGGCATGCTCTCTTCTTTGTAAGGACAATTATGGAAGAAGTGAGAATCCTTAAAGCAAGAGGTTTGGTTAAGGAGACAAAGCTTTTAGTCTAAAATGCCTGTGTGGACTTCACAGATGAGGAAGCAAAGTGCAAGGAAATTAAGGATCTTTTCCCAGAGGAACAACCAGCCTGCAACAGAGCTGACTTGTACCTCAGCTTTCTGCACACAAACCTCTAACACCCTGCTTGTACCAGGTTCCCAGGTTCCATGCAGCCCTGATCCTGCTTAGCCCTGGGTCTGGCCCCAACTGGTGGGAAATATTTCTTCTGTCCTTTGTAATTGGCTTCCTCCAAAGCATTGCTTCATGTATTTGCACTTTAGAAGAAGCCAAACAACAATGTGAGAGCCTTAATGAGAGAAGTGCTGCATGCCAGCAGAGCAATAAATCTCCAGCAGAGGCTGGCATTGGGTCTGCTACCGCAAATTCCTGTTGCAAACCAGTTGGGCTCCGGCATCTGCTGCTGCCAGAAAAAAGGGAGAGTTTGGTTAAGTGGCTGACAAATGGCTTCTGCTTGCAGAGTCTCCTAATTAAACTAAATGCACTTTCCCTTTTAAACCTATTCGCAAAAAGAGGTTTGTAAAAATGCAGCTAGGAAAGGATGCAACAGGAGCAAGAAGACGCGCAGTCACTGAACCATCGTCGCCTCTTGCCAGATCGCAGATGAAAGCATTGGGCTGGGGAGGGCAGAGCAGCACACAGGGCTTTCTCCAGAACTCAGAGGGTCATGAAAATTTGCACCTGCTTGTGAGCCATGTGGTCCTACGTGGGTTAGAGGTGAAGGGTGCTCATAGGCAAAAATACTCCACAACCACTGAAAAGGTGAAACCTTGCATTTGGGAACAGTCACAGTGTAACGTGTGGATCACATAACAATGATTTTAAAAAAACCCACTTCCATACATGTTTTTAACAAAGGTGGAGAACAATACCCGAGAGAAAGTTAGCCCACCTATGTTTTTCTACCTACATCTTGTTGAGCAGACTGTATTTCATCAGGGATGTTTGGGGAACAAGTACTTGTGCAAGCAAGCACCACAGAGACGTGGCGGTGGATGGGGTTATCGCAGCAGCGAGATAGCTGGATTTCATGAGGCTCCCACCCTCACTCTGCAAGCCATGCTGAACTGTCTTCCTCCTAGGTCTCCAGCCCATGCCTCCTTCCTGCAAACCCGCGCTAAGCCCAGCAACAAAGGTTTTCAACCTGACAGGTTTCCACACCTGATGATAATGTTCAGTGAAAGGTATTTGCAAGTGTCAGATATGATTAGTTTCTGGGTATGAAAACTGGAAACCCCTCCCCATAGTCCTGTGCAGCCAGAAGCTCTCTAAGGGCTCAGAAGACAAAATGATAATTTTGCTTTTTTTCTGAGTGACAAGAGCAATCTATTCATTAATGTGACTTTCATCCATCAGTTCATTATGCTTTATGTCTATGCTGATGTGTGTTTTACCATTTGCTACCTTTTTTATCGCCATTATGTGACATGCTTTATTCATTGCACCAGGATTTATATCTGGCCTGTACCTACTTTATTCTTTCATTATATTTTATATCAGATTTGCTATGCTTGACGTCCATACAGCCTCTCTCCAGATATACCTTACTATATTTTATACATTACTTTGCATGCCTTCTGCTTTACTCAGACATAAAAAAAACAATAATCTTGAGTATATTTAAGTGCTCACAGAGGTAAAAGACTATTGTTTTCATTTAGCTGTATAGAGGAAGCTGCTGTGTTAGCTCTTACTCATAAACCTACGCAAGAACAAAACCATCCTTTGGTTTGAAATAAGGCAGCAGCTCCATCTAAATAGTCATCAAACAAGGAATAAATTAATAAACTACTATTTCTGTTTAATTGTTATTCATATGAATGATTAATGGACAGATCCTTCCCATCTTGATCTAGCCTTGTAAAATTGGGATTCAACTCCCCATTAGGACACTTTAAACTTAGATGTCTACTAAACTGCCAATACATTTTGTGAAGGTCTGGGCCAGTGGTGGAAGCTGTTTAGGTTGCCGTAGACTGGACACTCATGAGGGCCTAGCTCCATTCACCTCTTAGCTCTAAGGGCCACATCTCCATTGCTTCTCCTAAGAGCTTCCACCAGCAGCACACAGAGATATTCCCATCTAACAGCAAAATGCTGCTCCTTAAGCTGGAGCTAAATCCCATCCTGGGTGTCCACTCTAAGATACATGGGACAATTGTCTCCCCTGAATGTGGGAGGCTGGATGCGCAACTGGAACTAGGTACCTTGCTCATTAGCAGAGAGGCATCCCTTTTGCAACAGCAACCGGAGCTGCCTCCACATCATTGAGGAAAACACGACCCAGATTGCCTTCAAAATGGAAAGGACAATTGGGGTACACAAGGACTTTGAGGTGTGTCCTACAAAGTGTCAGCCTCAGAGCTCCTGCGGCTTTGGGAATCTCTGCTTGAGAGGCAGCCGAGAGGTGAGGGATCCACCTACATGCAGACACCAGCACCAGCGATGTGCCACTGGAACAACACGTCCCCAGGCTCCTGCAGCATCAGCACACGTGTTTGCAAATGTCCATTGGACTCCAAAGGACTGAGGGTTCTGGTAAGTGCTGGTCCCCTTCCAGCACAGAGGCCAACCCAGGATGAGGTCAGGCCAGGAGACAGAGGCACACTTGACAAGAGCAGTTCACATCCAGAGCCAAATTCACCTTATTTGAGGGCAAAGGAGAGTCCTGTTCCATAGTTCAGACCTGGACCCTGCCCATTGCAAACCACGGGAGATTTGCCCAATTAGTGGGTTGCTGCTCGCCACAACAGGAAAACAACATATTTCTGGAACTTAATTACCATCTAAAAATCTTGTCCCTTTTGCGTTTTCCATCCCCAGGTTTGTTCATAACCTGCCCTTGTTGCTCACTGTAAGCATCTGCAATTATCTCCTATTAATGATATTTTTGTCCCTAGGCCTGATTTGCTGAGGAAACAAACAAACAAGCAAACAATGGATCATTTAGCTGCAAAAGGGAACAAGACTGCCTGCTGCTACATTTGCAATCCCCAAAAGATTTATTAGGAGACACCAAAGAAGGTGAGTGTTTTCTGCACAAAGCTTGGCAGGACATACTGTATGAATAACTAAATGACCTTTCAAATATTTGCACGTACATAGAAGTCTGTATGGAGGCTGCTTCTGCTCCTTCACCCACTCAAGCTTTCCACCCACATTCACTCGCAGCAGATAGAGACACACTGAATATGGTTTTTTTTAACAAACCAGCCGTGGCCAACAACAATAGCTGAGAAATGTAGGAAAACATGGACAATTTGCCTAGCAGAGTGAAGCCTCTTCAGCAGTGTGAAAGTCAAGTGAGGTCTAAACCGAGCCCAGAAAAGCAGAGTGCTTCTAGAAGTCAGTCACGCCGGTGAAGGAGTTGTAGGGAAGAAGGGCAAATGTGGACCATAAGGCTCCCATTGTCTTGGTTTGATGGGAACATTTGCTGTGTTAAACACCAGCATCTTAGCAAAATTTAACTGCTCATCCTTTCAGTTGGAGGGATTGTTGCCTGTAGCAGAATATGCACCTTTGAAAGTCAACAGAAAGGCTGTCAAGGGAAACTCTTGAGGCGGCGTAGGAGAAGGAACGAGCCTCGGCCAGGAGCGGTGTGTTGCTGAGTCTAGGATGCTGCACCAGTGCTGTCCTCCAGATAGATGTCCTGTCTCTAGAACTACCCTGCAAAAAGCAGGAGGTGCACACAGCCATTGCTGATGCACTGCAAATGCCAGCTCTGTTTGGGAGCCTCACCACTTCAAGGGATTTCCCAGTTTTGACTCCTCACATAATCCCAGGGCACATGGGACGGCAGAGGCCGCTGTGCTTCGGCATGTGAGATTTAGCAATACCTCACCTAAAGAGTAGGTATGCATGGTGTCCCCTGTGCAAAGAGCTTCCTCTCCACTTCTCTCGGCTGGGCCGGGCTGAGTCGGGCCCAGACGGCCACCTGGCGGGAGACGGAAGGATGAGGCCTGCAAAGGCTCCAAGGCTCGCGCCTCCCCCTCTCTGCCCCCCGCTCAACTTCTTCACATCTTCACTTCTTTTTTTTCTGTTTTTCCCCATCTTAAATCAGTTACAGCAAAGGCATTATCAGGGAACATTCTGCTACCAATTAGCTCGGCCCTGGCCAGCAGCGGGTCCGCCCTAGGCCCGGCTGAGTCCACTGAACAAAAGGGAAACAACTTCCAGAGGCTGCTTACAGAAGCTGCCACCATAGCTCCCCCTCACTAAACAAAACCAGGACAAGGAGATGGAGAGATGGCAGAGAGGGACAGTGGGGCAGAAGATTTTGTTATGCAGGGAGCAAGGTGGAGAAGGAGGCGACCTTGCCAATCAGTCCTTGCACTATCACCACTCTTATCTCCTGGGAAACAGAAAGAGGAACAATTTCGTGTCTATTGTGCAGTTCGCAGAAGCAACACCTTCCTGTTTTCTCAGAAGGCTCCGTGTGAAGGCATTTCTCCAAGGCCAGGAGTGCCCTGCTCTTCCTCACCTGGTCTGGGCATGCCTGGCTCCAGATCCTGCTGATCCCAGCCTTGCAGGTGGATACTCCACAGCAGGTCACGAATCACTCTCTGACGTACCCCGTAAATTGCAGCTTCTGGGTGACTTTTTCAGCAAAAGCCCCTCTCAGCTCTGGAGCTCGTTCTGTAGCCTCAAAAATCTGCCTCAGATGCAGGCACAGCAGCGCTGGGTGGTTCAGGGTTGGGATCTGGCACATCTTGGTCAGAGCTCAGCTGTGCCCTGACCACAGCGATGTTCTTGAGCAAGTCACTGCTCTCCTCTGTCTCCTGCTTGCTCCCAGGAGACCATAAGCTTTACAGAGCAGTTGTGTCTCCAGCACAGCGGTGGCCTCTTGATGTCACCATAATACAACAGATCAGTTTCTTGGCTTGGATGGCTTCGGATCAGGCTGGGAGCATTTTTAAGACCATAGGGAGAAACCTTTCTTGTGTTTTTCCACCCATTCCTGAAAGGAAGCATCAATCTTATGGGGTTGCAAATGGGCTTTTCTTGTGACTGTCCTCAGTACCACTGATTTTAAAATATTGCTACAGTTTGTGTGCATAGATCACACAAACAGTCATATTTTCTGCCAAAATGAGAACAATCCATTTTCCCCATATACATCCATGATAACTGTCTATAGACACAGACCCTCTTGTGCAGGTCCTTCATTGGTGCTTTTAGCACAGGATAAGAACTCCATGTTATGGGTACAGAAACTGGAAGACTTGAAGTCTGAGCCAGACTTTTGAACCCCAAAATTCAAATGAGGATCAGCTGGAACCCTACACAAATGTACTAAAACTTTGAAGAGGGTGGGGTTTTTTTTCCCCTCAAGAATCGTCCACCCACAAATTATAAAAATAAGAACATTTTCTTTTGCCATTTTCAAAATGAAACCTTTCACCTTCAGAGGCTGAAAAAACATTTGACCTCAAAATATGTTTCAGTGTTATATATGGTAAAAAGCCCTGCAGCAATCAAATCAAAATGTTTCACTTGACCAGATTTTGACAGTCTTATTTTTCAGGACAGCACATTTTTGAATACTTTCATTTCAGGTTGATTTTTTTTTTGCCCCTTTTCTTCCAAATTTCAGAACTGCCTGAGGACCAAAAATGTAGTTATTCACAGATGTACTGTAATTAGCTAGAGCTTCTCTGTGTCTCTTAAGACTCCAATCAATGATTACTCAAGTGAGCTACAGAGGCCTTGCAGGAATTTAAGTAGGGTAGAGTGCTTAAGCTGATTTTCTGCATAGAGATTAATTTCATCCTGGTTAGAAACAAATGTAATACATCCTGCTGTCTCTGTCCCCTTGTGACTGTCCTTATTAAGGGTCTAAGCTTAAAATTCTCGGTCAGGCCAGGCTCCCACTGAGTTAATGAAGACTTTGAATGGGATTTTGAATTGCTTTTGCATAGAGTGCTTGGAGCTCTGTGGTTTGCACAAAGAGCCCTTCTTTGTTCTCGTTGCAGAAGACCCTCACCTCACATTGCACCCATCTGTCAGCCTGTGACTCTGGCAACAATGTCCCACTGCAGAATCCTACAAGTAAACTCAGTTTTAACGAAATATCTGAAAGTGCCACTCTCCCTGGGCTGGAGACCACTGACTCTGCTGACTGGGTTCCACATCAATAGAAAGATAAAGGCTGTCCTGGCACTCATGTCAAGAGGCAAGATGCTTTGCTACCTGCGAAACTATTAATTTGGGTGAAATTTTCTGACCCAGCAGTTGAGGAATTTTACTGCAATAGAAAGTTTTTCAGCAGAGTCAATAATTCCGTGGGACTTCCGAGCATTTAGTCATAGTGTCAATGGCTTTATCCATGATATTTTAGTGTGTTCACGAAAAACAGGAATGTGAATATAGGAGAAAATAGAATTTGTTGGTCAATCTTGGGACAAGTCCTGTTCAGACACACTCCAGCTGGAGCAAGGCAAAATGAGCATGTCAGCTTAGATGCATATCTCAGCTAGACAAGAGATGCAGAAACAGAAATTAAAGGTTTGTTTCAATGAAATATTTATTGGGTTAAAAACTCCAACCATAATTTTCACAGGGAGTTTCATCACCATAAGTAGAATGTATAATAATTTTAAAATTTTGATCAGAAGTTCTTTAAAATGTACAAAAGAAATTCCTGTGATAGCTTCTCAATCTAGTTGTTGAACTGTAGAGTTGATTGCAATTTTTTTTAAGATTTCAGTGAAGAAAAAGGAGAAAAATAGCTGAAAACATTTAGCAATTACTGAACCATTCTTCTCAAGCAACACAGACAAAGAACAGAACAAAATACAAAGCAACAACTTCCTCTCCTTTCTACACTCCAAGAAAATTGATCTAAGCAGAGTTTTATACAGCTCAGTAGGAGAACAGAGCAGAGATTCTATTAAATTCACTGACGACTTCATCTATTTCCTATGGATACAGTTTGGATGGCCTAGTGATAGGTCTCAATGGGAAATTTCTACAGCACACAAAAAGCTATGTTTTTTACATATTAATTTGCTGTTCCCATGGATTTAAAAGCTGCTATGTGGGTAGCAGCTACGTATGTTTGATAGTAGCAACACAGGAACTCTATCAGCTGGGAGTTTCTTTTGATCCTGGTAGCTATCCAAAATGTTACATCTAATTCCAAGTTTTCTTGTATGTCTTTGAAATTCAGGCCAGGAGTCTCAGAAGAATTGCATTCTGGCAAAATGTCCTATTTCAGGTCTCCTTTGGACCTGAGGAGAGGTCTGGATTTAGCCAAAACTTGGCATCACAGTCCAGCATTTATGTCTGTTCCCTTCCCTGCTGGATACACTGAATGATGTGAAAAGAAAAGTTTGGTCAACTTCTCTTGAAATTTTGGATAAAAGTTATTCTGGGGAAAAAAAAAAAAAAAAACAACTTTTTTTTTTTTCCTGTAAGCCAGTTGTGTCATGTCTAAATGGGATTTTTTTTTTTTCTTAATGGTTTGGACTATTAGACTTCAGATCAGAGAATACTCCTTAAAACTCCTGCTGTCATCAATGCGTCTGATTGCCTCTATTTTGGGACAGTGCCTCAGGATCCCTGGGCAAGGGCTTTTCTTGTCTTCATGGATCAGCCCTTCAAGATCTCAGCCCACCAGAGCATTTATCTCCCGGCACTGGTTACTTAGTGCAATGCCCTGGAGGCATATTCATCACACCAGCACGGGGAACATCTGCTGAAAGCATCGATCACCCTTACAAGCATGATACTGTGAATGAATTATGGAGGGAGGAAGGGAGTGGACTGTGTGGTCCAGTGGTTGGGGTCATGGAGCCAAATTTTCCCAGCGTGAATCAGAAGCAACTCCACCAGTTCTGGCAAGGCGGGTAGGTGTAACATGCAGCTTTCCTTGGAGAAAATCTTTATTTACACCTGTATGAGTCAGAGGAGCATCTGCTCTGTGAGCTCTACGTCTGCCAAGTCAAAGAGTCAGTGTGTGAGCATGGGGAATCCTTAACCTCTTCGTACTTGAGAGGCCACCCATCTAGAAGCTGCCCTCTGAAACCTGAAAAGAGGACACTGGTGGAAAGTCCCACTGACACCTCAGAGCAAGGATTAGAAAACCACATCATATGTATTCAGAGAGGATCCTTGGCCTCACCCAGGGCAGTGGCTTCCCATCATCACAGGCTCATGAGCGACAGATCCTAGCAAGGAAGACACTACTGCCTTTGGTCTCCTTGCTGGCCCAGGTTTAACTTGCTGACTGCACATAGCCATGATTTAAGGCTCCAGCTTGTCTACAAGGGGCCAGATTCTGCTTATTTTTTATTGGTGTCCTTATGATTCTTTTATTGATGTTATTCTATGAGCAATGAATCCAGGATTGTGAACGTAAAGCAACCTCACTTAAGTCTTCTACTAAGAGTGGCTTTACTCTAGTTCTATGCTAGAATAGCTGCAAACTCAATATGAATGAAAGGACAAAATAATTTATATTCCTTGCCAGCTTTTCTTTCCCAGCTCCTGCCCAGAACAATTTCATATCTGTAATGTTCTTTTGCAGCTGTGGGGAATAACAGAGAAACCTACTCCAAGGGAACAATGATATTGGCTACTCCAAAACTAAATTAGCCTCTTAAAAAGTTGGGAAATAAATATAGCTCATGTAAAGAAAAAAAGAAACAGGATTTGTTTCCAGTCAGGCTTCCTAGTAGCAGGTAGAATTCTAAAAGGAAATCCCAAAATAAAGCAGCAAAGAATAATTTTAACATGCAAAATCCTTGACATTTTGTAGAATTGCTGCTATTTCCCTCTCATCACTTGGTAGATGTCTTGGGGAAAAAGAAAAGGTACAGCATAAAAGAGAAGCTCTGATCTTCTAGAGGTGGAATTATATATGCAGAGAATGGGATTCACCTGTCCTAACTAGCTCTTAAAAAGATCATCAGTTAGTCCTAGCAGTCACCTGAGCTCTAGGGAAAGGCACAGGAGCGATGGAGATGTTTCCAGGAGGTGATTTGTCCCAGCAGTAGAGCTCATTTTTTACCAATGATGGGTCAAGCGTCTTAGGTTGGACCTCACATCAGATGAAAAAGGTCCAGTTCTTATTAGAACCCCACAACTTTCCTTTGTTTCTTTAGTCATTCATTTTCTACTTCATCTTGCTTTTTTATTAGTACTATGTTCTAACTGTAGCTAGACACAGAAATGATCAAAGGCAAGATTAAATCCTTTGGGGAGCCATCCTAAATAGGTTCCCTACCCTGGGAGTATTGGTATAATTGCTCTGTATAGGCGTGTATTTGGGATTCCTTTTTCACAAGAAAATACTGCCTTTTCTCATTTGCCCACCTCCACTTATTAACACTGTTGTGTAGCCTTGAAAAGATCTGGGCTTTGTCACTGACAGCCTGCAAAGATTTGTGCCTTTCGATTGCGCAAAGCTGGAAAGCTCATCACTGAAGCTCATTTGGACTTCCATTTGCAGACAGCACATTGTACAGGAGAGCCGAACAAAGGAGATGCCATGAGCCAAGTTCTTTGTTGAGGAAGGGTGGGGTTTTCATTGTTATTTTTATAGCATTTTTTTTGACTGAAGAAATGGGAATTCATGAAAATCCCTGAATATGACTGCACGGTTCAGTTCTGGAGTGTAAGCTATTCCATTGTTGGCTGGTAGAAAACACAGGCCAGTTAAATACCACTTTTTCTCAATAGTCACATGATAATTATTAGATCTGTTGGAGTAAAAGCAATAAAGAAAGGGCAAACAGGACAAAAGTTCAGTACCTGCTGTACTCTGGAGCACATAAGCATTCCAACAGAGCAAAATCGTTAGTAACTTCTGTTACGGGCTGATTTGACAGCAAGAGGACCATGGTGGTTGTCAGTGACCTTATCTTGGGAGAACAGCTCTTGGAGAACACCCCCCAAATATGGCCTTTTATCTCCTAAAACTTCCCCAATTTACATACTAATTTATTACCTGTGCAGTCTTGCATCCCGTACGATACACCTAGCGAGACCTCATTCTCCTGGTTAAGATGACATTTATATCACTTCGACCTTGGCAGCAGCGTTAGGACCACCTAATGCATCACTTTCAGAATTCACAAACATAACAAAATGTTTGATTCATCACAGCCTCACTTCACTGATGTCTCATAAGGACACTTGATGGTAAAATACTGTATTATCTCCTCTCTGCACGCTCTAAATTTACTTGCTAGTATAATACCAGATTAATTGCTTTCATTACTCCACTATATTCATTTTCTCATATTACAGTAAATGTTATACAGTTATTTCTATTCCATATACACTGCTACATCTGCTAAGGAATGTAGCAAATGGTTTCGTTAGGTCAATTAAGATTTTCCTTGGTGAATGTCTATTCCTTTGTCACCATTATTTTTAAAAGACTTAATCTAAACAAATACCTTTCTACAGACAATGCCATGATCGTGTGATCTATGCTGGGATGCAGGGAGTGTCTTTATAGCGAGCCTGAGTGCTGGCAGACGGAGGAGGCAGTCTAAGGCAGGCAAAGTGCAGGCTTTTTTCTGTGTTTTACAGCGTAGCAGAAACCTGGCTGCTTTTGAGGCACCGGATTTTTGCTGCGAGGCACCAGATGATAATTTAGCTCTCCAACTCCAGCTGTGCCAGACACACTTCATTTTCACAACCAATTACATCAGGGCGCTGGGAAGTTTGGAAGGACTGAATATAGAGATCGTATGTCTGTGACTGAAAGCATCTGGCACCAAACGGTGGTTGTGTTTGCATTAGAACCGTATAGATTCAGCCCAGCCTTACGGTGCTGCGCGTATGAGGCCATCCCACTGGTTTTGGTGGCGTTCCATCCCGTTTGCACCACTGCGACCCCAGGCAGAGCCTGCTTCCCAAAATCCAGGCCAGGGAGGAGAGGTGCGGAGCTTTAACCCAAAAGTTTCTTTAGCTCTGAAGGGAACGAGCCAGCCAGCGGCATGACGGCTCCTTCCTCACCTTCTGTTCCCTGTCATCTCTGTCTATCTTCATCCCTCCTGCTCTTTCACTCATTTTCACATCTCCAACAAGTAAACAGTGGGAATCACTGTCATTCCTGAGCACTGGTGCCAATTTTCAGCTCAGAACTTGGATCTGCAGCACAAGCGACCACGGTGCCGCTCACGACTGGACACCGTGAACCTGGCAGCACAAGGCTAAACAAACTCTCCTCTGATCTCTGCGTTGTCCCATTCCAAGCTCATAGCACTGGCCTGAAACCACAGGAGTATTTAGGAATTAGAAGCAGCAGAAACGGTGCATCCGGTTATGGGCGAGCAGCATGCAACAGCAAAAAACCAGAGTATTTGGGGTGTTCCATTAACTCTGAGCACACCTCCTGCTCCAAGGCACTGCCAGGATGCTGTCTGTGTTACGCGTACCTCAGTCAGACCCTGGAGACCAGACATTGTGTGGGTGAGCAAGCTGCCATGTGTGAGTGAGGAGAGATGCTCTTCTATCGAGATCGAGGAAATCAAAGATAGAACTGAAAAAAAATCAGCTCATGGTCTTGTTTTCTCATTTTCTCTACTTTTATCTCTAACCATGCTCAAAAACCAGTTAAGTTCAGCGAGGCTTCCAGCCATCCTGCTAGGGCTTGTCCCGGTGGCCCTCCATACAGTTCTGCAGGGCCTCTCTCCACCCAACGTGCATTTGGAAAGGATGGACAAGGTCTCCAGGAGGGGAGAAAAGTGGAGAATGTCTGAGTTGGTCTGCCCCCAGCACAGGGTGCTGCTGAGAATTAAAAACCAAGGTGAAAGTAGAAAGAATTTGGCTAAGTGTCTCAGGTGTAGCTAAATAATAGGGTGGGTATGTCAGTGAAGTGGGGGATTGAAGGGGTGTGCATGTTTCTGTCCAAGCCAAATTATAAGTATATGAGCAAGAACTTTATTAGCTGTGGTACAGAACTGTTTGAAGCTTGGCCTGGATATCCCACACAACTGATCAGGATTTATTTATTTGTCCCTAATGGAATACTTAGAAGAAAATAGGGGAAAATCCATGACAATACATCGTTTGCAGAAATAAATAAGCCTCTTTTCTTGTTTTTTTTTTTTTGTGAGGGGCGGAGGCGGTGCAAGATCTAAATACTGGCTTTGAAAATGCCAGTGCTACTCCATTGCATACCTCATACTTTCATTCTCTTTACATTCAGCACATTTTCTTGTGCTGAAATTCCTGCAATGCCTCACAATTATTTTTCCTAAAAGGCAGAAGGCCATACGTCTTGGGATTTGCACATAGGTGATTCAAGGAACATATAAATTTAGCTGCAGAATCCAAGTACTTTTTGTTTGGATGAAAAATAATCAAGCTGTTCCCAGGAAAGCAGAGGATCACTAGGAAATGAAATACATATTTAACTGAAAACTTGCTTTCCTTTCAAAAACAGTTGTGATGGAACATTTGCAACAAGATGTAGCAACAGTCAGGCTAATGCAAAGGCTAATGTTTCTTTAATTTTTCTTGACATTTTATATCCTTTTTCTCCCAGAATACTCCTCCTTCTCCTCCTACTCTTCAATAGACTAATTCCCACTGTTATTTTTAATCTTATTAAATGGGCACAGTTATTGTGGCATAACTGACTGAATTTCACATGGTATCGTAGCACCTGAACGTACCACTGACAGGTTGGAGCAGGGTCCTTGGGAATGCTGTCTGCACTTGTGCATCCCTGTAACAACAAGCCAGCTTTTGGTACTCAGTTGTTACGTTCAACAATTGTTTTGTGGGGTTTTTTTAGAAATGAAAGTATCTTGCAACAATCTCCATGAGCGCAGTGCGTCTGTCACTCTGAGCCTACAGCCCTCCTCTTTGACTGTAACTGTAAAAAAACAAGACCTGTTTCATACCGGACTAAATGCTGGAATGCCATAAATCCCACTGCACACCTTTTTAAAAACAGGTTTTTTTTTTTTTTCCAGGTGTTCCCGTGGGCTGGGTAACATAGACCCCGGCGTTGTGCTGTTGTGAGACTTCATGGCAGTTTCTCCAGTCAATTCTTCACCCTCAAAAAGTGATTCCAGCCCCCTTACCCTATCCGCTTAAATAAAGACACCTTTATACAGCATGTTTGTGTGCTGGCTTTCAAGGCTTTTCATTCTTTTTTTTTTTTCCCTTCCCTACTACAGCAATGACTGGATGTTTCTTCTCTAGCAATGGAAGGGGAGGAAAATATTTTGAGGATCAGAGTGGTTCAGAAAACTCTACTGATTATGATTTACGCTGATTCTGCCCCTTATCACCCTTATCCAGAAGTGGATGCTATGAGGGAAAGCGGTTGGGACTAGAGAGGTCAGACTATGGGAAAAAATATCTACTCTCCACATCACTTCAAAGCCAGAAAGAATTGCCAAAGGGAACATCTCTCAGCTCATTTTCCTGGGAGGTGCCCATTCCCCAGCACCCTCACCATTCCCAGCAGGGTGCAGAGGGATGCTGCCGAACCAAGGGGCTCCCAGGACACTCACACATTTCTCCTGCTCTATTTCTACTGAAAAAAACAGAGAAGTTCATCACGAGAATTAGGCAAGAACTACTTTTTCTTTTTTTTTTTCTTTCTGTTGGAAGATGTCAAGGCTTTGGAATACTTCGAATCTTGGACCAAGGCAGATATTAAAAAAACAACAAAACTTATCTAAACCAAAATTTTGAGAAATACATGAGCAAATTAAGGCAAAGCTATATACATATATATACGTATATGTACATATATATACTAACAATTCTGTAGTTCAGAATACTCCTTTTCATTAATTTTCATTTTCAGAAACATCTTCCAAACACAGCGTGAAGCTAAACATCTTTATTATTTTAAAATGTCCAAGCTAGCTGCTTCAGAAGGGTTGTTTTTTTTTTTCACTTTTATACCTGAAATAAAAGTGAAAACGTTGACTAAAGCAGACCCGTTCTGCCAAAAACCTCAAATCACACCTAGCAGGAATTTTCCCAAGGAAGTCTTCCCTGGGAAATCCTATCTCCCCTGTCCTCTCACCCCAATTTCCCCATCTAGAACAGGTAATCTCCACGTGTTTGCACCAGACACCTACATATTCTTGGATATATGTCCAGAGACCAGAGCATTTATTTTCCTTCCCTTTGCTGTGTCCCCTTTCTTAACTCCCTATTATAATCCTATTCAAGATATTCTTTAAAGATGTTAACTTAAATATGCATAAATATATAAATATATGTGTGTGTGTCTATATGTATATATATTCCCACCACAGCCCACAGCAACCATGGCAATTTCCATGTTGGAAAAAATAATACCCATTAAACATTTTCCAAATAACTGTGGCAAGAAGGAGGATTGGTCCATGCTCCCGTTTCCCTCCTCGGGGACTAGATTTCATACCGTGTTGAAGCTTCCGCTAGAAAATGTGTGTGGTGGTTTTGGCAGGATTCTGAGCAGAGGTTTATGCATCCCACAATGCCATCACATAGAGTTATCACTGCATGGGGTGACGGCAGGTCAGGAAGGAGATTTGCCACGTGGGTCTGTGTCACACCCACCCTGTTCCTGCCTGTGAATCCCCCCCTTGCAGGAAAATGTGGTTTTGGTGCCACTTTCACCCATAGACTGCAGCAAAATGGGGCTCTTCTGCGAGGAATTATCACTTGCACTGTCAGAGTAAGTAAGATAATTCCCAAAGAAGGATGGATCTAGAGCTCTTATTTATGAAATAATCAAACTCATCATTTTTTCCTCAAGTTAAGTGACATGAGATTTAAAAAAAATATTAAATAATCAGTTAGTTGAAAGGTGAAAATAAGTCGTGCATTTCAGGTTATGATCACATCCAAAATGACTCATCTCACTCAGGTATTAACAGAATGAACCATACTATTCATCTGGGAGCAAAAGATTTTACATCAGTTCCCAGCTATTTTATGTTTTCCTTTGCTTGGAAATTGGTACAGAATTTTTTAAGAGACACAAACAAGTTTTCATTTTAAAAGTTGCCCAGCTCTTCCTAGAAAAAGAGCACTGTGTTTTCATTGAGCGGTTTTAACAACTGGTTCTTAAATTCTAGGGTCCTGACACATTTTTTTTTTTTCCCACAAAAGAAACCCTTTTATTCTCACACTTCCTTTTATGCTTTCCAGCAGAAGCCAGGTGAGTCACAACCCGAGGGTCTGCCTTTGACTTTTTTTTTAATTAATTGTCTTGATTTATGGCAGCATAAAAGAGAATAGATTTTCACCTTACAACTACACTTCTATTTCTGCATGAAATGAGCTGAAAGCAGCGCATTAAAGGCTAGTGTTTTTAAATAAGTCACTTCATATATATTCATGCAATTTGCGCTCTGAGGAGCTGCTGTGTCTGGATATAGCTTTCATGACTATTCAGTAGATTCCAATCACTTAAACCTTCACATCCCTCCGTGTGGATATGTGTTTGTTTAAATGAACCGGTATTAAAAATATCCAAGGAAGCTATCACTCTCCAGATTAGGGACTCTGTACCATTGATGGGGGCTTGCTGGGTACAAAAGGGCTTTCGTCTGCTCGGAAACCCAAACTGCTCCATAAATAGCAACTCCATAGCGCTGCCTGTGTCCAGGCCTTCATGCTGTGTTTATTCCTGCAACGGTTGACCAGAGAGTGCAAAAAACCTACTCTTGGACAAAGGCTTTGTGGGTTGGATTCGAAAATATCCCCACCTACAGATCCTTCACTCTCAAAATCTGCCCATTTCTGGGAGGAAAACAAGGCTAGATGTCCGTGTAAGCTGTGAAATGGATCCCCAACAGCCGTAAGCCCAAGATCTTGATTTTCAGGTAGCTGATGTGAGTGTATTTCTGGCAGCCCAAGCTATTCTGTGCTGAAAGCAGCTGGAAGCAGAGCATATGGTCCATCTTCTCTGTTGTACCCATACGTCTCACACTGCTGGCCACAGACCCCTCTGCGGCACTGCCCTGGACATGCTACTGCACCAGGCACAATTTAGTACCAGATCCTGCATTCATTGGAGAGGTCACGCCAGCGATGTGAAGGCCAGCTGGCCGTGTGGAAACCCACCCTTCAGAAGCAGCACAGACGCATCCATTGACGGTGCCAATGGTCCCAATATCAGTGCCAATCTGAGATCCTTGAAGATAGTCGTGAACACATCCAGTCTCTGCAGCGTTTGGGTTCACGAATCCAACCACCCACATGTGGTCCTGCAGGCTCCAAGGGCTCTGTCTGTGCTGGGATAGATGGAATTGCTCACACATAGCCCTCCAGTGGCAGAACCTCCATGTCATTCCCGAGGAAATCACATTTGTTTTCCAACTGCTGCTCCAGAAAGGCTGTGTCTCCCATAGGTCCTGAGTTATAGCTGTCAGTCCCATGTAGGCACCTTGAATGCTCTAAGGCATCTGGATTTGTAGTAAAGACCTAATTGTCAGCTACTGAATGAAGTCTTGGATCTTCACTAACTATAAAAAGACCTTAGATTCCTAGGTTATGTGCAGACACCTATATTCATGTGTCTTAATCTGGAGTTGAACCTTGAGATGGCTGTGAGTTAAGTATAAAAGCCTGAGCTGATCACTGTTGTCTCTCTTCATCACCAATGGAGAGGAACAGATACCTCCTGGCGATCTCAGCTATGACAATGTCTGATTTAGGAAGAGATGAGTCGAGTTTCAAGGGCTATCTGTGTCTCAGAATTGGATGGATTCTCTACCCATTTCCTTTGGTGACTGCTAATAATTCACTACCTCTCTATCCAACATGCCTGGAGATTAAAGTTATCTCTCATCCTACATCTGCAAAACACCTAGCGAAATGTCCTCTCTTTGAATACCAAATCACAAACTGCAGAACACGGTGCTGGAAACAAAACTTTTCTCCAGATAAATGCTTTTTAATGATACAGCCTTCTGGAGTACAGATTATGAAATGAAGTAGAGACCAGACTCAGATCTGTACGTCAAGGTCACCAAAGTTTTGGCCTGGTAAGGATAAGGTTTCAGAGTAAGAAAACACCTCTGTCATTATGTGTCCCAGTTCTATACTCCTTAAACATCTCTTTGTATGTGTCAATATTTACTTAGTGATTTTTTTCTGTAGTTGAGGAGGATGGAGAGAAGAGAGTAGAAATGCATCAAACTCACCAAATTATGTTTGAGCTAGCCCGGGGCTAGCTGGATCTCAGCTGTATGATACAAGCTTGGGATTCATTCACATATTTATGAGTTCAGAAGCTCAACCAGTTGACAAGAGGACAAAAACCAGATGCTTAATACTACCCAGCTCCCTCCTCTAAGCAAGCCACCTATGATGGCTTTGACAAATGTTTCATGGAAGAAAAATAAAACTGTAAAGGTGGAGAGTCTACTTTGTAATTTTGGTTATATTGTGTTCTGCTGCTTCACTTCTTCAGAGACATGTTCCACATGACTTTCAAACTGTGCAGGATTAAATGTATTCTGAGAGTCAAGAGCAAACCCATTACAACATGCAGACATGAGACACTTTTAGATCTGCAAAACTGACTAGGTCAGACCTGAGAATTTTCATAGAATTATAGAATCATAGAATGGTTAAGGTTAGAAGGGACCCTCAAGTGTTGTCTGGTCTAACCCCCCTGCAAAGAGCAGGGCCATCTCCAACCAGATCAGGTTGCTCACAGCCCCGTCCAACCTGGCCATGAATGTTTCCAGGGATGGGGCATCCACCGCCTCTCTGGGCAACCTGGGCCAGTGCTCCACCACCCTCAGTGTGAAATATTTCTTCCTAATACCTAATCTGAATCTGCCTCCCTCTATTTTGAAACCATTACGCCTAGTCCTGTCACAACAGGCCCTACTGAAGAGTCTTTCCCCATCTTGGGGAAAGACTCACCTGGGTCGTGGCAATCCCAGGCACAAATACAGGCTGGGCGGGGAATGGATTGAGAGCAGCCCTGAGGAGAAGGACTTGGGAGTGCTGGTGGATCAGAAGCTCAACATGAGCCAGCAATGTGCCCTTGTGGCCCAGAAGGCCAACGGCATCTTGGTTGCATCAGTAGAAGCGTGGCCAGCAGGTCGAGGGCGGTGATTCTCCTGCCCGGGTGAGACCCCACCTGGAGTACTGTGTCCAGTTCTGGAGCCCCCAACACAAGAAGCACATGGACCAGTTGGAGAAGGTCCAGAGGAGGGCCACGAAGATGATGAGAGGGCTGGAGCACCTCTCCTATAAGAATAGGCTGAGAGAGTTGGTGCTGTTCGGCCTGGAGAAGAGGAGGCTCCGGGGAGACCTGATAGCGGTCTTCCAGTACCTCAAGGGGGCCTACAAGAAAGATGGGGATAGGCTGTTCAGAAGAGCCTGTTGCGATAGGACAAGGAGCAATGGTTTTAAAATAGAGTGGGGTAGATTTAGATTGGATAGTAGGAAAAAATCTTTTACAATGAGGGTTGTAGAACACTGTCCCAGGTTGCCCAGAGAGGTGGTGGAAGCCCCATCCCTGGAAATGTTCAAGGCCAGGTTGGATGAGGCTCTGAGCAACCTGATCTAGTTGGAGATGTCCCTGCTCCTTGCAGGGGGGCTGGACTAGACCTTTGAAGGTCCCTTCCAACTCTAACCATTCTATGATTCAATGATCTTTCCTGTAGGCCCCCATGTGGTACTGGAAGACCACTAGAAGGTCTCCCCGGAGCCATTTTCATGTTTTTAATTAGATATAAGGCTGTTGGACAAAATGTGGCACAGTCAGTGATAGTACTCTTGAGGTTGGGAAATAGAAGAATAAAGAATGGGTTAAAGGAATTAGAAGATGTGGGGACTAATTCTCTGAAGACATGATACCAAATATTTTGTGAGATGCTATCATTGGAAAGGGCCCAGAATGAAATCAATGTATTAAAAGCAAGTGAATGTAGAGAGTAGAGACAGTGCATGACAGGGAAATTGCTTCAGAGGTGCCAAGAAATGACTCACATGCAAATCCACAAAAGCTTTTCTGGAGAAATGAATGGTTTCACTACAAAACAAAACCTGAGATGACAGCGCTTAGAAACATCTCTGAGCCTCACGAGTCCTTTGCTTAGCACGGAGCAGGATTTAGAACAGGAGGGAGATGGGCTTTGACCAGAAATCATGGCTTTGGCTGAGGTTTGGTTTATTTTCCAGATCTAGACAGAAAAAAATAAGGCAGATCTTTCACCTTTTTCCCACTAATATCTCTGGGAACTAAGGAGGGCAGCTTCCACCCACCTCTCTAGTAATTTTCCCTTTGTCATGCGATAATAGTTACATTTAACCTAAAACTTTTATTAGGGTGATATCAAGGTCAGTAAAACATTAAAGATTTTTGCAAGTTCATGTGTATAATTATAATTTGGATTGAGAGCAGCCCTGAGGAGAAGGACTTGGGAGTGATGGTGAATGAGAAGCTTAACATGAGCCGCCAATGCGCCCTTGGGGCCCAGAAGGCCAACCGCATCCTGGGCTGCATCCAGAGGAGCGTGGCCAGCAGGTCGAGGGAGGTGATTCTGCCCCTCTACTCTGCCCTGGTGAGACCCCACCTGGAGTACTGTGTCCAGTTCTGGAGCCCCCAACACAAGAAGGACATGGACCAGTTGGAGAAGGTCCAGAGGAGGGCCACGAAGATGATAAAAGGGCTGGAGCAGCTCTGCTGTGAGGCCAGGCTGAGAGAGTTGGGGCTGTTCAGCCTGGAGAAGAGGAGGCTCCGGGGAGACCTGATAGCGGTCTTCCAGTACCTCAAGGGGGCCTACAAGAAAGATGGGGAAAGGCTGTTTAGTAGGGCCTGTTGCAATAGGACGAGGGGTAATGGTTTTAAAATAGAGGGGGGTAGATTTAGATTAGAAATTAGGAAAAAATTTTTTACGATGCAAGTTGTAGAACACTGTCCCAGGTTGCCCAGAAAGGTGGTGGAGGCCCCATCCCTGGAACGTTCAAGGCCAGGCTGGATGAGGCTCTGAGCAACCTGACCTAGTCAGGGATGTCCCTGCTCCTTGCAGGGGGGTTGGACTAGATGACCTTTGAAGGTCCCTTCCAACCCTAACCATTCTATGATTCTATGAATTTTATCCTTCGGGATATCTTAGCTCAGGACTGGTTAGGTCTAATGGGTCAAGAGAAACTTGGACTGTGCCTGTTCCACAGTGCTATCTGTTCTCAAATTTCCCACATCATGATGTTGCACGTCTTAAGTAACATGAATTTCCCATGAACAGAAGAGAAGGGACTTGAAAAAGGAAAACTGTGGTGATTCTCTAAAGGCAGAAATCTGTGAAAGGGATCTTGTCAAGAGAGGCGACTCTTCAGAATTCAGGATTAAAAAAGACCAGATGGTCAAATCTCCAAACTCAGAGCAAAGTGTCAAAGGAGCTAAGGGAGCTGCTAGAACTAGAAAGACGATGTATCAGAAGCTTCCTTGGAAAATGGAAAATTAACAGTGGACAGAAGTGATGTGTACACAACACCTGTCAAAGTAAAATGCTGTAGGGAACAGCAGAGCGAAACGACATGCCTGTAAAGACTGACATTGCCAAAGGGGAAGATTCTAGGGAAAAAGGATGAGGGACAGATGAGAGGGAAAAAAAAAGGTAAGTTTTGATTTAATTAAAGAGAACAGGCCTGGATTCACAAATGGGAGATCATGTATAGCAAGCCAGGTGAAGCATTTTTGGCAGAGGGAGCCATGGAGATAGTTTAATGAAATTTTAGGAGTGCGATGCAGTGAAAGCAAACTTCCAAGGTCACCGCATTACTGGAGCTAGACATGAGAAACAGGACTGATGAAGAACAGTAGCCTGGTTTGATGATTTGGAACAAGCTGGGAACCTGAAGGAAACATTTAAGCACTCCATATTTGGATTCAGTTTTTTTCATGGGTTCTTCTTGAAGCTGCTTATAAACCACTCCTTGCTAGACCTTTCTCTCAGGCGGGCAACATGCCAAATAAGGATTTATCTTGATAAAACAGAGGTGTAAAATCTCACAGAGTGTGAGGCAATAGGAATGATGTGAGCCTGGTACCTATTTTGCCCTGGTCTAGGTTGTACTGCCTGGGCTTCCCCAGGTTCTTAGTTTTGGAAATAATACAGAAAAGGTAAATGTATGCTAGCAGTGTTGTTCCACCTGTGGGCAGAAGCAAAGGAGGCTGTATTGGTAAGGTCTTCCCCATCACTTCTCCCTGGCTATCGATCAATGATCCCAGCATCTGTGTCATTTCTGTTCTTCTGCCTAATATTTTTGGTACTGTTGTCAACAACTATGGCCACCTTTTATCCTTTGTTCAATTTTATGATGCTAACTAAAAGCTTTCCCCATTTACTCATGCAGAGATTTAAGATCTATACACATTGTACCCAAGGGCTCCTTCCTCATAAATTCCCAGGCTATTCTCTCCTTCCACTTGCAGGAATCTTAAATTTATATACTATCTTTTGGAGGGCTGCTAAGTTTATTTTTTCTTGTTCTTTCCACCATTTATTTGCTTCATTTGTATCTCACTGGAGTCTGAAACCAAATTACAGTAGTTCAGATATTCGTTCCCAAAACAGGAGTGCTGCAGCAAGGGAAACTTTTTGTCCCCTCTTTCCATGGCCGATCTCCAAACACAGCTCCAGTTCCACCTCTAGGCATGGCAGGCACAAGGTTTGGGCTACCAACAGGCTGCATTTGACACGTGAGGGCTCAGGGTGGGAGAGGAGCTGTGGCCACGTTCAAAGCCACCTGCACAGGAAACCTCCCTGTTGCTATGGATCTTCCCCATCCCATTTCTTTCCACCACCTCCCATGCTTGTCTGCCTTGGCATTCCATGGGCATGCAACGCTCCCATGCTGAGAAAAACTGAAGAGAAAGCAGCAAAGTCCTCAATTTCCAGTGCAGCATGCAGGTTTACAGACACACTTAAACATTTCACCAAACCCATCTACTTTTCATGCTTAAATTATGTTTTGCAAGTAGGTGAGGTGAGAAGCCTGGCTGCAGACTCTCCTGATGCGTTTTGAACAACTGGCAGGATTGAAGTAATGAGGTTTTGAAGTCAGCTCTTGGCCTTCCCACGGATTCTCACAGCTTTTATTACTCCTGCATCTCTACCAGCAAATTCATCTTACGTTCCCAGAATGCAACAAAGATATGAAAACATGAGAGCTAACTCCGGGTGTGTAGATACATCACTGACTGAACAATAGCAGTTTTACAGGAGTCTGTCTGTGGGCTAAACGCGATCAGAAATGAGGCAGATTGTCCTGAACTGACTCAAGCGTTTGCTTTTGCCTTGCTTTTTACTTCTGCTCCCACTCACTTTGGCTGATGTTGCGATTCAGCCCACTGACATCAACACCGCTAATCAAAACAGGACTCCGTGCAAACAGAAAGTCAGGCTGACACAGCAATATTCAGATTTTATTTGTGCTGGAGCTATCCCACCGACTTTTAGAGCCAAATTTACAACAGTCCTTACAGAAGGCTCACGTACTTTCTGGCAAGCAATGGTCTGTCGTTATTACATGCTCTACCATCTCCTATGATGCAAAGCAGAGATTTTCTGATTCAGTAATATATGCACGGGGGACTCAGGTATGCTTTAATGATGATGTATTCTAGATGTGTTTTGAGCCAGCGTTTCTTCTGTGCTCTTCACGAGCTCACAAAGAACCATGGTCACAAAGGGATATCTCTCTACTTCAGAAAGACTTCAGGGTTTGTTTGGACCTTTGGAATAAACTTGAATCGGCTTATAACACCTAATAATTTTGTTTCCAAAACCACTAAGATTAAAAAAAAAATAATCTGTGAATTGTGTTCTTTCACAGAATATAGTCTTACTATATAATAGGGATGGAAATAGCATGAAAAAAACTCTGTCTGTTTTGAATTATCTTCTTTTATTCTTTTATCTCCTGAGGATTAAATATAGAAAAGGATAATATATAGACATACTGGGTAGCTAAATAGTAAAGTAAACAAGTAAAATGTAATAGAGAGAGACAAAAAAAGTATATAGTTGTTAAAGAAAAAGCTTAAATATTAGGCAAGGGCTCAGGAATCATCCTCAAATGAACGATGTGGTCAAGCTGTAAATTAGATATAGCTTCAACATGCCAGGTTTTTGATTAAGCATGCCACATTGGTTGATTTTGGTGCCAGACAGCATGACATCCTATTACTGGAGTGGAGACTCTCAGGTATTGTGATACAGATAAAGCAATCACATCATCTTTACTGGGTCCAAGCTGGTGTGTGGCCCGAATGGGAAGCCCAGGTCTGGTGTTCCAGTATCTGGCTGTGGTCTGCAGCTCACCACTCCCCACATCGCGTGCTGTTATTCCCCACTTTCAGAAGGGAGGACAAGCACAGACTAGAGCTGGTTCTCATCCAAACAGGAACAGGACAGGAAGAGTTCTCAGGTCTCTATCTGTACTGTAGCCAAAGCTTAGGGTCCTTAAGGTGGGCTCCTGATGTGCCTCCCTGGGCACGTGCAATGAACACACCCATGTCACCTATGTGTACGTGATTCCTTGTAGTTGGCGTGTTCCTAAGTCACCTTGAATACCCATCCATTAAATACCTCTGCACCTAGTGTCAACTTAAAGGCTAGCCAACTGAAACTCTGCCATGGGCATTTCATTGCACTGCACGGGACAGCAAGAGCAGCATCATGGCTTTTCACCAAACACCTTGGGAAAGGTGTTTATCGGTGAGGTGTTAGCTCAGTGGTTTAACCTTCCTTAAAATACATTAACATGGATTAGCTGCTGTAAAGCAAAATGGACTTGAGTTCATTTTCCACCACTGTGACTCTTAAGGAGCGCTGTTGCCCACTTTTGTTTCCCTGCAGACTGTGCCTTACTGCCAGCTATTGAATTGTTTACTTATTTTGTGCCAGTTCAAAAAGATGGAGGCATGTTCATGCATTTCAGTGAGTTCCCGAAGGGACTAAAGGCTTGACCTCAGATGCGTGGTCAGCTAGGTCCATGGCCAGCATGTTTCTGAAGACCATTCAATACCTGTATGAGAGATAAGTTGCATGGTGCAGTCTGAGCCCCACTACCTGACTTGCAGATGGAAAAGTTTGCTTTGACCTGGCTAAACTACATAGCTGCACTCTCTGTGGAAGGGATAGACAGTTTTTCAAGTTGTTTAACCTACTTTGCAACCTAAAACACCTTAGAGACTTCTTCCTCCCTTTGCTGTGTCATGTCCCTCTAAGGTAAGACATGGGTCTCAATCATTTTACGTATCCTCGGTATTGCTAATAAAGACTTTTGCCTCAGTAATAAGTATTTTTTCCCTAGTATTTTTCTGAATAAGTTTTCAGGTTTAGAATAATTATTTTTGTTACTTTTAGAATCTAGGTTTCTAGCTTTAGAATCTGTCAGGCTATATTCATACCAGTGAACATGTAAATCATGCTTTAGAGCAGGAATTTAGAGAGCATTGAATTTAGGTATTTTTGTTATGGAGCACCAATAATGCATTTTTCTCTTCATTTTTAAGTGTCTGGCCATTTGGTAGGATGGAGTAAGAAATCAAAGACTGCATCCAAGCTTGCATAAAATTATTCTCAAGATGATGAGATAGCTGTCCTAAAAGCAGGATATAGATCAATGTAATAATGAACACATTTTTCTCAGCTGTGTCTTTTTGCATTAGTGTTTAACTTTATGGCTTAGAAATATCTATATTTTAACATACAGTAGACATGAAGTGACACTAAGTCTTATGCCTAGACTCCTTTCATTAAGGAGGAAGACTCTGCATAAACTGCAAATGTATGGAAGTGACAGCAGTTGCATGTCACCTACAGTCAAAAAAATGTACATGAGAACAGTGTGAGACAAAGTTCCCAGGATCATTCGTTCTTCAGGGACTTTCTGGGTTATGCAATAAAATGAGCTCAAATTAGGTGTCCTGATAATAGGTTTGGTAGATTTGAATAAATATTGAGATGTATCTGCCTCCAGAAGCATCTGCATTGACAATAAATGGGTGACTGAGGTTAGAAGCCTAGTATAAAAAAATCTAACATTAGGGAAAAAAAAATTTCTACCCAGCATATTCAAACCAGGGTTGAAGGTTTCTACTGTCTTGCTCTGGGACATGCTTCCTCTTGTCTTACAGGAGCTTTTTTCCACTGACATTGAGATGATTTGACTAGGCTCTCTCTGCCTGATCTTGCACTGTGCTGTCCTGGGCACTGAAGCCTTTTGAGATCAAAATGAAACCAAACCCACTGAGTTCACTGGAAGAATCTTGTGGAGGCTCATTAACTGCCTCAAGGCAAAGTCTGCTCATGTGGCTTAAAGCATCTTCAAAAGGTGACGTAGGTGACTTTGCATCAAAATGCTTGAAGAGCAACGATATGGCCAGTTCCACCAGTTCACCTACAGAAGTGGTGACCTCCTGGAGAGGAGGTGTCACAAATACCTATCAAGGTAGGAGCCTCTTAAACCACTCCAGCATCTCTACAGATTTTGTGTGACCACACAAGTAGTCCTCCATGGTAAAGTAACTCTGTACTCCTGTGAGGTCATTAAGCACATCATGTTTGTTCCCATCTATTCCTTGCATTAAAATACAGTATGTGATGCAAATCCAAAGCATCAAGAAACTGAGCCCTAAAATCTCTCAGGCATTTAAGTGTGGCATCGACCTGAGATTCCTGCCCTTTTCCATCTCGGTGACCACAGTTTGGAAGTCACCCTGGTTTCTCAAGCACCTGAGAAATGGTGCTGTGATTTCCCGTAAGCCTTTACCTTCAAATCCTAAAGGTTTGCTGCATCATGACTATACGTACAAACTGTTTGCTGGCTCCGGCCTTGGGAGTAGCTGCCAATGTTTATCAACAGCCTCACTGGGTGCACTCAAAGGAAAACAACAGCCGTTCCTTCAGATCTGCTTGCACATTCACAGGCCTTTGGAGCAGGATGAATGAAACCTCAGAGAGGGACTGTTTGTTTTTTCCTTCATCGGACCGGTGCCTCTAACACCAGGCTGTGTAGATCCCAACAGATCACATCTGTGCTCCCTGAGCGATTTGTGGGAATAGAAAAACGTCCTAGAAATGCAAATTCTGGTCCAAGAACACACATCTCCTGGGGATATGGTCTCCTTACGTGCATGAGGAAGATGTTTTTGAAAACCAACTCAGAGTCACACAAAGGAGAACTTGTGTCAGTCACTGTGTATGCTTGGAAGGGGCTTTTGGACATCTTGTTATCATAATAAACCTGTTTACAGAAAGAATTTACACCTCCTCACACCTGCCTGCATGCGAGAGGAATGCATTCTTGCTGGTCTGTCCACAACTGCACGCATTATATAATGTCCCATAGACTCTTCCAACCCTGATTCTTTCTGAATCTGTGAAGATCCCTAAACCCCCCCAGAGCTGTCTAGCATTGCCCAGGGAGAGGCGATGACCAAATGACCATACCATGATCAAATTGTTGGCACACATCAGAGCCCCCCTTTACATCAGGGATAGCTCAAATACAACTGCTGCGCTGCCTGGGAAGGATTCATGAGACACATGGAGAAGGTGTACAAGAATTGATTATTCAGTGCCTAATCCAAAATGAGAGCCAGACGTTATCAAATCAATGTAGCAGAAGGCAGAGTCAAAGCAAAGAGATGTTTCATCACAGAGACGAACAGTCTTACACACAGCTGAGCAGGAGCAGAGAGGGGCAGGCGCGAGCCTTGTGGGCCTTGCACCCCTCACCCTCTGGCCTCCCGCCAGGTGGCCAACTGGGCCCAACTCGGCCCGGCCTGGCTGAGAGAAGTGGAGAGGAGACGAGATGTGAATGAGATGTAAAAAGGATCCTGAGAGGCGTCTGCCAGCCTGTTGTGAGGAACGGCTGCAGACACCAAGGTCAGTGAAGAAGGAGGAGGAGGAGGAGTAATGCGGCTCCTGGCCAAGATTCCCCTGCAGCCTGTGGTAATAACCATGGTGGAGCAGGTTTTCCCTCTGCAGCCCACGGAGGACCCCACGCCAGAGCAGGCGGGTGCCTGAAGGCAGCTGTGGCCCGTGGAGGCCCCGCTGGGGCAGCCGTTCTGGAGGGACTGCACCCGTGGAAGAGATGACCCACGCCAGAGCAGTTTCACGAAGGACTGTGGCCCGTGGGAGGGACCCCACGCTGGAGGAGGGGAGGAATGTGAGGAGTTCTTGTTCCGACGACAAAGTAGCAGCATGAAACAACACGTGATGAACTGACCGCGACCCCCATTCCCTCTTCCCCCCTGCTGCTCGTGGTGGGGAAGGTAGTAGAGATAATGTTAAGCCCGGGAAGAGAGAGGGGTGTGGGGAGGTTATCTTGTTCTCTGTCTCATTATCCTGTTAGTTTTAGTAATAAATGAACAGTTTTCCCCACGTCAAGTCTGTTTTGCCCGTGACAGTAACTTTAAGGATTTCTCCCTGTCCTTATCTCAAACCTCGAGCCTTTTTTCCTTATATCATCTCCCCCTGTTCTCTCGGAGGGTGGGGAAACGAGAGAGCGACTGCATAATCTGGTCCCGATCGGGGCTGAACTACGACAGTAGGTAAAGCCATCCCCTTGAGTTATCCTCAGATAAAGCCTTATTTTGCCACATTTCCCTTCAATGCACTTGACTGGAAAGAAGGAACATGACATAGAGCAGGGACAATATTTAAAACATGCTGCTGTATTTTAGTTCAGTCCTCAGAGGAAGTAGTAATCAAGAACATGAGTAACTTGATAGTTTATTTTCCCATGAGCTTACATGAATATTTTGGTACCTGTTTTGAACTTCTTCAGCTCTAGCCCTCCTCCTCACATCACAGTTTCAAATTGAATGCTGGAAAAACCAAGCACCCTATGTGCAACTGACTTGCAGGGCGAAGCCACGAAGTTCAGATCTAGACCGAGGTTTCCTCCATGTTGAGGTGTGCAGACAGCTGCTCTGCTGGGACAGCAAGCTTTGAAGGTGGTACTCACACCCCAACATGGGAAGGCTGCTGAAGATCCATTCTGAAGTTGTCAAGCAGCATTTGAAGTAGCATGGTGTTTTTTCTTTTCCCGCAGAGAACCAGACTTACATCAGCACCATATCAGATTCACTTGAAATTCCTGAATTTTAGCATTTTTTCAGGCTACCTCTTCTATGGGTGCAGCAGTCTCTGCAGTGGTTAAATTTAGATGATTACATTGAATATTGAAACGTAGCTCAAGTTTGGAAACCTCAGGCTTTTAATTGCCTTTTCAGACCTGACGCAGTTCAATCCCTTCCTAATTAACCCTGACAGCAGAAAGGACCCTACAACATTCAGCTATCTCAGAGTCATTATGAAATTAACAGGATGCCTGATTTTGCTTTGAGGTTAGTGAATTGTATCTGATGTAAAGGTTGAGACATGGTGTGAGGCCACACACTCTTAATATCTGCAAAATGATCCGATAATGAAAAGATTTTTATAAGCACAAAATGTTGGCAGAAGTCAAAGATACTGAATGGTACTAGAAAGGCAGCAAAAGTCATAATGAGATCATAAAGACTCACATCTCGATTCTGAAGGATCCCATTAGGAAATACTAGTTGTAGGACTCATCTGACCTTATTTAACCTGTCTGAAAGTTTGATGCTTGCCCCAAGGCAGGTATCGCATCCTGGACATGCATAACACAAATGTTCCTTTAGAAGATTTTGGCCTAACTCACTAAAAACTCCTGTTGCCATTAACATCACTGTAAGCCCAGTGTTAACGCACTGATTTCAGATTTCTACACCAATGCCACAAGGGAGAACACAGCCCAGTGAATTTTACAAACTACTTAGCAGCTTTTTGGCACGTATCTAAGTTCAGCAAAAAAAACCTGGAAGAGAAACGGCACTGCATGTCCTCCTTCCAGCAGGAAAAAAAAAAAAATATTAAACATTCTCATTTTCAGGTTCCAAGGGCAGGCGTTACACACAACAGCACAAGAAGAAAACCCGTTTTCAGTGAAGCCTGTATGGTAAGCCTGTTGCAAAGCTCCTGGCTCCTCTCCCAGCACTTTTTTCTTCCCACTGCTGGATTGAGTTATATTTCTTTGGGTCGGTCAAATCATTCACGCCAGGGTCAGCTCACATCAAGCATTCTTCACCTCAGCTCACCCTGGGAGTCACTGAAGCGGCTGGCAACCTGTGTCCTTGGAGTGGAGGAGTAAGAACGGCTCCCGTGGCACAAAGTATTTTGAAGGAGTTGTGAAGTAAGGCAATATTCAGTAAAGAAAGTTGCCCCATGCTTTCAGAAGGCATGCAACTGTCTGGAGACCACATGGTTTCCTGTTCATCTATCTATGGAAAAGGTCCTGGTAGAGATAGATCAACAGATCTCACTTTTGCTTCTTCCTGGAATTTTTCTTAGGCAGTGCCTTAGCAATCTGAGTGGCAACAGCCTGTGATCCAGCCTCACTGTTGAGCTGTCTTTGTCCTGTGTGCGTGAGCTGTAAGCATAAATAAGGGAGGTGATGAAGAGAAAGAGTAAGATAAAAAGCCCAAGTCCAGTTACTGGAGATGTCTGAGATCAGAGTCACAGAAGTCAGTGGCAAAAAGCTTGGCTCAGGCAGGCTGAAGGTATGGAGGATGGCATCCAGTTTCAGGGTGAGCCTGGATGGGTGTGCAAGGAAAACACTGTGAGACTCCAAAATACAAAAACATTTCCTGGATTTCATAGCATCCTTTTGCATGTCTTTGAGCAGGTAGAATTTGTCTCCAAAGGATCATAAATGTATGTGCCCACAGTGTTTGAGTTCCCATTAAAGATCAACACATCTGCTTAACCAGAGGTGTCTGGGGCCATTTCAGATGCTCAGATATCTGCGTAGGGATGGAAAATGTGACACAGAGCACTTACGTGCCATAGGAGCAGGATGGCTATCTCTGATAAGGCAGACACTTTGTGGGCTACTGAACTGGCCCTGGCATCCGTGAGCCCATCAAAGTCAGTGAGCGCTCAGTGGAATTACTTCAGGAGGTGGCACCAAGGAGCACTGCAGAAGTCTGGGGACAGCTGAGATGTCTGAGCAGAGCTGACTGATGTGAAGGATGCCTTCCATGGCTGAAGGTGCGAATGTGAAGGGAGGGTACAAAGGAATGGTTCTCTGGCAGGAGCCAGGCTCTCCTGCTGTCCCTGGATGGGATGTCCTGCTGCCATCATCAGAGATAGCCCTGGCCTCATGAGCCATTGGTCTGCCCTGTAGGCATTTCTTACCATCTTAGAAGTCATCCAAAATCCATTATTTTATACCATTCTGATATTTGTAGTGTGTCTCCCACTACCTTCCAAAATTCAGGAAATGGCTTTAGGATAGTTTGTTCTCTCTGCTAATCGAGAGAAATTCACTGACAACAGGAGGATTTCCTGGGCAAGAGGGGAGACAAGCCTTCCTTCGAAGGAATGCAAGCAGGGCCATGTTTATCATCTAAAGACAAAGCAAAGCACCAAATTGCTACTAATTTAAATGAGGAGAAGACCATGTCCCCATCACATATTTCCAGTCTAGGACAGATCTGATAGGGACATCACTGGGCCTCTGGCCACACTAAAATGTTTATTTCTTGTCTACCAACTAAATTAACTCAACTTTTTTTTCTTTTAGTGAGTTATTTAAAGGTTCGTACATTTGGCCAGCCCTACTCACTCAGCCCCTCAGTGAACCTGCAGGACTGAGTGAGCCAGCCAGTGCTCTGGGTTTGGCAACCTCTCCCACAGCAAGTTAATTTGTAAGAATAACCCTGCACTCTGGGGACTTCTCATTTGCCACTGGGTATTAATGATGAGGGCTGCCTGGTGAGTGACACTCTGAGGAATTCAGGTCTTCTCTGGCACAGAGTGAAATGATGAAGTCCCTGGCGGGATTAGTATTTTCCTTTCTAGCCCTGTTCCAAGAAAAATGAAATGCATTGGTTTCACCTTAAGCTGTGGAGATATTAAAATCCTATTACCTCTTCACGGGAAGTCAGGGTACATTGGTGTGGCTGCTGTTAACTCTCAGGGCAGAAGCAAAAGGCAAGTCAGGCTTCCCAAACAGACTGAGCAAATCAGCTCATGTGACGAATTTATTTGCCGATGAAAATGACCAGCAGCTGACAGAAAGCATTTGCCAACTTGAGCAGTACTCATCAAATAAGTCAGCTCAGAAAAACAAATGGGAGAAGAATTCAGATGTGATGAAACATCTTTTCCTGCGCTCTGATGTAAAATAAATGGGTTTTCATTTTCCAATTCTTAGACAAAGATGGCAAAACATCTTGTTCAAAAGGAAAAGCAAGGAAACAAAGTTGTGTCAGATCAAAATGGAATTTTAGGTAAGTTGAGGTTGGTTGAGAAAATGAAAATGTTTTCATTTTTAACAAAGAGAACATAGTCTTGTTTTTAATTTTCTGAGCCGTAATTTGGACAGCCCTGCTTTGGGGATCCCAGGACTCTTGTTTTTTCCATGAACACATTTGGACTAGCATTTGCAAACTTGGATAAATAAAATCATGGACCTTCCAAGGGGACCTATGCCCCAACACTCTCAGATGCTGCAATCAGGGACAGGCAAAGGCTTCACGCACATTTCTCAGCCTAAATGCCTCAGCATTTTCACATCCACCAGGCTCTGGCCATCTGCTCAGCTGAGACGAGTCAAGCCAAAGGTTGCTCATCATCTTTGACCCTTTTAGTGGCTTTTTTTGGGCCACACATGGTGAGACGCTGCTGCCCACAAACCCACGTGCCGTTGTGTCGCTGCAGGTCCATATATTGCGCTGGTTGTCGCTTCTCCCATCAGATCCTGACGCCTCCAGGATGCAGCCCAGGGATCCCCGCTGTTCCTCCCCCAGGCACCTGGATTTCTGTGAGGACACTCACGTGTGCGAGCTGGTTGGCCGCACTCTGAGCAGATGACGGTGATGGGCACTTAAAGGACCATGAGGTGCTGGAGCCCGGCACGGCCTCTGGCCATGGGCACACAGGAGCACTCGTCCAGAGAGCCCCTCCCTACCTAGGGAGACCAAAGCCAAGCACCAATGCCACCATGCCAAGACTATTCAATCCTGCTTTGCAGCCCTGTGAATAGCTAAGGAAATCAAGGAGCCAAATCTGCTGTATTTTTACCACTTTTTGCTCTGATACCATCTCCAGTCAGCAGAACATTGTTTGCTGCCACATTTCCCTGTCATTGCAAGGCAGGACATGTTTGTTTCTCTGCCAAATGCACCAGGTATTCCCAAGAACAAGGAACTTTATGTGTCCTGAAATGTCCCCAGAGCAGCCAGGTACAAGGCACCTGCTCCCACTCACGATCCAGTCGCATTGAGGAACACGGGACTTGTTTGGTTGCCAAAGATGGCAAGCGCATTGGGTTAAAAGACATTTGCTTAGCAAAGCACATCCAGACAGAAACGACCTGCTGTGCTTCTAGATGCGTTAGGTGAATGAAGGTGAAACAAAGTGATCCTTCTTTAAAGAGGAGGCAGAGGGCAGGAGACCCACTAGCAGTGCTGCTTCCTAACCTGCTAGCTGGGAGCAGGTCGTTTCCCTTTCCTGTGCCTCAGTTTCCACAAAATGGGAAAATGGCTAATGATTTCCTTTCCAAACCACTCCAAGGTTCTGCTGAATGTGTACATGAATATTACGAACCACCACATCCGAGTGAAAAGAAAACACACGCTCTGCGGTGCCTCCAAGAATCCCAAGTGAGCTTTGGCGGAAAGAGCCAAGTGCGTACAACCGACGGCTCTGTTACAGGGCCCAGCATAGAGCACTCATCAGCAGATTCTGCCCTATTTTTGTCCTGTTGTGCAAACACACTGGTGGTATGTCATTACTTCTGTCCTAGGCATATTTTTTAATTAGAAGCTAACGAGGAAAAATAGAAATGAGAGGAAGCACCTGCTTTTAACAGCAGAATTAGTAATTTCAATGTCAGTTTTCAATATTTATTAAAGAGAAGAAAGAACATTTCTACCTCTCACTAACCTGTGAATTTAATGCTTTTAATTGTTTACAAACAGCTGCTCTCTAACACAAGGAATTGCCTGCATTATTCTGTTAAGGGGAAAAAATATATATATTTTCCCCGATAATACAGGGCTATTTCTTTCCTGGCTATTTGCATTTGAAAAATCTGACTGAATTAATTTCAGACAAAATGTAAATACGGCACCTGGATTCTGATCAGGAGAACAAACTGTCTCCAGGATTTTTTTTTTTTTTTGTGACTGAAGCAAAATATTCAGGAGAAAGAACTGGCTGGCACCCATCTCCTTCCCCAAGCGTGTGCTTTCATAATGTGCCTTCATTAAGCATGGGAGGAAAATGAAGCTGTATGACAGATATGGGACAGGTCTTGTCTTTCCATCACAGGGGAAAAAAAAAGTCCTAAATGAACCATCCTTGTGAGGTAACGAATGCAAAGATCATCAAGCTGTTTGGCTTGAAAGAAAGCATTTTTTGTTCAGTGTGTACTGCGCTGAACTGCTGACTGGGGGGGTTTTGGTTCCAGCTGCATCTGGATTACGTCTCTGAAGAGCCAAATATCTCTCGGGTTCGTAGCTGTGGCTCAGTGCGAAGGTCTGAGAAGACACCTTTGGTTTGTCACTTCAGAGGGACTCGTGTCCGAATCCAATCCCCGCAGTTGTGTGGAAAGGCTCCTTACTTTACACTGGATAAATGACTCCTCGCTCCTCCCCAGCAGGTCACAAGTGTCTCAAACTTCCCATTGGGGATAAGGCATTCATCCTGCTGTGCTTATGTACTGAGAAGAGCTCAAAAATCTTTAAAAAACCCAAACAGTGCCCTAGCACCCCAGATGATGTACATACGTTTTTCCCATGGAGGGTGTTTCCCACAGAGAGCCTCAGGTGAGGATGAGCAAAATGGCAAAAATTAACTTCCCATTGTGGCCAATAACTGTACATGCTCCTAAGACTTCCCAGAAACGCAAGAAAGATATCTGCTCTGCTGCTTAAAATCAGGAAAAGCCCTAAAAAGCAAGCATTGAGATAGCTGCAACCTCTGTAAAGACACAGTCTGTTGTCCACAGTGTTCAAGCCCCAGACTTGTACGCCAGGAGCTGGCCATGGGCTGGAGCAAGCTGCAGCCCACAGCAACATCTGCAGGCAAAGCAGCATGCCACAGGTGATGCCACACATCGTTTCGCTACTTGCAATGTTTGCATCATTAAACTGGCTCGGCCTAGCAAAGCGTAGCTCCAGGGGTGGGCTGGCGAGTCAGTGGTCTGTGCAACTTCCTGAGGGCTCCAAGGCAGAAGTGTTTTGCTCTCTACGGTGAGGAGCAGAAGGCAAATATCAGCATGAGAAAAGAGAGGAAAAGAAGGGATTCCCCTAAAGGGCAACATATCTGATGGCAGAGAGGGAGAGATGGTTTTAAACACCCTCTCGTGCTCTCAAGAGATGTGCTATGGTCATGGTTTCATTTTATGGAAAACATGAGAGAGGGGAAAGAAAGCCTAACTCATAAGAAGTTAAACTAGAAATTGCACAGGCACGTTCACCAGGATGCTACAGGTGATCCAGCCAGGCAAGCCCTGTGGGATGCAGCCAAGGGGGTTGTGTGTCTCCATGCAAAAACCATGACCCCCCAGTGACACCCAATCTTTAGGACTGCTCTGTGGTGGTAGCAAATCCACAAACCCTTCTACTGCTGCTGCTGTCCTGCCAAGCACCCTGAGAGGTATGGTTGATCCAGTCTGTCTCCACGCCCATCTCCACTTTCAGCCCCAATGCTCTGCTCACAAGGACATGTCCAGGACACAGGCAAAGTCTCAGGGTCCACTTCGGTGAGCAGAAAGGTCTCCAGATCTCCACTGCCTACTGGTGAGAAGCTCAATGTGGCTGCTCATGTACAGACATCCAGTGCCAATTAATTGCCCTAAGGTATCTCACATGGCCTCCTAAGGTTCCTCCAGAGGAGAAATGGTCTCCTGAGATCCTGTGTCACATTTTCCAGGCCACTGCACGTATCTTGGGTGCCCTCAGGGTGTTCCAAATGACACAAATGCTTAAATAATTGCATTGCACCCAAGATCTCTATTGACTCTGATGGGAGGACAGGCACTCAAGCACATATGGAGGCATGTACATTAAATCACCTTAATCTGCAGATGAATCTTTTCCAAGCAAATGAGTCCCATGTACTTACACTGGCCCTTTTAATCTCTGTGTTGATGGACATTTTTTTTGTCCCCTTCAAATCTCTGACCCTATGGTGACAGCTTTCAGCTGAGAAGCTGGTTTCCAGCCTTCCCCTTCCTAAAACCATTGGGAAGGGAGTGCCTCCAGGCATCACTCTGCAAGTATTTCTGCAGGCTTGCAGCTTTTTTGTGGGCTTCGCTCATCCCCCCTGTAGCGAAGGGCCATGATGGCTCTGTGCATTTCCAATTATAAATTTTGCAGCATCTGGTCTCATGAGAATTCACTCCATGAGCATCACGCTGAAACCTCAGAGCTGAAGATACAGAAAATTTGAAAATGTTTCTTGAGGTGGAATTTGCACAGCGAGAAGAGGACGGGGCTGCATCTGTTGAGTTAGATCAGGGCAAAATAGCTCATGGCTGCACATGTAACCCAAAAGAAGTAGTGCATATGTTTCCCTAAAATGCTATGGCAAAAATGATTAATACGAGTGTTAACTGAGCAGAGAATGAGTATCTTTCCTACTTGTGGGGAAATGCTGATTTTTGTTGCGTAATCTTTTTTGGACTCCACATAAAACCATCCCAAGTCTTACGTAAAAGATGGTTCCAGGGCTACAGCTTCACATTTCTAATCCTGTTATCCAGCATTCAGTGTGAAGCTGAACAATTAAAAATATTTTCCTCTTTGTGTGCTTGCCATTGTTGACAAAAATGGAAACATTCAGTAAAAAGTGGCTTTGGAATGAAAGTTTCAAAATCCTTGTTTCTGCAGGAAAAGAGTTCTCATGCATCCAGTCCTTGCCCTAGTATTTTGCACCACTGCAAAGAGTGCTGCGGGTCAGGTAATGGTTAACGCCTTTCAATCAAGGCAAAAACCTCAGAGTTTGCAATTTTTTACTTTAGTCAATTCTTTCCCCCTTCCCTTGCCAGTGGTCTGCCTTTGCAGCTGGATCTTGCAAAACTTGTGTTCATTAAATGGGACTGACTTTGGAAAAGCCAAGAGAAATAGGAAAAAATTAAATAAAATCCCCCAAATCTTTGAGTTGGTTTCCTTAAGACCACAGCCCAGCTCGACCAGAGAGACTCGGCCACAGGGGTGAGCATCCTTTGCTTTGTTTATGCAGGAGGGAGAAGAAATCTCTGTGGATTATTTTTATGAGCAGAAAATCTATTAAATGCCATGCCACCATTGTTCACAGCCTTTGAACCTGCCTCCTCCAGGCCCACTGGTCTCCAGCACACCCAGCCACATGGTCCATGGTGCAGCAGGGGAGCAGAGGGGAAGCTCCAGAGCTGGAACAGCTGGGATAATTCAGCCTGCCACCACTCTCCCTCCCTTTTCACGAGCCCATCATCCCCCTCTGCTACTGGCCTCTCTGCTTTATTACTGCTGAGTAAAGTATTCCCTCTGCTGACTGTATCAAGTAACTCTTTATTGATGCACCAGGGGACAGTGGTTTTTTTTGGTACGACAAAGAATCATTTGCTGAATCTGCAGTAAAATCACAGAAGCCAATATATCTAGGGATGAATGAGCTAAATAAAGTTCTGGGCAAGTTTTTCTGCACTGAAAAAAACTATGGATTTGCACCCAGCTATCAATCAAGTTGTGTTTAGAAATCTTAAGAGCTTGATCTTCCTCTAGGTTATGTTTGATGAGTGCTGAAAGCCTAGATATTAATTTTAAGCTAATAAACTGGCACATGTGGCCTGCCCTCTCTGGCTATGTAGCACTGTTGGCATTCAGAAATGTTCCAGCTAAGCAGTAAATTTTACTCATAACTCTGTTTGCCTCTAGAGGACCCAGTTGTTCACTCCTGAGTTATCTTTATGTATTTATTTTGACCAAATTTCAAACACAGTAATGGAATGCTATAAACCAACTGAATTCCAGCATAATGCACTATCTGCAAACTGCTTTTGGTTTTTGAAGGAGGAAGGTATTCGTCGTTGTTGTTTTTAATAATATTTAAAGTTTACATCAAGGAGAAAAGCGATGCCTGCCCCCACGTAACCACAACCACAAGAGAAGCTGGAGACCTGTCTGCACAGGCAATAAGGTTTGCTTACCATTCATTATGCCCCAACTATACCATCGCTACTCCACTCGTGTGAGTAGGTGCTGGGGGGGTCATATCAGGGATGTTACTAAGAGAGTACCAAACCTCGTACAGCCCACAGACTATTATCTACTGCTGGGGTTTCACATGGGCACCAATGGTGCAGCCAGGAGCAGCCTGAGGAGCATCAAGAAGGATTACAGGGCTCTGTAAGCAATGGTTAAGGACTCTGGGGTGCACATGGTCTTTTCATCAATCCTCCCCGTCAAAGAGAAGGGGCCTGAAAGGGCCAGTCGAATCTGGCAAGTCAACAAATGGCTACAGGAACGGTGCTACAGCCAGAACTTTGGGTACTTAGACCATGAGACTTGCTTTGAAAAGCCTGGTCTACTAGGGGCTGATGGGGTACACCTAACAGAAGGGGAAGAGTATCTTCAGCCAAAGGCTTGCCAGTCTTGAAAAGAGGGCTTTAAACTAGTGTTGTTGAGGGAGGGGGAACACAATCCAGCCCACCACTGTTGGTATGGTGGATCACATGTATGTACAAGAGAACCTAAAATGCAGCCCAGGAGAACTCCTATTGCTCCAGCCAGCAAGTCAGCTTTGTTGGGAGCCCAGCTTAAGTGCCTCTGTGCCAAAGCACAGAGCATGGGGAACAAACAGGAAAAGCTGGAGATGGGTGCACACATGCAGGGCTACAATCTTGTTGGAGACATGGTGGGATGACTCCTATGACTGGAGCGTCAGCATGGAGGGATACAGGTTTTTTAGGAAGGACAGGCAGGGGAGACGAGGAGGGGGTGTCGCCCTCTATGTCAGCAACCAGCTGGAGTGTGTGGAGCTCCGCCTGGGGATGGAGGAGGAGCTGACAGAGAGCTGATGGGTCAGGATTAGAGGAAGGGCAGGGAGAGATGTTACAGTTAGGGTGTGCTACAGGCCCCCTGGCCAGGAGGACAGAGCAGACAACGCCTCTACAGGCAGACAGGAGCAGCCTCATGGTCACAAGCCCTGGTCCTCACGGGGTACTTCAACCACCTCAAGATCTGTTGGAGGGACAACACAGCAGGGCACTGGCAGTTCAGGAGGTTCCTGGAATGCATGGACAACAACTTCCTCCTGCAGGTGATAGAGGAGCCGACAAGCAGGGGTGCCAACAAGGAGGGGTGCCATGCTCGACCTTGTGCTCACCAACAGGAAGGGGCTGGTGGGGGATGTGGAGCTCAAGGACAGCCTTGGCTGCTGTGACCATGACACGGTGGAGTTCAAGATCCATGGGGCAGCGAGGAGGCTACGCAGTAAGCTCTCTGCCCTGGTCTTCAGGAGGGCAGACTTTGGCCTCCTGAGGGACCTGATGGGCAAAGTGCTTTGGGAGGTGGCCCTGGAGGGAAGAGGGGCGCAGGGAAGTTGTTCCATGTTCAAGGAGCACCTCAAGCAAGCTCAACAGCCATGTGTCCCAATGAAGAGCAAGCCAGGCAAAAAAGCCAGGAGGCCTGCGCAGATAAGCGAGGAGCTCCTGGACCAACTGAAAGTAAAGAAGGAAGCCTACAGAGGGTGGAAGCAAGGACAGGTAGCCTGGGAGGATTACAGAGAGGTTGTCTAAGCAGCCAGGGAGCAGGTAAGGCAGGCTAAAGCCCTGATGGAATTGAATCTGTCCCAGGATGTCAAGGGCAACAAGAAAAGCTTCTACAGGAACATCAGGGACGGAAGGACATCCAGGAAGAATTCAGATTCAAATCTGGAACCAAGAGCCCCTGAGTTCCAGGGGCACTGGCTGCAGAGCTGTGGACACAGTCCAGCTTCCATCCAACAACAAGGCAGGTACTGGAAAATTACACTTAGGCAGCTCATCACTTCTTAACACACCCTTATAAATCTACAAACACTCCAACTCCAGATGTGTGTGTTTGGGAGAGCTAATTCTGCAACATCAGGACATGCTGAAGTAAGTCCATATCAAGGTTTAGCACAACTCAGCAGCTAAAAAACCACAAAGTGGCTCACTCACTCCCCCCTCATCATCCCTGCAGTGGGGTGGGGAGCAGAGTCCAGAAAGAAAGCCAAAAACATGGTTTAACAGAACACCAGAAGAAGAGAAAACAGAGATAAGAAACAAAAACAGTAACAGAAAATACATAAGTACATAATTAACAGCACAGTAACTCACCATGGATCCTGATGCCCAGCTCCCTCCTGAGCAGCAAAACCCTGAGCTCCATCCCCACTTTATACACTGAGCATGGGTTCCATGGGATGGAACAGCCCAAAGAAAGTTAAATTAAATTTGACTCCTATATGCAAATCACAGCACGGTTGCACACATCAGTGAGAGCATAACCTTAAACATTGTCCTCCAAATAGCACTAGGGGATGAAATATGTGCAACTCAGAGTTAACCTTAAACCTTCAGGCCTTGGTCAGTCAGGTATTTTTTTAAACCATCTGACATTAATTGTTGCAAAATGGAAATTTTATTTTAATGACTTTAAGGTCTCCTTTTCTATTAGTAGCTCTGAAGGTATTTTGACCTCTGGGTGGAACACCAAAGCGTTGCCTCCCCGTTGCACCAAAGGGGTTGGGGTATGCACACCTCTGCTGTCCATGGGTTGGGGACGAACCACCCACTGCACAGCCCTCATTTAGTGGACATTCCCCTTTTGGACAAGCCTTCCAGGTTCTCCTGTGGCCACAGTATGAGCTTCTCTCTGTTCTACCTGTCATTTTGACATTCCATGTGACTGCAGCATACAGTTTAGTGACAGGTGGGACATCGTCATGGGGCGTGAATTTATCACAATCCTGATTTTGCTATTTTCTAGTGTTAACCTAAGCAGAGACAACCCCGATACGCATTTTAGAGCTTTCTCAGGAAGAAAATGCCCTTTGAGGATTGCTTTTTAAATGCTAAGGAGTTTGCTCACAAAACCAAATCGAAAGACATTGCACAATAAAGTTACCACCCCCCGTGCCACCAAGCCCTACAAGGCTAGTGTTCAATTAAAATGTAATCATATCAAAGGCGGTTTGGAGTTGTATGACAATGACTGTACACAGCACTAATGCTGTAATGACAGAGTAATCAAGTCTCAGTGGCATCCTATTCAAGTCCCAGCTGTTCTGAGTGAGGTACAACTTTCATCAGAGCTAATTATTTCATAGTAATCTCAATACTTTAGCCCATACAGCTTTATAATATGCAGATAATGAGAGTTCTCTTGTTGATGCTACAAACAAATGAGTTGAACGTCCTCTGCAGCGTAGCCATAGGAGAGAGGCAGAGTGACTGATGGAGACAGGGCTCCTGCGGAGGGATATGAACAATTTAATTGTGATTGGGTTTTATAATTGGATTTTATTTTAATGGTTCATGCTGCTCCCAAAAGGCTCTTGGTGAGGGAAGTGTTTTATAAATAACATGTATTAATTGTTGTAACCTCTTTTTCTTTCATGATGGCAAAGCTTTCTGAAATCATCTGTGCCATCCAGAAGTCAAGTACAGCATCTTCCAGAGCGCTGCTTCCTCTCATGAAGCGGGCTTTTCAGTGGGGATTGAATATCAGCTCTTTCCCATTCACGACTCCCATTTCTGCCACCCGAGCAGAGGAATTAACCCAGTGAGTTTCGAGCAGGAGCTATCTCTGAAGTACAACAGCCACTTGACGGATCCTGTGGCAGTTTCGGTTACTTGCACGGATGATTAGTCATGAGGCTTTAGGCTTAAAGCTTTAATCTCGTTTCCTTTAAAGTTGATGGGAGCTTTGGCCCTACGTGTGTTAGGGTGCACATTGCTTATGGCAACTCTGGTATAGGTTGCAAACCCTTATAAATCCCCTCTTTCCACAAACTCTAACATTTTCTGAACTTTTCATCTTTTGGGCTGAATTTTTCATGCTTGGTCTATGCCTGGAGATTGTTTTTAATGGATGATTTGAACACAATCCCTCTAGCCATTTGAGTTCAGGGACAGTTAGACACACAAAGGCTCTTCTACATTTAAAAAAGAAAAAAAAAAGTATTTTATAGAAGTGAATCAACTTAAAATCAATCTTCTACAGACACAAACTGGCTTATTTCAGTATAGCCATATGCCATAATTTTCTGGAGAATAGACAAATTCACATGCCCTGATTCCAACATGCGTGTGTCATCATTTACACTGCGGTGACAGTGCCAAGTACAACTGATCTTATCCAGCTGTGTTTCAGAACTGGTTCCCTCCATAGGTCTGATTCAGACCCATGGACGGCAAGAAAATGAGCCCCACTGCTGCCTCCTGGAATTAGAAATTCAAAAATGCAGTAATAGGAATGGGATGAAATTTAGTAGCATGCAGTCCATGCATTCAGGAGGCTGAGAATAGGAATTTCTACCCTAAACTAGAGCTGAGCAAGGAGGAAAATTCCAGAGTGCGCTCAGCAATCACAAGGTGGCTCTGAGATCCCATGTGGGCAATGGTCATGAGACACGCTGGTGTGATTCTCAGATGAATGAGGGAATGACTGCACGACAGTAAAAATGATGTAGATGCAAGGCCATGGCCGGACCTCCTCAGGAGAACGCTGCATTTTGGGGGGGGGCTGCCCAGGTTTGAGAGTGATGAGTGGATGTGCAGAACGACTAGACTGACCAGAAGAGCTTATTCCCTAATGAGCTTGTCCACCTGCGCACGTCATCGATACGCTCACACACCCTCATGAATACACTCCACTAAGCAATAAAGCCACTCATTTCTACAGAAGAAAGGCATTCATCTCATTGCAGAAAATTGGCTGCGAACTGTTATGGTCTTCGTTATTAAGAGAAAGGAAAAGGGGAGAATTTTGCACCAAAAACACTGTCAGACAAATAGCTTTATTATTGTCAATTAACGATGTCTGGGGACATTACTGGATAGCATCAGCTTGTTACCTGTTTCACAGATGGAGAAGTAATGTGGCCAGGTGAAAAACGGCTCTTCACACATGAAATCAACAGCCAGGTTGCAAATAGAAGTCCTGATCTCTGGTCTGTTCACTGGTTAGAGAGGCTAGTCATAAAAAATTGTGATTTGTTCCAGAAGATTCCAGCATCTCTAAACCAGCTTCCACTCTGAAGGCAATCCAGAGGTGCAACATCAGGATTTCCTGGGAAAATGCCATTCCCAAGCATTTTAGCTCAGAACTGCCAGCTTATTGCAGTCACATGGAGCAGCTTCTCATCGTGATGTCCACATTATATGTTTTGGTGTGCCATATAAATACTCCATCAGTATTAGAATATAAAAGTCAGGGCTAAATGGAACAAGATAATGAAGTTGCAATGATGTGTTAGGCACAACTGCAAAGAAACAAATCACTTCAAGCACTTTCTAACCACACATTTCACCAGAATTGCGAAGTTCAGGCAAAATAACCTGAGATAAAATGACATTCTGAAGTCAACAAGACTTCATCAACTTCCAGCTCCTGGAGACATCATACTAATTACTACCTCTGCCTGCAAATGTAAGAAAAGAAGTGGCTTTAAATGCAAAATAATTGCTCTGACTTATTTCTCTGAATGCTTACCACTCTTTGAAATAAAACCCCAACACCCCTCTCATTGCACAACCAGATTTAAAATCAGGTAAAAGAATAGCCAAGATACATCTAGTTTGGATATGGTTGAAAGGAAGCAGCGGAGGATAAGGGCCAGATCCATCACTGGTGGGACTCGAGAGCCATCAGCAAAGGTAATAAGCAGAGCAAGGCTGGGTCCGGAGTAGTTCTTCTGAAGAAGAGCCTTCAGCATATGCTAATGGCAACAGCTCACGGTGTGTATCACACAAATCCTATTCATGTCCAGAATTCCTATCACTCTATTAGTGTCACAAGTTATTAAAAGGACATTTCAAAAATAGGTCTCTCCAAGTGGAACCGGTAAGAAGTAACCATGGCTATTTGATATAGTCATAGCAACAAAGGAGCATCACCTTGGCAACACACCAGGCTTATTTACCGAGCTGCGTGTCAAAGCATATTAAAGTCATTTGTAGCTGAGTGAGTTCTGATGCCATCTTCTAATTTTCCAAGCTCCCAAGCAGCCCCGCAACAGCTATGGAAAAGTAATCAAAGGAAGGGTTTGTGTCATACAGCGTGTACCACGCTCACAAATAAAGGCATTTTCATTTCTGTCAGATTTCTGACCTGTTCGAAACTAATAACTTGCACGTGACTGAAATAATAAAAGCATTGCCTGGAAACAGCTATGACGGAAATCCTTGAGGTGCAAATTAAATGTAGAAATTAAAGTGGACTAGCACATGCTCCTGCCTGGAAATCAGAAAGGGAGAAATCTGGAGATATTCCTTGTAACTGGGACGCAGCAAAGACCCGCTGCTATCAGAGGTTACATACAGAGCCCAAGCCAAGAGATGGCAAGCTGGGCATCATCTTACCAAGCAGGGCCGTCTGCAGCACCACCATCTTCATCTCAGCTAGCCGATGAGATTTCTGGCGTTAAGCAGGAGGCGACATTTCTAATCAAGCCCATCGAAAGAGACAAATTATTTCCATCCAGACTGGCTGGATAGCATATGCCTGTAAGAACTATGCATCCCTTCCAAGGAAATATGTAGCATTGAGCCTGTGGGATCATGATGCTTAAACTAATGATTTAAAAAGAAGCAGCCCAGGATCACTGCAGCACAAGACCCAGAGGAATAACAGTCAGTTTGGCACAAGCCTGCCACTGTGCGCGGGAGTGAGTGCGAGCCCTGGCAGCATCAGAAGCACACAGCATTTGAGTGTTGCGTGGCATTCATTTCAGAGCCCTCTCCGCTAAGCCTTGATGGGACTTTGACACCAGCACCTTTGTATCCCCCCAGGACCGCAGCAGCAGGGCCCATTGTCATTCACGTGCCTCTGCAGTGGATTAGGTAGCAGAGCAAAATGCATCTTAATAGCATCTTGTGTGGCAAAGATGCTTTAACAATTTAATGCAATTTCTTTACAAGCATGAGGGGCAACAGAAGCTTCTTAAACGGTCACTGAATTAGCTTTATCCCTCTTCATCTGCTGAAGTTTACTCACACAAGGTCACCTTGAAGAATTTGTCTTTTCCTGACTTGGCCTCTTCCCCACGGCCTCAGGCATTCAAAGAAACTGTGGAAAAAGAGGAAAGAGAAATATCTTTCTTTAATTCCATCAGGTACCACCTCCTGTGTGGCAGCATGGCCTGGAGAGCAAGGCACAGCCCGTGAGCGCGGCGTGAGGCTTTTTGATCCCTCTGAGCTCCACACAGTTGAGAAAGAAGCCACACGACACTTGTCGTACCTGCCGGTATGAGATTGTCCTCCCACCTTTCCTCAGAAATCTCTTCTCCAAAGGCAGATCAATTCCCACACTCCCTCCAATGCCTCCTGCATTAGAAGTCGTATGACCAGAGCTCTCTGAGGTGAGGAATTGCCCTCCGGAGGTTTCCAATCCTCCCAGCTGACTGCTCAATGTCCATGTGGAGACCGGTCGCGAGTGGCGTCCCTCAGGGGTTTGTGTTGGGCCCGGTCCTGTTCAACATCTTTGTCGGCGACATGGACAGTGGGATAGAGTGCACCCTCAGCAAGTTCGCCGACGACACCAAGCTGTGTGGTGCCGTCAACACGCTGGAAAGGAGGGATGCCATCCAGAGGGACCTTGACAGGCTGGAGAGGTGGGCCCATGCAAACCTCCTGAAGTTCAATCAGGCCAAGTGCAAGGTCCTGCATGTGGGTCATGGCAATCCCAGGCACAAATCCAGGCTGGGTGGGGAATGGATTGAGAGCAGCCCTGAGGAGAGGGACTTGGGGGTGCTGGTGGATCAGAAGCTCAGCATGAGACGGCAATGTGCGCTCACAGCCCAGAAAGCCAACCGCATCCTGGGCTGCACCCCCAGCAGTGTGGCCAGCAGGTCGAAGGAGGTGATTCTGCCCCTCTACTCTGCCCTGGTGAGACCCCACCTGGAGTACTGTGTCCAGTTCTGGAGCCCTCAACACAAGAAGGACATGGACCAGTTGGAGAAGGTTCAGAGGAGGCCACAAAGATGATAAAAGGGCTGGAGCACCTCTCTTATAAGGACAGGCTGAAGGAGTTGGTGCTGTTCAGCCTGGAGAAGAGGAGGCTCCGGGGAGACCTGAGAGCGGTCTTCCAGTACCTCAAGGGGGCCTACAAGAAAGATGAGGAGAGGCTGTTTAGTAGGGCCTGTTGCGATAGAACCAGGAGTAATGGTTTTAAAATAGAGGGAGGTAGATATAGATTGGATATTAGGAAGAAATTTTTTACACTGAGGGTAGTGTCACACTGTCCCAGGTTGCCCAGAGAGGTGGTGGAGGCCCCATCCCTGGAAACATTCCAGGCCAGGCTGGATGAGGCTCTGAGCAACCTGATCTTGTTGGGGATGTCCCTGCTCCTTGCAGGGGGGTTGGACTGGATGACCTTTGAAGGTCCCTTCCAACCCAAACCATTCTATGATTCTATGATTCTATGACTGTAAAGGTGATGGGTAGAGGCAATTCACCCCTCTGGCTTTTTGTTTACTCTCCTAATCTCTGTCCTCTTTGTTCAGGCTGATGCTCAGCAAGGAGTGACTCATAACAAGCCTATGCACGCACTCCAGAAACACAGTGAGATCTTTTGACTGCTATCTCTCCATTATAGCATTTTAAGGGTTTTATAATGGATTGGATCATTTCAGGTTTGTGCAGCATAGCTAGCTGGTAAAACACAGCAAGAGCTTATGGACATGTGCGAGGGAGGTAGTATTTACAGCTTGCTTACACTCAGGACTCACGGAAATGTCACGAGCCAGGCAGAGGTGAAGCAGTGCCAGACCTGTTCAAGGCTATTATTGAGAGAAATGACAGAATTATGATTATGCCTGTGTCTGCACAACGAAATGCCGGAGAGAGAGAGAGAGAGAGGTCAGCAGGGGCACCGAGGAAATGAAAACACTGAGACTCACTCATTGCAGGAAATTGCTGCCTGTGGGACAAACTCAGCTCTCGCAGAGGCAGGCACAGCTTTCCGCCTTGCCCCAGTGAGACCGTTCCACCACCGCTGGATACGGTCCTGTCGTGTGTGAGCCAGGGAGCCTGTACCTGGCAGGAGGAGTTACATCCAGAATTCTTGGCTCTTTCTGGGCTTCTTCTACGAGGAATCATAGAATTGTTAGGATTGGAAGGGACCTTTCCAGGCCATCCAGTTCAACACCCCTGCAAGGAGCGGGGACATCCCCAACTAGATCAGGTTGCTCACAGCCCCGTCCAGCCTGGGCTTGAATGTCTCCAGGGACGGGGCATCCACCACCTCTCTGGGCAACCTAGGACAGTGTGACACCACCCTCAGTGTAAAAAATTTCTTCCTTGTATCTAATCTGAATCTCCCTCCTTCTATTTTAAAACCATTACCCCTCGTCCTATCACAACAGGCCCTGCTGAGCAGCCTCTCCCTGTCTTTCCTGCAGCCCCCTTTAGGCACTGGGAGCCGCTCTCAGGTCTCCCCAGAGCCTCCTCTTCTCCAGGCTGAACAGCCCCAGCTCTCTCAGCCTGGCCTCACAGCAGAGCTGCTCCAGCCCTCTCAGCATCTGCGTGGCCTCCTCTGGACCCTCTCCAACAGCTCCACATCCTTCTGATGCTGGGGGCTCCAGAGCTGGACGCAGTGCTGCAGGGGGGGTCTCACCAGAGCGGAGCAGAGGGGCAGAATCCCCTCCCTCGATCTGCTGGCCACGCTGCTGGGGATGCAGTCCAGGATGCCACTGGCTTTCTGGGCTGCAAGGGCACACTGCTGGCTTATGTTGAGCTTCTCGTCCAGCATGGAGTATGTTTCCATCCCAGTTGGACAGCAGCCGTGAGGGTAGGAGGATCAGGGGAGACTCCCAGCCCTGCCAGGGAAGAGGCCAAAAAGCTTTCCAAAGATGCAGGGGCTTTGTGGGGACATGTGCTGCAGGTTGTCGATGGAAGGAGGTGATTCCTAAGCTAGATGGAAAGACGGAAATCCACATTTCTGGGGCTAGTGCCCACCCTGGTATCAACCATGCTGTGAGCTCAAGAAAAATGCTTCATCTCCTGCTTTGCAAGTTGAGTATGAGGTCTTTGGGGCAAGAGCTCTTTCTCCCTGAATATTTGCAGAGGACCTAGCAGAACAGAGCTTCTGAACACCCCTTGAGATAGGAACAATCTGACTGAGCCGAGGAGGTATCTCTGCAGCTAAAAGACAAACCAGCTCTTGCACCACCACGCACACACCTGCAGCAACCCCTTCTGTGCTTTAACCTACAGCTTTCCAGTAGCCAGGAGGATCCACAAAAAGTGGGGAGTGGAAATAGCTCACTCGCTAGGGCTACTGCTTATTTGCAATCTCTTCATTTCATTTGTGGGGGAAGAGTTGCCTGGGAGCCTTGTAGATTTGCTTATGCTTGGTGGTGGGTTTGATGCTTACTAATACCCTTAAAAACAACAGATTGCTCTGCAAGGAGGAGACAAAAAGCCTATTAGCAGAAGGCATAAGTTCATTATAACAGACCCCTATCCTGCTGGACAAAGTGCTGGGGTCTGCAAGTGTTGCAAAAAGCTAAAAGAAAGAAATATCTGGGTCGCTTAATGTTCAGCAAACATAAGAGCAGTGAACACGCTGAATGGAAAAGGGAGGTTGCTACCCTCATTTCTGTGTCCTGCATCCCTGAACATGCCTGGCAGCTCTTTAATTTACACTAAAGCCTCTGCTTTTGCTACCCACAGGATTCATCCACCCTAATCTGGGCATCTTACATGAGTCCCTGTGTTGTCTTGTCAATAAGCAAGAAAAAAAAGCGCTGCGAGAGTGCGATTCCTCCACCCTGTGTTTGACACCTGCCTTGGGATGTGATGAATCACTCTGGAGCTGCCTGTTTCTCTCTGCTCCCTGTTCCAGGAGCTGAGGGAGACCAGCTCAGATGATGTAGACATTGAAATTTTTCTCTTCTAAGTTAGGCATTTAAAATCTTACCCTTCGGTTGGGAACATTATACCCCAAATCCCCCACCCTACGTGTCCTCTCGCAGGCTCACTGGTGCACAGATTAACTCTCCCTCTCTCTGTGGAGATTTCATTTGTGTTTCCAGAAACTGAAATAAAAGGTCTCCTAGGCTGTAAACAGATGTTTTGCAAACACGTATTTTTCTCTTTGTGTCTACGGAAAAGAACATAATGCCAGGGAAGTTATTTACTTCTTAAGTCATGGCTGAAACATTTCACGCATAAATATAAACAGCCTGCAACAGAGCAGGGATTCAAATTCACAAATCCAGTGAAATACTTTTCCATGAGTCCTCAGTGGGGTCAAGGAATTTATAAGTTATGTATTCTTACTTGCTTGTATGCTTACTTGCTATTGAAGACCATTAGAGATTTAGCCTGCCTCATATAGATCAGCTAAACAAATATAGTTTCCTTTCCCAGAAATGCCATTTAATCAAACAGCCATGGGCTTTATGGAACAAGCTGGGCAGGTCAGCCCGAGTAGTGCGAAAAGGTGAGGCACAACCGTAAATAATTGAATGCGTGACAGAATTCAAAGGGAGAAGGATTTGTGACTGATCTTACATTCAATTTACATTTTCAACATCTCTTTCTTTTGTTAGCCAAAGCAAAAGCCTACAGAGGTACCAATACAGAAACACACTTATATAAATACCTAGATACATAAAGATTTTCCCAGAAAGCTTCACTTACATTCTACTAACTCCATGTATCCTCTATAAACAAAACCCACATGGGCCACTTCTTTGTAAAAAGCACTTTCTTTGGAAAAAGATTTCAAATGTGGTATGTGTAATAGGGCTGCTTCAGATGTCTTCAGGCATTTATCCAATCCTTCTTCATGGAAATGGGTTGACAGCTTAATACTTCAAATTTAATAGCACTTTTCCATTTCTTGGGTTTGTTTGCTGCCTTTTTTTTTCTTTCTTTCTTTCTCTTGGCTATATCCTTGATTTCTGTTCAGTGAAAATGTTCCCTCACAGCTCTGCTGTTTGGTGATCCCCAACAGGCCTTTATTCTGCAGAGAATGACTCTGGAAATGGGGTGCTAAATGGTCACTTCTATCACAGAGGTGCAAAAAAAGGCCTCATGTGGGACCCTGGATGCCTCTGCACCAGTGGGACAGAAACCTTCCCCAAAGCCACTGGAGAGCAGCCCACGCAAAGAGCGAGCTCCTGGGCAGCGAGAAAGGAAAGGTGATGCTGCGTAAGGCGTTTGGGCTTCGCAGCTCTGAACTTTCAGGAATCCCTGAAATCTCCAGTCTTTCCTGCAGCCCCCTTTGGGCACTGGGAGCCGCTCTCAGCTCTCCCCGGAGCCTCCTCTTCTCCAGGCTGAACAGCCCCAGCTCTCTCAGCCTGGCCTCACAGCAGAGCTGCTCCAGCCCTCGGGTCGTCTTTGTGGCCTCCTCTGGACTCGCCCCAACAGGTCCATGAATGTCAGAGAGAGAAAGAGTTGTGTCAGCTTCATTCGATCAGGAAAAAAAAAAAAAAAAAAAAAAAAAAAAAGCTTAAAAGCCCTTTTCCCCAGGGTCTTAGGGTGCAAGCACTAAATGAAAAGCAGCTCCCAGCCCACACCTGCCGAAGCCTTCGGGGTGCAAGTCCGGACGGTGCACCCCGGGCCCACGGGTGTTCAGCCACCAGAGGGAGACCCAGGCTCCCGAAAGCACCCGGAGGCTCCCGAGGTCTGGATGGGGGCCGCGACCCTCCAGCCCTCCAGCTCCGGGCATCCTCCTGCTCCCTGGCCTGGTGGAAGTTAAAGATGGATTCTCCATGCCTGATGACAGGAGAGTGTTTACCTCAACTTCGGAATTAAATGACACTTAAGATTTGTTGTTGTTGTTGTTGGGTTGTGGTTTTGTTTTTTTTTTTTGGAGACCTTGATATTAATGAGGTTAATTTTGCACCAAAGTGACAAAGAGACCTATAAATAATAAATGAGATTTAAATGGACCTGTCTCTCAGAAAAGAAAAGAAAATACAAGGAAGTATTTCTTTTTCCTTACTACAATGTAAATGGAAGCAGGCTGGGTACAACTGACCCCTCTATGCTACAAGTAATAATTGCTTAATTATCATGGATAAAAATATCCCATTATCCACATGCCCTAATAAGCCTTGGCAATACTGCAGGGACCTGTATTTGTAAGGAAGAAGAAGCATTACAGCCTGGAGCCACATCTGATGAAGCCAAATCTGCACGTGGAGCAGCACACTGTACAGCCAGTCCCAGTAATGTCAGTGAAACAATTCGCGTGAGTCAAGCAGCCACACAACCAGCCTATGGAAAGCAATGGTTAATTAAATGACAAAGTTACCAACCACACACTTAGGAAAATAGTTTCCTGAGTTTCTATCTGCTGCCTGGCTCCAGCGAGCACCAGTTGTTTTCGCTGTGCTTGCTTTGATGATTTCCCCAAACCCCACTCCCCTGAGGATGTGATTTCCACAGAGCGTTTCACCTGGGCAGGGTGCCTCCCAGAGAAAAGCCTGGTCTCGACTACATGCACTTTTCCACCTTTTGGGGAAGGTTCCTGCCTGCACGGTGAGGTTTAGTCCACAGCCCTGTCACCAGCAGAGGGGGAAGGAGCAGCGGAGAAAAGGGAAGGATGGTGGAAAAGCAGAGAATGCCTTCCAACCTCACTCAAACCCACCTCCGTGCAATTCCAGCAGGACTTTCCCGGTGAGAGGAGGTGGATTGGAGTACGAGGTCTCCTGGATGGAGAGCGGGGTGCAGCTGTTGCTGGCCTGTGAATTATTTTTTTTTTAAATTGCTTTTCTATTAGGTGGATTTTAAATAGGCTTTTACATTAGCAAACTGACTCTCTGGGCTTCTCTTCCAACTCATGGAGACACTGGCATCTGCAGAAAGAGGATGAATCCATCCTGAGGACAGGAAAGATATTGGCCTTATATGGGATATGGGGGACATCTGTCCTGAAGATGTGGTTTTTCCTTCTCTAGCGGTGTTGCCGTTTAATTTTTGCATGGCTGAAGTTAGAGTAGAAGATTCCTGTGTTCAGATAATACACTATTTCCCTAAAGATTCAGAGTAATTTTCAAACTTAGATGCACTAAACTTTCAAAAGCCATGAGATTTGGGTTTTTTTTTTTTTAGGAGGGAGAAAAAGAAACTATTTCTATATTTCAAGGAAAGGAGATGGTTTTCTAGGTGACAAAAATCTCCCTCCTTTTTCAATCAACTTTTAACAGAATTACTCTGTGTGAAATAAATATTCCACATCAGCTTTATTTGATCATAATTGAATACCCATCAACCCATCTAACCATCCTTGCATGGTGCTGGGAACACCAATCTCTGACATAACTGCAGGCTTGTTGGAATTTAAAATTAAATTATTATTGTCATTGTTAATGGAAGTTCATATGCTACAATGCTGAAGGTATAGAAGAAAATTGATAGTTTATCTAGATAGATCTGACCCATACAGATAACATTCAGAGCTGCCAATGAAGGCACAAATTTTCCTGCATGTCATTCTCTGCCTTACTATCTATGCAATCAAGGTCTTTCCAGCCTGAGGAATACACACAAGGCATTGTATAATGGATTTTCCCCCCTCCTCCCATCAAAACGATGTTCAAGCTGTACATGCCAGCCTCTAAAATTATATTAGAGCACTCTAAGCTGCAGAAGAGTTATCGTCATCCCACTGCTGTATTTATTTAGCTGTGTTGTGTCTGCTGGAGAAAGACTAGGCAATTTTAAAAATTGGGCACCTGTTGGTCAGACAGCTCAGGATGGATGCGAAACTGCGAACCAGGCAGATTCTGTAGTGACTTGTGGGTTAATTTTCCTTCCCTTCATTTAAATTCACACCCTTTGCCTTCCTGCTTTCAATATATTCAGAAGCCAGAAGGGAAAATTGCTCCTGTGGAGTTTACTGTTGCACATTCGAGCACTGGATTCCTCCAGTAAAAACTCTTTCTCGGCTCCAAGCGTGAAACACACAGGAGGGGATGGGGGTGCGGGACCAGGCGCCCTGGCTGAGCCCATTGAACCAGCTCTGGGGAAAGGTTGTGAGGGCATAGCGCTCTCAGTAGCTCTGGGAAAAAAAATATTTCAGGTGGAAAAACCTGAATTTCTGAACTGTTATAGTTGCAATCAGAGTCCTTCTGTGAGATCTGAGCATCTCTGAATGCAATACCGCGTAGGCACGAACTCATTCCCCGGAGGTTTGCAGTCTGGCAACACGAGCAGGTAGACACACAGCGTCCTCATCTCTCCTCTCTCGGCCTCTCTGGCAGCTGTTTTACCCACTTGAACAAAAAAGGGAAGAGTTAAATGGCTCTTGACTCGTTCTCAACCTGCTCTACAAAAAGAGCTATGAATTTTAAAGAAAGGGAACAGGGAAGTTAATTAAAAGGAGCATTTGCTTTTATCCCAGAGAGCATTGTAGTAGGAATTCAGTGAAAAAAGGAATAGGGGAAAAGGGCACAGTCCCTAACAGAAGTGTCCAACCCTTGCACAAATGCCCAGTCCCCATGCCTATCCCTTTCCCTGGATTCACCTTCCCGCATAGCATCCACACTTCTTTGGCTGGGATTTGGGCAGAGGTGAGAGCCGTTATCACCCTGGTTCTAGTCTCCAGCCATTTAGTTGTGGTTCCCTAGCACATCTGGTACCACCTCCGAACCCTCCAGAGCTCCAACTCACTAAAGAGTTTTAAAAACTATCCCAGCGAGCCAAGTCCAGGAGATATCATGTAGGCAGGACTTTTGCCTCTGGGCAAGTATATCTTAATATGTTACATTTACATTTAACACCCGAAGTCAGCACTACCAATCACAGGAACAATTACACGGCACTTGACAGTGCCACAAGGTGTTGCCTAGAAATTATATAAATTATCAGATTTGACTGACAAGAGAGGGCTTCCCACAACCCTCACTTAGCCATAAAGTCCTGGTGATAGAGGTGTCTCCTCTTCGCTTGGTCAAGCCCCAAGGGCTCATAAACCCCTAAAGCAAATGAATTGCTGTATTGTGTCTGCAAATAACTGATTTTATTTTTTTTTAAACCCTTGTTAGCTTTGCCCTGCCTTTGTGGGCGAATATAAACAGCAGGAGCTGCCTGAAGCTCTCAGTCTTCCAAGCACTGTTGCATTTTCAGGCTGTCGTGATGCGATTATTTCCATCACAGCACACAATCTGCAGGTCATAACCAAAACCAGGGTCCTGCTGAGGCAGGTGTTGTGCAGAGCCACAGCCACTTCCCACACGGCTGAGAAAACAACAGTGGCAGGGTTAGGAATTCATCTTGGATTCCTCAAGTCCCAAACCTGCTCTCCAAAATGTTTTGAAGGTGCTCATGCACCGTATGGACTGCATCTGCCATACAGGGAAGTGAAATTGTTGTCCTTCCCGGTCTGGACAAACTTCAAGCCCTCAAAAGAAATATTTCTGCAAGGAATCTGGAGTGTTTGTTATAGATGCTTCAAAGGCAAAAGCCTTATTAAAAAAAAAAAAGAAAAAAAAGAAAAATCAAGACTTCATACATCCCTTGCTGAGCTCTCTACACTTTCCCCCACCCCCTTGCCAGCTGTATCTGACGCTGCAGCAGATAGCTAACTGCCTTGTTAGCGCTTTACACGGGTTTTCCCATGAATATCACATAACCGTAGACTCTCGGAGTGGGGTAATGGAGACGGCTACGCTCTCTTGCTTGGCCACATTACAGAAAGGATTGCTAAGCAGAGAGATGGCATTTGCATGATTTACGGAACTTAGAAATTCCTGCTGTGGTGGAAACACAGCCTCAGATCCGCTGCTCTTCTCCTGTCCCGCTCAGGCACAGCCCTTCCTCGCTGCCAGGCCCACAGATTCCAGTGGGAAGGAGATTGCCAGCAGTGTAAGTAACATTTTTCTCCATCTTTACTGGGGGAAGCTGGGAAGACATAACCATGTCATGAAACTGCTGATGACAACCTCAGCTGTGGCACACCTCTCCTCTGCGTTGCTACGCATTGGTTTCCCTTGCTCATAACTTTACAAACCTTCAGACATTTGAGCTGAAACTGGGCATTTGCAGAGCTTTAGAGAGGTGGTTGAAGTGCAGCCTGGCATGTCTGTGCGACCCAGGCTGGGTGCCAGGTCCCCACCAGCTTCAGCAGCTCGGTATCAGAAGCTCCATCCATCAGGGAACAAAAAAGTTTGGTATATGCCTTCCAGTGATGTTGGAGTTCCTCTCCCTCAGCTCCCTTCTGGGTTCACGGGACAGAAGTCCGCTCTTCCAGAAGATGTCTGGACAGGCAGTCTCAGCACAACTTGCTGACCAGGGCACAGCCCGGTTGCTTTTGCTAACCTCTCTAACTGAAGGGTGCAGGTAAAACCCCTCTTCCACCCTCCGCAAAGAGGCCCTGTCCATCCCACCTGCCTGGAGCAGGCCCTGGCCCTTGCTGCCCCCTAAATTATGCAAAGTGTTTTCAGGGAGGGCCATAATGATTAAAAAGCCCCACTAACTCTATCTGTGCCTCTGCTCTTGAGTGAAAAATGAGCCAGAAGCAGGAATAATGATCAATTGTCTCTTCTTGTAGGTTTAGTGCCAAGTCTGATATGGTCTTGTCCCGAATTTCAGCTGAGGCTACTCAAAGCATCCTTACAGCACAGGGAAATCAAATATCCGTACCAGATCTGCGTGCTCCACTGAACTGAACTTTGTTTTCGGGGAAGAAATCAAGGCTGAATAACACTGATGAGTTGCGAAAAACAGTAACTCTGCTGCTCTCAAGGGGATGGAATTGACACCAAAATAAAGAAAATAACACAATGCAGTGTGTTTAGCAGGTTTGTTTCACATAGGTGGGAAGGTGCAAGGTCAGCGGAAGGCTGCAGATTGGCACACAGAGGCTCCGCTCCCTCTGAGAGTGCACCTTGGCTTCCAGGGCTTAAATAGCTTTATAAATGACAAAAATTGTGTCTTGGTCTAAAACTTTATGTTCTGCGAATTACTGACATTCAACCTTTCTTTAACATACTAAGGGAATTTCCTGAGAGAGCAGTAGCTGAGAACAGCTGTTACCTGGTGTAAAACTACATCAGTCCCATTAAGAATCCCTTCCCCTTCCCCACGGAAGTGTACAATACAGGCTTTCATCCCAGAAACCGTAGTTATCAGGACGTCATTAAAGACCAGGAGGCACTGCCAACTCACGCTGGAGGTGGCTGTGTCCCAGATATCACCAGCATACTACCTTAGTCACTTAGTGCCTCCGCAGGGACTAAAAAGAAAATGGCAAATGGGACAAAAGCTGGTAGCACCGTTGAGATGGACACCATCACAAACCAGTTGGACCAGTTGTTGGACCAGTTTGTGCCTTCTGCTCCATTTTCAGCTGCCCCAAGGGTGCAGTGTCTTTCAGGTCTCATGAATGGCGATGATCAATGCTGTACCTGGTCTCCTGATGGAGGAAAAGGAATTCTTTGGTAAGATCAATGCTTGCAACAGCAGAGAAAGTGCACCTACCATTTCCAGTCTTAAAAACATGTGATTTGGTTGGGCTGCTTTGACTTTTTTTGCAGGAGCTCAGATCCGATGTTCGCATGGGTCACTGGCTTCCTGCATTTTTCATTACATGTTGCAATGCTCATCAGCCAAGAGCAGCATGGGATTTTCCAGCCCCCTACCAAACCCAGAGTAGGTGTTTGGAGCAGACTGGGAAGCCTGGATTTGTATTGCTGTTTTGAGGGGTTTGGGTGTTTTTTTTTTTGTTTTCTTTTTGTCAGCAATAGCTGTTGAGCTAAAATTGAGGGAATTGTCACTTGGGGCAGAGAAAAAATGCACTTCTGTATCCTGAGAGACGCAGCCAATTTTAAAGGTTGTCCTATGGAAAAACAGAACCAGCGACATGATATAGCTTCGATTGAAATGTTTAGGACAAATCTAAAAGTCTGTTTTCTTGCTGGTCAGAGAGGAGTATTTTCCTGCTGTACCCCAAGGACCTGGTCTGCACTGTCTCCTCTTGGGGAGCGCAACGTCTCAGCGATGAAGACAGAAAAGGTGATACTGTAACAGCACTTCTATTGGCTTTAATTAGCCAAGGCAGCGGATTTTCATCCTGCTTTCTGTTTTCTTTTTAATCAGAGCTATACGGGTTGTCGCAGGCAGGGGGATAGCTAGGGTAGATGCTTTTCTAACGTACCCTCATAAGCCATTTGGAGGACTTTGAAACACAACACGGCAAGCAAGCGGCTTGTTGATTAACAGCCACAAGTGACAGCCACAAAGCTACAAAGATCTGCTGTCGGCTCTGACTTGCCAAGCAAAAAAAAAATGTTAAAACCCGCATGTAATTCGATTGCGCCTGAATGGCCATTGTCTGGACCTTTGTGCCTCCATTTCTGTGACAGCAAAGCGATGAGAAAATGTCAGCAGTCAGATTTGCGGGGATGCAGCACTGCCTCTTTACACAAGCAGGAGCTGTCAGACAACGGAAAAAAACCAGACCTTTTTGGTGCAAGTTGTTCTCAAAAACCCGGCCAGATGCAGGCTGGGTTGTAGCATGATTGCACACCGGAGTGATCACCGTGGAGAGCCCTTGTGCCTCCCTACAGCACAACGCGCTCAGGCCCTCGCGGAGCATCAAACCAACGAGCCTCGGCTGAGGATCAGGCCCTGGGTAGGAAACGCGGCTCTTGGTCCTCCATAAACTCAAACAAACCCTGCAAGAAAGCCGCCCTCATGCACGTGCATGCACAAAAGACATCGCTGACATCAGTTTGGATGGTGTGGGGTTTTTTTAAGTAATAAATCATGCACAAGCAAAATATGCCTAAGTGAAGAATTAAGGCTGATGAACTCTCACAGAGTGACAGTTAGACACCTACTCACTCCCAATAGTGCAAAAATGCCGATCCCAGGGAGAGATCATGCAATGGAAAATGAAGTAGCATCACTAAAGCCTCACGAAACATAAATCACAGCAGAATTTATTAATCACACAAAATATAAACAGTCATAAATCTATCACAAACAAGCAGACCAGGCCATCCAGAGGAGCAGGGAAAAGTAAAGTGGAAGGAAATGAAAAAAGATGCTGTAAAAATCGGGATAATGAGAAGCCAGAGACAGGGGAACAGTACTTAAGCTTAACATCTCACAGGAGAATAATTCAAGCCTTTTCTTCTGCTGTTGTTAATGTCAGCTTTTGTGTGAATGCCCTCCCATTCACAGCAGCCTGTTGTGGTTTTGGTCACCTATTAAAGAGTGTGATGGCTACAGCTCCCCGGGGGTCTGAGCTCATGGAAGCTGGTGTGCTGTCAGACACGGGGTTGCTCACCCTGAGCCCAAATCGCTGCCTATTAACTGGGAATAACACGTCCACCCTCACTGCTGCAAGCTCTGCGACTGTGGCAGTGCCACACATCGCCTCTGCGAGGGGCAGCTCCTCCAAAGCCACAGCCTCAAGAGTCTTCATTGTCTTTGATGGAACAACATCGGTTACAGCGTGGGATAAATTAACCTCAAACGATGAAAGAGGCTGCAGTTTCAAGGGAGAATGCTCTCGGCAGAGGGTGATTTCTAAGTAAACTGTTGATTCGCAGAAAAGTCTCATTTCCAGTACATACAGGGGGCTGATAGGAAAGACGGGGAGAAACTCTTCAGCAGGGCCTATTGTGATAGGACAAGGGGGAATGGTTTTAAACCAGTGGCAGGTAGATTCACACTGGACATCAGGAAAAATTTTTTACACTGAGGGTGGTGTCACACTGTCCCAGGTTGCCCAGAGAGGCGGTGGATGCCCCATCCCTGGAAACGTTCCAGGCCAGGTTGGCCAGGGCTCTGAGCAACCTGATCTGGTTGGAGATGTCCCTGCTCCTTGCAGGGGGGTTGGAGTGGATGACCTTTGAAGGTTCCTTCCAACCCAAACCATTCTATGATTCTATGATTCTTTTGCTCTGAAATTCATGAGAACTTGAAATGAATTCAGTAAATGGTTTTGGAAGGAGAAAAATTAGGGTGGGAAAATGAAGGCAATGTTAAAGAACTGATCGGTGTGGAGTCCTCCTTCTGCCTCCTTGCTCAGGACCTGCAGTAGCAATGCAGTGGTAGAAGAACTCAGCGCTGGGAGATGTGAACCCACAACTCCCACCCCAGCCATAGCTGTCTGACAAGGTGAGTGCTCACAGCCTCTCTTGCTGATTTTCCCTTTGGATTCATGATTAAGCATTCACAGGAGCACGGATGTGTTCTTGTCATGTCCTGTCTTTGGGGAGAGAAGTGTACCTCCTACTGCCAGATTTAGGAATTGTTTCTGGCAGAAAAGCGCCCATCTATTCATCTCTCACCAGCTTTCAGAGGGATAATCCTGTGAGTCGTATTTTCTCTACCGATGTTCACTTTTTCTCTTAGGAATGCAATCGGCTTCAAGTTATAAACTAACATTATGATATTTTGTAAGTCATGCCTCATAAAATGTTTTCTGCATTTTTGTGGGTCATATTCAGCCATCTTTTGTTTTACTGCGACCGCAACTCTTCCTCTTAGGACAATTGCATCATGTCTCCTGCCTCCCAGGGTGGGCATCCTTGCCTTTAATCCCCGGGATATCTTGCTGTAAATCTTCTCCAGGCTCTCCACTGCATTGAAACAAAGAGACCAACTCTGCAAACTGACTGAAAGAGCTCTTTGTTCTCTCTGTCATAGGGGGCTGCAGCACAACTTTCCAGACCACTACTAACCATTTCAAGTTTTACTTTTTTTTTTTTTTTTTTTGATATTCAGTAATTTCCAACTACTTGCAGTAACTATTTTGAGTGTGGAAAGTTTTAAGGCAGCAGACCATGACAATTTTCCCCCAGGAGTCCTAAAATAATTGGCTAAGGCGAGCTCTGGTCCAGTTGTGCTAATTTTTCATAATCTTGGATTACCGGGAGATCTGCAGGAAATTGAGTGAATGCTAATGGTGTGTTTGTGTTCAAAAATAGTATCGATAACTGGGATGTTTACTGCTCAGTTAACTTTATGCTAGTTCCTGCAAAATAAATGGGAGACCAGTCAAGGACTCAACGGAGAACAAACAATGAGGATGTGATTAACCCCAGTCAATAAGTTTGGCTGTTTTCTTCTTTTCCTTTGTTTTGCACAGAAATAGGTCTTGTAAAAATAAGAATGGATTTCTGCTAAGGTTTGGGTATCCTGTTTCAGAACATTCTGATATATTTATAATGAACTCTGTGCCAAATTAGCAGAGTGTGTGTTAAATGGACGGAGGCTGGGTGAGCTGACAGCTCTCAAAAAGCCGTTAGCAGCGGGGAGGCATTGCTGAATGGGGATGTTACTTGTGGATTCTGCCAAGATCACTTCCAGGCCAAGTTATTCAAAATTTTTAGCAATGATCTGGAAGAAAATCACTGCTGATAATTGCAGATGTCACAAAGATTGGCAGAGCAATTAACAGCAGTGAGGACAGAGCAGTCAGAGCAACCCAATTTCCTTAATAAATCAGATCCACTCAAACAGTGTATAATTTGAATAACAACAAATTTGAGGTCACTTATTGAATAAAACCACTGCTTCCAACAAGAGTGTGGGAGTGAGCGTCTCTGATGGGCAGCTGGGCAAGAGCCTCACTGCAGCGGCGTTGAAAAACGGGCTTGTGTGGTGCTGGGCAATGGTAAAAGGGGAATTAATGAGTGGGAGTTTCGAACTGACTTTCACTGTGCTGATGGCTGGAAAAAATAGTCCTCAGTTTTGGTACTGACATTTCAAAAAGGTTATTAAAAATTAGAGTAGGGCGTATGGGCAGTGGAAAGCCTTCCAAATAGTGTCAGAAATGGCAGAACGATCTCCCAGAGACAGTCGTTTTGGCTCATCGGAGAAAGATCAAGAGGTAACTTGATTATACTGCCTAAGAACCACTGCAGGGAAAAATACCGAGTACTAAAGAGCTCTTTAATCTTGCAGGGAAGGCAGAACGAAGACCTAATGGCTGAAAGTTAGAGCTAGACACATGTAAATGAGAGAGGCGGCACACTTGGTAACAGCAGGGCTGATTAGCCACTGAGACAAATTGTGGTCATTTTCGGAGAACATTGTGTCAGCATTCAGAGTACCTACTGGTTTTGTGAAATATCATCCCGATTGCTTCAGCCCCTGGAAATTAGTTTGTCCATTTTCCAGCAGACCGTGAGACGAAGGGTTTCGTTTGGGGCCACGGAGCATCCTGCCATTCTCTTTGCTGGAGGGGGAACTGTAAGCAGAGCTTAATGGGAGTTCCTGCCCAAAACTTGATGTGTGGCAAGAAAATCCCCCACTGTGCATTTGGCGGGACAGGAGGGCTCCTCCAAGCCCAGGCTGCCCAGACACGGTTCAGATCTGCCATTTCCCAGCAGACAGGGTGTTCTCAGTTCATCCCTTTCACTGTATTTCACTGTGCCCTGAATACCAGCCACGTTTCACAGCAACATCGGGGAGAGAGCAGTCTGCTAAGATTTAAGGTCAGATTTGTAGGTACAAGATTGGAAGCAAAAGGTGAGAAGTAAAACAAACTCAAAACACAAACTGAGCTGAGGTTTAACAAGCATATACCTCCTCTGACATGACTCCGATCTCCGAGCTGGCGATAAGTGTTCACAGCAACAATCTGTCTTCCAGGTGTTATCCTCATCTCCAAACACTTCTCTCCTCCACCAAGCCCCAGCCCAAGCTCCGGTTCCTCGGAGGTTTGTTTCACACGTGAATGTAAGTCCTCCTCTGCCCTATGTGGAGCCAGGTCTCCTTGGTTCTTAAAGGATGCCTGTACTCATACCCCATCTCATCAGCAGCTCAAATGCTTGTGGCAACTATTCTTGGACTGAGCAGTAAGTGTTTTAAAAGCAATTCCCACTTTGTTTCTAGCTGGCTTGCTGGTACAACTGCCACCCACCCAGCTGGATGGTTGTTTTATCACGTGTTGCTAAGTTGCTCACTCTAAATATTATATGAGGTAGGTACACAGACGTCTCAAAAGCACATTTTGGCGCCTTACCAGCTTCTTATTCAGACCACACAGCACGCTCAGAAACGCAGATGGCAGCGTGGTAACAAGTGCTTCCCCCACCTCTTACCTGCGTTGGGAATACAACGATAACAGTATCCGAGCACAGAGCAAAAGTCGCATCTGGGACATCCTGCCACGACCTCCCATGGAGGAGACCGGACCCATACTTCTCTTTGTAGGCACCTGCAGAGTACTGGGAATCTCCCAGATTTGAGTGGAATGGCCAAATTACTTCTCCTATTCCCACACTGCCAAGCACTAAGACCCCTTGGCCAGAGACCTGTCCACTGAGCAAGGAGGACCTGGGATTGAGAGATGTGGAAGAAGTGAGGCAAGTCTTAGCTCCTCCAAACCCTGCAAGATATCAGGAAAGGCACAAGCTCACCAAGAAGGACATGAGAGACGAGGCCTGGGATTGGGTGATGTATTGAGAGAACTGCATACAGGATTTCCCTGTTCCCCCTTGACCTGTGTCTTATTAGTGCTTCTTCCAAGTAATGGCATGTCTCTCCCAGAGTTACTGATGTTTGCCTACCCGTGTTCTCAAAAAGCAAAAGCAGAGAGCAGAGGAAGATAAAATCTGGGGTGAGTGGAGGAAGTGCAAGTCAGTGACTGAAATAAGTTGTGGAGCTCGGCACTGGAGTGAGTAGGCAGATGATAGGACAACAGAATCACAGAATGGTTTGGGTGGGAAGGGACCATTAAAGCCCATCCAGTCCAACCCCCCGGCAAGGAGCAGGGACATCTCCAACCAGATCAGGTTGCTCAGAGCCCCATCCAACCTGGCCTGGAATGTTTCCAGGGATGACCCACCACCTGGGCCAGTGTTCTACAAACCTCAGCGTAAAAAATTTTTTTCCTTATATCTAGTCTAAATCTGCCTCCCTCTGTTTTAAAACCATTCCCCCTCATCCTGTCACACCAGGCCCTGCTGAAGAGTCTCTCCCCACCTTTCCTGCAGCCCCCTTTGGGCACTGGGAGCCGCTCTCAGGTCTCCCCGGAGCCTCCTCTTCTCCAGGCTGAACAGCCCCAGCTCTCTCAGCCTGGCCTCACAGCAGAGCTGCTCCAGCCCTCTCATCTGCGTGGCCTCCTCTGGACCCTCTCCAACAGCTCCACATCCTTCTGATGCTGGGGGCTCCAGAACTGGACGCAGTAATCCACATGGTGGAGGGCAGCCCCCAACACAGCATCCGAGGGAGAGGTTCTGCCTTGCTGCACCTTGGATTTCTCCTCTTCTGCACCAGCAGCCTCCTGCACTCAGAAGATCATTTCTGTCCCCATCATGAGTGGGGAGATGTAAGGAGTGGAGGGAGGCTTGGAGTATAGAAATGCTGCAAGCTTTAGTTGCACGCAATTTCTTTGATATAATAAATTAAGCATTATAACAGAAACCACCATCATTCTCTGCAAAACACCTGGGGTTTTTTGCCTCTGTTGCAATTACTCCATCTGCCAAGGTAAACAATAAATTCTGTCAGACCTCTTTTTAGTGCGTTGTGTATGTCTCTGACTGGTGCTTAAGGCAGGACGCTCTTCCTTTATTTTAGCAAAGGCTTTGATTAAGAAATGTTCAATGGGGAAAGAAACAACACTTATTTTAATAGGGCAAGAGTGGGGGAGGGCGATCAAGTACAAGGAAAAAGGAAACCTTGTCACTACGTCATGTTTAATTTGGGTCCTTGCCAGTTTGCTAAATTTGATTCAGATGCATGATCACACCTTAATGAATTCAATGGGGAAATTAAAATTAAACTATTTGCTCATGAAATGTTCATGCTGTTGGTTGTGTTTAATGACTAAAGACAGGATACATAGAGTCAAAAAAAGGGAGACATCCGTCTATTTTGCTATCAGGACTCTACAACATTTATTTAATCCCCTGGCTTTTGGATTGAAAACTGAATACGGGTTTAGACAGAAAATGGGTTCCTAGGAACTTTAGGAACAGGGGTCCAGAGTTATGTGAGAGTGCTGGGATCTGTTTTCAGGACCCCCACAAGAGTCCAGGGGCTGGTGTAGAAACCTCCAATGTGAGCGTTAAGGTTTCAGCTCTGATCTACACCTCTCAAGTGCCCTTGAGCATGGCTGCTAGGCTCAGATCCACCCACGCCTCTCCAGTTTGCTGTGCACTGCACAGCTGTTCAAGAGGGGTTGGCTCATGCTGGCTGTGAAGTAGAAGATGCCCTGCACAGGCATGAGCCTGCAATGAGACTCCTTTGAGAGCAAGACTCCCTAGGAGTCCCACCTTGGAGCGACACGGCAACCCTCCTCAGATCTGTACCCTTCCTACCCCCAGGACACAGTCACAATGGCCAAGAGGCCCCATGTGCATCAAAAGTGCCTAGAGTTGGAGCAGGGGCTGTGATCATGGGGAGGGAGTCAGTCACGAGCGTTGTTTATTCAACACCAACTCGGAGGATTCGAGAAGGTGCTTGGCAAGGTGTGAAAGACCTTGTGTCGTTTCCAAAAGTTCCCAATGCTGGTAGGGATCAGCTCATGTGGATCCTTGATGAGACACAGGCCCTTGAGTAAACTCGTGCTGTTTACCTGCCACTGCAAACACATAGCAACGTTTTGAGGCTTCCGCTTCACCTCTCTGCGCCGTATCACCTATACTGGGGAGAGCAGCATCCCGCTGCTGGGAAGGTGAAGGTATTGCGGTGCCTTAGGTCTCATGGGAAGGAGGAATAAACAAGTATGACAACTGTCTCTGCTCCAGTGGGTTTGACAGAGCTCAACTGATTTACCTGCAAAGCATCCAGTCCTGAGCTACTCCGTGGGCTGGGGTCTGAGTTGGATCAAGAACTTCAAAGGAACCTGCAGGTATCAGAGGAAGGATTTTTTTTTTTTTACAAAAATTAGAAGATCTGTTCCCTTCCCAGCCCCATCAAATCCTGATCCAGGCTCGGATGTGCACATGGAGCCTCTGCTATCAGCAGGGAGTTTAAATCAGCTACATACAAGCCATAAACAGTGAGTAAGCCCCTCTAAAATACTGCCACACTCAAGAAGCTTGGGTAGAGGGAGATGGTTTAGCAGTGTGGATAAATAAGAAACATCAGTGCTGGGTTTGCTTTTACCCTGTGTTGTTTCCAAAATTATACAAAAGCTGCCTTACCGATCACTGAACACTCCATAAAACCGGGAGTGGGAGGCCTGGAGTGCTACTAAACACAGGAAAAGAGCAGTCTCACTGCAGATGTCTGATAAAAGAAGCATAAAAGGCAAGAAAGAAAAGGTCAAATAAGAATGGCTGTGGAGACGGCCGTAATAGCGATACATCCCAGCCCCCCGGCCCCGATTCCTGGGGACAACACGCAGGAGATTCAGGGAGAGTCCAAAACCTGTTTAAGCTCATCACTAAGGCCTGGAAATACTGGAAATGTTTCCAAATTTTACTCATTTCTGCAGAGACAAAAAATAAGCACTGTATTTGCCAGAAGGAAACCTGTGAGGAGCCTTTGCGTGGGTCTGCCTGACACTTGCTGTCACGTTCCCTGCAGCGTTGGGAGAAACTTTAACCTCTCCAGTCTTCCAGGATGCTTCAGAGCACAACAGAGGACCTCCTGCCTCGAGAGTCACACCCCGCCTTGTCTTTTCAACTTGTGGTAGGAGTTAGTGGAGGTGAAAACATGATATGTCTTTTAATGCTATTATTTTTGAAAAGTTTCAGAGGCAGATCGAAGGTTGGAGGGATAACTATTAAAGCTGGCTATACTTTGACTTTGTAGTCTAAATAGCTTTGTTTTAATCAGGTAGTTTGTTTTTTTTTAATGGAATACTCATTGCTATTAGAGAACCCAGCCAAGCCTGAAAACTCTTGCGCTAAGTATAGCACACACCTGAGTGACGGTCCCTGCCTCCAAGAACATACAGTCTGAGTAAACACGACAGGGATGGGCAGGGAATGGCAAAGAAGGTCTAACCGAGATTGCCATGCAGGCTGGTAACCCAGCCCTGTGTTAAGATTGATTACAACATGAGCACAAGACGATACGGAGGCCGATATGTTAGTTTTAAGGAATTCATCAGACTGCCCAGCGTGCCAAAGAAAGGAAAGCTCTGGTTTGACATTGAGACACTTCAGCTTTGTGCTTTTTCAGCCAAGAGCTGGATGAGGGCATCTGGTGGTCTTCAGGCAATAGGGCTGAGGGAGCAAAGCTGCAGCTTGAGGTTCAGGAGGTGCTGAGCTAAAGCAGGCCTCCAAAGGAGATGTCCTCCACAACATTGAGGCTCCAAGATGAGATGAACAAGCTGAACATCTCGGTGAGTTTTGTCAGTGCTTTAATACTCCCTGTGAATGCCTTATTTACACGGTGAGTTTTTCCAGTTTAACGTTTCCTGTCCTGGATGTCATTACAGACCAGAAAGCCAAACTTGCTTGGATCTTATACAAGAGCGTGATCACAGTGTGGATCAGGCTTCAACCTTCTGCAGAAGACACAACGTGGCACACCACGACTGTCGCTGTCAAGGCACAGGAGAGTGTGAAGAAGGCCTGTGATGCTCTCAGATGGGGATGTGGTGGCTGGGACGCTCAGCTGGTGAGAGGGAAAGCTGCAGGGCTCCTTTCTGCGCAAGGGTCTGAAGAAAGGCTGGCAGCAGAGCTGCATCTCACCTGCTCTGTCACCCTGTAGTTGAGATGTCACAGATCAGATTGTGATGTCCACAGTGGGGAGCGAGGCCATGGTTTTTGGTATGAGCCCTTACCTCCACACGGAAAATCTTCTGGTGAAAGTTAACAGCGTGTGTGCTCGAGACCTGATTGTTTACAGGCAGCCCATCTCCTCGATAGCAGCAGAAGGCAAGCCAGCACCCTAAACAAAACCACTTTTTATTCAGGAGAGCTTCTTAATTGAAAGGTAGAGGCAGGAATGCTGGAGCAGGGAGCAGCCGTGCGCAGGGAAGTGGGACACAGTGCGTGGGGAGAGGGAAAGGGCACGTTCCCTGCTGCTCTCCCAAAACTGCCCCGTGGGACTGTCCCTTCTCAAGCAAACAGCCCATGCAGCACTGCTGTGCCTTCCCTTTCCCTGATGTCAGATTATTATCTGCAGATATGCAAAATAATGCAAATGAAGCTATAAAGATGTTAATTATGCTGAAGGAATTAACTGCTCATTAACTTAACTTCTTGCTCAATTATTTTCATTACTGTCCTGCCTTTTCCAGCAAAAGGAAAGGACACGTACCAGCCCTGATGCTCCCTGGCAGCACCCCCCCTTCCCACCACCTTCTTACGGCAGTCGTCCCCCAGCAGACTGCTCAGCCCTCCGCATCCCCACTGGTGATGCTGGCAGGAGGCAGCAACCCACCTCTGGCCATGTTGGTTCTGCTAAAGGCCATGGTGAGGACCCCGGCGGGCAGGATGCTCGGCCGGTCTCATGTTTGGGAGGGGGCTTGGCTGCCAGCTTTGTCACCACACGACTTGGATGGAATTAGAGTGTGTCCCCGCACCTCAGTTTCCCCATCCACAATATAACAAGGCTGATATAGAGCTTGGAAATCCACTCATGGAAATCAAGAAATGAAAGGCTGAGGTGTTCGTGTCAAAACAAGATTGGGCAACGTGTTAGGAAATGCATTGTGAGGAGTCGTTTGGCGACAGCCAGGGAAACAGCCAGGTGATTCAATGCTGACAGTTGTTGCCATCCCTTCTTTTTGTCCACAGACATGCCTGGACTGGTACCCTAAGTCATCCCTCACATTGGCAACTTTCATCTCTTTCCACTCATAAGGCCCTATAAGCTGCCTTTATTAAAACAATTAAATTACGCCCGGGGCATTCGCACAAATATTGGCAGCATCATTAACGGCAGCACTTCGAGACGTGAACAGTGTCGGTGCTCTGCAATCCATCAGGGAGAAAAATCAGATTTGCGGGTCGCTATGGTTAAAATATTTAAATGAGAGGGTGCTGCACTTCAAGACAGAGGAAATATGGCCAGGGACCGTATCTGAACAATCACAGTTCATCGTGACAGCTCTCCAAGGGCCATCCAGTCTGATCTGCCTAGCAGAGAGACCCACCCAAGCTGCTGGGTCCCTGCAGCACAGACGCTGCCTGGCACACATTGAGATGTATCCCAGAGAAATTGGAAAATGAGCTGAATGCAGGCTGGAATGGCGCAGAAGAAAAGTAGCTTCTCCAGCACGGTAAGAAGTCAAGAGCGGCTGCACGAGGTCAGCCTGCACAGCCCCCTAACCCTGTCTCTTGTTTCAGGACAGAAGTGCAAGGGTGAAACAGCAAATGTACATCACAGTCCCCTCCTTTAGTACCACCCCAGCCTTGGAGCATTTGCAGCTGTGGTTTCTACGTAGCTATCACCCCTCTGTGATTTCCTCCCATGCACTGGCCCAATTTACTGCCCCACAACCCTCACACTGGTACTTCAGAATCGCCAGAGGAGCCGCTTAGGCTCAAACCCTTTTCTGCTTGCAGAATGTCCCTGGGTAGCACCAGCCTACTGGACATAAAGAAAATTGGAGATGCCAAGTACCCCCCAGCCATGCCACAGCTGGTGATTCCAGTGAGCAGTCTGGCGCTAATACTGTTGCTGGTTTGTGGGTTGTGACATGCTGGGGGGGCGCGTGATGCTGATGTCTTACAGGGGGGTTAAGTGCCTACTGTGATGGCTTTCCTTCCACTCCGGTGTTGTAGGGACTGCAAATCTGCATCGGGCATATTGTGCCTGATTAATTTTATGGACCGCAATGGGTCAAGGTTGATTTATTTTCCAAATAAAATATCAGTTTAAGAGTAACTCCTTGTGCTCACTAGCTTGGGGACATGAGGTGCCATTTTATTGGCTCGTGGAGATTGCTTGCTGGCTGGTTTTGTTCTTTAATAAAACCTTTTGGCAGAGGTGCAGCTTCTTGTTGCCTTACAATTAGGGAGAGAACAAGCAGCGTTCAACTCCGACACATAAGCTTGTGAAGCCAGCAGCGATGTGCAAGGAGACCTCTAAGAACAATGAAGGCAGAGCTGCTGGCTGCTAACAAGAAGGAAATGTGTTATTTTTAGCTATCCGAGAAGGTGGAAGATGAAAAAAAAACAACACAAGAACAAAGAAAATCTATAGTCCCATCCAAGAAGCCAAAAAGCAGTGCAAAAAAAAAAACCAAAAAAAAAACCAAGCTGAGTCTCTGGCAGGGTAATTCTGTCACTAACGGGGAGGAAGGAACTTGGTAGCTGGCAGAGCCCACGGGACGCGAGGTGTCTGCCCGGAGCCTGGGGACCCAGTCTCAAACCCAAACCGGGGCACGCTGACGTCCACTCTCCACTCTGGTCTGCGAGCAGACAACTGGGCTCGTCAGCAGAGCAGGGACAGACCTCCAGCTGCCCCAATCCAAGAACCAGCGCAGGGAAGGAACGAGGCAGATGAGCCAATGTGAGAGCGAAGAGCAGCAGTGCTGGCTGGGCGAAGGACAGGCCAAACCCAGAGCTATTCAGAGCAGAGCTCTGCAGGAAGCCTGTGCAGGGGTCTTCGCAAACACTAAAACCAGCTGTGCATGCAAACCCCCAGCCCTCTGTGGGAAAGGAGCTGCTGGTGTCTGCGTGAGGGCAGGACGGCAGCACGGTGAGGATAAGCCCATAGGATGGGCGAGGCATTGGGGTAGTCAATAGAATCACAGGATGGTTTGGGTTGGAAGACACCCGCAAAGCCCATCCAGTGCAACCCCCCTGCCAGGAGCAGGGACATCTCCAACCAGATCAGGTTGCTCACAGCCCCGGCCAACCTGGCCTGGAACGTTTCCAGGGATGGGGCATCCACCACCTCTCTGGGCAACCTGGGCCAGTGCTCCACCACCCTCAGTTTAAAAAATGTTTTCCTAATATCTAACCTAAATCTACCTCTCCGTTTAGAAACCATTACCCCTCGTCCTGTCACAACAGGCCCTCCTGAGGAGGTTTGTTTTTTTTCCCATCTTTCCTGTAGGCCCCTTTAGGCACTGGAAGGCCTTCACCAACGAAGGCAAGAGAGAGAACATGCCGAGGAGAGGAAAGGGAGTACTTTTCCACACAAATATTCCCATTTCTAACGGGAAAGATTATTCTGGGCTGGAACTGACACCCTGCCAGTGAAGTGTCCTCCCACAGAGGAGCTGTTGCATTATCCTGGTTTGTGGGCAAATCAGTGTCTTCGCAGATGAGCACCCCATACAGCAAAAGCCTGATCCAGCACCAGAGAGTGCACTTCACTGGGAGCACCCTGGAGCTGCCAGGCAGTGAAAGAAAGTGACACTAATTAGCTGATGAGTACAGCATTGGAGCCAATGAGAGAATAAAACTTAATTGACTTGTCCAGTGGGTTTGTAAAGGGACGCTAAGGCACCTCGTGGCTTTCCTAAGCTGCCGCATTGCACTCCCACGGCACTGCAGTGGGGCCCGGAGAAAGCATTCGCTGGGAACCAAGGGGGCTTTGCAAACAGCCCCCCCAGCCCCTCTGAGCTCCCTGAAGGAGTGATGCTTGCCAGGAGTCACAGGCAGAGGACGTACACCATGCCCTGCCTCCTCCCTGAGCACAGAGCCCCTGTTTACTGATGCTGGCAGGGAATGTTGCATGGGTGGGCAGCACTCCCGCTTTCGGCCCAACAGCTCTGGTCCCGCCAGACGGGATCTGCAGGAAGGCTGTGGTCAAGCCCTCCCCGCACCTTTGGCAGTCACCACCCAGCTCCCAGCTCCGCGTGGCTGCCATCGCCAGGTGCCCACGCAGGGCTGTCAAACAAGGCTTCATGGGCAGGACATCAGCAGACTTGCTGGAAGAAGTTCACAGCTGGGCATGGCCGGCTCCCGGGCAGCTCGTGTGGAGGTGCAGACATTTGCTTTGGCATTCACACATCTTGCCTCCTGCAGCCTCAAGAAAAAAAAAAAAAAAAAAAAAAAACCAAAAAAACCCAAAGAAACAGTGTCAGGAGCTACAACAAGTCGCAGTGTGTGCGCTCTCCGTGCTGCTGCCTGATGCTCACAATAATCATACGGCCCGTGCGTAGCACGACGGGGCTATAAGCCAGTCCAGGCACAGCCCAGTGAAGGGCTGCAACAGATCCGTTGTGCTTGGGACCCCGGGGCCTGCCGTCTTAATTCAGTCCCAACGCAGTGTTACAGGAGCTGGCAAAAGTGAGAATGGTAAGAGCTGTGCTCTCCCTTTCCCATTTCCTTGATCCTCAGTGGGTCTTTTGCATCGTGGAAGTCCTATTTTAAGGCCTCGGGCTTGATTTGTCTGTCACATGCATGGATTTCATGCTTACTCAACTCCATCAGCTGCAGACAGGACATGTGTCCCATTTGCTGATCTGTCCCAAAACGAGCACAGCACAGAAATGTAAAGAGACTTTTAACATCACAACACACTGAGCTTCTCCAGCTCGGAAAGCACAGCTGCTCAGTAGGTAACACTATTGATAAAATTAGCATTTAGCTGGTTTATTACTGCACTCCTGAAACACCTTCTGCAGGAAGGTATTCCCAGGCGGGAAAATGGGAGACGCTTTGTCCCTTTCTCTAAAAGCCCAGCTCTCTCTCAGCATGATGGTTTTGAAGGCTGGATGTGAAACAAAAGGTGAAATTGTTGTCAGTTAAACTCCTCCCTGTCCCAGCCCTCCACCTCTGATGTAGCTGTTGATGTACTTGTATTTGCACAAATAATGAAAATCCAGTGGGAAAATCATGTTATCTCCCCCGCTGCGGAGCAGCAGGCTACCAGCAGATGATAAAACACATGAAGATAGACAAGGCAAGCTATAACTGCTCCGCTCCTCTGGAAATCTTCCCCTTTTTAGTCCTGATAGAAACACTTTTCCTCTGATATAAAAAAAAAGTTATAGGAGATTTTTTTATATATACGTGAAACAGAACTATCTCAGTGCTGTTGGCTGCTTGCGGCTGCCTCCACCTAGGAAATTCTTGCTATCATCTGACATTCAAAGCTTTTGAGTGATATTTGTATGAAGAACTTCCCAATAGGGCAGAACAAGTGTCCTAAGGAAGAAGCTCTTATTTTTGGAGGAGCTGGGAGTTTACTCCTCTGCTTTCAACACATGACCTTGAATGGGGAGTAGAGACTTTTAAATCATGGCCAGTCATGCCTTTAGAGCATGGGTGTTTCAGCTCGTAGCGCAGAAAAAATTCTTCCAGGGAGCAGAAATTGTGTGTTTCAAAAATTCAAATTTTTTCAAAGATCACAAGTTTCCCTGCAAGTCTTGTGAGTCAATGGCCCTGGAGCACTATCAAAGGTTTTCCAGTCCCCTGGTACCCATCAGATAGCTTTCAAAACAGCTCAGGGTGCTATAGACCAACCTTCCAAAGCTGTCTGTGACTAGATGACCTTTGAAGGTCCCTTCCCATCCCAATGATTCTATGATTCTCTGATACTGGACTGGGATGGATGAGTACCAGGATGTCCTAGCAAGATAAAATCAGAAAATATTTCCGGTGTTTCTGTGTTTTTGAAATATCCCTGACAGGTAGGAAAGAAAAGATCCTCATAAATCACCCTAAAACTTGAAAAACAGTGAATCAGAGAATGAAATCAGCACCAGGGTGACGGCTGGATAATAACAAGGTTGAGTCTGGACCAGGATCTGGTGGGGCTGGCTGAGGGCAATGTCTAAGAGAATCCATCTGATGCAAGATCTAGAGACCTCACATCCAGAAGCAGTTCCTGATGGCAAAAGGAAGCCTGTGATGAATCAGGAATAGCATTTTAAATATTTTAAAACCCCTGCATGCTTGTAGGGTCAAAGGAACAGGACCACAGCACCACACTGCTCAGTGCCTGATGCAGGGAAGCAGCCTGTTGATCCGAAAAAAAGGTCAATCCTTTTTTACGGTCACCTATATTATTTCCCAGAACTGTGCAACATAGGCAACAACAGAAAATCACGCTGACCTTACCGAGAGGAGTCCCTCATGCGTGTCCCCACGCAGCTCTAGCAAACCAAAGCCAGAGGGCTCGTTACAAGTCTATCAGCCAAGCGCTACTGTTGTTTTCTGCAGGAAGCAACAGTTTCCAAGGCTGATGATTGAAACCAATTAGTTGCTTCTATTCTTTTCTTTGAGCAAAATACAGGCATGAGCAAACTCTCTGGCAGTGCATGTTGATTTCTGATAAAATAATTCATCCAAGTGCCTATGCAAATCAGCTCTGGCCAATAATCACTAATTAGCATATTTAACATAATTAGCAATTAAAGACAGGTGACAGCCTGGTGCTGCGGATGAAAATAATGGGAGTGTTGCTCTGCAACACACTGCCCTTTCAGGGCTGCTGTTTTCAGTTCTGCAGGAGACAAATTTAAAGATGCTTTCTTGGGTAGGACCTCAGCATCTGCAGCAGCTGCGGGATAACTGGTGAACAGGCTAATCCTGTCCTCACTTGGCGGGTGCTAGCACACATGCTTGTCTCCCAGGCTCTGTACGGCCCAGTGCTCAGCTCCAAAACTGGAAAACAAGGCTACCACGAGCTATTTTTGACCAAGTACTTGCCCCACAGGTGCCTGCCAGCCCACAAGTGGGGCATCTGGTGACCCAAGGTGTCTCATTCAGTACTCCAGCAACTCTGTTTTCTTTATCTGCTATTGATGTGCTCATGAAAATCTCAAGTTTTGCAAGCTAAGGGTTCAGTTTTGGAGGACGTAACAGCAGATTGTGAAGCATTTGAGCCTGTTCTCTGAGGGAAGCAGGACACAAAGATCTACTACTGGGATGGAGGAGCCTGTAAAGATTTATTCTCCTCTCTAGCTTTTACAGTGTAGAATTTGGAATTCAGATGCAGAACAGTCAACATAAGGCTTCCATACTTTGGTCTCCTCCCTGTTCTCAAAACCCTCTTTCAGTCGAGAAGAGCAATTATCTCCTGCCTCCTTCACAAGGACAGGGAGAACTGTAATTAAGCAGGACATGATTTTCTGTCAGTTGTGTGCCTGCACCTCACATTAAAGCCGGTGGTAGCTGAAGGGATAATTATGTGTTGATAAAGCACTTTGAGATGCGGATGTCTATGACTGTAACTGCAGCACCAGCGGCTTGCGCAGAGGCTGTCACCCCAACCCTTTCCATCCTACCAATGCCATGTTCACACACAAACTCATGCCAAAGATGTTTTGTTCAATACACAGCAAAAAGGAATTGCCTGGGCAGGGAGGGGTGATCTTTCGGGCCTAACTGTGACCTAAAAAAACCCCTCTGTTTCCCTAATTTAAAAGCTCATAAAACTGAAATTATACACAGGGTGGTGATGAGGGAAGGAAGGGAGCTGTGATTTTTGTCCATCTTGCACTGCTCCAGCCCAGGGACCTCTCTTCACAAAAGCAGATGGCAAGATCAGACTGCTCGAAGCTCAGATCGGAACTAGTCCATTTATCGGCAGTGGCTGAAAAGAAAGCTTTCTGTTCTATCAGAAATACTGACATTTTCAGCTCCTCTTTCAGCCCAAATCCAAAACCCAACAGCCCAGGTTTAAAAACTCCATGAGGCAGAGAAAGTTCTAAAAAAGTTGCTGTCACATCGTGGTAATATTATCTTGTACCTGGACAAACCTATCTCAGGATCCAGCCTAAAATCTGAAGTCTCAGTTTTTAACAAGAATAAGCTTTATCTTAGGAGAGAAAATGATAAAAAAAAAGTCTGTATGTTCTGGGAGGAAAATGAAAAATATTCATTTTTGTGCTTTCCTGGGTGAATATCTCTTTGTAACCAGTATTTTCCATTGAGATTTGTGAATGATGACGGTGTCACATTTTTCAGATGGAAAAGGCCTCTGCTGAAAATCATTTCATAGAATTGTAGAATTCTACGATTCCATGAAACCATTTCTCTGCCTTTCCTGTGAGGCACACACGTGGCTTACCTATGCCTTCAATCATGGAGCAAGGAAGCTCCTTGGCTGCTCTAGGGCTGGAGCAGACTTGTCCCCTGCTCAGCCTCCCTGATCAGCAGCGTTTCATCCTTTCACCCTGCTCATCTAAGCGCCTGACCTACCTCACAGTCCCCCTTCCTTCGCCTTTCAACTCATTTCAACAGGGCCAGTTTGCCCAGACCCTTTGTCTAGTGAGTGTCTTTGCTTGGTTGGATTCGTATCTGTTGCCCAAAAGGATGCCACTAAACCCAGGTGATTGGAAACAATTAAAAAAAAAAATGTATCCACATTAATTAAAAATATCATCCAGGCACCATGAAAATTGACTAAATTTGTCCCTAAAAACTCTGTGCTAGGGAGATCATTTGTCGCTTTACATCTCTGAGCTTGACATTAAAATGGAGAGTTAGTGTATTTTGCCAGAAGGGATTTATATCTAAAGTAATAACTTAATGCCACGGTAAATGCTTTAATTTCTTTGTAGTATAAATTAGCATGCTAATCTGATAATAATGCATTACAGCCCCATAAAAAAAAATAAAAATATGTCACGCATGGGTAATCATTATAGGTATTGAAATCAAGACAAGGAATTGCACAGTAATTTGGCTGAAATTTCATGGTCACACACCGGGGAAGGTGATGGGGGTTTAGATCACAGAAACACTTTCAAGGGGCCATCTAAGCAAAAGCTATCAGGAGCATAGCCAGCCAGAATTTTGACTGGTCTTTCATCTTCTGTGGGAGAAGCATTTGCCAAGGTCTGCTGATACAAAACGTTTAAGTCAGGAATGATGCCTAAACATGCCTGGGGCTGGTTTCGTCAGTCTGTGGTCTGTGAAGAGCATTCATAAGAGAGGAGAAGGTGGTGGGATTGCAAAATGTTATTTTAAAAAGCCAAAATACACACACTGAGGTGTTGCCAAAAAGCAATTAGATCAGAATCCGAGGACTGTAGTGAGAAATCTGCACTGACCATAACAGAAGCTTGGATGCGTAAACCTATCTAAGCTCCCCATGTCCACACACCTAAACGCGGGCATCCTGATCCAGAGCCAAACCCCATCCTTAACTGCATGGCAACCTGCACCCCCGCGGCAGTCTGCCAGCAGTGCGCTCCAGACAAATCCTTCCAGCTGAGCAAAGTCTCGACAAAGACAGCAATTAAGCATCAGAAACGATTACCAGGAGATGTAGTGGTATCCGCATCCCTTGAAATCCTAAAACCCAGCCAGTGCAGCTTTCAACCTGTAATTATGGCTGGACGCCCATCGGGAGGTAAGATTTTTTGGTCTGTGTTTATGCAGGATGATATCAGGCTGCTTGCCGTGCTGCTGGGAGACTCAAAGCAGTGCAGGGAACGTGCTTGTTTTCCAAGGTGAGAACTGGAGGAGGTTGGGGAGCTGGGCTCTTTATTCACGGTTGTTTTGTAATTGAAGGCAGATTTTTTTTGTTGGTTTTTTTTTTTTTTCAAGACTCAGCTACAAGAGTGTCTATACATCCATCACACTCCTGAAACGAAGTCTTTTGGCAGAAATTTCAGAAAAATTTAACTGGAAATAGTTCTGAACATTTTCACAGCCAACAAATTAAATTGTCTTTTGTGGCTATGAATTTCACAAAGCCTGTAATGTCAATATCCCTGTTGAGTTCCCTTAAATTTCTAGAGATGGACTGAGGATTATTCAGCACTGTGTTTGATATTCCTTTTCCTCTATTAAAACTGTCAACAGAATTCAGGGTCCATTTTCCCCCTTCAACGTGAAAGAAAAATATTCTTCAGCTTAAAAGGAAGAGTGTTCTAGTTAAAACACTTTCTACACAAATTAACGCCAAGCAGACACATGGCACGCAACTTGTATGGTAGAGCGTGAACAGCACAAGTAACAGTCACCAAACAAAGAATTCTTACTGTGGCGAGCAACTAGAACAATTGGAAATGAATAATTTTTACATCATCCCAAAATGTTTTCTATTTCCCCTAATGAAAGGACATCTTTTAAGCAGGAGCGATGCTTGACTTCATTCTGTTTTTTACTTTGCTTCTAAAAAATTCAAAAATTTTCTATGAAAAAAATTGGTGTTTTCTTCCTAGTTGGTGGAGACTTTCTCTTTTATTGCCATATTTTCCACCAATCCATTATGTGGTGTGTCATGCCCGTGTGCTTTCTGCTCAGGTAGTGCAGCAGTCTCTTGGCTGAGGGTTTTTTATGGCGTTTTTCTACCTTGTTGCAATTTTGCTGTCTCATCAATAAAGTGGGATCAATGATGGCAGAGTCTTCCTTTGAATCAACAGGTCTTTTCTGAATTCTGCACAAAAGCAGCTGGCAGCTGCCAAATCAGAGATTTCAGGCAGAGGTTTATAAACTGGAAATACCTACTCATTTTTGACGATCAGGGAAGTGTACAGTTTTTTCCAAACTGTATGAATTCCTCTTCCAAATCCCACCCATTTCCAGCCAAATTAAGTTGTCGGGTTTTTGCAGGTTGCTAGACAGCGAAAGTTAACTCCGTGGAAGGGTAAGGCTCAAATTAAACCAGATCTGGAGCATAAGGTGGTTTGGTTCGCACCAAAAATATCCCCGAAAGTCAGGCAACTTCAGAAGAAGCAGCTGACTTAAAAGCGGGTGTATGGGTAAAATCTGAATTGTTGTAAGGTAATTTCTAAACTGTGTGATTTACCTTAGCTGAAGATCCAACCTTAAATACCTGTGTGGCAGTGGGACGTATTTAGAGGCAAGAATGTTTGAGGCAGGAAAGAAAAGAAGGAAAATGCGACTAAATGCAATGGGCAAAGACATCAAGGTGCCACTGGCCAGAGTCAAGGTCAAGGAGAAGGTTGGAGCCAGAAGTGATGCTCAGGAGGAGCATCCAGCAGATTTGCACTGCTTTTGCATTTTCTTTGAGCAAGAAGTGAGGAAAAACAGCCCACTCCAGCTGAGTGGGTGCAAGAGACTCTTGTTCTTCTTGCTGTAAGGGCAGTGCTCAGGCAGAATTGCTTTTCATGTTCATTTCTGCATTTTTTTTGTCCCTGTTCCTGGAGACCAGAACCAACCTGCCACCTATTTCGCTCTGTGTTGCTATGACAATTGGGGAGGTGTTGCATGGCCCTTCTGCAAACTGTAGCAGCCCTGCATAGGCTGACTGTCTTGCAGAAAGAAGGAGATCTGAGCTGGCCTTAGGACTAACCCGAAATTAAATATGCAGCTATGCTTGGCGTCTATCATAATATTTCCCGTGCTAAGGCGAAGGAATTTAGATAAGCAGAAGTGAGGCAGGTGAATAAAATGCACCAAGTCGAGACCTTGTCTTCAAAATTCAACCCCAGAGGCAGCTGCTTCATGGCAAGAATCCAGAAAGTGCTCTCTGAAAAATTAAGAAGCAAAGAGGCAAAATATCACTGGAGAAACAGCTCTGATATTTTTGAGGTGATCAATTCATCTTGTGAATGACGCATTGTGTGGTGCAGATTTCCAGAGCAAAGCTGAGCTTTCCAAGGGTATCAGAAGAGACTCTGGAGACCTGAGTCTGTGCCTCTCTACCATCTTTCCAATTAGCTTCAAAATCCTCAGCCTCAATGGCCAGCCAACACTTAAACTCTATGTTTATCTCCAGAGCTCTCCATCGCTCCAGTGCACTAAGCTTTCCATTTCGGGAACTTCCTAGCCCTCTCAGACTGCACGATTTTCCGGAGCAGGAGATGAGATCCAGAAGGATGGTGTGTGCCATGTCTATGTTCTCCCTGCAGTTTCCTGGGCATGATACCAACTTAATTTCCAGCTTGAGAAAACAAGCTATAGTCTTACTTTGAAATATTTCCAAGGGCTGCATCAAAATCTTGATGTATAGAAAACACCTGAGAGCTGGATGTCCCTTGAAGGTTCCCCCTCTGCTCAACCTTGTCCCACCAGTTGAGGTGAAAGCATACTGATATTGGTCCCAGCTGGTCATTGGGTCATTTCTAGACTTGCCAACTTAACCAGAGTTAATATAAATTATCCCCTTCAGCAAATTTCAGTGCTGGGATTTCCCCTAAGCCTGCATGGCTATGTATGACATGGGTTAAATTTACACAAGGTCCTGCAACACCCGAAGTGCCAGTAACGTCTGGCACATCTCGGGGTTTCCACGCACTCAGGGTCTCAGATCTGTCACAGAGGATTGACCCCCCACCCTGAGGACTTTACCCTGCCAGGGAAAATAGCTTTTAGTCTGGAGCACTTGGGGAGGGTGACAGCCTGCAGTCCAGTCTCTCTCTTGAAGGCACTGGAGGGGGAACAAACATTCCCTGCACAGGGACAGCTCTGCAGCAGCCAGGGCTCTCGCGATCAGCTCTTTTCTGCTCCGGGAAGGTTATTCCTTGAACAGCAGGACAACTTTTTGCACGGCATCAAAGCTTCTCAGGAGGGCAAGCCTTATACCAGACCTTGGCTCCCTCCACTCCCCGCTCCCGAGCATCCCTCCCTCGGCGGGCTGGCCCTGCCACTGCCGTCATCACCTTGACATACTGCTGCGACGAATTGTAGGTGCTCCCAGGCTCTCATCTGGGGCTCAGTGATAGGAGGTGAAGCATGACAGTGAATAATGGCAAGACCTTTGGAAGTTCAGGAGAAATTAAATCAACGCAACAGTATTTGTTCGCTTTCCAGTCCCCTGTCCCTCTGCCTCCCCGCCCTCACTCCCATCCTAATGGCTTTTTAGGCTGGTTGGCTGGTTCCCCACCTCACAAACCAGGACTCAACATTGCTGAGAACAAAGACTTTAAAACTGCCGGTGATGTGTTGTTGGCTGTTGGGTTTTAACCCTTTCCCCTGTTAGGCGCAGGGTAGTGCCGAGGCAGAACAAGCCCCGCTGTTACGCCACTCGTGCGAAGTCATGGAGGTGAACCGGTTTTTATTTCTAACTGACTGTGAAAGGTGCATGCTCAAAAGAGCCTCAGAGACTGACATATCAATTTCCGAGGGCAACACAGCCAACAAACGTGTTCATTTTTCATTCTTGGCTTCTGGAAGGAGGAAGTCATGTTGCATACGCGGACCTCTCTTCCCAGTTTGATCAGTCCTTAATGCCCCTACTCTTGGCAAGGGCACGAACAGGACGAGGGTCTCTTCGAGGTGACCCTCCCCATCTCAAGACAAGCAGAGACATCCCAAACTCATCCCCAGCTCTGACTGCAGTACGTGGCAACAGCATGAGCATTCTGGATTTGAATTTGTAGCTCTATATCATGCTCACAGACCCCCGAGGACAACTTACTTAGCATCAGTGACTTCAGGGCTGGGGAGAGGAAAGTTTCTCTGCATTTTTGGATTTTTTTTGTTTTTTTTTTCTTTGAGTTTTTTTGTTGTTTCATCATTGTTTTGTTTTGGGTTGGTTTTTTTTTTGGCGGTGGTGGTGGTTTTTTTCCTAGGGCTGGGTTCTTGCAATCAAAGGACACAAACTCATCAAATCCCTTGTTTTACGGGGAGAAGGTTGCTGGGTTATGAATGAAAGATGTACATGTCCAAAAAACAAATCAGAGCTCTGCAATCAGGAGGCCTGGCCTGAGCTCCTTTTGGTGACTTTTAGCAATGTTGCAGGGGCACCAGAGCTATAATTTGGACCACGGTAGCATTTTTTCCACATCGTGGTGTCATTTCAGGCTGTTTGGCTCCATTCCCCTGGGGCTCCCCAGCAACAGGCTGAAGTCAACCCTTTCATCATTAAACATTCCAGCGTGGAGGTCATGTCTAAGAGCATCCCAGTGCATGACCAGCTCCTTCCCGGCAGAAGGAGAAATGCGTCCTTATCACAGACTCTGTCCCCAGGGAGAATCAAATTTCAGTTACTTAAATGTTGGAGGAGCTCCACAAGTACAGTCAAAGTCAATAAGGAGGAAATAATGATTCTTGGGCCTCCAGCTTTGTTACAAACCATATAAATGATTAATTTTTAGTTATGAAAAGAGCCAGGAGCAACCTAAACCCAAAAAAAACGTACATTTTATGTTGCTTACAAAAAATTTTTAATTTTCTCTTTATTTTGCCATGATCTTCTAGTCAGTTTCTTTCCCACATGGAAAGGAGACAATTGCATTCCAAGGGGATGATTTAGGAGTTAAAGGAAAGGTTTTGAAAAATCAAAGTCTGCAGTGCAGGTTGCCAGGGCCAGCTGCTGTGGCTCTGGGGACACCTCATCTGCTGGGACCTGTATGCAGAAATCCAGCCTAGACATGCCAAGAAGTTCAAGCCAGCGCTTTCTCCGGGTGTCCCCTGTCAAAAGCAAACCGTTGCCGTTTTCTTTTCTCCTCTGTAAAAAGTAGCTGATGCATACTAAAAAAAAAAAAAATATAAAGTTCTGCACTGCAACAGGGTGGAAAAGCACTGGCTGGAATGGGTTGTGGGTTGCAGCAAAACCCTCAGGACAGGGGCTCTGAGTGTCTGCTGTGCTCCGCACTGCGGGGCCCGGGTCTCTGCTCGCAGGCAGCGCGGAGCAGCTGGGAGATGTCAGAGAAACAGCAAACCTCACCCGTCGTGGCTGCAGGGAACCAGAGACAGATTTCAAGAGAGTGCAAGCTCCTGGGAACAAAGGAAAGCTTGAAAAGCTCCAGTGAGATCCCTGAAGCCAATCCAGCACTGCTGTTTATACATTTCTCCGCGTGTACATCAGGACACTTGTGCTTCACACTTTTTTCCCCAGCTGTGGTATGAGAGAAGGAGATATTTAGAAATATCTCTAAATCCCTGACCCTTCAGGGACAAGTGTTCCTCCTGGCCAGAGCTACCTGCACGGCTGCCTGCAATTACACTGCTCGTTAGCGCCGTTATTGAGATTGTGTTCTGCCAGCTACACGCCCGAACTCCTCTCCTTCCAGCAGTCACAGGCGCAAAAGACCCTTCAGAGGCAACTCAACAATGAAGCCAAACAACAAGTGCTCCCCAGTCCTGATTAAAACCAAACAGCCGCGAGCAACACAAACAGGCAGCCACGCTGCTTCGGCCAGGCTGTTTTCGTGCTGACGCGTGTGTTGCTTGAAGTACTGCTCTGCTTCTGAAAGGAAAGGACATTCCTGAAGTCCATTGGCTTCTGGGTGGCATCCTCCAATACAGTGAGCTGTTAGAGCTCAGCGGGGGTTATTGGATGTCAGCCAGCGCCAGACCCAGCGCAGCGCGTTTCACGTGGGGAGCGCGTCTCTCCGAGAATCACCGCTCCGCTGAACCTGCCGGGAGCCTTTCTGCTGACTTCTCCTGCTTCCTAAAACAACCTGGAGCAAAGGACAGCAAGGAGCTCCTATGTATGGCCTGTACACCCGTCTGTCTAAGGAAACTTTAGAAAGAGGGAATGGGTCACACTACCCTTCTGCAGAGAACGAGATGGGCAACATCCCAGTTCCTTCCGGGGAAGGCTGCTGTTTTCCTGCTGGCTGGCCCCAGGTCTGATGATTAGAGAGCCGTTCATGTGAAAGCAGGACCAGGCTCCCTGACATCACGTTCGAGCCGTGTCGTTGGCAAATTTTCTCCTCCCTTCTTGCAATCTGGTGTCAGACGTGCTGATCACTCCAGGGAAAGCCAGGAGAGCTGTTGTTCCTCACCTCACCTGGAAACCTGACATCTTCAATTGCTTTTGTAATTTCATCCAGATACATCATTCCTGTCCTTCCCGTCCTAATTGTGCTGCTGTGCAGCATTGCTTGGCATAGCAGTGAGCAGGTGGTACGGCCGAGTGGAAAGGGCAGAAGATAGGAGGTTAGGAAGCCTTTGGTCCAGTCCCCATGCATTACTGCACCCCAAAAAAAGGGTAAGATCTCTTTGTGCCAGGCCCCGTACATGGTTGTTAACTCTCCTAGTCCCTGCTTTTCAACTTGCTAATGCTAATACAGCCAGGAGTTAGGAAGTCCCAGGCGTTATTCAGGGATGTGACAGCATCGTATTGCTCCAACACGATGGAACAAACCTCCATCCCCCTTATCCCCAGGGCAGGGCTCTCTCCATGGTGAAGCAGTGAGGAGGGCTGTGAAGCTGGCAGCATCGCAGGGTGAGCAGCTGCCTCCTCCTGACACAGGCAGACGCCAGGGACCGAAATGCCAGGGGCCAAGGAGGGGCCAGAAGCCTTGCATGACACTTACACCACCCTCTGAGCCTCTAACAGCCATATTTTGACATTTGTTTACTTGCTGTTTGGAACATGATATCTAGCAGTAGCAATGGCAGAGCTGTATCTGGGGTTTCTTTTGAATTCTCATTTCTGAAGAGTTTACCCTGGCCTGGCTGAATTGTGTAGACACAGCTCATATGCACATGCAAGGTAAAGTAATTAATTTTTCACGTCACCAAAGAAGGATAAAGCAAAGCTACACATCCTACACCCAGAAGACAACTAGCTGGTTACCATCCCTTTGCAAACATCCAGTGACTTGCTGGACTGTGCTAAGGCAGAAACTCCCTCCTCTCAGCAGATCCAGCTCGGTGAGGACCCCACAAGCCTGTCACACATCCGCTGACACAGCTTTTCCTCTGTGCTCCGTGGCAGAAAACAGCTCACCTCCTCAGTCCCAAAAAGATTGGTGGCAAAAAAAAAAAAGATACCATCTGCCTCTGCTACAGGAGCATCCCCGTACCCAAGGACCCACGGCATGACAGCCTGCTCATGGCATGGCTGAACAGGCCAGCCCCTGCCCAGCCTTGTCCGTGTTGCATGGAAGAGTCCTGCAGCGAAGCTTTGGCTTTTGTTTGGGCAGCTGGCTCTTCGGCTAGGAAACCCAAGCTGTGCTTTGAGGAACAGCAACGGGCTGTGTCTTCAGCAAAGTCTAATGTAGCAGAAAGTGATTGCAAGGGAAATTACTTCTTGTGGAAGCAGGTAGCCATGCAATGATGTGAAAAGTGCTTTCCCTCCAGTGAGCGTGTGCATGTTGCTGGCATTTTACTTTATTTTTTTTTTTAAAGGAAGATCAGGACTTGATGCTCACAGTTTACTGCAGGGAAAATTATTTCACGGGTCTGCACACCATGCAGACACTTCGGGCCATAGCTACTCAGCCTTGGTACACTTCCTTCCAGCCTCTAACACATTTCTTTCTACAGCAAAAACATCCTTAGTTGGGGTGGGGTGAATGGTGGAGGCCAGTGGCGCAAATACCAAGGCAGTGCTGAAAATATCTCTGCACCCTTCGGACCAGGGAAATGGTATTTGAGGAGGGGAAAGCCTCTGAGAAGATGAGCTGGGTGGGGGAGCAGTTCTTGCCATCTGCAAATCTCTGTTTAGAAGCAGAAATCCTGCTTGCACCCGTGCTTAGGGGCTTCCCTGCCCTATGCAGGATTTCACAAAGCAAGTATTTTTCCCCGATCAACATCCAGTTTCTCCTTGTGTCTTCCTTCTGCAAACATTTGACATCCCTAATGCATCTCCCTTGTTAAATGTCTAACCCCCTTCCCTGGTTTCTTTACCTCTTCTTTGGGATGGGAATACCCACTTTCCGACTTGCGGAGGAGGAAGGGCCAGACTGACCTGCAAGCACAGTAACCCAGTTACAGCCCTCACAGGCGCTGCTGCAACCTGATTTCCAATCTGTAAATAAACCTTCCTGTTCCCAGCCAAAAAAAAAGTCATTTGCTGAGACTAACTGCTCTTATTGGGCATCTCTGGGCCTGGATCTATGAATCCAGGTGTGAAAACATCAGCACTGGATTATAAGCCACTCTGTCAACCCTGTGGGACAGCAGATGCCCCAGAAGTGTTAGCTGTGATTCTGTTACTTTCTCACTGGGTCAAATCCAGCCTGGGCCTGAGCAGCCTTTGCACACTGATTTGGGAATCAAGAAGCCGCTAAATGGGTTCTGTGCAGTACACAGCTCATCAAGGATTCAAATGTAATAACGGTGTTTATAATGGATTTAAGGAAAAAAAACTATTCCCTCCATGCATAATTTGTTTACTCCACATATATATATTTAGTAGAAAATGTGCTGTATTAGCTGTGAAATCGGCACAGCTAGCAAAGGGAGAGAAAATCCCCACCCATCCTTTTCATCTCATTGGTCAAAGAGCCATTTCACGTTGTCAGGCTTTACCAGCCCTGATGAAAATGTCAGTCATTTCAGTCTGAGCTCTTTCTCGGAAACAGGTCCCAGCTCTGGTTTCTAGTCCTGCTGCTCCATGCACCACATGTCACACCAAAATCCCCAGTGGCAAAGCAGTGCCCAGCCCAGTTGGTACGGCAACCAACATCCAGGAACGTACACAAGCTGGATCCACTCTGTCTTGCTCTATGTCACTGCACACCTTTGAAAAAGATGGGCTGAGAAAGACACCAGACCCATTGTTTTCACATACAGAGAGTTTAGGGTGATGCTGTGCACGTGGGTGCTCCAAGACCGTGTATCTACTAGAGCAGAGAGCTTGCAATTGCGTTGCACAGGTAAGTGCGTGGTAATTTAATGTTGAGGAGCATGTGATGGCTGCTGAGAGATTCACCCAGCAGATGCAGATGGAAGTCGCCTTGTGGGGGAGCTGGGGAGCAGAGGGCTCGTTGCTGGTCTTGCACTGGCTCTTGGCTGAACAAATTAATTTTGTCCTCCCTGGCCGGAAAGAGGTTTAGTTCAGTTGTTCTGGGGCTTCATGACCTCTCTCTGACCTGGTAGCTGCGTATCAATATGCCCCAGGAAAAAGGGAACCATAAATTTACCTTCACTCACTAAAATAAATTACGAGAAATTAATGTCCCATAATGAGAAAATTTGTCATTGCTGATAGGCCTGGCTTTAACTGAGGGATTTAAAACAGCACCATTAATTTGCTATTTAATATTTAAACAGGATGAATCTTGCTATAAAGGCAGTTTACTTGGAAAGCAGGCAAAGAGTGGAGGAGGAAAGGAGCAGAGGTGCATGTGTATCTAGGGAGAACAAAGCTGCCTCTTGCCTTCATTTCAAGGAAGGGTAGTTCTATAAATTTGGCTGATGAACGCAAATCCTCTTGCAAAACAGGCTGAGATTCCCTAAAAGTCAAGAGTGACGGTGTGTTCCCTAAAAAAACTGAAGCATCATATTTCCAAGGGCCCTTTCTTACATGTCCAGTGAGCTGCTGGCTCCTGGTTTCCACTAATTACTCCAAAGTTTGCCCATCTTCAAGACTATTGGTTTCTGGTTAGCTGGTGAGCAAAACCAGCAAGCAAAACCAGCATTTTTTCTAGCAGAGGAATCAGGACTGCCTGTGACACTCACTTGTCACCTACCCCCTCCTCCAAAGCTTCAGCCCAAGGTTTGCAGGTCTGCTACGGGCTTCCCAGATGCAGCTGAATGGAGGGGTGCACGGAGAAGAGGATCTCAGCTTTCATGGTTAACAGCCAGCCCTTCCCTCTGGCTTCTGCAGGTGGGTTTAGAGAGATGCACAAAACAGGGTCAGTGTCTTTGTACTTTTATCAGGGAAGGAGTATTTAGCTTCTTTCTGCATTTTTAAGATGTCTCCCCATGTTTTTACACCATCCTCCACTGTTTTTACTGTCAGTTTGCCACATTCTGCATGTAAAAAGGCTGAAACACCAGGGCTGAGGTATTTAAGCACCAAAGAACATCCAAATCCTTCGGATGGACCTCCTCCATCTTCTCTTTTCCTGGAGGTCGCGTTCAGCTCAGCCAACATCCCCATTGTCTCCTGGTCTCCGTGGGGTCTCTCGCCAAGCCCTGCAGCAGTCTCCTCAGGTGACTGGACAAGTAATCTTGCAATTGGATCTTGCACGGCTGCAGAAACAGCGAGAGAAAAAGCAGCTCATAAAGCAGCATGGTGCCTGCACTGCTTCATCTTGAGTGGTAACACAGCCAACCCCATCGACTGCTCAGCCAGTACCTGCCTGGCTTCGGGGCCCTCCGGAGCTGCGTTGAATTAAACTCCTCTTTATTGAGCTCAACTGACTCTCTTCTCCCAGAGATCTTATTTTGGTTATTATTTCTTTTCATATTCCATTGTTATTCTAGAGATCTCTTCCTTCATACAGGACACATCTGCTGTGCCAGCGTGGCCACCCGTCGGGTTCAGAAAGGGAAGGGTCTGATGTCAGCCACGGTGTCTGGGAGCCCCACAAGGACAAGTGTTCTTACTTCCTAAGCACGCAGATTCATTACCACTATCACAGTCTTAGTCTGCGCAGCATTGAAGGTTATTAATGGTCAAAAAATTACCTATTGCCAGTTCATCTGTAACTACTCAATTTCTTTTGATGGCAAGCTTGTTTCACACTTTGATTACCCTTAGCACTTGCAGAACAATGCTGTAATCCTGCGAGTTGGATCAGCAGTCGTTTTATTCACATTATCTGTGTGTACAATGTAATATAAGCAATAATCTTTGCCTATTATTCTGACAATGCAAAATCCCATTAAGGTCAATGGTTCAAGAACTCATTTGACTCTGGTGGAATTTGGGCTCATTAAATTAAGGCACAAATGCCACTTGAGGGGAACGCAGACGGCCTCAGGAAAAGAAAGCAGAAGGGTCGTATTCCTCTCTCTTTTCACTCCCCACAACCGATATTAGGAGCAGGGAGCATTTACCAATGGAATTTCCATCCTACAATAAATATCATTTTTGGGTGGCTTTTCTTCAGTCCAGATCAGGAGGAAATTTATGAGATGTTGTGCAGACACAGATACACCACGCCTCACCCTCACGAGGCTGAGCAGGGATACAGGCAGCAGGGATGCCAGGCAGCTCCCTGACAGCGAGCATCAGCAGAGGAGAAATCAAGGCAAGAAATGATAAACAGGCTGGGAGAAACAAAAAAAAAGAGGAACAAGAAATGAGCCTGTAAGTACATTAATTGATAAGGGGAACATCAGAGAAGTGGCTGGTGCACTCTTCAACAGAGAGTCACAGATAGGGACAGAGAAGACAGTTGTCATGCACAGTGACATATTTGCTTGACTCTGGTACACGTAAGCAGTGTTTGGTTGGATGCACTGTTACTGTCAATAACAGGCCAGTTGTATGCTTGTGCTGCAGCATGGGAAAAATGCAAGTTAGGGAATATTTCAATAGATAGGTCAATAAATAGGGCCAAGAAGATGATCAGAGGGCTGGAGCACCTCTCCTGTGAGGCCAGGCTGAGAGAGCTGGGGCTGTTCAGCCTGGAGAAGAGGAGGCTTCGGGGAGACCTTAGAGCGGCCTGCCAGTGCCTAAAGGGGGCCTACAAGAAAGATGGGGACAACGCTTCATTAGGGCCTGGTGTGACAGGAGGAGGGATGGTGGTGGTTTTAAAACAGAGGGAGGCAGATTCAGATTAAATATTAGTAAAAAATTTTTTGCAATGAGGGTAAGCGCACACTGTCCCAGGTTGCCCAGAGAGGTGGTGGATGCCCCATCCCTGGAAACATTCCAGGCTAGGTTGGATAAGGCTCTGAGCAACCTGATCTGGTTGGAGATGTCCCTGCTTTTTGCAAGGGGGTTGGACTGGATGGGCTTGAAAGGTCCCTTCCAACCCTAATGATTCTTTGAGTCTAAATCAACTATTTTCAGATGAACCTTGCTTGGTAATGTCTGAAGTGCTTCCTGACCTGAACAAGGCAGGCACATAGCTGGTGTGACTCTTGTCAAGGACACATGGACAGCAGCTGATGTCCCAGCAGGCTGGCAAAGGACAAGCAAGGCGCCTGTGTTGAAGGGAAAGGGAGACCCCCACAACCATATATCAGTTACCTGGTTCACACCCAGTACACACACATAATGTGTGTAAGGCTTTGTGTATGAGGGAGAAGGCTGTGCTCTTGTTGGGCTCATCTTGGATGTTGTCCCACACTACCTACTCTAAAGCAAGGCCGGGGGATATGACTGGCTACTTAACAAGCCCAAACCACTTGAGAAAAAAGCCTGTTCAGAGAGTAGCTAAAAATTCTCTGGGCTATTTGAGGTTGAGCAGGGACTCACTCACACTCTAGTGCTATTAGATGTCTTCATTGCTGACTCTGTTAATGAACTGGAGAGTCTTCAGCTTAGGTGTGGAGGAAGCTACAAATGTTGGCGTACACGGTTAGTTAAGGACACGGCATTAATAACTGAAATACTATATAATACTTGCCTACTGTAACAACAGAGATATAATCTCAGGAAGGAAATGTCTAGTTTCTACTCTGCAGAAGAGAACCAGGGAGTGACAGCAGATGGCACAGAGTCAGCATCAGCAGGATAAGGTGTCCTGGTATATTGTAGGAGAGTTGTAGGAAGATATGGGAGGAAGCTTCTTGATTTGTTCACCCCAGAAAGGTCTCAGTTGAAATTGGGAGTTCAGGGATGGACTCAGAGAGGATGTAGACAACCTGAGGACAGCAGCACGAAAATCCAACTTAGAGATGGAGTTGACGAGCTAGGGATGTGTAATCTAGGGAATAATTGACCAAGAGGAACATGATAACCGTCAGTAAATATATCGAAGGAAAATGATGAAAGGAGATGAACGAGCCATTCCCCACGAACTTTGGAGAAAGGGCAAGAAATAACAAGTTCAGGTCCATTAGGGAATATTTAGATAGGCTATTATGAGAGATTTTTTAATGGTGATAATGATACAGCACTGAAACAGGTAGTGCAGCTTATTGATTGTGAAATATCAGTTTCTAGAATTTTTTTAGGAACAGGTTATACAACTATATGCTAAGAAGACTTTCTGGAGAGCAGATCCTGTGTTGTAGCTGTGGCTAGATTAAATATCTTCAGTCTTGTCACTGCAAGGCTGTGCTCATATATAAAATGTCATTCTTAATACTAAAATAAATCCATTTAAGATGGATGTATTTATGAATTCATAATTGTAAATATGCATCTGAATATTTACCTTTATAGTCAACAATCGTATAGAAGCCTTTATTTAATGAAGCTTTCTCGGGAACTGAAATCCATCAGCAGGCTTGGCAAGCCCAGAGGGCAGAGAGGTGAAATGGCTCTGCCGGGTGTCAGTGGGTGAATCGCTGTCACGCTCAGGGATGGAGCTCACAAGGTCCCCGTGGTCACTGTAGTGCTCATGGCCCTGCTCTGCGTCGATAATCACGTAGTTTGTGAACAAAAGAGCAAGACTGAAGTTCAAAAGCAGATAAGTAAAAGAAAGACATACACTTAGTATTTACCAGCAGATTTTCCAGCTCCTGGGCTTTTTCCTCCTTCTCCTTTCCTCCAGTTCAGACACAGAAATTAGCTCCTCTCTCCTTCGAGCATCTCCCCAGTGTTTTAATCTTAACAGTGATCTGCAGACGAGTTTGCCTCCTCAGCAATAGAAGCAACTCAGAGAGTGGAGATCTGCCAGCCCTGGAAAAAAAAAAGGGATACGGACCCTAAGGCTCCATTCTTCGGTGACCTTTTCCAAGCATTTTCATCCCATCCTACCTCTACCACCCCAGTTTCCCCCATTGTCTTTCCTCCACTTGCTCCGCGTGGCTGTCTCTGCCAATTTACATGCTCACAGGTTTTCTCTTTCTAGGGCTGCATGGTAATAGCTGCGGATTCCTAGCAGAGGCTGGAGGTTGGATCGAGGGGAGGGAGTAAATCAAGGCAGGGCTGGCAGCGCTCGTACACCCTGCAAAACAGCCATGACGATGTGGCCCAACGAACACCTTTATTCCCACATTGCAAATATCTCACATGAATGAGCAAAACTATTTTAAGAAAGCTTTGGAAAATTTTTACTGGGGTTGTTTTCCAGATGATTTTCATTCCTTGCACTGGACACCTTAGTGGTAAAAGCACAGATGGGGAGGAGAGAAACCCAGGCAGCACGCACTCTTTTAGAAATGATGTGTTCATGCTGCATGGAGACCTGTCAGCTCAGGGGTTTGAACTTGGCCTTCCTCTCATGGTGACAGGAGTTTGGTTTTATCTCCATGCCTGTACGAGGCTCCCCACACATCTGGTCATGGCTGGGGATTGAGATATTTTGTTGCAGTGAAAACACAGACTCCGTGGATGGTGTTCTGGAGACCTTTATTGTCCATCAGCATTAGTCTTTTACAGTCTAAGTTACACGCGAAGTGCACGCAATAATCATCTAGTCTAATTGGTAGCCGTATACTGTTCACACACCTTATGCTTCATTTGGATTGGTTATAGTTTTTTTGTTGTCTTTACTATTTTTACCTTTGGTAATTCCTTATCTTGTTCTTGTTTCTGTTTTTTGTTATTGAGCAAGCGGTGTTCAAGGACATAGCTCAAACTCATCAATATCAAACAGCTGTGCTGCACTCTCTGCCTCCACAATGTTTCTCTTCCATGACTCGCCAAGCACTGGCCAAATATCACTATATACAAAGTGAGCTTTGGGAAACTGAATCTAAGAGGGAAATTCATGATGTTGCGATGTTTAGAAAATCCCAAGTGTCCAGACTGCGATTTCTAGCTATGCAAGAAATCGCTGTCTTTCAAAGTCCTTACAAGATGGAGGAAGGAAAAAGCGGTGGAGAGCCACAGAAATGGAAGTTGCAATCTCCTTCTTTGCACAAGCAATTGCTTCGTATTCCTATCTGTGTCAGATACCCATGTTCCTATGATATAAAAATCAGCGGAGACTTGAGAGCAGCACGGTAACTGCAGAGCTGGCCAGCACCACTTCATTGTTCCTGCCCTGTCCATCTAAATCTACTTGTAGCCCCTCACGAATCCTAGAATCACAGAACGGTTTGGGTTGGAAGGGACCTTTCAAGCCCATCCAGTCCATCCCCCCTGCAAGGAGCAGGGACATCTCCAACCAGATCAGGTTGCTCAGAGCCCCGGCCAATCTGGCCTTGAACGTTTGCAGGGACAGGGCACCCACCACCTCTCTGGGCAACCTGAGAACCCAAAATCACTATTATCACTTTCCAGAAGTGTATTACTCCCTTAAAGTATCTCATGTCTTACATTTGGATTTTCTTGCAAGGAAACCTGGAGCCTGTGTTTCTGATGAGTCCTGCACAAACAAGCCAACATGAGACGCAGCCCAACAGCCACCTTGAGATCCGCCACTTGCAACCTCATTCATAGAAACCCAAGTTGGCTGCAGAATTTGGAGCTACTGACGTCTGTTTTATCTCAGCCTAGGCAAGGACCTTTATCCTTGCCATGGCTTTGACAAATAATCCAAAGATCTGCCCCTGATTGTTCCAGCAAAGAAAGAACACAGGCAACACAGCTCAACAGCTCCAAAATTTTGCAGAATCCCTCCCTGCCTTCCTTTTTTCAGTTCTGTTTCTAAGGTTGTAGCCTTCATGAGAAAGGTGAGTTGCCCTGGCAACATCTCAACATTTTGTTTGGACATAAATTACCTGTCAGCGTCTAAGAATATGATGAACTGGATGAATTTGCAGTGTTTCTCCTTCTAAACCAGTTTTTTTTCTTCCCCTTTGCCCAGGTAACTTAACCTGTGGTGCTTAAACTCTCTAGTAAACAAGAGAAAATATTAAATGAGGTGGAAGAGCCCATTTCTGAGAATTCTGTGAACGTCTGACTCTCAGAAACCAGTGGAGCCCCAAGGGAAGGTCCTGCTGCTGGAAAGCTCCCACCCGTAGAGGCCTTGGGACCACAAAGGTTGAAGGAAGTTGAGAGTAGGCGAAGGGGAAGGGGGTATGTGCCCCACGGAGCACTTACACCCCGTGGTGAGAAAGGGGAGGTGGGCACAGTCTCAGTGACCCAGCGGGAAGCCTCCTCTCATGCACGGAGATGGCTGTGCTCCCTGCACCAGGAGAGGCTGGGTCCTTAGTTGGTAAATAACTCAGGAAAATTTATGTCACCGTAACTGGAGAATGTTTGTCTGTCTTTGGGAGAGCTCCCAGGCATGGGTTCGATCGGTCAGGCTGCAGAACCCCAGCTGCAGCATCTGTTGTTGCCTAGATCCTCTGAAAAAGTATTAAAAATATATAAATCACCCCAAATTTCTTAACAGCCTTGTCCAATATTTTCTCTTTACAGGAGATCTTGAGGTCAAATTTGTGGAGAGAGAGCAGGGAGATGACGCACTCCCTTGGGCACACGGGGCTGGATGAATACTGAAGGACTCTTGGGGATGGACTTTTTAGTAGGGTCTGTAGCGATAGGACAAGGAGTAGTGCTTTTAATTGAAAGAGGGAAGATTCAGACTAGATGTAAGGAATAAATTTTTTACAAATGAGGATGGTGAAGTACTGGAACAGGTTGCACAGAGAGACCACATTCCCCCTGCAAGAAAACTCTAAAACCCATCCAGCCAAAACCCAGCACACCCTAATTCAGGTCGGGATTAAGAGATCCCAAAAGAATGATATAACCAAGAGCCATTAACATTCAAGGGCAGTGAAAAATCACAGCCTAAATCTGCAGTGAAGATTCCTGCTGCTGCTGGAGTTTGGATGTCAGGAGTATTTCCACGGTATCCGGTAGCATGCAGGGAGATTTCAGTCCAGAACACACTGCTTTCACGGAGTTTAAACCTAAAAGCATCTTGCTTTTCTTTTTCTTTTTCTATTTTTTTTCTTTTTTTTTTTTAGCTCTTCTATTCAATAAGAAGAAAGAAAGAAAGAAGAGAGAACATCAGCATGGATCCCATCAGTGCCAAGTCTGATACTGGCGAGGCGAACACCATTAGAGTCGTGATCTTACTATTAATTTCAAAATGAATTAAAAAGGTCACTTGGTACTCGATG